>NC_142703.1:16152003-17420002 GCF_029339155.1 Prunus mume | reverse complement strand
CGCAACGTTCAATAACACCATGGTGATGCACAATGCGATGGCCCACGGGACCGTGTCGCTGTGATGATCGATGATCGTGAGACCCACCCCGAGGCATACGAGCGAAAATATCATCCCAGCCACGCTGGACAAAAGCAACGGGCGCCGCCCGAACCGATCAAGGAAAAACGTGGCGACCAAGATGGCAATGGTCTTGACAAATCCAACGGCCACGGTTGCAAGGAGCTTGTGGTCGTAAGATTTGATCCCCGCCTTCTGGAAGATCCTGGGGCTGTACAGGACGACAGAGTCTATGCCCGAAGCTTGTTCGAAGAAGTGGATGCCGAGGGCTGCGGTCAAAATGTGGCGAACGGCTGGCGTGGGGTGCAAGATCAAGTCTTTCCATACGCCTTCACCATGGCTTTTCTCCGAGACCGGAACAACGTCGTCGTCTAGCTCTTTGGCGATGCCTGCGGCTTCTTTGATGTTGTCTAGCGTCAACTGAGCCTCTTCCTTGGAGGCTGAGGTTTTGTCGAGGACGCGCTTGGCGTCCCCAAGTCGCCCCTGCATGACGAGCCAACGCGGCGACTCTGGCACGGCTAAGACGCCGATGGCGAGAATAATGGCTGGAAGGGCGCCGATGCCGAGCATAAACCTCCAATAGAGGGGAGCTGGGAGCTTGGAGAAGGCGTAGTTGGAGACGTACCCCAATAATATGCCAATATTGACGAACACCTGTACATATTTATCCAAATAAATTAGTATAAATTCCACACCTATAAACCACAAAAAGTCATAAAACACTTGCCAAAAAAACTCATACAAACACTTCCTACTTTTGTTTCACATGAAACCAGCTTAGTTTTGTTTCGGGCTCAAAAACAAAAACAAAAGGTAAATAAACAAATAAGGAAAGAAAACAAACCTCAGGGAAAGATGTGAGGAAGCCACGGGACAAAGTCGGAGCGATCTCGGCGGTGTAGACCGGAGAGATCATGAGACCGTAGCCAACACCTATTCCAGCAACGAACCGGCCGAACATAAGGAAGGCGTAGCCCGGGGCGAAGCCCATGAGGATAGCCCCGACGAAGAAGATGGCTCCGGAGAGGACGGCGGTGTACCGGCGCCCGATCCGATCGGAGGTTCTGCCGGCCAAGGCGGAGCCAATGACAGAGTAGATGTTCAATGTGCCGGTCAGTATTTGAATCTGGACGTCGTTGATTTTGAGGTCATCTTGGATGGAGAGGTTTGCCCCACTCATCACACCAATATCTGTAAACAAAAGTGACCACGCTCAGTTCATACACTCCAAAACCAACAATTTTTTCTTGCAAAAATTAAGATTAAAAAAAGTATGAGAAAACGATTTGGAGTGCTAATAGGATAATTACCGTAGCCCAGTAAAATTGATGGCGTGCAAGCCAAAAGGGAGCAGGCAATGGCGAATTTGTTTCTCTTGGGTTTCAGTGACGGATCAAAGTCTTCAGCGATCGGGTCAGCCATCTCGATCTAGAGAGAGAGAGAGAGAGAGAGAGAGAGAGAAGTATCAAAGAGTGAGCAGCGACAGGGAGAGAGTGAGAGAGGAATAGAATATAATTCATTCAATATATAAGCAAAACCTTTCTTAAAGTAGTATTAATTATTGCAAAGGGATTTATAAGGGAAAATGGTGGTGCAAGTCGGTCTTTCACTACTTGTACCTCTCAGGCTAACACTCTCAAAATCAATGTGGATGGTGCTTGGAAGCCAGGGACCACAGAGAGGGTGGCGTTGGTCTGGTTGTAAGACTCCAGCGGCAAATTTGTGGCGGGTTGTGGGATTAAAATGGATAATGCATTCTCTACGCAACAAGTTTGTGGCGGGTGATGGTTTTAAAGTAGATAATGTATTCTCTGCGTCATAAGTGGAGGCTTTGACTGCAATAAAACGGGTTTGAAACTGATGCTCTCTAGGTCACTTGGTAAGGTATTACTCATATAATTCATTCAATATATAAGCAAAACCTTTCTTAAAGTAGTATTAATTATTGCAAAGGGATTTATAAGGGAAAATGGTGGTGCAAGTCGGTCTTTCACTACTTGTACCTCTCAGGCTAACACTCTCAAAATCAATGTGGATGGTGCTTGGAAGCCAGGGACCACAGAGAGGGTGGCGTTGGTCTGGTTGTAAGACTCCAGCGGCAAATTTGTGGCGGGTTGTGGGATTAAAATGGATAATGCATTCTCTACGCAACAAGTTTGTGGCGGGTGATGGTTTTAAAGTAGATAATATATTCTCTGCGTCATAAGTGGAGGCTTTGACTGCAATAAAACGGGTTTGAAACTGATGCTCTCTAGGTCACTTGGTAAGGTATTACTCATATTCGTCATACTGATGCTCTCTATGTAATTTTTTTCCCAATAACATGAATGATGGTTGGGTGTCAATATATAGGTCCTTGTTGAGCTATTAATAAGAATAAAATTTATTTTCTCCATTACATAGAAAACGTTTATACTAAAATAAAAAGAAGAGTATTTAAATCCTACTGGTAATAATAAAAATCCCTAGTAAACTTGTTGTAAGACTTCAACGGCAAATTTGTGGCGGTTGTGGGATTAAAATGGATAATGCATTCTCTGCGCTACAAGTTTGTGGCGGGTTATGGTGTTAAAGTAGATAATGTATTCTCTGCGTCATAAGTGGAGGCTTTGACTGCAATAACATGTACAATATTGGCTATGGAAACGGGTTTGAAACTGATGCTCGGGTTTCTGTGGCGGATCAAAGTCTTCAGTGATCGGGTCAGCCATCTCGATCTAGAGAGAGAGAGAGAGAGAGAGAGAGAGAGAAGTATCAGAGAGTGAGCAGCGACAAGGAGAGAGTGAGAGAGGAATAGAATATAATTCATTCAATATATAAGCAAACTCTTTCTTAAAGTAGTATAATTACAGATCAAGACAAAGCCATGAAAAATGCAATAGTAAGTCTTTCCTAAGACTAGGCATCAAGTGTGGTGTTAATGGCCTTCTGAATGCAAGTCAACATATATGGTTGATAATCTAAGACTGAGCACCGTTGACATGAAATATAACATATCCTACAGTCCATGAAAATTATCTTCAGGTAACTTATCTTCATTAACACATTTTAACATAATGTTTTATTTATCATTCTCATGTCTCATTTATCCTTTGTCATATGTAGGGTGACCAAATTGGAATGGAGGTTCTAGTTTGTACAACCTAGCTCTAGTTCAAGAGGAAATGGTCACCAAGAACTCAAATGAAAATAGAAGCAAAAGTTAAAGGAATATCTTGTGGAATTTCGAATTTTGAGGAATATCTTGTGGAATTTCGTATTGATATTGGCCACGATGCCAGTAAACGTGCAACTTTAATTAGTCTTCCTTTTGTTTTTATTGTTCTTTGCCCTATAGTCATCAACTTTTATTTTGTTTTGGTCAACCATCATGCTTTGATTAATTTGTCGAATCATAAACTAGATTCCCAGTTTAATCAAGAAAATTACTTTCGACCTTTTCTTTTTGTTGTTAGTTGATTCAAAAATGGAGACTTATAAATTAAATATAGATGCTAAAAAGATTAAATCAATATCTTCTTTAATAATATGCTTAGAGAATCCTCTTCTTCATTCTTGTAATTAGAAAATCAGATTAATTATATATTTAAGTAGTCGATTTGCTTAGATTCACTTTTTTTTTTTTTTTTTGAGAGAAAAACGATAATTGTTTTCATCCATTAGGTACAAAGATAATCAGTCACAAGGGCAAATACAAATGCTCACAAAGGGGTAATACAAATATGGAAACATAGTAACCACATAAGGTTAATCCAGATACAGACAGGCCACAAAAGGTTAGAGAAGGAATTAATAAAAGCCACATGCATGAATAAACAAGACATCAATCACAGAGCCCAAATCTACCAATACAATTATAACTTTGGCTTAATATCACAAAACGTCCCTAAGGTTTACGAAACTATTAGATTGCATCCTTAATGCTTTTTTGTGTCATTTATGGATCTCAAGGTTAGTATGGTGCTCACAAATGATCCATGCAGTTAAGTTCCATAAAAAACTCCGTCACTGACGTGGCATATATATTTATCACAAAACATCCTAAAGTTCACTCATTTATCACAAATGGTCCCTGCAAAATTTATTAAATTATTTTTTAAAAAGCAAACCAAAATTTTATGAATTTTAAAGGAAAAATAAAAAAATTATGGGACCATTTATGATAGGTGTGTGAACCTCAGGAATCTAATGGCGAGGACCATTTGTGAGGAGCGCATGTACTAACCTTGAGGACCACGAATGACAAAAAATATATATATTAAGGATGCAGTCTGATAGTTTTGTAAACCATAGGAACATTTCATAATATTAAGCCTTATAACTTTTAACTCTCACAAGTACAAAATACAAGTAGAGACTAGAAAAGTATCCAACACCCAACTCACAAAATAGATGCAATTATTACAAAATAAAAAAACTGCAAACAAACAACCAAAAACCAACAAAGCCAATACCGCCGTTATTGCCACCGTATTGTTGCTGCTTAGATTCACTTCTTAATCTTCATGTGTACTAGAGTCATAAATTAATATCTCACTCATGTATTCTTGCATTAATTAATAATCAAAACTTGAGAGAATAGTTTGTCTCTCTAGTATTATTGCAAGCTCGGTACTAGACAACTATGTAGTCAAAAAAAATTCATCAGCTTTGTGAATGATGTTGTAGCGAGCACTTCTATAAGCGTTTATGTTAAAAGCACAATTCGATTCCAATGGATGAGGAGTCTTATTTGATTGAACCGTATAATAAGTTCCTTTTCTTTTGCCTCTCTATATTCCTCATGAATAATATAAAAAAATGATTAATTTGATTTTTATCGGAAAGAATCAACATAGCCAACATAGCCATAAACAATAAAGCTAGAGCCAATAATTTTTTTGTGAAATGACGTGACAATATTAATGTATTTGTCAATATATCACCTAATGGGAATAAGTGAGTCAAAAAGTGAGCGACGTAAATAATTGAGTGAACAATTATGGTGTCCAAATGGTTAAAAAGAAAAACAAAATGTTGTCCTTGTAGTGCTCTAAAACAGAATGTGGAAGATGAGGTAAACGAACATCAGTCCTTTCTTCTTTTTAAATTTCTTTGCAAAAGCACCGAACAGGTAAAATTCCATGGAAACCATAATGACAAAACATATATGGTTGCTTCCGGCAAGGGAAAGGAACAATTGAACAAAGCATATACCTTCCTGATCAATCTTTCTGCTCTCCACACATCTGCAGCTACGTGCCATCCATGCATCCAAAATTCCATTTCACAAATTGGAGAAAAAATCATTTAGAACACAAACGTTTGGGAAACATTTGACTCTCTCTCTCTCTCGCGTCAATTTTCAACCTAATTCATCATTGCTAGAAATCATCTTAGTGCATAGAATCAAGCAGAACTCAGGTTTTTCATAATATGAAAATTTTAACAAATTTATAGAGCTATTTGATCTTTCAGAATTGCTAAAATAGCTCTTAGATGATTATAATCAAGCAGAACAGGTACTGAAGTAGCCTTTGAAATTGGTACTTAGGTGAGGAGGGGTAAATTTAAAAGATATTCAACCAAGAACGCAGCAAACTTCACACACTCTAGACCTTGACCAAATACTCTTATGACTAGTCAACTGTCATATATGAATTATACCAAATAATAATATACACAGAGCACACCAAGATGTACCTGCAAGCCTAGAGAATTACTAGTGACAACCTAGGCACTCAGAAGGACCCGTCAATCTAGGCATCCCTTGTGCTAGCAACAACTATGGTGAAAGTGTGTGAGACCAAACAGCAGAATCAAGCAAACACCAAACAGCAGAAAAAGATGACTAGTCAACTGCACAAACCTGCAGATGACTAGTCAAGCATCAAGAACACAAACCCAGAAAATTTACTGAGTTTGAAACCAGAAACTGTTTACCAGAAACCCACCATTGGGAAAAACTGGGGGTCATCAACCGACCAGGCAATCCACTAAGTAGAAAAAGATTCTTACAAAGGAACACAAGCAAGCTCAAGAAAAACCTAGATCTATTTAGGAAGATGAGCTATACCTCCTTTGTGCAATCTTCTTCTCCAACTTAGCAAAGCTTGAAGCTCAGTTCTTCATGGCAATGGCAGCTCCTTCTCCAGCTCGTTCATCCCATGGCACTAGCTTGCAAGCTCCAACACAAACCGAAACCAAAATTTGGATTCAAAGGAGAATGACCAATTTCTTGAAGAAACCATACTCTTGAAGAAATCAATCTTGAATCTGACCTAGATATAAATGAGAGAATGATTTAAGTAGCTAGATGCAGATTCGTGTTTCAAATGCAGTTTTTCAAAAAGAAATCAATTGGAAAAACTCATAGATGAAATAAGATGGTTCTCTCGAGGAAGAAGAAGCGAAAGATGGCAAGCCAAACTTTCCAAAACTTCCACCCAAAACAGACAACCACCAAATGACCAAAAACGTAGCCTTTACAGCCAAAAAATTCCTTAGGTCGAGAAAGTCCGGATGGCAGAGAGAGAGAAAGAGGAATAGGACAAAGCAGTTTGTTATCCAGCTGGAAATCCTACTGAGCAAGGATGACTAGTCATCTGAGAAACGGATGACTAGTCATCATTTTTATGAAGACTGTTTTATGAAATGATATGCAATGCACAATACCTTTGTCAAATTGCATAAACCTCCATACAGCAGAAGTTAGAGAAGAGCACCAAGAAAGGTTTTCCTTAATCTAAACTTGAGCTTGATAAATAACAACACACATCCTATTACAAAGTTGTCAAGGGAAGCCAAAAGAAAATAGTAAAAACCATACATTAACAATCTCCCCCTTTTTGGCTTTCCTTGACAACACACTCTCTAAAAACACTCAACCCAAAACCGAGATTAAGGAGATGATGGAGTGAAGGTACCTGCAAGAACAACAAATCTTCTAGGCACAAAAACAAGCATATTATCACAGAATTTTTAAAAAAATATGCAATGTGGGGTTGAGAGTGTTCTCCCCCTTGTTGATAAGGAAAGTGCAAAAAGGCAGAGAAATAGAAACAACATACAAAAGTAACCACAGAGTGATAGGCATATATGAACAAGGTTAACAGCAAATAACTTAGATTGATGACTAGTCAAATAACAGTTGTTTAAAACAGTACAGAACATAGATTTATGACTAGTCAAATACTAGTTGTTCAAAACAGGACAGAACAACTCCCCCTATCAAAATGCACAGACTAATCACAATGTGATTACAAAATAACTCCCCTACCGACCTGCGGAGGGTACAAGATTAAAACCACTACACAAATAGAAACTCCCCCTAAAGCAAAAACACCCCATTTAGAAAACATACTCCCCCTGAGTATCATATAGCATAAAGGAATTAACCTTTGACGTACTCATTAAGCGAACTTTCCATAAATAGCCAACAAACACAAAAGTGCATCAGGCTAAAGAGAATAAGAAATGGAGCATAAGTTGCAAGGAATCATACCTAAAGCAATTAAAATCAAGTGGCTGAATTTAATTTCAATGTGTACACATTACACATAAAGAAACTCCCTTAAAAAGATAGAGTTTCAGCAACATATTTATCAAAACAAGGGACAATCAATGAATTTTTCTTTACACACCATAGTACAAAATCAAGACAAAGTACTAAGGTTTCAAAATTTAAGGCATCAATCATTGTCAATTTGAAGAAAGCACCAAGCAAGATGAACCCTAAATTTTTGCTCAAGATTGAGGACATGCGAGAAAGAACACAAGACATAAGTCTCTAGGTTGTCCAAAAACACAACATAGCTTCCAAAAAGCACAAGAAGAAGAGAGTGGACTAGTGAAACGGACTAGTCACGCATGTCCAAATTTAAGGTGGCATCAAAAGACCAACAACCTCATAGACACAGCCAAGAATAAAAGAGAGCAAATCAATCAAGATAAGGCTTAGAAAGGCAACATTGATGTATGAAAATGATAAAAAGAATCAGCAAGAATGTTGCCAAAACACATGCATCTCAAAGAAACTCCCCCAACAAAATAAATTAGCCAACAATCCAAAACTCATATAGCACAGCAAACTCGTAAGGATTTCAAGACCAACTTATTAAGGTGACTGGTCATAGACCAAAGTGGCATCATCCAAACACAACCACACATAAACACAGTACCAGTGTTGAAACAGAAGGTGTAAATGAGACAAGGAGAAGACAAGTGAGCCTTTGTGCTTTGTGTCATAACCAATGGTCTTAGTTCTTAGAGAGTGAAAATTAATTTCACCAAAAGGCACAAGATCCCTATTAAGCATACAGCATGACTTGATGGCCAGAGACATAGCTAAACAATAAGAGACAAGACCAGATACACGGTCAGAAACGAAAATAGATCATGATGACTAGTCAACCACAATCAGCGTATGCATATAGTGACTAGTCAACCAGAGCAGTAATCACAATAAGCATCATGTTTAGTATCGACCTTATAGAAGATGAAGGACTTTGCTAATACACAGAGAAGCACTAGCAAACATATCAAGTGACCAGGGATGTTCAGCAATCATTGTCTAGACCAAGTCTTCAAGCACATGAATTAAAAAAGAAAAGAATTAAAGGCCTATGCCGAGATCAATCCTAACAAGATGTAAGCAGTTCATAACATTACAAAGTGTTCCAAGGACAAGCAAATGACAAGCTCCCTTTCATGGAAAAATCACAAAGTGCAATAGACCTATAAATGCAAACATGAGATTGCAGCCAAGACAATCATCATTCGAGTTACATAAAGCAACAACATCAATAGAAGACTACTCAAAAGTGACTTAAGGAACCCATAAGAGAGACAACCAGGTCACATATGGTAACATGGGTCAAATCCAAGAAGGACTAAATACCTTAAGACCAAACCAATACCAGTGACCAATGACTAGTATATATGACTAGTCATATGGGCTCAGAAGACAAACACCAACATTACTTAAACAAGCAAACTCACAGATTTCTCAAATGTGTGACCAAACCCATGACATGTCAATGAAGAAGCTTCACTAAAGCAAAGTATGGACTATCACAGCCAAATAGATACAAGAGAGACTACCAAGTAGTCAATGACTCCAAAGTATGCTCACAAATGCATACAATAAGACTCAACACAGTCCAAACCACATCAAAAGAAAAGAGCTTGAATGACATAAAGTGTAGAGCCCCTTTAAGCACAACAAATAACACAACAAAATGCAACCAATAATGAATCAGTGAGACACAAAGAATGCTAGATTGGATGACTAGTCATGCGAGGCAGAAATGATTTCCAGAAAGCTAGCATGAAACACATTGACCCAAGACATAGCATACAAAGAGATATCCAAGCATAATAAGCCATATTGAGATGGAAGCAACTAGAATTTGAATTAGAAAAACGACATGCAATAGAATAACATGCATCTCCATAACATGTGCTTAGGTTATTTGGAAAAACACAAATAGGAAATTGTTAATCTATTGCCAAGGCAATATATGCACTCAATTCCCAAAATCAATGAGACACATAAGTTAGAACTTCTCATGAAGCTTAGAGTAAGGAGTTTGGGAAAATGAGGTCTAATTCAATATGAGCTTCAATAATGATTTCCAAGAGTTGCATGAGACTTTCCAAGCATCAAATCTAATATAAGTTCTAGAAATCAAGGCATAAACCCTACCAAGAAATGTGATCCAAAAGTTGACATTTATCAATATTTTAGAAAGGCATAGCACACTTGCTTGTACAATTTTGCTTTTCTATTTGATGATGTACAATGCTTTTCCAAGCGCTTTTACCTTTTTATAAAAAATGAAGTATAGCACACTTGCTTGTCCGAAAATGCTTTTTCTATATTTGTGGACATTGCTTTTCCAAGGCTTTTACTCCAACAATTTATTTGCATTTTGATTTCCAAATGGATCAAAAGATCAAGGTAGAGAGACAACTACAAGTGATCTTAGACACTTTATAGATAGCTCAAAGCATATCATGCAACCCAAGTATATTCAACAAAAAATGCTCAAAATTGTAGACAAGAATGGGGATAACTCTTTCACACCTACAACATCATGAAAAGACTTCCACTCATAAGAATCATGCATCTTGAGAGAAGAGAGCTTACATGCAATTTATTAACACAAACAAAATGGAAATTCATATTATGAGCACATGAAATTGAAAATACAAGTTAATCCATTTTGCACAACCCAATAGAAGGAAATCAATACCTTCAAGTATCTAGCGGTTGAAGAAGAAAAAATAAAAAAATAGCTAGTTGCTTCTCAATAGACACAAATTGCAAGGCAAGGCAATTACTAAGATCTCTTGTGCAAGAAAATGTCTTAAGTCAATTAGTCAAATGTCACCAAGTTCTTACATAAAGCATGGAATTTAGTTGGACTCAAGATTCAAAGGATTGTGAGGGAGATGACTAAAAGACATGCACACAATGACCACATCTTTCTAAAACAAAAATGAAATAAATATATAAAAAATAAAAAAGAAGAAGTAAGATGCATGTGCATGACAGGGTATCTAGACTCCATGAAGCAACCACAAACAAGAGAATGGTCTAGATACATAAGATAAAGAAACTAGTCACCAACATGAGGAAGAACATGGTCTTCCTTCTTGATCCAAACTTGCTTCACTTTTGAGACTTTATGAGGCATAGAGATCACCTTAGGAATTTTGACAGCTTTATAAAGAAGATCATTCACTTGAGTTTGAAGTGAGTTGTCATTTACTTTCTTGAAATGAACAAAAGGCTTTTTCTCAAAATTCCTAAACTCAAAACACTTTGGTCTAATGTGTCCTAATGTGCCACAATGATGGCATATAGGAATGAACCTTTTTGGTTGTTGAAAACCAAATTTTGCAAGTGAAAAATGTTTATCTCTTGTACAAATAACAGATTTTGCAAGCTCACATGTTTTAAGAGATGAAATATGGTTCTTAAAGCCATTTGCATCGGTTGCTCTAGACACATTCCTTAGAGCATTACACCTAGGTCGAATATGACCTTTCACACCACAATGGTAACAAGTAGGAATGAATCTTTGAGTCCTAGTTGGCTCTAAAACATCAAACTTTGTATTTGACTCCTTGACAAATGTGGTCAAATGAGGAGGGGCATATGAACTAGAACAACCATAACCAAAAGCAATTTTGTCTCCATGAACCTTACCCATATTCAATATTTTATCCACCTTTTTAGCCCCTATGGTAAGCTTGATCACCATGTCATTTGCCTCATTTATCTGAGTCAACAAATTCTTGTTGGAGGCATGGAAAACCAAGTTGTTTTCCTTGAGCACATTCAATTGGTTTGAAATGTCATTTTTAATGACAATCAATGAATCCTTTTCACTCTTCAAGGTCTCAATATTTTCACTCAATTCATTATTTGCTTCTTTAAAAGTGCAATTAAGAATTTCCAGGTTCTTTACCTTCCTTTCAAGTAGGAAATTTCTTTCCTTAAGCTTGGAAGTTTCAGTAAAAAGGACATCATACTTTTCACACATACCCAGGTATGACTGGTCATCCTGTTTCCTGTATGACTGGTCATCCTGCCTATCATCTCCAGACACAGATTCATTTTTTGAATCAGATTTTCCTTCCTTAACTACATGAACTCTAGCAATGCTAGAGTTATGAACAGAACCAACAAGGGCAAAATTATTTGTCTCTTCAAAAGATGAAGTGATATAGTTATTGGAATCAACACTATCACTATCACTCCATTGTGCACTAATTGACTCATCTCTCCCATTAGACTCTATCATGTGGTTATTTGCACATTCCACATCAGTGTGACCAGCACCACCACATAGATAGCACTTTACAAGACCCTTCAAACTTTTGTCCTCCCTAAAGCCATAAGAGTCCAAAAAATTCATCTCCTTAAAAACATTGTCTTGAGACACACATGTAGACGAGCTAAGAAGATTTTGACAATTCCTAGTGACTTTGGTTTTACCTTTGACAACCCTTCTATATTTCTGAACAAACAAGGCAAGCTCATCATGAATGCAATGAGCAATTTGGTCCATTTTTATGTTTGCAAACCTAATACCAATTAGCACCCAAAGGATCTCTCTATTTATATTAAGAGCTGGTGCTCTGATACCAATTGAAATTGGTACTTAGGTGAGGAGGGGTAAATTTAAAAGATATTCAACCAAGAACGCAGCAAACTTCACACACTCTAGACCTTGACCAAATACTCTTATGACTAGTCAACTGTCATATATGAATTATACCAAATAATAATATACACAGAGCACACCAAGATGTACCTGCAAGCCTAGAGAATTACTAGTGACAACCTAGGCACTCAGAAGGACCCGTCAATCTAGGCATCCCTTGTGCTAGCAACAACTATGGTGAAAGTGTGTGAGACCAAACAGCAGAATCAAGCAAACACCAAACAGCAGAAAAAGATGACTAGTCAACTGCACAAACCCAGATGACTAGTCAACTGTCAAGAACACAAACCCAGAAAATTTACAGAGTTTGAAACCAGAAACTGTTTACCCGAAACCCACCATTGGGAAAATCGGGGTCATCAACCGACCAGGCAATCCACTAAGTAGAAAAAGATTCTTACAAAGGAACACAAGCAAGCTCAAGAAAAACCTAGATCTATTTAGGAAGATGAGCTATACCTCCTTTGTGCAATCTTCTTCTCCAACTTAGCAAAGCTTGAAGCTCAGTTCTTCATGGCAATGGCAGCTCCTTCTCCAGCTCGTTCATCCCATGGCACTAGCTTGCAAGCTCCAACACAAACCGAAACCAAAATTTGGATTCAAAGGAGAATGACCAATTTCTTGAAGAAACCATACTCTTGAAGAAATCAATCTTGAATCTGACCTAGATATAAATGAGAGAATGATTTAAGTAGCTAGATGCAGATTCGTGTTTCAAATGCAGTTTTTCAAAAAGAAATCAATTGGAAAAACTCATAGATGAAATAAGATGGTTCTCTCGAGGAAGAAGAAGCGAAAGATGGCAAGCCAAACTTTCCAAAACTTCCACCCAAAACAGACAACCACCAAATGACCAAAAACGTAGCCTTTACAGCCAAAAAATTCCTTAGGTCAGAAAGTCCAGATGGCAGCAGAGAGAGAGAAAGAGGAATAGGACAAAACAGTTTGTTATCCAGCTGGAAATCCTACAGAGCAAGGATGACTAGTCATCTGAGAAACGGATGACTAGTCATCATTTTTATGAAGACTGTTTTATGAAATGATATGCAATGCACAATACCTTTGTCAAATTGCATAAACCTCCATACAGCAGAAGTTAGAGAAGAGCACCAAGAAAGGTTTTCCTTAATCTAAACTTGAGCTTGATAAATAACAACACACATCCTATTACAAAGTTGTCAAGGGAAGCCAAAAGAAAATAGTAAAAACCATACATTAAGCAATCGTCAATCCAGTCACTTCCAGCCTTGTTCAGATGAAGAGATCTCAATTCTGCCCATTCAACAAGCCTCTCCATGGCTAAATTAGATTAAAGCTCTGTCAATCTCAACATTGGTATCGATTTCTAGTTGAACCTCATTAGTTGAAGGTGCTGACATTTGAATCCAGCACAGATATATCCATCCAGCCAGAATCACAGCAACAATCCAAGCAGTAAATCGAAGCCCAATGGTCTGATGTCCTTTCAAACATGGCAGTTCCCTTTTGTTTTAAATTGTGTAATACGCAATTCTCTTTAAAACAGTTTGATTTATTTTTAATATTCATTTTAGCCAGAACTATTAGTTTTTACTGTAAGAAATTGTGAAGCCATCACTGGCTGGAGGCAAGAAAATAAGTTACTTGGGAGATATTCCTCACCCAAATTCAGAATCACTTGTTTCAAGTCAGTAACTTGGGGCGCAAGTTATCTATTTTCCATAAGTCTGTTAGGGTCTTGATTGCTAACATTGGCACGCTCGCACACCAAAGAAAGTTGACTTGTTGACCACAAAGGGTTTTCAAGCCAATGGGAACCCTACCATCACAGGAACTAAATCAAAACAGGTGAACAAATACCCTTCAACTTTCTCTCAAACTCTACCCCTTTTTAATCAATTGTTTTTGGGCATGTTAGCATTTGTGCTCTCCTATTTAAGTCACTATCCTAATCTTTGTTAGCCTTTATTTCAATTGTTATTTATTAATTATTTAATTTTATTTAATCTTTCAAATGTCGCAAAGAAAATTATATTTAATTTTATTTGTTAATGATTCTCTCTCTCTCTCTCTCTCTCTCTCTCTCTCCCAAACTTGTCAACTTGTCAATTTTCAAAAAAATTCATCATTGCTAGAAATAATCTTAGTACAGATAGGGATATGACAACAGCTAGTTGCATGTGAATTACACATGAACTAGGGTTTTATGTGGCTCCGATCTTGACAGCATACAAGTTTCCCGTGTTTTACATATATGCTTTCTTGGTCCACCATGATCCTTATTTTATTTTCAATTAATTACCCAATTAATAATACTTTTCAACTTATTGTGATTCTCATCATCTGCATTATTCTTAATAAATTTTTTTGTTTTCCGATTATTATACATTATTATCCGAGTCAACTAAAAAGGTGAAACGATCTGGTCCAATAATCTATAACCCCTCTCAACTGCCATAATTTTTCCGAATCTAGTCCAATAATCTATATATATAAAGCAAAAGGCAGAGAATGGTGAAACATTCAAAATACTAGAAATTGCCATTGATTAATTCAAACGTTAAGGATTGAAATTATTAATTAAATGAGGATAATATGGTAAATTCACATTTTTCATATTAAAACAAAATAAAATTAAAAACAAAATCAGATAATAGGTTATACTTTTATGGAACATAACTACCTACCCATGTTATCTTTTCTTAATTCTAAAAATAAAATAAAAAATAAAAAATAAAAAATAAAACCAATGGCACATGCGTGAGCATGTGCCAAGGGGCTAGTATTAAGAACACAAACTATCTACTAACTGGCATGACTCTCCGAGAGAGACTAAGAATACCTAGTAAACTCAACTAAGTTTCTGGAATCATAATAGAAAAAATAAAAACAGAAAACTCATAGAGTTTATGGGCTTTATTAAACAAAATAAATCAAAATAAAAAACTAAAACAACGCCAGCAAAAGGAAAACCAACTGCTGTTAATCTTCCTTTGGGACATGACATAGACAGTGCCACCTAGTTATTTCAGGGCCACAACACACTAATGAGCAGCCTCGCAAGATGAGGCACAACTAAAATCTAGATCTGCCAAAAAAAGAGTAGATCGACATAAGTTCACCAAGACCCAAAGAACACCGAAAATCCGAAGAGATCCAAAAATCTCTCTTTCTTTTAGCGGCTAGGGTTTCTCTTCACACTATGATATTAATAAATATTGGTATTGGTGAGATTCTCTACATACATCTGTAAAATCCTATTATTAATATGAACGATCCATTTAATTCTTCATGGGAGATTCCTCATTGACCCGCAAGATTTGCATAGCAGGTTGAATCTGTTGAATTAATGGGTTACAACAAAACCAACCAATAAACTAGTTTATCTAAGATAAAGATGGATCACCACCAGAAATCATTACAAACTATAAATGTTAAACAAGTATTTGATTCAACGAAGCAGAACCCTCGGTGGCTCATTAGGAAACTCTCATTTGCTTGAAACTGATAGCTGCAAATCTCACCACCTCACATTTGTCTTGCAATAGATTCTTTTTTCAATATTCTACTCTCAAATTGATGTGCCCTTCCAAACTAAATTCCATATTAGAACGTTGTGGGTACCCACAGTGCAGCATGCTCTTAATATTTTTCAACTCCTAGTGGTTCACAACTTGGACTCTCTCATTCTCTCTGTGGACCATATTGCACTAAATGATGCATGTGATGGAAGATCTTGACTAGGGAACCTGCAAGAACTTTTCCTTCTCCTTGGCTGCCTTCTTCTTTTATGTATCTTGAAGCATTGGAATCTTACAAAGTTCATTTGTTTGGAGTTTCTTTTTTCGTAGCTGTTTTCAAATCTACCTTATCACTATGTTGAGTAAGGGCATGAATTTGGCCAAATCATAACTCTTCCAGATAATAAGCAGCTAAATCTGATTTCTGGGTTACCAACTTACCAGTATATGGATAAGGATCTAATATTGTATTCACATTATACTTTAACCAAACTATAGATTGGAAAAACATATACTAAATTTTTTTTTTTTGGGCAACGGCGTGTAAACGCTCAGGAAGTCGTGTCCTTGGCTTAATTGCTTTGGACGCAACATGCATTCAAAGACTCCATATTGATATGGATGCCAAATTTTTCCTTGAAGACTTTTCAACCAGAAGCTCCAAATATTGACTTAATGACTTGGAATTTGGGATGAATTAATCAGAAGATTGTAGGCCACAATCTTTGTGTTGTACATTTTATAATTTCCAGTGGATTACATTAATGTGATGTGTGACTAATTTTGAAGAGAGCAAGGACATATGTTCCCACAGTGCAGCATGCTCTTCATATTTTTCAACTCCTAGAGGTTCACAACTTGGACTCTCATTCTCTCTGTGGACCATATTGCACCAAATGATGCATGTGATGGAAGATCTTGACTAGGGAACCTGCAAGAACTATATGGATAAGGATCTAATATTGTATTCACATTATACTTTAACCAAACTATAGATTGGAAAAACATATACTAAATTATTATTTTTTGGGCAACGGCGTGTAAACGCTCAGGTAGTCGTGTCCTTGGCTTAATTGCTTTGGACGCAAGCAAGGACATATGTTCATCATAATTAACCGGCATGCTTGGTCCAACACCAAAGAAAAATCAGTACTTTTTCCATATGCTTCATCATACGTAGCTACAGAACAAGCCACCAATCCTTTCCTGCCTTCATTGTAATGCCTGTTAATGTTCGTTGAATTTAATTTTGTACATATATCATAGTCAAATTGGGTTCACCATGGAAAGTACGTACCCTATTGCATTTAGTTCTTAGTTGAAATTAATGGGCTCGGTCTTCTTTGAAATTACATGGCTCGACGATAAAAGGATTGATATATGATGACTAGTAGTAATGATAATGACAAGAAGTGGAAGAAGAATTTGAAAAAATTTATTGCCACCCCAACATATATATATATTTAAAGACTTTTCCTATTGAGAAAGAAATTAATATACTGAACTCATACACACTACATAGATATTAGGACTCAAACAGAGGACCTTGTCTGATAAAGTAATTGCTCCAAACCACTACACGAGTGGGTCCTTTGCTTGAAGGAGCATCCCCTAAAATATTAATATAACATAAAACGATTACTATAGAAGACCAAGTTGTTTTTAAATCCAAACTTATTTGTCAACAATCCATCCCGAAATCCCACTTTTAATAAGCCATAGCCGCCCATTAGCTCTCTCACATGCTCACAAGTATATGAATTGAAAATTCTTCAGTTTTGTTGCAGTTTTTACAATTTATAAATCCTGTTGTTTGTGCTTTTGTTCGATATACCAAAACCGAATATTGGAGAATATATTTAAGTTTTCTAACCAAATTACACGTGTTTGTACCATATTTGAAAAACAGACCAAAATTTGTTTATTTTTTAAATATTAAAATTACATTGGATCCGAGCCCACTTTCATTCTTTCAAAACCAACAAAAAGGGCTTTTGTTTTTGTGTTTGGGCCACTACTTGGTTTAAATTCACTCAAAGGCTCATATCTCAAAATATCTCAACCTTGACCCACACTAACGTTAGTGAGTGGGTAACCTTTACCAAGTTCACCTACATAACCTGCTGAAAATGGGTTTTCACCATTAAGAGCGACTTGATTGTTGTCTCTCTTAACAAGGAAGCAAGCTGGCTGACTGATGCCAAAACTAAGAGGAGCCGTCTTCCGACTTGTTTTCCAGCTGCAAAAAGATAGCAAATCAAAGGAACATCCCTTGAAGCCAGTATCTTCATCTAAGATATTTTGTCTCTTACTTGTGAATCAACTTACAAGGGCAAGTCTGTAGCTGACATTGGACAACACTCAAGTTTTATCCTCCACCCACCACTGTCATCATTGGAATATTTTGCCTATAAATATAGAGGCTCAATGGCAACACTCGAGGACTCTCTCTCCAAAATCAGATGCAACGTCTCTTAAACACTTGAACAAGCTTCAAGCTTTTCAAACATCCAACTTGCTACCCAGATAACCAATTAACAACTCAAGCGTTTATCTTTTATAGCTCTGACATCTTCTTGGTATGATCTTTGTTAAACAATTAGGCTAGCTTCCTTCTAAACAACTAAAACTTATAACCAATTGGATAGAGAAATCTCCAATCTCTTCATTATCGTAACTTCTTCTTTAAAACAGCTAAATGGAGAAATCTTTAGTTGTTGTCTTAACTTGTTATCATGCCTGGGCTGGATAGAGAAATCTCCAATTTTTGGAACTTTACTTACTCTTCAATTTACCTTAATCTCACTTTACATTCTTGCCATTTATCTTTCTTGCTCCTTACTTTGCTGCAATTTATATTTTTAATCTTTACTTTTCAAAGTAATATAACTGTTCATTGCTGGATAGGCCTAAAACAAAGGTTTTTAGGTCCGAATAGGGCTTTCTTAGCCCGAAAATAAGGGTTTACTTTGGCCCGAATCATACCATTGGGTCCGAATTAACTAAGTCTTAACCTAATCTATGGTTACCTTAAGGCCAAATTAGGTTTTTGAACCCAATCAAGGGAACATTGACACAACATTGGTTTTTTTGTTTGGCTAGGTATCGTTCGTACTATTGGCGAGTCCGTCCTTAGTTAGGATTTTGGTTCCTTACTATGTTAGGATTTTAGTTACTTACCATTTATCTAGTCATATTATAATTGAGATTTATTTCCTATTATAATTTATATTTACTTCCTATTGTAATTTAGATATATTTCCTATTTTATTTAGGGTTAACACATCTTTGTACTTATATAAATACCTCCATAGTGGAGAAGAATAAAAATATGTGTGAATATGAGTCAATATGTGTGAATATGAGCGTATCTTAGCATAACTGAATATTTGCCATACTTTGTTTGACATGGTATCAGAGCCTAGTTTTTCTTGTGACCTGTGCTTGCGTTCTCTTTGAAATTAAAGTACTCTCCTCCCCTCCACTTCAAGGAGAGGAGGAGGAGTGAAAGGGATATATGTCTTCTACCTTAGCCATAGCCGCACCTTTCTGCAATTTTACCCTTGTCTCTGTCCTTACCGTGTTTATGTTGAGTCATTACCTTTCTTTTCCTCTACCTATGCCTGCTGCTGCCTTTTTTCTCTTAATCTTCATCTCTATATGAGCTTGCTTTATGTTAAAATCAGATTGAGCCCATGTTAGTTTCAGTCTCTTGCGCTCACATCCGAGCCTCTCTTTTAAATGTATACCATATGGGCAACAGGCCCCTTGGCCATTGATTGCCTGATTTCCTGATTTCTTTCCTCCGTGAGCCTCGTCACCGCTCACCGAGCCATCTCAAACCTCCGCAAGCCTCGTCACCGCTCGCCGAGCCTTCTCCTAGCTGGCCTTTTTCTCTC
Source organism: Prunus mume (assembly GCF_029339155.1). NCBI lineage: Eukaryota > Viridiplantae > Streptophyta > Magnoliopsida > Rosales > Rosaceae > Prunus > Prunus mume. Next base: position 17,400,328 of record NC_142703.1, on the reverse strand, counting down.
TATGTCCTGCCAAGCTACATTGTCGTTGTTCCCTTTACACAGTCGTTCTAGTTCTCTCTCTCTGTGCACACATATATGGCCCTTTTTCCCATTTAATAATGTGTTTCACTTCCTGCCCAGAAACATCTGTGTTTTCTTACTCTCTATTTATTTGGGTGTTACTTTCTCCAAATCTCGACTCTCATACATCGTCGGATTTGAGGGGGAGTGACACTGCTGCTCATCTATTCCACTGCAATTCAGCTACCTATCGCCATGGCTGATTCTTTTACATCCGAGCGTCACCGCTTTTGTTTCTTAAGTGCCACTTTTCTTATGGTTCCGACGACCTCTTCTCTTCAGGGGGAGAGAGGGAGTGAAGAGAAGTTGTCTTTGCAATAATGGAAGTATTTGTCATTGTTATTGCTGCGACTACTATGTCCTTTGTCGGTGCAGATCGCTGCTCATACCGTTAGGTCTCTTGTTGGGGACAATGTTATTAGTCCCGCCTATTATGACTCTTGCTGGGGACAGTGTTGATTATTGATGATGCATGGTATGTCCCGCCTTGTTGCTCTTGCTGATGCCAGTGCCTTGTATTGCTATTGTTGGTACCAGTATTGTTGCTCCTGCCTGTTATGATGCTAGTATTGTTGCTCATGCCTTTGTTGGTGTGTCTTCGTTGTGGTCACACCCATTGACCTTGCCTTTGCTATTAACTTTCTTTGCCTTGCCTTACCTTATTTTTTTTTCGAGGTTTGGCTTTACTTTGCCTTACCCTATTTTTTAGGGTTTGGTTTTTGCCATATATGCTGCCGCACTCACAGGATTTTTGTGTCCGCCTATTTACTGCCGTGCTCACTGTGGCTTCGTGTTCTGCCTTATCTACTGCCGTGCTCATAGGGCTTCGTGTTCGCCTTATCGCTGCCGTGCTCATAGGGTTTCGTGTTCGCCTTACCAACCGCCGCGGCTTACAGTGGTTTTTGTGTTTTGCCTTATCTGCTGCCGTGCTCACAGTGGTTTTTGTGCCGTGCTCACTGTGGTTTCGTGTTCGCCTTACATACCTGCCGTGCTCACTGTGGTATCTGTATTCTACCGCATCTATTTCCGTGCTCACAGAGTTTCTGTGTTCTGCTATGTGCCCTATTTTTTAGGGTTTGCTCTTGTGTTTCCGCTGCAAACTTTGCTATAGTTTGTCACTTGTTTCACTCGTGGTTGACTAAAAGACTTTCTCTACAATTGGTGCTTCTCAAGTATGGTGTTCTGTGACTCGCTTGTCAAGTTGGGCCTGCAAAATATCTTTGCCCAACTTGAGGGGGAGTGTTGGCGAGTCATTACTTAGTTAGGATTTTGGTTCCTTACTATGTTAGGATTTTAGTTACTTACCATTTATCTAGTCATATTATAATTGAGATTTATTTCCTATTATAATTTATATTTACTTCCTATTGTAATTTAGATATATTTCCTATTTTATTTAGGGTTAACACATCTTTGTACTTATATAAATACCTCCATAGTGGAGAAGAATAAAAATATGTGTGAATATGAGTCAATATGTGTGAATATGAGCGTATCTTAGCATAACTGAATATTTGCCCTACTTTGTTTGACACGTACCTCCCAAGCCATAGACGCACAATTGAAAGAATATTGAAGTCCTCTTAATTGAGGCATATAAAAGAACTCATCTGAGTCAATGCCCCCTTGGAGCATAATGGCTTGATCAGAGGTCCAGAACAAGTGCAAATCCATCGAACCAAGCATTCTACATCACATATACTAGGTTTATTGGGCTGGTCTCATCACTAATAGTGGCACGCCTATGCAAACTACGAATTGGGCTAGAAGAAACAGTCATCATGACTCAGCCCGTGCTCTCCTGCCATTTTTAACTTGATTCAACTTTCAATTTTGTCGAAAATTGAATAGTCCTTTCACAATCTAACTGGGGCATTGGTGTCAACTCAGCCTCCTTTATTTTCCTGCTCTATTCCCAAGAAGGAGAAGGGAACTAAAAAGGGCATCAACAACACAACACCGCTACCCAAACTAAAAATGTTAATGGTTTTCAGTAGCATCATACTGAAGTTTGCATAAAGAAAAAAAAAAAGAAAAAAAAAGGGTAGAACCCCACTTTATCATTTCAAAATTCAAATGTCAATATTCATCAAATATGTTATTTCGCTTGAATATAGATGGACTTTATGGTTGGGTTAGTGGCTTGCTATTTTGATTTTTGTATTTTGTTAAGTGAATGTAATCAAAATAATTTGGTGTTATAAGCTAAAAGTTTTGAGGTTTATCTATCTTCGATCTCATTATCAGGGACGGACACAGGGTTTGAAAATAGAGTAGGCTAAATTTATCTTACGTACAAACCTAAAACACTTGACGGAACTAGTGAATTTCATTGAAATATGAATTTTAAGGTCAATTAGCAATTACATGATAAACTTCTCCATTGAAAGGAAAAGAATTGAAAACATTTATTATCCATTACAAAAGAAGAAAAAAAAAAACTGAACCATTTTAATCCATCCAAGCCAACTTGGAAAATAAAAATGAGAAGAAGTAGCCAAAATTTATAAGAAAAAAATGGATTGACATTTTATGTACACTAGAAAAGATTTTTTTTATTTTATAAAAAAGGACAAAAAATGTAAAGGATGTTCTCTAGGAATTAGTGTTTTCCGAAAAAGGTTGAGTAATAAATATTAATTAACTAAACCAAAAAAAAAAAAAGAGATTTTTTATGGGTGGGATCACTGGGATGAGGTGTGTGGAGGTGTGCTTTGGCGGCTGAATATTAGTATTTGGACTATAAAATATCAAGTCGCCCAAGTGGACGTAGGACCATCCCTGCTCATGATTCGGGCTTTTTTTAGGTTGATGTAGCATGGTTAGAACATCCACAATGTTCGGGGGGATGTATTTTAGGGGGTTTAAAACCACTTTTATATCCCCTTTACACCTCCGGGAGTTATAAATGTGGTTTTCACTCCAATGAGGAAGATGTAAATTTAAAGATGTATAATTGATATTTTTTTTTGTCTTAATTCATTTTTGTGTTAACTTTATAAATAATTTTGTGTGTATTAGGTTTATTTTATTTTTTTCAAACAAATAGACCTAAAAATATTTAAATTTGGAGAAGATATGATTTCATCCACAGAAAAATTATTAGAAGAACAAGCTACTAAATATATATATATTACCTATTAATTAATTGATTAATTATGAGTTTCACTGTAGAAGCGTAATCACCAGCAATGAATTATTTTATTTTATGTGGCTACAAATTAAGTATGAAGTTTTGTCCAGCAACTACTTTAGCCACGCGTCTTGGGCATGTATCTTTATATTCAGCCTTTTTGCTCACTTTTGTCCATCTTTTCTCATATTTTCTTATGTAGGCCCCATCTGCAAGGAATGTAAAAAAGAATGCACATGTGCATCTAAATTTGCATCTCACGGTTGTTATGCAAATTTACAATCATTTACACCTGCCCATTGCAGGTGATTCTGATCATAAATGGTGTATATTTAACATACACCTCATTATACACCCCCCACTGAATATGCTCTCAGTAAATGATTAGTAATTGTATTAAGAAAGATGAGTGTCTAATAAAACTCACCACGTACTTATCAAGATAAGTGGAAGACCATCTTAAATAGGGGCATAAAGAAGATCTTCTCAAATTTTCTTAATTATGAACAAAAATTTCTTAAAAGGGTGAGAATATAAAGAAGTGAACCACGTGGAAATGCATGCATGTACTGTTTACAAGGTGGCCAAAAAAGAAGGATAGACTAAGGTGGGTGGTTGGATAAGCACTGGGCAGGTAATTTATGTTCATAGTGGTCGATGTGGATAACTACTAACTGATAAATGTTTACTACTGTTATTGTTTCGAATGGAGGAGAAAGAGAGGAGGGCCTTTTGGATTGTGTATTTGGACAATTTCAAAAAGGGGTTAACGACCAATATTATGACTTCAGATTTTGTTCTCACAACACATGTGCGGCGCCTAATATTATGACTACAGATTTTGCCTCATCCTAATCTTGGGGCCAATATTCTCTAAGATGACTCACGAGCTCTTTTTTTTTTCTTTGTTCTTTTAAGTATTGGAGGACGTGTGATTCAAATTTGGGTCCTCTAAATTTTATGATAAGCTCATTTCTTATGATACGTATAATAAAGACCTAACTAACTATATATCTAGTATTATGTTTAGGAGTGATTTTGGAATGCCTAAAGCCCTTTATTTTAATAAAAAACGCTTTTGATAACATTTGATAGAAATATTTAAAACAGTAAATTTGGCTTACACATTTCAAATTCAATTTGCCGTACCTAAAACCCTTCACTTTTTGTTCCTCTAAATAATACCCAATTTGTATAAGTAAAAACCCATGACTAGGATCTAACTCAGCAAGTTACCTAATTAAGCATAAAATCTAATTTATTGTACTTTTTAGATTCCAAAAATACCCCTAACTAAGCCATTATTGCATTTTGTATATTAATGTAGGAATCAATATGAAAATAGTTTTTAATTGGATTGTATATAATGACAGACGTTGAATTTGGAAAGATCTCCAAATGGTTGTAATGGATGTAAGAATTAATTTTGAAACATTTTAAAAAATATTTAACAATAAATTCAAATTTGGATAATCGGTTTGTTTAATAAAATGTTTATGTTATTTTCTTTTTATGAATTATACATGACTAATAATCCACTTTATAATTGTTTATGAATAAAACTGTACATACAGATTATGTTGAAAAAATAATGTACCTATTACTTGTTTGTTTTATGAAAAATATAATTTACCTAGTATGAAAAGTGTACACAATTATCTATTCCAATATACCTACATTATACGACATCCAATATACCTACATTAATTTTAATGTACTTACAATTAGGATTTAAGTATTATATGTCATCCAATGTACCTACCATTTGAATAATATACCTACTACGAATAAAGTACCTATTATTTATCTAATTAATGTACCTATTTTTTTCTATAAATAATATAGCCTTTTTTTTTTTTTGAATAAAGTGCCTATTATTTGTTTTATTAAAAGCAATTTTTTTAAATAAACCTATTTTCTCTCTCCAAATAACGTAACTATTTTTTCCTCTAATAATGTACCTATTTTTCCTCTCCAAATAATGTACCTATACACATTTACAGGTATATTGTAAAATAATTTACCTGTGGGTAAATAATGTACCTATATTTTATATAAATTATTGTGTACCTATTTTTAATTATGAAAAATATACGCAATTACAAAGTAACTGACTTTGTTTTTTTTTTCTTTGGGTAAATAATATACCTATATTTTATATGTATATATTTATATTACATATTATATTGGATATGTAATTTACAGATTTTTTTTTGGTTTGCAATTTTAGTGGGCGAGATGTGAGAGGGAATGATAACTAAAAGAAATGGGGTGATTGATATGCTATTAATAGGGAGTATATTAATTACAATTATGGTAGTTAATGAAATACTTGAAATAAAATTATAAATAAAATATGAAGTTTAGTGGCAACGATGTAAAAGCATAGAAATACTACGACTTCTTATATCCTACTGGTCATTTAAATTTGAAATTGAGTTTTACACATAGATTTATAGAGTGATGGGTATATGTCTAAGAAATAGAAAATATAGAGGTCTACATTGGACAAACCCTATTTAAAACTACCTATAGGTCATAGCACCTACTTCACATAGCAGGTGTTTCTCTAGAAAGTACTTGGATTTCTTATAAATTTTTTAAAATACAAGTGATTATGAGTAGAAGTTGTTAGAAAAACAATTATCAATGACTGATTAAAACAATTATATAAACAGAATTTATAACAATCTGTAACACAGAATACAGTATATGAACAATAAATAAAACTGACTTGAATTTGAGATAGAGGCTTGCAGATTTCATGCAATGTCCTGAAGACAGTAATTTCACCCCTTCTCGGTGCTTGAAGTTCTACAGGTGACTACCTCCCAGGATTCAACTATCTGTATTCTAAGCCCTAGCACTCGGACTTAGAATCTGGCGAACGTTGTTTGCTTTCCTCTCAGACAATATGAAATGCTTGTAGAATGCTTTTTTCTGTGTTCAATGTATGAGGCCTTATTTGATTTAAATAAACTTCTGAAACCTTATCAGAAGAGTCACAACTGTTAGAAAACAGTTAATAAAACTAATCCGAATTAATAAAAAATTATTAATTCGAAACCAAAAAATAATTTTAAATCTGAAAGTGCCCCAAGGCCCAAGGCCCATCTTTTTGACTATTAAATATTATATATTTTTATATAATATTCAAAGCCCAAATCGATTTTGAAGCCCAAATTGCTTCCACTTGGCCTACTTCCATTTACTAAGTGTGGCACTTCCACACTTATAAGGACCTCACTCTTTCTACTTTCTATCAATGTGGGACAAAGGTTCTTGAATTTAATTCAAACTTCCAACAGAAGTGCTTCCTAAAATAGTAATTCCAAACGGATCGTAAGACATGTTATCAAAGAATGAAGAGCTTTGCCATTCACGCTAAAAAATTTACTCACTATACTTGACGAAGATGTATTAGATGAGGACAACAATGACAATTTTATTTTTGACATTTTTGAAATTTTTTTAATACTACTTCAGAAACATCAATGAAAGGGTCAAAACTGAAAAGCTGGGAAAATTTTGAGATGCTATGCCAGGGTGTAATGATCAAATTTGTCCCGCTGAAGACTGGAACAACAGCGAACTTATCCCATACATATACATACAGTTCAGCCCAATCTCGTCAAGGCCATTATCAACCTTATGGACTTCAACTAAAACTACCCATTAGGATCTTGATCAGAGCAAAAGTCCAAGAACAAATATGTGTCCGTGAAGTCTTACTGAGGGCAGGATTCAGAAGCTGTACATGTAAACAAGACGACGACAATGGAGAAGAGTGCACGGAGGCGATTGGATTGTATTTCTCGTCACCTTGTATTACCACCTCAAGTTAATCATGGTCTGCAGAGGTGAGATTGATTCATCCACAATCGTTTTCCATTTTTCTTCTTTTATTTTTTGTTGGGTTATCTTTTGCACTATGTACTGAGAAGCTTGTGATGAAGTTTGAGTTTTTAACTACTGCAAGGTACTGTTATTAAGTAATGGGCAAGTGAAGAGTGAGGAGGCAGAGCCTGTGGTGCTGCCGTGCTTGAGCATCGTGTTGGCTTGTCTCCACCTATGGTATTTACCGAAAAAAGAGCTCCATTTCTTCTAGGGTTTTGCCCTGTGTTTCGGGGAGCATTGTATAGAAAAAGACTCAACTCAATGCTCCAATTCCTGTGTAAAGAAAGAAGGCCCCACCAATTGTGATGGCAAACATACAGTAGTCGTATTGTATATGTACGTATGTATTTATAATGTTTTATAAACGTAATATTTTCAAAATTTTCAGTAAGACACACAAAATTCCCATATTATACACATAATTCTCACATATTATTGAATAAGAATAACTTATGTTATAAAAATTATATTAAAATACCATATAGTGCAAGATTAATATCTACTTTGGATACGTTGAAACTACCAAATTAATATTTATAAGGTACAAACTAATGCATCTGGGAGGGTCTTTTTTTATTGTTTATTTATTTTTTATTAAATAGTATAGGCGGGCAGCTACACTGTTTTTAACACGTGGCTACATTGTTTTTGACACGTGGCGCCTAATCGATGGGGTCTTCTGTTATATTTTCCTTTTATATTTAAAAGTAGTATAGGCGCACGGTTATACTATTTTACATGTGGACGTCTTGGCTCTAGGCAGCTGCTCTGTTCTTTTTTTTGTAAATAGTATAGCAGGGCGGTCGTACTTTTTTAAAAATAAAAATTGTCTTTAATAAATAGTATAGACCAGCGGCTATAGTCTTTTATATATATATATATATATATATGTACATACGTATTTTTCAATAATACATTGATGTTCTATACACGTCTCATGTTTTTCGAAAAGCAAACATACAATAGTTGTATTGTACATGTACATACGTATTTCTAATGTTTTATAGACCTAAGTTTTACAAAATTTTCAGTAAGACACACAAAATTCACGTATTATACAAATAATTCTAACATATTATTGAATAAGAATAACATATGTTGTAAAAATAATATTAAAAATATCATATAGTGGAAGATTAATATCTACTTTGGATATTTTGAAACTTGCAAATTAATATTTATAAGGTACAAACTAATGCAACTAGGAGGGTCCTTTTTATTTTTTTAATGAATAACAAAAGCTTTGTTATGTATATTATCTTTCTTTTTAGGAAGGGGGGAGGGGTGAGGGGGTTGTGGCCATGTGAACAGTTCAAACTTTATTTTCATATATATATATATATATATATATATATAACCACGTTATGACAGGAAAATGTTGATCGATCATGTTCATTAGTACCAAGTTTGGTGATGGCCTGAAATGTTTTCACTAGGTAATTTATTTCATATAAATATCTTTGGATGAAAGTTACTCAAGTAACTTTGGTCTTAGATTTCTTAAACTATAGTTTGCAGATAAATTTTAATTTGAGTAAGTTAGACTTTTGGTTTTTTTTTTTTTCACCGACAGACCCACCCCGAATTCCTCGGAACTCTAGACGAATCTGTGGAATACCCGACATCACCCCGATGTCGAGCCCACACACTAAAACTATAACCAGCTTTACCAAAAAGGGTAAGGGCACAAGACTTTCACGAAATTTGCAGAATCTCCTTGTAAATTGGACATTACCAAAAATTTCAACCTGCATAAAACACATTTTATATCCCAACAAGCAGCACGCACAATAATATTTTCATGCAATTCACATAAATGGCCTCCGGCCTTCAACTATTCCGAAACCAAACTACCAACAAAGCTTTTGAGCCAAAATAATACTTTAAATAAGGCAATTACTAAACTTAAACATAATTATGAAAGCCGGATGAAAATTTACATCAACTAACTTTCCCAACTTCAACATACGAGGTTTTAACCTCCTAACACAATCACATCTCGTTCTCACCCGAATTTCAAGACCAACGACAAGGTCTGCACCACATTCAATGAGACACATAAGTAAGGTTTAACCCGCGGCTACACCTAGGTACTACCCTAGGTTGCCTACGTACCCTGACTAAGGGATCAAGCCACACGTAGTTCTTTCCACAACAATCCTCATCCCAAAAAACTTACACACCATTACAGCCATTCAAATTCATACATTCTAGAATTTATTTCATTCCCTTTTTAATTTAAATTACAACTCACCAAACACAATCTTTTTCCAACATCTTTCTAAATAATCACATAATCTCTCCATACGCCGGAACATCCAGATTGCCACGTATGGGGTCCTCACGCTGAAAATCCTCGCCAGTGAGACCTAGCCATCATATCACATAATTTCCCCATACGCCGGAATATCCAACGCCACGTATGGGGTCTGTCAACACACCGGAAAATCCTACGCCATGTGTGACCTTTCATCTCACATCACATAATCCTCCCATACGCTGACATCCAATACCACGTATGGGGTCTGTCAACCCGCCGAAAAATCCAACGCCGGTGTGACCTCTCATCTCATATCACATACTCCCCCCATATGCTAGAACATCCAACGCCACGTATGCAGTCTGTCAACACGCCGGAAAATCCAATGCCACGTGTGACCTCTCATCTCATATCACAGGATGGTGCTTACAGTGGAATCAAACATCTTAATAACTTTATAATATATATATATATATATAAATTTTCAATATTTCCTAAACCTCAACCATAATATAACCTCCGATAATTCCTCACTTAAAAATAATAAAATTAATATCCTAAACCCACATAAACAACAACATAACTCCGCAACGCTCAAACTCTGTCAGTAGGTCATTATAATCCTCCTAGGAAGGTAAAACTACCTCGGAAGACTCACGGTCAACCAAGGGTCAAACCACCCAAACTTGGACAAACGAGCCCACAGGGCCCACGACCTCCAAACTCCGATCCGAAAGTTCCTATGTGTTCTACTAAGCTTAGGATACACGTCCTGCAAGTTCGGTCTAGATCGGACGGTCGGATCGCTCATGATCGCAAGATCGGATGGTTACTGTAAACCTAGCCCTAAGGTTGACATTTCTAGAGTATCCGGGACTCCGTTCTACAATCCGTCAAATCCTACATGATCCTAAGGCCTTCTCCAACCCATAAGGGGTTAAACCCAAATTTCCCCCTCCAAAAAGTGACTATTTGGGTTTTGCCCGGACTCAAATTGTTTTTTCTCCCAACCCTACGGACTCAAATTTTAGGTCCGAAACTTTATTAAATTGTTTAAGAATGGTTTAAGTCTTTTTTTTTTTTATGGATAACTTTTCTTCATTTAATCTTTTTAAATAACATCATAATTTAATTTTTTGAACAATTTGACCTAAAAAAAATTGAAATTCCATAATTTTTTTTTTATGTGCTTGAAATGATATCAAAAGTATGAGAATGAAAGGAGATTGATGAGATTGATAAAGGAAAAATAAATTGAGAAATAGATAAAATGTTTTTGGTAGATTATTTGAGAAATGGATGGGTATTTATAGAGTTTGAAGTGAGTTTTGGGGTTGGATCTGACCTAGATTAATTTAAAATATTATTTTGACCGTTGGATTTAAATTTCAGCCGTTGGATCTTTTTTTTTTTACTGTTAAAATAGCTTAAATTTAATCTAGATCGTTAATTTAAAGTTACTATTAGAATTTTTTATTTAAAAAAAAACAGATTTTTTAAAGCCCCATCAATACTATTTGATTTATAAAAAATAAAAATAAAAAAAGAAAACAGCCAAAGCCCATTTATAGAGCTTGTAGTGTTGACACGTGGCTTTAGCCACAGCCAAAGCCCATCGAAAATGTCAATAGCGTGGGTCCCACCAATTTTCAGAATCACATGGCCTCAGCCACCTCAGTGTGGGGTCCAGCAAATAGTATTGGGTCCAGCAATACTTGGACCCATATTTGGGTTTTCCCAAATTTTGGGTCCTTCATTTTGTTGGGTTGGGAGAGATTTTGGGGGATAATTTGGGTTTGAGTCCTTGCATTGGAGATGGCCTAAGGATGTCTAGATTATCATACTTTAACTTCAAGATGATCCAACGGTTCAAACATATTGAACCTGGATAACGCACAATATGCGATATCCGTTCGAGACTCAAACGGTAATCAAATTGAAATCCGAGCACACCTACGCACTCGTGAGGACCAGGAGATCACCTCGGGACACAATGCCCTCTTTCTACAGTGCCCATGCGCCGCCACACGCGTCGGCAGCTTGTGGGTGTCCAAAGTGATTACGCTTCGCCCTAAAATCTCAAAATCACGGCTCAAGATTCCTACTCTAGGTATAACACCCTATTTGGAGTCACTTTTGTTCTTGGGCATACGCTAAAAAACTGATCGGAAGTGGCCGGAATCTCATCCCGAAATCCAACCGAAATCCAAATCGAAAATCAGACATCCTGAGCTAAAAATTGATGCAATCCTACCCAACCATCAACTAGATTATGAAGAAAGGATGAATTTTCATACCTTGATTGCCAAAAATGGCGGCCGGAGGAGAGAGATCGAAGCCGACGAAGTTTCGAGCGAAAATCGGCTTGAAAATCACCTTTTCCGGCGAGTGCGGCCGATATCGGGAAGGGCGGGTCATGACGCCGAGCTAAGCCGGTCCTTTTGGCACCAGTCCCATCTGCAGCCGTGGTTGGTGGCCGGAGATTCGAAGAGAGAGAGAGAGCTGAGGGCTTTTCTGACTTTTATCAACTTTTTTTGCAATATTTACAATTATGCCACTGAGGGTATTTTGATCGTATCTCTCTCGTTACAACTCCGATTCTAGCACACTACGTGTTTATGAACTCATCTCGCCATGCTCTACGCAACGATACAGTCGAAATTCCCAAATTTCCTTCCGGTAAAAAAGTCAACTTTAAAACTAATAAAATATTATGGGGGCAAAATGGTCTTTTATCAGGTTTAATTAAAAAATTAAAATATTATTTAGGAACCTTGTGCACTTGATATCATTGTTGTCACTTACATGCAAATCATGGGAGCTTCCTCTTTTCCTTGCATGCAACTCAAAAATGGACTTACAAATAAGGTTTGCAGGTATCGCGTGTCACTGTGAGGGCAAAGGAAGCCGTTGAAGCTGCAGGTGGGTATGTTAAAAGAGTGTATTACAAGTTGGGCTTTCAAGCATTGCTGAAACCTGAGTGGTTTGAAAAGAAGGGCAGGTTATTGCCAAAGGCAGCAAGACCTCCCCCAAAACAGAAGGACAAAGTCGATAGCATCGGCCGCTTGCCTGCCCCAACCAAACCTATTCCTTTTTTTTACTGAAGAGAAGGTGGCCTCCAGTTCATCCACTTGACAAAAAGGGAGCAAAATCAGTTCTTTTTAGGATATTTGTACCTTTCCGTTAGTTCCTTCACATGCTTTTCATGAACTGTTCTCTTTCATAAGAAACAGTAATTTGGTTACAAGTCAAAATGATCTGGAAGGATAAATGGAATGAGTAAAGCTTTTCATGTTGCCTCAGGATCAGCCTATTTCAGACTTCTGCATCTTCTAGTTCTCTAGAAAATGAACTTTATCATCAGATGCTTGGACATGGTTTAACAATTTTACTTGAAGCATCTCACTTTTACCTTAGACGAAGGAATAACAAAAGCTTTGTTATGTAAATCAGAAACTCCGCATCGTAGACGAAGGAATGGTGATCTCACTTTTACTTGGATTGTGGCTTTATTGTCTTTGTGTTTCTAGTTTGCACCTTCTTACCGGTTTCAGTTTCGTTGTACTATAAATCCCCCTTTAGAAGCTTTTCTTAACGTACTTCATGCTACGATTGCCTGGCTCAAAACTTGGGTTCAACAAATCTTTTACCGTTGCCGAAGGTTAAGGAGGATAAATCTTGCATACAATGCATTTTTCACATTGAATCTCTTGCATGACTAGCATGGAACCAGCCTTTACTAGAATTTCTATAGCATCATGTCTCTTCCACTTTTAAATTAAAGTAATTCTCTTTCAAAACCTTGTGCCTTGGTTGAATTTGAATTTCTGTTGTGATGCTCTCACCTTGGAAACTCAATGAGATCCTGTAGTGGGCAGATCATAGTTCTCCTCAAGTAGGGTTTACGTCTTCCGTCTATCTAACTTGCCTCAGTCCAAGCACACCAAACAGAATTGAACCTGCAACTCCACCTCACTTTAATCAGCTTACTACAATATGAAAAAGGACGCATTTCTAGTTACGTTAAGTTATTAGTTACTTCTTTTTAGTTTCCGATTCTAATTAGGAATTGATTTACTTTCTTGATTTTGGTTTAATTTTACTTTAAATCATGGATCTGCTCATGTTAGATAGAGCGAGGTAGGAGCAATGGCAAAGGACGCGATTCTAGGATACCTGGAGAAAAACGTGTAAGAATTTGCATTCTAAATCAAATACTGAGATGGTCTTCTAATCACTGAAGGATATCTAGTTCTATACCAATTAGGAGTACGTATGTCATCTATCTTTTAGACTTTGTATAAGTGACTGTTTTGATAAATACAAAGTGCTTCAGATTTCCTAATTTTATGTGGATTGAAACACCTAATTCTACTGGCTTAAGGAAAACTTAAGACGTCTTTGATGAGGAGGAGTCTTAAGTAAAGCCTATAAAAGGATGTCCCTGTGGTATCGGCTAAATACACACTCAATATTATTCACACCCCATCTAGAGAGAGATAAAGAGCCGGATAGCAGAGAAGACTTCTTTACAGTAGAATAAGAAAGACAATTTCCTGTGAACGTCATGTCTGATCAAGGTATGTGTTTAGTTCATATAAACATATTAAGACTTACATGTGGTATCAGAGCATTAGGTTGTATGTTCTTAACCTAATCACAAACATATCAAGGCTCGCATGAAAATGCTAAAAAATCTGGTTTTAATACATATGTTACAGCATGATATAGTTTAAAGAAAACACCAGTCATTATAGCATGCATATATTTTGATTGTTATACATTGCATATCTTATTTGATAAGGTATGAGATGAGCATAAAGTTTCATGCTTAAATCATGCTTGAAAGACTAATGATCGATGTTCGGGGAGGATTTTGGATCAATTGAGTGAGCCATAGCAACTCAATTGGTACAAGAGATTCTTCATTCGAAGTTCTTGATCAAAATTGCATTATATTCAACCTCTCTTGTACAATTCTCTGTCCACAGATGTGAATCGTGCAAGAAAGGGCTGTTTATAATGGAATAGTATGGAAAAACAGATTGTATGAACAAACAATGAACATTCCTCAGTCCACAGGCGTGGAAATGTTTCTTGTTTCAAGATTGCTCATACAGATCTGTTATTTTGAGTACTATATGGAACATGTTTGATTTGTAACTCACAGGTACAAATCAATTATGTTTAGTTAAAGATTTTGGGGATGTTTATTTATGTTTTCTTTAAACTTACAGTGAGTGCTTCAAGTTACAACTCCATCGAAATCTTGACTGGATCAAACTATCTGAAGTGGAAAGAAGAGTTGGAAATTTCACTAGGGCTAATGGACTATGACATAGCTCTAAAATGAGATACACTTGACGAACCTGCTGCCAATGCTACTGCAGATGTCAAAAGGAGATATGAAAAAAGGGAAAAGGTGAACAAGATGGCTATACTGATTATGCTGAGAACCATGACACCTTCCTTGAGGGGTAGCATTCCAAGATCAGAAAATGCAATAGAATTCCTCGCTGCTATTGGTTTGAAATTCAAAGAATCTGAGAAAGGAGAGAAAAGTACCTTGCTGAACAAATTAACTGAGATGAAGTATGATGGGCGAGGTTGTGTGAGAGCTCACATAATGAACATAGATGTTGCACACAAATTGAAGGAACTGAACATGACTATAGATGAGGACATGATGGCGCATTTTGCCTTGAACTCACTGCCAAAGGAGTTCAAAACTCTCAAGAGTTCATATGTGGCTCAGAACGAAAGTTGGATGTTGGATGATCTTATAACTATTAGTGTTCAAGAAGAGCATAACATCATAATGGAGAGAGGTCAGAAAGCTGTGAACATGGTTCAAGATTATCGTGGCAAGTAGAACAAGGATAAAAAGACAAATTTTTGGGGAAAAGAAAGACCAAGACAGTACCAAAAAAAAAGAAGGAAAACCAACTAGACTGAAATGCTTCTTTTGTAGAAAATTTGGACACATGAAAAGGGAATGTAAGAGGTACAAGAGGTGGTTAGAGAAATAGAAGAACAAAGGTAAGAATGAAAATGTTTTGGTCTGCTTTGAATCAAATATCATTGAGGTTTCAGTTGACACTTGGTGGTTGGATAGTGGTGCTTCAATACATGTTGCTAATTCTTTGCAAGGGTTCATAACCAAAAGGCCACCAAACAAGGATCGGGTGAAGGTATTCGTGGGCAATGGAGTCAAAGTACAAGTGGAGTTTATTGGAGCAGTGAGGATTTAATTAGATTCTGGTTTTGTTTTAGATTTGGTAGATGTAGTCTATGTTCCTTCTATGATGAGGAACCTTATCTCAATTGCTAGGCTTGTTAAATCAAAACTCACTTTGAGATTTGATGAATTTGGTTTTTCAATTTTCAATAATAAAGAATTAGTTGGAAATGGAACTCTTGTTGGAAACATGTTTCAATTGAACTGTAGACCACCTCAAATGGTTATGAACATTGCAAATACAAAACAAAAGAATCAGATATCATCAAAACTTTGGCATAAAAGGCTTGGCCATATCTCAAAAGAAAGAATGAACTCCCTGTGTAAAGAATCAGTGCTGCCACCAATTGACTTTAACGACATGGATGAAAACTGCGTTAAATGCATAAAAGGAAAATTGACAAACTTGAGAAAGAAAGGAGCAATAACAAGTGAAAATCTGTTGGAATTAATTCACACAGATATCTATGGTCCTTTTCCAAATCCAACACATGAAGGTTATAAGTACTTCATCACTTTCACAGAAGATCACTCGACATTTGGACATGTCTACTTGATGAAAGAAAAGTCTGAAGCATTGGATATGTTCAAAGTTTATAAAACAGAAGTAGAAAGGCAACTAGAATTAAAAATAAAGGTGGTGCGATTAGATAGAGGTGGAGAATACTATGACAGATTTGAAGGCATAATAGCTCAATATACAAATCCCAGTACACCTTAGCAAAATGGAGTTTCTGAGAGAAGGAATAGGACCTTAAGAGATATGGTTAGAAGTATGATGTGTTGTACCAATCTTCCTATTTATCTGTGGGGAGAAGCCTTGAAGACTGCAAACTACATATTGAATAGAGTTCCAACAAAAAGTCTTGACAAAATTCCTTTTGAAATATGGAATAAAAGGAAGCCTAGCTTAAACCACTTAAAGGTTTGGGGTTGCAAAGCAGAGGCAAGACTCTACAACTTGTTGGCTCTACGCAAATCTCGCGGCCTGGTGCTCCCGGCCGAGGAGATGTGCGTCAACACGTGACGTCCTTCTTTTGGATGCGGTGCGGTTGTGCGCGGGCATGCCAGCGTGGTCTACAGAGGCGTCGAGATGATGATGAGATTCAGATAGAAGATGGTTGAATGATGCGCCTGTTTTGCGTTCGACTCTAATCAAGCGATTGTGGCGAGAGAGGAACCGATCTCGTCCGTCAGGTTCACGGCCTGAGCTATAAGGCCGTTTAGTGGTGGTGTTGGTGGCGGGTTTTAGGCGGTGCTCCGGCGCGTTGCTCAGAGAGCGACGGTCGTATGATATATGGGGTGAATGAGACGATGACAGAGATGGTGCTCCGGCGCATTGAAAATCAAGGATCGTATGATATATTGATGAATGGATTTTCCTTACAATCTACCACTACTCCTAGGAAAGCAAATAAAGATATTGAAAGTGCATTACAGGAAAATATAATTTGCTCAATGGGAGGCTTTTGGTTTGGTGTTTGAACCCTTTGAATGTAGTGCTGAGCTTAGTATTTATAGGAGGAGCTCTGGAGGGACAATCGAGGCTGAAAAGACCTGCGTGGTGGGGCCTCATCGGGGCAAGTGGGTAGTCAAATCGACATTTGGGATCGTGAAGCATGGTGGTTTGGGATTGTGAAGTATGGTGGTGTGACTCCCATAAATCCCGGTAAATCTCGGCCACTGCCCTGATCGTGGGTTCGCCCCTTGGCACGGGAACGCATTTAATGCCCTGGTCCTGGTGGTTGGTGATCGACCTCAAGTCGTAAGATTACTTGTGAGAATGTCTGCGCCTAACCACCCTGATTTCCATCACCAAATCCTTACTTCAGTCACTTCCCTTCTTCCCTTGTGCATTAAATGCCTCTTGCGACTAGTGGGTTTGCTGCAAAAGTCAGAGGCATTACTTCATTAAATGGGGCGTGGGACCCTGAGGCCACGTGGCGATTTAACCACGCTTCCTCGGTCGTGTCTCTGCGGCGCGAGGCCGAGAGGATTCTACCTTTGCAGCTTTTCTTTTGTTTTCGGGAAGGCGAAATGCTTAACGAAACGATAGGCGCCAGGACCGAGAGGAAGTCATTCCAATCAGTTTATGACCATGATTTTCTAGGCACAAACACAACCCTGTAGCAAAGAAGCTAGATTCAAGAACTGTGAGTTGTTACTTTGTAGGTTATCCTGAGGGAACAAAAGGATATAGGTTTAATTGTCCAAAGAACACTATAAGATTTGTTGAGACTCAAAGGGCAGTCTTCATGGAAACCGATTCTGACACAATAGAAGAAAGAAATATGAACTTTGATGAAGAAATGATGGAAATAGATAATACTACTGGATCAAATGAAAATAAAGGCATTGTTATAATCCCTACAGTTGACTTGAGTTATAAGGAGTCAGACAATATGGAAGAAGACACAGTTCAAATAGAAACTATGAATCCACCTGTACAAAATGATAATGACATTCAAGGCACATATCAAAATATGCAGGGTATGGAATTGAGAAGGTCTCAAAGAGCAAGAAGGTATGCGTTTCCAGATTACTATGTATATTTGCAAGAATCACAAAATGACATATTTGGAAAAGATGATCCTGTGAACTTTAAGCAAGCTATAACAAGTGAAGACATGAGAAGTGGTTAGCTGCAATGAAATCTGAGTTAGAATCAATGAGAAAGAATGGTGTTTTGGAATTACAAAATTTACCTTAAGGAAGTAAACCTATAGGCTGCAAATGGGTATATAAAACCAAGAGAGACTCAAAAGGTGCAATAGACAGATACAAGGCTAGGTTGGTTGCCAAGGGATATACACAACAAGAAGGTGTTGACTACATTGAAACTTTCTCATCAGTATCTACTAAAGATTCATTTAGAGTGATCATGGCATTAGTTGCACATTTTGATTTACATCTTCACCAGATGGATGTTATAACTGCATTCCTAAATGGATATTTGAAAGAAGAAATTTACATGCAGCAGCCTGAGGGATTTGTTCAAGAAGGACATGAAAGCATGGTTTGCAAATTGAACAAATCAATATATGGCTTGAAACAAGCCTCGAGACAGTGGTACATGAGATTTGATGAGGTTATCAAAACATATGGTTTTACAGAAAACGTTCTTAATTCATGTATATATGTCAAGGTCAGTGGGAGGCATTTCATTATACTTATACTCTATGTGGATGATATTCTTTTTGACAGGACCCGACCCAAATTCCACTTTAGAATCCGAACCGAACCTTGTGCGTGTCCGACACTTGGCCGGTGCCGGGCACAATGACTGAATTGCCCTTCTAGTTAAAAACTTAACTTCCTTTCAGGTTGACTCCTACCGAAAATTCGGCAGAGTTTCCCATGTAAATCGAACGTTCCCAAAAATTTACACCTGTCAACAAGCACTTTCATACAACCCAACAGCCAGTATGCAATTATTCACAACAACAGTAAAGTTTCGAGTCCAAGGGCAATATCAGAGCATCTATACAGATTAATTACAAAGAAAGGAACAACTTGTGAACCAAGAACCCTATATCAAACTGAAGAAGAGCGGGAAGCGGAAACGCCATATGGTGGCTCACGGATGCAGGTCTACAGCCTAGGGGCGCAAAACATTAAAAAGGTGAGTGGACCCAAAAACAAAGTTTAGAAAATAGATAAGAACATACTAACCCCACTGTAAAAACGGTTAGTCAAAACTAAATCATTCTCTTTATCATATATGTACTGAAATCAATGCACTCATATATTTATAAATATATGTCAATCATACTCATGGTCATCTTTAAATTCTTAAAAGCACTGAAATCAGTGTAAAACTACCACCTAGGTGTACCCTTTTATTTCCGTCAATTCCTGATATGCCGTCCATTCCCTTGGCAGGTCTCGGTGACACAAAGTCAACCCGATCCGCATTCCTGGCTTCGCACGAGTCTGGGTACCATAGAACTCGTGGGGCAACTGTCAAGTATGCTGATTAAACCGAAGGCAGCCAATATAATCCGAAGGCAACATATTTACCGAAGGCAACCTGGATGTCCGTGGACATCGTCATATCTGAAGGTAACATGTTTCTATAACTGGGTACCTAAGGTGGCTTAAGAAAATAAAAAGATTTTCTGAAATAAATATGATGAATACTGAATTCTGTTAAATCTAGAACTCTGCTGCCATTTATCTGATATTTAACTAAAATTTCCTGTTCCCCTACCCTTAAAGGGTATCTCACTCGGCAGCATATAAATTAAAATATTTAAAAGCTAATATCAATTTATAAATCACTAATATGTGAATAAAATTTATTCGAGATTAAATAATGTAACTGAATTGCATAAGTTCATTTATGAAAACAAAGAGTCCACTCACTCCTGGTCCGAGCTAGCTGGACCTCTTGAAGAATCCTTCCTGCGGGTCGGTCTGTGCCCGTGTGCTTGATTAAAACATCATGAATACTTAATTAATAAAACTACTCGGTATAAGTATTTAAATACAACCCTGACCCCCGGCTCCTAAAAGTGTGTGCACTCACTTAGAAACATCTCCTATGCCCACAAAAGCTTTCCTTACACTTGGAATGGTTGAGAAGTGCATCGGGACTGAAAAAGAGCTAAAGTCCCAAAAAGTCAACTCAAGACCCTGTGGGCCCATGACCTCAAAATTCTGATTCGGAAGCTACTAGAGGTTCAACTATACCTAGGACACAAGTACCGAGAGTTTGATCTCGATCGGACTGTCGAATTGGTCGCAATCGCACGATCAATGGTTCTTAAAGCCTCAACCCTAGGGTTTGGGATTTTGGAGTATCCGGGACTCCGATTCACGATCCGTCAAACCCTAAACGAGGTACGACAAAAACGAATTTGGGTTCAATCCAACGGTCTGAACGTATCGAACCTAGATAACGCCTATTATGCGATATCCGATCAACTATCAAACGGTAATCAAATTGGAATCCGAGCATACCGTCGTCCTCGGGACGACATGGAGAACATTCTAGGACAAAAATCCAGCCTTGATACCCCGCCGACGCGCCGCCACCGCCGGGGGGTGCATTGAGTAATTTTCCGACGATCGGAAAACTCCAAACCGCCGGCCAATAACCATACCTACGGATTAAGCACATCAAGGGGAGTAACGTTATACCTTTCCTCGAAGATCAATTCCACCATTAAAGCCCTCGAACGAAGCTTTCTGTCTCTTGAAAACCTACAAAATTTTAGTTTCAAAATCAAAGAAATTCGAACGGATTCACGCTGGGTTTTCTAAGGATAACACAAAGGGAAGGTAGGAGAGTACTTTAGGTGCAATTACCTGAGCTTTGGCGGCCGGAGGTGGTCGGAATTTGCATCGAGAATCACTGAAAATTCTGGGTTCGAAGCTGCCCGTTTTTGGGCTCAACTTTGGCTCGAGTTTCTGGTTGCTCGCTTGGAATCAAAGCTAGAAATGGGTATGTATGGAAAGAGGAGAGAAAGGCGAAGAGTTTACAAGTTGTGGCACTCGATTTGGTGGCCAGACGGAGGAGAAATGGCTGTATGAAAATGGCTGTTCGAAACCTTCGCGAAGGAGAAGAAAAATCTGGGTTGAAGAAATCTGAACTTCGAAAACTTTACGATTATGCCACTAGCCTTCTTTTGATTGTAACTTCTTCGTTACAACTACACAACGGTGTAACTGAAATTCCCAAATTCCTTCTCGAGCAAAGGTCAACTTTTATCCAATAAACCATTCTAGGGGCAAAACTGTCTTTCCCTCCAATAAATTAATAATTAAATATTATTTAAGAACCGGGTTGTTACACTTTTAGCAAGCAGTAATCTCACTTTATTACATGATGTCAGTTTTTCTGTCCAAGCACTTCGAAATGATAGATTTGGGAGAAGCATCATATGTTCTTGGAATAGAAATCAGTCGAGATAGGAAAAGAGGTTATCTAGGACTTTCGCAGAAAGGGTACATTGAGAAAATACTCAAAAGTTTTAATATGATGGATTGTGCTGGAGGAGATGTGCCTATTAACGAAGGAGATAAACTTAGTCGAGAACAAGCACCTAAGACAAATCAAGAGAAACTGGAAATGGTAGATCTATGCTTCTCTAGTTGGCAGCCTTATGTATGCTCAAGTCTGCACAAGGCCTGATATTGCTTTTCCTATAAGTGTTTTGGGAAGGTTTCAGTCAAATCCAGGGCAAGCTTATTGGGTCGCAGGGAAGAAAGTAATGAGATACTTGCAGAGAACCAAAGATTTTAAGCTGATTTATAAAAGAAGTGACAACTTAGAAATGGTTGGTTATGCATACGCTAATTTTGCTGGATGTATGGATGACTTAAAATCTACTTCAGGTTTTGTTTTTCTGTTTGGAGGAGTAGTAGTTTCTTGGAGAAGTATTAAGCAGCCTATTATAACTACTTCAACTATGCAAGCTGAATTCATTGCTTGCTATGAGGCTACATGTCAAGCAATCTGGTTAAAAAAATTTCTAACAAGCCTGACAGTTTTGGGAACAATAGAAAGACCTATACAAATATGGAATGATAACAGTTCAGTCGTTTTGTTTGCAAAAGGAAACAAGAGGTCGATTGGAGGCAAGCCGTTATCATTAAAATTCCTATCTGTAAAGGAAAAGGTTAGTGAAGGATGTATTGCACTAGATCACCTCAGCACAGAATTAATGATAGCAGATCCATTTAACAAAGGGCTTCCAAATGGTGTTTTCAAGAGGCATGTAACTAGTATGGGTTTATTGGCTAGTTTTGATGCTTAGAAACAGTGGGAGCAGTTTCATTAGTCATTTCAAGTTTTTCTATTTAAAGATAGTATGGTTATTTCTTTAACTAGTTGAAGGTTTTGGTTTCGATGGATGTTGGCATAGGTTTAATTCAATTTACTATATATATATATTATGTTTATTTGTTACTTGAATGCAGTAAACAGTGAATAAGGTTGTTGCTAGCTTAAAGATAAGTGTTGAAACAATGCATTCATGACATTGATATCTTTTGCCTAGAGCAAAAGAAAGGATCTTGAGGAGTCCTATAAGTTGGACTGTAAGAATAGTCATAGTGTTTATTTCACTTTCAGTTAATTGTGACTATTCTGTAGTTTCATCTTGACAGTAGCATTATGTGACAATGAAGAGTGATAACTGTGGTTATAAAGACTTCATAGATTTTCTTTGGTCAGTCTTGATGATTCAATATCATAATTCATTGTTGACAGTGGCTTGGTAAGGAAACAAGATTAATGTGTACTTCACAAGGCCTTACAGTAATTGATATAGTTCTTTAGTGATTAATTGACCAAGTGGGAGAATGTAAGAATTTGCATTCTAAATCAAATACTGAGATGGTCTTCTAATCACTTAAGGATATCTAGTTCTATACCAATTAGGAGTACGTATTTCATCTATCTTTTAGACTTTGTATAAGTGACTGTTTTGATAAATACAAAGTGCTTCAGATTTCCTAATTTTATTGGCTTAAGGAAAACTTAAGACGTCTTTGATGATGAGGAGTCTTAAGTAAAGCCTATAAAAGGATGTCCATGTGCTATAGGCTAAATACACACTCAATATTATTCACAACCCATCTAGAAAGAGATAAAGAGCCGGATAGCAGAGAAGACTTCTTTACAGCAGAATAAGCAAGACAATTTCCTGTGAACATCATGTCTGATCAAGGTATGTGTTTAGTTCATATAAACCTATTAAGACTTACAAAACGATCAAATATCAGACTCAATTCAAGAACACGAATAGAAGATTTCTTTTATATAGTGGTCTTGTTTGTGTCGGGGTGTAGAATCCCTGTTTGGAGTTTGCTACTCCAAATTCTGAAATAGCCTAAAGCATGTGAGTTAAAACTCGTTTTTTAAAATACAATTAATAATCTAAATTATTATAAATTAATCTAATCTAAGGGAAGGGGACTCAAACTTGAGTGTAAGGAGGTGGGCACATTGCTCTGGCCAACTAACCTAATCCACAACTTGAGTTAAAACCCACAATATAAGTAATTAACATATACATTTCGCTTGTTTCTAAAGGTGCTCTTAGGCTTTTCATTGACTCAGTCTTGCTGAGGAAATGACGGAGTTTTTAATTTGTATTTTAGGCGGATGTGTTATATTTTGATGAAAAATATCATTTTAAAGCTTATCGCATGATGAGACGTAAGATATTATAACGAAAGTTTATGATAAAATGCCATAACAGGAATCGAATGATTAAAGATTGACTTGAAAAAAAGAACTTTCATACAATTTAGGGCAAAGTAAACAAGTCATATATAGCCTAGAAAAACATAACGAACCAAAAGAAAAGGCCCAAAATGCTAATTTTACATATATATATATATATATAATTTTACATATATATGTTTGTATATTTATATTATTTTAATTATGGTATCGGTGTCATACTTGTATCCTACTTTTTGGAGATTTGCTGCATCGGTGTATCGTATAGCATCGGGGTACCTATATCCGTATCGATGCAACATAGGGACTGATACATATCGTGTGCTCTTTGATTTCCAGCGCAAATTACCTGTTAGAAGTCTACTCTTTTACATTGTAATTAGATTGCTGGATGGTTGTTCATTTGGTGTTTCCTGGTTGGAGGTTAGGCTTTGCTCTAGATGATTTTAGCCTACAAAAGAGAAATTAGTCTATATGTTTCAATTTATTTTGGAAGCATAATCAATCTAACTAAAAATGGTCATGTAGGCGAACAATAGAATAGTCTCTGTAAAAGATTGGTGTGATCATAAAAAATGGTATTGACAAGCTTTTAAATGTGCTTATTTGTTCCACTTTGTGTTTTGTTTTAAATTCTGATATTTGTTGTAGTCCATATAAGAAAGGGCCTATTAATTCTTATTGTCTTCTACATAGTTGAAGCACCTTCATAGGGCATAATGAAGTACATTATAGCGAGGTTGGTCTTTAAAATTGGCTTGCGGAAAGTAGGAAACCTTGAGTTTGTTTTCTACCTCACCAAATAATTTTGACAATAGAATAAAGTAGTGCAAAGAAGGCTTCTTTGAAGCTTTATTCTTTGGATGATGGCTTTGTGTAATTGATGTTGTTTCTCTGTGTTTGCCCGTTTTGCGTTTACTCCTATGATGGAAGGGCAAAGTTTCCCACTGCCTTGAGAACCATAGACTGGTCAACAAGTCAGCTTTCTTTGGTGTGCGAGCGTGCCACTACTAGTAATAAAAATTCTAGCAGACTTAGTTTGGAATGGATAACTTGCGCCCCAAGTTACTGATTTCTGCAAACAAACGATTGTGAATTTGGGTGAGGAATATCTCCCAAGTAAGTTCTTTTCTTGCCTCAGACTGGTGAGGACTTTAACAATTTATCTCAGTATAAAGAGGTTGTTCTGGCCAGAATGGTTGATGGAATTTAAACTGTTTTTAGGCAGAACGCCTTTTACAAAACTATAACAATAAATACTCATGCTAGAGAGATGAAGATACTGATTGGAACTCCATTTCTGTCGAGATGGAAGGTTCTTGGACTGGAAATGCAAATTTGGACTAGAGACACTTGGGCTGGATGGACCGTTGACAACCTTGACTGCTAAGCTTCAACTTGTAAATCGATACCAAAGGCTGATTCTGGCAGAGCTTTGATGCACCTCATGCTTTTGTGAAGCTTTTGAGTGAGCTGCGATTTTCTCAATCTGCAGGCGGGAGTAGTTTTTGAGGACATCAGTCGCTAGAGATTGCACTGTGAATTTTGTTGAGATTTTCCATATTTAGAGAGAACTCAAGCTCTACCTGTCTTGGTTTTTGCTGAACCAAATTTGTAACGAGAGAAATCTCATTTTGAATGACTTATTTCTTAAGTCTGAGCTTTGGGAATTCTGATCTGAAGCTGGTTTTACTTGAAATTCAAGTGGGCTTGTTGGTTGATTTTGAGTCGTCTATTTGCTGATAGTTTCCTTGTATAAGATTTTTGTTTGATTGGATGATGAATTTTTTGTTGTTGTTGTGTTTGTTGTGTTTTGTTGTTTACCCTGTTCACTCCTTCTTGTATTTATAGTAAACTGTTTCTTCTCTGAAGTAGGGTGATTGTGTTTATTTATTGGGCAGCAAAGATATCTCCCCTCTTTTTCTCTTCTTTAATGGAAGGAAAGAAAATAGGATTTCTTCAGTTTTGGCAGATAGGCTCTCAAATAGGCAATCACTTCCCTGATTTTCTTGAAAAAGAACCTAATCTCTTTCCCAATTTCAACTGCCCCTTGTGATATTTTACCCGTGATGATTAGTTTGATTCCTTTTCTGGACAGCTCCCTGCTTTCCTGCTTATCCCTCTCGAGATTGTAACTTGCTTATCTTCTTGGGAGAATTACCTTCTCTGAAAAGACAGAAGAAAAATCTCTGAATATACATATATATATGTAAGAGGGATTTGATCTTCATTTTTCAGAATCAACTTGATGTCATGAACCCTTCAATCACTTCTTCTATGACAGTTGCCATTGCTGACTTTTCTTTATCCCAGAGATGTCACGTGGGATTGTTCCTATTTCTGGACTCCCTCTTCCTATTGCCTTGTTTGCTCTGATGAGCCTTGGGCTGGTCTTTTCTGGTTTTTGGGCTTCCATCTTTCTTTGATTTTTTGCAGCTTTATTAAGGCCTAATTTTATTTTTTGGGTGTGTCAATTTTTGGCCCAAACACTCTGTTCATGTAATCGGAAATGAGTTTTAATGTAGGTAATAAACTTTTAAGATAAATTATGTTGACATGAGTCTCCTAATTAATCAAGGAGATTTATTTCCTTGAATAATTAAGGGATTTACTTTCTTATTTTTTATATAATTGATAAATCATTGTACAATTAGGAGATACTTTCCTAATTCTTTACTGTATCTAATTCCTTATAAAGCCCACATGTAAACTCCTATATATACCTCCTTATGGAGATTAATAAAACTCAACCTAATACATTCAAACCATATTCATATTTTAGCATGGTATCAGAGCCTGGTTTTCTTGTGACATATGCTTGCGTTCTTCTTGAAATTTAAGTGCTCTCCTCCCCTCCTCTTCAAGGGGGGAGGGGGAGTGAAAATGACATGTTTATTGACGTATCCTCATTATCTTGACGTATACCCATGAAGATACTACATATCTCTTTACTCTGACAACCCCTTCTCTTCAAGGGAGGGGGTGGGAAGCGATGGTGAGCCACTCCTAGACTGGAGTGGCCCTGGCCCCATATTTTTACCACTCTTCAATTATATTATATATAATATATAGAATTTGTAATAAATAACTTAGAATTTAAGTTAAAATGTCCTCTAAAACAAATTAGATATGATTTAATTAGAAATATTTAGCTCTAAACATGTAAGTATTGAATACTTAAGTGTTTTATATACTTATATTTTCTATTTCGGCCCCCCCCAACTTTACAATTCTAGCTCCGCCCGGAAGGGAGTGAAGAGAAGTTGTTTTGTCTCTAAACCCTTATCTTAAATTTCTTATATTCAAATCCAAAACCCTAAATCAAATTCCTCATATTTTTCCCCAAATCCAAATCCTCTTATCCAAATCCCTAAACACATACCCTCAAATCTTATACACATACCTCTTAAATCCAATTCCTACATCAAATTCATACATCAAATTTCTCACATCACCTTCCTCACCTTCTCATATCACATCTTACTTCCGCTGCGATGTCATGAACCCATACGATTCTCCATCTTATTACAGACTCACAAAAGCATGCGGTCAATCTTGTTGACTGGCTACCAGACTCCTCATCACCACCACCAAAGGTTCTACTTTTCATCGTCCTCTAAGACCAGATATTGCATATCTTTGTGAGTGTGGTTAGTCAGTTTATACATTCTTGAGTGTTTCTCATAGGAATGCAGTTGATTGGATCTTAAGATACTTAAAGTCAGCTCCTGGGAAATGATTAATGTTCTCAAAAAATGGAGATCTTGAAGTTGTTGGATACACATATGCTGATTGGGCTGGTTCCATTACAGATAGACGCTCTACTTCAGGTTACTTTACATTCGTGGGAGATAACCTAGTCACTTGGCGGAGTAAAAAGCAAAATGTGGTCTCTAGGTCTAGTGCAGAATTAGAGTATCGAGGAATGGCTCACGGAGTTTGTGAATTATTGTGGATCAGAAGACTCTTGACAGAATTAGGCTTCAAGCAAAAAAAGCCAATGGAGTTGCATTGTGACAACAAGTCAGCTATCGATATTGCTCATAATCCAGTTCAACATAATCGAACTAAACATGTTGAAGTGGACAAACATTTTATCAAAGAGAAGATTGAGAAGAAGATCATCCGCCTACCATTCGTAAAATCAGAAGATCAACTGGCAAATATCTTAACAAAAGCTGTTTGTGGCAGAATATTTAATGACTCACTTACCAAGGTGGGAATTGGTGACATATATGCACAAACTTGAGGAGAAGTGTTGACGTGAGTCTCCTAATTAATCAAGGAGATTTATTTCCTTGATTAATTAAGGGATTTTGTAACGACCCGGTCCTAAATAAATTTTTAATTTTTAATTAAACATGATAAAAGACCATTTTGCCCCCATAATATTTTATTAGTTTTAAAGTTGACTTTTTGACCCGGAAGAAATTTGGGAATTTCGATTGTAACGTTGCGTAGAGTACGGCGAGATGAGTTCTTAGACATGTAGTGGGCTCGAATCGGAGTTGTAACGAGAGAGATACGATCAAAATACCCTCAATGGCATAATCATATATATTGCGAAAAGGGTTGATAAAAGTCAGAAAAGCCCTCAGCTCTCTCTCTCGCTCTCTCTTGAATCTCCGCCACCAGCCACAGTTGCGGACCGGTGCCAAAAGGACCGGCTCGGCTCGGCATCACGACCGCCCTTCCCGACATTGGCCGCCGCTCCGTCGTCGGAAAAGGTGATTTTCAGGTGGTTTTCGCTCGAAACTTTGCGGCCGATCTCTATCCTCCGGCCACCCTTTTTGGAAATCAAGGTATGGAAATTCATCTTTTCTTCATAATCTAGCTGATGGTTGGGTAGAATTGCATCAATTTTTAGCCTAGGATGTCTGATTTTCGAATTGGATTTCGGCCGAATTTTGGGATGAGATTTCGGCCACTTCCAGTCAGTTTTTGGGGTATGCCCAAGAACAAAGGTGACTCCAAATAGGGTGTTATACCTAGGGTAGGAATCTTGAGTCGTGATTTTGAGATTTTACGGCGAAGCGTAATCGCTTTGGACACCCACGTCTTTGCCGGAGCGTGTGGCGGCGCGTAGTCTTGTAGAAAAAGGGCATTGTATCCCGAGGTGATCTCCTGGTCCTCACGAGTGCGTAGGTGTGCTCGGATTTCAATTTGGTTACCGTTTGAGTCTCGAACGGATATCGCATATTGTGCGTTATCCGGGTTCAATAGGTTTGAACCGTTGGATCGTCTTGAAGTTAAAGGATGATAATCTAGACATCCTTAGGATCGTGTAGGATTTAACGAATTGTAGAGCGGAGTCTCGGATACTCTGTGATTGTCTTAGGAGGTTAAAACCTAGGGTAGTACCTAGGTGCATCCGTGGGTTAAACCTTATTTATGTGTCTCATTGAATGTGGTGTGGACCTTGTCGTTGGTCTTGAAATTCGGGTGAGAACGAGATGTGATTGTGTTAGGAGGTTAAAACCTCGTATGTTGAAGTTGGGAAAGTTAGTTGATGTAAATTTGCATCCGGCTTTCATAATTATGTTTAAGTTTAGTAATTGCCTTATTTAAAGTATTATTTTGGCTCAAAAGCTTTGTTGGTAGTTTGGTTTCAGAATAGTTGAAGGTTGGAGGCCATTTATGTGAATTGCATGAAAATATTATTGTGCGTGCTCCTTGTTGGGATATTAAATGTGTTTTATGTAGGTTGAAATTTTTTAGAATTGTTCAATTTACAGGGGAGACTCTAAATTTGGCAGAAAGTCTCGTCCCTTACCCTTTTTGGTAAAGGTGGTTACTGTTTTAGTGTGTGGGCCCGGCATCGGGTAATGTCGGGTATTCCACAAGATTCGTCTCGGGTTCGAGGAATTCGTGGTCCTGTTAGATTTACTTTTGTATTTTTTATATAGTTGATAAATCATTGTACAATTAGGAGATACTTTCCTAATTCTTTACTGTATCTAATTCCTTATAAAGCCCACATGTAAACTCCTATATATACCTCTTTATGGAGAATAATAAAACTCAACCTAATACATTCAAACCATATTCATATTTTAGCAAATTATGACCCTGAAAAGATTGCAAGCTTTTTGAGAGGGTAATGGATTGTGAATTATTGGGCCATTTATTGCAATATCAGAAAAGCCATGTATTTGGATGATTATGGCTGATCGATATTCATTCATTTCGTATGCTACTTACTTTGATATTAAAGTCAATGTTGATCCTGCGTTGTGGCTGCTGCAGATTCTACACCTTTTTGTCAGCATATGGTACTTTCTATTGGGTTTAGCATATGTGCTTCAAAGCTATCTTATTTCTGGTGGAGTACTCAAGAGCTACAAAGCCCTTAATTTGGGCAAGCTACGGTACCTGGCAATTGTGATAGAAAGTGAAGAAGCTTACCAAACATCAAAAGTAATTGAGCTGCTGCAGTGGCTAGAAGCTATTGGTGTGAAGCGTGTGTGCCTCTACGATACAGAAGGTAATGGTGGTTTGCTATCCTGATTGATGTCAGACGCTTTCTACTATTGGTATGCAACAATGTAACATATGTATTTAAATCTTGTATAATTATTTGACTTTTCTGATGTCCAGGAGTGTTGAAGAAATCAAAAGAAGCCATCTTGAATAAACTGAAAAACGCAAGCGAATTTAAGGTGTTGTCTTCTGTCCCTACAGTAAAGTTACTTTCTGGTTCTACAATTCTCCACTGTAAATTAACTAATTAGCATACTGGGAAGCAGTTCAGGCTGTCACGATCAATCTTCCATTCTAGGTGTATCTAGAATTCAGGATTGTGTTGAGACCAACAGAATTTTCTTTTGATACCAATACCAAGCAATTGCCTTTAATTTTTGTTTTATATTTTTAATATGACTCCTATATAAAGCATACATTGGTAGTCCACCACTAGATTACCGACGTAGGGCGAGTGAGGGTTAAGTTTATGCAAAGTAGTACTTTTTTCTTTAATTATATAGATCTGATAAATGATTTGTGCCTTTCACAATGGACAGTTATGCATTATTTATGATGCCAAAGTGTATGCCCAACTTAACATCCATGCTGTGCAGGCTTATGAAGATTTAGTCGATCAAAACCACATGGCTCTGGAATTTTTGTCATTTTCTGACGGAAAAGAAGCTGTAACCAAAGCAGCTAACTTACTTTTTGTGAAGTATTTGAAGTTGGCCAAATCAGTTGGAGATCATGAAGAGAAAATCTTTACAGAACCTGACATGGATGAGGCACTAAAAGCTATTAGTATGTTTTACTGTCAGATGCTCAATTGTCTACAATAATGGTTACCTGCACAATTCAATTTGCCCTTACAGGTGTTTATGGTAATATGCTTTCAGGTTGTAGAGGGCCAGACCCTGACCTCCTATTGGTTTACGGACCTGCAAGATGCCACCTTGGTTTCCCTGCATGGAGAATTCGATATACTGAGATTGTGTGAGTGTTCTTCGACAGATGTGTGATGCAGTTAGCTGCATATATTC
Organism: Prunus mume; assembly: GCF_029339155.1. Taxonomy (NCBI): domain Eukaryota; kingdom Viridiplantae; phylum Streptophyta; class Magnoliopsida; order Rosales; family Rosaceae; genus Prunus; species Prunus mume. Next base: position 17,369,041 of record NC_142703.1, on the reverse strand, counting down.
CTATATATGTCTGCTTGATGTCTAGTGAAACTTTAACCACAAAGCCATGGTGCAGGGAAAGATGGAGTAACCAATCTAACCATAAAAATAGGCCAGAACAGGAAAAAAAAAAATTTGTTAGTTTTGAGCCAGCTGATTTGTGTATAATACTTACATATACATGTGTTTGTGTGTGTATACATTTATCTCCTTTGTCTCGTGCAGATTTGTTTTTCTGCAGTACATTTTCTGGGAACTTTTGTGCAACAGAAGCTTCTCCCGATTTTGTTTCTGAACTGATTGTGTCCCATATTTTTCTTTACAGACATATGGGACATTTGAAGTCTATGAGATATGGTTCCCTAATTAAAGCCATCTACAGGTTCACCACTGTGCGGCAGAACCATGGTAAGTGATGTTCCTCTTCATTTAAATTTGTCTAATTGTCATCTCTTGTAATAGTTTGAGAATGAATTAGTGATTTCATCAGTATTGGCAACCATTTTCAATGATGTGCAATGAATTAGTGATCCCTAACAAGTTTGCAATGATGTGCTTAAAACTGTTTATTGGTTAAAATTTGAATTTATTGTATTATTTGTATAACTTGGTAACCATTTTCAATTTAAAATAGTTGTATGGTTTTAATTTTCATCATCGAGCCGTCCGTAGAAACTGAAGATTTGTGGAATTTGGTTTGAATATTATGTATTGTTCTTGTTCCAACAGGTAAATGATATAGCAGTTGGAAGTTCATAGCTAGCTTGGATAAATGATGGCTTATACAAAGAGTTCTCAAAATCCAAGCCTGCTTATCATCTTCCTTGTACCCTAATTATGTAAACAATAATCTTGCTCATGTACAAGACATCCATTGGCAATCTTCACATCTCTTATTGATTTTCAATTAAATGGCAAGGATAGCCAAAAAAACAAAAGTAGGAAATTAAATGGCAACATTTCATTTTCATAGATGAATAAAAGTCACAACATGTTAATCTGAACTTTTATTATTTCTTACGGTGCCAACCTAGCATTATGTCAATTCTCATTAATTATTCATAGTCATTTCTCATTATTTTTGAAAATATTTAAATAAAGGGGTTTTTTTTAATAGTAAATTGCAGCTATAATCCTCTAATTAATTCAGTTCTTGAATTCTGTGAACCAAGAGGATATTTGGACTGATTGGTAATTTCAAATGCAGGGTACCTAGATTTTGAGAGTTTTTTTTTTTTTTTTTTGGTCGGACAAATTGGTACTTGAATAAAACCAGGGCGCAAACAAAGCACCAAAAACAAACAAGCAAATAAAACATCAAAAGTGAACATAGCTTGTGGATATAGATTGGAAAGAAAGAGACACTACTTCAAAAAGCCTTAAGTCGTCACAAACCAACCAGCATCAGTCTAACCATTTTATGGCGGTGGGCATGGTAGGCCATCCTTGTTTAGAATGCATGTAAGAGAGGATGGGGGTTGGTCAACCCAGACAAAAGAGCACATCCTCGAGGAAGATAGCTTGGCCAAGTGTTACTTGAGAGATTATTTGTGTTACTTATTTATTTGTTAGTAATTAAATTATAGGTGTAGATATACTATAGGACATAACTTGGTTTTTGTACTTGTTTCATTATTTAATATTTCCTCATCAATAAAAAGCTATCGCCTTTCTGTTAAAAAAATAAAATAAATATATATGGGTTATTAAGCGTTCTATAGTTTAGGGAATCCGTTGTTAGGTGAAAAGAGTATTGGTTCATTAAATTCAACAGCAAATGGTTTAATTTGTTATTAAAAATAGGGGCTAGTTAAATGGTGTGTTGATTAATTAGGAATTGAATTCTACTTTTGAAGGATTTCTGTGTTTACTTCACATCAAGTAATTAAAAAGGAAGTGGGGTCTACACAAAATTATGAATTGAATTCCTGATTTTGGAATAATTCAAATCTTGGGTGGGATGTGATATTCTAATTCACGGAGAACTAACCTATTATGAATTCATCTTTTTTACCCATTATATCCTCACGAAATTTTAAAATTCTAAATTTTCCACCTACTTTAACCCTAGAACAAGGGCATTTTAGTAATGAGTACCATTCCTACCCCAATTCCATATGGTGTAGTAAACAACTTCAACGGGAATCCAAAATCTAACTCTCCTCAATTCATATGGTTTAGTAAACAACTTTAATAGGAATCGTGAATCTAATTCTCCTCATTCCAACTCCTCCTCAACTCCTCCTCAATTTTTTTATGATGTATTGTATGAGGACTGTAATTCGTAATCAAGGAACTATCCATTGTCCTTGATATGAACTCAAACTTGTTGTACTCAAGGATTGAAATATCGGCCGATATACCGATATATCTGCTGATATATCGGTATTTTCAACTATCGACATCGATACTAGGGGGTAAGGCCATATCTTCCCCTATATCGACGATATATCCCCGATAAGTGCGATATTCCCGATATTTTGCCGATATCCCCGATATTTCCTGATACCCATAACAGAACCCAAAAAAAATTCAGAAGTTTTGAAGGCAATTGAAGCAAATTGAAACCCAAAATTAGTTAATCCTTGCTCAAAACCTTATAATATATTAATATGAAGAATCTATGCACAGTCCACTGCCCATATACCTCCAATCCATCTGAAGAGGACATGACGATCAATTTTGGATCTATGAACATAGGAACTAGACCTAGTACTAACTCAAATGAATTTTATGATGTCTATGTTTATGTCATGTCTAATTATAGTGGAACTAGTTATGGAGCTCAAGATGATAAAAAAAATTATGGACCTACTAGTTGGTTAATCCTAATTATCCCATATATGGGAGGACAATAGAGAGCTCAAGAGAGACCTATGTGCACCATGTTCAAACATGGCTTACAAACTGCTCGGGTTACATGACTTGGTATGACTATTGTATGAATCTAGATGGTTGTTCCTCATTGTTTGAACCTCATTGGAGCTCTTCATTTATGTAGATGGACACTTATCTAAATTGTAATACAATGTTTAAACAAACTATGGATTTATGCATGGTTTATTCATTCTAATTAACATTTTATTTTCAAACTTTTCATTAATGCGCATTACATACCACTTATATTTCATCATATGTATATCTTATTATTAGTAAATTTTGAGTTTTATTTGTTCAATACATTCATTGATAATATACATAACATCTATGAAAGTTTTACACAAAAATTATGTGTTTCAATGCCTATATCTGTCATTTTTGTTGATTTTTTCCCGATACCTAAAACAATAACGATATATCCCCCGAAATATCCGTAAATTGGAGGCCCGATATTATCTGCACGGCCGATATTTTAATCCTTGGTTGTACTAATTGTTTTACATTAATAATATTTTATTGCTTATCATAAAAAAAAAACAAGAGATAAGGTATATATATGTAATTGTTCTCCCAATAACATGAATGATGGTTGGGTGTCAATATCAATTATTGTTATAGGTCCTTTCTGAGCTATTAATGAGAATATTCTCATTATTGCTTTTGAAACAACAACAAAATTTTTACAAAGGGTAGGCACATTATAAAATCCTTTCGAATAAAAATATGTAAAATATATTTTCTCTATTGCATAGAAAACATTTATACTCAAATAAAAAGAAGACTATTTAATTATATTGTAAATGGATTTATCCGTACGCCGGGGTTGGTGTTCTTTTGGGATACAAATTCTGGTTTCTATTAGTAGGGCCAATCCAGGATTGGATATGGAGGATATTGATTTATCCAAATAAATGAGGGACTCAAATGGTAAAACGTTCTCGAGGGATTAACTTATCCAAGCGGACCATAAGAAGTAAATACATTTTATCTTGGGAAATGACCTCCAATGCCACCCATTTGCTAATTTTAACTAAAAATACCACTCCTTTCCAATTTTTTTACAACTAACACCTTTAAATATAAAATTATTGTTCACTTATTGTACCCGTATCAGTTTTTCAGAAATTGGCTTCTCTCTCTCGCTCTCTTCGCTCTATCTCTTCGGCCCGTCTCTCCCTAGTGTACCTCTCTCTCTTCGAACGCAATGCTCTTTCTTCGTCAACAGTGGCTGTTCATCCAAGCGTAACTCCATCGTTGACATCCACGAGATAATGTTCATAACCCTTTTCTTTGAAATTTGGGGTTTTTGTGAATTTGGTTTATGGTATATGGATTTGTAAGAAATTGGTTTAGGGTTTTAGTGTTTAGGGGTTGCTCAGAAATTGGGTTTGGGTTTATGGGTTTCTATGAACTGGGTAATAACTCACACCCACTCTCACTTTGTAAGGAACTAGGTGGTACAGAAGTATTTTCCATAATTAGCACACTAAGTTTGTTGGGTTCAGATGTGTAATTAGTAAACATAACCAAAGAGAGAAAAGAAAAAAAAAAGTTGGAAAATAAATTGAAGGATAGATTTTGAAGGGCTAAGTCAGTTTGGTGCAATTGAAAATGTCATCATATTTTTGCTAGCAAAATCTGGTTTTCATTCCCCCAAAAGCTAAGTTTTAAGCCTTCCTGGAAGAAGTGAAGCAGAGAAAGAAGGGGAGAAATAGATTCATCTATTGAGTGTTGTTTCTGCAACTTGGGTTTTGTTGATGTTTCGAATGGCAAAGCTAGTTTGCCATTCACATCTTCTTCTGCTCATCATAGTTTTCCTCTCTCTCCATCCTTCAAGCCAGCCACAACAACACACTCAGTCACAAACCCTTCTGAAGATCCAGCAACTTCTCAACTACCCATCAGCCTTAACCAGCTTCAGCCATAGAAGCAACATCAGAGACTTCTGCAAAATTGAACCAACTCCATCTTTGACTCTATCCTGTTATGAAGGCAACATAACCCAGCTGCACATTATTGGCAACAATGGGTTTCCTCCACTGCCTCGTGATTTCTCAGCAGACTATTTCTTTGCCACTCTTGTTGGCTTACCAAGCTTGAAAGTGCTTTCACTGGTTTCTCTTGGTTTATGGGGGCCAATGCCTGCAAGTATTGGGCATTTGTCTTCACTGGAGATTCTCAATGTAAGCACAAATTACTTAAGTGGTACAGTTCCTCTCCAACTTTCATATCTGAGGAACCTTCAGACTCTCATACTTGACCATAACAAGTTCACTGGTCAAGTTCCAGGTTGGCTGAGTTCACTTCCAGTCTTGGCTGTTCTCAGTCTGAAAAACAATATGCTTAATGGCTCTTTGCCATATTCTTTGGCATCTTTACAAACTCTCAGAGTTCTCTGCCTATCAAGTAACTTCTTGTCAGGGGAAGTGCCTGATCTCAGAAACTTGACAAACTTGCAAATTCTTGATTTGGAAGACAACTATTTTGGGCCTCATTTTCCAAGTATGCCTTCCAAGTTGGTCACACTTGTGCTAAGAAAGAACAAGTTTCGCTTGGGAATCCAGACTGCATTAGGCTCCTGCTATCAGCTCCAGAAGCTGGACATTTCATTGAATGAATTTGTAGGGCCATTTTTGTCATCATGGTTGTCACTGCCTTCCATTAAATATCTTGACATTGCTGGAAATAAACTCACAGGACTTCTCTATAAGAACATGACTTGCAATTCTGAGCTTGCTTTTGTCAATTTATCCTCAAATCTTTTGTCAGGGGATTTGCCCACTTGTCTGAAAAGGGATTCTAACAGCAGGGTTGTTCTGTATTCTGGGAATTGTTTAGTAAATGAAGATCAGAAGCAGCACCCTTCTTACTTGTGCCACAATGAAGCTCTGGCTGTGCGAATACCACCTCCTAGTGAGGAAAAGCATAGGAGAACTTATGGTAAACACATTGTTGCATCAAGTGCAGTGGGAGGTATTGTGGGTGCAATTGCAGTTGTTGGTTTAGCTGTCATGGCTGCTAAGAAGTTTTATAGTGAGCACACTACTAAAACTCCCCAAACAAGGTAATTTCAGATACAGTCTCAGCAGTGAACACAGCTGAGCTACTCTCTGATGCAAGTAAGTTTAAAGTTTCTAACTTTTTTTATTTTATTTTATTTTATTTTATTTATAAATATTTTTATAGTTGTTCCTTTTGGTACCAACTTTTTGTTGCTTCTGTTTAATGTACGAGGATCAAGGCTGATTTTGCGAAGAAAATAAATGAAAAAGGTAACTTGCTGTATAGATTAGCAACCATTTCCATGTGATCTTTTTATTTTATTTGAGTAGCATGAAGGTTATGATTTCCATAGAAGTCCAAGAACTAGACTGATGTATGTTTCCAGAAAATTCCAGGAAGAAATACTAATTATAGAAAATAGTTTCCAAAAACTATATTGCTACCCCAAAAAGACATATTAGTTTATTTTGGAGTCTTTAGGTTCGAACTAAGATGGAGAGAATTATATTTTATTGTACCACCAATTCCTTATAGTTTTCCTTGGATATTCTGATATTCAGAAATATGGAGAATATGGTAAATCTTGTTCAGGTCCATGCTTTTCAGTTTCAAATGAAGCATTTTTCACATGCTAATTTAGCGTGTTACAATTCGTGAATCTTTCATTTTTGCTATAATGATAAACTCGACAATTCTGGCTTATACATCCAGGAAAGCAATTTTTCTTGCTCAAATTGACTGCTCAAAATTTTACTCTTATTAAAACCCGAGGCACTACTTCATTCAAATTGGCAGTAGGTAAATAAATTAGCATCACTATTCCTTTTATAATAAGTCATAACACTAGAATCCTTTCTTTGCAGAATATATATCAGACACAATGAAGCTGGGAGCTAGCCTTCCTGCTTATAGAACTTTTGCTTTGGAGGAGCTTCAGGAAGCCACCCATAACTTTGATGATTCAACATTACTAGGTGAAGGTTCACATGGACAGGTATTCATTCTTTATAGTTGCAAAACAATTCTAACTAATTCAGTACATCGTAATAGTAATACGATGTTCTCTCTTAATTTGCACCTGCTTTCACATTTTATGTTTCTTGCTTATATAATTCCATCCATTTGGATATGCAAAAGATCCTTTGTGGATTGAAGAACCTCAGATAAGAGACAATATATATTATGTAGATGTTGAATTTAAATACAATTTAGGACAAGATACATTTCAACAAGCTTTATCTAACTACTCGGGAATAAATAATATACAGGTCGGACTAAATTACGATGGCTCACCGATGCATGGTGGGTTCTCCTGTGTGTCTAGGTTCTTGATTTTCATCTAGTCTCCAGTTCTTGGTACACAATTGAAGAACTACACAGTTGAAGCAACTTAAATACACACACTGACATATGTATGTGTGTATGAATGTGTATATAGATTTAGTTATCTCGATTTAATTTAGAGTTCATAGTCCTCAAAAGCATGATGTAAATAGATTTAGGAATTACTTTGTAGAGCTTCTGATATGCTTAAAACGTGAGACTTCTCCACCTTAAACAAGCTTCTGTTGAGTAAAGATTCCCTTTAAAACTCCGAGGTGGCCTCACATTTAATGAAAAAAGAGTAGAAATTGAAAGAGAACAAAAGACTAATTTTCAAAAGAGGTTGCAGGAGCACATCTAGTCCTTTCAAGCAGCCTTTTTCAAGGTATGCTACCAAAGGATTTTAAGGATGCAGCAAAGTGATTTTGTATAGAAGCAAGAAAAGTTTTAAAATGACAAAACACCTCTGATTTTTGACACATAGGATAAAACCAAGTGTAACGTGTAAAATCATCAGTAAAAATAACATAGTATTTATATCCAGTGAGTGAAAGCACAGGAGATTGCCATACATCAGAATGAACCAAGGCAAAAGGAAATGAGGCACTGAGTTCATTACTACTAGAAAAAGGGAGGTGTGTGGATTTACCTAAAGCACACCCTTGACAAAAGGATTTTTGAAATTTAAAATCAGATGATAACAATTGATTCGATCCTAAATATGATAAGATCTTGTGAGAAGGATGACCAAGTCTATTGTGCCATATAGAAGAAGGCAAACTCATGGCAGCAAAAGCTTTAGGAATAGTGCAGAGAGAGGATGAAGGAATAGGATAGAGACCATCTTTACATTGGCCCTGAAACAGAGGAGCACCAGTGGAGTTATCATAAATACAAAATTGAGTAGCATCAAAGGTAAGAAGTACAATATTATCTTGAGTGAAACGAGCAACTGAGAGAAGATTTTTATGCATATTAGGAATATGAAAAACATTGGAGAGGTGAAAGGTAGAAGTCCCTAGTGGAAGGGATATGTTACCAGTATGAGAAATTTTCATGTGATTACCATTGCCAAGAATAACAGAGTCTGGTCCAGCATATGGGGCTGAATTCTGTAGGGGACGAGGATCGCCTGTCATGTGATGAGTCGCACCAGTGTCTGGATACCAATTAGGATCATGAGCAACTGCAGGTTGATAGGGCATGTAGGATGATGGTTGTGATGGTTGCAGAGAATGCTGTACGAAGGGCAATGGCGGCTGGTATTGTTGAAAACCAGCAAAGGCATGCGCAGTCGAGGTATGTTGCGGAGATTGGGGTGACATATGAAGCCCAGCAAAAGCAGAGAGGCGAGGGCATTGGCTAGCAAGATGTCCAGCACCGTTGCACAATTGACAAAAAGAATGAGAGCCTGCAAAAGAACCAGAATGGAAAGGACTGGAATGGCGTCCATTGTTGTGACGTCCGCGATTGCGATTACGGTTCCTATGATACCCACCTCGGTTGCCAGAAGTATGCTGGTGGCCAAGATTGGTATGGCCATGGCCATTTCCAGATTGGGTACCAGCATATTGTTGAGCCAGAAGAGCAGTCGGTGGAGTAGGAGGTGCAGTAGAATGTTGGGCTTCAAAGGAGAGTAAACGGGCACGAAGATCCTGAAACGAGGGTAAAGGAGGAAAATGCAAAGTAGCAGTGACTATCATCTCATACCCAGGACCAAGACCTCGAAGAATAGCCTGCACTAATTCATCATTGAGAACTGGTTGACCAATAGCTGCTAAAGAGTCGGCCAAAGATTTGGCATATAATAAGTATTCAGAAATGGTCCGATTATCCCTGGAGAGATACAAGAGGTTAGACCGAAGTTGGGAGGCATTGGCAACTGACTGTTGGGAAAAGTGAGCCTGCAAGGTCTCCCAAATGGTTCTAGATGAGGTCAGACCAACCACGAGTCCCAAAATTGGCTCCGACAAAGTGGCACGAAGAAGACTAATAAGCATTTGATCGGTGCGAAACCATGATTGATACTCAGGGTCTGATTTTGGAGGTTGACCCTCTGTGGATGGCACAGAACCTGATCTGGTGGAGAGGAAGAGCCATCAATGTATTTCCAAAAGTCTTGACCGATCAAAAAGGGCTTCATCTGAGAAAGCCAAATCAAATAGTTTGAGTTCGTGAGTTTCACCGTCACCAAGTTGTTGATGTGGGGAACTGAAACGGATGAAGCAGCAGCCATGGTGGTGCTTGAATTGCTGGAGGAAGATGGCATATTGGGGTGGTGCAAGACTCGATCTGGATTTCACACAGAGAGGAAAGAGCACGATGCCTGTTGCAAGGGCAGCGACACACAAAGAGGGGCGGAGGGCAGAGGCACCTCAACGCGAAAGAAAACAAAAAAATAATAATAATAATAATAATAAAATAGTAAAATAAGTGGAGGGCAGCGGCGCCTCAACACTTTGACAGCGGAAGGAAAAAGGTGGAGGTATGCTCTGATACCATGTAAAGTTTTGAAAACTCGATAATTGTATTGAATCTCAGAGAGGGTATTTAAAGGCTTTACAACAGTGTAAGAATGGAAAGAATAAATCTATGCCTACACTATAGCTTGTGACAGCAATCATAATATATGCAATTGATACAGGAAATATAAAATTGATATGGAAAGTAATCAAGTCAACCGTTGACATTACAATTCTTTAACATGTTCTAGTAAATTGTCCTATGCACTATTGACTAATATACCTTGTTCAAGAAATCTTGAGAGTTTTCAGCAAGCAATTTTCTCACTCTTACTGCTTCAAAATAAAATAACAATGCCAGATATATAGAGGGAAGCTCCCTGATGGAACCTTTGTTGCTATAAGAGGCTTGAAAATGAGAAAGAGGCAGAGTCCACAGGTCTACACACACCTCCTTGAGCAGATTTCAAAACTGAGACATAGCCATTTGGTTAGTGCTCTTGGACATTGCTTGGAGTGCCATCCAGATGATTCAGGCGTCAGTAGAGTATTTCTTATACATGCCATACAGGTTGCAATGGAGAGTAAAACCCCACTCACTACTTTCTTCTTCTTCTTCTTTTTCTGTGATTGATTTCCTCCCTCACTGTCTTAGCATTTTCAGCAATTAAATATTCATTGCTAACACTTGGTTTGGCAGAAGGACCTCCAGGACGGAAGCTTACCTGGCCACAGAGAATAATAGCTGCAATTGGAGTTGCAAAGGGTATTCAGTTTCTGCATACAGGGATTGTTCCTGGTGTTAAATCAAATAATCTGAGCATAAAAATTGTTTTATTGGATCACGATCTTCATGTAAAAATAAGCAGCTATAACCTACCTCTTTTGGCTGAAAGCAGGGGAACGGTAAGACATAAAAAATATGTATCTGTTTGGGTGAATGCATCACCCTTGAGATTGTCCTGACTTAACTTTTGCTTTTTAATCCTTCAGTGGGCACCACAGTTTCTTCTCCGGCACCAAAAGGAAGCGTTCAAGCGAGGTACTAACATGCTTACTTTCCCAAAATCATACACTACTTTTCTAAACTGAATTCCCTTTTCATATTTATACACAAATGAACAAGACAAATAATTTCTCTGCCAAAAAATTTAAAAAAATTGTAAAAGAGAAGGTAGAATCCGTAGGTGACCTGAAAATCATCAATGTGGAGACATAGAAGTTCCTTTCTTGGGAGGTTTGGCTTATGGAGAGGAAGCTGCTCTAGTTAGTTATACTTGTTTCCTTTGTAATTTGCTTTGAGGCCAGAAAATTTTTAAAAAAGATAAAAATGTAATCTGTTTTGGATATTTACACCATGAGATTGGGGGAAGGGAAAGAGGTCAAATAAGGATTCCTTTACACCATGAGTTTGCATTCTTGAACATTGTAATGGAGCCATTCTGCTTGTATGCATATATGATGCTTTCTGCTGAGGTTCCCATTTATGTCATGCCTCTTTTTTGCTTTTTTGCTTTTGGCTTGTCATATCTGTGTGCCAGATAGCTGCATTTGGCACTATGAACTGACTTGGTGGCAGTTACAAATTAACATAGGTCTTAATTCTGGAACTGCCATTCATAAACTCTATCTCTGTACTTAACCCAGTTGTTTTTGCAGGTCGGTCTCAACCAAGTGTTGATTGCAATATTCTAAAGAAGATGACCATACATTGTTATTTTATGTAGGTGTACGTATGAGATGGCTTAGCTTTAATTGGTTTGGTTGTTCCAAGTTTTATGTACACAATCTCACAGTAACTGCCGAGTTGTTTTTCATTTCATGTATTTCTCCGTGGTTTTTTTCCCCCAATAAGCTTGAATGGATTTTCTTTTCTGTTGTATTTGGCCCTTCTCTTTTCAAGCATGCCAAAAGAGAGCGAATAGGGGGAGAAAGAGACAGAACGAAGCTAGAGAGAAAGACATAGAGAGAAAGAGCTGCTCTACAGAAAGAGAGCAAAGAGAGAGACAGAGAGTTGCCCTAGAGAGAGAGAGAGAGAGAGAGAGAGCCAAGAGAGACAGAGAGCTGCGATAAGCAGATACCAAAGAGAAAGAGAGATGTGCCAGAAAGAGCTGAGTGAGCTAAGAGAGAACAAAATTTTTGAACATGTCAAAAATCAGCAATAAGTGGACAATAATTATATTTTTATAGGTGATATTGTAATACTATTGCTATTGTATTATGGTTATATTGCTCTAATATTGCCTCTATAGTGTACCTATATTGGCCTAATATTGCTATTATATCGTATATCAATGGCCATTTGGTCTAATAACAGAGTCTCCACTTCATTGAAAGTAATCCTGAATTCAAATCTCATGGACACAACAATTGTTATTCATCCTTATATTAGCATGAATTGATGTTGACCTTTGAAATGATAGTTGGAGTTGCACAAAATCTGAAGAATATAACCATGAAATGGTTGAATGTTTCAACAACGGCTTCAAAATGTTCCGAGATTATGCTTCGGTCATCTCACCAGACTACAATTGGAGTGAAATTGATGTAGCTGGTGTCTGGGAGGTGCTGAATATAGGTGCTAAGGGAATGACTCATCATAGCCTCGTGCATGCAGCTACAAGAAAGGACAAAGACATGGATCTTTTGATGGACCTGTAGTAAGGGTGAGTGATGCTTCAGTTCATCTCACCTGAGTACAAGGATCTTTTGTTGCCTTCATTTTCCCTTCGCGGGATAGTATTGTTAAAGTTCAGTGGCGATTCCTTTTGCATCTGTAAAATGTAGTCTGTAATGGATGTGTGTGTATTGTATGTAGATTCACTTAATATTGTTGTTCTATTGTATTTATATTGCCTTAATATTGCCTTTGTATTGCATAGATAGTGTATTCATATTGCCACCCTATTGGATGTATATTGTAAAACTATTGCTATCGTATTGTCCTTATATTGCTCTAATATTGCCTCTGTAGTGCACGTATATTGGCCTAATATTGCTATTATATCGTACGTCAATGGCATTTGGTCTAATAACAGTCTCCACTTCGTTGAAAGTAATCCTGAATTCAAATATCACGGACACAACAATTGTTATCCATCCTTATATTACCATGAATTGATGGTGACCTTTCAAATACATCGATTCATATTCAAAAGGAAAGTAATTCTCTCCCTCAATGAATCGTCTTTTAAAAGAAGGCAGCTATCAAATATTGGGTACAAAAATGCAAGATCCCCGGTAAATTAATTGGGCACAAACCACATATTACAAAACTAGTATGATTTTTGGCATGCTTGAAAAGAGAAGGGCCAAAGTTCGATAAAATATTTTGGGATGGTTGAAGATTCTTGGACACCTTTTTTCTTTTCAAGTAGTTTTGTAGAAACAAGTTCTACACATGGGCTTTTATCGGTTAAATTTTAAGGCAAGTTCTACACGCGAGCTTGTATCGATTATATTTTGTTATGAAAAAAGTAAAATTACTCTCTGCAATTGTAAGATGGTGCAAGATCGGTGTCCTTAATTTGACAACATTAAATTGGAAAATATGACCTTTTTCCAATTTAAGTGATCAATTGCAACTAATTTTGATATTGTAGTACACAACAGGGTTACCTACTTGTGAAAGAGTGGAAATATCCCTATATATCTGAATTTCACCCTCACGCTATAGATTTTTTTTTTATATGGTTTATTGGCAACAATTCAGATAAGATTTTTCATTGTGGACGACAAGTTTTCTGATTGTATAGGGAAGCATTGCACAAGTTCTCTTTCATTGTTTTTTTGTGTAGATAAAGCCTGGCTTGTACTTGATGAAGTGCGAGAAATGATGCAAAAATTTGCACAAAGCAACCGATGAATGTAATTCAAACCAGCACCTTTGTTGTATACTACCAAACATCAAATGCAAATTAACATCTATCTCATGGTTTGGCTACAAATGCCACCAAGCACATGCTCAACTTATAAGTTTGTAACCCTAATTTCATCGATTGAATCTTCACCTACATTCATAACACTTTTTACCATACATAACCAGCACTGTTTTACAAACAAGCCTAAAACCTTAATCCTGAAGCCTGATAACTGGCGGTAGATGCAAGATCCATAGGATCAAGGAACACAACTACAGCTACAAGCATACAACAAAGCCCTCAGGTGGGAAGTTCCAGCAGTCCACAACATGACAGACAACGTACTCGTTTACAAAGACAATAACCAAGACAAGATGATAACCCATGGCATCGGATAGCATCATACAACCCTAAACCCCCTCTATAAAAAACATACATCAAAACCTAAGTTTTCTCTTACTCATCAAGATCCTAGAACCGTGACACAACTGGCAACCTGAAACATAACTTCTAATCAATCATTACTACTAAAAGGCCTTGATGTTTCTAATCTAATGTTCTAAAACTGATCTCCCGAGGTATTTAGGAATTATTTGGATTCGACACCCACACCAAATTTCCATACTTGCTAGCAACATAATGCATTCATCCCTCTAATACTTTTTCCCCATTGTTAATTGTGAATCAACAGCTGAGAAGTAACAATTATACATATGTTCATTTGCTAACAATGAAACAAGTAAATAACATACTCCAATGCAGTAGCACCTATTTAGATGACAGAAGAAACTCCAATGCAATACATATGTGAAAAACACAGCTCTTCTGCAGGCGAGTAAGAAACAAATCTTTTTTTTTTCCTTGATGAAAAGTAAATACAGTTAAGACAAAGAAACAAAAATGGTAAAAGTGCAATAAATCAACCCAATGAGACAAACTAGATACAACTCTTTCTCACCAAATTCCACAATGATTTTCAGTTATTGAAATAGAGAGAGAACTGACAACACATTTTAAAGACAAGCAATTTATCAATGTCATTGCAAAACATTGTAACATTAGACTCAGCAAATTGTTTTGATAGGAAACATTAGATCTGAATCATAATTCCAACATCATTAAATTCTACACTTTCAAGAGAAACCCTACTCAAGTATCTCAAATTCCAAAACCAAAAACTGCCCGTATCCTCTGGAAAATAAGATCCCGCCATCCTCTCTGTGCATTCTCCACCAGTCACATTCCTATATCTGCATTACCAAAGGCACCAAAACAAAGCAATCAGCATTTCATAGAAGAAAAGAAAACAATATAACTCACATACTCCCAATCAATCAAACTAAAACTGAAAATAACCCATTAATTAAAAGTTCAAATCAAAACCAACCTGTCTTCCTCAGGAATATCTGAATGTGTTAGCTTGACAAAGTGAGCCCGGGTTTAGGCTCTTCAAGTATAAGCCTCACCTGGAAAAATTCAAACAAAACACACTCAACCCACAAATCACAAAACCATTTAAAACCAACCAAGAATTCATTCCAACCAGAAAGAAAAACACTTGACATACCGTTGAATCAATGCCATCTGGCCAACTCCCAAATCTCCATTTCTGCACAATCAAACTCCCATTCTGCAACTCCAAATTGGTACCCGTCACCGACCCATCGAAAATGCTAATCTGCCCATTATCTTGGCATTGCTCTGACTAAAAACCTTCCATCTATTCTCATCCATCAAAATCTCAAACAAATCTTTCGCTCTGCAACTAAACTTCTCAGTCATACTAATCGTCTTGAACCCTTCACAGCGCTGAGGGATCACTATATCCCTTCTCAAAGGTCTACCAGTGTCATCTTTCCGCTCAAGTTCTTCACTACACTGTCCATACTCATTTCCACCTGCACCAAACAACTTTGGTACGCTTAGAATGATAAAAAAGGTAACCTCTGGGGTCTAGTTCAACACTCTCAAGAGAACCAAATAAAAGCCCTACATGGAAGCAGAAGAAATAAAATATCCTAGATGTTGTTATATATATGAATTAAAAAGCAACCATCTTTTGGTATCCGGCTTAAAAGCAACCAAATTTTATATTAAGAAGCATTTACTTGAAAACTATCACAGCTCCTACTTCAAAACTCTAAAAAACCTAACAAATATATTTTCTATGGCCTCACAACCTGCATCACATTACCTGCCAAAAGGACTGCAGTAAACAATAAGATCATGTTATCATCTAAAGCGAATCATAAGAGGTCTGAAGTTTCACACAAATATATCATAGACTCTTAGGGCACCATTCAGTACCATTTAGAGCTGACAAAAACATAGTTTAGGAAGATCCATCAAATATACTATAGATGATAAAATTGTGGTGTTAAATACAAGAAAATTATTCAAAACCAATAAAAAACAATAAAAGCGCATTAATAAACAAAGCTAACAATGAGCATTGCAGAAGAAAAACTACATTATAAAGTTCATTTAATCCATAGGATTGGGAATTTAAAAAGTATTTTTGTTCAACCTCGCGACTCCATAAAACACAGATAGGTTTGTAAGAGAATTTCTCAAACTCTTGAGCTTTCAAACAAATAAAATTAAAAAAACTACAGTACTTTGAAGAAGGAAAAGACAGAAAAGGGAAGGAAAACAGAAATTTCATTTGACAGTTTTAAGATTCTGCTCTTTGTAGTAACCATCAGCTCCTTTTAAACTTTAGAAGAATCACCAGACCAGTACAAAAACACTAATGCACCTATTTGGGATCTGCACATTTAATAAAAAATTGTGAAAACTAATTTCAAAAGAGAGGTTTAAAACTCAAAATCCCTTTAAAATGAATACAAGTTAAGACTTCAAAGTCGAAAGGTGAACTGGTCTCGGCAGTTAATTTCTAAATGCAAGAATGATATCAACTTGCTGCAAAAACATTAGATAATTCAAAATGCTTAAATTCAAGAACTTTGACAAGAAAGTATCCATCTTAAGGAGCTGTACGAAATAAAGAAGCAATAATATTGAAAAAGATCCTAACAATTGTAAAAGAATTGCTCAAAAGAACGCACACTCCCTTGATCAATTGAAAAGTCACTTATTCAGTTCTTGAAAATCAATCTAAATTAATTGAAAAGAACTTTGATGAGAGTCTCAAATTACATCTTTTTACTATTATTTTGGAGACTTTATGATATAATTTTGGCTTAATGAATATAATTTCACTTGTTGTTACATTTTATTCTCACCAACTGGATTTATGAATTTTCTATATTAATTTGGTGAACTTATTAGGTGAATTTATCTTCCGTAGGAAGTTGGAAAGCCAAAAGATGAAGACATACATTTGTCCAAGTTCAAGCTAGGTGTGAAGAGAATTGCTGGCAGATTTAATTGAAGAATTGATTGTGGGATTATTGTGATTATAAAGAGAAGTAAAGAGGGAGAAGAGAAGACAAAACTGTTGAAGCTAAAGAGCCTATTTTATGTCAGCCATTAAACGCCCACTTAGCTCACCGTTATTTCTTTTCCACTAACTCTTCACCATCAACACATGTTTAATCCAATTAATCACTCAATTAGACCCTTCATCACCTACCATGAATGTATTAACTTCCCACTCACCTCATTGACTACTATAAATCACCCATCAACTTATTTGGCAAGGACACCCCTACGACAGATTTCTTTATCCATTTAGTTTATGTTTTCTTTTGTAATGAGTTGCTAGAACTCTAGCTAAGGCTAAAGGGAATGTTCTTTGAGTAAGTTTGTGAATTGTTCTTTAATCCAATATACGGTATGAATTGCTAAATTCTTTTATTTTTGTTGTTCAATATTTTCATATCCTTTTATTTTGATTGATGTTAAGTGCTATTATCTTTTCATGAGTTCAATTATATTTTTCTCATTGTTAAGAACTGACTTGGCATGCTTTTAAATTAAAAGAGTAGATATTAAGCAACTCCATTTTCTGAACAATCATTAATAAAAGATTACATTGAAAAATTAAATTGGTTTTAATTTCTTTATCTTCCGGTTAAAGTTCTCAATGATGATTTTAGTCGAGTTATAATTTGGATTAAAGAGCATGAAACATATTTTGTTTAAAGAATTGAACCTTGATGCCTCAGCATTTCCATTATTGATATTACATTTTTAAACTCAATTTTCCACAACAATCAAATCAAATTACTTTTCCATTTTGCTTGTCACTTTTATTGTGGTACGTTTAATTATTTCTTTGTGTGCAGATATTTGCCTACCTGCTCCTTGAGGATACGATACTTGGACTTCCAAGATTATTACTACGTGTGACTACTTGCACTTGGGTAGACGCAACAAGTTTTTGGCGCCGTTGCCGGGGAGCGAGTGAAGCGAAAAGTAGCACAAGAAAATTCATTGTTAAGGTTTGCGGTTTTAGTTTCCAAAGCTAATTCGGTAAGGCTTATCAAACTCAATTTTTCATTTCTGTTTTTATTTTTGTTTGTTTTTGTCTTAGTTTTTTTTAATATTAAAAAAATTTAAAAAAAATTAGTTTAGATTTTATTTATTTATTTGTTACTTCTTTATTTTGTTTATGAGATATCGTGATCGGTTTGGTAGATTTGCAAAGAAACCTCAATTTGACCAAATTTCATCACAAATGGCTGAGAATAATAATAATAATAATGCATTGGAAGGCCCCCAAAATGATGAAGATAATCATAGTGTTCATAATGATGAGAATCATAGTGTTCATAATGATGAGAATCCACTTGTTAGGACATTACATGATTATTTGCATCCTGCTCGTACAAGTGTGCCATCTTGCATCATTTTTCCGTTGAATGGTCAAACTTTTGATTTTAAACCGGGCATGATACAACTTTTACCAACTTTTCATGGAATGGAATCTGAAAATCCATATTCACATGTGCGTGAGTTTGAGGAAGTTTGTGGAACTTTTCCAACACAAGGGTGTAGGCTTGATACAGTTTTGCTAAAACTTTTTCCATTTTCACTGAAAGATAAAGCGAAAACTTGGCTTTATTCTCTAAGGCCAAGAACAATTGGAACATGGCTTGAAATGCAAACTGAATTTTTCAAGAAATTTTTCCCAATTCAAAAGACAAATTCTTTGAAAAGACAGATGACCACATTTTCTCAAAAAGATACTGAGTCTTTACCTCAAGCTTGGGAAAGATTTAAAGATTTGTTAATGTTATGTCCTCACCATGGTTTTGAAAGATGGAGGGTGGTAAGTCATTTTTATGATGGTTTAACACCTAAAGATCGACAATTTATTGAGATGATGTGCAATGGAAATTTTATGTATAAAGATCCTGAAGATGCTTTTGATTTTCTTGATGAAATTGCAGAGAAATCTCAGATTTGGAGCACTCCCAACACATTTGAGCCTAATTCCCAAAAGGCAAAGTCTTCCATTAATCCTTCTAGCGGCGGTATTTATCACCTTAAGGAGGAAGATAGTCTCAAAGCTCAATTGGCAACAATGGCTAGGGAAGTTGAAACTCTAAAATCAAAATTGCCTCAAAAAGTTAATTCAATTGCAAGTCAAGAAATTTTTGAGATTTGTGAAGTTTGCGGGGTCATGGGACATGTAACAAAAGAGTGTCCAACACTTCTAGCTTTCAGAGAAATGTTGCATGATCAAGCAAACTTTGTGAATCAATTTAAAAAACCATCCACTTTTTCTGAAACTTATAATCCAGGATGGAGAAACCACCCAAATTTCAGTTGGAGAAATAATACTAATAATAATGTGCCTCAACAAAAATCTAATTCTTTTTATTATTCTCCACAGGTGGAAGGGCAATCATCGTCATCAAATTTGGAAGATGTTATGAAGCAATTCATACAAAGCCAAACTGCCACAAATCAAAAGAATGCACAAGACATTGGTGAGATTAAGAGCACTCTTTCCAAACTCACTTCTTCACTGTCAATTCAGGAAAAGGGTAAATTTCCTTCTCAAGTCCAACCTAATCCACATGCACAGTTAGAGGTAAATACCCCTTCTTCTTCTTCTTCTTCTTTGAATGAAAATAAGCATGAATATGTGAAGGCTGTCACTACTCTTCGTAGTGGAAAAATAATTGGGAAAGATGATTTAGTAACAGTTGAAAATAAAAAGAATTCAGAAAAATCCAAAAATAATGAAAAAGAAAATAATGATTTTGAAATTGTTAAGTGCCCTTTTCCTGCTCCATTCCCACAAGCACTTAAGGTTGGAAAGGAAAATCAAAATCCTGAAATTTTGGAGGTTTTTAAACAAGTGAAAATCAATATACCTCTTTTGGATGCTATAAAACAAATTCCTTCATATTCAAAATTTTTAAAGGATTTATGCACTATCAAAAGAAAGCACAATGTTGATAAGACTGCATTTTTAACTGAAAATGTAAGTGCAATTCTTCAAACTAATACTCCACCCAAGTACAAAGATCCAGGTTGTCCCACAATTTCCTTGTATTATTGGAAATTTTATCATTGAACAAGCTTTATTGGATTTGGGTGCTAGTGTTAATTTGTTGCCTTACTCGGTTTATAAGCAATTGGGTCTTGGTGAATTAAAACCCACCTCAATAACATTGCAATTGGCTGACCGTTCAGTCAAAATCCCAAGAGGTATGGTGGAAGATGTGCTGGTTCAGGTAGACAAATTTTATTTTCCAGTTGATTTTATAGTTTTGGATACTGAACCAGTTGTGTATTCTAATTCTCAAATTCCTGTTATTCTTGGAAGACCATTTCTTGCTACATCTAATGCTCATATAAATTGCAGGAATGGACTTATGCAACTATCATTTGGGAACATGACATTGGAGCTCAACATATTCAACATATGCAAGCAGCCAGCAAACAATGAAGATGACAAAGAAGTTTACATGATCGAGACGATTGTTCAAAATTGCTTTAATTCTTCTTTTCCTTCTGATCCATTGCAAATTTGTTTAGTAAATGGGGATTGTAATTTTGCACAAGATTTTGAAGTACAATATCTTTGTTCTTTGTTGGATTCTGCGCAGGTACAAGAACATAATGGTTGGATACCAAAATATGAGGATCTACCAACTGTGAGTGATGAGACAAAATCATCAAGAGAAGAAGCCCCAAAGTGTGAATTGAAGCCTCTTCCTGCTGGACTTAAATATGCTTTTCTGGGAGAAGATGAGACCTATCCTGTGGTAATATCTTCTAAACTAGAGCTTTTGCATGAAGGTATGTTACTTAAAGTTTTGAAAGATCATAGGACTGCTATTGGATGGACTTTATCTGATATTAAAGGTATTAGTCCTTTGGTTTGCACACACAAAATTTTTCTTGAAGAAGATGCTAAACCAGTTAGGCAGGCTCAACGTAGACTTAACCCAACAATGAAAGAAGTTGTGCAAAAAGAAGTACTTAAACTTTGGGATGCAGGTATCATATATCCAATTTCTGATAGCAAATGGGTAAGTCCTACACAGGTTGTTCCAAAAAAATCAGGAGTCACAGTAGTTGAAAATGATAATGGAGAAATGGTACCAACTAGGGTCACTACTGGATGGAGAATGTGTATTGATTATCGTAAATTGAACTCAGTCACAAGAAAGGATCATTTTCCTTTACCATTTCTTGACCAAATTTTGGAAAGAGTTGCAGGGCATATGTATTATTGTTTTTTAGATGGTTATTCAGGATATTATCAAATTGAGATTTCATTAGAAGATCAAGAAAAAACAACTTTTACTTGCCCATTTGGAACTTTCGCTTTTAGAAAAATGCCTTTTGGTCTTTGCAATGCACCAGCTACATTCCAACGTTGCATGATAAGCATATTTAGTGACATGGTAGAAAAATATTTAGAAGTTTTCATGGATGATATTACTGTGTTTGGTGATTCATTTTCTGATTGTTTATCTAACTTGGAGAATGTTCTTATCAGGTGTAAGGAGAAAAATTTGGTGCTTAACTGGGAGAAATGCCAATTCATGGTCACATCTGGCATAGTACTTGGACACATTGTTTCTCACAAAGGAATTGAAGTAGATAAGTCAAAAATTGATTTAATTGCTAATCTGCCTATTCCTAAAACTGTTAAAGATATTAGATCTTTTTTAGGACATGCAGGTTTTTATCGGAGATTCATACAAAATTTTAGTGCAATTGCAAGGCCATTGAATAATCTCTTGGAGAAAGATGCTAAATTTGATTGGAATTATGCATGTCAAGAAGCATTTGAGAAATTGATTAAAATGCTAACATCAACTCCTGTAATGCAGCCCCCAGATTGGTCCATGCCGTTTGAAATAATGTGTGATGCTAGTGATGGTGCTATTGGTGCAGTGCTAGGCCAAAGAAAAGACAAGAAGCCTGTTGTCATCTGCTACGCAAGCAGAACTTTGAATAGTGCACAGAAAAATTACACTACAACTGAAAAAGAATTGCTTGCTGTAGTTTTTGCCTTGGAAAAGTTTAGGTCATATATTTTGGGCTCACAAATTGTTGTTTTTACAGATCATTCGGCCTTGAAGTATTTATTAACAAAGAAGGAAGCCAAATCACGATTGATTAGATGGATTTTGCTTCTCCAAGAATTTGATCTTACAATCAAGGACAAGAAAAGAGTGGAGAATGTTGTTGCAGACCATCTTTCTAGGATATCTTTTGAGGAGCCTTATGAATATTTGCCTATAAAAGATTCATTTCCTGATGAACAATTGTTTAGTGTTTCTACATTACCATGGTTTGCTAACATTGTGAATTTTCTTGCTACAGGTCTTATTCCACCTCATTGGACCTCACAAGATAAAAAGAAATTTATGGTTGAGGTGAGAAAATTCTTTTGGGATGACCCGTATCTCTTCAAATATTGTCCCGACCAGGTAATCCGTAGATGTGTTCCTGATGATGAAATATTTAGTGTCATATCTTTTTGTCATTCTGAGGCTTGTGGAGGTCACTTTTCTTCCAAAAAGACTTCGGCCAAAATTCTTCAATGTGGTTTTTATTGGCCTAGACTTTTTAAAGATGTGTATGAATTTTGCAAAACTTGTCCAAGTTGTCAAAAGTTGGGAAAAATTACTCGACGTAATATGATGCCTCTTAACCCAATTTTAATTATTGAAATTTTTGACTGTTGGGGCATTGATTTTATGGGTCCTTTTCCTCCATCTTTTGGTTACTTATATATCCTTGTTGCTGTGGATTATGTTTCAAAATGGATTGAGGCCATACCATGTCGGAAGAATGATCATAAAACTGTTTTGAAATTTTTGAAAGAAAATGTATTGTCCAGGTTTGGTATTCCTAGAGCGATCATCAGTGATGGAGGATCACATTTTTGCAACCGACCATTTGAAGCTTTGATGAAAAAATATGGGATAACCCATAAGATTTCCACTCCATACCATCCACAGACAAATGGCCAAGCAGAACTTGCAAACAGGGAAATCAAGCAAATTTTGGAAAAGACGGTGAATCCAACCCGGAAGGATTGGTCATTGAGACTAACTGATGCCTTGTGGGCATACCGTACTGCATACAAATCACCTCTTGGTATGTCTCCATATAGGCTAGTTTATGGTAAACCTTGTCATTTACCTGTTGAATTAGAACATAAAGCATATTGGGCTATCAAATTGTTTAACTTTAGTCTTGGAGATGCAGGTACCTTGAGAAAACTCCAATTGAATGAACTTGAGGAAATCAGGAATGATGCATATGAGAACTCACGAATTTACAAAGAACGTACTAAAGTTTTTCATGATAAAAATATTTTGAGGAAAAATTTTGAGCCTTCTCAACTTGTTCTTTTGTATAATTCTAGACTTCATTTGTTTCCTGGAAAATTAAGAACTAAATGGACAGGGCCTTTCATTGTTAAAAAAGTTTTCCCATATGGGACTGTTGAAGTTGAGGATCCCAAGAATGGAAATATTTTTAAGGTTAATGGCCAACGACTTAAACCTTACTTGGGGAGATGTGTTCCAGAAGATGAGACAGTTTCTTTGAACGAACCTGTTTACCAGGATTGATTGGACTTCCCTTAGTCCATTTGTTGTATATAATTAGTTTAGAAATTTTTGTTCACTTGCTATAAAAAAAAAAAAATCGACATTTCTGTTTTTTTGTTTTGTTTTTACACTAACACGTTGCAGGCTTTCACTTTGGATGTCAATTCTCAGGTAATGCTACCCTCTTCTTTTTATTATGCTTATATGTTTAAACATTGAGGACAATGTCAATCTTTGGTTGGGGGTGGAGAAGATGTGTTTATTGTATTATTTTCTTGTTGCAACATGTTAGTTTTCCTTTCATTTTTGTTTTTGTTTTTGTTTTTTGGTTTGGTTTTGTTTTTGTATTTTGTTTTTGTTTATTTTCGTCATTTATTTAAATTGTAAAAAAAGAAAATATTAAAAAAAACTGAAAAGTGTGAAGAAAAAAAAAATGTTTATGAGGTTAGTGCACTATGTTGTTTGTTTTTCACAGTTTGTCTATGACAAGATTACATTGCACTTAGATTTATTTGATATTCATGAATGATTTTAAGATTGAGAACATATGAATTATATGATAATTATCCCACTTCTGTGTCTTTTTCATTTATTTCTAGTTAGTGGATGATTCATGAGTTATACTTTGACAATTTACACAAGCACACTAACACCTTTTGTGGGGTATAAAGTTAAAAACCAATTGTGCTTAATCTTTTGTCTTTGGTAAACTTGGACGACCTTGCTTTTGACTCATCTTGGTTTTTATTTAAAAAAAAAAAAAAAAAAGGGTTCATGAAATAATAGTGTTCTACTCAAGCTTCTACTTAGTAACCGGGCCTCTTGCCTAATCAGCAGTGAGTGTTTGCGTCAAACGGTGAAGTTCTGGGTGTGAATAATTTTGTGTGGCTAGTTTAGTTTCGTAGCCTTTTTAACTCGAGTTAGTAAGCTCTTAGGGGTGTCTCTACACCTAGTGCCTTAAAGCCTTTTTGGTTTGAGAGTCGCTAGCCTAACACTTGCTATATGGGTTAATTAGAAAGCTTAATGGAGCTAAGCATTGTACAGCCCACATAAAGAAAAAATAGTATATTAAAAATAAATAAAAATAAAAATAAAAACCTTGGTTTGTTTCTCGCAAGGGAGTTCAACAACTCTTGAGATCAAAAGGGTGGTGTGATTGGAATTTAGCTAATGCCACTCAATTGTGTTGGTTCACTTTACACCAAAGGAAATATGTGAAAATTTTGCTAGCTAATTATAAATGATTTGGGACTTCGAGGTGGGATTAACTTGAAATGTTAAATAAGTGTTCTCTCTTTTAACGTTGTTCATGAATTGAAAATTTGGACTTTGTGCTTTGTCCTTTTTGTTGGTGACAGATGTTGAAATTATTTTCCAAATTTTATTTTATTTCATGTTTCTGAATAATTGTGCTAGTCTCATACTTGATGTTTGTGGGTATCATCCCTTGAAACCCTCACGAGACTACAACTCGTCCTTTAGGGGTAACCTAAGGGTTTAAAGGCTTGTTGCATACGCTAAATGCAATCGTATCCCGCGAAAGTGGTTTAGCTGTTTTTTTTTTTTTTTTTGTTTTTTGTTTTTTATTATTATTTTTTGTTGTTGTCATTTTTACTTAAATTTGAGTTTCTTTTAGTCACTTGAATAGCTAGGGACTAGCAATAAGCTGGTTGGGGGTTGTGATGAGAGTCTCAAATTACATCTTTTTACTATTATTTTGGAGACTTTATGATATAATTTTGGCTTAATGAATATAATTTCACTTGTTGTTACATTTTATTCTCACCAACTGGATTTATGAATTTTCTATATTAATTTGGTGAACTTATTAGGTGAATTTATCTTCCGTAGGAAGTTGGAAAGCCAAAAGATGAAGACATACATTTGTCCAAGTTTAAGCTAGGTGTGAAGAGAATTGCTGGCAGATTTAATTGAAGAATTGATTGTGGAATTATTGTGATTATAAAGAGAAGTAAAGAGGGAGAAGAGAAGACAAAACTGTTGAAGCTAAAGAGCCTATTTTATGTCAGCCATTAAACGCCCACTTAGCTCACCGTTATTTCTTTTCCACTAACTCTTCACCATCAACACATGTTTAATCCAATTAATCACTCAATTAGACCCTTCATCACCTACCATGAATGTATTAACTTCCCACTCACCTCATTGACTACTATAAATCACCCATCAACTTATTTGGCAAGGACACCCCTACGACAGATTTCTTTATCCATTTAGTTTATGTTTTCTTTTGTAATGAGTTGCTAGAACTCTAGCTAAGGCTAAAGGGAATGTTCTTTGAGTAAGTTTGTGAATTGTTCTTTAATCCAATATACGGTATGAATTGCTAAATTCTTTTATTTTTGTTGTTCAATATTTTCATATCCTTTTATTTTGATTGATGTTAAGTGCTATTATCTTTTCATGAGTTCAATTATATTTTTCTCATTGTTAAGAACTGACTTGGCATGCTTTTAAATTAAAAGAGTAGATATTAAGCAACTCCATTTTCTGAACAATCATTAATAAAAGATTACATTGAAAAATTAAATTGGTTTTAATTTCTTTATCTTCCGGTTAAAGTTCTCAATGATGATTTTAGTCGAGTTATAATTTGGATTAAAGAGCATGAAACATATTTTGTTTAAAGAATTGAACCTTGATGCCTCAGCATTTCCATTATTGATATTACATTTTTAAACTCAATTTTCCACAACAATCAAATCAAATTACTTTTCCATTTTGCTTGTCACTTTTATTGTGGTACGTTTAATTATTTCTTTGTGTGCAGATATTTGCCTACCTGCTCCTTGAGGATACGATACTTGGACTTCCAAGATTATTACTACGTGTGACTACTTGCACTTGGGTAGACGCAACACTTTACATGGCAGCCACCTCATGCTAACACTCTCAAAATCAATGTGGATGGTGCTTGGAAGCCAGGGACCACAGAGAGTGTGGCGTTGGTCTGGTTGTAAGACTTCAGCGGCAAATTTGTGGCGGTTGTGGGATTAAAATGGATAATGCATTCTCTGCGCTACAAGTTTGTGGCGGGTTATGCTGTTAAAGTAGATAATGTATTCTCTGCGTCATAAGTGGAGGCTTTGACTGCAATAACATGTACAATATTGGCTATGGAAACGGGTTTGAAACTGATGCTCTCTAGGTCACTTGTTAAGGTATTACTCATATTCGTCATACTGACAATCCTGATTTTATTTTATTTTCGATGTATTGCATGAGGATTGTAATTCATGATTAAGAAACTGTCATTGGCCCTTAATATGAAATCAAACTTGTTGTACTAATTGTTTCACGTCAATAATATTTTATCGCCTATCATAAAAAAAACAAAAGATAAGGTATATATATGTAATTTTTTTTCCCAATAACATGAATGATGGTTGGGTGTCAATATCAATTATTGTTATAGGTCCTTGTTGAGCTATTAATGAGAATAAAGAAGTCCACTTTTCCAATAGAGAAAGAGAGTTATTCCTCTATTGCTTTTGAAGGAACAAAAAAATAAAATTATTACAAGGGAAAAACACATTAGAAAATCCTTTCGAACAAAAAATATATAAAATTTATTTTCTCCATTACATAGAAAACATTTATACTAAAATAAAAAGAAGAGTACTTAAATCCTACTAGTAATAATAAAAAGGGAGTTTCACTAAAACACCCAAAATGGGGGTTGAAATTATAAAAAAAACTCAAGCACTATTTAAACATATAAACACACCCAAAATCCATCATTACACACACTCAAACCCCATTTATAAACACACTCAAAAAGTTGACTTTGGAGTTGATTTTGAGTGTGTTTCTATGTTTAAATAGTGCTTGAGTTTTTTTATAAATACATGTCTAGAATTGGGTTTATTTATAAATTTGTATAATAAAAATCCCTAGTAAACCCTAGTTGACTTGACTTTTGTTTCCGTCACCATCGCCTTGCTTGCTCTCCCTGAGCATGGCATTCGCTTTTTCCAACCTGTGATATTTACCAAACAGCACCTCCGTCTCTTCAAGGGTTCTTCCCCTAGTTTCGGGGAGCAACATATAAAAGAAGACCCAACTCAACGCAGCAATCCCTGCGTAGAGAAAGAAGGCCCCACCAAACGTAATGGCCTTGCATAGTGAGACAAAAGTCATGGATATGACGAACTTTGTCACCCTGTTAACGGCCACTCCCATACTAACTCCTTGAGCGCGTAGCTTCAGCGGGAAGATCTCAGAGCTATAAACCCATGTTATGGGCCCCAACCCAATCGAGAAGAACGCAACGTTCAATGACATCATGGTGATGCACAATGCGATGGTCCACGGGGCTGTGTCGCGGTGATGATCGATGATCGTGAGGCTCACCCCGTGGCACGCGAGTGAAAATATCATCCCAGCCACGCTGGACAAAAGCAACCGGCGCCGCCCGAACCGATCAAGTAAAAACGCGGCGACCAAGATGGCAATGGTCTTGACAAATCCAACGGCCACGGTTGCAAGGAGCTTGTGGTCTTTAGATTTGATCCCCGCCTTCTGGAAGATCCTGGGGCTGTTCTGGAAGACACAGCCTATGCCCGAAGCTTGTTGGAAGAAGTGGATGCCGAGGGCTGCGATCAAAATGTGGAGAACGGCTGGCGTCGGGTGCAAGATCAAGTCTTTCCATACTCCTTCACCATCGCTTTTCTTTGAGACCGGAACAACGTGGTCGTCTAGCTCTTTGGCGATGCCTGCGGCTTCTTTGATGCCGTCTAGCGTCAACTGAGCCTCTTCCTTGGAGGCTGAGGTTTTGTCGAGGACGCGTTTGGCGTCCCCAAGTCGGCCCTGCATGACGAGCCAACGCGGCGACTCTGGCACGGCTAAGACGCCGATGGCGACAATAATGGCTGGAAGGGCGCCGATGCCGAGCATGACCCTCCAAGAGAGGTTAGCTGGGAGCTTGGAGAAGACGTAGTTGGAGACGTACCCCAATAATATGCCAATATTGAGGAATACCTGTACATATTTATCCAAATAAATCAAATAAAGCCAGGGACCTATAAACTACAGAAAGTCATAAAATACTTGCCAAAAAAACTCATACAACCCGTTCACCTAATCTCTTTAATAAATCTTACGTTGTCAAAAGTTGTTTCCAAAGACATCCACATCCACATATCCACATTCACATCCACATCCAAAAGTTAAAAATCAAAATCAAACAAAGAGTATATGGTGGGGAGAACTACTGGATAAACACCATCACAAAAGCTGTTTCACATGATGTCTCCAAAAGTGCTTCCCTGATTGTGTAATGTGATGATATCACAAGTAAGGAAACAAACACTTCCTACTTCTGTTTCACATGAAACCTGCTTAGTTTCGTTTTGGGCTCAAAAACAAAAAAAAAGGTGAACAAATAAGGAAAGAAAACAAACCTCAGGGAAAGATGTGAGGAAGCCACGGGACAAAGTCGGAGCGATCTCGGCGGTGTAGACCGGAGGGATCATGAGACCGTAGCCAACACCTATTCCAGCAACGAACCGGCCGAACGTAAGGAAGGCGTAGCCCGGGGCTACGCCCATGAGGATAGCTCCGACAAAGAAGATGGCTCCGGAGAGGACGGCGGTGTACCGGCGCCCGATCCAATCGGAGGTTCTGCCTGCCAAGGCGGAGCCGATGACAGAGTAGATGTTCAATGCGCCGGTAAATATTTGAATCTGGAGGTCGTTGATTTTGAGGTCATCTTTGATGAAGAGGTACGCCCCACTCATCACACCAATATCTGTAAACAAAAGTGACCACGCTCAGTTCATACACTCCAAAACCAACAATTTTTTCTTGCAAAATTAAGATTAAAAAAAGTAAGAGAAAACGATTTCGAGTGCTAATAGGATAATTACCGTAGCCGTGTAAAATTGATGTCGTGCAAGCCATAAGGGAGCAGGCAATGGCGAATTTGTTTCTCTTGGGTTTCTGTGGCGGATCAAAGTCTTCAGCGATCGGGTCAGCCATCTCTATCTAGACAGAGGTAGGGAGAGAGAGAGAGAGAGAGAGAAGTATCAAAGAGTGAGCAGCGACAGGGAGAGAGTGAGAGAGGAATAGAATATAATTCATTCAATATATAAGCAAAACCTTTCTTAAAGTAGTATTAATTATTGCAAAGGGATTTATAAGGGAAAATGGTGGTGCAAGTCGGTCTTTCACTACTTGTACCTCTCAGGCTAACACTCTCAAAATCAATGTGGATGGTGCTTGGAAGCCAGGGACCACAGAGAGGGTGGCGTTGGTCTGGTTGTAAGACTCCAGCGGCAAATTTGTGGCGGGTTGTGGGATTAAAATGGATAATGCATTCTCTACGCAACAAGTTTGTGGCGGGTGATGGTTTTAAAGTAGATAATGTATTCTCTGCGTCATAAGTGGAGGCTTTGACTGCAATAAAACGGGTTTGAAACTGATGCTCTCTAGGTCACTTGGTAAGGTATTACTCATATAATTCATTCAATATATAAGCAAAACCTTTCTTAAAGTAGTATTAATTATTGCAAAGGGATTTATAAGGGAAAATGGTGGTGCAAGTCGGTCTTTCACTACTTGTACCTCTCAGGCTAACACTCTCAAAATCAATGTGGATGGTGCTTGGAAGCCAGGGACCACAGAGAGGGTGGCGTTGGTCTGGTTGTAAGACTCCAGCGGCAAATTTGTGGCGGGTTGTGGGATTAAAATGGATAATGCATTCTCTACGCAACAAGTTTGTGGCGGGTGATGGTTTTAAAGTAGATAATATATTCTCTGCGTCATAAGTGGAGGCTTTGACTGCAATAAAACGGGTTTGAAACTGATGCTCTCTAGGTCACTTGGTAAGGTATTACTCATATTCGTCATACTGATGCTCTCTATGTAATTTTTTTCCCAATAACATGAATGATGGTTGGGTGTCAATATATAGGTCCTTGTTGAGCTATTAATAAGAATAAAATTTATTTTCTCCATTACATAGAAAACGTTTATACTAAAATAAAAAGAAGAGTATTTAAATCCTACTGGTAATAATAAAAATCCCTAGTAAACTTGTTGTAAGACTTCAACGGCAAATTTGTGGCGGTTGTGGGATTAAAATGGATAATGCATTCTCTGCGCTACAAGTTTGTGGCGGGTTATGGTGTTAAAGTAGATAATGTATTCTCTGCGTCATAAGTGGAGGCTTTGACTGCAATAACATGTACAATATTGGCTATGGAAACGGGTTTGAAACTGATGCTCGGGTTTCTGTGGCGGATCAAAGTCTTCAGTGATCGGGTCAGCCATCTCGATCTAGAGAGAGAGAGAGAGAGAGAGAGAGAGAGAAGTATCAGAGAGTGAGCAGCGACAAGGAGAGAGTGAGAGAGGAATAGAATATAATTCATTCAATATATAAGCAAACTCTTTCTTAAAGTAGTATAATTACAGATCAAGACAAAGCCATGAAAAATGCAATAGTAAGTCTTTCCTAAGACTAGGCATCAAGTGTGGTGTTAATGGCCTTCTGAATGCAAGTCAACATATATGGTTGATAATCTAAGACTGAGCACCATTGACATGAAATATAACATATCCTACAGTCCATGAAAATTATCTTCAGGTAACTTATCTTCATTAACACATTTTAACATAATGTTTTATTTATCATTCTCATGTCTCATTTATCCTTTGTCATATGTAGGGTGACCAAATTGGAATGGAGGTTCTAGTTTGTACAACCTAGCTCTAGTTCAAGAGGAAATGGTCACCAAGAACTCAAATGAAAATAGAAGCAAAAGTTAAAGGAATATCTTGTGGAATTTCGAAATTTTGAGGAATATCTTGTGGAATTTCGTATTGATATTGGCCACGATGCCAGTAAACGTGCAACTTTAATTAGTCTTCCTTTTGTTTTTATTGTTCTTTGCCCTATAGTCATCAACTTTTATTTTGTTTTGGTCAACCATCATGCTTTGATTAATTTGTCGAATCATAAACTAGATTCCCAGTTTAATCAAGAAAATTACTTTCGACCTTTTCTTTTTGTTGTTAGTTGATTCAAAAATGGAGACTTATAAATTAAATATAGATGCTAAAAAGATTAAATCAATATCTTCTTGAATAATATGCTTAGAGAATCCTCTTCTTCATTCTTGTAATTAGAAAATCAGATTAATTATATATCTAAGTAGTCGATTTGCTTAGATTCACTTTTTTTTTTTTTTTTAGAGAAAAACAATAATTGTTTTCATCCATTAGGTACAAAGATAATCAGTCACAAGGGCAAATACAAATGCTCACAAAGGGGTAATACAAATATGGAAACATAGTAACCACATAAGGTTAATCCAGATACAGGCAGGCCACAAAAGGTTAGAGAAGGAATAAAAGCCACATGCATGAATAAACAAGACATCAATCACAGAGCCCAAATCTACCAATACAATTATAACTTTGGCTTAATATCACAAAACGTCCCTAAGGTTTACGAAACTATCAGATTGCATCCTTAATGCTTTTTTGTGTCATTTATGGATCTCAAGGTTAGTATGGTGCTCACAAATGATCCATGCAGTTAAGTTCCATAAAAAACTCCGTCAGTTTGCTGACGTGGCATATATATTTCTCACTCATGTATTCTTGCATTAATTAATAATCAAAACTTGAGAGAATAGTTTGTGTCTCTCTAGTATTATTGCAAGCTCGGTACTAGACAACTATGTAGTCAAAAAAATTTCATCAGCTTTGTGAATGATGTTGTAGCGAGCACTTCTATAAGCGTTTATGTTAAAAGCACAATTCGATTCCAATAGATGAGGAGTCTTATTTGATTGAACCGTATAATAAGTTCCTTTTCTTTTGCCTCTCTATATTCCTCATGAATAATATAAAAAAATGATTAATTTGATTTTTATCGGAAAGAATCAACATAGCCAACATAACCATAAACAATAAAGCTAGAGCCAATAATTATTTTGTGAAATGACGTGACAATATTAATGTATGTGTCAATATATCACCTAATGGGAATAAGTGAGTCAAAAAGTGAGCGACGTAAATAATTGAGTGAACAATTATGGTGTCCAAATGGTTAAAAAGAAAAACAAAATGTTGTCCTTGTAGTGCTCTAAAACAGAATGTGGAAGATGAGGTAAACGAACATCAGTCCTTTCTTCTTTTTAAATTTCTTTGCACAAAGCACCGAACAGGTAAAATTCCATGGAAACCATAATGACAAAACATATATGGTTGCTTCCGGCAAGGGAAAGGAACAATTGAACAAAGCATATACCTTCCTGATCAATCTTTCTGCTCTCCACACATCTGCAGCTACGTGCCATCCATGCATCCAAAATTCCATTTCACAAATTGGAGAGAAAATCATTTAGAACACAAACGTTTGGGAAACATTTGGCTCTCTCTCTCTCTCGTCAATTTTCAACCTAATTCATCATTGCTAGAAATCATCTTAGTGCATAGAATCAAGCTGAACTCAGGTTTTTCATAATATGAAAATTTTAACAAATAATCAAGCAGAACAGGTACTAAAGTAGCCTCAGATCAGCAATCATCAATCC
The DNA here is from genome assembly GCF_029339155.1 of Prunus mume. NCBI lineage: Eukaryota > Viridiplantae > Streptophyta > Magnoliopsida > Rosales > Rosaceae > Prunus > Prunus mume. The sequence continues at coordinate 17,335,973 of NC_142703.1, read as the reverse complement.
AGTCACTTCCAGCCTTGTTCGGTGAAGAGATCTCAATTCTGCCCATTCAGCAAGCCTCTCCATGGCTAAATTAGATTAAAGCTCTGCCACTCTCAACATTGGTATCGATTTCTAGTTGAACCTCATTAGTTGAAGGTGCTGACATTTGAATCCAGCACAGATATATCCATCCCGAGAATCACAGCAACAATCCAAGCGAAATCGAAGCCCAATGTTACGATGTCCTTTGGACGTGGCGGTTCCCTTTGTTTTAAATTGTGTAATACGCAGTTCTCTTTAAAACAGTTTGATTTATTTTCAATATTCATTTTAGCCAGAACTACTAGTTTTTACTGTAAGAAATTGTGAAGCCATCACTAGCTTGAGGCAAGAAAATAACTTACTTGGGAGATATTCCTTACCCAAATTCACAATCACTTGTTTCAAGTCAGTAACTTGGGGCGCAAGTTATCTATTTTTCATAAGTCTGTTAGGGTCTTGATTGCTAACATTGGCACGCTCGCACACCAAAGAAAGTTGACTTGTTGACCACAAAAGGTTTTCAAGCCAATGGGAACCCTACTATCACAAGAACTAAACCAAAACAGGTGAACAAATACCCTTCAACTCTCTCTCAAACTCTATCCCTTTTTAATCAATTGTTTTTGGGCATGTTAGCATTTGTGCTCTCCTATTTAAGTCACTATCCTAATCTTTGTTAGCCTTTATTTCAATTGTTATTTATTAATTATTTAATTTTATTTAATCTTTCAAATGTCACAAAGAAAATTATATTTAATTTTATTTGTTAATGACTCTCTCTCTCTCTCTCTCTCTCTCTCTCTCTCTCTAACTTGTCAATTTTCAAAAAAATTCATCATTGCTAGAAATAATCTTAGTACAGATAGGGATATGACAACCGCTAGTTGCATGTGAATCACACATGAACTAGGGTTTTATGTGGCTCCGATCTTGACAGCATACAAGTTTCCCGTGTTTTACATATATGCTTTCTTGGTCCACCATGATCCTTATTTTATTTTCAATTAATTACCCAATTAATAATACTTTTCAACTTATTGTGATTCTCATCATCTGCATTATTCTTAATAAATTATTTTGTTTTCCGATTATTATACATTATTATCCGAGTCAACTAAAAAGCTGAAACTATCTGGTCCAATAATCTATAACCCCTCTCAACTGCCATAATTTTTCCTAATCTAGTCCAATAATCTATATATATATATATATATAAAGCAAAAGACAGAGAATGGTGAAACATTCAAAATACCAGAAAATGCTCTTGGTTAATTCAAACATTAAGAATTGAAATGATTAATTAAATGAGGATAATATGGTAAATTCACATTTTTTTTCATATTAAAACAAAACAAAATTAAAAACAAAATCAGATAATAGGTTATACTTTTATGGAACATAACTACCTACCCATGTTATCTTTTCTTAATTATAAAAATAAAATAAAAAAGAAAAAAGAAAACCAATGGCACATGCTCACGCATGTGCCAAGGGGCTAGTATTAAGAACAAAAACTATCTGCTAACTGGCATGACTCTCCTAGAGAGACTAAGAATACCTAGTAAACTCAACTAAGTTTCTGGAATCATAATAGAAAAAATAAAAACAGAAAATTCATAGAGTTTATGGGCTTTATTAAACAAAATAAATTAAAATAAAAAACTAAAACAACGCCAGCAAAAGGAAAATCAACTGATGTTAATCTTCCTTCGGAACAAGACATAGACAGTGCCACCTAGTTATTTCAGGGCGACAACACACTAATGAGCAGCCTCGCAAGATGAGGCACAACTAAAGTCAAGATCTGCCCAAAAAAGAGTAGATCAACATAAGTTCACCAAGACCCAAAGAACACCGAAAATCCGAAGAGATCCAAAAATCCGAAAATCTCTCTCTTTTAGCGGCTAGAGTTTCTCTTCACACTATGATATTAATAAATATTGGTATTGGTGAGATTCTCTATATACATCTGTAAAATCCTATTATTAATATGAACGATCCATTTAATTCTTCATGGGAGATTCCTCATTGACCCGCAAGATTTGCATAGCAGGTTGAATCTGTTGAATTAATGGGTTACAACAAAACCAACCAATAAACTAGTTTATCTAAGATAAAGATGGATCAGCACCAGAAATCATTACAAACTATAAATGTTAAACAAGTATTTGATTCAACGAAGCAGAACCCTCGGTGGCTCATTAGGAAACTCTCATTTGCTTGAAACTGATAGCTGCAAATCTCACCACCTGACATTTGTCTTGCAATAGATTCTTTTCAATATTCTATTCTCAAATTGATGTGCCCTTCCAAACTAAATTCCATGTTAGAACGTTGTGGGTACCCACAGTGCAGCATGCTCTTCATATTTTTCAACTCCTAGAGGTTCACAACTTGGACTCTCATTCTCTCTGTGGACCATATTGCACCAAATGATGCATGTGATGGAAGATCTTGACTAGGGAACCTGCAAGAACTATATGGATAAGGATCTAATATTGTATTCACATTATACTTTAACCAAACTATAGATTGGAAAAACATATACTAAATTATTATTTTTTGGGCAACGGCGTGTAAACGCTCAGGTAGTCGTGTCCTTGGCTTAATTGCTTTGGACGCAAGCAAGGACATATGTTCATCATAATTAACCGGCATGCTTGGTCCAACACCAAAGAAAAATCAGTACTTTTTCCATATGCTTCATCATACGTAGCTACAGAACAAGCCACCAATCCTTTCCTGCCTTCATTGTAATGCCTGTTAATGTTCGTTGAATTTAATTTTGTACATATATCATAGTCAAATTGGGTTCACCATGGAAAGTACGTACCCTATTGCATTTAGTTCTTAGTTGAAATTAATGGGCTCGGTCTTCTTTGAAATTACATGGCTCGACGATAAAAGGATTGATATATGATGACTAGTAGTAATGATAATGACAAGAAGTGGAAGAAGAATTTGAAAAAATTTATTGCCACCCCAACATATATATATATATATATATATATATTTAAAGACTTTTCCTATTGAAAGATGAATTAATATACTGAACTCATACACACTACATAGATGTTAGGACTCAAACATAGGACCTTGTCTGATGGAGTAATTGCTCCAAACCACTACACGAGTGGGTCCTTTGCTTGAAGGAGCATCCCCTAAAATATTAATATAACATAAAACGATTACTATAGAAGACCAAGTTGTTTTTAAATCCAAACTTAATTGTCAACAATCCATCCCGAAATCCCACTTTTAATAAGCCATAGCCCGCCCATTAGCTCTCTCACATGCTCACAAGTTGATAAAAACAAATGTTATTTTTTATGAATGGGACTTTAAATCCTATCTTTGAGCCTCCAAATGAAGTATATGAATTGAAAATTCTTCAGTTTTGTTGTAGTTTTTACAATTTATAAATCCTGTTGTTTGTGCTTTTGTTCGATATACCAAAACCGAATATTGGAGAATATATTTAAGTTTTCTAACCAAATTACACGTGTTTGTACCATATTTGAAAAAAGGACCAAAGTTTGTTTATTTTTTAAATATTAAAATTACATTGGATCCGAGCCCACTTTCATTCTTTCAAAACCAACAAAAAGGGCTTTTGTTTTTGTGTTTGGGCCACTACTTGGTTTAAATTCACTCAAAGGCTCATATCTCAAAATATCTCAACCTTGACCCACACTAAAGTTAGTGAGTGGGTAACCTTTACCAAGTTCACCTACGTAACCTGCTGAAAATGGGTTTTCACCATTAAGAGCGACTTGATTGTTGTCTCTCTTAGTAAGGAAGCAAGCTGGCTGACTGATGCCAAAACTAAGAGGAGCCGTCTTCCGACTTGTTTTCCAGCTGCAACAAGATAGCAAATCAAAGGAACATCCCTTGAAGCCAGTATCTTCATCTAAGATATTTTTTCTCTTACTTGTGAATCAACTTACAAGGGCAAGTCTGCAGCTAACATTGGACAACACTCAAGTTTTATCCTCCACCCACCACTGTCATCATTGGAATATTTTGCCTATAAATATAGAGGCTCAATGGCAACACTCGAGGACTCTCTCTCCAAAATCAGATGCAACGTCTCTTAAACACTTGAACAAACTTCAAGCTTTTCAAACAGCCAACTTGCTACCCAGATTGTAACAACCTAAACCTAAAATTAATATTTAATTATTAATTTATTTGAGAAAAAGACTAAAATACCCTTAGAATATTTTATTAGTTTAAAAGTTGACTTTTTGACCAAGAAGGAAATTGGGGATTTCAATTATACCATTGCGTAGAGTGCGACGAAACGAGTCCGTAGACACGTAGTGGACTCGAATCGGAGTTGTAACGAAGAAGTTACGGTCAAAATGCTTCAAGGGGCAAAATGGTAATTAGGAAAGTCAGATTTTTTTAAAAAACCTCTCTCTCTCTTTGGTTCGACAGAACCTCCCCCATTTTTTCAGCTCGGTCGGTGGCTTCCAAGAGCCACCGTTGCCTACAGCCACGGTGGGCCACGAGATCGGACCCAAAGCGGACGGCCACCCCCTCCTCTTCCCTTCCCGATCGGTCTCACAGGACCGCCGGAGGTTGCCGGAATTGCCGTAGAAATGGCCGGTTTTTGACAGATTTTCTCTAGCTTCGTTCAAACGATTTCGGGCACCAATTTGGACGAGTGAGGTATGGATTTCTAGCTATTTTTCATGCTCTAGCTGCTGGTTGGGTAGGATTTCAGAAATTTCCAGCGTAGATAGCTCGATTTACGAGCTAGGTTTCAGCAGGTTTTCGGGTCACTGTTTCGGCCACTTCCGGTCAGTTTTTGGGGTTGGTCCAAGAACAAAAGTGGTTCCAAATAGGGTGTTTTACCTAGGATAGGAGTCTTGAACCGAGATGTTGAGATTTTCCGGCGAGGCGTTATCGCTTTAGGCACCACGCGCTGCCATGCGTGTGGCGGCGCGTGGGCAGTAGGGTGGGGACCACAGTCAGTTCTAGAGTGATCTCCTAGTCCTCACGAGCGCATAGGATTTCGTGGATCTTAATTCGGATAACGTTTGAACCCCGAACGGATCTCGCCTAGCATGCGAATTCCGGGTTCTATATGTTTGAACCATTGGATCGTAGTCAACTTCAGGTATGTTGATCTAGGTTTTTCTAGGATCGTATAGTATTTGACGGATCGTAAAACGGAGTCCCGGATACTCGAAAACGTCAACCCTAGAGTATGTTTTACGGATAATTGAACCGATTCACAGTCGAGGCGGTGAAAGAACTACGTGTGGCTTGATCCTCGAAAGTGCGTACGAGGCAGCCTCGATTACAGCGCAGCCACGAGATAGGGCCCCGAGTTTGTGTTATCGCTTCCGGGGCATTTTGGTCATTTACGACCCACAGGCATTAGGTGTCGGTTTTGCGAGATTCGACCCGGATTCCAAAGTGGAATTTGGGTCAGGTCGTTTCACAGATAACCAATTAATAACTCATGCATTTATCTTTTATAGCTCTGACATCTTCTTGGTATGATCTTTGTTAAACAATTAGGCTAGCTTCCTTCTAAACAACTAAAACTTATAACCAATTGGATAGAGAAATCTCCAATCTCTTCATTACTGTAACTTCTTCTTTAAAACAGCTAAATGGAGAAATCTTTAGTTGTTGTCTTAACTTGTTATCATGCCTGGGCTGGATAGAGAAATCTCCAATTTTTGGAACTTTACTTACTCTTCAATTTAACTTAATCTCACTTTACATTCTTGCCATTTATCTTTCTTGCTCCTTACTTTCCTGCAATTTATATTTTTAATCTTTACTTTTCAAAGTAATATAACTGTTCATTGCTGGACAAGCACAAAACAAAGGTTTTTAGGTCTGAATAGGGGTTTCTTAGCCCGAAAATAAGGGTTTACTTAGGCCTGAATCATACCATTGGGTCCGAATTAACTATGTCTTAACCTAATCTATGGTTATCTTAGGCCCAAATTAGGTTTTTGAACCCAATCAAGGGAAGATTGACACAACATTGGTTTTTTTGTTTGGCTAGGTATCGTTCGTACTGTTGGCAAGTCCTTACTTAGTTAGGATTTTGGTTCCTTACTATGTTAGGATTTTAGTTACTTACCATTTATCTAGTCATATTATAATTGAGATTTATTTCCTATTATAATTTATATTTACTTCCTATTGTAATTTAGATATATTTCATATTTTATTTAGGGTTAACACATCTTTGTACTTATATAAATACCTCCATAGTGGAGAAGAATAAAAATATGTGTGAATATGAGCGTATCTTAGCATAACTGAATATTTGCCCTACTTTGTTTGACATGGTATCAAAGCCTAGTTTTTCTTGTGACCTGTGTTTGCGTTCTCTTTGAAATTAAAGTACTCTCATCCCCTCAAGGAGGGGAGGAGGAGTGAAAGGGATATATTTCTTCTACTTTAGCCATAGCCGCACCTTTCTGCAATTTTACCCTTGTCTCTGTCCTTATTGTGTTTATGTTGAGTTATTACCTTTCTTTTTCTCTACCTATGCCTGCTACTGCCTTTTTTCTCTTACTCTTCATCTCTATATGAGCTTGCTTTATGTTAAAATCAGATTGAACCCATGTTAGTTTCAGTCTCTTGCGCTCACAGCCGAGCCTTTATTTTGCCGTGCTCACAGGCTTCGTGTTTTGCCTTATCTACTGCCGTGCTCATAGGGCTTCGTGTTCGCCTTATCTGCTGCCGTGCTCATAGGATTTCGTGTTCGCCTTACCAACCTGCCGTGCTCATAGGGTTTCGTGTTCGCCTTATCTGCATCGTACTCACGGGTTTTTGTCTTTGTGCTCACAGGTTTCGTGTTACGCCTTACATCTGCCGTGCTCACAAGGTATCTGTGTTCTACCTTACTTATTTCCGTGCTCACAGAGTTTCTGTGTTCTGCTATATGCCCTATTTTTTAGGGTTTGCTCTTGTGTTTCCGCTGCAAACTTTGCTATAGTTTGTCACTTGTTTCACTTGTGGTTGACTAAAAGACCTTCTCTACAATTAGTGCTTCTCAAGTATGGTGTTCTGTGACTCGCTTGTAAAGTTGGGCCTGCAAAATATCTTTGCCCAACTTGAGGGGGAGTGTTGGTGAGTCTTTACTTAGTTAGGATTTTGGTTCCTTACTTGAGGCATAGAAAAGAACTCATCTGAGTCAATACCCCCTTGGAGCACAATGGCTTGATCAGAGGTCTAGAACAAGTGCAAATCCATTGAACAAAGCATTCTACATCACATATACCAGGTTTATTGGGCTGGTCTCATCACTAATAGTGGCACGCCTATGCAACCTACGAATCGGGCCAGAAGAAACAGTCACCATGACTCAGCCCGTGCTCTCCTGCCATTTTTAACTTGATTCAACTTTCAATTTTGTCGAAAATTGAATAGTCCTTTCACAAGCCAAAGATGTAATTGGGGCATTGGTGTTAACTCAGCCTCCTTTATTTTCCTGCTTTATTCCCAAGAAGGAGAAGGGAACTAAAAAGGGCATCAACAACACAACACCGTTACCCAAACTAAAAATGTTAATGGTTTTCAGTAGCATCATACTGAAGTTTGCATAAAGAAAAAAAAAAGAAAAAAAAAAGGGGGCAGAACACCACTTTATCATTTCAAAATTCAAATGTCAATATTCATCAAATATGTTATTTCGCTTGAATATAGATGGACTTTATGGGATGGGTTAGTGGCTTGCTATTTTGATTTTTGCATTTTGTTAAGTGAATGTAATCAAAATAATTTGGCATTATAAGCTAAAAGTTTTGAGGTTTATCTATCCTCGATCTCATTATCAGGGACGGACTCAGGGTTTGAAAATAGAGTGGGCTAAATTTATCTTACGTACAAACCTAAAACACTTGACGGAACTAGTGAATTTCATTGAAATATGAATTTTAAGGTCAATTAGCAATTACATGATAAACTTCTTCATTGAGAGGAAAAGAATTGAAAACATTTATTATCCATTACAGAAGAAGAAGAAAAAAAACTGAACCATTTTAATCCATCCAAGCCAACTTGGAAAATAAAAATGAGAAGAAGTAGCCAAAATTTATAAGAAAAAAATGGATTGACATTTTATGTACACTAGAAAAGATTTTTTTTATATATATATAAAAAAGGATAGAAAATGTAAAGGATGTTCTCTAGGAATTTGTGTTTTCTGAAAAAGGTTGAGTAATAAATATTAATTAACTAAACCAAAAAAAAAAAGAGATTTTTTATGGGTGGGATCACTGGAATGAGGTGTGTGGAGGTGTGCTTTGACGGCTGAGTATTAGTATTGGACTATAAAATATCAAGTCGCCCAAGTGGACGTAGAACCATCCCTGCTCATGATTCGAGCTTTTTTTAGGTTGATGTAGCATGGTTAGAACATTCACAATGTTCGGGGGTTTAAAACCACTTTTACATCCCCTTTACACCTCTGGGGGTTATAAATGCGGTTTTCACTCCAATGAGGAAGATGTAAATCTAAAAATGTATAATTAATTTTTTTTTTTGTCTTAATTCATTTTTGTGTTAACTTTATAAATAATTTTGTGTGTATTAGGTTTATTTTATTTTTTCAAACAAATAGACCTAAAAATATTTAAATTTGGGGAAGATATAATTTCATTCACAGAAAAATTATCAGAAGAACAAGCTACTAAATATATATATTACCTATTAATTAATTGATTAATTATGATTTTCACTGTAGAAGCGTAATCAGCAACAATGAATTATTTTATTTTATGTGGCTACAAATTAAGTATGAAGTTTTGTCCAGCAACTACTCTAGCCACGTGTCTTGGGCATGTATCTTTATATTTAGCCTTTTTGCTCACTTTTGTCTACTTTTCTCATATTTTTTTATGTAGGCCCTATCTGCAAAGAATGTAAAAAAGGATGCACATGTGCATCTAAATTTGCATCTCATGGTTGTTATGCAAATTTACAATCATTTACATCTGCCCATTTCAGGTGATTCTGATAATAAATGGTGTATATTTAACATATACCTCATTATACACCCCCCACTGAAGATGCTTTTAGTAAATGATTAGTAATTGTATTAAGAAAGATGAGTGTCTAATAAAACTCACCACGTACTTATCAAGATAAGTGGAAGAAGATCTCCAATTTTCTTAATTATGAACAAAAATTTCTTAAAAGGGTGAGAATATAAAGAAGTGAACCAAGTGGAAATGCATGCATGTACTGTTTACAAGGTGGCCAAAAAAGAAGGATAGACTAAGGTGGGCGGTTGGATAAGCACTGGGCAGGCAATTTATGTTCATAGTGGTCAATGTGGATAACTACTAACTGATTAGTGTTTACTACTGTTATTGTCTCGAATGAAGGAGAAAGAGAGGAGGGCCTTTTGGATTGTGTATTTGGACAATTTCAAAAAGGGGTTAACGATCAATATTATGGCTTCAGATTTTGCCTCTATTACTTGTTCTCACAACACATGTACGGCGCCTAATATTATGACTTCTGATTTTGCCTCATCTTAATCTTGGGGCCAATATTCTCTAAGATGACTCACGAGCTCTTTTTTTTTCTTTGTTCTTTTAAGTATTGGAGGACGTGTGATTCAAATTTGGGTCCTCTAAATTTTATGATAAGCTCATTTCTTATGATACGTCTAATAAAGGCCTAACTAACTATATATCTAGTATCACATTTAGGAGTGAGTTTGGAATGCCTAAAAGCCCTTTATTTTAATAAAAAAACGCTTTTGATAACATTTGATAGTAATATTTAAAAGTACCTATAGGTCATAGCACCTACTTCACATAGCAGGTGTTTTTCTAGAAAGTACTTGGATTTCTTATAAATTTTTTAAAATAAAAGTGATTATTAGCAGAAGTGTTTCCTAAAATAGCAGTTCCAAACGAATCTTAAGACATATTGTCAAAGAATGAAGAACCTTGCCATTCACACTAAAAAATTTACTCACCATACTCGACGAAGATGTATGAGATGAGGACAACAATGACAATTTTATTTTTGACATTTTTGAAATTTTTTTAATAGTACTTGTGAAGTTTTCAGAAACATCAATGAAAGGGTGTAGTGATCAAATTTTGTCCCGCTGAAGACTAGAACAACAGCAAACTTACCCCACACATATAAATACAGTTCAGCCCAATCTCGTCAAGGCCATTATCAACCTTATGGGCTTCAACTAAAACTACCCATTTGGATTTTGATCAGAGCAAAAGTCCAAGAACAAATATGTCTCCGTGAAGTCTTACTGAGGGCAGGATTCAGAAGCTGTATATGTAAACAAGACGACGACAATGGAGAAGAGTGCACGGAGGCGATTGGATTGTATTTCTCGTCACCATGTATTACCACCTCAAGCTAATCATGGTCTGCAGCAGGTGAGATTGATGCCACTTGTCACCCTGCTAACGGCCACTCCCAAACTATCAACGTGTTAACGGTCTCCCTAGGTTTTTTCAAAAATAGTATGGCCGCGCGGCTATATTCAGTTTTTCTTTTTAAAACAATATAGCCAGACGGCGATGCTCTTTTATTCTTTTTTCTATTTATAAATTGAATTTAATAAATAGTATAGACGAGCGGCTATAGTCTTATATATATATATATATATATATACGTATGTATTTTTCAATAATAGATTCGTGCTCTATACATGTCTCACGTTTTTTGAAAAGCAAACATACAATAGTCGTACTGTACATGTGCGTACGTGTTTCTAATGTTTTATACATGGAATTTTTACAAAATTTTCAGTAAGACACACAAAATTCACGTATTATACAAATAATTCTCACATATTATTGAATAAGAATAACATATGTTATAAAAATTATATTAAAATATCATATAGTGGAAGATTAATATCTACTTTGGATTTGTTGAAACTAGCAAATTAATATTTATAAGGTACAAACTAATGCAACTAGGAGGGTCCTTTTTTATTTTTTATTTTTTTATTAAATAGCATCGTCGTGCGGCTATACTACGATTTTTCAGAAGAAAAAAAAAAGTATCACCGAGTGGAAATACTTGTTTTTGACATGTGGCACCTAATCGATGGGGGTCCTTTATTTTTATATTTAGAAATAGTATAGCCACACGACTATACTTAGTTTTTCTTTTTAAAAACGTATAGCTGCATGGCTATAATATTTTACACATAGGCGCTGTGCAGCCACTCCGGTTTTTTTTCAAGTAAATAGTATTGCCATAAGGCTATACTCGATTTTTTTTCTTAAAAAAAAAAAATAGTATAGTCGGGTGGTGGTACTTGTTTTTTATATTATAAATTATCTTTAATAAATAGTATGGACTAGCTGCTATAGTCTTTTACACAATTTTTAGTAAGACATACAAAATTCACGCATTATACAATAAATTCTCACATATTATTGAATAAGAATAACAAATGTTATCAAAATTATATCAAAATATACAATACTCGTATTGTACATGTACATATGTATTTTTCATGTTTAATACACATATTTTTTACAAAAGTTTCTTTAGTCACTCTGCTAGCTTGTTTAAGTTCGAGTAGAGGGCCTGATGCCCATTTAAATCATCTTAACTGTTGTGTGTGCCTTTACCTTGTGCATGTTGGAAGTTGCGATTATTCTGGCGCTTGTTTACAAGTACTATAAATTGGAAATTATTCCAATTACAGGAGTGACTCTGCTGAAATTTCGGTAGAAGTCGAATTGTCTATCAATTTAAATTTCGGTAGGTCCTGTCAACATTGGCTTGGGGCACACACCATGACACAAAACACCTTACCGAAGAACTTCGACAACGAGAACATGAAGCCCAAGAAGAAGTAGAAGGGATGAAATGTGATAATTCTAGCATTCGGATCGTTTGGATCCATGCTAGGCATATTTTCTTTTCAATAATATGCTATATATATCATATTTATTAACCATATTGCTAACCATCTTTCTAATAGAGATGAGCTCTACCGATGTTTATGAGACCCGCTTATATTAGAGAAGTGGTTAGCAATGTAGTCTAAATAAATGTAATTCAAATAGCAACAACCTTTTCTTTTTGTAAATAGTTAACAAGAAAAACAAATTATGCACGTCTCTCTTTTTGCCTTCAATATAATAATCCCATCAAATTAAAGTAAGAAAAGTACATAAAATCATAAAACCTGAAAAAATCACAACAAAAAAGCCATCAAAATAGAAGGACTAAACATTTTCAATTGAATGTTTGTTGTTCCGAAGAAAATTAACAACTTTTATTGTTCAATAACATGGACCATTGTACTGTTAAAGATTTGAAGTAGGTTTTATTTGGGCCCTTGTATTTTTGAACTCTCAACAAATAACTTGAAATAGGAATAGACCAGTGTAGTGCCGGCCCTGCTTTTAGTCCTAGTTGACTTGACTTTTGATTTCGTCACCATCAACACGATCACCTTGCTTGCCATTCTTGAGCATGGCGTTGGCTTCTTTCCATTTATGGTATTTACCAAACAAGACCTCCATTTCTTCAAGGGTTCTGCCGTGTGTTTCTGGAAGCATTGTGTAAAAGAAGATAAAACCCACTACTCCAACTCCGGCGTAAAGAAAGAAGGCCCCACCAATCGTGATGGCCTTGTACAACGAAATAAAAGTCATGGAGATGATTCCGCTTGTCACCCTGTTGATGGCCACTCCCAAACTGCACCCTTGTGCCCGCAACTTCAGCGGGAAGATCTCAGAAGTATAGACCCATGTGACGGGCCCCAACCCAATAGAGAAAAACGCAACATTGAATAACACCATGGTGATGCACAATCCGATGGCCCATGGGACCGTCCCGTGGCTCTGATCGATGACCGTAAGGCTTGCACCGAGAAACCCAAGAGAAAATACCATTCCACCCATGCTGATCAAAAGCAGTGGGCGTCGCCCAATCCGATCAATTAAAAATGTGGCGACCAAGATGAAAAGGGTCTTGACAACTCCAACGGCTATGGTTGCGAGTAGCTTGTGGTTGTAGGATTGGATCCCAGCCTTCTCAAAGATCCTTGGGCTGTACAAAACGACAGAGTCTATGCCCGAGGCTTGTTCAAAGAAGTGGATACCTAGTGCTGCGATTAAAATGTGGCGAACGGCTGGTGTGGGATGAAGGATAAGTTGTTTCCATACGCTTTCGCCGTGGCTTTGTTTCGGCACCTCAACGAAGTCGTCGTTTAAGTGCATTGGGATGCCTGCGGCTTCTTTGATGTCGTCTAGCCTGAGCTGAGCCTCTTCCTTGGAAGATGAGGTTTTGTTGAGGACTCGCTTAGCGTCCCCAAGTCGCCCCTTCATGACGAGCCAGCGAGGCGACTCAGGCATGGCTAAAACGCCGAAGACGAGAACAATGGAGGGAAGTGCGCCAAGGCCAAGCATGAACCTCCACCCCATGTGAACTGGGAGCTTGGAGAAGGCGTAGTTGGATACGTACCCCAATAATATGCCAACATTGACAAACACCTGGACATATATATTTTCAAATAAACCAATTAATGAATTAGTCCAAAAGTATTATATGTAAATAATATAAATATAATATACAATTCATCAAAGCGTTTTTCTTTAATTAATCATTGATCAATATTTTTTGGCAGATAATCAGTAACTAATCTGAAGAAAAATATAATGCATCGAAAGGTGCTTTTGGTCTAGTGGCATCTCCCCCTAAATTTATCATAAAAAGAAAAACATAAAGAAAATAGACAAACAATGAAACAAAACAAACCTCTGGAAAAGATGTGAGGAAGCCACGAGACAACGCTGGAGAGATCTCGACGGTGTAGACCGGGGCGATCATGAGACCGTATCCAACGCCGACTCCAGCGACGAATCGGCCGAACATGAGCAAGCCGTAGCCAGGGGCGACGCCCATGAGGATAGCTCCGACAAAGAAGATGGTTCCCGATAGGACAATGGTGTACCGACGGCCGATCCAATCAGAGGTTACGCCAGCCAAGCCGGAGCCGATGAGGGAGTAGATGTTTAGAGTGCCCGCAAGGATTTCAACTTGGACGTCGGTTATTTTTAGGTCATCTTTGATGAAGATATTCGCCCCACTCATTACACCAATATCTGTACACAAAAGTAAAATTAATCAACCACACTCCAAAATAATTCGGGAAGAAAAAAAATGTATTTGGCAGATGAAGTTTGAGGAACTGTTGAAGTGTGAGGATGATTACCATAACCCAATAAGATTGAAGTCATGCAAGCCAAAGTGGCGCAGGCAATAGCGAACTTGTTTGCATTGGGTTTCTCTGGGGGATCAAAATCTGCAATACGCTTGTTCTGGGGTTCGCCGGAGACAGCATTGTCTTCGACTTTCTGGTCTGTCATCTCGGTCATTGTGCTAGAGAGAGAGAGAGATAGATTGCGAGCAAGTGAGAGGTGTAGATGACTTATCAGAGAGAGAGAGAGAGAGAGAGAGAGAGAGAGAGAGAGAGAGAGAGGGACAGGGACAGAATATATATAAGCTAACACTTAATTAAAGTAATATTGTATATGGTTTTCCAATGGAGAAGGATGAAGACACAAATGGATTAGAAGGCCGTGGCAAGTTTCTTGCAATGAGAAAGACAAAAGAATTTCGTCAACAACCGAAGCAAATAACCAAAGGAATGATTGTTCCTTCCTTCCTCAGACCTGGATTTATACTACATGACCGCGCTTTGGGAGCTCAGGGTACTAGGTCCTCATGGCGCAAAGGATCCGTTCAACATGATTTGTGGCCTAGAGGATAAGTTGCATGCAAAAGTTTACAAGGCTTTGTGTTGTCTTTGAATGTTTGAAACAATATTTCATTTGATTTATTACAACGAATTCTAGAGTATTGATATTGAAATATTGGGAATTTTGGGTATATCTTATGGATCGATATTGAAATATTTGAAGGGTAATGCTTGTTGTATAATTTATTAAAATTTTCTGTAATTAAATGTAAATTTAAATTGGAAAAAAAAAAAAAAAAAAAAAAAAGAAGAAGAAAGAAAGACTTCTCAAGTTTGTAATAATGCATATGTTCCTCTTCAAATAAAGTCACGTACGTACTTTGTGAAATTGCCCTTCAACATCTTCAAATAGGCAAAACCTACACATGTTATAAGTAACTTTGACACATAAATAATATTCATCTACGTAGTGCATTCGTAGAGATCTTTGTAGTACCTCATAAGTGAGTTACGAGAGAGTTCAACACAATTGTGGTTCGTTATAGGTCCTTATCATCAGAGGCGGTTCTTGGGGCGTGCAAGGTGAGCACAAGCACAAGGCCCCACTTCCAAGAGGGCCACAAAAATATTATATTACTGTATTAAATGTTATTTTATTGAGGTTATAGTTTTGTTTTTTAATAATCAGATTGAGGTTAGGTTAATATACTAATATAATATTAATAATATAACATACACTACATAAAATTTCCCATTAACTTTGCAGACCCCAAAAAAAATTTCCATAACACATGAAAAACAAAAACTTTGCATACATAATATATTAATGTAATATATAACATAGCCAATAGCATATACAAGTTTATTTTTCTTTTTCCCCAACTATCATAAGCCATGTAGCCTTCTTTTGCAAGTTTCACAAATCAAGCTCAATTCTCTCTCTTAAATTCTTAGAGATTTTGCTCCCTTTTTCTAAATCATAATTGAAGAAAATCCCCAAATTAATAACTCCATCTTCATATAACCAAGGAAAATTGAGATAATTAAGAATGTAATATTATAGTTTAAATTTTGATAGTATAGTTATTGATCCAAGAAAATTCATTAATTTTTTATTGGAGGACTTTTATTTAATGTGACTGTCTTTTGGTGAGTTTTAATTCTGAATTTGCCAAAATAAATTGCAACACTGTTTTCATTCCACAACTGGATTGGTCTATGTATAGATTCCACAACTCTCAACATTGACACAAATATTTTAAGCCACGTTGCTATTGAAGTAGCTTCATAAATTGCTAAGAATTCATCTTGCATAGTTGAGGTTGATACATATTGTTGTTTGACACTTCTCCATGCCACTCCTCCTGCAAATAAGAATACAAGATGTACATTTATGAGCATCCAAACAACCAGCAAAATTAGCATATGCATATCCTTCTAGTTTTAATTCTTCAACTTTTCAATAAACCAGTTTGTACTCTTTAGTTCTTTGTAAACACCTTAGTACCTTCTTACCTACCACCCAATGTGCTTGGCCTGGATTAGATTGAAACCTTCCAAGGACACTTATGCATAAAGCAAAGTTTGGTCTTGTGCAAACTTGCGCATACATCAAGCTTCCTACAAGTGAAGCATAGGGCTTGTCCTGCATTTCCAACTTCTCTTGCTCAGTTTTAGGATATTTTTCATTACTCAGTTTGTCATCCTTCGAGAATGGAACATCACAACCTATGCGGTTCTCCACATTGAATCTTTTAAGTACCCTTTCTATATATCCTTTATGTGATAGACCAAGTAATCCCTTTTCTCTATCTCTACTTATTTCAATTCCCAATACAGAGTTTGCTTAACCTAAATCACTCATCTCAAAATAGTTTGACAACATTCTCTTAGTGTCATGTAGTAATGACATATTACTGCTTGCTAAAAGAATATCATCAACATAAAGGAGCATGAAAATGTAATGTCTTCCATGAAATTTTAGATAAATGCATTCGTCTAAGGGATTATCAATGAAACCTTGATACTTGAAAACGTCATCAAACTTCAAATACCATTGCCTTGAGGCTTGTTTTAATCCATATATTAATTTATGTAACCTGCAAACCAAATCTTCTTCCCCTTTTTGAATGAAACCATCTAGTTGCCTTATGTAGATTTCCTCAATAAGGTTTCCATTCAAAAATGTAGTTTTAACATCCATTTGATGAAGATGCAAATCAAAGTGTACCACCAATGCCATTATGACTCTTAAAGAATCTTTGGTTGACACGGGTGATAACATTTCATTATAATCCACTCCTTCTTGTTGTGTGAATCCTTTTGCTACCAACCGTGCCTTATATATGTCTATTTGTCCATTTGAGTTTCTTTTGGTCTTGTAAACCCATTAGCATCCTATTAGTTTACATTCTTGAGGCAATGCTACAAGCTTAAATTGCTTCATTCTTGCTCATTGATTTAAGCTCAAATTCCATTGCTTCTATCCATTTTTCACATCTTTCAGTCTGCATAGCCTAATTAAAAGTCACAGGGTCTTCTGTGGTGTTGATGTTCAAACTCTTGTAAGTAGATATAATAGTCATTGGATAGAGTTGGTCTCTTAGGTCTTTGTGATCTTCTCAGTTCTAAGTTGTGTGGTTGTTGTTCTTGTTAATCTATCTGCATATTATTGACTATTGTTTGTTGAGGTTCAGCTACTAGATTTAAACCATTGTTTCTTTCTTCATGAGTTGGTGGGGCTTGCTTGTCACTCAAATCATTGAATGGCAAGACTACTACTTCTCTCATCTGATTTTCTTTTTCTGCAGATTCCTTATTTTCCAAGACTTCATCAAAATCAAAATTTTCCTCAGTGCTTTGTTCACTTTCATAAACCTTGTGCTATTATTAGGACGGTAAAACCTACATCCTTTTGTCCTATCTGGATATCCCATGAAATAACAACTTATTGTCTTAGAGTCTGGCTTCTTTTCCATTGGTTTATAAAACTTAGCTTCTGCTTTACTTACTCATACTCTTAGATGTGAAAGACTTGGTTTTCTGTTACACCATAGCTCATAAGGAATTTTGTGCACACTTTTGGTAGGAATTCTATTCAGCAAATAATTTGATGTCTTTAAGGCTTCTCCCCATAAAAAGTTTGGCAGTTTGGAGTAGCACATCAAACTTCTTACCAGTTCAATCAGTGTTCTATTTCATCTCTCAGCAACACCATTTTGTTGTGATGTTCTTGGGTTGGTATATTGAGCCACAATTCCTTCTGCTGAAGAAATTTGGCAAAAGGGCCTAGATTTCTTCCTTTCTCATCAAATCTGCCATAAAAATTTCCTCCCCTATCTGATTTGACTATTTTTTCTTTAAATCCAGTTGGTTTCTACTTCTGCCTTGTACACTTTGAACAAGTCTAATGCATTTGATTTTTTTAGATATCAAGTACACATAACCATATCTTGAGAAGTCATTTGTGAATGTTATGAAGTACTTGAAACCATTATGTGTTTGAGTAGGAAAAGGAACACATATGTCAGTATGTATTATTTCTAATAGTTTCTCACTTCTTGTAGCACCTTCTTCGTCAAATTTATTAGTTTTCCTTTAACACATTCTATACAAACATTGTCTTTGTCATGGTGATTAAGTGGTGAAAACAATAATTCTTTGCTTAAGAGATTCATTCTTTCATTTGATATATGGCCTAGACTTTTATGCCAAAGTTTGTATGATTCTTCTTTATTTACTTTTCCTTTACTGCTTATCACATTGATGCTTAGATTGGCAATGCTTGGATTTGGTTTCTTGCAATTCAAACGAAACATGCCATCATCTAGAAAACCATTGCCAATCATAACTTTATTTCTAAAAATGGAGAATCCAAACTCATCAAACTCCAACTGTAAGTTTGATTTTACAAGCTTACTAATTGAAATAAGATTCTTTTTCATAGAAGGAATATAAGCTACATCTACTAGTTCCAAAATAAACTAGACTCCAACTCGATCTTAGATAATCCAATGTACTCCACCTTGACTCTTTATCCATTTCCCACTCAAACCTTCATCTCAGCCTTGCTCGGCAGCCTTTTGGTTTTGAACCCCTGCAAAGAATTAGCCACATGAACTGATGTACCACTATCTAACCACCATGAATATGAAGAAATCTCAATTGCATTAGACTCAAAACAAACATTTACTTGATCAATCTTACCTTTAGCCTTTTGCTTATCCAACCAATGCTTGTATTTGTCACAATTCCTCTTCATATGACCAAACTTTTTGCAGAAATAGCATTTGATCCCTTTTGGACCTACCTTTTCTTCCTTGTTTTTCTTTCCATCAGTTTTGCCTTTCTCAAATTCCTTTTTGGGTTTGAAGCTCTAAACCATATTGATATTTTCTTTAGCCTTATCTTTCTTCATATTCTGTTCTTCATGTACACAGATGCCTATGAGATCAGTTACTGTCCATATCTCCTTTTGAGCTACATATATGCTTCTCAGATGCTGGAAATTGAGTGCCTTGAAATTGAGTGCCTTTAGTTTGTTCCCAATTTCCAGCATGTTCAATATGTGTGTTCTCATACACTTTTCACCATTGTATTTTGCATTAGTGAATTGCCCATTAGAGTTCCAATCTCAGCCTTCTTCAATTCCAGGAATTTCTCTCCAATAGAATCAATAAACTTCTTAGCATTATCAGATGGTGTAATGCTTGACATATGGTGAAATCGACCTTCTCATGATCAGAATAGTCATTTTGTTTGCCTTAACCCATTTTGCATATTTTGCTTTTACTTCAGCAGATGCATCAGCAGCAGGTACATCAAGAGTTTCTTCTTCAATAGCCATCTCATAGTCTAACAAACCTAGGAGCAATTTCTACATCTTCCCTCCATTTGGTGTGGTTGGAGCCAATGAGAGTTTCAATCGAGTTGTGATTAACTGAAAAGCACATAGTATATGTTTGTTTAAAAACTAAAATCCCCAAAACTTTAAAACATGATCGAATCTTACCTTTAGGCAGAGAAACAAAACATGTTTATCAACACGACATGAAAACCACACAAACTTCTTGCACAAGAAAATTTCTAGATCTTTGGACATAAAAAATAATCTAGTTAGTTTATGTGTTTCATCTCCCATGTTGTTCTACTGCAAATAATTGCATTATGAATCACTCACATCTTTGGACAAAGAGTCATTCATTATGCCTTTATTTGCAGCACAAGTTTGATCATTAAACTTTTGAGTGTACAGATCTTGTGGTGTCTGAGTTGCTTTGGCTTACTTAGAGCACGGCAAGAACTATACAAACTAATTGATCAATTCCTTCTTGTTACAGCAAGGTGTTAACCTTAAACAGTTGTTGTGCCAAGTTTCTTTAATCTTGAAAAACTTAAATTAATCTTCAGTTTTCAAGTTGTTAATGCTTGCGACAAAATGGTAGGTAGAAGATAAAATAACTCATGCTCTGATACCACATGTAAACTTCTTAAGCTATTGAACTTTAAACACTAACCTTGTATCAAACAGAGTGTGAGAGAGAGAGAGATCTTCTATAAGATTTCTGATGCCTTTATCTCGGTATTCTATATAGGGTGAATATCCTGATGAGCTGAGTCTATCGACTCTTAGAGAGAGCTCTTCTATTTATATGCATCACTCAAGGAGTCTTGCCCATCAAGAAACTCCTTGAGGTATATCCTTATTGCAATAGAACAGTAAATCCTTATCCTAATAGAACTAGAAACCCCTTTAGCCTTGTAATCCAATTAAAACACTAATACATAGGCTGCTGGATGAGATTAGTTTGAATCCTTGATTAATCCTAAGTCTTGCAATCCGATAATGATTAGAATAGTAAACTATCTTACAGTTTCACATGAGCTCTTCCAAGATTTTACAATACGATATAACCAAGTAAAGAAACAAACAATTTTAAGTTTTCTTTCTCATGATCTTCGTTTGGTTTTGTTTTGGGCTCTCCCCGAGTTTACCAAAAAAAGGAAAAAAATATGTAAAGAGACAAACAATAAAACAAAACAAACCTCTGGGAAAGATGTGAGGAAGCCATGAGACAATGTTGGAGCGATCGCAGGGTTGGCCAGAGACGGTAAGTTTGTGTTGTTTAGGGCAACGAATTCTGGTGCCGGGGTTGGTGTTCTGGTTTCCATTAGTGGCGACAATTTAATGAGATGATGTACTTCTTGAAATCTGATCAACAGAGAAGGACGAAGACACAAATGGATCAAAGGCCATGGCAAGTTTGTTGCAATGATGAAAATAGAAGAAAATAACAAAAAGGGTTGGGCCAACTGTTCCTTCCTTAGACTTGGATATATGGATTGATCACATTTTGGGAGCTCATGGGCCTAAGTTCCTCATGGACCAAACAATCCATTCAATTGGATTTATGCTTGTGTAAACTTGGAATGTTTCAATTATATTTCTTTTGATTTGTTACAACGAGTTCTAAACTGTTGAACACAATGAGATTTTGGGTTAAATGTTTTTTTTTTTTTTGGGTGCAATTGTATTTCTGATATGTTTGTTAATCAAAAGTTTGTAGAGGCTTTTAGAATGTTTTCTCCTCTATGTATATTGTATATTGTTCATATTGGGCATAAGCATGGTGCTTTTTTTTTTTTAGCTACCAAACGAAGATAGAAGTAAAACATGTAATAAATTTTCCCAAAAACTGAAAAATGCATGATAAAATGACAGTAAAAGACTCAGTTGAAAAGAGTTTTGACTTATAGATAAGAGATCTTAGGTTCGAACCCTCATGACATCTTAATTGTGTGTGTGTATGTGTGTGAAACTCTCCTCCTCTCTAATTTAGACTACCAATTATACTAAAAAAACAAAAACATAAAAACACAGCCCCCGCCTCTCCTCAGTCCTCCGTCCCCACAAAGTTTGATGAAAACATACCCACACAAAAAAGGCACAGTGCCTTCTCAAATGGAGGGTTTCCAATCATTTTCATGAATCGTGAGGAACATGCTGAAAGATGGAAAAACACTTACCCTAGTTAACTTCACCCTCGACCACTTGGTCCTATATTAATAATTTAACATGGGTCCCCCTTACCATATTTTTTTGGTAGCACTAGGCACAAAACGAGTAACATGTGCTTGCTTTTCTGCCTTTCCAACCTACCACCTGCTTTCCCATTATTTTCACATGTTCTTGGGATAAATGTGACTTCATTTTTCCAGCAATATTATGTGTTTTACTATCATCATGCAAGTGTGGATTTGATGATTTACTACTTTGTGTCACGGTTTTTGGGAGCTTCTCTTAAAAGATACAAATAAGAAAAGAAAAAGGGGGGGAAAGAAATTAGAGGAAAATATGAAGAATTGTGGGGTCTATCTATTTGTTATACCTTTTGCAAATTGCAAAGAAGTTGAAAGCAATTTCTGCGAACCAAAATCAGAATGGACCACCATTCTACAAGATAAATATGTTGATCTTTATCACAAAGAAAAAAGACACCCACAGTTCTCACCACTAAATGTATTTGCGGTGAGTATTATCGTCACATTAGTCGCCGTTAAAATATATATTTATTTATTTTTCTAGTTTCGTAACATATATATTAAATCACACTGATTTAACAATAATTTAATATAATGATAATGCTCACCACCAAACTGAAAAGAACTCATATAGCAAAAGCACATGATCGCTCACATAAAAGTTGTGATGTGTGTGTGATCTTGCGTACGTCTTTTTCGCTTTTAATTTCAACTGACCCAAAGTAATAAAGTAAAGTAAAACCCTTTTGATTTCTTATTGTGGCCAATGTTATATCCACTTTTTCATCTTTTAGTCATGAAAATGTGACATTACTTAATGACCTAAAAAATGCTTTGAAAATTAGTTCTGAGAGTCGTTATCACGTGCATATATGAAAGTGCAAAAGCGTAAATAAGAAGATGGCTTTCAATTGGAAAAGAAAACTTCTTACTCTCAACAGCAGATACGTCTGGCACTTGGACTTGGGTGTCAATGATGTACACAAAGTCCATGTCATATTTAGATAATATTCATATCAATTATCATCACTCATTAAGAATTAATATATTACAGGTCGATTGTAAGCTACAATATCTCACTGTTCTGACAAACAGATAAAACAAAAGCAAGAAATGGAAAACAAATTTGGCGAACGAACTTGCACAATACATATATGACACATTTCATCTTGACTCTGTTCTCTTCATCTTAACTTGCACTAAAATCTTCATAGAAGAAATTTCATGGGTAGTAACACGCTCCATGATTGACTTGGCTTCTCCCCCGACCATCGGACCTCCAAAAATGGGACCAGGCCGAGCGCTACAGTCTTCTCTAATAGGAGCATTTGTAGCGACAAATATATAACCGACGCATACAACAATTTTTCAATCAAACACCTACTCTAGAGTTCAAGTGCTTTCAAATACTACATCACCCATGTAAACTCACTAACATACGACGGCCCTTTTGTTTCTGAGCAGCGCATAGCCTTCTCTCCACCTCCAGAATTTGCCAAACAAGACCTCCATGTCTTCAAGGGTTCTACCCTGTGTTTCCGGGAGCATTGTATAAAAGAACACCCAACCAACCGTAGCAATTGCTCCATAAAGAAAGAACGTCCCACCCATCGTGATCGCCTTATACAGCGTGATAAAAGTCATTGTGAGGACTCCACTCATAATCCTATTCACGGCTGTTCCCATGCTGCAACCTTGAGCACGTAGCTTCAACGGGAAGATCTCAGAGCTGTAGACCCACGCAATGGGCCCCATCCCGATCGAGAAGAACCCAACGTAGGCTAATACCATGGTCAAGCACAAAACGGACGCCCACATCATCTTCTCGTTTTCATGATCGACGATTGTGAGGCTCGTACCGAGGCAGAGAAGCGAGGCTATCATCCCGGCCACGCTCGTTAGAAGCAACGGGCGTCGTCCGACCCGATCGAGGAAACCTATGGCAATCAGGGTGAAAATGGTCTTGGAAAATCCAACTGCCACTGTTGCGAGCAGCAACGTGCTAGAGTCAGTGATCCCAGCCGCTTCAAAGATCCTTGGGCTGTACAAAACGAGGGCGTCGATGCCTGACATCTGTTGAAAGAAGTGGAAACCAACGGCTGCAATTAAAATGTGACGAACAGGGGGCGTTGGATGGAGGAGCAATTCCTTCCACACCTCCTCGCCGTGGCTGTGCTTGGGGACCTGAACAATGTCTTCGGTGCAATGCTCAGGGATGCCCGCGGCTTCTTTGATGTCAGCTAGCCGAAGCTGAGCTTCTTCCACGGAGTCTGAGGTTTTGTCGAGGACGTGCTTGGCATCGCCGAGCCGACCCTGCATGACAAGCCATCGGGGCGACTCGGGCATTGTTAAGACACCGACTGCAAGAATAACGGAGGGAAATACGCCGACTCCAAGCATAAGCCGCCAGCCCAAATTAATAGGGAGCCCGGAGAAGGCATAGTTGGCAACGTACCCCAATAATATGCCAATATTGACAAAGACCTGTATAAATACATATTCAAACAAATCACCTTGTCAGGAAAAATCAATTAATCAGTTTATATATGCATTTCACAACTTGTTTGTTTAACTAACAATTAATCTGATGCATAAAACATATTCTTAGTACACATTGTTATGTAATTACTGTGAGAAAAATACTCGCGACCTCTTCGTTAACATTGGGCAAGAGTTATTTGAACTTGTCACTAGACAATGAGCTAGTTGGTAACTCACCTCACCTCACCACATTTGAATGCTAATATATTTTTTCTAACACCAAACATAAAATACTTTCAAGAGTTATGGGAAAAAAGGTTATTTGGATGGGATTATTTCTATTCCTTTTGGTAAGGTTTCTGCAAAACAAAAGTGGTAGGTATGAATTGGGTACCAATTTACAGTACAATAAGTCGAAGTACCAAATAGTACAATGTCCAAAGTTCACAACCCCAAATCAAAACCACCATCTCATCTCCACATCACTTTAAAATTCTAATGAAACAGAGATACATGAAATAAATAAAGCAAAGCAAAGGAAGAGCAAGTTCTTACCTTGAAAAGTAAGCAAAATGGTAAGCATTAAGAAGATGAATTCTACAAATTCTTAGCAGTGGCTGAAACTCTGCAGAGAAAAGGATAAAACTGTGTCTTTTGGTTTGATAAAAAGTACTCTTTACTCTTTTATTTAATGATTTCTTTTCAGTAATGGGCCACCTTCTGTCATTTTTATTCAATTTTTGTTGACCCAAAGTTTGAAGAGTAGAAACGTGGCGTGGGCGGCTTTTCTATTGACCCAAATTTTTAAATCCATTTTAAAATATGTTTCCGACCACAGCCACAGCCACGTCCTCATCCCCATCTAATTGGATGATTGGGTTAAAAACCAGCTGTCTTGTAGCTAATAGTAATTTATGCAAATGTCTAAAATTGTAATTTGAGCAAATGTCCAAAATAGTAATTTAAGCACATGTCCAAAATTGTAAATTAAGCAAGGAGAAGACCCACCAACCTCCGGGAAAGACGTGAGAGCGCCGCGAGACGACGCCGGAGAGACCTCGGCGTTGTAGACCGGAGCGATCATCAGGGCGTAGCCGACGCCGATTCCGGCGACGAACCGACCGACCATGAGGAAGGCGAAGTTGGTGGCGAAGCCCATGAGGAGAGCTCCGGTGAAGAATATGGCTCCGGCGAAGACGATAGTGTACCGGCGGCCAATCCAGTCGGAAGTTCTGCCGGCGGCGGCGGAGCCGATGAGCGAGTAGAGGTTCAGAATCCCGATGAGGATCTCAACTTCCACGTCCGTAATTTTCAGGTCCTCCTGTATGTAGATTGAAGCTCCACTCATCACACCAATATCTACAGAAATCAGTAGAAATTAAAATTATTAGGCGATGAAATAAAAACAAACAAAAACAAAATTGAAACTTGAGGAAGCGATGGATGATTTACCGTAGCCCAGCAAGATTGAAGTCATGGAAGCCAAAATGGCGCAACCGATGGCGTACAGGTTTCTTTTGGGCTTCTTCTTGAGAAGGGGCTGGCCGGAAACGGCGCTGTCTTCAGCTCTACGGTCAGTCATCTTGAGCTCTGTAGTGTTTGATTGCAGAACAGTGTGATTTAGAGAGAAGGAAATTTGGCCACTCTTGGGTTTTCGGCTGCAGAGGGGTTGGGGTTAAATAGACACGAAGGGAAAGAAAAAAGAACCAAAAGCTCACGTCGCTTTCATATCAGAAACACTAGTGGGTGTGATTTTTTTTTTTTTGCTTGGTAAGAATTTTTTTGAGACATATTTTTGGTGAGCCATTTGGGCATGGGAAAGAAATAAAGTAATCACTTTATAAGAAGCGTCTCTTATTAGGCATAATTCCCTTGATCCACCACCAACTTGATTCACAATTACGACAAATATCTATTGTGGCTTATCTTGACACGCAAAGGCTGGGCCCAATTGAGGCTCAGATCAACTACAATGGCCAGGTGAAATCTTAATGTTTCGATTGATGGAGATTTCTATCCAAAAAGGTTTCAAGTTCCGACGGTTTTTTTTTGTTTCAGTAGAAGCGATTGAGGGTGGATTCATGAACTTTTTAGCGGGGTGTAATTTTGAAAAACGAAAAGCTTTATAATAATAAAAAAATTGACAATCACATATTTGAAAGGCCAAATATTATTACAAGAGAAATGAAATTGAGGCGATGGTTGCCAAAGAAGAAAAAAAACCGCAGCTTGTTTGATGAACTTACTTTCAAAGCTTGATCGATATAATTTTTTTTTTTTAGAGCACAAGACTTGATCGATGAATCCGTTTTTATAAAGGGACATTTTAGAAAAAACAAAAGGAGAGAAAAAAATTTAAAAAGCAAAATGACAATAATGCCTTATTTATTTTTAGATTTCTAAGGAATCCAATACATTTGTATCTTTGATTTGAAAGTTGGCGGTTTTTGTCTTTTTGAAAAAGCTTTGCTTTTTCAAAAGCGAAATTTTTTTATGTCTAAAACCTAAAAAACCTTTTTATAAAAGACTGGAGTTTTCTCAAAACAAAAAACAAAGAAGAAAACAAGGAAAAAAAAAAGACTTGGTGGTGGAGATGTAAATAAAATTTATGAATTTTATGATCTTTTTATAAGGACTTGGATTGGATTGGTGGGTGGGCACATAATCAAAAAGGGAATTTATTTAAAAACAACAAAATCTCCTCACGAAGGCTTCATTAAAATAAAAATAAAAAATCTCTTTATGGAGATTCCCTACTTTTCCATCTACAGCACATGGGAGTTTCCTTTCTTTCTTTTTTTTCTTTTTTTTTTCCCTTGTCAAAAACGACATCATTTTGCCCTGAGATTATTTCAAAAACAAATACAAGCGCGCAACAAAGGGCACAAAGAAAGCAGGCCTTTTGTCGAACAGGTACAGTGCATAACCAGACTGAGCGAAGGGGCAACTTTCTGTCACTTGCAACCCTTTCTCCAATGAGAGGAGGTGCACCTCCTTGCGCCTCTGTAGCCAGTGATTGGGGAGGGGGGTTTACAAAAATATTCATTAGGTGTCTGGGGGTTTCGAACCTCTGCGCACGTGAGTGGAGATGAAAGAGCCCTAAAGACCAAGTGTTTGTAAATATATGAAATGTGGATGACCACTTATTAGTGTAATTAGTAACTTCTAACAATTTTGGGGTTAAAGTTCAATTGTTATAAGCATATAACTAGATGTTTATCCAAGATGAAAGATACAAGTTTTTAAAGCCATTATTGTATTTCTCTACTTCTCACTTATATAACACGCAGGACCAGCCTTGGGGGTGGGTAGGAAGGGCCATGGCCATAGGCCTCTAATTAAGGGGGCCCCAAATTTTTTTATTTATATATATATATATATATATATATATTTCCAACTTGAAAATAAGTAAATAATCCAGTGCTGTTGTATATCTCTTGATTGGACCTCTCCATTCAAAAATATATTTTAGAACCAAGTGAAATCTTTAGGGTTTTAAATGTATCTTTTCTCCAATGCTCTATATTAGGTTTTTATAGACATTCCAATCCCAAAAAACCTCAAAATCTTACTGTAAATATATGGAATGTAGATGGGCATCATAACATCTATAACCTCCACCATTTTAATGATTCGTAATTTATGCCCTTATTAGTGTAATTTGTAGCTTGTAACCTACAATTTGTATATTAGACTCCTACCATCTTAAGTCTATAAATAAGTACTTACTAAATACGAAAGATACAAGTTTTTAGAGGAAATTCTATTGTTTTTCTTTACCTCTCACTTCTCTCTACTATTTGCCCTTAAGTTACATAATTAAAATAAGATTTCCTTTCATATCACTCGTTGGATCAAATAAAGTACGTTCAGTCTCATTTGTCAAATTTGTACCTTTGACTTGCACAAAATCCAAGATTCTGACAATATGAGATTTAATTTCACACCAATCGCTAAATTTTTTTGTGAGAGAATGGAGTTAAGGTTTATGGGAGACAGAAAATATTTGGGACTTTCTACAGTAGTTGGAAAAAAAAAAAACTGTTGTTTCGCACTCTTAAAGATCGCATCTGGAAGAAGATCACTGGATTGGAAGGTTGGTTACTCTCGAAAGCTATGAAGGAAGTTTTGATTAAGGCAGTTTGCCAAGCTATGTCTACTAACTCAATGAGCTTCTTCAGGCTCTCCATTGTGATTTGTAATGAGGTTGAAAGTATTATTGCTCGGTTTTGGTGGTCTAAGGGGTTTCCGGGAGTTAGTTAGTTTTAACAAAGCTCTATTGGCAAAACAAGTTTGGTGTCTGCTCCAATCTCCTAATTCCTTTGTAGCCAGGATGCTGAAAGCTAAGTATTTCCCTACTACTGATTTCCTAAGTGTACAGTAGGGTTCGTCTCCTTCCTATACTTAGAAGTCTATTCTATGGGGTCGAGAACTCTTACCTTGTGGTTTACGATGGCGGATTGGTGACGATCAGCTTGTACAAATTTATGGTAATGCGTGGATTCCCCACCGCCGCATATTCACGGTTCAAACTGCTCCACGTGTCCCTATGGATGCTAAGGTTAGCACCCAGATTTCGGCAAGTGAGTGGTGGGATGTTCCCAAGGTTTATAGTTTATTTACTTTCATGGAAGCGGAGACTATCTTGTCTATACCTTTAGTCCGTGATAATGTTGATCGTAGAATTTGGCACTTTACTACACATGAGCGATATATTGTGAAGAGTGGATACTGGGTTGCCTTAGAATATTAGAATTTTTCTCTTAGTCATATTGGCACTGGTACTAGTTCTTCTCCATCACAAAAATTATGCAAGCATCTATGGAAAATGAAAGTGCCGGCGAAAATACAGCACTTTCTTTAGAGTTTCGCTTAGAATGGCATCCAGACAAAAGCTTTCATTTTTCACCGTAGGATCACCATGGACGTGACTTGTTTTCGTTGTTCCATTGGTTGCGAAACAACAGTTCATGCCCTACGAGATTGCCCAACTATTCGTCTTGTATGGAATTCTTCAAAACTGCCGACATTTTTTCTTGGTTTGACTCTGGATGACGCTACTACTTGGTTGTTGGTGGCATGGGATTTAATCCCAACTGCCCAGCAACCTTTTTTTGTTACTGTGTTGTGGCTACTGTGGAATGATCGGAATGCTGCCATTTTTTGTTATGATCCTATGTCTGTGGAGCATCTCTTCTTCTGTGCAAAGAACTATGTTGTGGAATATCATCAATCTCAGTTACTACTTGATAGGTGTATTTCTTTGCCCTTTTCGGACCAACATTAACGTCCTCCTCAGATTGGTTATTTTAAGCTCAATGTCGATGGTGCTTTGAATTTGCGGGATGGTCTCCGGGGGGTAGTCTGATTGTTTGAGACTCACACGGCATTCTTATAGGGCAATGGCAATAAGGACACCTAGACTCCTGTTTGTGTTGACTACCAAGCTTTACGCTCTCAAAGTAGGTTTCTCTTTTGCCTTAGATGCATCACTTATGCCTGTGGTAGTTGAATCTAACTACTTAGTTACAGTACAGTTGCTATCAAATGAGGAAAAATGTTTAGCTCCTAAAGGAGTGCTTGTGACAAAAATTCGGCACCTTCTTCTGGCCTTATCCTCCTGTGTTCGTTTTGTCCCCCGTACTACTAACATTGTGGCTCATCGTATTGCACATTATAGTCTTCATGTGAAGGAGCTTTTTTATTGGTTGGGTGATGGACCTCCCTAGCTTCTAGATGGCGTTATGGAGGATTGGTCTCATTTTGTTTGACTTAGTAATAAGAGTGTTGACTCTTCTGTTTAGTCATTAGCATGAATGGTGCTACTTGTGGTTTTCCCTGGGAAGGTTTTAGTGATGCCACCGTTAACATGCTCGTTCTTACCATGTAATGTTCTCTTTAGGTTGAATGCAATACCATTTTCTCTCAACACACCAAAACAAAAAACAAAAAAAAAAAACAAAAAACAAAAAACAAAAAAAGAGAAGGGGCAGGATGATAGTCTTAGGGGCGAGGGTGTGTGAAGAGAGTGTTTATTAGTAAAGTGGTTCAATTGATTGTTAATGGTATTATAGGAACAATGGTGTGTGGGATGATACTATCAATCATTTTTAATTTCATGGTGGGTGGACTATAAGGTGGTGGGGATATAGGATAGGGCAGGGAATTTCACTATGTCTTTTGGGAATTTTTAAAAAAAAATAATGAGATATAGTTATTATTGATGAATAACAAAAGTACAAAACAAATATGGTGTTGAATATGGATAAATCTTCTTTAATGACCAAATACAACAACATGTTGAATTAATCGGACCACGCATCACCCAAAAAATGGCTAAAATCCATAATTCATCAACCATAAGCACATGTACACGGTCTTGCAATACAGATCCACCACGTAACGGAAGAAATGACGAATTAATATTGAAAGCCGAAAACTAAAAAGAAATTAAACTTCCTTAATTAAAAAAAAATCACAACAAACTTCTAAAGAGTTCCTGAAAATTATTAGACTAAAACAAACTCAGAAGCAGTACCACCACTCCACATCCTCCCAAGCAACTTGAAGAGAGCCATAGCGTCATACCAACTAAATCATAGTGTCGCATCGGCTAAACACAAACCCAACTCAACCTGACATCTTCCTCTTTTTGCAAGTATGTCGAAGGCTGACAACTCGAGCCAAATCCTTGTGTATGTGGACCAAAAGACTGTGACTATATCATGGTAATTATAGAGTTTCACAGTGGCTGCTTCCACGTCATAAAATAAACAAGAATGATCATAAGGAAAAATTCAAGTAAATGATCCAGATCATTACGAAACTAAGGACATTGCGACTCCAAAGTAATAAAGTAACAAGTTTTACTTACTATTGTGAAATCTATTGTGGCCCCATCTTCAACATGGAATGGACGCAACAACATCTTTTTTCTCATAGCTGATCGGGCCACACAGTAAACTCTGGAACAAACGCTCGGTCTCACTTTATTCTATGAAATTGAAATTTTCTCACTTAACTCCTAGAATCTGTAAAAATTGCTAAAACTTTTCCACTTTCGTCCATTTTTGTCCATAAAATCGTTAAGCGTGCTGACGTGGCATGGGCATTTTTATAATTTTAGCTCCTCTATCTTCTCTCATATCTCTCTCTCTCTCTCTCTCTCTCTCTCCTCCCTGACCCAACCCTTCCTGATATTACTCAACACAACCAAGTTACACAGCAACCCAAACCACTACCCTCATCCCCTCCCTTGAAGCAATGCACTCTAGCCAACTCCAGCCAACTCTATCATCATCATCATACGCAATGGCCTCAATCCACTGGATTCAAGTGGGGTTTTTTTTTAATGAAATTAAAGGAAAAGGAAGAGGGAAGTGGGGAGGTGAGAGGGAGAAAGGGGGAGTGTGGTGGCGGGGTTGGGCTGTGTTCTTTGGGGATGGAGGTGACCAGGGGAAGATGGAGGTAAGCATTGGTAAAATGATGGGGAGGGGAAGAAAGGGAAGGGGGTGTTGTTTAACCCTAAAAAAAATAAATTTAAAATCAGTTTTTATATTTGATTTTTAAACAAATTAATAGCTAAAATTACTAAAATACCCATACCACGTTAGCACACTTAACGGTTTAGTGGGCAAAAAATGGACGGAAGTGGTAAAGTGAGAAAATTTCATCAATGATTAGAGATTCTAGAGGTTCAGTATGAAGATTTCAATTTGATGAGGTAAAGTAAGACGAGCGTCCGTTCCAAGGGAAAACAATAATTATGCCTTTTTTTAATAAAAAAAATCTTATAGTTCTTTAAAAAATAATTATTAAAAAAAAATGTAGATAAGATTAATCACTCATGGTACAAGTTATGATCTCACCATTGGTACGTAGCTCAATTCAAAGTCCCTTCCTTTTAAAACGATCAAAGAGTGAATTTGGCGCAATCTTCACTAGTTCTCTATGAAATAGTTATTTTTCTGAGCTTGGAAGGAATGACATTTGAAAGTTCAAACGCATCCATCTCTTCTTCTTATCGTAGTTATGTTGTGGATTAGAAGGGAATTTGAAGACGGAAAGACATCCGCCATTATGTCGTCTAAAATATAAATGGCGGAGAAGATGGGTTTCATTATCATTTATTTTAATGTTAAACTAAATCCACAAAGAGAATAATGTTCCTTGGAACTTGCCGATTGCCCCGTGTCATTTATTTTTGTCTTGTTTCAAACCTTGTCATTTTCGATTCTTCTCTGAAATCGACATTATCCAAACTTAAATCATAGAATAAAGAATGAAATGAAATGTTGATTGAAGCAAATTTGGATTGTTAATTTTATTCTTATTATAATGAAGGTAAGGTTTTAAATTGGCCAATGTTGCATTCTGGGTTTTGTAATGTTTTGGCAGTTGTGCCATTCGCAAGAAGAACTTGCATGTCACGAGATAACAGTATTTTTCTATTCTCAAATAATCACGTTTTGTTGTGAAAAAATTATCGCTGGCAGCAGTGGCGGACCTGTGCAGGCGCAAGGAGGTGCACCTGCACCTCCGGTCGCCGGAAATCTCCATTAAAGTTGCTGGGGTTGCACCTCTGCTCTGGCTGCTGCTGCACTTCAAGTGTTTGAAAAAAAGCTTAAGCGAACTTGTTGGGTTCCTTTCTTTTGCTGCGTGCATCACAGTTGCTATCATTTCGTTTTTAAAGTTATGAGCAAAACGACGTCATGTTGTACAAAGCCCCCCAAAAAAAAAGAGAGGAATAAAGATGTGAGTGCGACGGCACATTCCTACATGCTATTTAGTATATGATAAATCAATTGGGTCATTGGATGAAAAACAAATTGGGCCATAAATAAGGATTGTCCTCGCATAAAAAGTTGTAGGGCTGCAATATTAATTATTTATAAAGTCTGCAATGTTAATATCGATTAAGTATGTATAAAATTGCATTATTTAAAATAATAAAAAACCAAGTTTGTATAAAATATTGTCATTGTTTTCATGATGTGAAAGCTCGCGGTGAACAATTGTAACTTAATTGTAATGTTCTATTTTTTTTCTATGAATTACAAATGACATTAGTATTATTTAAATTCTAAGGGTTTTTTTTTTTTTTTTTGGATAAGAAATTCTAAGGTATTTGGTTGTCTATCTTTTTGGTGTTTTTTTTTTTAGCTTTTAGCGTTTTTCTTCTCCTTTGCTGAATAAAAGCTTTTCTCTTTTTATTTTATTTTTAAATTTATTTAAAAGATGAGAACTATGGTTTTGCAAACCCATGTCTTTTTTGGGTCAAATTAATACCCACCCACCAAGCCCAAAATAATGCGCACTTAGCCCATGTCTGATGAGCTGATAACAGCACAATTTTTTATTTTTTTATTCTTTTATTTGTGAATTGGCAGGCCTTAGCCCAAAAATAATGAATAAATAGATAAACCAACACACATATACAGCTCTATCATTTTCTTTTTTTGTCCTTTTCTCATCAATTGATAGGATATTTGAACTAATTGATTTTTTATTTTTAATAAAAAAGATATTATAATTTAATCTAATCTAAACTACGGAAAGGGGAATTCGAACTCAGATGCAGAATGGGAAACACATTCACTCTAATCAACTTGTAATTGATTCTACATTATTATTATTATTAATATCCGTGTCGAACTTCATAAACAAAACAATTAAATTTAGTAAGAAGTTTGTAGTTGAAGTGATTAAAAGTAATTTTGAAGTATAATAACAACATATGTCAAAACTCCATAAATCTTGATGAACATGACCAGACCTAACCAGACCTAAATTAATAATGAACATTTTTTTGTCAAGAATTAAAGATTAATATGGCTCCCCAAAAACATGTTAAAGATTTTCAAAAATATTAGAATCTAGAACAAAACGACCAGTCGTTTTCAGGCAGAAGCTACATACTTCATCTATGTATAAAGATGACCGGTCCGTCGAGAAAAATGACTAGTTGGTTCGTGTCTTGGTGCAATTTTGAAGCACCTCTTCAGACATGTGGTATGCCTCTTAATGCCTAAGTGTTTGAATTAGGCTTAAATGCAACAGTGCCCCCTGGAACATTGGTCAATTCTCACTTTACCCCCTCAAAGTTAAAGTGACCCACTTTGCCCCCTTGACCAATATTCCGTGTTTCACTTAACCACTTTCCGTCAACGCCATTCCAAATTCCGTTAAACCAAAGACGTGGCAGGGGTAGTTTGGTCCATTCAACTAAGCTGAGATTTTTCCGACCAATCTGAGGGTGTGACGTGTACATATGGACCCCACCTCTAACATCTGATATAGCCCAAATGATCCAATTGATATGAGCTGTCTATCGAACCAAAAAACCCCAAATGGGCTTCCTCTAAAACCCTAGAAATCAGAGGTTAGGTTCCACGAAAATTGAAGATGAAGACTAAAATAGTTGACTAACGGGAAGAGTTGGATGTGGCGGCACCGCGTTGCTTTTGTGGGAGGATAGCTCGCTTACAAACTTCATGGGCTGAGGCAAACCCACTTCGAAGATTCCATGTTTGTCCAAACTCATCAGGGGTAAGTTATGTTGTTGAAAGTTTGTGAATCCGGTTAAATTTTTTTATTAATTGGTATTAATAGTTGATGCAAAGGAGGAAAAAAAGGATGTGGGTTTTTTGTTTGGGTGGATGTTGAAATTCCACCCAGAAAGAATGCTCTGGTGAGTTGGCTACCTAGAAGATTGAAGGAACATGAAAAGGACGTTGGGCATTGTCAAGCAAGAGAAAGAAAGTTAATGGGTTGGTTTATTCTTTCATGGGGTTTAGTAATGATGGTGTTGTTTTGGCAATGTCTATAACAACTTGGCACAAAATGTGGCCATTGCAATGAAGGGATTAGGCAGATTGTACAAGTCTGTATTTTGCAACTATATGTAAAATATCATATCTTTGTAGCTATGTAATGATGGAGGAACATGGTTTGAATTTGCAACTGGAGGTAACAATGTATTGGTACTTATATAATGAATGTGGTTGTTGAACACAATGTGGGAGTTACTTATTGGATTTTGACTTCATATGTAATGGTATGAAAAGCATTACCAAAACAACAGTACCACAAACACTTGCAACAGTTCATAACAGACAATCATGGGTTTTATAACACTGATCAAATCCTCACAGTTTATAACATTACTAATAAAGTTCTTAATAGTTGGACTTGCAAAATAATAGTTCAATCAAAAGCCCCATTTGAAAGGGTTGTCCTTAACACTTGTACATGCAAAACAAAAGTGAAATGAAAAAGTCTTCATAAGAGGCATTTTAACAAAACACAAAACACTTGCACATGATCAGAATCTCCAAGGCTGATAACCATCCAACAAATCCTCCCGATTGATAAATTTCTTCCTCTTGGCAGGAGATTTGAACCTCTTTTTGCTTGTACTACTGGCAAAATAGTGTAATGAACTTACACTTAGTTAAGATCCTTGCACAGTTTGAGAAGTTTGGGCAGGTTGAGAACTTTGGCTAGTTTGAGAAACTGGACAAGCTTGTACAGATTCAGTTCCTTGCACAGCTTGAGAGCCTTGTAGAGTTTGAGAACCATCCTTCTTTTTGGGAAATTTAATCCTCTTTGCAGGAGACTTAAACCTCTTTTTTTTTTTTTTTTGGAGTTTCTAAAGCTTGGCCACTTTGAGATGCTTGGGCAGTTTATGAAGGTGGGGGCTTGAGATGTCGCTTGAGAAGCTTAGGTTGTTTCAGAACCATGTGGAGTTTGAGAATACTGGCCAATTTCCAACCTTCTTCTCACCAAAAAATTGAAAAGGATTCCAATTTACATCAATTACATATCATACCTCTTTCTCTTAATATCAATAAAAATAAAGTCACTTGCAGGTTGCTTAGCTGTTGATTGTCTTGTAACCCTTTTGGTTGATGTCGTATCTTGGGCAGATTTCTTCACCTTTCGTTTACATGAGACCTAACATAAGAAGAGAACCATTTGAAAATAAATTAATAATAAAGATCCAAAACAAAAATGCACTGCCAATGTCTTTTTGGAAGAGACAAACCTGACTGCTGCTGCCTTCTTTTGCCTTAGGGCTGCTCCTCCTATTATGGCTTCCTTGTCTACAAAGTGAACACTTGGTTTCCAAATTATACCTCTGCAACTTGATAGCTGTAGGATTAGATTTGCTTGGTTTTTCACCTGCCGACCTCATCCTCTTCTTCCTTGGTCTCCCAGGTTGTTTGTGATAAAGTGGTGGCAACAAAGGAGGCCTATGACACTTAGGCCACAAGTCTTCACTTGTCATTGGATGAACCATTGGACTATAAGCTCTCATAAAGGACTCCTTCTTGTAACAAGCATCAACATAAGCAATATGATCCCCATTTAATTGGCCAATTGCAGCACAAGCATGCTTGCATGGGATCCCAATAATATCCCACAACCTGACTTTCATCATGGTTTTTGACCTCATATAAACTCTCCCCAGCAAGCTCTGGAATGCACCAAGCTGATTCTTTCTTTGTTTTCTCCAAAATCCCAAAAATCCTTGGACCAATGACATGTTTTCATTTCTCACAAGATACTCTTCTAGTTGCCATCAACAACATAATATAGTATCTAATTCTCTCTAGCATGGTTAAAATAGGTTTTTCTCGTACTTCTACAAGGGCATCGTTAAAAGCCTCACACATATTATTCAAAAGGATGTCACACTTGGAATGAGTTTTAAAGTGAGTTCTACACTATTGTGATGGATCTAAGGCCGCCATACAATCAAATGCAGCTTGGCTCAACTGTCCCATATTTTTCATCTCAGCATCCCACCATGGAATGGTTGTGCTCCTTGCGATTTTCTCCATTTGCAATTTCAACACCAATCCTCTGTGAATAGCAAGCAAAAATTTGCTTCTAAGTTTTTGAGGCAGTGTCTGTGCTCAACCTTTAGAAAATGATCATGTACTACATCAATCAAGCCTTTTTGCTTGTCTGTAATAAAGACATATCCGCTGCTGTTTTCGATTCCAAGGTCTTCTGCTAATAGTTGACAAAACCATGATCATGTTTCATAATTCTCCACCTCATCCACTACATACGCAATAGGATACATGTCATTGTTAGGATCCACACCAACAGCAGATAACAACTGTCTAGGGTGATGATCATTAATATGACAAGCATCAAATCCTATAACTGGCCTACATCCCTGCAAAAACCCTTGTTTAACTGCAGCCAAGAACTTGTAAATCCTCTGAAACCTTGGCCTTTCACCTTCCAACTCACATTTGATAATGACTGTGCTACCCACATTTGTCCTTCTTAGTTTAGCAGCATAATCCCATAATAATTCATACTGTTTTTCAAAAGTCCCCTAAGATATGGATGTTGCCTTCTGTCTTGCCCTATATATTTGGGATTTATAAGCTATCACAGACAAATCTTCTTGTACCTGCTGCTTAAAAGTTTTCATATCCCAATTATGCTTTCTAGCCAGTTGAGTAGCATATCTCTAAGCTAACCATGTTGAGTTAGCATGAAAGTTGTGATCAACTGTCCCACAATCATGCTCATCAACCAATTTTTTTACTTGAACCCATTCACTCCCATTCATTGCTGAAGCAAAACAAACCCATTTACAATTTCCTGCGCACACTGCCCTCACCCTATCACGATCATTGCGTTTGAATTTAATCATCCTTCTGTTCACACTTGAATAGTTCCTAATTGTTTTCCTAAATAGGTCAGTGGTTGCAAACCTTAAACCCAGCTTAAACACATGGTTGCACATGTCTGTTTCAGGCCTAAATTCTTGAAATTTAGGCAATTTCTTCTTCATTTTTCTTCTGGTTCCCATCATCCTCATCATATGAGCTACTATCCAAGCTCTCAACATCACTTTTAGCTACATCAGTTGACTCCTGATCTTCATCTATAGGGGCATTTGGGTCTTCAACTACTTCTGGCCAGTCTACATAATTTTCAAATGCTTTATTATCTTTCGTCAACAACTCACATTCATTTTCACTCTGCTCATAAGCACTATCAACAAAATCAGGGTCATGTTCCTTGTCTTCTTCTTCACTATCTTCACTGTCTTCCACATTAATGTCACCTATATCAACCCTACTACCCTCATTATTTAGGGGCCCATCATCATCACTTGAAACCCAGTCTTCAACTCTGCAAGTAGGCCCATGATCCTCAGTAAAAGGCCAGCCCTCTTTACCATTGTTCAATGGCCCACTATCTTCAGTAGAAGCCTTATTTTCATCACTAACAGGCCCAATATTCTCACTATCCTTATTCAATGCCACAACTACTTCTTCACAATCCTCATTCACTACAACACCTTCCTCTTCAATGTGTTGTACATAAATCAGCACCACTCTCTTATAAAAAAAAGTGGTACCTTATCACACAAACTTAACAGCTCAGCATCCCTATCTATATCCAGTAACTCGTCATTTACTACTCTTTTAAGAGATACTTTCCCCATTTGCCCAAGCAGTTTCACTTGTTCCCACATCTTTAACATATTCATATACTCTACAGTACACCAATCCAAATATCCTACAGACCCACCAATATAACACCACTTATTCTGTTCGTTTTTCACAATTCTGCCACCATGATGCACTTTGACCAATTCTTGGTCCTCTACACAGAAACAAAAAGGGTTTGTTTTTAACAAAAGCAAAATAGTATTCTAAGCCACTTATTAAAAGCAAAACAACAACCATGATTCGATTAACATATTCAAACCCAACTAGAAGAAAACAAAAACAGAACCACATCAGGAAAGGTATACTACTTTAGAACCCCCTCTGCTGACAACACATAACACAAAAAGACCTAAACCCTATCAATTTCTACACAATGCGCATCACTATCATGTTAAGATTCTTTTCCACGTCAAAAGACAAGATTCCTTTTTAGAAAACAGGTCACTTTTTAGAAGAATCACTTACCGTACACAGGTTGCCATGCTCCTGCTTCTCGCCAAACGTGCAAGCCCTTTTGTTTCTAATTAGATATGAGGGTTGGTATTGTTGTTGCCATCAACATGATCAACTTGCTTCTTCTACTTGAGCAGTGCATTAGTTTTTCTCCACCTATGGAATTTTCCAAACAAGACCTCCATATCCTCAAGGGTTCTACCCTATGTTTCCAAGAGCATTGGACAAAAGAAGACCCAGCCAAATGCTGCAATTCTCGAGGAAAAAAGAAAAAGAAAAAAGGAATGCCCTAACAATTGTGATGCCCTTATACAGCAAAATAAAAGTCATTGAGAGGACTCCCACTGACCTGCCCACTTCTATACGACAACGGGTAGATCTCACAGTTGTAGACCCACGTGATGTACCCCATCTCGATTTAGAAGAATGCGAAGTACGCTAATGCCATGGTCAAACACAAAACAATGACACACATGATCTTCTCGTCGAGAGATGCGAGAGAAACTATCATGTTAGCCACACTAGTTAGAATCTACTGACACTATCAAATCTAATCGAGCATAAACGTGGAGATGAAGATGAAAATGGTCTTGACGAATCCTACGACTATGGTGCAGAGTAGCTTTTTGTCTGAGTTGGGTTGTACAAAACAACGACGTCGACGCCCGAAGCTTGTTGAAAGAAGTGCAAACTAATGGTTAAGATTAAAATATGATGGACGACTAGCGTTGGATAAAAGGAGAAGTTTTTCCACACGACTTGGCCTTAGTTGTTCTTCTTGACCTTAACGACGTTGTCGTTCTAATGTTTGGGAATTCCAGTATTTGGCTGCGTCACTGAACCCACCATGCATGATGAGCCAACGAGGCAACTCAAGCATAACTAAGAAGTGTCAAATGGGACATGATGGGTCGGGCCGACCTATTTTGAGTTGTCTCATTAATACGAAACGAGCTAAACCTGTCCATTTATGAAAATCATAAAGTTTGACACTGAGCCCATATGGGATAGGGTCGGGGTCATGCTGGACAACTAAATGGACCGATATGGACCCATGTCAAGCTAAACTTATTTATTGCATTTTTTTGTAGTATTTGTTTTACAATTTTATTTCAATCTTTTTACAATTATGTCTAACAAGATTTATTTTTTGTTGGATAATTATGTATAACAAGATTTATTATTTGTTGGAAAAAGAGGCCAATGACTTTTTTTTTAATAGAAAAAGACTAGACTATTGTTCAGGTTTAAAAAAGGTACATTGCTAGGCCGGCCCAAAGATACGTGTTGCGTCGTCTCAGGCCTTACTTAATCAGACCGAATTCATACTGTGCTTAAGCCGACCCGATCTATTTGACACCTCTGCATGCAAGGGTAAGCATTATTTATATTTTTCGTATATCTAATTTAGGGCCATAATTATAAATTACAAAACTAAACAACAAAAATTTCTAATTCATGCACAAATCAAAGCATAAATAAACATATATTTTCTATTTATTTTTCCAACATTACCAAATATAAGAAAGATCTCATCTCTTCGGAAAAAAAAAAACATATGAATTGATTTCCGAAAAATAAATACATGCCAAGACAAATTCATAAATTTTAACTCTCTGCTTATTAAAAAAATGCTTGGGGTCGCTCTCTCCCTACGCGACGAGAGCCACGCGTCATATCTAAGGTTTTTCCTCTAGGTCGGTTGTTGCCGTCACACATCCAGCCATCGTCACTTCCCCTCTCACCATGATAGGACTTATCGTCATCTTATCTTCTCGCATCATAGCTTACCACTAGTGATTGGTTTTGTCTCTCCATTCTCCATTTGGGCTCATCGTAGTTACTCATCAACTGGCCCCTTGACATTTCACTGGGTTTGGTCTGGTATCACTTGCGAACACGATCAGAATTAGGACTCTCTGCCCTCGTGTCTTCCTCGCGCCACCTACTTGTTGTTTTCATTGTTTTTGACTCTGGGTCTCTGTTGGTGCTTTCCTAAGCGTGCTAGCGGATTTTTTTGCTATGGTTTTTTGGTTCAACTTGGCTTAGTGCTTTGAGTGGAAATTTTGGTCATTGCTATGTCTGTGTTAAGCTGGAATATGCGAGGGCTTGGCAACCATCGTACGTTCCTTAATATCAAAAACCTCTTACAAGACAAAACATCATATATTGTTTTCTTTATTGAGACTCATATGACTACTGTTCAGATGGGCAGCTTAGTCCAGAGACTTGGTGTGGGTGGAGTCCTTTGTGTTCCCCTTGAAGGGCTTTATGGTGGTCTCTGTATTCTTTGGGAGACTGGTATACAGGTTGTGTTGCTCTCATCTTGTCCAGGACATATTGATGCTCAGGTGACTTTTTCTAATTCCTTTGTTACTCGAATTACTGGGTTCTATGGTCATCCTGACCCTACTCGACGGATTCATTCTTGGAAGCTTCTTTGTCGTTTGAGTCAGGTGGATATTGGTCCATGGATGTGTTGTGGTGACTTTAATGGGATTCTGTTTATGGACGAAAAAAGTAGCCCTCATCTCCGCTCTGTCTGTCAACTTGAAGATTTTCAATAGGTAATTGACGATTGTAAAATGCTATCATTTGATTTTGTGGGTTATCCTTTCACCTAAATGAACAATCGCAAAAATGACTACAATGTTCAAGCGCGATTAGACAAAGGCTTTGGTCATTTAGCCTTGCTTCAACAGTGGGGTAATTTTAGCATGTACCATCTTTCAGCGTATTCTTATGATCATCAATTTTTCTCCTTGCTGACGCCCGACCTAATGTTGATGGTTGGAGTAGTCGGAGTCCACGTCATTTCCAGTTTGAGGAACAATGGACAACTGACGAAGACTGTGAAAGAATAATTCAATAAGGGTGGCATTGTCAGGAATCTCCGACGACTAATCATGTTATCTATGCAAAGCGTATCTTGTAGTGGAAAAGTCAAAAATTCAATCATATGAACTCCAACACTCAGTCTCTGTGTACCTCTCTGGCTTCCTTTTAAACTATTGTCCCTTCTGAAGCCATTCTATATAGCAAGAAATTGGTTGCAAATGAGCTTGGCAAGTTATTGGAACTCGATGAACTTTATTAGTGCCAACGATCTCGTGTCAATTGGTTGCAAGCTAGTGATCATAACACTTCCTATTTTCATAAGATTGCTAATCACATAGCCAAAATTAATTCTATGACACATGTTTTAGATGCTAATAAAGTATTACAGAGTGATCTCATGAAGATTGGTGTCATATTTCCCGATTATTATGATCATCTATTTTCTTCCGTGGACACAACTATGAGTAATGAAATTTTTGAGGCTATCACTACTTGAGTTTCTCAAATTACTCAACGGTATCGCTCTACTTTTCACTCTAGAGGAAGTGGAAATTGCTATCAAATCTTTGAGGCCAACTAAAGCTTTTGGTCCTAATGGGATGCCAGCTTAATTCTATCAGCGTTACTGGAGTATTATTGGTTTAAATATCTATCAACTCTATTTAGAAATTCTTAATGGGAGTGGCGTGGTAGCTGATTTCAACCATACATTGATCGCCTTAATACCGGAAGTTCCATCTCCCTCCCGGGTTACTGAATTTCCTCCCATTAGTCTCTATAATGTTTTGTATAAAATTATTTCCAAAGCTCTTGCTAACAGATTGAAAAAAGCAATACTAGATGTCATATCAGAATATCAAAGTGCATTCATCCCTCATCGTATGATCTTGGATAACGTGTTCGCTGCTTTCGAAATGATTCATTATTTGAAGCAAAGAGGTAAATCAGGAAAAATAAAGGCTATACTAAAGCTCGATACGGCCAAGGCTTATGATAGAATGGAATAGGCATTTTTGGAACAGATGATGAGAACGATGGAATTCCCTGATCGTTTTATCCAGTTGATCATGGGTTGTATTACATATGTTTCTTACTCCCTATTGATTCAAGGACGTCTGTTGGGTCACCTCACTCCTACTCAGGGTCTACACCAAGGATATCCCCTCTCATCCTATTTATTCCTTTTAGTGGCTGAGGGTTTTTTAGCCTTACTTCAGAAAGCTAATCAGGATTCTTGAGTTTTCAAGGTTTCTATTGCTCCTTCTGCATATTCTCTCAATCACCTATTTTTTGCAAATGACAATCTCTTATTTTGTGAAGCTGAAGTTACTTAGATAATAGAGTTGAAGCGCATCTTTAGTCTTTATGAAGCAGCCTTTGGGGAATAAATAAATTTTGCCAATCTACTTTAGCCCATCTACCCTTGAATCAGTCCAAGCTCAACTCCAAGCTCTTCTCGGGGTACTGGTCGTTCCTTGC
The DNA here is from genome assembly GCF_029339155.1 of Prunus mume. NCBI lineage: Eukaryota > Viridiplantae > Streptophyta > Magnoliopsida > Rosales > Rosaceae > Prunus > Prunus mume. Next base: position 17,292,485 of record NC_142703.1, on the reverse strand, counting down.
CATTAATGATATTTGGGTCTTCTTACTATAGCCGAAAAAAATAAAAAAAATATGTTCCGAGCTATCAAAGATTGCGTTTGGAAGAAGATTTCAGGATGGGAAGGTAAGCTTATTTCTAAAGCTGGGAAGGAGGTGCTTATTAAGGCAGTGTGTCAGGCGATGCCTACTTATTCTATGAGTGTCTTTCATCTACCAGCAGGCATATGTTCTAAAATTGAGAGTATTTTTGCTCATTACAGGTGGTCCAAAGGAAGTGAAAAAGGTATCCATTGGAAGACCTGGAAGGTTTTGAGCAAGCATAAGATTGAAGGAGGTTTTAATTTTGAGAATTGTTTGTTTCAATCAAGCTTTGCGCCAAAAAACGGTGGCGTCTTTTGGAATTTTCCAATTCGCTCATTGCTCGAATGCTCAAAGGTTGGTATTTTTCAAATTCTGATTTTATACATGTCCAAGGGGGTTCAATACTTTCTTATACCTAGTAGTTGATATTATGAGGTCGTAAACTCCTCTCTCGTGGTCTTCAATAGCATATAGGTGATGGCCGACTTGTGAGCATCTATAGTGATCATTAGGTACCTCACCATCTTGCATTTACTTTTCAATCATCTCCTTGTCTCCTGTGGATTCCAGAGTCAATGCTTTTATTACTGCTAGTGGTCATTGGAATGTTTCTTATATCTACGGTTTATTCACCTTCCCTGAAACTGAACTCATTCTATCTATTTCTCTGAGTTGTGATATTGGTGATCATTGTATTTGTCATTTTACTCGTAATAGTAGGTATATAGTTAAGAGTGGATATTGGACTATTTTGGAACTTCAAACTCAGATGGCCTCTTTGCTGTGTCCGGGTCTTCCTCTTCCTCCTCTCAACAGTTATGGAAGCATTTGTGGAAGCTCAAAGTTCCACAAAAAATGGATAATTTCCTTTGGCATCTTGCCCACAATGCTCTCCCTAGCAGCTAGGTGCTTCTTCGATGGAAAATAGTCAAAGATACTACTTGCTTTCATTGTATGGGTCCGACTAAAACTGTGATGCATGCTCTACACGATTGCACGATCAATTCTTCTGTTTTATGTCTAATGGGTTGGACTTCACTTCTCGCCACTTTATCCTGTTATGATGCTGCAATCTGACTGTTGGTTGTATATGATATCTTCCCTAGCTCACAACACTCTTTGTTTACTATAACTCTATGGTTCTTATGGAATGCCTGAAATGAAGCTTTGTTTGGTTCCCCTATCTTACCCCTAATTAAATAGTTTTTAGTGCAAAAAACTATGATGCTAAGTATCAGAAGGTTTTATTAATTCATCATATGTGGTCTTCTTTGCCAATTCCTGATAAAAACTGGCAATCTCCCTCTCTTGGTCATTTTAAACTGAATGTTGATGGTGCACTTAGCTTGAGTTTTGGTTTACGTGGGGTCGTTGTAGTAGTCAGAAATTCCTACAGTTGTTGTTGTGGGGTGATAGCGATGCGTGCTCCTAGCTTGCTGTCAGTCTTGGCTACGAAGTTGTATGCTCTCAAAATTGGTATTTCTTTTGCGGTGGATGCCTCTTTCACGCCTCTCATCATCTAATCTTTCAAGAAGATCCCTATTATGTGGCACAACGGGCTCTCGTCGAAGATATCATATGGCTCCTTGCCTCACTCCCCTCCTAATTGGCTCACTTTGTTCCCCCCTACAGCTAGCAGAGTGGCAGAGCATCTTGCGCGCTTCAGTCTTGGTGAAGAGGTCTTAGCTTTTTGGTTTTCTGACCCACCTCTTTGGTTACAGGATTACCTAAATAAAGACTCTCCTGAGTGTACTGTTGCTTGACTTTCTTGTAGTCTCGGTGAGTGTGGTACTCTTTCCTCTTTTGGGGTTTTATCCCATTGGATTTTCCTCATAGAGGTTTTAACGAGGCCACTCTATACATGCTTTATCCTTGTAATGCTCTGATTTTCTAATGAAATCCATTATCTTCTCAAAACAAAACAAACTCTCAACTTATTCTTAACCTATTTTCCAAAGAATATGACAATTCAAACCACTTTTCACATTATTTGATGACCACAATTTAAGAAAATCGAGTGTTGCAATGCTTGATCAGTTGGTCCTTTCAAAGAATGAAATTGAATACATTAAAAGAAATTTGGCCCTTTTCACATTCAATTATTTCAAAATCACAATCACGACTAATTGCGATTTGCACAAACTCTATTTCTTGTGAAACACAAGATAATAAAGTCTATAAAAGCTATAATGTGATTCAAGAAAGTAAATGAGAGTAGCCACAAAAAAACACAACTAAATGATAAATTAAAGCAACGAGTAATGCTATATTTACCACTGATAAGCCTATATTTTATATATATATATATATATATATATATACAGTCCCCTTCTATTGAGGGATCCCTCAAATAATTTTATTTGAGGGACGCCCTTTAGGGTACCCTACAATTTTTTTTCCAGTAATCCAAACCATCTATTTTTTAGGTCTTCATTCATAGATCATCCTTACAAAAAATTAGATAAATCGGACATTGTTTCGACACCCAATTGTGTCTTACAAAATCAATGAACATGGTGCTTTAAGAAAGTACTAAAATTTCAATAACTCAATTGAGTGGTCAAATGATATCGAATTCAAGTGATTTTTTGTAGAGATGATCTTTGAATGAGTATCTACAAAATAGATGGTTTGGATTAGTAAAATACAATCCATAGTGGCCCTACAAGAGGTGTCCCTCAAATAAGCTTATTTGAGGGATCCCTCAATGGAAGCTCTCTGTATATATATATATATATATATATATGTTATGCCTCCTTACTTATTTATTTGTTAATTTTCATGGATTAAATTGATTGTTTGAATTGGTTTTGTGAGATTTGTGAAGGAATTGTGAAATATGAGAAATTAAGGTAAAAAAGGGCAAGAAGATAAAGATTGAAAATTAATAAAAAAGAAGCCAAGTCATTCTTTTTGTTGCCATGAGTGTTGTCAAATTTTCTAGTTTAAGATTTGTTCAAGTCTTACCAAGTTAAACAAGAAGAAATAAAGAAGACCCTATATTAAAGGAATCCTACTTTTATAATAATTGTAAATATACCTTAGATAGGTAGGATTTGTTGGAGTATTATAGATAGAGAGTTTAGGCCATTAATTAAAGCCTCATCCATCATCAAATTCCACACATTCATATTCATAGCCGAAACACTCAAAGGAGAATACGAAGAGAGCTTGCGCAACCTTGGCATTTTACTTGGAGAATTCAGTGCCTTCCATGTCTTCATCAACCATTATGATTCTCAATAAGTCCTTCATGAACTAATTTTTTTTACTAAGGCTACGAAGTAGCCTAGCTATGAATACTTAAATTCTTTGATATTGTTAATTTTATTTATCTATACATACTGAGTGCTTGTTACCGTTCTTAATTCTTTCAATTAATTAGCCACTAATTGCATAATTGGAAGAATTGGGTTGAGACCGGAAGGAGATTCCTGATAAAAATCTTTTTGTAACATGTACCATAAATTACATAGCCGACTCAGAAGATTAGGTTATAGTTTGTGTAGTCTTTAATGTTTTCCACAAATCTTAATGGGTCTTAGCCATTTAAACTCATAACTTGGAGTAAAGTGGGTTGATGATAGACTTGACAATGTTGCACACTTCATGAATTCGCTCGAAATTATTAATATTTGGGTTGAGCTTAACGGGTCGGGTTGAAAACTAGTGAATCTGTTAGCCACCAATTAAGTTAACGGATCGTGTCAAGTCCATTCACGAATATTCATTATTCACCCGTTAAGCAAGGTAGTTTTGTAATTTTGTGTAACAATTCATATTAAAAGAACAAAAACACCCACCTAACTTCACTTTGTTTTTTAATCTTTTCTCCCTATCTTTCATTTTTTTATTCTTCTCTCTCTCTCTCTCTCTCTCTCTCTCTCTCTCTCTCTCTCTCTCTCTCTCTTTCTTTTTCCTCTTCTTTTTTTCATCTTCTTCCCTAGCACAGTTTCTTCTTCCTCTCTATTTTTTTTCCTTCTCTCTTCTCTCTATATTTCCTTCTCATGAGTACATTTCCTTCTCTCTTTTTTTTAGAATCCAAATTTCTTTTCTACGGATGTAAAAGGTGAGAACCAGTGAAGAACTTCTTCATTGTCCGTCCATGTGGGTTGGGTTTTTGACTTTTGAGTGGTGGTTGTTTATGAGATGGAAATTAGGAGAGAGGACAGAGTGTTGGCTGGGCTCGGAATCGGTGACTGATAGTTTTTGTTTTTTTTTTGTTTTTTTAATTCTTAACGAGTCATGTCTGATATTCGCGAATTGTAACAGGTCGTGTTTGGTTTTAGTATTTGTCACCTGTTAACTTAATGATACTCTATTTTCTACTATACTAATTCAAGCGATATTGTCCTCTTGCAATTAATCATATCAACCACATAAATTTACACAGTGTATGCACCTAAAACTCAGACTGGACCACCTATTTTAAGTGGAAAATTGTACCAAAAAAGAAAAAGAAGACACAAACCGAGAAAAAGTTAGACCACCCTCAACATCAAAAGGAACTATCATATATACATGAAAATCAAAATGCAGCTCACATAGCCTTCATTTTTTCATTGCCTTCCCTCCCCAATTATTGGAGTTTTGTCCTTTCCCTTTTCCAAGAATGTATTTTAAAAACTTGGTCTTATATATTGTTTTCTTTTCCTTTTCTAATTTTTACATCGGCTACGAAAATTCTTATCACACCCCAAATAATCACATGCATATATAAGAAAAGCAAAAGTTGCAAATAAAAGTTGTTAATAATAGGACATGTTTTTGTGGTTTGGGTGTCGAAATCACAAGTCTATATCATAATTCATTAATAATATCTATCTCATTGCTTTGGAAAAGCCTTTCATCTTTTATAGCAGATTTAGAGAAGAAATACTTGTACTACTTGTGAATTACATATAACTGAAGCATACAAAAGAGTCTATATCTACTACAATATACTACCATCGAGTGGATTGACTAATCTAATTAGCTACCCCTTTTGTTCCTAATTGGATTTGAGGGTTGTTGGGATTATTGTTGCCATCACCGCGTTCACCTTGCTTCTTCTGTTTGAGGAGTGCATTGGCTTTTCTCCACCTGTAGAATTTTCCAAACAAGACCTCCATGTCCTCAAGAGTTCTACCCTGTGTTTCTGGGAGCATTGTGAAAAAGAACGTCCAGCCAACCGCTGCAATTGCCGCAAAAAGAAAGAAGGCCCCGCCAATTGTGATGGCCTTGTACAGCGAAATAAAAGTCATCGAGAGGACCCCACTCACCACCCTGTTCACGGCCACTCCTATACTGCAACCTTGAGCACGTAGCTGCAACGGGAAGATCTCAGAGCTGTAGACCCACGTGATGGGGCCCATTCCGATCGAGAAGAACGCGACGTATGCTAATACCATGGTCAAGCACAAAACAACAGCCCACATGATCCTCTCTTGGTGGTGATCGATAATCGTAAGGCCCAAACCGAGTAATGCAAGCGTGACTACCATGCCGGCCACACTAGTTAGAAGCAACGGACGTCGTCCGAGCCGATCGAGCATAAACGTGGCGACCAAGATGAAAACGGTCTTGACGAATCCAACGGCCACAGTGCAGAGTAAAATTTTGTCGGCGTTGGTGATCCCAGCCTTCTCAAAGATCCTTGGGCTGTACAAAACGACGGCGTCTATACCCGACGCTTGCTGAAAGAAGTGTAAACCAACGGCACACATTAAAATATGACGGACGGCGGGTGTTGGATGAAGGAGCAACTCTTTCCACACGTCTTGGCCTTGGCTGCGCTTCTTCACCTCAACGATGTCGTCGTTGCAGTGTTCGGGGATGCCGGCGGCTTCTTTGATGTCGCCTAGCCGAAGCTTGGACTCTTCTAGGGAGTCTGAGGTTTTGTCGAGGACTTTCCTGGCGTCCCCGAGCCGACCCTGCATGACGAGCCAACGAGGCGACTCCGGCATGGCTAAGACGCCGATGGCTAGGAAAATAGCGGGGATGGCTCCCACACCGAGCATGAGCCGCCATCCCAAGTGAGTTGGGAGCTTTGAGAAGCCATAATTGGACACGTAGCCGAACAATATCCCAGCATTGATAAACACCTATTAAAAAAAAGGAGAAAATAATCAATTAAATATGCACTGGCCAAAAATATTTTATTAAAATTAATTTACACCTATTTAACAAACAAACGTTACTCTATTAAATATGATTTCATATTTGATTTTATCCATAGCACATGAAAAGTGCTTTTATAAGCTCAGAAGCACTTTTATAAACCAAACAAGAAAAATCTTTTATTTTTGTTATGATATGAAAATACTTGTAACAAGTCTAAAAGGTTTCCAACCAAACTTCTCGAACCTTCAACCGAAAACCCAAAACGCAAAATTCCCAACCACCTCCAAATTTAAAAGCAAAGAAATAAATGGATACTTGGGTAAAATCAAAAAGTATATTCTAAGCTTTCTTGAAGATAATATCCAAGATTATGGTTAAACAAAGTAGGAAGAAAACAAACCTCTGGGAAAGATGTGAGGAACCCACGAGACGACGCCGGAGAGACCTCGGCGGTGTAGACCGGGGCGATCATGAGGGCGTAGCCGACGCCAATTCCGGCGATAAACCGGCCGAACATGAGGAAGGCATAGTTGGGGGCAAATCCCATGAGGAGAGCTCCGGCGAAGAAGATGCCTCCAGCGAGGACTATGGTGTACCGACGGCCGATCCAGTCGGAAGTTCTGCCGGCTGCGGCTGAGCCGATGAGGGAGTAAAGGTTCAGAATACCGATAAGAACCTCAATTTCTACGTCGCTGACTTTGAGGTCCTTTTTTATGTAGATTGCAGCTCCACTCATCACACCAATATCTGTACAGAAAACCAGCAACAACACATGCATGGAGGCAGCTTTGTTTAGAAACTTTCTAAAAACCAAAACAAACATAAAAGCTTCCAACAATGTTTCCCATTTTTATGGAAATAAGTCTCCATTAATTTCTTTAACACATAAGAACATAGAGAAAGAAGAGGAAAAAAACACATTAAAATTAAGATTGCTTTAATAATTGAAGTATCAGACTTAGTGGTTAAGAGTAATTATCCAAATACGAGGTAATCGGGAACCCCAAAAAAATAAAAAATAGAAGCTGAAGTTTTAAGCATATTTACCATAACCAAGCAAGATGGAAGTCATGGAAGCCAAGATGGCACAAGCAAAGGCGTACTTGTTTCTCTTTGGCTTCCCTGGGGGATCAAAGTCTGCTATGGTTTTCTGGGGTTGGCCGGAGACGACGGCATTATCTTCAGCTCTCCGGTCAGCCATCTTCTTAGAGACAGAGACAGAGACTGGAGAGTTGCCTAGAAAAATGGCCTCAAATTACAGAAGTGAAATAGAGAGAGATTTATGTGGACATGAAAGGAAGCAGAAATAATAGTGGATATGCAGAGTTGGGTTTGAGCTGTGGAGAGTGTTGTTTAAATAGACCCAAAAAGATCACATCACTTTCATAACCATTGCATCATTCTTGTGGACCAGAGGATTCATTTTCACTCTCAGGCGTGGTAAATTTTGAAACTAGATGCGTGATGTGCTACGTATAACAGCTGTAGCTAAATTCGCTCGCCGACTGTATCACTAAATTATAATAAAATAATCAATAATATTATAGTATATTTATAATAAAATGATCAATAATGTAGAAACATTATATTTCACCAAATAATAAATCATCTACTAATTCTACTCCAAGATTCTCACACCCAATCAAATAATTTTTATTTGTTTAAGTGCCAATTTGGCAATGTTTATTTGGGGTAATAAGTGATTTTAAAAAAACATTGGGAAGCCAAGTCTGTTTGGTAAACTATAAGAAAATCACTTATTGTTAAAAATTGATGTGAGAGAATGTTATAAGGGAAAGCATTTAATGAGATGCTCTCATTTTCTGATTATAATAGAATCAGTTTCGAAGAGGTGCTTTGGATTTAATAATTACATGGGAATCATTTTTGATTATCGTGAATCGATACCAACAACATTTTTAACAAAAATTTTACCAAACGCAAACTGTTTTCTCTCATTGATTTCTCTCACAGCAAATCTGGCGATGATTATTTTCAAAGCATAGCAATGCTAAACTGGCCGTAAGACTCTTGTCAAAAATCTGACATGAATATCACAATTTCAATCTTTGCTCGTGATTATTGTTCATGATTGACAATCCGAGTGTAATAATATAACATGTCAGATATCGAGCAAGAGAAAATTCACATTTTCATACACGAGTACTACTAAAGAGATTATATTTCTAAACTCCATTATGGGCCAAGTGCGGTGCACTGGTTATATTAACTGTTGTCACAGGTTGTCACATAATATTGGAGTTCATTAATTAATGTGATATATATTAATTCTGATTCCTTCAGAAATATTATATAATCTTTTGAAAGAAACAAGGCTATCAAATTACTTATGTACGAAGCTAAATTTACAATTGGTTTTCTGATGGTGACTTCCTGTGAAGTCACGAGAGAACCATTAACATTGTGCCACATGCATATTAATCCTTTTCAAAATTTACCAAATGTCTTCTACTTACACATCGTTTCGGTAAATGTGTTGTAAAAAGATTTTTTCTTTAACCTAATTCATCTTATAAATTTTTTATACAAAGGATTTATAGTTGTTTTATTTGTACATGAGATAAACTAATGTCTACGTACTTACGTGTTTTTTTTTGTTTTTACTCTTTCGCCCTCTCGTATTCGATGTGATATTAGCTACCAACGTGCAAAGTTTTATTTATTTATTTTAGAAAGCGTAATTTTATTGAAAACTATGAATCAGCACAATTCCGATTAATAAATCCTATATAAAATCAGGAGGGTTCTCAAACCAAACGAGTAATGATCTAAGCAAAGCGGACAAGCTTGTGAGCAACAACATTGTAACTCCTGAGCATATGAGTCAAAGATTGATTTATATAAACAACTGAATGTCCATTCCTAGACAATTGTTTTATGTTACTGATTAATTGATAGATTATAAACAACATTATATTCTTGGAGAGCGTGGGCTGCTAAGTATTAGTTAAGGTGTGTTCTGAAAATTATAATTTATATGCATCGAAATAGGTGTTTTTTTGTTTGTTTTTGTGTTTGGTAAATGCATCCAAATAGGTTTTATTTATTTATTTTTGTTAATTTTTACAGTTGCAGGAGCTTAGCCCTTATCCTTGGTCTGAAAGAAGCCAAAGATAATTGATGCAATTTGGCTTTGTGTGTGTGTGGCTCCGTCACAGTGACCAAACTTGGCAGTGTTTTCTGGCACAAGAGACCTCGCACCCTTTTGTCTTTGCATTTAAAAGAGCAATAAATATAATATTTTGTCTCCCATCAACCCTGAAATATGTTGTTTAAATGAAAAAATAACCCAGACTCTTAAAAAGAAAGGAAAAAAAAACATAAAGAAGGTCGCAGTTTAGTATTGAGAGCCTCCAAATGCCATAAAATTGTTCAATATGATGGAAATTTAACATCCTTTTAATATTGGGTCTCAGTAATGTCAAATTTTAAACCCAAACTATACCTTACAAGACATAATATAGAAAAACGTGAGTCGTTAATGACGAAATTTGATAAGGACCAATTTTGAGTATAGAGATTAACTTTGAGGACCACTAGCGATAGTTTCGTGAGTCCTCACACAAATAGAAATAGGACAACGCAATATGCATGCTACTTTAGACACCATGGTAATTTGTTACATACTTGTTAAAAAAATCTTCACACAAATATTGTTTTTCTTAATTCTCGGGGATAAGTATATTCCACCAAAATTTTCAATCAAATTGTTTTTTTTTTCTTTTCTTTTCTTTTTCTCTATGCTAGTCGACAACATAACTGCTTACCCATATTCCATGTGTATGGTGTGACATAATCCGGAGCGAATTTGTTCATCATGAATTTAATTATTTTTAATTTTTATATTACTATATAAGTCAAGCAAGTCAAGAAGAAAGAAAAAAAACAAAAGCGGATGGGAACTTCTTGGATCAATTTTCTTGTATTTGCCTTCTCTATTTTCTTGGGTCAACAAAGACGGTGTGATCTTTCAAAATCCAAGAATCTTTTTTTTTATATCAAGTTGGGGGACACCTTGCCTGTTTCGCAATTTCTCCCCATTCAGTTTTACTTTTCATTAATAAATTTTGTTTGTTTGCATTTGCCAAGTTGAATTTTAATTTGTTTTGTTTAATGAATTCAGTGGCAAGACGAGAAGGATAAACAACTGGCAGCTCATGAGGTACAAAAGAGACTGATAATGAGACATGTTAGGTCAGAGTTCCTGTTCTTTTAATCTTGTAAGACATTGAGCTCGTATCAATAATTTGGGCAACAAGAACAAAAACTAGATCGATCTTAGGTCACAGGTCAACTTCTCCATAGGGACCATAAGATGCCGTAATTTCGGTCTTTATAATAGGATAATACGTACACAATAAAGCTGTGTACATTCATAGTACCGTAATATAATGACTTAGTTATAATTAAGTATTGAACTCATTACAAATATCATTCTTGCATTGTCGGGTGTTGAGATTTCTCCGTCTTGAATTAACTATCCCTTAGATTATTTCTCTCTCTCAAAACCTGAAACAATTGAATCAAGACACGTATCCATTAGCTAAGTTTAGAAGACATGCACAGTCATGCAGGAAGAATTGTATGCATTGACTAAGAGAACTGAGCTACACGCTAAGTTCAAAACGCATCGATCGCCACAAGAAGAGTTGAATTTTCGGGTCCAAGGATATATTAAATTACTGATATATTTGACGCATTTGTGTCAATAATTTGAAACGGCTGGCGTAGGAGAGAGAAAGAGTATGAAGAAAAAAATGGCAGGGAAGTTGGAAATTGGATAGATCATTATTGGCCACGATGCCCCTAAATGTGCAACTTTGATTAGTCTTCCTTTTGTTTTTATTGTTCTTTTCTCCATAGTCATCAACTTTGATTTTGTTTTGGTCAACCATCGTATGCTTTGACTAATTTGTCGAATCATAAACTAGATGCCTAGTTTAATCAAGAAAATTACTATTCGACCTTTTTCTTTTTCTTTTTTGTTGATTGAAAAATGGAGACTTATATATTTAAGTAGACGATTTGCTTAGATTCACTTCTTCTTTTCACTTCTTTTTTTTATAATAATAATAATAATAATAATTGTATTTATAATATTAGACACACAGACTATTAGTCAACAAGGGCAAATACAAATGCACACAAGGAGATAATACAAATATGAAAGCATAGTAACCACTAAGGTTAATCTAGATACATGCCACAAAAGGTTAGAAAAATTTCGGCATAAAAGCCACATGCATGAACAAACCAAACATGAATCACTTAGCCCAAATCTACAACTACAACTTTTAACTCTCACAAGTACAAAATACAAGTAGAGACTAGAAAACAATCCAATACCCAACTCACAAGGAGTTGATGCAATTATTACAAAATAAGAAAACTACAAATAAACAACTGAAAACCAATAGTGCTAATACCATTGTTGTTGCCATTGACAGAGGCGAACACATGATGGGATAAGAGGGGTCTAACAACCCATTGGAATGCTTGAAATTTGGCTGTGGACTCCATGGACGACCCCTTCGACAACTGTGGAGCGATCCCTTGTGTGCACACCAGATGCTCAACCAAAGTCCCAACCTGTCTGTTTGTGACTTGTGTTGGTCTATCATGGAATCAATAGACCACTTGTTTTTCAATTGTGTGATAATGCAAAAGCCAAGCCAACCGCAAGGAACAATTAATATTTTTTTCCTTTTTAATATCGTGCTACTCTTGTTTATTTGTTCTTGTGAAACAATTGAAGAAAGAAAGCCTCTTTTTTTATTTAGTAGCGGGGGAGGCTGGGAAGAAAGAAACAGAGATAGAAAAAAGAATAAAAAAAGAGAGGGGGAGGCTAGAAAAAGAAGGAAAATAATAAAGAGAGAGAGAGAGAGAAACAAATTTTTTTTTTTTTTAAAGGGGGAAATATTAAATAAAAGGAAAGAAAGAGAGAACATAAAAAATAATCAAAAAATAAAGAAGATGGATCTATCTTCTCTACTCACTTTTTTTTTTTTCCTAATTAAGTGGGTCGAGGTGGAAAGCCAGAAAACACGGTTGTATAACTCGAGGTGGAAAGCCAAAAATTACAGGTGTGTAGCTTGAGAAACGGGTGTCACAATAGACGTCTATAAAAGGAAACAGGGGGAGAAAAAATCACAACTCAGAAAAATAAAACCTAGCTCTGCCAATTCACTTACCAAGACTTCCTTCAATTTGAAAACAAAATGGAATTCCCTTCAATTCCTGAAAGCTCCTTAGATTTGAATTTATCTCTTGCTCCTCCTTCAACCCAGGAAACGTCAAATGAAAATGTTGTGTTTCCACATTCCAATTTCCATACCGGTTCTACTTATGTGCAAGTTGTAAACATGCATAATGAAATGCTATCAAGTATGCACTTGCAAAATGAAATGGCAAGGAGGAAGATACCCAATTTTTCAATGCTCGCAGTGCTGCTTCAATGGCAAATTTAGGATTGCGTCTGCTAGCAAGGAACCAAGAATGTGCTTCATTGAATGCACAAGCCGCATCCTTGAAGGCTGAAGTTGTAGAATTGCATAAGCTCCTCAAACAATCAAACCGAAAAAATCAAGACTTTACTGAACTGGTGCAAGTTTTACAAACATGTGTAAAGACTCGTAGGTTATAGTTTTATTGATGAATTTAATGCTTTGAAAGACTTGTATGGTACTAGTTTTGTAGTTTTATTTATTTTGTTGTTGGCTTGTTTGATGAAAATCATTTATAATCATAAGTTATCTTTTATTATGTCATATCACAATTAGATCCCCAAGAAAACGGAGAATTTGAAAGAGAAAAATAGATAAGAAAAGGGAAAACTCTCTTCCTTTTATTTTGGAACATTTACACTATGACCCCTTGGATTACGAATCATGGATCCGTCATTAGCCATCGCCACCACAGACGTTGTCTCCACTTAGATTCACTTCTTAATCTCCATACGTACAAGAGTCGTAAACCACTTCAAATCTAGCGCATTTATGCATAATAAGTAAAAAACTATTATGTCATGTATTCTTGTATTAATTAATATTCAAAACTTAAGAGAACAGTTGGTGTCTCTCTAGTATTATTGCAAGCTCGGTACTAGACAAACTCTCTTATATTGTCTTGATTGAAATCAACACTATGTAGTCAAAAAAATTCATCATTTTGCAAATGATGTTGTAGAAAGCACTTCTACTTATAAGCGTTTATGTTAGAAGTACAATTTGTTTTTAATATTAAAAATTCAAATACAGGTCTGAAAGTACCAAAACTTGCTTTTAAAGCAATTCCAAACAAAATTTAATGTGTTTCCTTCGGCTCCATACATTCTTCTTCCTCGTGGAGCCCTTGATTGAATATGATACAAACAATTATCAATGCAACGGTCGACGATCACATGCTAGTGACCATTGCACTGCAACGTTCACTAGTAGTATTACACTCACCATTAATACAATTCTTTTTATTGAATTTAAAATTACTTAAATTGTATTGACCCAAAAAATGTATAAATACCCTTCGACCTTCTCTCACTCTATCCCTTTTTAATCAATTGTTTTTGGGCATGTTAGCATTTTTGCTCTCCTAAGTTACTGTCCTAAAGCCCTTTGTGTCACAAAGAAACTTGGGCCATTTAGATTCCATCCTTGGATAAAATGGGTTTTCTGACTTAGGTGTTAATTATTTATTATTATTATTATTATTATCTATTACATACAATGTGCCTACAACCAACCAATTTGCCATACGAATGTTGGCATCGGCATCTTGATCACTCCGTCATTTGAGTTCCATCCTTGTAGATCCAAACTATATTGGGTCCTTATTTTTTACCTGCAGGATGACTCAAAATGCCTAGAGGAGGGTGAATAGGTAAGTTAGCAGATTAGGTTTCCGTGGATTATGTACATTATTATTATCTAGTAGATAATGTTTATTATCCACGGGATGATCTTACATGACAATGTGCCTACGGTCTTGGTGCCCTCAACCAACGTGCCAATATGAATGATAAGATTTGATAAATCACAAAGTAGACAAGGAACACTTGATGATTTATCTAAGAAAAATAAGAACTACATCACAAAAACAGATGCGTTGAAAAAAGCATGTAATCCCGCATCGTCACTACACTTCCAATGCAACTATAAGACCCATTCAACACTTGATGCATCAATTAAGCTTCAACCTGTGAATCATGGGCACCGTGAGACTATAAGTTGTCAACTTATCAAGGATTGTTATTCAAGATCACTCCGTCAATGAAATTCAAGGATGAGTTCAAAATAGACAAATCAGGTGATAAAATCTAATCCTATTAAAAATAAGATTAAGATAAAAATACTTTGAGTGACTGAACTATAATAAAATTTGTAGATCCAAACTATATTGAATGATTCCAGTAGTCAATGTCCGTTATTTTCAAGGTAAAAGAGCCAACTGCAATAAATATTCATCCTCTGCCACAATCGTTTGAAGAAGTCAAAACCAATCAATATAAGTTTACATTTGGCATTCGCCCGCGAAATGAAAATGCCTTGCAATGCACACATTCGAATGGAAGTGATTGTTCTTGATTTCTCGACCTAATCGTCATGTTAGCCAAGAATATAGTTAGGTTAAACAAATCGACAATTTAATTTTCTAAATTCCGATTCCAATAGATGAGAAATCTTTGATTGAACCCGTATAATAAGTTCCTTTTCTTTTGCCTCTCCATATTCCTCACGAATAATATAAAAAAAAGATTAATTTGATTTTTATCAGAAAGAATCAACATTGCCAACATAGCCATAAACAATAAAGCTAGAGCCAATAATTTGTTTGTGAAATGATGTGACAATATTAATGTATGTGTCAATATATCACCAAATGAGAGAATAAGTGAGTCAAAAAGTGAGCCACGTTACATAATTCGATGAATAATTATGGTGTCCAAATGGTTAAAAAGAAACCAAAATGTTGGCCTTGTAGTGCTCTAAAACAGAATGTGGAAGATGAGGTAAACGAACATCAGTCCTTTCTTCTTTTTAAATTTCTTTGCACAAATTTGAGCACAACAGGTAAAATTCCATAGAAACCATAATGACAAAACATATATGGTCGGCCGGCAAAGGAAAGGGACAATTGAACAAATCATATACCTTCCTGATCAATCTCTCTGCTCTCCACACATCTGTAGCTACGTGCCATCCATGCATCCAAAATTCCATTTCACAACTTGGAAAGAAAATCATTTAGAACACAAACGTTTGGGAAACATTTGATTCTCTTTCTCTCTCTCTCTCTCTCTCTCTCTCTCTCTCTCTCTCTCTCTCTTCTCCTAACTTGTCAATTTTCAACAAAATTCATCATTGCAAAAAATAATCTTAGTACAGATAGGGATACGACACCAGCTAGCTGCATGTGAATCACACATGAACTAGGGTTTTATGTGGCTCAGATCTTGACAGCATACAAGTTTCCTGCATTTTATATATATGCTTTCTTGGTCGACCATGATCCTTATTTTATTTTCAATTCATTACCCAATTAATAACACTTTTGAACTTATTGTGATTCTCATCATCATCATTATTGTTACCCAATTAATAAATTATTTTGTTTTCCGATTATTATACATTATGGTTGATTAATTTACTTAACCTCTCTAAATTTTTTTTCTTAAATAAGGATTTTATATAATCCAAACAGTATACCTTGAAAAAATTGATAGAAAAAAACTAAAAGAAAAGTTGTTTATCAATCTCACCCCTCTATCTCCTCCTCCTCCTCCCTCTTCCCTCATCATGCCTCAATTAAGAGATGTTGATGATCGCGACCACTTTATATTAATTTTGGAAGAAAGAACCCATAAGTGAATGAGAAACTTCACACTGAAGAAACTTGAGAGAGGTAATTGAGTTAAGTTGGGACCTAATAGCAACGTACACTACGATAATAAATTTTTTGATAAAAAGGAATTAAAATTTTATTAGATCAATAGGAATAACAATACAAAAGATACATACTATAAATGTTGCCATCCTAAAAACAATATGGCAAACATGGGGTAAACTTCCCCGGTGACTTGAGCGAACTGAAAAGCTGAAACGATTTGGAGAGAATTACTCTCGAAAATAACTTTTCTATAACCCCTCTCAACTGTCATAATTTTCCCGAATCTAGTCTAATGATATTAAGGACAAAAACTAGCCGCTAACTGACATAAATCTTCTAGAGAGACTGCGAATACTTAGCAAACTCAACTAAGTTTCTGGAATCATAAGAGGAAAACAAAAAACCAAAAAACTCATAAAGTTTATGGACTTTATTGAACAAACTAAATTAAAATAAAAAACTAAAACAATATCGGCAAAAGGAAAACCAACTATCTCTAATCTTCCTTTGAGACATGACATAGACAGCGCCACTTAGTTACTTCATGGCCTCAACGCACTAATGAGCAGTGGATCTACCATGACCAAGCCGCAACATCTCAAATAGCAATCTCGCAAGATGAGGCACAACCAGAACCTAAATCTGAGACAATAAATCTGCCAAAGAAGAAGTAGATCGACATAAGTTCACCAAAAATCTAAAGAAATCGAGGGGCCCAATCTAAAGCTTTCTCTCTCTCTCTCTCTCTATTTTAGCGGCTAGGGTTTTTCTATGATATTAATAAATATTGGTATTGGTGAGATTCTCAATATATATACATCTGTAAAATCCTATTATTAATATGAACGATCCATTTAATTCTTCAAGGGAGATTCCACATTGACCCGCAAGATTTGCATAGCAGGTTGAATCTGTTGAATTAATGGGTTACAACAATACCAACCAATAAACTAGTTTATCTAAGACAAAGATGGATCCCCACCAGAAATCATTAGAAAACGATCAATGTTAAACAAGTATTTGATTCAACGAAGCAGAACCCTGGGTGGCTCAACTCGTATGTATCTTTACCCGCATGTGCATGCAACTTGGTTTTACAATACCAGAACTGAAGTGAAAGAAAATGAAGTGGGCAAGGCAAACGGAATATATTTTTATTACTACTAAATCTCGGAAAAGGAAGCATATAACCATCACATCTCTGTGTTCAAATCAAAATCCTTGTTTTCCAGCTGGTGTTCCAATCCCCAAATTTATAAAGCAACAATTTGCATATCTTTTTGCTAGAACTAAATCTAGGACAAGGTCGCATATGATCATCACATCTATATTCAAATCAAATCCTTGTGTTTCAAACTGGTGTTCCTTCCAGACAGGTATTTGAAGTTAAAGCAACTAAAATATCTCAAAGCTTCGGATACTTTTTTTTGGCCTAATCTCAGACAGACAGGTGTTTGCAGTTAAAGTCGGAAATAAAATCATATGCATGGCTGTGCCATATCTATATCTTCAAGTAGGAATTTAAATATCTCTAGTTGCATATCTTTTCTTCCATTTCGTGTTTTAGTTTACCATGAATATCTTTATTGAGTTAGTGGGTTTTCCATTTGGTTTTCTATAGCATTTGAATAAAGTGAATTTTTATTTTACCGGAGCTTATGGTTGGTTAGTAGGTTTGTCTTGCATTACAACTTGGTCTTAATTAATTTTAAGTGGATATGTAAAAAAATACTCTCTCTCCAAACAAGAGATCCTACTAATAACATTATTATTTTTTATTTTTATACAAACGATAGGAGAATTACAAGATACTTTTACAACAGGTCAATACACCTACAACAATTTACAACAAGCCAATACATCCACAACAAGACAATACTGCGATTAACTAGATATCGAACTCATCACAAATATATATCATCCTCGCCATTCATGTGAGTCCAACCAAATGAAGACAAATACCACTAGACTAAAAGCTAGTTGATATTATAAAACAATCAAACATCGTAACGAATTAACAGTTTATAATAACAAAACTCAGCTGTCAGAAAATGTAGCCCACATCTAAATTTTCTGTCTTCAAGCATAAGTTAATTAACTTATCTCATCCCCCTTCAATAACAGTAAAACACACAGGAACAACACAAGAGTTATAACAATGAATAAGTAGCTCCCCAAAAAAAAAAAAAAAAACTTAGCTGTCAGAAATAGATAAATTAATGTGTACCAAATGCAAGTCCCTATCTCCTTTTGCTTTATGTCTTAAACAACCATCCGGGAAGGGAACTCTTTTGTCAAATTAAGTGACCATAATGGATTAAAATCATTTGAATTCTAGCAGTTTTTGGCAGTTACGCCTACCACTCACCAAAATCCAGGGGCAATATGGTCAAGGAAATTAGGAAAGGTAGTGATTGGAGAGGTGTACTTGGCTACTCCTGGTGCTCTGCTTAGACGCGTTTGGGAAAGAGCTAAGCATCTTTTCCAAACATGGGACCACGTGCTTTTTCTTTTGGTCTTTAATTTTATTAGGGTTAGGGTCCACGTGTAGGTCGGTCCAACACACGTGCATTGAATTCTTAATCTCAGCCTTAAATTTTACTTTGGGAACTTTGCGGAAGAGAAATGAAGAGCCACTTGCTTTCGTTTCATAATTGCCGACTTGCATGTATTTTGGGATCATTGATTTGGACTGCCCTTTAATTCAAAGGGAGAAATGTTAGTCCCTCAATCTTTTGAAAGTTCATAAATTAATACTTCAAAACACACGAAAGACAGAGCAACATCAAAGCAATATACCTTAAAAAAAAAAAAAAAAAAATTGTTATGTTATATTCTAACATGCACTTGAAAAACAACATATACGACAACGAAAGAGAGAGTTGGATGATCATTAAAATAACTAAAATTTAACGAATTTTAGGTCATATATGAAACATATATATAAAATAATAATTATCATGGATGAGATGGGATGGGACAATGTGCAATGCATAACTCTTACACAAACATGAGAAAACTTAGTGACCTTCAATGGGGTGTCCTTTGAGAACTAACCACTATTTTGCCCGTGCATATATAGTTGGAAAAATGCTGCTTTTCATATTAATTTGTTTAGAAATTTTTGGCGTATATATGGAGCTGTTATTTTCTTATCAGGACATCTTTCAGCCTGAGTCAATAAAAGGTAGAAATTTTTCGCGATGGATTAATGATCTTGCAAAAAGGAAAAATGGAATATCAATAATAACGATAATAACAATACTTAAACAAAGAATCGTAGACTCACTTAATAAGCGCATCAGTGAGTGACACTAATTTAAGTGCGCGTCAGTGAGTGACACTAATATTTTGCTGAGAGTTTATCTCACAATCCAAATAGGAAACGTTACTTTTAGGACTTTAAAATTGTTGACTGTCTCCACTAATTAGCAATAAGTGAGGCACTAATTTATCATATTTCAGAATTAAGGTTTTCCGCATTTGATAAGTGCTTTTGGGTTACGTGATCTAATTGCATCCTAATTACGTATATGTGTGGTGTCTGTTTAGTTCACCAATTTTCAGTTGCCTCCTAGTGTTGCCTATTGAAATCCCTCCAGAGTTTTTATTCAGCTCAACGAATTTTTGTTAAATCAATTGTCGTCTCACTGCACAAATCATGCAATATAGGCCATAGAGTTTGATATATATATATATATATATGCGATTCTCAAACATATATATATATATATATGGATGCTGACATGATCTTCATATGAATGGTGATCATTGTCAAAATGCTTGGATTATCTTGTTGGAATGTTCATATATGTTGTCGATTACCCAACTTCAGCTACGGTGAAGTGAGAGATTTCCCTTACAAGCAGAGTAGATCGACATCCATACATACCGACAACATAGTGAGAACACGCCAACAATATAACGAGAACATATCCACAATTCCCAGAAATGGTATGTCTCATTCACTCATGTAGGTTTTACAATTGAGTTTCTCTAGCTAGTTGTTTAAGACTAACAGAAAGTTCAAACTCACTCTCCTCCACAATTAGGAAACTGGCTAATAACCAATATGTGCCGCCCAAAGGCCAAATCACTACAATGAGTTGATAGCAATTTGCTTGAAACTGATAGCTGCAAATCTCACCACCTCACATTTGTCTTGCAATAGATTCTTTTTTCAATTTCTATTCTCAAATTGATGTGCCCTTCAAACTAAATTCCAAATTAGAACGTTGTGGATACACACAGGGCAGCATGCTCTAAAAATTTTCAACTCCTAGTGGTTCACGACTTGGACTCTCTCATTCTCTCTGTGGACCATATTGCACCAAATAATGCATGTGATGAAAGATCTTGACCAGGGAACCTGCAAGAACTTCTCCTTCTCCTTGGCTGCCTTATTTTTTTATATATCTTGAAGCATTGGAATCTTAAAAAGTTCATCTGTTTGGAGTTTCTTTTTTGGTAGTTTTTTTCATATCTACATTATCTGTCACTATGTTGAGTAGGGGCATGAATTTGGCCAAATCATAACTCTTCCAGATAATAAGCAGCTTAATCTGATTTCTGGGTTACCAACTTACCATTATATTGGATAAGGATTAATTAGCCTCTGAAAAGTCAAGTCCATCAATACAACCATATCTAAAATTGTATTCACATTATACTTTGGACTACAGATTGGAAAAACATGTACTGACCTGTTTTTTTCTTGGGCAACGGCGTGTGAAGCTCTGGCAAGCGTGCCCTCAGCTTAATTACTTGGAGCACAATATGCGTTCAAAGACTCCGTACTCACATGGATGCCAGATTTTTCCTTGAAGACTTTTCGACCAGAAACTCCAAGTCAATTTGACTTAATTACTTGGAATTTAGGATGAATTAATTAGAAGATTGTAGGCCACAATCTTTGTGTTCTCCATTTTATAATTGCCAAGGGATTACATTAATGTGGTGTGTGACTAATTTTAAAGAGAGAAAGGACATATCTTCATCATAATTAACCAGCATGCTTGGTCTACCACCAAAGAAAAATCAGTACTTTTTTCATATGCTTCATCATATCTAGCTACTGAACAAGCCACCAATCCTTTCCAACCTTTATTGCAATGCCTGTCATTGTTGAAATTAATTTTGTGCATATATCATAATCAAATTGGGATCACCATCAGCATCATTGAAGTACATACCTATATGCATTTAGTTCTTAGTTGAAATTAATGGTCTTCTTTAAAGACACAGGGCTTGACTATGATAAAAGGATTGATATATGATGTACTAGTAGTAATGATATAGTAACAAAAAGAAGAGGAAGAAGAATTTGAAAAAATTTATTGTCACCCCTAAATTTATTGAAGGCATCCCCTAAAATATATATACAGTCTCATTCTATTAAGGGACACCCTTTAGGGTCCCGTACGAATTTTTTTTCAACAATTTAGACAAATTGGAAACCGTTTCGACATCCAATTGTGTCCTACAAAATCAATGAATACGGTGCTTCAAAAAAGTACTAAAATTTCAATAACTTAATTGAGTGGTCAAATTATATCGGATTTAAGTGATTTTTTTTTGTAGAGGCGATCTTTGAATGATTATCAAAAAATTAGATATTTGGATTAGTGAAATACAATGCAGAGTGGGCCCTATAAGGGTATCCCTTAAATAAACCCTCAATGAAAACTCTCTGTATATATATTATTTTTTTAAAGACTTTTCCTATTAAGAGGGGCGATAATATACTGAACTCATACACATTACACGAATGCTAGGACTCAAACTTGGGACTAAGCATGACAATGGGTCGTGTCGTGTCAGGTATTTATAGTTACCTGTTTAATAACATGTTTACTCATTCTTAGTTTCCAATAGATTTGTACACTTAGGGGTATTTATAGTTGGATGATTAGCACATTAATTTATGTCGTTAAAATTAAAATTAAAATATTTATTTTCACATTATTATAAATAAATAATAATAATAAAAAGAGGAAACATGGGACTACATTAATTTAAAAATAATAATAATAATTTTTTTTTTTAAAAACAACAACAACAACAATAACAACATCATGGGGCGCTTCCTGATTCCACAATAGGAGCCTTTAGTTTGGCCCTCTGAACCTCTTCTCTTGGGTTTTCATGCACAGCTTCTTGGGGCTCATCACTTGAGCTCCCAAAGATCACACCTTTAGCTTGAGCATAACTTGTGTCATGATCTCGTTGCTTGCGTTTACCCGGTCGATCTAGGGCCTCCAGCTACTTTTGCATGTCTTGAGAGTAATAATCTACCATCTTTGACAGCTTTTGATTCTCTTCCTGCAATATTTCAAGCTGATGTCGATTCTCCTCCGTCATCTTTGCCTTTTCCCTCTTCAAACTCTTTATAACACGTTAACAATCTTCAACCAAATTCCACTCTACAACCAACTGAGCTCTTAGCACTTGCACCTCATGAGATTTCACAATGAGGCGATGACCCACATTTTCCACTGACACGGCACTTTGCACGCTAAGTGTCATGGCATCACTCGCCACCTTGTTATCATCCTTTGTTCCCAGCACGCGCACATCCCTGAGAGCCACCAAACTCCTCACATCTCCAATGGCAACATCATTGTCAAGAAGTAATGAGTCGTTTACGATAACTGGTCCTCGTGAGGAAGCAAAGTAGGGCGTCCACACTGGTGCAGCCCTTTGCCCCTCTGCCTATGTTAGAGGAGCTAGGTTTAGATCGATAGAAAATAGGAATGAAGAGGCCATTTTATTTTTGAGTTTGAGGAGATAGGTTTAGATTGAGAGAAATGGGAAGGAAGAAAATTGGTCAAGATAGTTTTTTTGTTTTTTGAGTTGTGATTTTTTTTCTCCCCTTGTTTCCTTTTATAGACATCCATTATTATGACACCCATTTCTGATTTTTTTTCTCCCTGTTTTTGCACCTCGAGCTACACACTCATGTTTTCTAGAAAAGAACGAAAAGAAAAAAGAAAGACATGTGAAATTCTAGTTCTTTTAAAAAAAACAGCTTGTAGAAACATTATAAATATCAAATAGTGTAGCATATAATCACAACGTTGTCTATAGTATGGTGGATAAGGTGTTGGAGAGGAATGAAAGTGGTAGGGGTTAGAAACCCCTTATGTGTGTGCTGAAGTCTCCATTTCCTTTCATTTTTTAGCAGGTTGGCAGGTATTACATAGGTTAACACAACCCATTTAATAAACAGGTATTTTAGCGGGTTGGCAGGTTGACCCCTAAAAAATTAATATAACATAAAATGACTACTATTGAAGACCAAGTTGTTTTTAAATCCAAACTTATTTGTTGACAATCCATCTCGAAATCCCACTTTTAATAAGCCATAGCCCTACCATTAGCTCCCTTACACTCACAAGTTGATGAAAGTAAATGTTATTTTTTATAAATGGGACTTTAAATCCTATATTTGAGCCTCCAAGTGAAGTACATGAATTCAAAATTCTTCAGTTTTGTTGAAGTTTTTACGGTTTATAAATCCAGTTGTTTGTGCTTTTGTTTGATACACCAAAACCGAACATTGGAGAATACATTTAAGTTTGCTAACCAAGTTACACGATACCTCTACCCAAACTGAAAATGTTAATGGTTTTCAATAGCATCATACTGAAGTTTGCAAAAAAAATTCGGCAGAACCCCACTTTATCATTTCAAAATTCATCAAAGATGGTATTCCGCTTGAGTAAATGGACTTCATGGGTTGGGTTGGTGCCTTGGTACTTTGATTCTTTTATTTTGTTAAGTGAATGTACTCAAAATAATAATTTGGTGGGTGAGAAGTTATAAGCTAAGAGTTTCGAGGTTTTATATATCTTCGATCTCATGATCAAGGACGGACAAAGAATTTGAAAATAGCATGGGCTAAATTTATCTTATATACAAACTTAGAAAACTTGACTGTACGAGTGAATTTTAGTGAAATATGAATTTTAAGGTCAATTAGCAATTACATGATAAACTTCTCCATGAAATGAAAAGAATTGAAAGCATTTATTATCCATTATAAAAGAAGAAGAAAAAAAAAACTGAACCATTTTAATCCATCCAAGCCAACTTGGAAAATAAAAATGAGAAGAAGTAGCCAAAATTTATAAGGAAAATAAAGAAAAAAGAATTGGCATTTTATGTAAACTAGAAAAGGTAAAGTTTTTTTTTTTTTTTGGGGACAAAAAAAGTAAAGTATGTTCTCTAGAAATGTGTGTTTTTTGAAAAAGGCTGAGTAATAAATATTAATTAACTAAAGAAAAAAAAAATTTTATGTGGGTGGGATCACAGGATGGGGTGTGTGGAGGTGTGCTTTGATGAACTGAGTATTAATATTGGATTATAAAATATCAAGTCACTCGGGTGGACGTAGGAATGTCCCTGCTCATGATTCAGGCTTTTTTTAGGTTAATGGTTAGTATACAATTAGTAATTGTATTAAGAAAGATGAGTGTCTAATAAAACTCCCCACATACTTATCAAGATAAGTGGAAGACCGTCCTAAATAGGGGCATGAAGAAGATCTTCTCAAATTTTCTTAAAAGTGCTCTATTTCCACCCACCTTATCTTTAAACTTTTAAAAACAAATTTAACCATATTATAAAATGACTTAAAAGGACTTAAGGAAAAAGAAAGAGAAACAAGGTCTGTCGAATTTTGGACTTCATGTGCCACTGTCATAACTAGATAAACAGTAGCACATGATGATGATTGAACTTGGACTTTTAACAAATTTGAGCGTGAGACACGTGAATTGGGCGAGTACTGTTGTTTTTCCCTTATCTGTTTGGCTTTGTACTCTTCGACATTCCCATGTGTTTTGCATGGGTGTTTTATATTTTTTACTGCAAAGTTCATTAGATTTATAGTCTTTGGAGAGAGAGAGAGAGAGAGAAGACATGAGTAGAGAGAATAAAAGGAGAAAGGAAATGAGGTAATAATTAAAAGGGTATTTTAAGAATATTAGTGGTGGAAAAATAGGATGATATTTTTTAAAATTTATATTGTAGGTAGAAAGATAAGGTGAGTGAGAAATAAGTCAAATAAGTGAAAATAACAGCACTATTTTCTTAATTACGAACCAAAATTTCTTAACAGGGTAAGAATATAAAGAAGTGAACCAAGTGGAAATG
This sequence comes from Prunus mume, assembly GCF_029339155.1. Lineage (NCBI taxonomy): Eukaryota > Viridiplantae > Streptophyta > Magnoliopsida > Rosales > Rosaceae > Prunus > Prunus mume. The sequence goes on along the minus strand of NC_142703.1, from coordinate 17,267,264 downwards.
CATGCATGCACTGTTTACAAGGTGGGCAGAAAAGAAGGTTAGGCTAAGGTGGGCGGTTGGATAAGCACGGGGCAGGCAATTATGTTCACGGTGGTCAATGTGGATAACTGGCGAACTGATAAGTGTTTACTACTGTTATTGTCTCAAATGGAGGAGAAAGAGAGGAGGCCTTCTGGATTGTGTATTTGGACAATTTCAAAAAGGGATTAACGACCAACTTTTTTTACTTTTGTTTATATTACTTTACTTGTTCTCAAAGGGATTAACGACCAACTTTTTTTACTTTTGTTTATATTACTTTACTTGTTCTCACAACACATGTGCCTAATATTATGACTTCAGATTTTGCCTCATCATACCCTTGACTTGAGGCCGATGACTCACGAGCTATTTTTTTTTACCTTTATTCTTTTGAGTATTGGAGGGCATGTGATTCCAATTTGGGTCCTCTAACTATCATGATAAGCTCATTTCTTACAATACGTGGCCTAACTAATTATACATCTAATTTCCTGTTTAGAAGTGATTATGAAACTCTTAAAAACGCTTTATGACAGTCAAAAACGTTTTGATAACGTTTGACAGAAATATTTAAAAGTGCTTTTGAGTCATAGCACTTGCTTCACATAGTATATGTTTCTCTAAAAAGCACTTGGATTTTTTATATAAAAAAAAATTTAACGTTTTAATAATAAAGATGCTTATGAGTAGAAATATTTCCTAAAACAACAGTTCCAAATAAACCCTATGACATGTTGTCAAAGAATAATGAGCCCTACCATTCACGCTAAAAAATTTACTCACTATACTCGACGAAGATGTATGAGATGAGGTCAACAATGACAATTTTATTTTTGACATTTTTGAAATTTTTTATTACTACTTATGAAGTTTTCAGAAACATCAATGAAAGGGTCAAAATTGAAAAGTTGGGAAAAAATTTAGATTCTATGGAGGAGTGCAGTGATCAAATTTGTGTGTGCGCGATGATCCACGCTCAAGACTCGAACAACGGCAAACTTAGCCCATACATATAAACACAGTTCAGCCCAATCTGGTCAAGGCCATTATCAACCTTATGGGCTTCAACTAAATATCCAGTAGGATTTTGATAAGAGCCCAAGAACAATCATGTCTCCGTGAAGTCTGACTGAGAGCAAGATTCAGAAGCTGTACTTGTAAACCCAGACGACGACAATGGAGAAGAGTGCAAGGTGGCGATTGGATTGTATTTCTCGTCACCTTGTATTACCACCTCAAGCTAATCACGGTCTGCAGCAGGTGAGATTGATTCCTCCACAACCTTTTTCCATTTTTCTTCTTTAATTTTTTGTTGGGTTATCTTTTGCACTATGTACTGAGAAGCTTGGTGGAAAAAGAAAAGATGTTGTATTTGATAAAGTTTGAGTTTTTAACTACTGCAAGGTGCTGTTATTAAGTAATGGGCAAGTGAAGAGTGAGGAGGCAGAGCCTGTGGTAATAGGAGGAATGGTGTTGGACATTCATGCCACACCTTCTATCCCTGCAAATCCCAGAACCACTACTCCAGGTAAGGTAAGTTTAGTTTTCTTCCCCCACAAAATTTTTGTTTGAATGAAACTTTTCATATAAAGTTTTTCTTTTAGGTGAATTGGAATTGTATGTCCAACGTTGTAATTGTACTCTTTGTGTCTGGTAAGTTAATTCATTTTGGTATTTTAGATTCCACTTTGCTAAACAATTTCAAGCTTCTGGAAAAGTTCTGCTGCTCCAATTCCCTTAGTTTAGAATATAAAATGGCTAATGAATTATGCCCAGATGGAAAATGGTAATTTTCATGTGAGTTTGATTGAGTATTTTGAGACTTCAAATTGTAGTACCCCCAATTGCCTAGTTTTCAGAATTTTACCTTGAAGTTCATGCTTTGAGATGATGAAGATTTGGTTCTCACTGCTAATACAGAGTCTTCAGCAGGGCTGCAAGTTGGGATTATTTTTCTTCTTCTTTTATTGGATATTGATTTGCTGTATTTTGACGTTTCAAATTCTGTCACCACCAAGCAGTGGCGGATCCAGGATTTGAAATCCAACTGGGCGAAATTCACATTAAAAACTCGAGGTTATGAGTAAATCTCATTAATAAATATAAAAATATACACCTAGTATGAGGACATAATGAGCCTTATCCTCAAATGCATCTCTATACATAAATAAAAGTATAGCGAAAAAAAATATATATTCTTTTTCTTTAAAAAAAAATTTCCAACAAATTCTTTATTTTCTTGGGATTCGAATTGTGATCTGACATAACAAAAGATAACCTATTTAATCCAACATCCCAACAAAAAATCAAATAAATTATCATAATAACATCAATGCCTTTAATCAAACATTAACATACCAACAACAAATCAAAACATCTCAACAATACCAATATCAAATCAAACATCTCAACAAAATTCCAAAAATCAAAGAGGAGATAATTAAAGAGAAGATAATTAAAGAGGAGAAATTTTAGGTTATGCATACATAACATATGGCTTACTTTTTGGTGGGCATTGGTATGTATGTTTCACATGGGTTAGCCTATTTTATATGGGTATTTTTTAATTTTTGAAAATTTTGGGGTAGGCAGTAGCCTACCTTGCCTTAGGTATAGGACCGCCCCTGCCACCAAGGGCTAAGTTTAAGTAATTGTACCTTGAAGTTTATGTTTGAAATGATGAAAAATTGGTTTTCACTGCTACACAGAAAGAATCTTTCAGCAGGGGTATATATTGGAAAAGATTGTTCTTTTATTAGATATTTATTTGCGTGTGCTTATCCATGGGAATCATCTGCTCAGGTCAGCTATGTACTAGGAGGGGTAGCAAGGAATGTTGCTGAATGCATATCAAAGCTAGGAGCAAAGCCATTCATGATTAGTGCCTTGGGGCTTGACATGCCAGGTGGTCTTCTGACCTTTTTTTTGTTTATTATTACAAGTACTGCTTTCCAACCTCCACAACCACAAGAGCCATGCAGGTTTCATCATCGATAGTACTTTGTGAAATTGATAAGAATTGTTTGGATGCTTAGTTGGAAAATATCAAGTAATGCTTGTGGGGCTGGGATACTTTTTTATATAATTTTTTTGATATATCGTAATGTTGGGATGCCAGGCTTCCAGTGATTTAAGTAGCAATATGAACATACTCCAAATTGGAGTGCTCATTGTAATCACTCCGTAGTCCAAATCTGATGTTACGATTGATAACCATATCTCCAAAATTAATTTATTTGAATCTTAACACATGAATCTCAAAACATCTCAGGCTTATTCACTAGGCTTTGACTGTTTTTATCTGAATTGTGTTTGCAACATAATCACATTTTTTTGTACAGCACATATGACTTGTGAAACTGACAAGTTACACATTTTCTTTTTCATTAGGAAACTTATTGTTGGAGCACTGGAAGTCTTCTGGGCTATCTACTGAAGGTCATCTATTATGTTTGCAATTTACCTTTCACCTACGGTGACTTTTGATTATAGTTATAACTCCAGATTGCAATAAGGTTTTAGATATTCTATTTACAACAAGAATTTAGTCAGTTTGACTTATCTTTCAGTGTGTCTGTCGGGGATAATTTAAAATCAAAATTGAGTCCTTTTTCCTTTATCTTGAAATTATTAAAGCATCTCAGCACAATTCGTACTCGTGTATTAATATGTTATGATGGTTTTGGATTAGGGATTTGGAAGCACCAAAACATTGAGACTCCTGTTGTGTGCAATGTACTTGATGTTAGTGGGGAGTTGGCTGCTGCTGTTGCAAGTGTAGAAGCTATCGTAAGTTCAAGTTCAATAAGAGAAATTTGTTTATTTATGAGAGTGGTTAAATTGAAAACATAAACAAAGCTTAAGTTAAGAATGGCAAGTTCAGAACATTTAATGCTTACATGATGACCCTGGAACAGGAAAAATTTCTAACACCTGAGTGGATCCAGCAGTTCAAATATAATATACGCTCTGCTCCAGTGTTGATGATTGATGCAAACCTGAATCTTTCTGCGCTAAAAGCTTCTTGCCAGTGTATTTATTACATTTTACTTTAGATCTCCCTCTCTCCCTCTCTCAGTATCTTTTACTCAATTCTCAATTCTATTTTCTCTTATTTGGGTTCATTTCAGTGGCTGCAGAATGCGAAATTCCGGTGTGGTTTGAACCTGTATCAGTAGCAAAATCTAGAAGAATCAGTTCAGTTGTCAAGTATGTGAGTGTTATCCTTTTGCTCTTATGTCCACTTTGCTATTAATTCTTCTTAAATGTTAGATCCAGGTCACTCGTAGAACAGGTTATGCCCTTTTTATGATTATAGTTGTAGTTGATGAGTATCTACGAGTGCTTATCCTTTTTTTGGTATCTTTTTCTGCCTGGGGATGAGGGGGCATGGAAAAAAAAGAACTGGTTACCTTACGGCCTCCCTTGACATGTACGGGAACTAATACATAATAAAATTTTACAGAGATGGATCTCATTGTATAATCATGTTGTTGTTTGTAAGTTACTTGGGTTCAACCCCTTGCCATCTTTAATAAAAAATTGCACTACTATTTAAAGAAAAAACTATTTAAGGGTAACTAATAAACAGTTATGTGCTTGACCCTGATGTAGTCTTTATATTTCCAGGGTTTCTTTTTTATCCTCATTTGCAACTAAATGTACAGGTAACTTTTGCTTCACCCAATGAAGATGAACTTGTTGCCATGGCAAATAATTTGTCTGGTGGAAATGTGTATCGTCCAATTGAAAGGAACAATAGCAGAAAGAAATGTTCAACAGAAACCTTGTTCCATATGCTAAAATCTGCAGTCTGGGTTTTACTAGAGAAGGGTATTAAAATAGTTGTTGTGACAGTTGGTTCAGATGGTGTGTTCTTATGCTCTAGAGGAGGGCCAAGCTTCATGAGGATTGGTTGTGAGGGAATCAAACAGTATGCTTCCAATGGAGAATTATTTAATACCATGACTGCAAGTTGTCCTTCAAATCTGTTCTCGAGTCCTCCGGATTCTGAGAGAAGCTCTTTTCTCTTTGCTGTGCATTTTCCTGCACTTCCTGCATCAGTGGTGAGGCTTACAGGGGCTGGTGATTGCTTGGTTGGGGGAACTATTGCTTCTATTTGTGCAGGTTTAGATGTCGTGCAAAGTCTGGCAGTTGGTATTGCAGCTTCCAAAGCTGCAGTTGAGGCAGAGACCAACGTGCCTTCTGTATTTAATTTGGCTGCAATTGCAGGTACGAGTTCAAACGTGTATTTTGCATATAGCTAGGTATCCTACTTAACCCCATCTGGTAGTATATTTTGCGTAAAAATTAAATAAAGTGTGTATGAAATTGCATGAGTGTTCATATTTTCCCCATACCATTTGGTGTACGTGATTACTGCAGAGCATTAGACAACTAAGATGGCCTAATGGCAGAATTTCAAGGTATTGTTAAATCACTGAAATATCTTGTACTCGAAAATGTGATGCTTGAGATGACACAGAATGGTAATTAGTAAACCCAGTTACCACACACACACACACACACAGCTTTATTCGTCTCATGTTAACAAGTTGGAAAATAAAATATTTGTGAACCCATTTCTGAGGGGCATCCTGTCTAATTCATTTTCATGAATATTATTGCCTTTCTGTATAGGCAAAACCATTGTAACTTCTGGTGGTTTTACATGAATGAAAGAGATTCCATTACTTGATGCAAGGCTCTATATGTTGATTGTTGTGCAATTATTTTCCTTGCAGATGACGCAAGATCGGTATACTTGGCTGCCAAAGTTGTGTTCCATCAATCAATGCCGTAAAACCATGGAACTGCAAATCAAGCTGAATGGTTAGATTGTTGTAGCTGAATCAGTTAGATTGTTGTAAATCAGAGGGAAACATTCACTTGAGGAACCATGCCAATATTTGTTTTCTGCTAATGTTCTTCATCCATTAATGTTGTCAAGGAGACATCATTTCATTATCTGATCTGATTCAAGATATTGTGAAGTTGTTGACTATTGTCAGAGTTGGATGAAGGAGTAAGGCTTATGCTTGTCTGAGTAATTGGAAATTTCAATGAACTGTACATGAAATTTCACTGCACAACAAGAATATACTTACCATTTTAACTGTATAGCAATCTTACCATTATACCAAAATGAAATTTCAATGAACCGTTTAACATGGTACCAATTTCCATTTTTAGATATTTCTTTATTTGTTATCTATGGAAATATGAAAAGGGATTTTTGTAGAAATGTTATCTGAATTTATACATTAGTTTCAATTTGTCAATTTAAAGAAAAATGTCATCTTAATTTTTCAAAATTGATTTGTCATCTAACTTTAACACTAACCAGTTTTCCATCCATTTTAAGGGTATTTTAGTCTTTTCATTTTCAATGGTATTTTGAAAAATGGAAAAATCATTATATATAAAATGTATATCTTTTAAACAATTAAAATTGGAAAGAAAAAAAATTCTTACCTTCCCCCATCCCCTGTGCCCCACCGGCGGCTCCAACCAACCTCGCCCGCCTTGAAATCCATTCCTCCTTCCCTCTTCATAGCCCCTTCCTCCATTCCCCCTTCCTCCTCTCTCTACCATGGAACACCAACCCTCCACACACAAATTCCCTCAGCCCACCTTTTTTTTTTTTTTTTTTTCTTTTTGGTATTTTTCCATTTGAATATTGAAAATTTGTGGAAGGACAACTACCAAACCAACAATTCACTAGCCTACATAACAAATGGTGACCAAGCAAACTTTAGATTCTTCAACATAAACACAGTGACATAAGTTAATGAAACCATGAAGACAAGAAAGGGATTGGATTTTTGGTGGGAAGCTTAAGTAGTTTTAAATCAGGTATTTGCAAATTTCAGACATGCTCAATGAACACCATAAATTTTTATACATACTCAGAGAGAGAGAGAGAGAGAGAGAGAGAGAGAGAGGGGTGATGGGGGGTCATGTGCGATGTGCTTTGGGGGCGAGTTGGGTTGGGGTGGGGGAGAAAAGTAGAGAGAGCTCTCTTTTTTCTCTTTTTTTTTTTCCTTGAAAATGGAAAGACTAAAATATCCATAAAAATGGATGGAAAATTGGATGGTGTTAAAATTAGATGACAAATCATGGATTTTGAAAATTAAAGTGACATTTCTCTCAAATTTTTATTTAAGTGAAAATGAAGTATAAGTTCAAGTGACATTTCTACAAAAATTCTATATGAAAATAATATTGGTTTTGGCCTGCATCACCAAAATAATAATAATAATAATAATAATAATAATACTTCATACGGAAGAAAAAGAAATATGAAAATAATATGAATCTTGGCTCTAGTTAGTAAATTTGCGTATTATACACATACGTATGTACTTTTTTTTTTCTAATACTTCTATTTTTCATACACATACTATTCATGTACATGCATATTCTTCATGTTTAATGCACCATTTTTTTTTAATTTTTATAAACTATTAAGTAATAAAGTAAAATTCACATATTGTATATGTGTTTTTCAAATATTATTGAATAAAAAATTTAAATAATGAAAAAAAGAAAAAGGAACAGACGACTTCGTTTTGGTTCATAGCAGATAGCACTCATGCACTCCCCTAACGACGTCATTGTTGATGTCGTTTGAGTCGATTGGTTTGGCACCTTCAATTCAAAATACGCAGTTAAACTTTTCTGTATAATATTTTCTGGTTCAGAAAACGCCATCAAAGCAGAGGGACAGGGATAAGCAACTTGTATATAAATGCAATTTCTAAAAGATGGTCTTATATATCACGTTCAAGCCATAAAAGCCGGTTTTCCGCTAACCATTTTCACTTCCAATCAACTCATACACTTGTATTCCAGAAATGGCCTTTTTCGAGAAGCCCAGAAACTGTTCGACGAAATGCCCCAACGAAACGTTTTCTCTTGGAATGCCATTATATCCGCTCACATAAAAGCACAAAACTTGAAGCGAGCCCGCCAGTTATTTGACTCTGCTTCGTACAAGGATTTGGTCACTTATAATTCACTGTTATCTGGTTACGTCAGCGCAGACGGGTATGAGGATTGTGCGCTTGAGCTATTCAGTGAAATGAATTCACTGGATTGTGGGATTAGAATTGATGAGATTAGTCTCACAACTATGCTGAACTTGACTGCAAAGTTAGAAGTGGTGTCTTATGGAAGGGAGTTGCATTCGTTTATGGTGAAAACTGCCAATGATTCAAGTGGGTTCGCGGTGAGCTCACTTATTGATATGTATTCTAAGTGTGGATATTTTCAAGAAGCGTGGCAGGTTTTTAGTGGACATAGAGGGGTGGTTGACTTGGTTTCGAAGAATGCAATGGTGGCAGCTTGTTGCAGAGAAGCAAAATTGGAAGAGGCAGTTAATCTATTTTGGACAGAACCGGAGCTGAATGATATTGTGTCTTGGAACACATTGATTGCAGGGTATGCCCAGAATGGTTTTGAAGAAGAAGCACTCAATGTGTTTGTCCGTATGGCGGAGAATGGATTTAGGCGGAATGAGCACACTTTTGCCAGTGTTTTAAGTGCTTGCTCAGGCCTGAGGAGCTGCAAACATGGAAAGGAACTCCATGCTTGGGTGTTGAAGAATGGGATGACTTCGAATTCATTTGTACTCGGTGGAATTGTTGATGTCTACTGTAAGTGTGGCAATATGAAGTATGCAAAGTCAGTTCACGCAGCAATGGGGTTTGAAAATTCCTTCTCGGTCACGTCAATGATTATGGGCCATGCCTTTCATGGTAACCTAGTAGAAGCACGGAGACTTTTTGATTCATTGGCTGAAAAGAACACTGTTGTATGGACAGCTTTGTTTTCTGGATATCTCAAATCACAGAAATGTGAAGCTGTATTTGAACTTTTAAGTGAGTTTAGGGCGAAGGAATCAATAGTTCCTGATGCTGCAATTCTCATCAGTGTTCTTGGTGCCTGCGCAATAAAAGCTGCCCTGGATCCTGGAAAGCAGATTCATGCGTACATCTTAAGGAGCAGGATCGAAGTGGATAAGAAGTTGTTTAGTGCTTTGGTTGATATGTACTCAAAATCTGGGAGTATTACCTACGCAGAAAAACTTTTCAAGAGAGGCTCTGACAGGGATATAATCCTTTACAATGTGATGTTAGCTGGTTATGCTCACCATGGGCATGAAAATAAAGCTATCCAGATCTTCAATGAAATGTTGGAGCGAGGTATTAAACCTGATGTAGTCACCTTTTTAGCAATTCTATCAGCTTGTCGACACTCTTGTTTGGTGGAATTGGGTGAGCAGTTCTTCTACTCCATGAAAAAGGATTACAATGTATTGCCCGAAATTGAGCACTATGCTTGTATGATTGATTTGTACGGGAGGGCTAACCAACTTGACAAGGCAAAAGAATTGATGAGAAAGATTCCTATAGAATCAGACACCATCATATGGGGGGCATTCTTGAATGCTTGTAGGGTAAATGGAAATACCATACTTGCTAGAGAGGCAGAGGAGAGGCTATTAAAACTTGAAGGAGACATTGGTGATCGGTATGTACAGTTGGCTAATTTATATGCTGCAGAAGGAAATTGGGATGAGGTTTGCAGAATACGGAAGAAGATGAAAGGAAAGGAGGCCAAGAAGGCTGCTGGTTGCAGTTGGTTATACGTGGAAAATGGAGTTCATATATTTATTTCTGGTGACAAAACTCACCCAAGAACAGAGGCTATAAATTTTACCTTAGCCTTATTGGCTGAAGAATTATATCAGATATCTTGAGCACCCATTGAGGGTCATAATTTGAATTTCATCATCTCAACACAGCCAGTTTATTCTCAAGTGGTTTTGTGTATGTCGATTACATAGTTCATCAATAACAAGGTCTTGGAGTGTTTTTGCACAACAAGATATATATACCACAATCACTAATGTGGTGGTAATTCTAGGCAATTAAGTAGGGTGAGCCAAAATGCTCTCTCTCTAATGCACAAAAGGTTGTTGATATAAACCCTAGTTATACTCCATTTCGGCAAAAGATCTTGCTTTCTTCCTGCCAATTACAGTTTGACACGTATGCAAAAATAATTCATAAAAAACACAAAAGAAAAACTTCTACAAACATATCATATTGCCATTAGCAAAAATGTTACGAGGAAAGGGAGGAAAGTATTTTCCGTGCATAAATGGAATATAATTACGGTTTATCCAATTAACTATCCGCTCCCCCATCCCCTAAGAAAAAAAGAAAAAAGAAATATCCGCTCCAACGTAAAAATAAAAATAATAAAAATCATGAAAAACTGAAAAAGAAGGCCAACGAACAAATTCTCTTGTTATTAATATTCAAAGAACCCTCTTACAAATAGTGTAGTTTTTATTTTTATTTTCTGTATCACTCTGTTTCATGGCTTTCCCAGGCGAGGTCAGCGATCTCTCTCTCTCTAGTGTATTTGATCTTGTTCCTTTCAACAACGAACCATATTTTTCCGCCATAAAATGTTTTACTTGTTAAATTGTAAAGCGTCGTTGCTTAGTGCAGGTCGGGTTGCGCGTACTGCTTTGCCCTCTTGGTTCCAACGTGCTCGTCCGGACTGCCTGGTAAACTTTTTTCTTTTTCTCTTTTTTGGGTTTTTATTGCTTTGTTAATTCCTTTTTAGGTTTCAGAGTTTATAGTTCTTTCACTGTTTCTATACTTGGTTAGCAAATTAAGTAGTGTATTTTGTTGAGATAAGCAAATGTTGAATAATGGTTTGTGCAGCTGCTCTGTGGGGATTGCTTTACCCGTTTACTCAACGTTTAAAGCTATTGAGAATAAGGATCAAGCAGAGCAACAAAGGTGGCTCCTTTATTGGGCAGGTCAGAAATCCCGTTTCTAATTTTGTTTTCTTCCGAATACACTATCTTTGATCCTTACCACTATTGTTAGTTCCTTTGTAAGACTACTATGAGATCAATATTGGGATATTTTTGAGAAATTTAGATACTCTCTAATGGATTGTTAATGTGTTTTCAATGAATTGACTGGAGGCATGTTTTTAATTGTTCCTTTATGAGATTAATATCGCATACACAAAGAATTTCTGGGTAGGTGGTTTATTCCCTTAAATTGAATTCTTTTTCTACCCTCCTAAGATAGCCTGTAGAAAGAAATTTTAGGGAAAACCCCCATAGGGATCATCTTCTTATTAGACAATATATGGAGGAGAAAAAGTACAAAGCAAGAAATGTTGTGGCGAAGAACGCCACATTCCATTAGATACCTAACTTTGAGATGCTTAAGGTACAAGATTGGCAGAAAAATGCACGACTACTAGAGAGGATTTTATTAACGCATGTATGTGTTAAACTGGTGCAGATCAGTGAGTTCCTTGTTTTGGTATTTGGGTCTTTCCCCAGTTCTAGTTGCTGGCGGCAACCTATTGTAGAAGTCCGCATTATAATTGCATTGTCCAGGGTTTTCTTGTTCTTTTTTAGTGTTGACTTTTTTTTTGCTACTTGCAGCTTATGGATCTTTCAGTATTGCAGAAGTATTTTCAGACAAGATTCTGTCCTGGTAAAGTTTTCCATATAACATGATTCTTCTTCAATTTTCATATATGAATATAAAAGTACTCTTATACAAAACAGACCGTGGGAACCATAGCCTTTGAGAAAATAGAGTTTGAAGCCTAACCTTAAGGTCTTTCATTTAATGGAAAGTTGTGATCTCTCTTTAGGGGTTAGATATTTCCCTTGTTCTAAGTATTTGATGGAGATATGGAGGTATTCAATGGGAATTGATGTGATTAGGGAATGTGATTTGAGTTGATTTCCGTTGACCTCAATAAATTAGACTATGGCATAACTCTAATGACAGACCTTAATTTGAAATTTAAATCAGATTACCACCCGCTTTGTTTTTCCTTCTTCTCTTCTCTGTTTTCTCCTCTTCTCCCTCTCTTTCTTTCTCCCCTATTCTATTTCCTCTCGGGGTGCATTTGTGTTTGTCAATATTCTTCTTCTTGCTAGATGACTTTGAAGGAGTTGGTCCAACTCTTGATGGAAGGTTGGTTTGAATAATGACATCTATGGAAACATTACGTATGATTTGTTTGAATAGATTAGACTGTTGCATTCTCATTTACAATCCTAAATAAGCACAGTTTTTGTTGCATTTGTCTTCATATTTCTGGAATTATAGTTGTGTTTAACAATATCACAAGTGTTGCTAATCTAGTAAGCGGTAGTTTCAAGTTTAAAATTTTGTTTTACTGCTTCCCTGAATGAGTTATTGTAATCTGATGAAGGCTCTTTGCGTCATTTCATCAGGTTTCCGCTCTACTACCATGTGAAGTTTGCATTTCTTGTTTGGTTACAACTTCCATCCTCAAATGTAAGCACGGCTAAATTGCTTTTACTATTCCTGCTTGCAATTGATTTCTTTGTTAGTGGTATTGGTTTTAGTTTGAGAAAACTTACATTCTTTACCAGTGCTTCTTTTTCTTTTTTCTGTTTCACTTCAAAAACTAAGTGCATCGTGTATGTTCAGTTTTTCTGATTCTATGAAGGTTTAGAAAATACTCCAAAAAGTACACTTAAGTGAGCTCTTAAAGAGCTTGACTAACTGCTTGCTGTTTAACAGGGGGCAAAGCATCTGTATACAAGCCTTCTGCGTCCGTTCTTTCTGAGGCATCAAGCCCGACTTGATCAAGCTGTGGATTTTATATATGGTCAAATGGTAATTACTTCTTTGATATTCTTATGACGTAAGTGTTTGTTCAACCAGCCTTGCTATTTGCTGAAATTATTGTAGATATGGTAAAATTTATTGTCGAATGGTATTCTGCATCATCATGCCACTCATTGAGACCTCATGTTTACATTAACTTTTCTTGTCCACTTCTGAGTGCTGCTGAGGCTTGTATATGGTTGCACATTCTTGAGGGCTAATAGATTCTGAACTTGCAGAGTAAATTCATTAGTTCACACCAAGGAGATTTACAGTTTGCGAGGGTGCTTTTCATGAAGGTTTTGGCAGCAGGTATGGATGGGAACGATTTGGACTATTTACGTATGTTAGTGTTATATATCTAATATGATACATGTGGTATTGTTAACAAGAAAATTTCACAAATTATTTTATAAGATTACCTACTTATATTTTGTTTTCTTCCCTTTTCTCTTGAATCAGCAAGTGGGGTGGTTAAGGGTGTTGTGCCCCCCGGGAAAAGGCAAGCAAGTCCGGCGATCGAAGACCCTGCAAAACAAACTCAGGACTCTGAATCAGAAAAAGATGAGTAGAGCATTCACCAGTTTCCGTGACCAGAAATACATGTTTCATAGATCTGGTAGTTAAGGTGTTGAAACTTTTTTCTTTTTGGGTCTCAATAGATCTTGTACATAATACACATATTTTTTGTTTCTAGTTGCTTGTGGAACCCAAGTTCTCATTCAAGAAGTGATCTTTGACCATTATTCTTGGCATTAATTTTACTCTTCACCTCGTTTAACATCCAATTTGATTTCACAAAGGTTTGCGTATGGGAAAACCATTGACCAACAATGACCAACAGTGTTTGAGGATGACATAAAAAAAAGGGTAAAAGTCATTTTGGTTTTTGTAGTTTGGCACTTCAACCACTTCTGACTATGTAGTTTCAATTCCATCAATTTTGACTTTATAGTTTCGTATTTGTAGCAATTTAAGGACAAGTTAGTATTCTTGTCAATTTCTTTGACGGCACAAGGTGCAATTTCGTCAACCCAAAATCCTTGAGCATAAAAGCTCGTTTGAAACTCTCCAAATTTCATATTAGGACTTGAAATTGGTCATTTGGGTTTAGGGTTCTTCAAAAATTGGGAGTAGTGATTGAATTTCGAGCCCTGATATGAAATGGGGAGAATTTCAAACAAGCTTTTACTCTCAAGCTCCGTTTGGTTTATGGGAAAGGAGACTTGGGGATGAGAAATTAATTGTTTTCTCATGTTTGGTAAGTCCATGCATAGGAAACCATTGCTTGGCCCATGGGAAAGTAAGAGGGAAAGTAAAGTCATCCTTCCAACTTGGGTTTTGTTTTCCCTCCTCATAGAAAAGTTTAGGAAAATAAGCCAATATTAAATAAATATTTTTCATGATCATTTTGTCCCCGTTAACAATTTAGAATTACAATATATCATTAAAATACATTCTTTTTTTATTTCATTCAATATGGTTATAATTGAAAATTTATCAAACTTTGTTTTCCATTCCTACTCGAACAAACATGAGAAATGAAATAAAGTGATATCTCCCGGTTATTTTCCTAGTATTACCAAACATGGGAAAGTAATCTTTCATTTCCCATCCCTTAAGAAATGACATGGGAAATGATTTCCCTTCATATTCGTTTCGTGAACCAAACAGGGCCTCAAGGGTTTTGGATTTACGAAATTGCCCCTTACATCATTAAATAAATTGACAAAAATACTAACATGTCCTTGAATTGCTTCAAATACGAAACTACAATGGCAAAATTGACGAATTGAAATTACAGGGTCAAAAGTGGTTGAAGTGCCAAACTGCATAGACTAAAAATAACTTTTGGCCTAAAAAAATTTGAATGTCAAAATTTGAACCTTCCGATTTAAAGAATCAAATTGTTCGATGACTACAAATGCTGCTAAGTTTTTTTTTAAATAAAAAAAACTAATGAGCATTTTGTGATGCTAATGATAATTTATTTTAGTAATAATAGTCTATTTTATTATAAATAAATTTAAATTTCATCACATTATTATTATTATTCTCTAAATGTAAATGTAAATTCAAGGAGACTGTTGCATTTACCGGCCCCTTGAAATTTAACTATAATCAGGATAAATTAGAATAATAAACCAAAATATTAATATTTTAAAACCCATATACCTTCTTCATTGCTCTAGTCAACCATTGTCTGAAGTTGGCAAGTACCAGCTTCCGCTCTCTGCTTCTCTCTCTCTCTCTCTCTCTGTGTGAAGACTCAAGCATTGCTGTGAAGGAAATAGGCATGGTGGGTCGCCGAGAGAAAGCGCAGTCTTTCTGCAAATCGAGGGTCGGCGTTGCCATAGCAATCGGAGTCCTTCTCGGCTGTGTCTTCGCCTTGTGCTTCCCCAATGGCTTTGTTTTTATTTCCAATCCGGCCCCTATTCTCAATCACCGCTTCGTCAAATCCATTGCTCAGGTTGTTCTTAATCTTTTTTTTAAATTTGGGTTGTTCTTTGTTTACTTACTTTTCTTATTTTTCTAGTTCTCTGTTTGAGTGATTGCTGAGTGCTTGCAATTTTGAGCATTTTCTATGAATGGATGATTGGTGATTGGGATTTTTCAATTTGATGACAAATGAAGCCCGTTGACTTGAGATTTTGGTGGATTGACTTTTGATTGAAACCCAGTAAATGCAATTAATTTGTGTGTATACTCTGTCCCAATGATGGAATTCAGATTGTATGCTATCCTTTTTTTTGGTCAAATCAGATTATATGCTAGGCATACTGAGAAGTTAGTTTGATTTGAATTTTGATGTATGCTTTCAAGCGCTTTCATTCCCCATTTGGGCATTTTTGTAAACCTTTGACATGAGACGACTACCATTTATGCATACTCAGTTAACATGATTGTGGGCTTCTTGTGATCCTTTAATTGCCATACATATAGCTTCTCTGGAGTTCTGAATTGCAATATCTAATCTTAGAACAGATCAACATAGTTTAATGTGTAATTTTGAGGGTCAACATGATGATATTTATATTTTTGGTCATTTGTGTACTAGGTTGGTTCTACCATGTGTGAATCATCTGAACGGATCAACCTGTTGAAATCAGAGTTTGTGGCGGCTTCTGAGAAAAATGCCAAGTTGAAGAAGCAGGTTAGGGAATTGACTGAAAAGATTCGGTTGGCGGAACAAAGGAAAGATCAGGCAGAAAAACAGGTTCTTGTGTTAGGTGATCAGAAGAAAGCAGGGCCTTTTGGTACTGTCAAAGGCTTAAGAACCAACCCTAGTGTTCTTCCTGATGAATCTGTGAATCCAAGATTAGCAAAGATTTTGGAGAAAGTAGCTGTTAATAGAGAGCTTATAGTTGCACTTGCAAATTCAAATGTGAAGCAAATGTTGGAGGTATGGTTCACTAATATTAAGAGAGTGGGCATATCCAATTATCTGGTTGTTGCTTTGGATGAAGAAGTTGCAAAGTACTGTGAATCAAAAGATGTTCCAGTTTATAAGAGAGACCCCGATAAAGTCATTGATTCAGTTGCGAGGACTGGAGGGAACCATGCTGTCTCTGGGTTGAAATTTCGTATTTTGAGGGAGTTTTTGCAGCTGGGATATAGTGTTCTTCTGTCGGATGTTGATATTGTGTACTTGCAAAACCCTTTTTTTTATCTGTACCGTGATTCAGATGTAGAGTCGATGACTGATGGTCATGACAATAGGACTGCTTATGGCTATAACGACGTCTTTGATGAGCCAGGAATGGGCTGGGCTCGATATGCGCATACAATGCGTATGTGGGTTTATAACTCTGGTTTCTTCTACATTAGACCGACAATTCCTTCAATTGAGCTGTTGGATCGTGTGGCCAATCGACTGTCCAGGGAGCAGGCTTGGGACCAGGCAGTTTTCAATGAGGAACTCTTCTTCCCTTCTCATCCTGGGTATGAGGGGCTTCATGCTTCCAGGAGAACTATGGATTTCTATCTTTTCATGAATAGCAAGGTCCTCTTCAAAACTGTGAGGAAAGACGCTAATCTGAGCAAGTTGAAGCCAGTAATCGTTCATGTTAATTACCATCCTGATAAGCTTCCTAGAATGTTAGCAATTGTGGAATTTTATGTCAACAGGAAGCAGGATGCTCTGAAACCTTTTCCTGATGGTTCAGATTGGTAAGAGATTGTTCCGCTAATCATATATACACGCTTGGGACATTTTGATACTTTGTGTTCAAAAGAATTGTAACGTAAATTTTCCGTATACTTGTGTTCAAAACAATATCCAAGAGTTGTAGGCTTAAAGACTTATTTTTGAATTATTTTAGGAATGTCAATCCTCTGCCATTTAAGAAAAGGAAAAAAAAAATATCCATATGTGGATTTCGTTAGCTTAGTACTCCTTTACTAAGCACACGTTTATTTACATCAAAATTGCATGAATAAATTTGTGCATTTTACTTGCATGCACAAACAGACTTACTTTTGTTTCAACAATGCAGAGGCCATTCTATTTACATAAAAATTCTATGTGCTCTTGCGCGAAAATATGTGTGTAATTTACTTGTATATATACACCCTAAAAAAAACACAAGAGACTTATTTTTGTTTCAACTATGGCCATTTCTATTTATAATTGGAAAAATCTTTACAGTTCCATTCTCCAATCCAAGTCTCACAACATTTAGTAGAAAACCATCAGTTGGCACAAAACAGGCGAAAATGATGAGATGGGAATATTTTTCTTCCTTTCTTCTTTTCATTCTGGAGCTTTCAACTACAATAAAAAGGAAAAAAATCAGCAGAGCGGTTATAGCCCCAAACTAAGCATTAGAGGATCAGGACTTGAGTTGTCTCTGCTTGGAGTTTTCGGTTCAGTGCTGTTGCTTTCGCCATCAAAAGGTTCAGGGCTGTTGCTTTTGCCATCAAAAGACTCAACTTTCGCAGCTTTGAGATCAGAAACGGCATCTGGACCATACGTCTTCTCTAGTTCATCCTGTTCCATTGGCAAATCAATTTCATGAATTGTTTCTTTCTTCCAGCATTAGAAAGTAAATAAAAGGAAAATAATGAATATCACATTGAAAGTGAATAGTTGAAGCTAAATTCACAAATGGGGTAAAATAAGGGCAAACGATCATGAATAAGTAGAGTTTAGATGACGAACAATTATGTCATTGTTTTCTTCATTGAGTTCCTCACATTTCTCAGAAAGCCTCCATAACTTTTGTGGGATCTCGGAAATTTCACTCTGCAGTGTCTCCGCAGTTGCTCGTAGTTTCTCACATTCCTGCTGGGAAGAAATACAAAACCAAAATATCATATGAAGCACAGGCACAGCTATTGCCTAAGGGTGAAATAAGTAAACTTTTGTCACAAATGAGACCAGTCAACTAAGAAGTCAAAATCAACTAAAAACAAAGAGACAATCCTTGCCTACTCTTGAAATATACTGTACCAAATCTTTTTCTTATCCCTTTTCAATCACAATTCTACAGGATGATACCAGAATGAAACTAATAGTCACAAGGCTCCAGCAAAGGTTACTCTATAAGTTCTATAATATGCAACCACAAGATGCCCCTAAGTAGCCCTACTATTACAGGAAAGACGGCTTTTCAAGCTAAGCCAATACTTCAATATCCAGGCCTTCCTTTTGCGTAGGCAGAATCGTTTGCATCACTTCTGATTCCATTGTTTTGTAATCACAGTGTTATTGGTGTTTGGGCCTATATGGGGTACACAATTGGTTATTCTATTCTGTTCCTCTTTGGTGCTTTATGTCTCAGACAAAGAGATACATACAAGCAATGAATGAGGAACGCAGATTGACAGAGCTTAGATGACCTTTCTAATTTATCATGTTTAAAACATCTTTTTGCTGTAGTATGAACTTCTGCAGCTGATATAAACGATACATCTCCAATCTACTAATACCAGAATATTTTTTAGGAAGGCTAACACAAAATTAGGTGGAGGAAATTTCAATTTTTACTCAATGAATTCCACATTAGCTTTCTTAATTATGATACCAGTAATATGAAAAACAAAAGTTCAGGCTGCCCATGATGGAATATCCAAAATATGTTTACCACTGCCTAAGGGTGGTACCTACGCACATCAACTAATATCTATACAGTTAGCTGATATCTGAAAGTTAACTCATTCTGACCATTTATATAAGCACTCAAAAGTTCAAAATTAGAAAAAGGTTGAGGTACATCTTGTATTTCCATGAAATTTTAAATCCCCATTCCAGAGAGTGCTTATATCAACCGTCAAGAGTTCAAAGCTAAGAAAGGTTGAGTTCATGCTGGTTTGAAAGTTCAAACATCCTTGTACTTTTTATCACCCCTCTCCAAATCCACAAGAGACATGAGCAAATCCTTGCATAGAAACCAAGACACTGTTTTCCTAGAGTGGCAATATTGAACCTTAGGATCCAAGTAGTGTTTGATAGAAGCTGTACTTTTTGTTCTAGAATTTTTTTAAAAAACTTTTATATCATGCATTTTCACAATTAGGTCTTGTTTGCTTCATACTGAAAGTTTAGGCTTTTATTATGCAGTGATTTCCCTCTATTTGTCCGAATTTAATTTGGTTAATAAAAGTGTGCATTCTAAACATTCACAAAGGTAACAAACAAAACTGATCCAAAAACCTCTCACCCTATAATACAAGGAAAGAAAGATGACTGATAAATGAAACCTCTATATATACATGTGCACACACACATACACACACGATAAATGGAACCTCTATAAATTATACACATACACACATGTTGTCATCCGAAAGACTGCATAAGTACGTTACCTGTCTGCGTAATCTTGACCTCTTAGCTGACTCCCTATTAGACTGCTTTCTCTTTTCTATTCTCTGTTCATAATCTTCCTGTCAAAGCAACAGAAGGGGTCAACAAAAGAACAAGAGTTGCATAGACTTATGCCAGTTGATAGAAGTGAATAGAACTGTTAACGTTTACGAGAATGATAGCTAATCCAAAGGATCATAAGTCCATATCACAAAGGACTCAGACTATACAAATAAAGATGATAAGAGCATTTTTCATTGCATATGTTCCTGTAAAATATTCTCTCTTTTCTTATAAGGAGACAAGTTTGTAATTCTATGAATCATGTGTGCCAAATTCAAAACCTGTGAATCTGTCTAGAGTGAAAATTTAAACATGGGATTATAGAAGCAGTCTACATAGAAGGTTCTATAGTGCACATCTATGGTGGAACTACAATTGCTGATAAAACAATCATCAAGATTTACCAATATAAAAAATAATTTTAAAAGGTCAACATGATAGCTATTCTCAAACATTGATGCTCTATCCAAAAAATAAAAATAAAAATAGAAAGGAAAATCATTGATGAGTACTCTGCTAGTCTCCAACCACAGTATGCATCAACAATTCTAAAGTTATTATTGTACCTGAGAAACACAGTATGCTAGACTCTAGATCATAGCAGAAAAGAAAAAAAACACAAAAACAATTGATGAAAACATGAAATCAAACTTTCAAAATAAAAATGAATCCAGTTATTAATCCAGTTCACGTGCATGATTTCTCATACAAGCATCATTGCTGAAGCCACTACAGCTGAGGAACCAGATAGATTTTGCTTCACCTTGGTACGTATGGCTTGGCTGCTGGAGACATTGAGGCCCATTCCCAAATCCAAATGGGTCTCAGGCACGTTCACCCCAAAATCCTGAAATGCCAAATCTGTATTTGTACCACCATACTGGTCTGTAGAATTATTCTCAGCATCCCCTGTTCAAGTTCAAGCACCAGAAATCATCAATTAAATGGGTTTAAATAATGAAAGCATTGATCTTCAAAGCATACCATCTTGATGCATCAGGTCAAGCATTTGATTTTGAGTTGCTGAAAAATCCTGGAAAGAAAAAGAAAAGGTTTGAACCATATTAGTGTACTCATCATGTGTTCTATCTGTCAGTCACACAATCTCTTCAGAGGAACAGTATTTAATCTGGTCTGCTAGACCATACCAGTAACCCAGGAAAAAATTTAAATTTAAATCTATTGAACATAAGATTAATTAGAATGACATACTCGATTAACGTCACCACTCTCATCTGATGAGTCCTCACCTCTGCTTGCAGCACTGTTAAAAGAAAACCTTTGCATGAATATATACAAATACATGTTAGGGAAGGGATTAATCATGGAGAGGAATTAACAATACCTTTGTGAAGCACCATCACCATTATTTCCAGAAAAAGAAATTGTCTTCTCACTTTCCGCCAATGCATTACCTACGAACTCCGTACCTACTGAGCCTTCCTTGTATATTGTCAATGATTCTGTGTACTCATCAAAAAACGTTTCCTCTTTCTTCTGAATTTCAAAAGGCGCACCCTGCCCATTTAGTTTAATTGGTTGCAAAAATGTATTCAGTCATCAATGTGCAAGTAACTTGGCTTAATCATGATATAGAAAAAAATTTCCTTGGGGAATGCAAGTATCTGCTTTTTATTTTTAATTTTACCACCAAAAACTCAAAATCATAACCCTTCATACACAATATATATATTTGTATGGGATTTTGGCAAACCCTACTAAAGTTTGGTATGAAGAATGGCCAAGAGACAGAAACTAAGGCAGGGGAGATATTATAAAATTACATTAGGATATGCACAATAATCTGGAGAGAGAGAGAGAGCCGCACCTGAGTTGAAGGTTCACTGCTTTCCCTAGTCCCCATTAGTGTGGAAGGTATTGCAATCCCACTGTTTATGAACTCCAATAACTAAAAGACTAAGATAAGGAAAATAACTTAAATCAGACAAAGCATGCATTACAGGTCCATTAAACAAAAAAAGAAAGGCAAACAAAGTGGTTCTTAATTGAACACACAGTTCTGAGTTCAAATTTCCAATCTTTATTTTTTTAGGATAGGAATACCAAAGCCCTTCCACTCTGAGCTGAGATTAACAACAGATAAATTTCATAGCATTTACTTTGCAGTTTCAAATTGAATAGGCAGCCAAAACTAAACATATTGACATAAATTTTCTCAGACAACCCACCAGAAATTATTGGAAGTATAGAACAATGAAAACAATCAATATCAACTTTTCAATGCTAAAATTCTCACAGAAATATATCTATATATAAAACACGGCAAAATCAATATCTATACTGCTTACAAACATCATAACAACAAAAAGTAGAGCGGAACAAGAACCTGAAACAAATTATTGATTTTTAAACAAGTTAACAAGAAAAACGAAAAAATCAAATACCACAAACCCAATTAAGAGAGAGATACCTGTGGCTGTGTTTGTGGCGCCAAGCGAGAGAGAGAGAGAGAGAGAGAGAGAGTATTGAGTGCTGAGTGGCTTTGCTTTATGGGATCTTTCCTCTACGAACGAGGTTAAAAAACGAACGGTTAGGATCGTTTGTGGAGGATATCCAACGATCCACAAGCATTACCTTCCAGCCGTGCTATTTCTACCTTTCGTTTCTACTCTGTCGCGATTAGGAAATACACGTCTTTCTTCTTTTTTTACATAAATTAAAAATTAAAAAGCGGTCCCAATCTTTTCTTGCTTTTTTGTTTTTTGTTTTTTTATTATTCTGTATTTAGTTATAGTTTGGTCTCTTCCCATAAAAAATTAAAATAAAACTTCTTTATTCACTTACATCGGAGAAAAGAAAACCCACTAGGTTCAATCCTGCGTGCCATGAGCACCGCAGGGAGAAGGGGGAGTCCACCACCACTATGGTGGAAAAGCTTATCGATTGTTTTGCTAATGTGCTTTGTGTCAAATCTCACTGTCCCCTCTAAACTTTCATGTATCCATGGATTGCTTATGTGTTTTGTGTCGAATCTCACTGTCCCCTCTAAACTTCTATGCATCCATGGGGCTTCATTCCGTATTCCACGTTACCTCATTCCATCTCACTGTCCCCTCTAAACTTCTATGCATCCATGGGGCTTCATTCCGTATTCCACGTTACCTCATTCCATGTGGAATTTGGTTAGTAAAACCGATAACTTGTTGATATGACATGGACTATTTAGTAAATTTAGCTATTAAAAAAATTTAAAATCCAAATTAAATATAACAAAACTATCTCCAAATTTCCCAAAAGAAGGAAATGTTAAACCAAACCAAATAAATCATCCTCTACACATATGTTGGTTTATGTTGTGTATGTAATTTCAACCATAACCAAGGTATAATGTCTAAACTAGCATTGAGTTTCGACTGATTGAAAATTAGGATCCTGCTAAATGGGAGCCTTTGCATTCCAGTAGAGTTTAATGTCAAAGGGAAAGTTATGAGTGATTTGTGAGACTCTGGAGCTATCTCTTTTTCTTTCCATGTTTCCCAGATTTGGATGGTCCAGCAGTTGATGCGGATGCAGCAGGCTCCTGCTTCTTAGTCCTGCCAGGATGTCTAGGAACCAACTCGGCAACTTTAAGCATCAGCTGTTTCCCTGCAAATAGTCACCCAAAAAAAAAGAATAATGAATATAATTATAAATCAAAAGGCGCAAGAAAATATCTCTTTTAGCTAAACTATGCAAAAATGCGAAGACATCCTTCCCTGGATTAATGAGACAACCCGACAAAGCAATCAATTTCAAACGTTCACTGAAACAACTTAAAAAACAAAGGCCATTTATCTAAACATAACCCTATTTATTCCTGATTTCCCAAAACCAAGTTGTTCCGACCTGAACTCTCTTTGTAGATGCTGACACTGCTAAGAACCAGTTGTTCAGAGATGATCATGGACTTATTATGCCCCAACGCTTGAGACAAGGATCTCTATTGCCCTACATGTCATTCCCATTACCAGCCCCGCCCAAAGCGTGACAATCCAAAGCATGAAAACCCGAAAGGGGTGACTAGAAAGGATAGAATGGACAACTCAGGAGCATAACACAGCTTGAGTCACGGATTAGTCAAAGCCTATGTATAAGGTGATAGTAAACTGACGGTAACTAGATGGAACTCCAGAAAATATTTATACAAAAATGAGTAGAGAGCAGCTACGAACTGCCAAATATCACAACAGTTTTTTGTAGCAATATACATAATGACTGTATCTGGCTACAACTGCCAACAAGATGAGTTATACCTCAAACCAAGGATTAAAAAGAATAGTAATTGAAATTTTCTCCCTACAATATTCCCCCTCACTATTAATCATATGCAGTCAGGGAAAGAAAAATGGACTAGCTATAATTGAGGGAACTTATTTCACTGTCCCCTCCGAAAATCTTTCATTAATTGATGCATTACTGTTGCATGACATTTTACCAGAAAATCATTACTAACCGATGCTCCTAACCTTGATAGAAAAATAGAGAACTAATTCTGCTTTTTCTTCTCCTGAAAACGGAATAGTAGCGCCACACATCACAGTGAACCAATTAATGCGTGTAAAAATTATCATGTATCAATGCTAATGCTTTTGTTACACCAGGTTACAATGATTTGGTCACAGGCAAAAATTCCAAAACTTTCAGGAAGAAATGGCCAGCTAAACGTGAACTAGAGGAAAAGAGGTTTATTTCTTTTTTGGGAGCTGATATAATCAATGTACTGTCATACTCAGATTTGAAAGCAGGATATCTGATTCAAACATTTGTAATGGAGCTCTTTGCAAGCAGTTTTGAGACCATAATGCTGCCATAAAAGAGTGGGTGCCATTCAATATTTTCCTTAACACATATATCTCTGTCAAAACAACAATTCTCTACTTGCCCAGTATCAAAAACATTATGTGAGGGATGCTCAAAAAACCACATTTATTCTAACCGGTATTAAGTGATCAGATTAAACGAGTATGTTGCACATTCAAAGAAGCAATTGATAATTAGAGAAGTTCATAAAGTTAAAGGTGCGAGCAGTAGTTGTTAAGCAATACTTACTGGTTGTAATGGCTGGATTAAATGGAGTTCCATCTTCCCTTTTCAGCAAGACCCTCACTCTCCCTATTTGCATAAAATCCCGCGGATAAGCCTTATCTATCTACATCATTCAAACAAACAAAATGCATATATTAGTACCACTCACACCCACTGCTGGGACTCTATATGCATAAATTCTAAGATACAGATGGTGCATATGTAATGATTGCAAACCTCAATTGCAAATGGGAGCTTGAAATGGCTGCAGCAATCACCGATTTCAGCGCAAGTAGGACTCTCACACGCTTTCTCGACACTTATTCGTCTCCCTTCAGCTACGGTTTTCTTTGAATTAATATAAACAGGATATATCACAACCCATCTCTTTATATTGGGGAGGTCCCTATCCATGTCTCAGATAACAAAAATCCTACAAAAAAATTAAATTGAACAGGAAAACACAAACCCATTACATTTCTTCCTTCCTAAACATGAATAAACAAACATCAATCCAGAAACCCCGAAACTCCAGAAAACCCAGATAACGTATGCAGATCTATGATCTATGAACACAAATGGCAGGAAACAGAAACAAGAAAAGAAAAAAGCAAATTACACAGCATACACAACCATTACCACATAATTCATCACAACAGCAGCAAATTAAGATTATAAAAAATAAAAATAAAAAACTAAGTTAAAAGACTACCTCGTCAGTTGCAGGCTGCAGAGAGATTTGGATCAAGATCTATATTCTTCCCCTGCTCTTCTTCTTTGAAAGAGAGTGAGATCGAGAGGGAAGCAGAGAGAGAGAGAGAGAGAGAGAAGGGGGGACAGAGGTAGAGAAAAGGAGGCAAACGCTTTGCCGGCGGTGAGAAGGAGAGGGGATTGCTGCCGGCTGGATGGGTGGGTGGGAGTTTTGGTGGCCGTCTGGTTTGGGGTTGCTGAGGATTTGGGGTGGTGGGAGGGAGTTCGCTCTTTGGCCCTTTTTTTTCCCTTCAATTACTAGTTTTCATTTTTTAATTTAATTACTTAACACTGTTAACTTAAGAGTTAAGTGGAAGGACTGATGTCAAAAAGTTAGATGGGTAACAGGTGGGCACAGGAGAAATGGTAACAGGAAAATTGAACTCTATATATATATATAAACTAATTTTTTTTGGGCTTTATTTTGAACTTTTTCTTTTTCTTTCATATAATTTAAAATTTTTATTTTTCTTTATATTTTGAACTTTTGAACTAATGTCTTTTTTTACTTAAACTAACCTACTTACCACCTAAGTTTAAAGTTTTTATTAAAATTTTTGTTCAAAATGAGGTAAGTGTTAAACAAAAAAAGCCTCATTTTTCATTTTTGTCCAAGGCCTCCAAAATCAATGGACCAGTCCTGTTTGGCACTTGAACTTTGATTTGGGCCCATGATCAAACGTTTCAAGGAGAACAATGAGACGAGTCAAATTCACTACTTTTTAGGCCACGTAACATTCTTTGCTAGGTTAAAATAACATTTTAAGTTTCAAGTGTACTTCTGAAAATTTATTTGTATTTTGCTTGCAAGTAAGCTTCCTAGTGCATAAATTTTTTTTGTATTTTGCTTGCAACTAAGCTTCTTAGTGCATACATGGGTTTAGCCAAGTTGGCTAGAGCATATGTGCTTCCCACTCGTCATTCGAGTTCGAATCCATCTCCCCGTAGTTTATGTTAGATTAAAGTAGAATATCGTTTGTATCAAAAAATAAAAAAACTTCCTAGTGATTCTAGGGTTTGAGGTAGTACTAATAGTAACTTTAGTTATGTCATTAGGATTGTTATTCATATTATTATAGTCTCAATAACTTTGAGGTCTCTCTCAACTTTATGGCGGATTCCAAGCTTTCATTTTCTAAGATTATCACTTGATTGTCTTCCCTTTATTATATAGCGTCACACAATACTTGATTCAAGAAACTCCATCCAAAACAGAATATATATGTTTTCCATCACTAAAAGATCCATACATGCAAGATAATTTAGAATATGAAACCACTAAGTCATAATTAGCCATAAATACGATGATTGGCATGCAAATAATAAACATCAATGTGCTCCCAAACCAGTAGAAACCCAAGGTTACACTCATTCCATATCATATGCAACTTGCAAGTGACCTCCTCCAACTCTACATCAATGGCATGGGAGTTGCCATCACTTTCAGAGACGGAGCTATTCACATGCATGAAGTGATCTTGGTCCCCTCCATCATCTTACCTCTTTAACTATATATAGTTGAGGCATAAATTGCGGAAAAATCCTATAATTGTAAGCATGTGCCCTTCCCCCTCAACTGACCACTTTCATCCCACTTTCTTCTGCCACATAGAATTTTTCCATATCAATTAGATTCAACCAAAGATTTTCTCTGTTATCACCTTTATAACATTTCTATATTAAGATGAAGCAACAATAATACCATTCATCAATCTGTTACCAGTTCAGTGCATACGCACTAACTTGCTTCCTCTTTTGTCACTCAGTATATAACCAAGACACGCGTGACCAATAAATACATGACAGATCAGTGATCACTATTCACATTCCATGGCTGACCATACTCTAGCATAACAGATCACAAATGAACCAATAGAATAATAACAAAATACTTCTTCTCTCAAAGCTGTGCCTGTCAAGACAAACTTTCTGTGTTATATATGCCCACAAAAAATATTCAGACAATAGATAGTTTATAATTATAATCATTCATCATCTAGAGCCTTGGTGTACAGTGCACAGATAAATGGTGGGTTCATGCAATGTATAAGAAATCTGTACAGCATCTTGCAGGTATTTTGAACTGTAGATATTAACACAAGATCCATTTGTGGGACTCACAATTGTAGACAGCTTGCGTGGGCCCACTCTAATTCATTCAAGCACTGATCATTAGGATAAAAACAGTACTACTTTTGGAGAGTGTTATTTGCACCCACTTTTAATTATATGAAAACATTATAACCCAATTGTAATGATGTCAAAAGGCTTATTTTGAAGTGCATACACATAAAAAGAATTACAGAACGCGAGGGGTTTGGAGTTTAAGTGGTTAAAAGCATTTGTTGGAGCACCTGAAGTCCCAAGTTCGATTCCGCCTTCTCAATATTTAGTTATGTAAGAAAAGAAAAAGAATTAGAACCCAATTTTTAATTTTGATTTTTAGACCACAAGAACACCAAAAAAAGGAGAAGAAAAAAGCGCATCTTTATCAAAGATGGGTTATGGCAGCGGACCCAACAGTTTGCTAAAATAGAAGCAGAGACAAAAATAAAGCAAGCCAGTCAAAGTTTCCCAAAGTGAAAGAGACAAGTTTCTTTCACAATTTTTACCTTTAGCCACAATTGCTCAAATTTTAGCATTTCAATTTTTTTTCTTTATCAGATCAGTTATTCTCTCTCTTTCCTTATTGCGCTTCACAAAGGACAGTAGTTTCTGTGCTCCGCCAGCTTTCATTTCTGCCAGGAAGAACAAAAATAATGTGTAGGTTTCAGCCACACACATTCCACTCTCAGGTGCTCTCTTGTGCTCTTTGAATTTTGAAAATGGCTCCTTTGCGTCTTGGCGGTGGATGCATTGGCTTCACTTGGTGATGAGTGTCAGTCTTCAAAGAGGTTAGTGGGTTTCTCTGGTTTTTCAATTTTCTCCATTGGGTTTGGATTATTTTGTCAAGTTTTTGCCTTTCTTGATTTGCTTGTGGCATTTCACCATACCCGTGTCTCTGTCATTGTAGTTTTGGTGAAGTTTAGTCGGCACATTCTTGATTTTCTTTCTCTAAATATTTACTTCGTGGGTTTCCTATTGAATCTGATCTGCTTCTTTCAAAGATTTGTCTTTTTGGGTTGCACTTATTGAATTTCAGTTAATTTTCCCAGATGGAATCCGCTGTAAATTTTCAGTTTTTTTTAAGAACAAAAGAAGAAGGCTAAATGAGTAAAGGTTTTACAGTCGATATCCTGTAAGGTTTTACAGACAAGACGTTTTGATGAGGACATCTGTCAAACCCATTGGGCTTACAAATGAAAGAGATGGAAAAGGAAATTATTTAATTCTGTCTTCAAATCCTGCAATTTTGGAGCAGTAGATGATTCCTGTGTTTCTAACTTGTTTCCTAAGTTTTCTACTTTCTGTATTTCTTGTTTGACTAGGATATGGTTTACTTATATTTGGATTAGGATTTCTGTTTTAGCAAGGGATTTTTATCCTATTGTCTCTAGGTTTTAGTTTGCTGTAACTACCCCTTCTATGTAATTCATTATGGGGATTTGAGATTTGAGTTATTGAGTAAAGTTTATTTTCCAGAGATTGGAGAATTCTTGGTGTGAAGCTAGCCAAGGCATCTTTATCCATCGATTTTATGTTTTTTCATTGTTTTCGCTTCCGCTAAACTACCTAAATCCATAATTCACCCATATCCTACATCATATTAACAGTTCAAAATTGCTATTGACGTTGGTACTATCTGATTAGACTTGAGATCCACTCCAAATTTCAATGGGGATCTCCATCACGAAAGTTCTTGATACCCATGCACCATGGGACGTATGCTACAGTTAAAACATTTCTGACTGCCGGTAACCTCCTACTCAAAAAACTTTTGAAACTCCTAAAGCTGAGAGATTGGTACGTCTTAGGTTGGTTTGACATGATGCACAGAATATCACTACTTGGCTATAGAATACTATTGTATTATTGATAAGATAGAACTATGGCAAGATATATATCCATTGGCATTATGCAATTAACATGAATGAAACCAGTATTACCACAGTTTTGGTGCAAAAAAGCTATCTTAAAACTGAACTGGGTGAGGTAGTCAAAGTTTCTCATCTCAAGT
Source organism: Prunus mume (assembly GCF_029339155.1). Lineage (NCBI taxonomy): Eukaryota > Viridiplantae > Streptophyta > Magnoliopsida > Rosales > Rosaceae > Prunus > Prunus mume. Next base: position 17,237,788 of record NC_142703.1, on the reverse strand, counting down.
TACATATTGCAAACTCTGAAAGTATATGGTACTTGTAGACAGTATAACATAACTAGATATTAAGATTTGTGACTTGTTATACACCAAACTAATTGAGAATTTCAAATGACAGAGGAAATATTCTTTGCTCCAATATCATGAGGCGTTTTGCTGCAATAAGACCAATTATGTAGGGAGATGATAGAATAATACCGTGATTTCTCTCGCGCATGAGAGAGAGAGAGAGAGAGAGAGAAGAAAAATATTGCTATTTCTCTTGTAAAAAGATGTTCTTTTATTTCAATATAAATAGTGGTGTGATACGTATGAGTGCCAATCTTGATCTTTTAGGTTATTATAGATACAAAAAGAAATTATAAACTAGACATGTTATTTGACCTTAATATTTTCAATTAAATGGTGTATCTTGTCATAATTTACTTTACGTTGATTTTTCCAGGTCTTGACAAGGTATTTATTGATTCCTGGTTTCACCCTTCAGCATGAAATCAGGACCAAAGGATGGCTGGCACTCTATTATGCCTCTTTGTTTGAGAGGCAAAGCAGCCTCACGTTTTTGCATGTTTCCAAAGGTGAAGACAGCAGGCTACATTCCAGGGAGCGCACCTGTCTATCTGAATGTCTATGACTTGACACCAGCAAATGGCTATGTCTATTGGGCAGGCCTTGGTATCTTTCACTCCGGGGTAGAAGGTTAGCAAACTTTAATCAGTACATAGTTCCTGATAAATCCAATATTAGTGGTTGCTTTGTGAAAATACTAGTCCTACACTCCCCGAAGATTATGTGGTCAAATAGAATTCTTGATTGTAAAAGCAATTTCTGATTAATGAATTTAAACTGGTGTCCAATTTTACTGAGTCCCAGGTTTATGAAGGTGATGCAATGTTTATTGATCATTTTTGCTTGCTTACAGTTCATGGTGTAGAATATGCCTTTGGAGCGCATGAGTACTCATCAAGTGGTGTCTTTGAGGTTGAACCTCGACAATGCCCTGGCTTCAAGTTTAGAAGGTCAATTTTCATTGGCATGACATGCTTGGATCCATTCCAGGTTAGAGAGTTCATGGAGCGTCAATCTGCAATTTACAATGGTGACTCATATCACTTGATTGTAAGGAACTGCAACCATTTCTGTGAGGATATATGTTATAAGCTTACTGGAAAACCAATACCAAAATGGGTCAACCGACTTGCAAGAATAGGTATATGGCATGTCTTTCACAACCACTGTTTATTTGATGTTTGACTTGCAATAATTGTATTCTTCTCAAATATCATGATGAGGACCAAACACTTCTATTAATTGACCGTGGAGAATGATTGAACTGAAAATCTTTGTGGTTTAATTCCGTGTAGATTTATCCTGCCACATGCAACTCCTTAGAGCACTAGGCTTTCATGAGTCACTCAAATATGCCATGAGGCTCACCATTTGTATAAATATTGCATCATAGTGAAAAATATATATAGTAATTTATTGTCAGATAAAAGATTAAGTAACGCAAAAAGTGCCTCCTTCTCTAGAAATGTTCAGTGTCAAGCTTGAAGAGTATTTAATTTTGGAACATACTTTACCTTCATCTTCTTAAGGAATTATTGTGTTGGTGAGACCAATTCATACTTTAATCTTTTCTTCTTCCTTTTAGGTTCACTGTGCAACTGTATACTCCCGGACACCCTTAAGACAACCACTGTTCCACATGACCCCAATTTCCAAAGATGTGAAAGTGAAAGAAAGAGACTAAGAAGTGCTTTCACTTGCTTGTCATCAATGTCAATGCCTCAGAGGGAAGTATCAATGTCGTCATTGTTTCTACATTCTCACTATAAAGGCTGCTTACCACCATGGGAGTTTAAAAGGTCTAGAAATGACTCATTGAAGGAAGGTTGAGAAAATCCTGCAACATTTCCTTCGGTTCAAAGAATCCTGACCAGCCATCTGTCTGCAATGCTGAGCTAGTGGGGAAGGTCACTTTCATTATTCAAGAGTCGTAAGAGGGCAAACATGTTGTTGTTTTGAGATTGGAGTGTAAAACCACTGGGTTAATGTGATTTCCTGCTAACCAGTGTTTGTGAAGTTTGCTTCTTGTATTTGTACGATTGTATTTTAAAATCTCTGATGTTAGAGTTACTCATGTGCAGTCATATAATTATAGGAGAATGCCTTGCTTCATTGCTATCGAAGTATATTGAGCTTCATGTTCTTCTGGCTCTCTCATTGGCAAAAAGTGTCATTTCTGTGGCTTTACTTCCAATTTTTTCATATCTGATATCTTCTTGTTCCATAAAGGTGGGGTGGGGGTTATGTTGTGGTGCAGGTTCAAGATTAGGGTGTAAAATATCATTTCGTACAGTTTTGATGACTTATTATCAATAAATATATACTTTTATGGAAAACCCAATATGTTGCATACGCTTTGAGAAGGTACTGAATTTTTATTATGACCTAGAAACATTTGATATTAGTAATTCCTGCATTAGGTTTCTTCCACTTGGGATTGTAAAGTTGGCAAATTTAAGGAATCTCTTGATGAACCATTGGACTAAATTGCCTGAAGGTTTCAAAGCTTCCAACATCAACCTTTACCAAACCAGAAGTTGGTTGGTCACATTTGACTAGGATAATGAATCCTATCCAGCTATATAATTCAGCCTACCATACGGGCTATAGGTAATTGAGAGGATGAGGCCTCACCAATTCTGGAATGGGGTCAGAATTCGGAGAGCAGCCTCATTGCAGAGGAGATAGCATTTCAACTAAGAAATACTGAGAAAAATGGTTATAAATGAACACCGACTGCAATTTTATTGAGAATAATAACGTTTCAATCAACATAAAACATCATATACAACTGAAACAATATTAATGAGCAATGGTCGAAACCAGTAACAATGAGAAACTGCTATAGTATACAATTGTTCAAAACCGTAGGACTCTCAGCTATCTAAAATTTATCAACACCATTTACCAAAAAAACCAATTTCTATTAACACATGATATCAGAAGACCATCACAAAACAATGGAAATGCACAAGAATGTTGGTCTATCAAAAGTCAAAACTAGTCCAGTCCAAGACCTGGTGCACGAAAAGAAGGCTGTGCAAACCTCTTGACTATTCCAGCCATGTATTTCCCTTGATGCTCTGCGAGAGCCAGCTCTGTTTCACTTGGTTTCCTTGTGCCATCACCAGAAAGGACACCAGCACCATATGGAGATCCTCCTCTAAGAGAGTCCATTTCAAACATTTCGGCACCAAATGTGTAACCAATAGGAACATAGAGCATTCCATGGTGTGCTAACTGAGTAATTGCTGTCCAACTGCAGGAAATACATATAATATTAGCATATTTATAGGTGGATGAGATTGATCACATAAAGATATTAATCAATGTGGTAACAGCTACATGACAGAGAGAGGAGCTGGAAACAAACCAAGCATACAGATTTATCTATTGTGAATATATATTTTTGAGTTTTACATAGACAAACTAAATAGGACAACACAAAAGAAAAGTTAACATGATTTAGAAATTCAGAATCCATTATTTATTTACTTCCTCAAATTTCCAGTGTAACATAATTTGACAAGCCAATAATGCATATAATCAACAGAGACTTTAAACTAGCCGGGACCTATGGGATATATTTGTGGAGGTACCCTCTCCTTTCCATAAGCTCATTTCAGTCTTTTCTGATAAAGATCAGACTCAATCACAGACCTACAGTATGGCAAAAATTTAATACCAATTAAGCTGTAGCTGGAGCTTCTAACAGGCACTATGATCTAATGGATCGATGTCAATCTTTACTAAATAGGAAATAAAATATACTGGATGGTTTAAAGTTGACAAAAACGGAACATTCGTGGCTGATTTACGTCTGGTCCGACAATGATGAAGTTTTCAAAGAGTTCCTCATTCGGGATGTAAGTCTTGGGCACCTTTTGTAATATCTCCAACAGTTTTCAGATAACCTCATGAAATACAAAACGAGTTTTGTAATATTTGGTAACCTAATTAAATAAACAAGTTTCTTATTCAAGCACCTTATAATTTATACCCAAAGGAGATGTCTTGAAAAGGGGTTGAAAGTTCCTTCATTTCACGTCCTTTCTCCCATGGATGAACTATATGAGAACCTTGACATCCAACCCCCTTCTCTCACTCATTTCAAAGCAATTCAAAAGACCAATTACCCTACTCAGGAAAGCACACTTAATGTGATACTTTCACTTCTCTGTTCTCTGAAATAAAATTGGAAAGCTACCAACTCTCACTCATTTCAAAGCAATTCAAAAGACCAATTACTACTCAGGAAAGCACACTTCATGTGATACTTTCACTTCTCTGTTCTCTGAAATCAAATTGGAACTACATCTAAAATTGGAAAGCTACCAACCACTATATGATCTCTACATATAATACAAGTAATGCTCAGACACAAACTCCAATTCTCGTGCTAAATTACACATAACAAAAAGAAATAATATATTTTTTCTGACATATCAACTTCCAATTCATCTTACGCTAATGACAAATCAAAAAGTGCACAACACTCGTATCAGCATGCCAACAAATCAAAATTCACCAAAACCAACATGAAGAAAATAAAGTACAACCCTTGAAACAATGTACTAAAAAACAAAAATCAAGGGTGTCTTACTTACGCAGTGGTCTCTTGCCCCCCACCCTGTGTGCCAGTACTCACAAAGAACCCAGCAGGCACACCTGCAAGCCTCTGCTCCGTCCACAAGTGCCCTGTGGAGTCAAAAAAGGCTTTCATCTGAGCAGCCATGGATCCATACCGGGTCGGAAACCCGAATAAGAGCCCGTCAGCCTCCACCAACCTCTCGGCCAATATCACAGGCACTTCATCTGCATTACCATCTTTCTTGGGCACCTTCATCTGCTCCAATACTTCAGAGGACAGCGTCTCCGGAACCCGGTACAGAAACCCTTCAACCCCATCAATGGAATCAACCCCTTTCTTTATCCTCCTGGCCAAGACCTCCACATGCCCATACATTGAGTAAAACACTATGAAAACCCTCAGCTGTCTTTGTGCAATCGCATGGTCAATTGGGTTTGTTTGTGTGGTTTGGGTTTGGTTTTGGTCTGAAACAAGACCATCGCTTTCTGGGTTTCGAAGATCTTGATCAGAAACGCCTTTGGGTGGCCTGTTCTTACTTGGCACACAACCACCTCCTTTACCCATAAAATTCAAAAAATGGGTTTGCGATTATGGTGCAGTAGGACAGTTCAGAAGCTGAGAAATGTCAAGACTTTGTGCTCTCGCTGAAGATTTTGATCAAAGAATAATGGTCAATTGGATAGCTTATTGTAAAAGGAAATGGATAAGTAATCTGTGTTCAGATTCTGAATTGTAGCTTACTTAGTAATATAAACAAGAAGACCAAGAGAAATGAAGCTTGGTGAAGATTTGGAGTCAGTGGAAATGAAGTTGGAGTTCGTTTGACTTTAATCCCGAGCTGCCTGGACAGACTGGACTATAGCCTCTGGCTCCAAGAACTTCGCTGGCATTTTAGTTTAAGTACATATTAAAATTCTTTAATTTTCTTTAATTGTTTTGAAGTGTGTTCTTAAAAATAAGAGATAATGGGCTGCGTTCCCTGTTTACACGAGGTTGATTGACTTAGGTGTATTATTAACAAATAAAACATGAGCAGATTGATAACATCATACAGTAGTGTGGCAGTGAAACTGAAAAATTAAGAGTTATTATTTTTACATAAAACATGAGAAAATTAATATTAAAGGTTGATATGTTATGAACTTATGATATATCATTATTATTACATAAAGCATGGGCAAATTGATAACATCATGTAATAGTGTGACAGTCATACTAAAAAACTAGAAGCTTAATTGTAATTTGTTCTCGACTTTTAATTGTATATGGCTTCTAAACCGTGTTGTTCACTTGGGCAAGTGCTTATGATATTTCTCCCTTGTGACATGTTCGTACTCCATATTTCTTGTATTATGTCTTCCAAATTCCATAGAAATACACCATCTTGAATGAACGGCCTCATCCTCTCAATCTCAATCACCTTGCAGTGTTACAGAAGTAATACAAGAGCAAGGAAAAATGCACACCTTGTAAAGTTTTGGCTTATCCACAATTATTATTTCTTGGCATATGTCTATTAAGTATAAAAGCTTATTGGGTTTTATACAAACGATAGTGGCAGCAAGGAGATTTGAACACAAGATCTCAGATACAAGAGTAAGGAGATTTAAACACACAACCTCAAATACAAGAGTAACTGCTCTTAACTACTTGCAGATTGTGTTTGCTCTTAACTTCGGCGATTTTGTTGGAATTGCTGATGTGGTAACTTCACAAGTCCAATTGAAAGAACCTTATGTTGAATTGCTGATGTCCAAGGTTTCAAGTTCGTGAAGTTTTATAGTCTTTTTAGGAAGTCCTTTTAACTTTTGTGCTTCTCAAAGTTAAATGCTTCAAGTTAAAACACTTCACTATTATAATTTATATCTAGAAATTGGGATCAGCAAGATTCATCCATCCTTTGAGAAACTTAAGTTTGATTTCTTGAGGCAACTTCCTTATCGTCATGCATTCAATATGGTTTGCAACTGGAAACAATTAGGGCAATAAGGTGGGGAAAAAGCATCTTCTTTCCCATTTTAATTTAGGAAACAAATTTAATAAATACATGATTGAACCTCAATTCTAGAATTTCCCAATGATCATCGTCACACTTACGAAAAATATATAATGTTTCCAGCCAATATCACAAACATTTCACAAAGTTACAACAGGTATAAGCTCTTACCCTTGCCCGATCCGAAGAATTTGCGTCCCAGCAGCACACTAGAATAGAAGCTTTAACGACCAAATGTACAGCCCTTGACCAACCATTTAAGGATGAATTGGTGTTTAAATACAGGCAGCCCTACATGCAGCGTGGGAATAAGGTTTGCCCCACATACCCACCAGCCATCGCCCTTCTCACGTTGGACTCAAACATCTTCGGGTTATCCCTTAGAACAGCTGCTGCATCATGATTAAGGGGATCTTCATAATTGGGTTGCTGCAAGCAGAAGAATGAATTGTGATTAAAGAGACTTGCCAAGTTGTGAGAATCAACTTGTGAAAGAATAATCAATACCGTAAAAAGATGAAATAGTCCATATATTATAGTGTTGATATTCAAAACAGGTTTCCAGTCTTCTCTTAGAATGTTGAGGCAGACATTTCCTTCCAAGTCAATATTAGGATGGTAGACCTGTAAGTTGAAAATACCGTTAAGATGACTTTATACATACAAGAGAACAAGTAGGAACTTCAACTAGAAAAGCACCATGTTTAGCAAATAGGGCATGCTAGTGTACCTTTGTCTTGCACTTGACCTTTGGCGCCTCATGAGGGTAGACAGGAGAAACTTGAAACGTGAACATAAATGTGCCACCTCTGTGATCAAAGATACTGAGTTAAGCACTTAAAACTCTAAAACCAAAATTTACTGCATTCCTCCCCGGAAAAAGTATAAGTAATCATAATAAAACTAAGTGATCAAAACACGAAAATGAAAGGATAAGAAGTTAACACCTATCTAATTTAAGAATGCATATCCCTATACTAGCACCCCGTAATTTTCATATCTTATAAGACTTTCTTACTTGATACAGGCTTAGAAAACACAAGATGCTCCGAGAAGTTGAAGCTTTTATGTTCAAAATATTTTTGAATGAAAATAACCATTAAGGTGCATATCTTACTTAATAGCATACCAAATACGGGGCATGCGTTTTGCATAACATAAACACTTACAAATAATATCCTTCATCAGGGCGAACAGTAACCTCAAAGTTCATCAAGTCGTCTTTGCCATTGGGAAATGATATGGTACATGTCTTTTGTAGGTTCAGCTCACTGATATCTACAAGATGAGAACAGTAGAAAAAGTAAGAACAGAAGGCTATATCTATAACTTTTTTTTTTTTCACAAGTCTTATATTTTAGTTTCTCTTCGAGAATTATGTTCATTTGTCTGGAAAGAGTGCTTTCGGGTTCTGACATCAATTCCAATAAGAAAGTTACCCATCCAAGCCTCTGCAATTTTGCATCTAAAAGTAAAGAACACAAAACTAAAAGCTGAAGAAGCATGCCTCAGCAAGTTTCATTCATGCATAGTATGTGAGTTGTCAAAAACTTAACATGAGCATGTTGCATATTATATCCAAAAGTATTAAGTAACGAATAGCTAGAATGCCAATGAAGTTAAAAATGAAATTTTTTATTATGTGTTAACCAAATTTGAATAATGAGATACTACGTCCTATAGAACCTTTTTTCATTTCAAAATTTGTGATGGAATACCTCTGTGAAGACGTAATTCTCCTGCACTTTGCTTCTTAACAGGTGGTTTTCCATTGGCATTTGCTGCAATCTCCCTCTGCCTTTCCTTCACTTTAAATAGCTTAATCATGTTTCCTACAACACAACATCAAGATAAATATACATGCACAGAGAAGTTCCAGATTTGAGATTTGGCGTCTTAATTAATATATAGGTATATATTTCAGAGTGCTTCAGACATATAATGTTAAATATTTTACTAAGATAATACCATGGTTCAAATTGTCAGATTAAAATCCAACAATTAATAAAATGTACTATTTATTTACATGCTCTAAGCCTCTGTGACTTTACAGGTTGGATTTTTATCCAAGGATTTCAAGCACGGTAGTTGTATAATTGAAATACATAATGATATGTGTTGAAGACTCTTCTATATTTTATACACATCGCGATTGAAATAACATGCGAAGTATTATAGCTCTGCCATTGACCAGGCTAAACTTGTCGCTTTCTTGACTTTAGTATGGAATGCTATGTGATATTCAGCTTCTTTACAACCTATTTACATCCATAGATATGCTCGCATCAATAAGCACACTCACAGGCACGAACTTCACAACAACCAAAAGATCGTTGCTTGATTAGGTTCAGCAATCCTAGAGTAATAAACCAGATCCTACTATTAAAGTAACCAACAAACAGAGAATAAACGCATGTGCATAAGCCAGAACAGCCAGTGATCTGAAGCAATATATATGGAACTAAAAACCCATTATAACCAAGCCCAAGTCTTAACCTTTTTTATGTAACAACAAAAAAATACGCACCAATAATCATCAAGGGGTCAGAGGTTTCTACAAATATTACTTCTTGAGACTAAAAAAAACATTCTTTTCTAAAACAATACAATTCAAATCAACAACAAATAAGACCATACCGCTGAGTCTAAAGGCTCTCCTCGATTGAAAGCTTGGGTTCAACTGTTGGATTCACCAAACCAGCGAAAACGATTGAGGATTTTACCTAAAAACAAAACCCAGGAGCTCAAAACACAAAATTTAAATTCTTAAATCAAATTAACTTTAGACTCAAATAGCTCTCCAACCGCGCGTTTATCAACCCAAAACACCCGATCAATCAAAAGGGCTCAAATCAATCAAACAAGAAGTCAAAAACCAATAATTTATACCCATAATAAAACAAATATGGGTGCGCTAAGCTTAAACCCAGGATCAGATTACTATTCTTATATATAGTCCATAAGAAGCCATGAGCTTTGCGATCGTTGAAACGAAACTTACCTGCTGAAGCACAGTGAAGGTCTTTGCAGAGAGAGAGAGCAAGCAGAGCGAAGCTGAAAGGGAATCTGAAAGGGCAAACGCGTGTGAGATTCAGAGAGTGTTCTTGTTTATACAAACGGGGGGGGCCCTGGTAGCCTCGCTTTCTTTGTTTTTATAATTTAATTTTACTTTCCTTACTTTGTTTGGACTCTCTCCACCGCCCTGCGTCAATTATCGTCATCACTGCTTTCCGATAGGGACACGGCTTTGTGATCTGTTGGAATGCAGATGGGCTTATTATTACAAGCGAGCGAACTAATCGCGTAGTGCCACGAGGCCCACGACAATATTTGAAGGTGAATTCGGTCAAGGGCAAAACGGTAAAAATGCTCATAATTCCAAATTGTCCTCCACCTCTGCATCCGAGGTTATGTGTTTGAGGTTGATGGTGGAAGGTGGTGATTGGGTCTATCGGTTGGTTAGGGGAGGAGTACGATGGTTGTTTGGAAGGATTTTTTTATACAATTGATATTGAGGGACGGGGAATTGAATCTAGGAAATTATATGCAAGAGTAAATGTTTTTAACCAATTATCATATGTAAGGTAAATAATACTCTTAAACACTTGAACTCCAAGTTCCTCGCTTTGGAAGGATATTTTTTTTCTTTTCTTTGTTGTGTTTATGTTTTTATGTTATTTTTATTTGGGAGACTTTGGAAAAACACAAAGGAGAGAGAAATTTTGTAAAAGAACCCAAAAAGCACAAAATTACCCTTATTTATTTTTGGATTTCCTAAGGAATCCTTTACATTAGCATGTCTTTGATTTGAAAGTTGAGAGGTTTTTCTGTCTTTTTTGAAAAATCTTTGGCTTTTTCCAAAAGTGAAATTTTTTTTCTAGCTAAAACCTAAATTTACTTTTTTAGTTTATAAATTTAGTTTTGATATTTCCAATTTTTGATATAAAAATTTAGTCTATGAGGAGTCCACTTCACTCCAAAAAAAATGAGATTTATACTTGCCAAGTCGATAATTTACATATGTACTAATGGATCAATTTATCGACTTTAGAAGTTTGTGTATAAATTTTTAAATTATCAACAATTCATGTATGACTGTAAAAAGTGAGTAATAATTGTATGGCATGTTTACTTATTAAGGATGCATATTGAAATGATTTCAATTCATGTTTTCTTGTGTTTACTCACATATGAGTATTAGAATGATTTTATGGCATGCTTACTAATCCATAATCGGGTGTGTTTACAAATCAAGATTTCGAATTTGAATTAGGGATTGAATTCCAATTATGGAGGATTTATGCGTTTACTTCAAATCAAAGAATTAAAAAAGTAAGTGAGGCCTACATAAAATCAGGAATTGAATTCCTAATTTTGAAGGAATTCAATTCTTGAGTGGGAGGTGGTATTTTAATTCATGGAGAACTAACTCATTAGGAATCCATCTCTTTTATCCATTATATTGTCACACAATTTTTAAAATTTCAAATTTGTCATATACTTTAACCCAACAACGAGGACATTTTAGTAATTCCATATGGTTTAGTAAATAATTTCAATAGGAATTCGAAATCTAACTCTTCTCAATTCATATAGTTTAGTAAATAACTTCAATAGGAATCCGGAATCTAATTTTCCTCAATCTAGCCTCTTCAATTCAATTCCTCTTAAGCTGATTACGAATTGATAAACATGTTATAGGAGGAATTGGATTGAAGAGGAATTAGAATATGGATTCCCATTAAATTTGTTTACTAAACTATTTGGAATCGGGGTAGGAAAATGGTATTGATTTTTTATAAGTTATTTAGTAAATTCACTTAAATCAGAATTGACACCAGTTCAATTACTAAATGCCCTTTTTTGTTGGGTTAAAGTGAATGACAAATTTGAATTTCTTTTTTATTGTGTGAGGATATAATGGATAAAAACGATGAACTCTTGATGGGTTGGTTTTTTAGGAATTAGAATATCACCTCACACCAAAGAGTCCAATTGTTCCAAAATCAGAAGTTGAATTCTTGATTTTGTATGGATCTCACTTGCATTTTTATTCTTTTATGTGAAGTAAACACATGAGTAATCTGTAATTGGAATCCAACTCCTTATTCTAATTTTGATTACGGAAACACACCCTTAATTCATGAGTTCACATGTATTTACTATCATATGGCCCCGTTTGGTTCATGGGAAATGAGGCTTGGGTATGGGAAATCAATTGTTTTTCCATATTTGGTAAGTTTAAGCATGAGAAATGGTTGTGTGGCATATGAGAAAGTAAGGGGGAAAATGAAGCACTCCTCCCCCCTTGAGTTTTGTTTTCCTCCTCATGGGAAAGTTTGCGAAAATGAGCAAACAGTAAATACACATTTTTTATGACCATTTTGTCCCCCATTAACAATTTAGAATTACAATATAGCATTAAATGTATTCTCTTTTTTATTTGATTTCATATGGGTATAATTGAAAAATTAAACAAACTTTGTTTTATATTCCTATACAGACCAAACATGTGAAAAAAAATAAAGTGACATTTCCTGGTTATTTTTCAAGGATTACCAAACATGAGAAATCTTCCATTTCCCATCCATTGGGAACGACATGGGAAATTATTTCCCATCAAATCTTTTCCACAAACCAAACAGGGCCTATAAGGAATAAAAAAAATCATGCGGGTTCCATGTTAAAATGTAACACCCTGACTCTATTTAATTTTCCAACTTAAAAGGGTAAAACTAAATTAACTGTGAAATTACGAAACTACCCTTGGGGCAGGATATTTTGGTCATTTTCTTGTCCGGAAGGATTTTGGGACCACAAGTGGTTTGGTTGTGTAGGTGGTTCTGAGATGAATTCGTGGACAGACGGTAGGTTTGAATCGGAGTTATAACGAAGTTTTGGCGATCAAATTACTTTCGGTGGCAAAATCGTAAATAATTCGAAAATGGTATTTGTAAAAAAATCAGATTTTAAGTTCATTTTTATTTTTTTCCCCGTCTTTTCTCTCTCCCCGTGCACTCTCTCCTTTCTCGGTTTCTCTCTCCCGACCCGACTCTCTCTCTCTCTTGATTCTCGGCTCGAGGCCACGGCAAAGGGCCGGCCGTTGGCCGTCTTGGCGTCTGGTCAAGACCCACTAGTTTTCGTCGCCGGAAAACTTGAGAATAGTCGGCGATGTCGGTGGTTCAAATCGAAGGTTTTCCGATCGTTGCACCACCGCTTCATCGTCCTTTTCCGGTGTTAAAGGTGAGATTTCTCCTTCTTTTTATCTGTTCTAGCTGCCTATTGCTTAGGATGGAAACGATTTTGAGGTTTTGGAAGTTATTTTCGAATTAGGTTTTTGGCCGGTTTTCAATTCGAAATTCCGCCAGTTCCGGTGGTTTTGGGCTTGCCCAGTAGTTGAATGAAGTACTCCCCTAGTTGAGTAGGACACATGAGCGGGAGGGTGACTTGTGATTTGGAGATTTTCCGTCGTCGAATTTCTCTGCACACCCGCTTGCTGCCAGCGCGTGTGGTGACGCGTGGGCAAGTGTGGTGGAGCTGCAAACTGTTCCAATGTGATCTTAAAGTTGTCACGAGCGCGTAGGATTTCGCGGATCTCGATTTCGAGGTCGTTTGACTATTGAACGGATTATCGCATATTGTGCGTTATTCAGGTTCGATATGTTCCGACCGTTGGATCGTTTTCAAATTGAAGTATGTTCCTCTAGATACCCTTAGGATCGTGTAGGATTCGACGGATTGTAAAACGGAGTCCCGGATACTCCGAAAATGCTAACCCTAGCGTGAGGGTTTTAGTAACCGTCAATCGTGCGATCGTGAGCGATCTAACCGTCCGTTTCAGACCAAACTTACAGGGCATGTATTCTGGACCTCGTAAAACCTATAGGAACTCCCAGGAAGCTAGGGTTTTATTCTAAAGTTCTGTTTTGAAGCGCTTGACGTTCATCGTATTTTCGTATTCTGAATCAGGTACTCACCCAAAGATACGCAGTGGTGGGACCTTCTAAGGGTCAAGTTGTGTGGGACTACTTGCGAGTGGACTTTTCTTTTGAAACTCAGTATGATTTCATCCATGGCAATGTGGCATATAGTTTTATTATGTTTATCAATGATTTATATACGCTCGAATGGGAATTCGAGGTTTTTCATAAAACTTATTATGATATTTGAATTTTGAGAAGCTATATTTACATGCGGCTATGCATGGGGTACTTGGTGGTTAATATGAGCTATGAAAAGGTAATGTTGATCTGTTAATTGGAGTGCGTTAAGCACTCATTTATGTACCTCCCCTGATCTGAATTTGGTTACGGATTTTGAATACTTTTGAAATTACTAGAACTCAGAACATCCTTAAGGGGGTTTTGCTGTGGACCCTGGATTTGGGGTAGTCTACGCGTAGGACTGGTATTTCAGCGTACAAGCTTTGATGTCCGTATGCGTCTTGGTGAGAGTTAGTCCCCAGTTGGACGGCTCATTCCCTAGACACATGGTGAATTGAGGAATGGCTCTGCCATGTGGACTAGTCAAACAGTCCCCCGGTTGGATTGTTTCCCCGGTACAATTAAATATTGGTTATATCTATATACTATTATTAGCATTATTATTATTATTATTATTATTCTGTTACATCATATAATTAGTATGTATATATTTATATATATATATATGAATGTTCTTTTGTTCTATTTCTCGGTAAGGATACTTCCTCGCCGGTCGTATCTTTGAGAACGTTTATGAGTCTAACCTCTCGGAACTCTTAAGTTGAGTGGTGGGCTTCGTGAAGTATGATTCACGGATTAAGGATTTGAGATCTGGTTTAGTACGTGTTTATATACTGTTTCTAATGGTTTTGTTATGCTTATGGTTTCATTGCATGTTTTAATAAAGGTGGGGGTTATACTACTTTGATTTCACTTGAACTGAACCTGATTTTTGTCCGCTCACAACTTTCTTTTGCGCTGACCCGATGCGAGCTTTGCATTGAGCGGACGGGTGCATCTTGGAACTCGAGTCTTCGTAGAGACTCTTGGTACTTTTTCCTTTCAGTTAAACGATACTTCGGTTGTATTTTGAATTCCGTAGATATGCTCTGTATCACCGTGAGGGTTTAAATTTTGTGAGGCCTGGAGGCCTTGTTTGTAAAATTATTTTATTACTTGTAAGCATGCTGCCAGTTGGTTGTAATTAATCTGTAAATTTTGAACATGTTGAAATTTGGAAATGTTCAATTTAGAGACTCTGCCAAATTTTGGTAGAAAGTCTCGATCTTTAGTAAGTGGGCCCGCATCGGTTGATGTCGTAATTAGCGGGTCCGTCCCGATTCTAAGAAATTTCGGACGGGTCTTGTCACTTGGTATCAGAGTATTAGGTTCATTTTCCTTCGACTTTTGCGCTTTTGTTGCATTGTTGAAACTAATGATTCTATGGATTCCTTTGTGTAGAATCATGCATCATCAGCGTCCTAGAACGAGGGGTGGTTGTGTTCCGAGGGGGGGAGCAAATCCTCCCCCTTCACCTGCACTACCCTCTCCACCTCCTTAACCTCCATCTTCACCATCTCCACCTACCGAGGAGCATGATGGAGGAAATGAGCCCGGCTTGCGGCGTCTCTTATCTCGGTTCACTCGCACTATGTCTACTGCCTTATATGGGAAAAGGAATACTGAAGGCTTGGATATAAAGAGGGTAAAGGAATTGGGAGCAAAAGAGTTTTATGGTGGTACTGATCCTGCTGAGGCTGATGCTTGGCTTACAGATGTCGAGCGGATATTTGAAGTTCTCCAGTGTCTAATGGAGATAAGGTTCAGCCACCTTTTGCTAAAGGAATGCATACCATTGGTGGAAGACGATTCGAAGAGGGTATGCAAACCCTGTTGTCCTTACTTGGGAAGAGTTCCAAAGGGCATTCTTCGATCAGTTCTACTGCATACTTACAAGACTGCTAAGAAGTCCGAGTTTATGCATCGAGGCGGGTTCTATGTCGGTGTTCGAGTATGAGCACAAATTTAATGAGCTGTCCCGGTTTGCACTGAGTTGGTAACCACGAAGAAGATAAGTGCGTTCGTTTTAAAGAGGGTCGTGGCTAGACATTCAGGCGGTGGTCACGCTACGACGTATCCTACCATGAGAGCATTGGCCCAAGCGAGCGGTGGCGAAGAATGCGATGCAGGTGCCGGTATTGGTAGGTGTCGTAGAGACTCATCGGTTTTGGTGGACCTAATCGGGGTCCATCAAAGAGGTGATCCGACTCTAGTTACGCAAGTAGTGGTTGGTTTGCGGGGCGTGGGACCGGTTCGGCGGTGGAAGTCCGGCTCTCGACCATTCGGAGCCATCCTCGGGACAACCATCGGTGGGCGATGCGGCGAGGATCCTCGAAGCGATTCGCAACCTATTACAGTGCGGGCAGGCGAGGACATGTTCGGAAGGATTGCCCAAACCGTGGCGAGCTAGTGGCTCGGCGAGGCGGAGTGACATGTTTCCGGTGTGGGCAAGTAGGGCACTATAAGAGTGAGTGCCCTTCTTGATATTGGTGGTACTGCTGCAATGGAGGGGCCCAACGAGGCAAGCGTGAGCTTAGGTTAGACACGAGTTGTGCATCGTCGTCTGCAGCGGGTTTGTCATCGAGTAGTGGAGTGCAGTCCACTTTTCGGGGCAGAGGCGAGAGGGTCGATCTGGGCGCTCAACTACGCGAGCCGTGTATTCTCGATGACACAGCAGGAGGTGCAGGCTACACCCGATGTTATCACTGGTATGATCCCTATTTTCGGTTACTTTGCTCGTGTTTTGATAGATCCCGGGGCCACCCATTCTTTCATCGCCTATAGTTTCTTACCTTATGCCAGTGTTAGACCGACACCCATGACTGAGCATTTTAGTATCTCATTACCTACGGGCGATGTTCTGTTTGCGGGTATGGTTTTCAAGGATTGTTATGTCCAAGTGGGTGATGCCATGTTGGAAGCTGATTTGATTCCCCTGGAATTAGTTGACCTTGACATTATTTTGGGAATGGATTGGCTGGAAAAGTATCGTGCATCAGTGGATTGTTTTCGGAAAGAGGTTGTGTTCAGAAGACCTGCACAACCTGAAGCGAGTATTTCATGGAGAGCGTAGAGTTCTCCCATCTTGTCTTATTTCCGCCATAAGGGCAAAAAGGTTACTCAATAAGGGCTGTGTGGGATACTTAGCTCATATAATTGATACTCAAGGATCCACTCTGAATTTGGAAAATATTCCTGTGGTTTGTGAATTTTCAGATGTCTTTCCTGATGTTCTTCCTGGTTTGCCTCCCTATAGAGAAACCGAATTCACTATTGAACTTCTTCCAGGAACGAATCCGATTCATCAAGCTCCTTATAGAATGGCACCAGCAGAATTACGTGAGTTGAAGACTCAATTGCAGGAGTTGGTGGATCTTGGGTTTATTCGACCCAGTGTTTCCCCTTGGGGTGTACCAGTATTATTTGTAAAGAAGAAGGATGGAAGTCGAGGCTTTGTATTGATTACCGGCAGTTGAACAAGGTGACAGTGCGTAATCGATATCCTTTGCCTCGAATTGACGACTTGTTTGATCATTTGAAGGGTGCCAAGTACTTTTCCAAGATTGATCTGAGATCGGGATATCATCAACTCAGAGTACGGGAAGATGATGTTCCCAAAACAGCATTTAGGACTCGTTACGGCCATTACGAGTTCTTGGTGATGCCTTTCGGATTGACAAATGCACCGGCAGCGTTTATGGATCTCATGAACAGAGTATTCCGACCTTATTTGGATCACTTTGTGATTGTATTCATAGACGACATTCTGGTTTATTCTCGAACTTTGGAGGGTCATAAGAAACATCTGCGACTAGTATTGAAGACTTTGAGAAGGAAGCAGCTTTATGCCAAGTTCAGTAAGTGTCAGTTTTGGTTGGATAGAGTGGAATTCCTTGGACATGTTATATCAGCAGAAGGAATCTATGTAGACCCTCGTAAAGTAGAAGCAGTTGTGAATTGGGTGCAACCCACAAGTGTAACAGAGATACGGAGTTTCTTGGGGTTAGCGGGCTACTATCGTCGATTTGTAGAAGGGTTTTCTTTCAATAGTAACACCTCTTACTCGGTTGATGAGGAAAGATGTTAAGCTTGAGTGGACGGAGGAGTGCGGCGAGTTTTGAGGTGAAGAAGCGGTTAACCACCGCACTGTTTGGCTCTTCCGGATAACTCGGGGAACTTTGTGATCTATAGTGACGCATCTTTACAAGGCTTGAGATGTGTTCTAATGCAACATGATCGGATAATTGCTTATGCTTCAAAGCAACTCAAGAAGTACGAGCAGAATTACCCTGTCCATGATTTAGAACTTGCCGCAGTGGTATTCGCTCTCAAAATCTGGCGGCATTATTTGTATGGTGAGACGTGTCAGATTTACACTGATCACAAGAGCCTCAAGTACTTTTTCACTCAGAAGGAGTTGAATATGAGACAGAGGCGTTGGCTGGAATTGATTAAGGACTATGACTGTACGATTGAGTATCATCCCAGCCGAGCTAATGTGGTAACTGATGCACTAAGTAGGAATGTTGGTGGAAGTCTAGCTCTTCTCAGAATGGGTTGTCTTCCATTATTGGTAGAACTGCGAAAGGATGGTGTTGATTTGGAAATGACTTCTCAGGGAGGAATGCTTGCTAGTGTGCAAGTGAGGCCTATTCTGGTTGAGCGGGTGATTGCAGCACAATTGGGAGATCCTAACCTTCGTATGATAAGGTCGGAAGTAGAAAATAGTACACGGACGGATTATGCAATAAGGAAGGATGGAGTTTTGGTGACTGGAACTCGTCTTTGTGTACCCAAGAACGATGAAGACTTGAGACGAGAAATCATGGAAGAAGCTCACTGTTCTACTTACTCTATGCATCCGGGTAGTACTAAGATGTATCGGACTCTACGTGAGTACTACTCATGGCCGCATATGAAGGGGGATATTGCTAAGTATGTGAGCAAGTGTCTGATTTGTCAACAAGTGAAAGCGGAACGGCAAAAACCGTCCGGACTCGTGCAACCACTTCCGATTCCTGAATGGAAGTGGGAGTTTATCACAATGGACTTTGTTTTCAAACTTCCACGTACTAAGGGCATGACGGAATTTGGGTGATAGTTGACAGACTCACCAAATCCGCCCATTTTCTACCTATAAAAGAAACCTATTCCTTGTCGAGGCTAGCAAAACTCTTTGTGGATGAGATCGTGAGGTTGCACGGAGCTCCTGTGTCTATTGTATCGGACAGGGATGCAAGGTTCACATCTCATTTCTGGAAGTGTTTAAATGAGGCTATGGGTACTAAGTTACATTTTAGTACTGCTTTCCACCCACAGACTGATGGACAATCGGAAAGAACCATTCAGACCTTGGAAGATATGTTGAGGTCTTATGTTTTACAACTGAAAGACAGTTGGGATACTCACCTTGCATTGGTGGAGTTTGCTTATAACAATAGTTATTAGTCGAGCATTGAGATGGCTCCGTATGAAGCTCTGTATGGGAGGATGTGTAGAACTCCTGTTTGTTGGAACGAAGTGGGTGAAAGGAAGTTGGAAAAGGTAGATAGTATTCGAGTCACAACTGAGAAGGTGAAAATGATTAGAGAGAAGTTGAAAACCGCACAAGACCGACAGAAGAGTTATGCGGATAACAGGTCCAAGGATCTTGAGTTTGCAGTTGGGGATTGGGTGTTCTTAAAGCTATCTCCTTGGAAGGGTGTGATGAGGTTCGGTAAACGCGGGAAGTTAAGCCCTCGTTATATCGGACCTTATGAGATCACCGAACGTATTGGGCCAGTTGCCTATAGACTTGCCTTACCTACAGAACTATCTCGGATTCATGACGTGTTTCATGTATCCATGCTAAGGAAATACATGCCTGATCCTTCCCATGTTTTAGAGCACCAACCTATAGAGTTGAGTGAAGATTTGACGTACGAGGAGCAACCTGTACAGATCTTGGATAGGAAGGAACAAAGGTTGCGCTCCAGATCCATTCCTGTAGTGAAAGTGTTGTGGAGAAGTCAAACTGTTGAAGAGGCTACTTGGAAACCCGAGGCACAGATGCGGGCTGAATACCCTTATCTCTTCAATTAACAGGTATGCAAATTTCAGGGACGAAATTTTTATAAGGGGGTAGGTTGTAACACCCCGACTCTATTTAATTTTCCAACTTAAAAGGGTAAAACTAAATTAACTGTGAAATTATGAAACTACCCTTGGGGTAGGATATTTTGGTCATTTTCTTGTCCGGAAGGATTTTGGGACCACAAGTGGTTTGGTTGCGTAGGTGGTTCTGAAATGAATTCGTGGACAGGCGGTAGGTTTGAATCGGAGTTATAACGAAGTTTTGGCGATCAAATTACTTTCGGTGGCAAAACCGTAAATAATTCGAAAAGGGTATTTGTAAAAAAAATCAAATTTTTAGTTCATTTTTATTTTTTTCCCCTTCTTTTCTCTCTCCCCGCGCACTCTCTCCTTTCTCGATTTCTCTCTCCTCGACCCGACTCTCTCTCTCTCTCTTCGATTCTCCTAGCTCGAGGCCACGGCAAGGGCCGCACCGGTTCCGTTGGCCGTCTTGACGTCTGGTTAAGACCCACTAGTTTTCGTCGCCGGAAAAGTTGAGAATAGTCGGCAGTATTGACTGGTTCAAATCGGAGGTTTTCCGATCGTTGCACCACCGCTTCAGATCATCATTTTTCCGGTGTTAAAGGTGAGATTTCTCCTTCTTTTTATCTGTTCTAGCTGCCTATTGCTTAGGATGGAAACGATTTTGAGGTTTTGGAAGTTATTTTCGAATTAGGTTTTTGGCCGGTCTTCAATTCGAAATTCCGGCCAATTCCCGGTGGTTTTGGGCTTGCCCGTAGTTGAATGAAGTGCTCCCCTAGTTGAGTAGGACCTGTAGCCGGGAGGGTGACTTGTGATTTGGAGATTTTCCGTTGCGAATTTCTCTGCACACCCGCTTGCTGCCAGCGTGTGGTGACGCGTGGGCAAGTGTGGTGGAGCTGCAAACTATTCCAATGTGATCTTTAAGTTGTCACGAGCGCGTAGGATTTCGCGGATCTCGATTTCGAGGTCGTTTGACTATTGAACGGATTATCGCATATTGTGCATTATTCAGGTTCGATATGTTCCGACCATTGGATCGTTTTCAAATTGAAGTATGTTCCTCTAGATACCCTTAGGATCGTGTAGGATTCGACGGATCGTAAAACGGAGTCCCGGATACTCCGGAAATGCTAACCCTAGCGTGAGGGTTTTAGTAACCGTCCAATCGTGCGATTGTGAGCGATCTAACTGTCCGTTTCGGACCAAACTTACAGGACGTGTATTCTAGACCTCGTAAAACCTATAGGAACTCCCGGGAAGCTAGGGTTTTATTTTAAAGTTCTGTTTTGAAGCGCTTGACGCTCATCGATTTTCAGATTCGAATCGTGCTCACCCAAAGATACGCAGCAGACGGGACCTTCTAAGGGTCAAGTTGTGTGGGACTATTTGTGAGTGGACTTTTCTTTTGAAACTCAGTATGATTTCATCCATGGCAATGTGGCATATAGTTTTATTATGTTTATCAATGATTTATATACGCTCGAATGGGAATTCGAGGTTTTTCATAAAACTTATTATGATATTTGAATTTTGAGAAGCTATATTTACATGCGGCTGTGCATGGGGTACTTGGTGGTTAATATGAGCTATGAAAGGTAATGTTGATCTGTTAATTGGAGTGCGTTAAGCACTCATTTATATACCTCCCCTGATCTGAATTTGGTTACGGATTTTGGATACTTTTGAAATTACTAGAACTCAGAACATCCTTAAGGGGGTGTTGCTTTGTGGACCCTGGATTTGGGGTAGTCTACGCGCGTAGGATCGTATTTCAGCGTACAAGCTTTGTGTCCTGTATGTGCTGGTGAGAGTTAGTCCCCCAGTTGGACGGCTCGTTCCCTAGACACATGGTGAATTGAGGAATGGCTTTGCTATGTGGACTGGTCAAACAGTCCCCCGGTTGGATTGTTTCCCCAGTACAATTAAATATTGGTTATATCTATATACTATTATTAGCATTATTATTATTATTATTATTATGTTACATCATATAATTAGTATGTATATATATATATATATATGAATGTTCTTTTGTTCTATTTCTCGGTAAGGATACTTCCTCGCCGGTCGTACCTTTGAGAACGTTTATGAGTCTAACCTCTCGGAACTCTTAAGTTGAGTGGTGGGCTTCGTGAAGTATGATTCACGGATTACGGATTTGAGATCCGGTTTAGTACGTGTTTATATACTGTTTCTGATGGTTTTGTTATGCTTATGGTTTCATTGCATGTTTTAATAAAGGTGGGGGTTATACTACTTTGATTTCACTTGAACTGAACCTGATTTTTGTCCACTCACAACTTTTTTTTGACCCGATGCAGTGAGCTTTGCAGTTGAGCCGAACTGGGTGCATCTTGGAACTCGAGTCTTTGTAGAGACTCTTGGTACTTTTTCCTTTCAGTTAAATGGTACTTGATTGTATTTTGAATTCGTAGATATGCTCTGTATCGCTTTGAGGGTTTAAATTTTGTGAGGCCTTGAGGCCTTGTTTGTAAAATTATTTTATTGCTTGTAAGCATCTTTGTCGTTGGTTGTAATTAATCAAATTTTGAACAGTTGAAATTTGAAATGTTCAATTTACAGGAGACTCGCCAAATTTTTGGTAGAAAGTCTCGATCTTTAGTAAATGGGCCGGCATCGGGTTGATGTCGGTAATTAGGCGGTCCGTCCCAGATTCCGAGAAATTTCGGGTCTTGTCATAAAATCCGTAATCGAATACCCTTAAAATAAGGAATGAGATCAACTAGGGGAGTAGTTGATACGATTCCCATTACTTGATTCCCTATGTAAGGCATGTTTATGCATCAGTAACATGGGTATGGAAAGAAAATGAATGATTTCCATTTCTGACTTCCTCTGCTTTTACTTGCAATCATGAATGAAAAATACATGGGTCACACCTCAAAATCCGTAATCACATCCCCTCAAAACTAGTAATCGAATCAACTTACTACCTTCCAAAAATACCCTTATCGCTTTACAATAATTCCAAAACACCTTAAAGCCTAAAAAAAAAATTCAATGGCTATTTATTAATTACTGTTGGAAAAAGCAAAGTTTTTATCTTTTCACCTTGGTTGCTAGCCGCTATTTGTCTTGTTATGATTCTTATAACTATGCCATATATATTTTTTCTATTATATTATGTATATTATTATATACTAGTTTTTTCATCACTCGCCATATAGTTTCTTATATTATACATTAGTTATAAAATAAACCTGTGTATATTTTCTTTTTTATAAGTTACTTAGGTGAAAAATATATATTTATATGTGTAGGGCATTTTAATAATCAAATTAGTTTAAGTTTTGATTCATAAGAATTAGTAAACAATAACAATGAAATTCAACTCCATTTCTGTGCTAATTCCATATAGTTAGTAAACAACTTAATTGAAATGATTCTTCTCATACCGATTCATTACTTTTCCAATTTCTAAATCCCCCAATTCCTTACTTCCTCCGTTTATGATAAGTGAATGACCCTTAAAAATTTCTTGATTCATGACTTCTTATATTCCTAAGTCACGACTATCGTTTGGGAAAATATGTCTCAAAGAAATATAAAATAAAGAAGGCAAATATAAGGAAAAAAAGGAAAAGAAAAAGAGAAGAAATTACGAAAAGTCAGCCAACCCCTTCCACAGTGCAGAGTCCACTCTAGTTTTGCGATCTGAAGGAAAGAAAGCCGAAGCAGCACTTCTCACAGGCGCATTTCTCCTCAGTCCCTCCCAAACCGAAACCATGCTGAAGCTCCTCAGTGTCCTCACCTTCCTAACCCTAACCCTCCCATTTCTCACCCACTCTTTCTCGCCGGACCACCCAACCGATCGCCGGATCCTCGTCTTGCTCGACGACCTCGCCTTCAAATCCTCGCACTCCTTGTTCTTCAAGTCCCTGCAATCTCGAGGCTTCGAGCTCGATTTCAAGCTCGCCGATGATCCCAAGATCTCCTTGCAGCGTTACGGCCTGTATAGCTATGACGCCTTGATTCTCTTTTCTCCTTCGGTCGATCGTAAGTCTCTCTCTTTTCGAAATGTTGTGTTGTGGAAAACGAAAACTTTGGTGAATTGAAATGGTTTTGGGAATTCAGATTGACTGTATTTATTTATGATTTCTGTTTTATCATGTGATATAGGGTTTGGAGGGTCCATTGACCTGGCTGCTATACTTGATTTTGTGGATAGCGGTCATGATTTGATCATTGCAGCTGATACCAATGCATCTGATTTGATCCGACAAATCGCAGTCGAGTGCGGAGTTGATTTTGATGAGGTTGGTTTAAGCATTGAAGCATTTCACTGGTTACTATATCAATTATCTCTTTTCAGTCTCCTTTTTAATATTCAGAATTTCCTTGAAGTTGGTTTCTGTCCAGTATGCATGCATTGCTTCTTTAAATCTTCTACTATCAAGAAAAAAAAGGACATTTCTTTGAAGAATTGATCATTTGGGAATAACAGAAACAGCCATAATCACTAAAGTGCTTTAATTCAGAATGGTTTGGATGAAATTATAATGCTTTATTAGCAATTGCAGAATTATCATCATATCGTGTCATGAACTGTTGCTAGATGTGAGCTCTTTATGAATAACTTCTGATCTTTCTAGAGGTGTATTTTCTGCTGCTTCCTTAATGACAGCAAGAATGACTTCACTAAAATGAGCATATTGTCAATTGCTAGCTCCTGTCATTAAGTACACAATAATGCTCACAGACCACTGTCATACACTGCACTGATATGACTGTGAGGTTAGCAAAATCATTTTTGTTGAAATAGCTGTTCTTTACATATGTTTTTCTACTTCTCTTATCTCATAGTATTCTACAAGGTTTAATGACATTCATATCCTTCCCTAGAATTCATACGTGTTTCTCTAGGTCATAGCTTTTCTTCCAGCATTTTGAGCTTGATTAAAGAACTGATGTTTTTGAGTATGTTATTTACAATGGGTACAGGATCCAGCGGCTATAGTCATAGATCACACAAGCTATGCAGTTTCCAACACTGAAGGAGATCGTACAGTTATTGCTGCTGATGATTTCATCAAGTCTGATGTAATTTTAGGAAGTAAGAAAATTGAGGTATCTATTCTTAACAATGTTAATATTTGTTGTCCAGTTGAATTATGTTAAATCTTGCTCATGTGTATTTCAATTGGTAGTATTTACAGAATATTGTTTCCAACTCAATTAATTTCGTGTATGAAGTGTTCTGAATTTGTAATTTCTCGTTCTCATTTCCTAATTTGCGTTTTGTTTCTTCTACTTTTGCTCTTCCATCAACTTTTATGGGTACTGGCCTGGCTACAGGTCGTGACATTTTTCCTCTAGCCATTCATCATTTTTGTCCTATCCAATAATAGCTTAAGCAAAGTGTTTTGAGAATTTGTAACAGTTGCACTCAGAGACAATTCAATGCACACTATTAGTAAATGGTAGTGGTAATTATTGTCTTTGTCCCTGATATTGTTTATGTTGGTGCTTCTGCCACAGGCTCCTGTACTTTTCCAGGGGATTGGCCATACGGTGAATTCTGAAAATAGCCTGGTAAGATTTTTCAATTTTCCATCTTCAGTGCATTGCAAAACAAGAGAATGAACCTTTGTGCTAATTAAAGTTATTCAACTGTTATTGTTTTTCGGTTTTTATTTAAAAAAAATTTAACCCTCACTTTTTCATGTAAATATGTGCATCATTTTAGGTTTTGAAAGTTCTCTCAGCTTCACCTTCAGCATATTCTGCTAACCCCAAAAGCAAGCTGTCAAATCCTCCTTCTCTCACTGGATCTGCTATATCTTTAGTTTCAGTTGTGCAGGTGTGTTAACTCTTCACTGCCTGTTTTCCTCTCCTCTTTTACTGCATTACTGTGTATATTATTTTTGTGATACATAGATGCTTTCCTTTGTTTATGTGTTTGTCTATGCTTTGTTTAGAAAATTCAAACTCATGGTTCTCTGTGATATGTAAATGATATTGAAGATATTGTTAATTATTTACAACTTACTATTTGTTTCATAATGTTTTCTTGAAGATAGTGTTAATTTTTTTACCTCTCTCTTTCTTTCTGTCTCTATTTTTTTCCTGGAGGGAAACATAGGACTAATTGCTATAACATAATTACTCCAGAAAACTATTATAGAGCATCCTACTTTTGCTCATTTCCACTTAGTATTATGTTCTGCTTCCCCTTTTGCCTATGAGGCCAGTGACTTTTCTCCAAATCCTGCCCTAGCTATTGGAAATGGATGTTTGGTCTTCAGTATCAGGATTTAGCTCCTTATTGTCTGGTTCTAAATGTTTACATTCATAAACAGTACTAAATCAGTGAGTTCTTTGAGTGGAGAGATCTGTAAATGATGTGTGTATATATATATATATATACATATATATATATATATTCTGTAACAGTTTTCATGTGTTTTTCTTGTCTATTTTGTAGGCAAGAAACAATGCTCGGGTTTTGATCTCTGGTTCATTAAGTTTGTTTAGCGATAGGTATGTGATGATTTCCTGTCAAATGAAGTTCTCTAATTTTTTGATTGTTTCCTCTGACAAGGTTTGGTTCTCTTTTCAGGTTTTTCAGATCTAAGGTTCAGAAGGCTGGGAGCCCAAAGAAGTGAGTGATCCTATGAATTCTAATTTAATTTCTTTTCCATACATGTTTCAATTGATATTAGGACATTTCCTGTTCTAACTGCCACATAATGTATTAACTTATATAATCAAAGAGGAAAAAGAACCTTTTAGTGGAGAATGGAGTTACAGCTTGCCTGTTGTCAGTTAACTAATAGCTATATATCTGATATGTTGAAATGGTCATGATGTAGTTTAGTTGGTAGTCACACATCTTTGAAAAGAAGATCCCAAGTTAACTGGTATATTGGGTATGGTGAAAATTCAATTGTTGATTGGTTATAAACTAATAAAAGCTTGTAGGCTGTGGCGCCTATTTTGAAGTAGGGATGGCCTTTACAACTTATTGATGAGCTATGATTCATGCAGAGATTAGGCTAGATATTTAGACATCAATAGAAATATGGATGCTAGAGAAATAAGGGCTCACAAGCAGCTTATAAGATATGTTTTTTCCTAATGTAGCTGCACAAAATGACTGATGAATAAAATATGCATTTTTGGGTGCGTTTACTGTGCATACCTCTTAATACCATAGAAGACTTTCCTGTTTGAAGAAGAAATTAATGAGAAACCTATTTTGTGATAACAGACATGAGAAATCAGCTAATGAGCAGTTTCTGACTGAACTTAGCAAATGGGTTTTCCATGAAAGAGGTCATCTCAAGGTGAGGCAAAAGTTATTATCTTGTCGTCCTGATATTATAATGTTTATTAATTAGGCTTGCACAAAAGTAAAAAAAGGGAAAAGAAAAAAAAAAGAGAAATAAGAGATGGTGGCCGGGTTAACTCATCTAATAGTTTCATTTTAGGTATTGCCAGGTTTCTTAAATGCTCACCTTATTAAACCATTTTGTTCTGTAGGCTGTGAATGTAAGACACCACAAAGTTGGGGAAGCAGATGAACCTGCAATTTACAGGATCAACGATGACTTGGTAATTTTTATTTATTTGTGTTGTTAATAAGGACTCCCAAAAAAGAGCAAAAAACTAAAGTTCTTGGCACCTGACACTGAAATCACAATTGAAGGAATATTCGGTGGAGATTTATGAATGGCATGGAAAAAGTTGGGAGCCATATGTTGCTGATGATGTTCAAGTGCAGTTTTATATGATGAGTCCCTATGTTCTGAAAACCTTATCGACTGATCAGAAGGTAATGCACGTTATTCCCTCCAGACTTTCTGTATATCCTGTAGATTTTCTGTTGATACCCTTACTGATTTTTGTCTTATTTTTTGTATTGCAGGGCAGTTATTTTACAGCGTTTAAAGTTCCAGATGTTTACGGGGTGTTCCAGTTCAAGGTTGAGTACCAGAGGCTTGGCTACACAAGTTTATCCCTATCAAAGCAGGTAAGAAATGTACCTATTCATGGTGGAGATGTATCTATAACTTGTTAAGAGAAGATGTTGCTATTAAAAAAGGTTTATCTGTGTTTACCGTTAAACAGAAATACAGCAGTCTATTTATCAAGGTCGAACCTTCTTGCATTAATTTGAATGGTGATAAAAAAGAAAGAAAATAATGATTGTATAGTCTAACATACAACAACGAGCCACCCACCTATGTTTTATATTTAGTATGGAAGATGGCTGAGTT
The DNA here is from genome assembly GCF_029339155.1 of Prunus mume. Lineage (NCBI taxonomy): Eukaryota > Viridiplantae > Streptophyta > Magnoliopsida > Rosales > Rosaceae > Prunus > Prunus mume. The sequence goes on along the minus strand of NC_142703.1, from coordinate 17,209,762 downwards.
AAGACATTTTGTGTAGCACATAAAGCATTATAATCCTGTGCCCAAAACTTTTGACTCTGACTAATTGTGCTACCTTTTATTTTGTATCATGCTTTGTGTGTGTACGTCGGGCTTTTTTGTTTTCTTGTACTGTTCCTTTATCCACCACCTGAAGGAAAACCATGGATATTGAATTGCAGATTCCTGTTCGGCCATTTAGACACAATGAATATGAAAGATTTATACCAGCAGCTTATCCCTATTATGGAGCAGCATTTTCTATGGTAACTCTTTTTTGCTCTCTGTAATTGGTCATTAATATATTATACATGTATATAACGAGCTGCTTAGATGGGATCCCAGTTTGTAGGCTCCTTTGCCGTTCAAACGGCACTCCATGTTTTTTGTTATTTAACATTTTTCCTGTGTAACTTCTGCCCAACTCTCTCTTTTACTGTTTCCCAACTCTCTTTTAATGGTCTGAAGGCGATCTCAGCTTTCTTGGCCCAGTCATTAGTGTATGTTCCATGACATAGGAAAGAAGCCCAAGATTCCCACCTTTTGGTGTCATAATTCAATGAGTATGATCTTAGCTTTACTGAAAATTACTTGGCAATATTCTGATAAAAAAATATTTTTGTTTGTGATGCAGATGGCAGGCTTCTTCGTCTTCACGGTTGTCCACTTATACAGCAAGTAGCTTTAGAACAATTTGTCAGGGAAGATGTACCGCGGGGACCAAGAGCTTGGGAATGGAGATTTTGATAGGCAATAGCATTACGCAGACTTTTCTATATTATAGGACAAATTATGTCGTTGAGGAACTGCTAATTATGCCAATCCTTTTTATTCATCCAGTTAATAGACGCCATCATCTCCTAGGCCGCCACGGTCGTTTATACATTTAAAAGTTACTCTCGTGCCAAAAATGCCCATCAGAGAGAAATGAGAAAACTGGTTGATTTATGGAGGCTGTAGGAGTGTTCTGAAAGATGGTTAATATCTGAAAATTCTATTTTATGATTGTGTTATTTTAGATGGTACAAATGTGACATTAGATGGATCAAGCGATTTACTGAAAATATGCCCTTTTTCAAATATCTAAGCAGTTAGTCCCCTTCTATTGAGGGATCCCTCAAATAATTTTATTTGAGGGACGCCTTTAAGACTCTACAATTTTTTTTCCAATGATCAAAACCATCTATTTTTTAGGTCTTCATTCATAGATCATCCTTACAAAAAATTAGACAATTTGGAAACCGTTTCGACATCCAATTGTGTCATACAAAATCAATGAACACGGTGCTTCAAGAAAGTATTAAAATTTCAATAACTCAATTGAATGATCAAATGATATCGGATTCAAGTGATTTTTTGTGGAGATGATCTTTGAATGTGTATCTACAAAATAGACGGTTTGGATTAGTGAAATACAATCCGGAGTGAGCCCTACAAGGGGTGTCCTCAAATAAGCTTATTTGAGGATCCTTAAGCTCTCTGTCTAAGCAGTAGGAAAATCGCGTACAGATTGCTTTGATTTCAAAGTAACTGCAATCTTAATTGGAGATTTGCAGTGCATATAAAACGTGGTCAGCAAATGTCGATTCTGCCCCTTACGAGGAAAAATGAAGCTCCAGTAACTCGTAATTTGCACTGGATTAGTTTTTGCTTAAGTTTTCCCTTTCTTTGTATGCTATACCCCCCTATATTTCAGCTTTAGGGTTTTTAACTGCAATAATTCACATTCATTTTGGTTTAAATTTTGTCATGCTTCAATTGTGATACGCGGCAATTTGGTCCTTCCGTCAATATAACCTTCAACTTCAATTAATATAGGATCAAACGACCTAAAATTTCAATTCATACAGGATCAAATGACACTCAGGTACAAATTCATGGACTATTGCAATTGAAAATGAACCTCCAATTTTATGGGAACGAACTAGCATTTTGCAGCATTCAAAATAATGCTAATGAGCTACTTTTTTTATATATGAAAATTATATAATTATAATTGAAACATTTTCTCTTCTCACATCACATCACATCTTACGTGTTGGTCAATTGAACTGGAATATCCATTCCATTGTTTGATTAACCAAAAAAAAAACAAAAAACAAAAAGGGTAGCTCTATGACCTAGTAGTGAATCTAAATCCCCACAAAACCAATTTTAAAATCGACGTTTAATTCTTAATATCATATCCTCAGAAACACAACCAACCCATGGGGCAATGCTTAAAAGCAATGCTGAAAATAAACGTTTTCTGTAAAATTTTGACAACTCTTACCAGACCAGCATTTAAAAAAAAACTCGTAAAAGAAAAAGAAGCCTGATTTATATGTATGGAAAGTTACTAGTAAACGCCTTGCGATGATTAAAAAAAACAGGCATTTATCAGCGAAACCTCCAGAGTTGATTTTGGCCTCCTATGAATCAGATAAGCACCAATTCTCAGCTTATCTGGGATTAATGAAGGCACCTCCTCCCCTTTTTCCCACCATTCAAAATAACACACACACAGCCGTACAAATTCAATAACACAAAAACGCAATGAAAATCTGCATAAAAACGTCTTCTTCTCAGACGGGCAGAGTTTGGAGCTCAGGGTTTTGTTGGGTTTTTGATCTTCTGTTTTTCTTGGCTGCTCCATGTATTTATACTCATGAGAAGAAAACCCTAATCCCTTTTGTTACTATTTCGTCCTTCGACTTTTTTATATTTCATTTTGCGCCTAATTATTCTGAAAAATTGAAAGTTCAGACGTGGGCTCACATTTACAACCGGCCTTAACCAAGTGTGAGTGAGATGGCCTAAACAAATGAGAGCCCAATACAATTCCATGACCTCTTTTATTTTATTTTTATTATTTTATAGAAGTGATATTGGATTGGAGAAAGGGGAATAGAATCTAATCTCGAGATTTCGGATGCATGGGTAAATGGTCTTAAGACTCTTAACTACTCTACAAGTCCCTTACGTGTTATTCTAGGAGCTCTATGACCGAATTGTGTCCACAATCCAAGTAGCTCGTATTTTAGTTTTATTCCCAATATTAGAAGAGGTTTAAAATTACAATTCCCTATTGCACTCATGGGTTTCAAGCCATGAGCTTTATTGATTTGATATATGAAGTCTGCAAAATTATATATGGGGGAAACGCAGATATCTCTGTTCTGTAGACTCATATCGCGAAGTGAGTGTTATAGAAATACAAGAGTATACACATGGGTGTGTATAAGTTTCTCTTATAGTAATAGGTGGGGTTTCTTAGCCCAAAAAGATGTAGACGTGGACTAGATGCTATAACCCATCTACTGCACCCGAGGTTGAAATGGAAAAACTTAGCCCGATAGTGGCCAGTTTGGGTCAAATTTATGACGCATATGAAGAGGAGGCCCACCACTCTTGACAATTTTGTTTTGGCTCATATATTGTTTTTAATTTCATTTTATTTTATACTCAAAGGAAAGCCATAGAGGAGAGGTGAGGTATGTGTCAGGCAAATGTTCTTTACCATGGGAGCGCAAATCAAATCAAGACGAAGCTATTTTTAACAGTCTCATTGAAAAAATATTGTAACTTTTTTTTTTTTTTTTGGGGTTTGTCATTCCCCAAGTTCTTGATAAATTATCAAGGTTTCAAATTCTCAACAAGAAACCTAATAGGCGAAAAAACATCGTACAAATTTTTCTACAAATTTTTTTTTAATTAATCCCTCTTTCATTAAAGAAGGTTTCATGTTTAAAGTCCAGAGTTGGAGTTTTGATACTAATTTGATGGTTTAGTATTTATTTTCTTACACTGAAGTTTGCAATCATTTTTCCGTAAACTAAAATAGTTTAAAGTAATTTAGACTATTGTTTGGACAAATTTTCTCTTATGTGGACGTTCGGACGTTATTACTGTGTAGACGTTATTTATTTTTTACTACCCCTCCATACTTTTCTTCATGTTTAAAGATGTTCGCGCGTCCGCATAAGAGAATAATTGATTGTTCAAATCTATAAATAATAAAATAAAAACATGACCGTCGTTTATTTTGAAAAAAAAAAACCCTGCATGATCGGTATTCATCATGTGATATGTATTACGAAATGATAATGCTATATGTTGAGGCTATAAGAAGTTCATAATTTAAACAATACATAAACATCCAAATAGAACTTTACAATAGGACAATCAACATTACATCATTGAAAATCAAAACACACCCTTGCAAACAGAAGCAAACAAGTTAAAATAAGCTTGAGAAAACAAACAACAATGAACCAAAAAACTTAAGTAAAAAGTTACCACAACAAACAAAAACAAAATAAATTAAGCTGCAGAAAAACAAATACAGATCTATCTCTTACGCAGCACTTGATGATCATATGCGTAACAAATTACTAGCAACGGATGGGCTGGCCAAGGTTGCATTTGGCAGGAAGCTGCATGGCAAGGTTTGGGTCGATGCCATAGGCAGACAGAAGGTTTGAGTACTTCTTGAAAAGGCAAAGGCATTGGAAGTCAGCCGTTTTAAGAGCTGAGCAACAAAGAGCTGAGGGAGGCAGAGGGTTTTGCCCACTCACTGCTGGGGCACATGCATTCAAACCCTCTTTTGTCATGCGGCAAAAACTCTGCTCATTGTTCACCACCAAGGCCTCAGATTCAATGGCTAGTGCCAAAAGCACTAATGCCCCAATCACAACAAGCTTCTTGTATGCTTCCATGTCTAAAAATATCTCTCTCACTCTCTATGATATATGTCACTGCTGTGTAGTGAAGTGTGTGAAAGATGGGTTGTGGGTTTGGCCTTATATAGCAAACCAAACACATGGGGCTGGTGAGTTGTCTTACTCTTGCCCATGGCCACTTGTTACTATTTTGTGGTGTGCTTGGTTTGGTCATTTTTGGTCTCCACTTAATTAAATTTCCTATGTTAGATCTTGTTAAGTTAGACAACATAATTAAGGTGAATCTGGACCATTGATTAATTACGTTGATTATATAAATGTGTTATTCAAATTCACAACTTGAAAAGATAAGCATATATATTAATATAATACGTCGTATGAAAAAAAAGTATTAGCATGGAGTTGTATCCGCTTGACCTAAAAAAGAAGCATGGAGTTGTCATACTGCATACATCATTTCAGACTTTCATTTAAGAAATATTGGTTAAGAACTTCTAATCTTAGTCATCCATTAAATGTGTTGGTGAGTCTAATAATACGCACCATACATGAATGGCTGAGTCGATCATGAAAAATTAATAGTTTTATATGGAAAAAGAATGAAAATAAAAAATGTGCATATTTTTTTTTTTTGGTCAATAATGTGCATATATAATTAAGCTTAAAACCAGCAGCCCATTCGGATTACACTGTTAGAACTCGTGACAGAGAGTTGGCGTATTACATTACTGTGGGCTGTAAAGGTCACGGAGGTGCATAGGTGGTGACAAGATATTGGTCTTTTCTGGAGATTAATGCATTATCCAAATTAATTACCCTAAGATAGTTTAAGGAATTAATGTGCAGCTTTGTATCGTATGATGACAAGTACATGTGACCCTTCATATCCATTTGTCATTATTTTCATTTTGATTATTTTATATTTGATGGGGAAGTAGGTTGAAAAGTCATTAATTAACAGGATTGGATAGGACAAGAAGGCTTTTATTGAGTACAAGTGAGAGTCTAAAATAGATGGGACAAGATTTTCACACACGCGCACCAAGATGCCAGGGAGGTTCGTACATGAGACCTTTAGTTTGCAAGTCAAAGTCATTTTCCACTTGGCTAGACCCATTAACGAAGAAGAAGGCTTTTGAAAATACATGGAATATTTGAAGCCCAACATCCATCCAAATTCAAATAATTGGTCCATACTCTCAAGTTCCGAAGTGTAACTAGCCCTTATAAATAAGTGACGGTGGGATTGAAAAAGCAAATAAAGTAGTTGTGGTGGGGTGCGGTGGATATAGTAATAGCAATGTATAGTGATGGGGAGAGGCGCAAAGAGGTGCAATTGCACTTTCCCTCGTCGGATGATACTGTGGAGGTGGCAGACTTTGCCCCTCTGGTTTAGGCCTCATCATTTGGCCCGCGGGCTCATGGGCCGATGGGGACCTGCCCGACCCATCGAAAAAGCCCGATTCGGCCCGTTATGGGGTTTGGGCTTGAGATGGCCCACCCACCTGGGCTAGCTTGGGCTTGGGTGTTTGAAGTCCACCATAGGTCCGCCTGTTAAGCCCAAGAAAGCCCTGGCAGTCCACAAAAGCCCGCCTCGTTAGGCTCGCATACATATATAATTATGTATAAATAAGAGTTTAGGTTTAGAATTATATAATTTAAATCACATATAATTTGTTTCATTTCATTTACTTTTCTTTACTCATTCATAGTTTATAATTTGATGATTAGCACATTAATTTGTGTCAATTTTTAATTCAACAATTATGTGTGTGTGTGTGTGTATATATATATATATAAGATGAACAACATATCACATCACCAAATATAATCATATCACAAAACATAATCGTACCACCAAATATAATCATACTTTTCTTGAACACATCACCAAATATTTGCATATTTATTCATACTATCCTTTTAATTTTTTTTAATTTTTTTATACTTATTATTTTTTAAAACGTATTACGGTCTAATTATGTAATAACCTCAAAAATAATACTTGGTTTTATTATTTTTGTGGAAAATCTTATTAAGTTGTGTGACTTTATTGGGTGTTTTATGAATTTGGTTTTATGTGAAAATATTGGAATTAAGTGAGTTTAATCTCAAATTTGGACTAAAATGCCCTTATGATTAAGTTTATGATTTTTTTTGAACGAAGTAGGCCCGTTTAGGCCCGCCCACCCAGCCCGATGAGCTTTCTCAAGCCCGGCCCATGAGTCGGGCTTGGGCTTCAATTTTCAAAAAACTGAGCTGGTATTTTCTCTCTCATCTTTAAAGCCCGGCCAAAGCCTATTAAATTTAGGCTGGACTAGCCTGACCCGGCCCATTGACGAGCCCTACTCTGGTCTGCCCCCTAATTTTTTGAGTTTTTGCCTGAGTGAGACTTTTTGGTATTTGATGCGCTGCTGGGAGTTCGTGTTTGTTGCATTCCTGCACTGCGAGCGGAATGCGTGCTCTCTTTTTTTAAAGTCCTAGCTCAGAACAACCTGGTTTCGGACCAGACAAAAATAAAAAAGAGTGTAAACCTGCACGCATCCTTACCTAACATGAATCTGTATAAATCCTATTAATAAAGAGTGGAGGGGAGCCCGGCCCAAGTTGAAGTCACTCCAAGCAATTCAATTCAATTCAAAATTGAAGAATAAACTCCGTTGTTGAAGTTGCGCTTGCAGCTATCAGATTCAGACCAAATCCTTCGCAAGGTCTGGGACTTTTTTGCTTATGTTATTGTTTTCTTCTTCTTTTTTTCTCTTCTAGTTTTTTTCTTCCTTCTTTTTTTTAATAATTTTTTTTTTTTGGCTTTCTCTGTATTCGTATAATCAATAGCAAATTACTTGTGTCAAAAATATGGTGCCACGGATCCACCCCCATATACACTATAGTCAATCAGTCATAGACCTAAAACCTTTATGAATTTTGTTGTTGCTAAGCTTTTAGCATTTTAAAATTGCCCATTTCTTGAAGAATTCATGGATCCACCACTAGTTGTAGTGGTGGAGATGGGCGAAGATTTGTCAGAAAAACTAGTAGTTGCAGTGTCATGGAATTTCAAGAAAAATACTTGCCTCATTTCCATGGAAGTAGGAACTTATATTGTCTTGTCATTCACAGTTTGACACATATGTACATATTTTGTTATTATTGTATTTTTTATGAAATATTTTTGCATTGTCAAATTGTGATTTGTAAGAAATGAGGGATGTGTAGTGTCCATTTTTAAAATGACACCACTAGCAAAACAAAAACAAAAAATCAATGCGCATGATATTGGTGTCCACAAAAGAGGTTTGTTTTTGGTGCCCAATTTAGTTATTGGGCACTAGAAGTGCCAATACGAACTTTTTTTAGATGCCATTATTAATATAAATCCCTTTTGTGGATATCAATATAAGATGTTGATATTATACCATATTTGTGGGAATGAGAAGAAAAAAAAGTTTTCTTCATGACTAATGAATCTTCTACCTCATTTCTTAATTCAACTTACTTCTGATTTTGACAGTAAAATATGTTCTGAAATGGAAATCAAGAATTACCTTGTTAATGTATGATTTTTACTATTTTCTTTTGGCTTCCCTTGACAACTTTGTAATAGGATGTGTTTTGTTATTTATCAAGCTCAAGTTTAGATTAAGGAAAACCTTTCTTGGTGCTCTTCTCTAACTTCTGCTCTATGGAGGTTCAAGCAAGTTGACAAAGGTATAGTGCATTGCATATCATTTCATAAAACAGTCTTCATAAAAATGATGACTAGTCATCCGTTTTCAGATGACTAGTCATCCTTGCTATGTAGGATTTCCAGCTAGATAACAAACTGTTTTGTCCTATTCCTCTTTCTCTCGCTCTGCTCATCTGTGTTTTCGACCTAATGAATTTTGGCTGTAAAGGCTACGTTTTTGGTCATTTGGTGGCTGTCTCTTTCGCGTGGGAGTTTTGGAAAGATTGCTTTGCTTTCTTTCTCTTCTTCTTTAAGAGAGAACCATATATTTTCATCTATGAGTTTTTCCAATTGATTTCTTTTTGAAAAACTGCTTTTGAAAACCCGAATCTGCATCTAGCTATTCAAATCATCTCTCATTTATATCTAGGTCAGATTCAAGACTGATTTCTTCAAGAGTATGGTTTCTTGAAGAAATTGGTCATTCTCCTTTGAATCTAAATATTAGTTTCGGTCTGTGTTGGAGCTTGCAAGCTAGTGCTATGGGATGAACGAGTTGGAGAAGGAGCTGCCATTACCATGAAGAACTGAGCTTCAAGTTTTGCTAAGTTGGAGAAGAAGATTGCACAAAGGAGGTATTGCTCATATTCCTAAATAGACCTAGGTGCATCTTGAGCTTGGTTGTGTTTCCTTTGTAAGAATCTTTTTCTACTTAGTGAAGTGCCTAGTCGGTTGATGACTCCCAGTCTTTCCCAATGGTGGGTTTCTGGGTGAACAAAATCTGTTTTGCATATCTGTAATTTTTCTGGATTTGTGTTCTTGGTGGTTGACTAGTCATTTTTATCTGCTGTTTGATGTTTGCATGATTATGATGATTTCACACACTTTCACCATAGTTGTTGCTAGCACAGGGGATGCCTAGATTGACGGGTCCTTCTGAGTGCCTAGGTTGTCACTAGTAATCTTTTAGGGTTGCAGGTACATTGTGGCATGATCTGTGTGTTCTCTTGATTGTGATTGTTCATGACTAGCAGTTGACTAGTCATATATGTATTTGGTCAAGGTTTAAAGTGTGTGAAGATTGCCTTGTTGTTTTGTCTTGTTTGTGTAATTAAATTTACCATTTGTCACCTAAGTACCAATTTCATACCTTCCAACTTTGCAATGAAAGTATGTTGCAATTGATTAAGTTCCGAGCTTGACCATGGTCAAGGTGAGAAAGACTTCCATGAAACGAGAGTAGCACTATGTTATTGTTATCTCAGTAAATAACGCTATGACTCTCATGCGTTTTGTAGTTGCTTCTTGTTGTTTTGTTTCACATCTAGAAATAAAATATCATGATACTTCATTAATATAAAGGATGATAGTCAATAAGATCAGGAGCCATGTGAGAACCAAGCGATTCAACTACTACAAGGGGTTTATAGCTCGAGTAGTTATTTATTTATGTACCCGAGGTCATGTGTTCAAATCCCCTATCCCCGCGTTGATTGTATAAAACAAAAACAAAAACAAAAACAAAAAACAAAACAAAAAAACAAAAAACAAAAAAACTATTTGTAATGACACGTTGGAAAATAAAACGTAGAGTAGAAGGATTAACACGTTTTCTTCTTCTTTGGTATTTACTGTTATGGTAGTTTCCCCATTTTTATTACTTTAGAATATGTGAATGATGCTATTGCTAGCTGATGCTGTTATTTAGCTAATTTAAATTTGGGGTTTAAGAATTTGGGAAAGTTGAGGGAAGGAGAGGTTGAACTACTTTGCATTTGAAGACCTAATAATAGTAAGCGAATAATGACGTCGTGGGAGTTTGATTGGAGTACTAACGTATGAGCATCATCATACAAATTATACATGTAATCTAACATATGAGCAATGAGCATCATCATACATTACACATATAGAAGTCATCATGTAAGACTAGATCAAACAAGTACATCAGCATCTTTTTTTCTCACACATTGCAAACTAAAAGTCATCATCATGTAATTAGTTAGTTAATTATGAACACTAGTTGTTTTTTCATGCATACCATAAAAGTTAAAAGTCATCATGTAGGTTAAGAAGATTAGATCAAACAAGTAGATCAACATGTCTTTTTCTCATACATTAAAAATTAAGTCATCGATTGTATAAGTTATGAAGACTAGATCAAACAAGTACATCAGCATCTTTTTTTGGCTCGGATATGGCAATAATTTATAACAAGTATGTATGAGTTGCATATGTTCGGTTTTATCTTCCCCAAATACCGCTTGTATAAATTTTTTTAAGAAAAAAACATGATTCAAAATACTTACCATTGCTTTAAAAAAAATATAGATTCAATTTGAAAAATCGGACCATTATAATGTGCTTTTATTTCGTTAACTGTACCCTACGCGTTTGGATGAGTTTTAGATGATTAACTCTATGTTCACACATTAGCATATTCGAGAAAAATAGATTGATGGTTGGATTCGTTCCAATTGAGTGATTTACATATGAAAGGATAAAAAGAACACATGACGACATTTGCCATTTTCTTAATTTCTAAAGATGCTTGGTGCATACATGGGCTTATCTAAGTTGTTTAGAGCAGATGTACTCCTTACTCTGCATTTGAGTTCAAATACCTCTCCTTGTAGTTTGGATTAGTTTGAAGTAGAATATCGTTTGTATATAATAATAAAACAGATGTTTAGTAATGATATTTCCCTTAGAAAAAATCTTAGAAAAAATCGACATTTTTTGTTCATACTAATTTTTTCTTATTTGTAGCCTACCATTTTTCTTCTAGAAAATGCTAAGGAGGTACATCTTGTATACCACCTATCTAATAGAAGTGAGACCTAGCTATTATATTGTGCTTCACGTATCTTTTCCTTTTTGATATTGCTTGCCTCATTTCCTGTAAGGAGATACTCCTCTTTTCTGCAAATCATAGTTTGACACATGGAAAAATAATTCATTAAAAAGACAAAAAGAAAAACTTATGCACATGTCACATTGCTACTGGTAAGAATATAGGAGCTCCTACTTACATGGTAAGGAGGGAAGTATTTTCCTTTCATTTTTAGCTAAAACCCGATAACTAGGATCTAACTAAAGCAAATTACCAAATTAAGCTTAGCGTGTCAAATGTTATATTTTCACATTTCTAAAACACCCTTAATTACATTTTGTCGTGTTTTATGGGTTATATTTTGTTTAGACATTTTGATTTAGACCCTTTCAACTTAAATAGTCTAGATACAAACCTACCTACTTTTTTTATTTCTAACAAAAACCCATGTATGATAAATTACTTACAAGCCATGCCATAAAAGATCCCACAGTGCATTTCCCATTTGAAATCTGTTATTTTTAGCCCTTCTTTCCTTTCTAATTTAATGGGCATTCAATTTGATAAGGGATAACAACTTAAAAAGAAGCAAATAAATCAGTTTTGGTGATATATTTTTCATGAATTTTGAGATGTTTGGGACTGCTTCTATATGAAGTATTTCTACTCATAAGTGCTTTTAGTAGGAGAACATCAAATCTAAGTGAAGAAGCACTTGACATACGCTTCTCTAGAAAACTCTTTTATAACCCACAAGCATTTCTAAATTTTTTGCTAACCACAGTCAGGAGAACTTTGGGTTGTTAAAAAACACTTTCAACAATTTTAGAAGCACTCCCAAACATACCCGTAATGTACCTAAAAACCAAATTTGTAAATTAATTTCTGACAAAATCATAGGGATCAAGAATTATATTAAGCAAGCAAACTATTAAACAAAACAATAATGCTACAGGAATCAATGTAACTTTCTCACCAACTGATGTGGAGAATAACATGATAGTCCACATCACGTGGCATGTCATCAAATTAATTTATTTCACTTTTTTTCTTTTCTTTATAAAAATATATAAATTATAGACTTCCTCCATAACATAAACTTTCAAAGCCACCATGGATGAACGATTTCCTAGGGGTATTCAAGATTCAATTCAATCTGCCTAAACTGACCAATTCAATTCATGTCCAATTCAATTTTAATCGGTTTCGATGATTTAGAGGATTGAATTGGATCCTTCAATTCCAAAACCGACATGATTTGATATTGTTGGGGTCTTTTTTGTCGGAAGGCTCATCCGGGCTTATTGATTCTTGGACCGCCATAGAGTGATGAATCAAGCTTTCAATGCCCCTTTTTCTGAGTTAGCAAGAACTAGGCCCAAAGTACCCCGAGGGAGAAGCAAGTCCGGAGTACTTTGTTCTTCTTCCAAAGAACTGCGTGTTTTGTGTTGATGTTTTCGGCAGCTCGACGAAGAGTTGAAGATGACTTGCTGATGTTGATATGAGATTATATGAGCTTGGCATGAGAGCTTGGAATGTGGAAGCTAAAGACCCACAAGTTTAGCAAATGAGAATGCATGTGCTCGGCTTGGTGTTTGATATATTTGAGTTTAGTGTTGATAATTTGTTGTGTGTGGCTATAGCTATGGGGATTTAAGAGTTTCAAGAGAAGAAGGATGTAAGGAAAAGCTTGAGGTTTGAAGGCTATGGTGTTTAAAGCTTGGAGTTATGCTTGGTGAGGCTTTATGGAGAAGATGATGGATTTCAAGGGTGAGAAAGTAGAAGACATGGTTGTGATGGCTGAGGAATGACTGTGAAGGCTACTGGAATACTAGCAACAACTAAGGAAATGTGAGTTCTCATGGTTTCTAAGAAGCTTGCAACAACCAAGAGGGGTTGATGGCTGCTGGGATGCTTGCAGCAGCCGAGTAAGAAGTGTTGGCTGAAGAAAAATTGGTTCCCTTTGCTTGAGCCATAAATGCCAATTTATAGAGGGTGAGGGTTTTCCTTTATTTCCGATAGGTAAAGAGAGGTGTTGGAACCAGCATATTTCCAGTGGTTAAAAGGGAGCACTGAGACATACTATTTTTCAGCATGTAAAGCTAGGTACCATAAACTGATTATTTCATATGGGTAAAAGGAAGCACTGGAAACTGCTTGTTTCTAGTGGGTAATAGGAAGTGCTGGAAAAGGCTTGTTTCCAATGGGTAAAGCTAGGTATTTGGAAAATGACTATTTCCTATAGGTAAAAGAAAGTGCTTGAAAAAATCTCATTTGCTCACCCACATTGGAGAACTCTAAGTAATGGGCTTGGACTTTGGTGCTCCCAAGTAGCTAGCCCAAAGTCTCCATTATCGAAAAGCTTCCATGGGCCTTGTGGACTTCCGTAACCTTCCACACCACAATCCCTCATGCAAGCCCCGTAAACCACATGACTTGAGTTCATGTGAGCTTGATAGGTGATTGGCATGAGAAAAATGTATTATTAGTTTAGCATGGCATGTACTCTATTTATATATTTATTTAATGAATTAAATCCCAAAATACAGCTTGGATTAACGCATGACCGACAATATGTGTTATATTGGGCTTTAAATGTCTTTGGGCTTCCCGTGACTTTTTTGGGCCTCAACATATATATAATACGATAACTTTTCTTTTGAGAATCCAATCAAGTCCAATACAATCCAATTAATATAGTTAGTTTCATGCATATTTTGGTCATGTAGGAATGTATATGAACATTTTAAGTAATTTGATGGAGTCATGTTTAATATATTATGAAATCAAACCAATTTTCTCTAGCATTTCATTTATATTTTAAATTTAAGTCTATTAAAATGGTTGATTAGATTAAACTTGACGATAAATATTTCATATTTTATTATTGTGTTTTTATCCAATCCAATCAAACCTCTGATCCAGTAGGATTGGATTGGGAAAATCATAATCCAATAAATATTAGTATTGAACCAACGCACAACCCTACAGTTTCCAACTTGAACAGATCGCATGATCAATATAAACTTAATGCTCTGATTGCCTACAATGAGTTGATGGCCGACGCAAGTCTATTTTCCTTTCATCTCATATTTATTTTAAATGTTAAATTTAGTTTTCCAATCTTCTTCATAGATTTGAAGACAATTCTGTGTCGCACACATGATTAATATCCTTGATGATATGAAACCCTGGCCAATTCCTACAGGCGTTTAAAAATTAATTGAGTTTTTGAATGTTTTAAACACATAACCTCGAGTGCAAGGTAACTTCTTTTAACCACTTGAGCTACAAGTCATTTGCATGATATTTGACATTTTGAATAGGCTTAAAAAGCTTATAAAGTGTCAAATTGCCGTTTAACCCATTTGACATTTCTCTTAGAGATGCTTTAAGGAGACAATCCAACTTAGTAGTGTCTTTTTAATGGATATGTTTCAGAGCGCTATTTACTTGTCTAAGGCAGGTGTTTGGCCAATTTAGGGCTCTTTTATTTGTTGTTTTCATTTTCTGATTTTTTTTCTTGGCTTAGACTTTTGTCAGTGACGTAATAGGAACGTTCTTGTATGGTAATGCAAACAAATTTCCACATTTCCCATTATAAATACACCCACCACCATCCCCTCATACATAATTAGTACAATTCTCTCCAAACCAATATGGCGTTGTGCAAGATTATTTCACTATTCCTCGTTTGCATTTTAAGCTCAGCCCTTCTCCAATCCACTCATGCCCAAGACACACCGCAAGACTACCTCATTGCCCACAACAACGCTCGAGCGGCAGTTAATGTTGGGCCGTTGTCATGGGATGATGATTTAGCAGCCTATGCACAAGACTATGCCAATCAACAAATTGGCGACTGCGTTCTTGTGCACTCTGGTGGACCCTACGGCGAAAACCTTGCTGGGAGCACCGGTGACTTGTCGGGCACGTCTGCCGTGAACCTGTGGGTGGCGGAGAAGGCCGACTACGACTACGACTCTAACTCATGTGCCGACGGCAAGGTGTGTGGCCATTATACGCAGGTCGTTTGGAGCAACTCAGCTCGTCTGGGGTGTGCAAAGGTGACGTGCAACAGTGAAGACCTAATCAATTGCTTATTGTACTGACACGTCGGAAAATAAAACATAAAGCAGAAGAAATAACACGTTGGATTGAAACAAGCAAGCAATATCATTTATTTGGGTCACGTGAATCAAAGCGTTTTCTAGGACGACCCTCCAACGTGCAGCAGAATTTAGATAGACGATTTCCACTTGAGCTGCCACTCTCCCTCAATGGCCTCCTCTTCAAGCATCCTACTTCACCATTCTTCTCTGTTTCTCTGGTGAGCTCTTTCAGCCTATCAGTCACTCGAAGGGAAGGAGAGGCTGTACTAGTTTGAATTTCAAGACCTAATAATAATAATAATAATACAAATATATCGTGGGAATTTGATTGGACTAGTAATATCTAATGTATGAGCATGATCATGCATTAAAAAATTGAAAGTCATCATGTAAGTTGTGAAGCCTTGATCAAACAAGCATCAGCATGTCTTTTTCTGGCTCCCATATGGTATTAATTTATAACATACTCGATTTAAAATACTTACCAAATTGTTTAAAACAACTGTTTGCCCCTCGTTTGGATCAGTTTTTATTAATGATTCACTGTCTGCTCGCATTAACATAGTCTAGAAAAACAGATTGATTGGTGGACTCGTTCCATTTGAGTGATTTGCATATGAAAAGATAAAAAGAATGCATGATTTCGTAGTTTCTAAAGATGTTTCGGAAAAGCCTTCTTGAAGCATGAAGAAACCTTCGAAGACAAGAAAGAGAAGGTGCAAAGCTGGAAAGATGCACTTATTGCTGTAGCCAATCTTGCTGGATGGCGTTTGAAAGATGGATGCGTAAACTATTCTTCTATTAAGTAATTCTTCCTGTTTGTACCTGAATGCATTTTTGCTTTTTCTTGTTCTAAAAAATCAATTGAAAATAGAAAAGAAAAAGAAAAATAACTGCAGACTCTTCCATACACACACATCAATAACACATGCACGGAATTCTTTATACTACACACGACGACCAGATATATGATCAACCAGAATTTCAGAAACAATAATCTGGAGTGTGCATATATATATGGCCATAGTATTGATCATGTTTTGGTCTTCGTTATTGTTTTTATGAAAACATATTATTCATTATTAATTACTAATAGCGACCTTTATGAGGAGAAATTATAGAATAATACGGTATTATCACGTCAGCATATGATACTCCTATTCAAAATTTGCCATGTGTCCCATTTAAAATAAAATTAAAAATACTTGTACAGCTGGACTTTGACCTCCAATTTTACCCTTTAAAATAACATTAGAAATAAAATAAAATAAAAGAATACTCCAGTTAATCTCCGCAGTAACCCTACCTTGCCTCCTCCACCGTCTCTTTCCCTTATCTCCGCCAATTGAAGTCTTTTTTTTTTTTTCTCAACAGTATCATTGAATCCATCTTCCTTTTATACAGTCTACCCTCCATTTCTCTCTCCCTCTCCCTCTCCCTCATCAGCTACCACTTTATTTTATAGTTAGTTTTAAATTCACATCCCAAAAGAACTTCTTAGGGTTTTTACTTCAGTTTGCTTTTCTGTAGAGTTTTTCCCTCATGATAATCCTCAGAGTGTGATGGTTAGAATACAAAGTAATAAGAAATTGGAACATGAGGTTTTGAGGCGAGGAAGACGACTCCATGGAGAAACTGAAGGATTGGGAGAAGATGAAGGAAGTTGAGAAAGGATGCACATACAAAGAGTTGGGTGCCTTGGTGGGGATCTTGGACTTGTAAAGAGCTCGGCCGATGGAGAAATTTATGTTGTTTGTAGAGATGGAATTGCAGGTAGTATAATTAGCTGGAGGAGAGGTTTGAGATGTGGGTTCGTTTCCTTCATTGTAGAAAAGCAGAGGAAGCTGAAAAGGAAAAGCGAGAAATAAACGAAGATTGGGGGTGGAGGAGGACTCCAGTTGAAGGATTTTTTATTTTTTATTTTCTTCATTTTTAATTTAATTCCAAAGGGTAAAATTGGAAGTCAAACTCCAATTGTATAAATAGTTTTAATTTTCTTTTAAATATGACACATGGCAAATTTTGAATGGGAGTATCATATGCTGACGTGGTAATACCGTATTATTCTATAATTTCTCTAAAGGAGAAAAGTTCTATATAACCATGGAAAGAAATAGCTCTTCGTAATTAAATACTAGTATACTCAAACTCTAATAAAAAGATAAAACCTATGATCCATTTTTAATTTGGGAGATTCACTATTATACCCAATATAGGAGCCCAAATTATAATATAAAAAAACCCTATTAGACCCAGAGTTGGAGTTTTGATACTAATTTGATAGTTTAGTATTTATTTTCCATTATATATATAACTGTTTTGCTAGACCCGAATCGGAAGTTGTTGAAGATATTGTAGGAATGAGTTTCACTAGATTAAACCAAACAATTTTAAGTGAATCCAAGGATTTAGTTGCGATGGATTCTCGTATAGAATAACTGCTTTCTTTCTTAGAGATAGGGTTGCTTGATGTTCGTATCATAGGGATTTTGGGGATGAAGGGAATTGGCAAGACAACTCTTGCACGAGTATTGCTAAAAGAATATGTGCTCAGTTTGAAGTTACAGCTATCTAGCCAATGTTAGAGAGGCAACTGAAAAGCAAGGTCTAGAACATTTACAAGAGCAACTTCTTTCAGACTTGCTGAAAAGCAATGTAAAGATACAAAATATTGATATGGAAGACATAATAGGGCATAGACTACGTAATAAAAAGGCTCTTATTATTGTTGATGATGTGGATGAGGTTAAGCAAGTGGAAGCACTATGTGATCGGACTTGGTTTGGTCCAGGGAGTAGAATCATCATAACATCAACGGATGAACATGTGCTACGCAGATATGCAGACAAAATATATCAGGTTAAGCTGTTAACTAATGATGAAGCTCTTCAGCTCTTTGGTTGGAAATCCTTTCAAAACATCATGTTGAAGAAAGTTTTCTCAAGCTATCCAAGGACTTTTTAGCATATGCTAAGGGCCTTCCATTAGCTATTAAAGTTTTGGGCTCATTCCTTTGTAATAGGCCACAAAACGCATGGTCAAGTGCATTAAATAGACTAAAAGAAAATCCCCTGAGAAAAAAATCATTGATGTCCTTAAAGTGAGTTTTGATGGATTATCATTAGAAACAGAAAAAAAAGTTTTTTTGGACATTGCCTCTTTCTTTAAGGGAGAGAACAAAGATCGTGTAATAAGAATATTAGAAACTAGTTGTGGCTACCGTCCGGAAATTGATATAGACATTCTCATGGAAAAATCTCTATTAACTCTATTTGGAAGAAATTTGTGGATGCATGATTTGATACAAGAGAATTGGGTTGGGAAATTGTTCATCGAGAATGTCGTGAGAGCCCCGGAGAACGTAGCAGGTTGTGGCTTTACAAGGATATCATCCCTGTACTCGAAAATAATAAGGTGAGAAGTCAAATGAGTACACACATAGACTCTAAGATTGTTAAAAAAGAAGTGAATTTAAATGTGAATGCCTTCTCAAAGATGGACAATTTAAGATTGCTCAAGATTTGGAATGGGAACTTTCATGGAAACATTGAATATCTTTCTAATGAGTTACAATTTCTGGAATGGCATGAGTGTCCTTTAAATTCTTTGCCATCAGACTTTGAATCAGATAAGCTTGTTGAACTCAACTTGTATTCGAGCCGCATTGAACAACTATGGGAGGGAGAAAAGGTAAGATCATTAATATTAATCTTATGTATGTCTATATTATTAAATATATGTTATAAACTAAAAGTAGATGCAGGGCTATGCTTTCCAATTATGCATTTTAAAATTATCTTATTGGAAGAAATTTAAACAAATGTAAATATATTATATTTGGCAGTCTTGTATTTCATAATAGCTTAATGTACAAGAAATGACTATCAGGATCCGTTTTGGTTTCCCATAAATTTATTGCTTGCCTAATTTTATGCCTACTTTATTCTCAGGTTTAAGTTCTTTGAAAAATCTAAACCCAAGTGACTGCAGTTTGATAGAGGGAGCACTTCTTAATGGTCTTGCAAGGTTATACTCGGAAATATTAAATTTACGTGGTAATAAGTTTGTTCAGCTACCTGAAAGCTTCTCTCAACTCTCGAAGCTTATACATCTGGACGTGAGCAATTGTGGTAGGCTTCAATTGATGCCTAAGGAGCTTCCATCAAGTCTTCAACATCTGAGTGCCCAGGATTGCACATCATTAATAGGCTCTCCAAATGAGTTCAAAATACGGGCTTCACCTGTCTCAGGAACAACTACTTTCATTGCTTCAATTCTTCCCAAAATCTAGAACATTCTACCTTTAATTATACAAAACTGTGGACTCCATCATCATCTGTCCTGGGAAGTGCTGACTTCAGTCTCCTCTTATCATATGAGCGTGAAGAACAGAGTGAACACCTGCAGTACCCGACTGGAAGTTATGAAAGATTCATACAATAACCTGTCTGTATCCTTTTTGCTAGCTGCAGCATGGAGAAATAAAATTTGGTGATGATCCAAAGTCATACAGTCATAAGCACAAGCATCGAATATTGCTTTGGTATTTGTTTGTTTAACTTGTATTTAAGTACCTCAATCCTTGTGAATAAGGAAATCAAAATGTTGCGTTATGAAACAGCACGGTTATAACAATACCTTCTACTAAATTATATTGCTTAATTATTTGGTGATAATAATTTTATTATTAGCTTCCTACCCCATAGATTGTTGCTGTTAGTTTATTACTCTCTCTCTCTCTCTCTCTCTCTCTCTCTCTCTCTTCTATTAAGTGGTATTTGTTCTCTTAATCAAGGAAAGACTAGTAATTGAATTCAACAATTGAAGGAAAGACAAAGATCATGCATGATAGAAATTGGTGTGAGGGTTCTCATTTATAAATCCCTCCATTTTGTGATATACTAATTTGAATTTTGAATCACCTCATCCCCATGAAGTCACATGAACTAAACAAGACAGAAGAGAAAACCAAATATAGTTTTACAAGGACAATCAACATTACACAATAACCTTAAAAATAAAAATAAAAACCAGATCGAGCTACACAAAACAAACAGCAAATAGCTCAAAAGAACAGCACAACCTTAGCCACAACAAACTAAAGCAAAACGCAAAAACCCAAGAAAGCTTCAAGTTCCAGAAAAACTGAAACAGATCGATTTCATGCATGAATATTCCATGCATCACTTTTACGTTCTTACACAATAATATTCTTAACAATGGACTGTCTGGCGAAGATTGCATTTGGCAGGAAGCTGCATGGCAAGGTTGGGGTCGATGCCATAGGAAGTCAAAAGGTTTGAGTAGTTCTTGAAGAAGCAAAGGCACTGGAAGTCAGCGATGGAAAGAGCTGAGCAACACAGAGCTGAGGGAGGCAGAGGGTTTAGGCTGCTCACTGATGGAGCACATGCATTCAAACCCTCTTTTGTCAGACGGCAAAAAGTTATCTGGACCTGCTCATTGGCCTCAGACCCAATGGCCAGTGCCAAAAACAACGCCACAATAGCCACAAGCTTTTTGTATGCTGCCATGTCTACTCTTTAGTTTCTTGGTGTGCGAAAGATGGTTTGTGGCCATGGCCTTATATAGCAAGCGAACGTAGAGGTTGGTGGCTTGTCTTACTCTTGCCCCCTTGTGGCCATGGCCTTACTCTTGCAACATAAGATAATTACATTTGTAAATCCGGACCATTGACTAGGTTGGTTCTTGTAAGAATGTGCGGCCCTAGATTTACAATTTGTCAAAATAAATATTTGTGACAATATAAGGGCTCGTTCGGGAGTGTTTCTGGAAGGGCTAAAAGTACTTTCTAACAACTGAAAGCGTGTCTGACGGTGTTTGCAAAAAGTTTAGAAGTGCTTTTGTAGCCATGTAAGTCGCTTTCCTGAGAAGCGTCGGACATGTGCTTCTTTAGGAAGCACTCTCAAGTGCTTTTTTAGAAGCACTTCAATTTTCTATGAAATTTTCAACAACTTTATAACAAAAACACTTTTATTAAAAGCGCTTGAACATAAGTGCTTTCTAAAAAAGCAGGCTCAAACGGGTCCTAAGTCTAACAAGAAAAACATTACCAATCTGACAATACATCATCATTTCATACTTTAGTTTAATTATCTTTGTCACATGCATCTTAAAACAAAACATTAAATATAAAACTGAAATCATTTTGGACTTAAGTTTATACCAATAAAGAAAATATAATTAGTGATCATATTTCATTATGTTTCGCTATTTTTGGAATACATGGGAAATGTGAATGGGGCATATTGTTAATTAGAACTCTCGTGACAGAGACTTGGCGTATTTGGCGTTACTGTGGGCTGTAAAATCACGGAGGCACATTGGTGGTGACAAGAGATTGGTGTTTTGTGGGAAGCAACCATTATCCAAATCAATCAATTGTTTCCTACGTTATAGTTTAAAGGAATGTACAACTTGTATTGTATAAGTGACATGTGACCCTTCATATCCATTTCTCACTGTCACTTTCATTTTGATTCGTTCATACTTGATGGGGAACTAGGTTGAAAAGTCATTAATTAACACGACTAGATAGACAAAAAGTAGCTAGTATTTATAGATGACATTTGTGCCCAAAAAACCTAACATTGAAGGAAAACAAGTGTCCGAAAAAAAAAAACAATCGTTTTATCGGACTAATGGTTTGATTTGGTATGAAATATAAATTATTGCTTTGTCGTATTTTTACAAATTGGATCATAACAAATAAATTCGGTGAAAATTTGGGTTGATTATCATCACTCAACGCATTGACAACTATTGCCAAATCAATTTTATAATAAAAATACTTTTGCTAGAAGAGCTTATGAGCAAAAGTGATTCTTAAAAAAATGCAGTCTCAAACGAGTAATTAAGAATATATATCTATCTATGAATCTATAAATAAATAAATAAATCATCCATGGTTTGCTAGACTTAAGTAATTTTTGTCGTTAATTTGTTAATCTTTGTGATCTAAATTGGAAAGTTTTTTTATCCTCAGTTGCACAACTTCATTCTGGGCCTTAAAATTGGGGGACCTGCTGTACAAATCGATACTGACCAATCCGCCGCCCATTCCTTGAGAAAGGCCAAGATCATCACATCACACTTTTATAGCACAACATGACTTGCCACTAATGACACAATCTGCAATCCACAATCAACGGAAACGAGTAATTATTATTAGTTTAAGCCACAGCACAAGACACTTGAGTGATTTTATGGTGGGTGCTATATATTTAATAAAGCATTAATAATGATCAATCAAGTTTGAGAAATAAATTATGACATATTAGACATTCTCTACTCTCAAAATGAAGAAAACAAGGTACGCTACTTATTGCTACTCATTGCTGATAGTGCGAAAAAGATAGATTATTTGGTTAGAGCATCTACAATCATGCTCTTTATTTTTTAGATAAATTTTAGCTAAAAATATATAAAAGTTATTTTAGAGCTCTTTATAAAATTTAAACTCTGATCATGCTCTCTAGTTTAGGGAGTCATAAATGCTATAACTCTTTTTTAATTGGTCTATCTCTATTAAAATAATAATATAAAAATAATAAACATTAATTAAAGGTTTGAAATATTCATTAAATAAAGTAGTATTGAATTATAAGAAGCCACTATGAGTCATTCTCTTTCCTCAGATTTAGGAGCTCTTAAAATATTTCCAAGGGAGATGTCAAATACCAAACATCAAATTTAAATTTGATGGCTGATGTGGCAATTTGACATCTTACACAGCTTTACACTCCACCCGATAAGTCAAATTAAATTATTATTTTATTACATTTTAGTGTTGATTCATTTTTAGTTAAAAAGAAAAGAAAAAAAATAATAAAATATTCATTTGACATCTTGCTTTTGGGATGTCAAAAATAACATCTCAACCTCCAACCTTCATTCTACATCAGCTTTGACACATCAGTTGGAGTGATATGAGATGTTAGTTATAGCTGTTAAATGTCTATGTGGCACGTTTGACACATCGGTTGGAGATACTCTTAAAGGTCTCCCTATTTTAGAAGGTGAATAGAGAGTATGGTTGAAGTTGTATTTTTTCAAATCCTTCCTAAAATTTGTTTAAGGAAATGATTTAGAGAAGAACCCATTGTGGATGCTCTTAGTTCGAGAATCAAATCTTTATATGTAGATGAATTCGTTACTTATTGCTTGTCATTGCCGTTTTACTTAAAAGAAAAAGAAAGAAGATATAAGTATACATAGATTCTAGAGAAGATTTGTACCTCAAAAGCAAGATAGTCGGTCATATTGTTCACATTACCATTATGTGGGTTCCCATTTTGATGTGGACAAAACCTGACCACGTATTTGCCGTATTACAGCATGGCCAACCAACCTTGGGCTGATTAATATCAACTCTCAATCTTCTATCTTCTAGGAAGAATTATAAGAGCAAAATTTTACCAATATAAATTCCTTTTTAAATAAAAAATAAAATAAAAATTTTAACTGAACTTAAGTGTAGGAGGCTCTACCACTTTTTTTTGTTATTTCCTAATAAAACTTGTGTTAGAGTTTGTAAACTTCTACAGAAGTTATCAATTGGTATTGGTTTAGCACTTTATTTGACCCCATAAAAAAGAAGCCAATCATCCCACTAAAACTCAAGCCATTTTGTCTTTTGAAGTAAAAATATTAGATCTTTTACTTGAATTTTTGGTTAGAGTGGATGTGCTTCCTACTCTGCATTAGAGTTCGGATTCCTCTTCTCGTAGTTTAGATTAGGTTAAAGTAGAATATCGTTAGTATATAAAAAAAAGGGATTTAAATTTAGAGTTTGAGAATTTATTTTATTTTAAAAAAGAAAATCTAATCGAACCAAAAATGAAAGCAAAATTTCATTTATTTAACTTGTAATTTTACAGTAGTGTGTCCTGGAAAATGGGTGTGAACGCCAAGTGAGAGAAGATGAGGAGAGTTTGAATAATTCTCTGCTAAGAAAAGCAACACAACACAAGTTTTTCAAAACAAAAAGCAAAAATCACAAGAAAAAAAACAAAAAGAGGCGGGAGAGAGTTACGAGGCACATGGCGTAGCGTGGAATCGTTTTGAAATCTCCGAAGGGCGGCAACCAGTAACTTGGCAACACGTGTTGCTAAGCCTTACGTGTCAGTTCCTGAAGCCATGCCCTGACCACACACGGGAAAGCGGGCGGGTCGGAGCACGCGGTGCTCTCTTTTTGTTTTCCCACTCGTACAAGGAGTCTCACTACACAAAACACCCCTTCATTTCAACAGTAATTACGAAACTGCCATTTAGTTTCAAAATCTGTTAAATTTCTAACTAACTAGCTTCTTACATACATTACAGGATGAACATGACCTGATACATTTGATTTTGGTTCCCAAGTTACTATTTGAGTTTCAGATTCATATAAATAGATGATAAGAGAGTGCTGCTAACTATTTAGCAATATAAACCAACATTCTCTTCAAGTTTGGAGTCCTCTTGCCTACCAATTGTAGTTGCTTGCATTGCTTACCAATTTGAAGAACAAAAAACAGGTACTTCTATTTCTTAAACATTACAACAATTCCTATGAAATTTAGGATATATATAAGAATTATGTAGCCATTGGACTCACATTAGTATTTCTTTTGTGGTTAAAAGTTCTACTCATTGAAATTAATTTTTAGCTCAACTGATAAATATGAATGAAGTCGTGAATCGCATAAGTTGTAGGAATATGATGAGACGAATGAGAATGGGATCAACTACTCCCTCTAATCAATCTAATTCCTGATTTTTTAAGCATTGGACTACGAATTTTATATAGAACATAAGTAAGCTTTTATTCTTTATAATTAGTATACACTATGGTATTCGAGAATTATAAAACTCATGTATCATGTCAAAAGTAGTATCTTGCAATCCTTTTCTTAATGAATAAATTTCAAATAAGATTCGGAAATATTTTTGGAAAAGTTTATGAAGCTCTCTTATTATTTATCTTCATTATTATCTCTCTTTTGGGTTACAATTCTTGTCTCATATTTGATATGTTCAGAATCATTCAGAACCCACAAAAAGAAAATTGGATAATTATGACATTATAATTTGGTGGGGAAGGGGATATCTTCTATGTTGTGAGACAGAGAGGGTATTTTGGTAATTTCACCAAGTGGGTAGGCCCTCAAACAGCTTTTACCCTCTGTAACAGTGCTGCAAAGAGTCTCAAAATCTTCAAAGTAAAAGACCTTTGGTTGTTTTCCCATTTGAAACACTTGACTTGTGTTGCACTGCGTTTGCTTGCCATTATTACTACCAAAACAAGACTTTGGTATCAAGCCTCTGCCACCCTTTTTAATAATTTCCTTCATTTATTGGTTTTGTTTTGTCGAAACAAAATCAAAGGTGGTTCCTTCACCTTGGAAACTGTTGCTTTGCGCGTTAAAACTGTGGAAGAGAGCCACAAAACACAGAGACAGGGAGAAAGATAAGGCCTAAAGGGTTTTTGGGAAGGCACAGAGAGAGAGAGAAGGGACATTGCTTCCCGCGTTTTCCATGCCTATTTCACTCATTTCTCTCATTTCTCTCATGCGTGCAAGTTATTCCTAAAATCTAAAATCTAAAACCCAACCCATCTTATTTTCTTGGCCATTAAAACTTTTAATTCTCTTTAAACTTTTCTTCATTCCTCATTCACATTTCACCTCATCTCTCTCTCTCTCTCTCTCTCCCCTTGATTTGCTTCAGTTCCTTTATTTAGTCAAAACCCATCATCTATTTTAGCGATTTTTTTTTTGTTTCTCTTCTCTATTTGCTCTCAAAGGTTCGGACTTTCTCTTTATCTTGTTCTGGTGTTCTTGTTCATTCTGGCCAGCTAGGTCGGTTTGGAAAAAGCTTAGCAATAAAGTTTGGTGCTTTCGATGCTTTTACATCATGATTTGTGATGGTGAAGTCTTAGAAGTTGATTTTCTTGCATAAAAAGTTGGAATTCATTGGTTTTGGTCAAGTGGGTTTGGTTCAAATCTGCAACTTCATTAATTAGTTTGGCAGCAAATCTGGGATTGAAGATTCCATTTTGGGGTGCAATTAATGGTCTTTGTTTGGAAATTAGCTCCTGCTTGACAAAAAGCCCATTTCTTGTCTTTGAGAATCGTAATTACAAGGGAAAGCAATTTGGCCAAGCTCTGAACTTTGATTTGTGGGTTTTTCTGTTTTTTCTTGTTTAGATCTGAATTGAAGCTATGGGAAGCCATATGAGCAAGAAGAGCTCTGAAACATCATCCTCTGCTATCAATCTCAACACCAATTTACAATACACAACTGATCAATTAAGCTCATATGAGGCAGCTTGCAAGGTTGATGCAGAATTGCAATCCTTTGATACCAATATCCAAACCAGAACCAATCAAGTCATCAACACAATTGCAGCAGGAGTTGAAGTTCGAGCTCTCTCATTTGATTCATTGAAGGAAATCACAGAATGCCTGTTGGAGATGAACCAGGAGGTTGTGAAAGTTATCTTGGAGTGCAAGAAAGATATATGGAAAAATCAAGAATTGTTTGAGCTTGTAGAGGAGTACTTTGAAAACAGCTTGCAGACTTTAGATTTTTGTACTGCATTGGAGAAGTGTTTGAAGCGAGCTCGTGATAGCCAATTGCTCATTCTTGTTGCTCTCCAACAGTTTGAGGAGGAAACCGAAATGGGAGGCAGTCGATACACGAGAACTTTGGACGAATTGAAGACTTTCAAGGCTATAGGTGATCCTTTTACTGAAGAGTTCTTCCAAATTTTTCAATCTGTTTACAGGCAACAAATACTAATGTTTGAGAAGTTGCAACTAAGAAAGAACAAGCTCGATAAGAAGTTCAAATACATCCACGCCTGGAGGAAGGTTTCGAGTATTATATTTGTTGCTACGTTTGCTGCTGTGTTGATTTGTTCTGTTGTGGCAGCAGCCATGGCTGCTCCACCTGTCGCAGCAGCTCTGGCTGCTGCTAGTTCTATCCCTGTAGGCTCAATGGGGAAGTGGATTGACTCTTTGTGGAAAAACTATGAAAATGCTTTGAGGGGTCAAAAGGAAGTAATTAGCTCAATGCAAGTAGGGACTTATGTTGCCATAAAGGACTTGGACAACATTCGGGTTCTTATCGATCGATTGGAAGTTGAAATTGAGTCCCTCTTGCATAATGCAAGCTTTGCCATTGAGGAGGATGCAGTTACAGTTGCAATTGAGGAGATTAAAAAGAAGTTGGGAGTGTTTATGAAGAATGTAGAGGATTTGGGAGCTCAAGCTGATACCTGCAGCCGGGACATTCGAAGAGCAAGGACTGTGGTTCTGCAGAGGATCATAAAACATTCCAACAACTAGAAGTCCCATGATCCTCAATATTTAACCTGTTGCTGTTTTGATGCTTGATGACATTCGAATTTGTGTAACTTTCTGTTTTTTTTTAAATTATCATATTTTTTTCATTCTTAGATTGTACCTTGGAATCCCAGACGATTGGATTGATATATAAAAGAAATAATGTAAGATTATATAGCATTTCACACTTTATCAATGTTTAGGCAAGATCTGACTCGAAGTAGTTCCCATAATGATTTTCTCTTCAATTTAATCATTATTTACTTGATCTGGTGAAGTTTGTCTGGTCTGGTCTTTTGTTCCAAACAACCATTGGAGTTTGTCTGGTCTATTGTTCCATAAACTTCCATACCAGAATGACCTCATGTATTTCAGAATGTGGTGCCTGGAAGATTAGAAGAAATTGCCACTCAGAGGTCTCTTTTCATGTTGATTGCTCATGTAGCCATCTTTCTTCTGCTTAAATCATGCTCAATTGTTACAAGTTGAGACTTGAAACTTCCAAGTTCCAATATGGGGCTTTTCTGAGTCACGTGAGCAGTCAATTTATGCTTTCTCCTTTTATGGTTGGTTTTCCAAGTGCCTGTATAACTAAACTAACTGTATGTAGTTCTTTTTGTATCCATGACCTTTTTCAGGTAATGAGGGAAACCCTCTCATTCATTCCCGCCCAAAAACTTGCAAATCACATGTATCAGGTAAATTTAAGTATTTTTACATGGTCAAGTTCAAGGCAAATATAATCTGTTTGAGTTTACGGTCCAATGCTCACCTCTCTAAGCTACTTGTATGGGTTTGTATTGTCTCTAAGCTACTAAGTTATTATGTTATTTTCTTTTCCCTGCATACTTTTCTATACATATAACCACAATGAGTGCTCTATAGAATTCTCTTGTCCTAATCTTAATTGATAGTTAACTACTCTTACTTCAGCAAATATTTATAATCTGTAAGTAAGAAATCAGTTTAACAACAATCCCTGCTATAAAGAATTCTCATGTCCAAATCATGATGGTGACTACTTAACCTCAGCCAATAATTATAATTAATCTGTAATTCAGAAATAAGTTTACCAGAAAACCATTAGTGAACACATGAGAAACTTGCACATGTGAAGTGCATATATTTTGGAATTGCAGATTCCTGACTTCTGAACATATGATGTAATAATCTAGAACAAAATTGAAAATAAAAGAGGGGAACCTGTCAGACAACCGTGTGATCATCCCAGCAAGAGAAGAGTGGCTGAGAACTATCCTCTACTAATTGGATGATCCAAGGACCATTAGATTGTTGATCATGCCCTGATCACACGGTCCTGTTTTTGCTGGTTTTGATGGCTTAGATCTATATTGAAGCTATGGAAGGCCATATGAGCAAGAAGAGCCCTGAAACATCTTCTGCTATCAATCTCGGTACCAATTTACAAGACACAACTGATCAATTGAGCTCAGGTGAGGCAGCTTTCAAGATTGATGCAGGCTTGCATTCCTTTGATACCAATCAAGTCATCATAGCAACTGCAGGAGGTTGAAGCTCCCTCACTTGGTTCCTTGAAGGAAGCCATAAAATGTCTATTGGAGATGAATCAAGAGGTTGGGAAAACTTGTCTTGGAATGCAAGAAAGACATATGAAAAAAATCTGGAATTGTTTGAGCTTGTTGAAAAGTACTTAGAAAACAGCTTGCGGACCTTAGATTCCTGTACTGCACTGGAGAAATGTTTCTCGTGCCAGCCAATCGTTCATTCTTGTTTCTCTTCAACAATTTGAGAAGGAAACTGAAATAGGAGGCAATCAATACTCGAGGACTTTGGAGGAATTGAACAAGTTCAAGGAAATAGGGGATCCTTTTACTAAAGAGTACTTCCAAATTTTTCAATCTGTTTACATGCAACAAACACTAATGCTTGAGAAGTTGAAACTTCCGAAGAACAAGCTAGATAAGAAGCTCAAAAGCATCCATGCAGCAGCCTATGATATTTGTGGCCATAACTGCTGCTGTGTGGATTTGTTCAGCTGTTGCAGCAGCCATGGCAGGTCCACCTGTTGCAGCTGCTCTGGCCGCAGTCTATCCCTGTAGCCTCAATGGGGAAGTGGATTGACTCTTTTTGGAAAAACTAAGAAAATGCTGTGAAGGGTCAAAAGGAAGTGATTAGCTCGATGCACGTAGGTACTTATGTTGCCATTGAGGAAGAAGCAGTGTAGGTTGCAATCGAGGAGATTAAAAAGAAGTTGCCTCAACATTTAATCTGTCAGACAACCGTGTGACCACCCCAGACAGAGAAGACTGACTGAGAACGATCCTCTACGGTCTCACGAGGACCACCAGATTGTTAATCACGCTCTGATGACACGGGATTCATCCACCAGGTTGGGATTCCTGTCTCCTTAGAAATCAAGGATACAGAGGTACGATTACTATAGAACAGATCCTGTCCAAGTAAGGTCGTGACCTCTGAGCGGTCTTCTGGGCATATGAAGCGCTTCGGAGTTTCGTAAAATGCCGATGTGGGACTAATAACGAGACTTCTGTTCCTTTGATCTCTCTGGTCTTCTGTTCAATTTTTTAATAGTTGAGCCCCGGAAAAGTGGCTGAGAACGATCCTCTACTAACTGGAAGATCCAAGGACAATAGATTATTAATCATGGCCTGATCACACGGTCCTGTTTTTTCTGGCTTAGATCTATATTGAAGCTATGGAAGGCCATATGAGCAAGAAGAGCCTTGAAACATTGTCTTCTGCTATCATTCTCGGTACCAATTTACAGAACTTATCAATTGAGCTCAGAAGGCAACTTCCGGAGAACAAGCTTGATAAGAAGCTCAAAGGCATCCATGCTTGGAGAAAGGTCTTTAGTATGATATTTGTGGCTATATCTGCTTCTGTGTGGATTTGTTCAGCTGTTGCAGCAGCCACGGCAGGTCCACCTGTTGCAGCTGCTCCGGCTGCTGCTAGCTCTATCCCTGTAGCCTCAATGGGGAAGTGGATTGACTGTTGAAAAACTATGAAAATTATGTGAAAGTCCAAAAGGAAGTGATTATGATGCACGTAGGTACTTATGTTGACATTGAGTCCCTCTTGCACAGTGCTAGCTTTGCAATTGAGGAAGAAAGTGAAGGTTGCACTAGGGGAGATTAAAAAGTTGGTAGCGTTTATGAAGAATGTAGAGGATTTGGGAGCTCAAGCTGATACCTGCAGCCGTGATATTCGAAGAGCAAGACCTGTGTTTCTGCCGTGATTATTAAAAAAAGAAAAAAAAAAAGGAACCTGTCAGACAACCGTGTGACCATCCCAGACAGAGAAGACTGACTGAGAACGATCCTCTACGGTCGTGGTGATCACAAGGACCACCAGATTGTTAATCACGCTCTGATCACACGGTCATGATTCATCCACCAGGTTGGGATTCCTGTCTCCTTAGAAATCAAGGATACAGAGGTACGATTACTATAGAACAGATCCTGTCCAAGTAAGGTCGTGACCTCTAGCGCGCTGAAGCTATATAAAGCGCTTGGTTGTTCTCTAAATTGTCGATGTGGGACAAACGCGAGCAATAAAAAAAAAATAGCGCGATGCTGGCCCAACAGGGCTCCACTAGCTCTCATGCATGTTCTCAATTCGGATGGTCTACCTGGTCCACTCTAGTTTGAGGTTATTTGGGAGTTTTGTTTGTGTTTTTTCAGTTGTATGTTTTGTTCCTCTATTTTTGAGGTTGAATGAAATTGAAGTGCTTTGATCCCAAAAAAAAAAAACGTAAGAAAGAAAAAATATTTACATTTTGATGAATGTTCAAAAACCTCTTTCCATAACTTTATTAATGCGTACATTCATACAGCAAAGCCATCGTTATCCTGGAAGTTTTCTATAGGTTAAAATATGATCGATTGTTCCGTGAAGTTTATATTTTTCAACTGCCCATTTAGCCTCTCGAAATCCATGGCCATACTCGTAAGAGGAATGCATATCCACCACATACTTGTACGTTTCAATTAGGTTTCTCTGAAACTGAGCATGCTCTGTAATCGCTGATGAGGTCTTGCGATCCTGGGCCTCCAAACTCTCCAACCACTCCAACCATTTTCGACCTATCACTTGGCACATTCCTTCTTCCACTTTTAGTTCCAGTTGGCCTGTTCTAATACCTATTTACAAAGACATGGCAAGGAAAAAAACCCAGTTATATTGCTTGGTTTTTAATTCGAGTCTTTTAATATATATATATATATATATTTAAAAAAAAACCAAGAATATTAATTCCTCATATATGATTTAGGGTTTAGGATAACTTTTGGATTTGTATTACAAAGTCTTCGATGTCATGGTCGCGCCGTCATATGGCGTTACCATTATACACTTGTATCTATATTAATACTATACTCTAAAGTCCAATATATAGAACAATGTTATCCACTCGTATTATAATACATAAATTAGCAACAACACATGACAGTGTAACAGTCTCATCTTATTAAAATTTGTCAAAGTAAAGTGCATATGATAAAACAAGTGTAAAAGGACCAAACGTATATTGTTTAACTAACCGACTTTATCGTTCTTACTATAATTAAATACTTGTTGAGATAATCACCTCTTAGTCGAAACCATGCATGCATCATCTCATGAGCCAAGATTGCGCCGGTCATAACCCTGCATGTTGATTTGAGTTCAAACTTGTAAACAAAATTCGAGTTTATAGAAGTTTAATGAAACGCACAAGAAACTTGAGGTGAAAATAAGGATTTTTGTAATTCATTAACAGTCGCAATTAAGAAAGGAAGGAAGGTTGAGAAGTACTTAGGCAAACCGAACGCAATTGCTATTCTTAAAGGGCTGCCATAGGTAAGATGCTGCTGTTTGGCTGTTATAATGTTATTCCCTCTCCTTGAAAACCTTGTGACCTGCACATATATAGGTTTCTTTTATATTTTTGTGACAAAACAAAAAAGCAAGCGTGGTTAGGTCAGTTGGTTAGGATATTAAGTCTGTCCCTTTGCAACCAAGTTCGGGTATCCTTCCCCATTAATTTAGACTATTGTTTATACAAGAAAGCCAAAATAAAAATAAAATGTGGTGATAAAATTTCTTACGCTGATGAGAGGAGGTCCATAGCTCATAGTTTTCCCAAAAACGAGGGAATCTGGATGAGGAGGGTGGTCAATTAGGGTTTGCAAACCAGCTCCTCCTCTCCCAGAAAGTCTTGCCATCTCAAATTCATCCACCATGGAAACATGAAAGTCGTGCTTGCCAATTTGAATTTGCAGTCCATGGTTGAAAAATTCAAGGCATATATCCACAAGAGGTTCACATTGTTGGGTAGTAAAGATTGCCGTGGAATAGCATTCATCGCAAATAAGCCGACCATCACCAAGGTTTATATATGTTACATATTTTGTCTGCACTAAACAAATGAATTAATTTCTTATCCAATATGATTTTTTTAAAATTAATTTAATAAGGGTATAATTGAATTTTTGTCAAAAAGTGGGTTCACAATGTAAAGACTTATCAAAAATATTTTTTTCCTTTAGATTGAGTAGTTTACTCTCACATTAAATCGAGAATATTTGGTATTTTTGTTGGCTTATTCTCACATTAAATTGAGAATTCTACTTACAAAAAATGATAGAAAATTTTAAATAGTAGTCAAATTTGGACTTGATAAAGATTTTCAGCCCTTTTTTTTTTTCATACTTTCGAAGGGCCTCGATTACTGTTTGAGAGGGTCTTC
Organism: Prunus mume; assembly: GCF_029339155.1. NCBI lineage: Eukaryota > Viridiplantae > Streptophyta > Magnoliopsida > Rosales > Rosaceae > Prunus > Prunus mume. The sequence goes on along the minus strand of NC_142703.1, from coordinate 17,176,414 downwards.
TCAGAGGGCTCGAGCGGTACTTGAGAAGCCTCAAGTGAGTATATTTCTAAATATTGAGAAAAAGATGTTAAAAGTCTATGAAGTTTTGGTCATATAATCAACATTTTAAATTGAAAACGTTGGTATTATGGAATCTTTGATTTGGTTTATGCCACCAAAACTTATATTAATTAGTCTCTTAACTTGCATTTAGAATAAAAGGTAATAATTTGGCAAACCTTGAGTCTCCTGCAGCTACAGCATTCCGGAGTCCCGTCTCGTAGATGAGTAGGACAAACTTTTTGGTTCCATATTTCAGAGCATACCGGAATTTGATCAGGTGGATGAGTGCTCTTGATCTGTTGAAACTATCTTTTAGATGAAACACATAGAACAATCGCTAATTAAGGTAATTAAATGTAAAAATGGTTTACATTTCTCAAATTCATTTGCATGTTAATTCAGCCTGGATTATTAATTAAATGTAATAAGATTTAATCCTCTTCTCAATTTATGGATTCCCAATTCAACTTTCAGCTATAAATCATATAACTGATAAATTAAAATTACACGTAACGGCTATTTTAATTGTTTTTTTTGTCAGACAACATAAGATGTTTATGCAATTAGAGTATGAATATGGACCATTGATCAAGTTGATTTTGTCCAATTTTATGGCTGAGATTCAGTGTGACAAGAGAAGATTATCGTTTCATGGATTAATTCCGCTTTAATATTTTAAGAAAAGGGTCATTTTAGTTACTTACTATTGCATCACAAACGTCACAAACCCTTTGCTTCTGACGACTAGAGCTGGAACAAGATAAAGAAAATATGTCAATCTTATGTGAAGATCTAAAGCTCTCTTCATTCAAGTCTAAGAGTCTATTTTAAATTAAGGAAAATTAAGGACGGTTTAGAATTTGTAATATACAAATAAGATGGGTTTGTGAGTAATTAACATCTCCAGTTTCATGGCTGCATTTACCTGCTGGCTCCTGGAGATCTAAGGCTTGCCTTAATAGCTTCAGCAAGGGTCATCGTGTCCTCATCGTAAACACACCCAAAAAGTTGAGAATTTTGGGTGTGTTTCATTGCCCTGTTTATTTATAAATTTGTATAAAAAATAATAATAATACATTTGTAAGTTTTATATTTAACTACTAACAACTTCAGAAGTGTTTCACTAAAATCATACAAACATTAAAATATCCCTTTTCTCTATATTATTATTATTTTTTCTTGTTGTTTTGGTTAAAGTCTTTTTGTTGGCTTAAATAATTTGGATCATTAGCTTGACTCAAATTTGGGTTGAGCCAACTTTTGAACTTAAATATCTGGTTTTGGACTCAAAATTTTTCTTTCTTGAACCAACTCGGTAGGTTTGGTGCAGGAGCTGAGCTCAAAACCAATCCAATTCAACTTTTTAAAGACCTTTTTTTTTTAATATATATAAACGATGGTCTAAACTACGGAAGAGGGGGGGTTTCTCACACACAAATAATTACGATGTCAAGGGAGTTTGACCCTGAGACCACTAATTTGTAAATCAAAATCATTTTTCATTGGACTAAACCATGTTGGCCTTGTAAAAGACTTAAATTATTTTACTACAATTATTCAAAGGAGGGAGGGCAAGCATCAAACTTTTACCATGAAAATGGGGTGAAAAAAATGGGTAAAATGCTAGCCAGATCATAGAGGTTAAAATATTTAATCATTTCAGCCAAAAGCCCCACATAGAGGTAACCTATTTTGTATACCAATTGATCAATTGAAAAACATCAACTGTTAATCGTTGCTTCAGGGAAAAATTTGTTTGTCGGGTAAGGGATATTAGGCAGACTCACCGTTTTCCTTTTTCCCTTTTCCACATAGATCCACAAGAGAGAGCCGCATGGCGCGCTCTATATCATCAATTTCATGTTGAGACATTGTATCCTGTATTTTCTCCAATATAAAATGTTAATGGAGACACATAAAAAAATATAAAATCATGAGAAGGAAGTAAAGGAAAAGAAATTTATAGAATACTCATGCAGAGGCGTACACGTAGTTTTTTCTAAAAAATCAATGTAGGAGATGTGATTCGAACTTCAGACCTCTTTCTATATTAGAAAAGGAAATATCATTAGACACATAGATAGTTGATAAGGCGTATATGTATATGCAGGTCAGATTTGGGAAAATAAGCATGTTGAATTATTCATGAAGAGTTAAGAAAACAAATAGTGAAAATCCACGTCATAAAGAGGCAAAATTCCCAATCATGCACAAATATTCACACTTTCAGCTTCGCGTGCTACTTATTTAAAATAGAAATTTGCCACTCATTAAGCCAAGAGCGTGGACATTTAATTAATTTCCTTTTTGTTCTGTTTTCAAAAGCTATAATCCTTCATAATTTCATGATTCTAATTTATAATGGGACAATATACTTTGCAGAGTAAATCACCCTTTTATATACAATTTTTGAATCGAATCGGAGCGTCACCGTGGAGGAATTTAATGGTAATGCATCCAGTATGAAAAGTGAAGGAAATTACTTCTGGCATTCTAAAACTGTAGAATCATCTGTATCATAGACTCTCCTCAATTATGAAATTTTTGTTGTGTACGTATGGGATTGAGACCCACTTAAGAATTACAATCATTAAAGCTCAAACCTAGAACCTGTTGACACTCCCTGAGTACTAAGATGATTTGCACTTAAACAAAACTTTAACAAGGCTAACAAGTGGCAACGGTCGAATATTGAAAATGGTTGCGGCCGTGAGATACGCACATACCGAAGATACATATATTTTAAACCAGATGGACGAGAAAATGGTTAAGTAAGCGCATGTTCCGGTCAAGACAATTACTGCTACAAGATTTACAAGGCACCTCAGAGTAGAAAGGTCACCTTCTGATCCTTCGTCGGGAAAATGGCCTTCAGAATCAAAATCGGAAAGCAACTGGTCCTTGAGATGAAATCTGTTCATTAACCAAGTTGTAACCTCGTCTTCAGATGTTGGAATATTGTCTAGGGGGATACGCTGGACATGCATATGAACTTCAGAAGGGTTCACACCAGAGGCATTGTCAAAGAAAGTTGGGCAGCTAGGCTTGTAGCCAATAGTCACATCATAAACTGAAGTCAACAGAAAGACCAAATACACTGTAAGCTGACGAGTAAAAAATAACACAATCATCTGAAAGACGTGGTTAGAATATCAAACAACCTCAATACTATATGGTCCTATAACCTTTCATTTTCAAGTGAATATGTTAAACTACTTCTTACTTGACCATAAATAAACAAAATGAAAGGGAAACCAAAATGGTTGACATATAAATTTTTGAGTAATCAAAGGCAAACACAGAGCAATGAAGCAGCAAATCCAGCAACTCAAGCATTCCAAGCACAGATGTTGCTCCCTATTTCAATTACAAATATATTTAAACACAAAACTATGAAATCATTGCAAAAGATGAGCACAATATTCAATAAATTTGATCAGAAGTAAACGTGATGGAAAAAGTAAAAGGGACAAGTTAGATACATTGGCTGCTGTAGCACAATAAGGACACTCAACTCTATCTAATCCAACAAAGTTATCACCTTGAAACAAGTGCTAACAATAAGAATGTGTGGTGGTGTCACAATTTATACAAATAATCTTCCTACAAACAGATTGGATTTGTATAAGGCCCCTATACGAAGAAACATTCAAAGCTAAAAGTTGAACTCATTTGGAAAGAAGACAAGCTAGTCCATATATTATCAAATTCTTGTTAATAAATCCAACAAATTGTAATCAACAGGCATCGTTCAGATATTCTACAGCACTGGTAAGAGTTTCAGAATTCTTTCTCTGCACAGACCGACAACAAAATATTTTTAAAACCTTGCTTAGGTCTTTACATTAATAAGAAAGAAAGGCCCTAAATGAATAATGAAGTACTGACATTTGAAGTGGCATGTTCAGAATTTCTACAAATAGTCAAAATCCATTTGAGCCTACAAGCTTATGCAAGCAATGCAAGGTTTGGTTTCATCCTGAAAGTCGAAGGCTTATTCTTTGAATACATTAGGAACGGAAACCAGAAAAAAAAATTTAAATAAATTCAGAAACAGAGGCAGGTTATAAGTCGGATAAAACTGAACCAAAAACTTTGATATTTCAAAAAATTAAAAAAATCCTCATTGGGAACTATTGCCCATAAGTCAAATAATTAATATCGTTAGATGAAGATCAGCCAGTTTGCAAAGGTAGAGCCAATTCAAGACAATTCAGTCACCATGCAAGAAAGGATGTTTTGCATTTCAAATTGTAAGGAAAAAAGCGGAACTCATTCAAATAAAGAGTAAACCTCCAAAATAACAGGTAAATAAGGCAACCTGCATCCAAAGATCCCCTCAATTCTTCTAAACAGGCACTGAAACCCTTTGTTTTTGGAAGCAAGACATGCTTTAGAACTGGTAAGCCATTTTCAGCAGCATATTTCTGACTACGTATGCTCTTCTGCTCACTGCATAAAATAGTCGGGGGAAGAAATGATTCAATACATTATTAGGATAAAAAGTGTTGGACGAGAACCAATATATACAAAATGAATGTGATATTGCATACCCTTAGATTATACCAACTCTACAATAAAAATTGAAAGCAACAACAGTTCAAGAAATTACGTGAAATCTGTTCCTTCTGGGAAAAGTGCAAGCCAGAGGGAATCTTGGGGATCCTTCAGACTTGAAAGCATTCGGCGCATGTTTAATTCATCGACCTCCCACTTCCTCTCCACGGAGATGAACTCCAATATGTGAAATGACCAACCAAATAAAGGCAGTTTCATTAAACTGCTTTTAAGGATATACTTTATGTATCCCTGGCGTCCCTTTCGCAATGCCAAGTCCCACAAGTACATCCAGTCAACCTCAGTTCTATGGTTTGAAATAAGTAAAATGCGTTCACCATCAGGAACAGTTTCTCCAGAAAATATAACTTTTGTCTTGTTTATCTTTTCAAAAAGAAAAGGCCACAAAGCTAACCAAGCACCAAAGAAGAAGGATGTTACTCTTCTACTGTAATGTATGCTGAAAAGTCTAATTATAACAGCACCCAAAAAGCCAAAATACACTAACATCATAAATGCAGTCGAAACAAGTACAAGTAAGCACACAACACCTCTAATTGCTCTAAGTGGAGTTAAAGGAAGGTGCTTCATTGCATCAGTCGAAGGTTTTTGAACTTCCATGTGTACTCAAACAGTCAAATCCAATCACAACTCTTAAATGAGAGTTGCACTACTTCCCTTATGTACCCACTTACAGTGATCCTAATAGGATGATGAGGTCCCAACCCCAAAAGGTCACTATTGCAATAAATTAAGCGGATGAGAAGAAGCTCCTAGGCTCCTAGAAGAATATTGAAGGCATTATGTTCTTGGCTTCAAGAAATGACTCCTACAGAATCTAGTAGCCACGCTGACCATTAGCAACTACCTTCAGATAGGCTGCACAAGGAAAGTCAGGAAGGTACTCAGCAATGTCATGTTTCATGGAACAAAAAATTAGTGTAGTGAGGGATGAAACATTGTTAAATGCAGTATGCAAAGGTAACAGTTGGCAGGGAAAAAAAAAGTACCCTCAGAAATTCAATTGCATATAATAGCAGAGAGGAAAAGACAGTTTACAAGATAGCGCAACAGTTATAATTGGTAAAATCGATATTTCACTACCAGGTAAAAGCTGAACAAATAGCTAATTCCTGCATAAAGCATCCATGATTGGAATAAAGCATGTCTCGGAAAATAGGGTGAAACTGTCGAGCCAGGTCTTGAAAGCGGGTAGGCTATTCACAGTTTAACTTTCGGGGCAAACTTCTATTTGCAGTTCAACCACTCATGTAGACATAAAGATAAAACTAAGGACAACTGCATACCTCTGATGTTTTTCTCATTAGTTCTGCTATTTGCTAGATTATAATCCGGATCAGGTCATAAGAGAAAAATTAATTAACTCAGATAGAAAATCATTGCTTCCAAGTGAGTGAGCAGAGCTCATCATTCATCATACGAATCTAATTTGTTGATCTAATTACTTTCCAAGTAACTCAAACCTTAATCTATGCCAAAAATCAAGTGAAACTCAACGCTGAGGATAAGCATGACTTCAAAACCTCATAAACAAAAATCAATAGATCCAAAACTGACTTCTTCTACCAAATCTGTTCTGACTCTTCTCAAACAGAAATGAAAATGAGAGTTTCGCCAAAACTACCGTACCGTAACTCGTTTGGTTGCAGAGAAAACCGAGGAAAATCCAATGAATATCATTTCGCTGTTGATTAGATTTCCAAAATGAAGTGATAGATGAAAAACCACAAGCGCAGACAGCTTAGCGTTTCAGAGCAACTAGGAAATGAGATCGAGCAGTTTTCCGAGACTATTTAAAACTTTCTCGGAGTTTCTAGGCAACCAAACGGCACTCTATAAACATAAAACAACGTAAAAATCAGAGACTAGGGGTGATTGTTGTACCTGGTTGCGGTAGGCCACAGCTCCTGGAATCCGGTTTCGTTGATATCTTGTGGGAGCTACGAGAGGGAGAGACTAGTTGAGACTGTGAGTGTTGAAGGGGATAGGAAAAGAGGCTCATAAGTTTCTTAAATTACGGAATCTGCCACGGGCCTCGTTCTGCCGATTTCAGATCCTCTGGCCCCAATTTCTCTGTAGCCTCCCTGTCTCCTAGCTAACACCCGGACACTTTTAACTCTAACTTAACACTGTTAAGTATATATATTATAAAAAATATATATATATATATATATATTATAAAACGAAGAGTTCGAGCAGTGGGTCAATCAGCCAAGACTCCCCTCCTCCTCCGCCGCCTCCTCCTCCTATCTCTCTCTGTCTCCCACCATATATAGTCTAAAATTGGAATAATTTGGGGATAAGTTTCCAAGGGAATTTCAATTGATTTGGGGTTCTCGAAGCCTCCTCATCCTGATTATATATATATATATATATCAAAGAATTTGCTCATGCTAAGCCGTTTAACACTCGAGTTTCAAGTTGCTCAACGCTGAGCATAAGCATGACTTCAAAACCTCAAAAACAAAAATCAATAGATCCGAAACTGACATCTTCTTCCAAATCTGTTATGACTCTTCTCAAACAGAAATGAAAACGGGAGTTTCGCCAAAACTACCGTACCGTAACTCGTTTGGTTGCAGAGAAAACCGAGGAAAATCCAATGCATATCATTTTTAGTGTCGATTAGATTTCCAAAATAAAGTGAGATGAAAAACCACAAGTGCAGCAGACAGCTTAGCATTTCAGAGTTACTAGGAAATGAGATTGAGCAGTTTTCCGAGACTATTTAAAACTTTCTAGGAGTTTCTCGGCGACTAAACGTCGCTCTATAACATAACATAACATAATGTAAAAATCTGAGACTAGAGAATTGTTGTACCTGGTTGTGGTAGGCAACAACAGCTCTTGGACTACGGTTTCGTAGACATCCTGTAGGAGCTACGCGAGGGAGGAGATTAGTTGAGATTGTGAGTGTCGAAGGGGATAGGAAAAGAGGCGCGTAATCTTAAATTACGGAATCTGCCACGGGCATCGGGCTGTCGAGTTCAGATCCTCTGGCCCCGATTTCTCTGTACCTTTCCTGTCTCCTAGCTAATTTATGGACACTTGTATACTCACCTTATCACTTGTCAAAGAGCGTAGGGGTGGGCATGGTACAGGATGACACATGATGGAGGTTATCTTGGTGTCAATCCCGGATAGGGGAATCGGGATGGGATGATACGATATGAGAGTTTTTGAGAACACATTCAAACTATACTGGATCCAAACAGGACCCGTAGGATTCGGTGTCAATGTTGATACCGTAAAAATAATGCAAAAATTCAGAAATGTTGCAAGTTTTATAAATCAAGCCTGATACAAACAAATTTTACAAACAATTAAGATTCAAGAGTTTGTTTATACACTTTGGGGCTTCTTTTATACACTTTGAGAGAGAGAGAGAGAGAGAGAGAGAGAGAGAGAGAGAGAGAGAAGGAAAGGAGAAGAGAATGGAGATGAAAGAAACAAAGCTGAAGTCGAAATGTTCATGGGAGAGGAGGAATCTGAATTTGGGGTTTATTATTTACTTGTTAGTGTTTGGTATGGTATGACATCAAATGGGATCACAAATCTGGAACCAATGTTGGGCCAAACAGTAACGGGATGACACGGTATCATCCCGTTTACACTTCAACACCAAATAGGATGACACGAGATTGACACGATTTCAGAATGGTTTGTATTTTGGTTTTTTGCTTACTGGTGGTTGTTTGCTTACTGGGTTTTGTTATTTTTTCTAATTTTATATTTTTTTTACTTAATAGTATTAAGTTAAGATTAAAAAAAAAGTTAAGTGAGTGTCCAGCTATCAACATATTAGCTAGGGAACATACACAGTGCAAAAAAAAGTTGGGAGGTTCTGCAATCTGTGCTGCCTGACTAGTAATTGAATAAGGAAGGTATACGGATAATACTTGGTCCCAGTCGGAATGGCTAAAAATTACAATGGTATCTCACTACACAATCTATTAATTCTATCCATTGAAAGCATCCAACGGTTGAGAAAATGTCACATGTGCAACCAATTAAATTTAAGAAGTGACTTGGTAAGTTTATTTTTTAGTAGTTTTGGTGTTTCGAACAGGTGACCAAGGCTCGGGGGTGCGGGGAAGGCGGAGGCACCTAACCATTGTGTTGAACCCCTCGGTCTTGACTGGGTAAGTTCAGACTCACGAGTGCTTCTTCACTACTTTCATGTATCGATACTAGGGGTGGACTCGGTCCAATCCGGTTTCCACCTCAATCTAGAACCGGAACTATTTAACTAGTCTAGTTCAATTCAATTTTAGTAAAAAAAATTATGAAATCGGTCGGTTTGGTTTGAATCGGTTTTAATTTTTCTGATTTTGGACCAAATTATTATTATTATTTCAAAAAAAATTATGAGATGATACGAGATGAGAGTTTTTGAGAACACATTCAAACTATGCTGGATCCAAACGGGACCCGTAGGATTCAGTATCAATGTTGATACCATAAAAAATCATTCAAAAATTCAAAAATGTTGCAAGTTTTATAAATCAAGCCTGATACAAACAAATTTTACAAACAATTAAGATTCAAGAGTTTGTTTATACACTTTGCAGAAGAATAGAGAGAGAGAGAGAGAGAGAGAGAGAGAGAGAGAGAGAAGAATAGAGGGAAGGAAAGGAGAAGAGAAGGGAGACGAAAGAAACAAAGCTGGAGTCGAAATGTTCGTGGGAGATGAGGAATCTGAATTTGGGGTTTATTATTTACTTGGTACTGTTCGATATGGTATGACACCAAACGGGATCACAAATCTGGAACCAGTGTCGTACAAACAGTAACGGGATGACACGGTATCATCCCGTGTACACTTCAACACCAAATAAGACGGCACGAGATTGACATGATTTCAGGATGGTTTGTATTTTGGTTTTGATGCCCACCCCTAAAAGAAAGATGTGGCTGGTGGTTGTTTGAGGGATGACAAAAATCCCTAGGGGGCGGGTACAGGAGGAGATTTCGAGGCCAAATGGGTATTGGGTACGTGGATCCCGGAACTTGAAAAATCCCCTACAGGTATAGGGAGGGGATGATATTGGAGTCCCCATCCCCGAACCCGACCAGAAAATATATATGTTTATATTTAAATAAATACATATATAATTATAATATTTTTGTTTAATCCTAAGTTAACATCCCTCTCCTAATTTTTCCTAATCTTCTTTGGAATTTCATATTGATGTGATTTTAAATAGTTGAGTTGAACTTTATAGTTAATTTGAATGCATTGAATGATAATTTAATATGAAACTTAATGTTAAAGAGTGCTGCTAAACAAACCTTAAAATTAACTGAGTACACCCTATAATCTAAGTACACCCTAATATTTTAATCAAAATGTAAAACTAACTAAGTACACCTTATTTAACTACCAAAAATACCCATGGTACACCCTAATCTTAAATGAGGTTTCTCTTTTTACATGAATTTGTGTCATCTTTTCAGATTTTGGATTTGCATCAAAATCTTTAATTTCGTAAGCTGCTGTGAGAATAGATTTGCTAACTCCTTCAATTCAAAGCTTGATTCTTGTAAATTCTTGTGACTCTCCACTTGAAGCAGGAACCAAGTTTGAACGCTGCCTGATTCTTAATTCTAATTTCAAGTTGAATAATGTTGGCCGTTTCAACACCACTGTCACAAATTTCTGATATGTCAGTGACTTGTTGGGGCTTTCTTCCCAAGTTGATACGTCCAATGATATGCTGTCTATTTGGTGGTGGCACTTTTATTTAAATCTTCTCTTTGATTGATATAGCCCGCTGTTTGTAATGTTCATCATTTGTTTCCTGCACTAAGTTTTGCTATCCCTTGGTTTTCTTCCTTTTAATTTGTGTGGGTCTCTTCTAGGACAAGGAAGTTTTTATTTAAATCTCTTCTCTTTGAAATTGTTTTTGATATAGCCCGCTGCTTGTCAAAGCCAAACTTGAGTCAACCCTAAAATTTCATAATAGAAAAAAACTCATAATCATAATCATTTCGAAAGAGGAAAAGAAGAAAGGAAAAAGAGAGAGAGTTTCCATGCTCAACCACCATCACCACCCAATCTAACCACCACAACTATTAATTAGTGGAACCGAGAGATGGGTTGAGTTCATGTAATGGAAGGAAGCTGAAAAGAAGGAAGAAGAAGAAGAGAGAAATAGAGAAGAGGAAGAAGGAAACAAAAAGGAACAGTCTGGGAAGAAAAGAGGAAGAATAGAGGAAGAAAGAAAGAAAGAAAAGGAGAAAAAGGAGAAAATAAAAATAAAAAGAAAGGAGAAAAAGGTTTTAAAAACAATAGAATTTTCCATTTTTAAAAATATTTTTTTTAGCAAAAATACCCTTGAAAAATAATTCACATAATATTATTCTCAATTTGTACTACTACTGACATATTTTCATTGGCCTCTAAAAATATCAGAATTTTAAAAAAAGTCTGAAATGAGTAAAAATCATGAAAAACAAGTACTACCAGACACGTTTTCAGTTTTTGTTTTCTAAACAAGTCTACCAGACGCATTTTCATTTCCTAAAAACATTTGTTTTCTTGTTTTCATTTCTATTCTCAGAAAAATCTCTTATATTTTGATGGAGGTTGATAAGTGTTTGTCTGCATGTTTCCCTCATGGTTCGCCATTTCATTCTCCACTTCTTTCTTTTGGTGGTCTTTTCTTATTAAAATTAGAGACTACTTATTAAAATTACATTTGTTTCACAATTTAATATTTTGTTTTGGTCATTTAATATTAGGGTACATTAGTAATTCAATAAATAATTTGATAATATGGTGTACTCAGTTAATTTTAAGGTTCGTTTAGCGGCACTCATGTTAAAATGTATTATAAATATTTTTTATGCAAAAAAAATTGAGGATTCGGGATGGGTATGAGGAATAGTCCCCCGACGGGAACGAGAATGGGGATTCCTCGAAACCTATTAAATGGGGATGGGTTTGGGGACGAGGGTGGGGATGGAGAGCCGGGACGGGGATGGTATTGTCATACCCGGCTTCTACCCGACCCGTTGCCATCCCTTACTTACTGGGCTTTTGTTATTTTTTTCTAATTTTATATTTTTTTACTTAATAGTATTAAGTTAAGATTATAAAAAAATTTAAGTGAGCGTCCAGCTATCAACATATTAGCTAGAGAACATACACAGTACAAAAAAAGGTTAGGAGGTTCTGAAATCTATGCTGCCTGACTACTAGTAATTGAATAAGGAAGGTATACGAATAATACTTGGTCCTAGTCGGAATGGTTGAAAATTACAATGGTATCTCGCTACGCTATCTATTAATTCTATCCATTGAAAGCATCCAACGGTTGAGAAAATGTCACATGTGCAACCAATTAAATTTAAGAAGTGACTTGGTAAGTTTATTTTTTAGTACATCGATATGGGGAATGGGGAGCACTTTTTCCTGGTTTGACCAGTTTTGGTGTTTCGAACAGGTAACGAAGGCGCGGGGATGGGGTAAGACGGAGACACCTAAGACTAACTCCACCCATTTGCCCTTTGCCATGATAAGGGGAGAGCTAGGGCAGCAACTATTCACATTAGATATGAGGAGAGAAATTTGTATAGAGTTTTGGTGTGGGAAGTGAAAACTACAACTAAGTATTTATTTTATAAAAAAAAAATCTGAAATTTTTTGTAGATTTTTTTCAATTTTAAATTATTATTTTTTGTTGCTAACGTCTATCGCTAACGTCAGCAAACTCAAGCTGGAACTAAGGCAGATCTTGCATGAGAGTTAGCCTGGGTTTGTGGGCCCCATCTCTCCTGTGGTTAGCCCTTGCTGTTGGAAACAGCTTTTGGGCCTAAACCCCCACCCTTATTGTCGAACTGTCTTACTACTGTGTTGAACCCCTCATTCTTGACTTGGCAAGTTCAGACTCACAAGTAATTCACTACTTTGATGTATCGATACTAGGGGTGGACTCGGTCTAGTCCGGTTTCAACCTCAAACTGGAACCGGAACTATTTAACTAGTCTTGTTCGATTCAATTTTAGTAAAAAAAAGTTATGCAATCGGTCGGTTTGGTTTGAATCGGTTCCAATTTTTCTGATTTTGGACTGAATTATTATAATTATTTCAAATAAATCTATTATATAAATTCCAACTAAAATTTTATTTTTTGAGCTTGAAAATTTACAAATGATCCAATTTCATGCAAAGAGAGATATTAGGCCTAAAAAAAAGATGTTTTGAAGTTGGGCTTGGAGAAATATTAGTTATGAGATTAAAAACATAGCATTGAATTTAAATAATTTTGAAAAAAAAAAATATACACAATCGGTCCGGTCCAATTTAGTAAGGTGTGAAATTAGAATTGGAATCGATGTCGGTTTGGTGACTTGTTTAATCAACCAGATTTTTCCTCTTTTTTTTTTTTTTTTTTTTTTTTCATCTGGTTCGACTCAGAGTTCCTGTTTTCCGGTGTTGATGCCCACCCCTAATCGATACATATAATTTTTAAAGGTATATATGTCATATGAAAAAGTTTGTGTAGGAGGTAACTAGTTTCCTTGATTTTTTTTTTTTTTTGGGTTTTTACTAATTTCCTTGTTTTTGTTGTTGTTGTCTTTTGAAGTTTTTATTAAGTTGACCCCACATGGGATTCAACTTAACCCATTGGGGGGTGTAAAATAAGGGGCAAAGTCCAAACCAAAGAGACTACACAAAACTGTACTTGCACATTTGCTTCCACAATATTTGTCCTTCAATAAAAGGAGCCCCCAAAAAAAAAAAAAAAAAAAAGAGTTTGTAGCTGGAGATGACTTGCATCTAAGACAAGCATGATTGATGATAATTTAGTAACCATTATGAATTAAACTTAGGCACTTGTTATGAATGGTATCAATTCATAACTGATAAGGGCCATTGTTCCAAGGGCTAAGAGACTAAATGATGAACAAAGAACTAGCAATAAAACCTCGCTGTATGGGACCATGAAACTGATTTCATCAAACCAAGCACAAGCACATGAGCATTGGCATTCTATTGCTATATGGTTCGCCAAACTTGATTAGATTCAAGAAAGAGAGCAATTCTTTTAAATGCATAATTTTTGAGCTAGACATTTTATCAAACATCTTATGAGCAGAAATAAATCATGAGCCAATTTATACAATAACCACAAATTTTTTGTCTGTTTAAATCGTACACTAGCGTTGAACTCCGCTTATTGCAAGACGACCATCAGACTAAGCTAGATATAGAACCGCAAACAACTCCCAAAACCAGGAAGACACACAATTCCAAAGCAAAAGTAAATAAACATAAAATAAAGAAAAAAAGCACATTCATGACAGAAGGGGGAGGAAATATTATATCTTAATCAGAGCCGTTGATCCAGCCTTTGCAACTTCATCCCTTGTCTCCATTAGTTCGGTTCTGCACTTGTCGACTTCGCCTTCCAATGTCTTAATTTTCTCTTTAAATGGCTCCAACTTGTTCTGAATATCCTGCATTGTGACATTATTTATTTGTTTCTCAGAATTTCCAAAGTCCTGTTGGTCGAAGAGTGAATTAATGTCATCTGCAACCCTCTCACAGTAGTGCTTAATGTTGCCCAACCCTTTACTTGCAGCCCTATTGCTTACGTGCATTTTGTCAACTAGTCTCTCCTTAGCTTTTAAATGATCTTGATATTCTTTCCAAAAAGAGGAGGTCCATTGCTGTCCTGCAAATGCCACTCCAGCACCAGCAGCAAGAGCTAGTGTTATTGCTGCTATTGATAAAGCAGAAGGAGAAGCTAAAACTGCGGTCGCCACCACGCAAAGACACATCGCTGCCCCACCAGCGATGTATAGCATATCCACGGTCTTTTTCCAATAACCCGTGATCTGCTGCTTCTTGACAAGCTTCAATTTCTCTCTGTTCAACTTCTTAAGCAGTTCACTTTGCATATTGAGCAAACGTTCAATTTTCGGGAGTACACTTTTAGTGAAATGCTCGTTATTGGTTCCGGCTTTGAGATCCTTCAGTTTCTGAGCAATCCTCTTGTAGTGATCATCAGTAGGGTTTCCCTGTTTATCAAAGTATTCTCTAACCACAGCTTCAATAGACTTATGGGTTTTGTCAGCTGATTTTATAAACTTTTCCAATTCAGATAATAAATCCAGCATCTCCCGGCTATTGTCTACGAACTCGTCCACAACTTTCTGAAATCTGAGGTTTTTCTTCCTCCTCCTCTTACTCTGCTTGCCCTTCACCCCTTCGATATCCTTTTGCAGTATGAAGACTAATTCCCCACTCTTCTGGTTCCAATCCCTCACATGCAGCACGTAATAATTACATAAATCAGTTGGAAAAGATCCACTACTGTTCAAGCTGTCGAACATTTGTATCACTTTACCTTTGACTTCGGTGTCAAAGGATCGTATGTCTTCATCATGCTTAAAACAGTCTGCATTGTTGCCGCAAATGTTTCCCATTGTTGCTAAAACACCGGCAAAACCCTACAGGGCCTGGAGCGCTTCTAGCTGTGTTGAGAATTAATCTTTAATATATAACAGGCGAATCTAATCAAAATGTTATGAAAGAAAACACTAATTAAATTATGATAACTAAGTAAATTTACAATCTTTTAACCTAAAAAAGACAAAGTTTGACAACAACAAAAACCTAAAAATGACGGACAAATTCTACTGAACTTTCTGAAATCCTATTGACAAGCGCTAGGATCAAATGTGTCCATACAACTCAAAAATTCTAAAAAATAACCCAACAATAATACAATTTCTAAGTTAAACCCAATTTGACATATAGGACAAAATGTGTCAAATCTGCATTCATGTTTCCACTCCCATAGTCAAGGTCTAACCCAATGGAAAATGGCATTGACTTGTAGACAGATGTCTCAAGTTTGAACCCCATGGTACCTTGGTTGTGTGTGTGTGAAAAACCTCTTCCTTATGATGGATCCAGAATTTGAAAATGGTGTGAGCTAAATTTACTTTACGTACAAATATTTTAAGAAAATACAAAACTCGACGGTACAAGTGAATTTCATTGATAAAATAAAATACCCTAGTGAGAAGTACACATAAATAGAAACTAGTAAAACAAAAAAGACTATAATTAAATCGATGTTTTTGTTTCCCTTCTAAGTGAGGAGATAAATATTCCTTTACTTTTAGTTGACATAGTCCTAAGAGAATATATACTCTTAATTAGGGTGTACAAAATCCAATCCAATCCCTCCAAACTGACCGATCCAATCCGATTCAATCCTATTTCAATCAATTTTGATGATTTGGTGGATTGAATTGGATCCGTAATTTTCAAAACCGACATAATTGGATCGGATGACGGATTTGCTTATGAGAATCAAATCAAATCCAATCCCATCCAATCTAGTTAGTTTTATGCTTATTTTCCTCTTATAAGCATTTGTACTTGGAAAGGTTATGAAAATTTTAAGTCATTTAATAGAGTTATGTTTAATATAATATATAATCAAAATAATTTTTCTAGAATTTCATTTATATTTTACGTTTATGTCTATTAATTTATTTGATTAGATTAAACCTAAGGATAAATATTTAATATATATTTTTTAATTATCAAAACCAGTCATCTAATCCAATCCAATCCAATATCATGGATCGGATTAGATTGGATGTAAACATTTAATATGGTTAGATCGGATTGAAACAATCACAATCATCTATATTGGATCCAGATTCTACTATTGGACTCTCCCCACCTTTTTTTTTTTTTAATGTACAAGAAAGAGGGGTGGGCGCGGTCCGGTTTGGTCTGATTTTCACCTCAAATTAAATTGTACTTATGAAAATTTAATTTAATTTATAGAAAAACAAGGTGATGGCGTACTATTAAACAAAAGTATTAGTTCCCTATTTCGATTAAGAGAGTACCTCCAACCCCAAAAGGCAAGGGCAAGGCAAAGGTAAGGCAAGGTTTGACACTATTCAAGTGAATAGTGTCAGCCTTGCCTTTTTAAGTTCCACCCCAAATGGCAAATGCAAGGGCAATTAGTATTCATTTTAATCTATTATATATATACTTAAACCATTAATACTTATTGCCCGGTCTTGTGTGCGCTGGAGACAAAAGCTGGGCCTAGGCCCCCTCTTGCTTGGGCAAGCCAGCAGCGCTGGACATGCTCTTAGTGTCGTCAAGTTGTTAGAAAGGAAAAGTAACGAAAAAAGGAAAGATGTGACGACCCTAGTTGAACAGGATCATACCTCTTTGTGTGTGTGTGTTTTTTAAAATTAAGTTCAAATGATACAAGAAACTCCGGTGAATCAATTTCGTGAAAGGAAAAAAAGAAATTACAGGAAATAGCATCAATTATAAATTGTAAAAATATCTATTTAGTATAACAACTTTGAGAAACAAGGCTATAGATTAAGCTTTCTGGATAATAAGTCTAACTTCTTTTTCTCTTTAGAAAGAAATGATTTTTCCCGTTTTATTTAATAATAATAAAGTGCATAAATTCAAGAAGAAGAAAAAACATGAATATGAAAAAAATTAAATTCATATTTTAAGTATAATCATATCGGATGAGCCCAATAATATAAAAGCAGACAGAAATTACCTTTAGCTGCCCTTCTCCCCAACACTACTGATCAAGCTTTTGCTCTGCCTTTTGCTCTGCCTTTCTCCCCAACTAGCTATTTTAAAAGCACAAGCATTGACTTAAAGCCATTGACTTGGCACCTTCTGCAAGTTCTAGTCTCGTGGGTGACTGGAAACAGAACGAAAGTAACCCAATGAGCAACGACTTTGACTGGATATACCAACTTTCTTTAAACACAACATCTCATCTACAATATTTCAAAGATTCCCGTAGTTTTTTAAAATCTCGAATTGACAACTCCTAGGAAATTTCCCACATATTATTTTTGTTTCTATGCCAAATGGTGGTACTACTTCCAACTAGCGTGACATTCAAGTTGTGATTGTTCTCATTTCTTGCCCAAGTTGTAGTTATCTTGCTGACTAACTTTCGAGTCCTGACAAACTGTCATCAAGTTCTCCAACTTCGAACTTTCCAGGCATTCTAACAAGCTTCCAGGCGATCTGAGGCGAGTTAAAGTGGTGATAGTCTTGATTCCAGCCATACCCCTTTGTTTTGGCACGCTTTTGTTGCTTTATTTTGCTTTCCTTTTATTTTAGTTTTTGTACTAGGAAAATAATAAAGTCCTTAATGTGTTGAGGTATAGAAAAGAACCAATATGAGCCAGTTCTCCACTTAGAGCATAGTAGTTTGATTGGAAATCAGTTTGTTTGAAGTGCATCTTATAATAAATTTATCTTTCTATTGGTCTATTAATAATAGCACTAATAATGACATGCTCACGCAATACAATTATAAGAGACTAATTCAAAAAGGATACATTAGAACCTATTCCATATCGTTTTTCAAATTTGTTTTCCGTTTTCTGAGAACAAGAACACGCATATATTAGTTCGATGGGTTGGCTGTAGAAAACACAAGATATATATATATATATTTTTAAAACATCACAATGTGTTAAATTGTAGTAAAATTGAAAACGACTTTATATGTATTTTTGGCATTTTCAGAAAACACGGGGCTTCATTCTAATTCTTGAGGAGTGAACCCTGGAATGCCCCAATCTAAAAAATTGAAGTATGAAAGATTTAGAGCTATTTTCCTTAATTACATCCTTTGAAAAAAAGGAGGGAAGATCTGCATCACCCACATAGATTTGCTTACTGTTGTTTTAGCTAGTAGCAGCATTTCTATATGAAATTTTTATGATTTGTCAAGGATCTTCATGGAGCTGAACTGGGAATTATTATGGAATCAGAAGCATTGTATGCCAAGTAATCTTGGCCATCAAGAAATTAGGTCAGCCAACAACTATATGAAGAAGATCAAGACAAGAAGAAAACACCAACTTTCTTTAGACACAACATCTACAATATTCCAAACACGTCTTCAAAGATTCCTGTAGTTTTTTAAAATCTCGAATGGACAACTCCGAGGAAATTTCACACATATTATTTTTCGTTTCTATGCCAAATGGTGGTACTACTTCCACTAGCGTGACATTCAAGTTGTGATTGTTCTCATTTCTTGCCCAAGTTGTAGTTATATTGTTACCTAACTTTCGAGTCGTGACAAACTATCATCAAGTTCTCCTACTTTGAACTTTTCAAGCGTTTTGACGAGCTTCCATGCGAGTCAAGTATTTCTAGCATACTTTGCCCCACGAGTCTTAGAGATATCCGGACCGTAGGAGCGAGGATTGCAAATCAAGTTAACCAGATGTCTCCTGAGTCCAACGAAGATTACAGGGCAAGGACGTGTCACCAATGGTGTCACGAGGAAATGGATAGTGATGGCTTTCCAAGTGTGATTACCCGAATTTAAATGCTTTTATTCATTCATTTAATTATATATTGCCAAGTGAGTAATGCCAGGAAGCTTGGAACAGGAAGCTAAGATGAAATACGAGAATTACGTGTGGCTTGATCCTTGAGTAAGGGTATGTAGGCAGCCTATGGTTACAAGGCGCAACCACGAGTTAGAATGTTTGAGATTACCAATGTATTATTGTTGTTCTGAAAGTTGAGAAGAATTTTATTAACAAATTGATTTATTTGATTTGTTGCGACCTGAGACCAGAATAATATGATGCTTGATTTGTTTGGATATAATTGAATGCATGTTGAATGATTGAGTTATTTAAATGTTTGTTGAGAGGTGGAAATTTTGGAAAATGAGCAAATTACAGGGGAAACTTTGCCGAATTTTTAGCAGAAGTCAATTTAGTAATAAAGTGGTTTTTTAGTTAGAAGGGCAATACGGTCATTTACGCCCAACACCCTCCAGGTGTCGGACACGCACATGGTTCGGCTCGAATTCCAAAGTAGAATTTGGGTCGGGTCCTGTCAGATGGTGTTAATGGTTTTTTGGGGAACTCTTGCTTCCCTTGCCTTGTGGTTTTGGGTTAAATAAAAAAATTATTTTTATTAGTTTTTTATATTTTTAATTTTTTTAATTAATTAAATAAGCATGGTTTTATTCAAGTCTCAGTCCCAGTCCACATTATACCAAATGCAGGACAGTCTTATTAAGCTTAGTCCAAGCCAAGTCAATCCATAACAATACTTAAGCATGGTCAATATCAAGATAGTTCTGCGTGACAAACGAGCACTATATGTTTTATAAAACACACTTGAATTTAGCAATTACGAATCTTAGTGGATAAGGAGTTCAATGCGAATATTTCTTCTCACATGGAAGAATATTTTACAAGCAAAATTCAAATTCAAATCAAATAAGGAAATATTATATCTTATATCAGAGCTGATCCAGCCTTTGCAACTTCATCCCTTGTCTTTATTAGTTCGGTGCTGCACTTGTCGACTTCGCCTCTCAATCTCTTAATTTTCTCTTTAAATGGCTCCAACTTCTTCTGAATATTCTTCATTATTGTGACATTTATTTGTTCCTCAGCAATTGCAAAGTCTGGTTGGCCCAAGAGTACATCAATCTCAGCCTTATTAATATTGTTCAACTCCGTAAGGGCAAGTCTAGTGTTGTCATGCATTTCGTCAACTCGATTCTCTTCTTTCTTTAAATCATTTTCCCATTTTTTTAACCGAGAGACAATCCAATGTTGTCCTTCCGTTAACGCCCCAGTACTAGCAGCAATAGCTGCTGCTATTGCTACAGTCTTTGGAGAAGCTAAAACTGCTGCTGCCACAGACCAGAGTAACATCGCAGCCACAGAACTTATGAATAACATATTCGTGGCCTTCCTCCAAGCACGAGCAGTCTGCTGTTTCTTGACAAGCTTCTCTTTCTGGACTGTCAAATTCTCAAGCAATTGTTGATGCATCGTGATCAAAGGTTGAACCTTCTGGAGCAAGCTTTCAGCATAACTGTTATGGCAGCGGCCTTGATATTCTTCAGTTTCTCAGATATCCTCTTGTAGTGGTCATGAGTAGTTGAACTAGTACCACTGTCGTCCGGGTTTTCCTGTTTGTTAAAGTATTCTTGAACAACAGTTTCAATAGACGAATGGCTGTTGCAAGCTGAGTTTACAAACTTGTTCAATTCCGACAATAAATCCAGCATCCCCCTGCTATTGTCTACGTACTCGTCCACAACGCTCTGAAATCTGCTGTTTTTCCTCTTGCTTTTCTTACTCTGCTTGCCCTTGACCCTTTTCTTGCCCTCGCCTCTGATATCCTTTTCCAATTGCAAGATAGAGTCCACAGTCGTCTGGTTCCACACCCTCACATAATTTACGACATCTTTCAAGTATTCCGTTGAAATAGCTCCGCTACTCGCAATGCTGCTGATCACTTCTGTCGTACGTGCTTTGAGGTTGGTGTCAAAGGATTGCATGTCTTCATCATGCTTGCAATCCTCCTCATGCGCTCTAAGCATCCTGCATCTTTATCGCGAATGTTTCCAAGGAGCTTGCTGGTTAACTCTCTCACTCTCTTCAACCTCATTTTTGCTAAAACACCTGTGTTGAAGTTTCTGTAAAGACAAATCCATACCGAATTAATATTAAATCAAAAGCATTTTCCAGTCCAAAATTCATGAACTTAACAAGAAATTCCAGCCCCAGATAATTAGAAACAATAAATTTTCTAATCTTCTCCACAAGTTTTACAGTAACTTTCTTTCTCAATTTCTGTCGTTTTTTCCTTCAAAAGTGGACCTGACCCTCATCACGTAATGGATTTTCTGACTATCATACTAACGGGCAACAAATTTTCAATGTCGGGTGCCTTATTGTTAAAATTTATATAATAATATGCCTTGAGTAAACAATTGCAGAGTACCAAGCCAAAATTAACCATTTATTTCATAGGAAAAGCAATGTGCAAGTAGTATAACAAAAAAGAAAAGATGTAAGGACCTTTCTTGACCAGGGCACAATTTTAGGTCAACCTGACCGAACCGTCCAACTTGATCATTAGAGGGTTGAGTTAGGTTGGATTGGCCTAATAATAAGCAGGTCTTGGGTTTAAAAAATCATAAACTGCTTTATATGGTTTGGGTTATGAATTGGAATCAAAACTAAAAAGTAAGCTTAATTTTGAGTTAATCCGACTAAACTGCCTAACCCAAACACAAAGGGTTGGATTGACCTAATTATGTGTGGGTCTTGGGTCTAAAAAATCATAAACTACTCTATATCAGATTGGATTCCTAGTGAGCAAAACTGACCCAACCCAACCCACGCCCACCCCAAATCATATCTCTGTGCTATTTTAACATGCAAGGTCCAGCTTTTCTTATTTCTCTAATCCAAACGATATAAGAATGTTTATTGATTGAAAATAGGAAGTACATACATCTGCATCTAAGACAGAAACAAGCCAATCAGGAGCCAAAGACTCCCAACAAAGAAAGTGGAGAAAGTATAGATGTGACGACCTTACTTGAACAGAATCTTCTGTTCTCTAAAGGATCATACCTCTTTGTGTTGTTAATTGAGTTCGAATGATACAAGAAACTCAGGTGAATCAATTTCCTGGAAAAAAAAAACGCAGAAAATAGCATCAATTATAAATTGGTATAATTGATATTTCACTACGATATGATAGTAAAATTTGCTTAAAAAATATCACTTTGGGAATTCCATCGATTTGTTTAATACTTTCCAAATTATTTCTTCTACCTTATCAAGATGTAAACTCAATTTGACATAGAAATCTCTTAATTAAAGCTCTCTATATATCTAACAATTTTGAGAAAACAAGGTGCTTTTCCCTTTCGTAGTAATCCTAGGCCAAATATGTCCCGTTAATAAGTCTAGCTTCTTCTTTTTTAATGAAAATAAGTCTAGCTTCATTTTCTCTTTAGAAAGAACGTTTTTTCCGGATTCGTTTGAAAAAAGAAAGTGTATAAATTAAAAAAAAACCGTGAACAAAAAAAAATCATATTTTAATCTAATTAACATCAATCTAATTTTTTTATGAATTAGATAAAAACTGTAAAAGTAATATAAAATTAGACAGATTATACCTTTTGCTGCGTTAATCAACAGCTCCCCAACTGAACCATTGAGCTCGATCCTACTTTCTATGCCCTGTCCCTGCTGCAGAACTGTTTTAAAAAGCAAAAATATTGACTTAGGGTGGCTTAATCATATTTATGGGGAGAGGAACTGTTTTAAAAAGCAAAAATATTGTCTTTGGTTTTTGCTTTTTGGGGTTTTCACCCCACTATATCATCCAAAAAATATTGACTTAAAGCTGTGGACTTGGTGGGTGGCTTGAAAGTCATGCAAGCGAAAGGAAGTGGAACTTTCCGAAGATAACTACACGAAAGGAACTGGAACTTTTGGAATTCTCGAAATTGAAATTAGAGCATAAAATTATTCAACATAAACATTAAAATCAAAATTTCAAAAAAATCCTCTAATCTTGCCCTTGAATTTGAAAATTAGTGATAATTGTATTTAATAATTGGACACAAAGATCAAATACACATAAAGGTATAAAGATGGATGCACAGTAATCACAAATGGTTAATCCAAATATAGGAAAATACATCGGTGACATATCACAGCTTGTATCTCCGCCAATAATCTTAAGGCTCCGTTTGGTTTACGGAATGAATTTGAGGGAAAATGATTTCCTATGTCATTTCCCAAGAGATGAGAAATGGAAGATTTCTTTCCCACCGTTTGGTAATGCTGGGAAAGTAATCAGGAGATAACACTTTATTTCCTTTCCCATATTTGTTTTGAGTATGAATGGAAAACAAAGTTTGTATAAATTTTCAATTATACCCATATTAAATTTAAAAAAAATGCATTTAATGATATATTGTAATTTTAAATTGTTAATAGGTGACAAAATGGTCATGAAAAATATGTATTTAATGTTGGTTCATTTCCCCAAACTTTCCCATGAAAGGGAAAACAAAACCCAAGTTGGGAGGATGACTTCATTTTCCCTCCTACTTTCCCATGGGCCATGCAACGATTTCTCATGTCTAGACTTACCAAACATGATAAAGTAATTGATTTCTCATCTTCAAGTCTCCTTGCTCATGAACCAAACAGGGCCTAAAAGCAAAAATATTTATTGGGAGAGGAATTGTTTTAAAAAGCAAAAATATTGTCTTTGGTTTTTGGTTTTTAGGGTTTTCACCCCCACTATATCATCCAAAAAAATATTGTCTTAAAGCTGTGGACTTGGTGGGTGGCTTGAAAGTCATGCAAGTGAAAGGAAGTGTAACTTTCCGAAGATAACTACACGAAAGGAACTGGAACTTTCGGAATTCTCGAAATTGGAATTACAGCATAAAATTATTCAACACAAACATTAAAATCAAAATTTCAAAGAAATCCTCTAATCTTTTCCTTGAATTATGTTTCGATATCTTTTTTTATTGGTTGAAAATTAGTGATAATTGTATTTAATAATTGACACAAAGATCAAATGCACATAAAGGTAAAAAGATGGATGTATAGTAATCACAAATAGTTAATCCAAATATAGGAAAATACACCAGCGATAAATCATAGCTTGTATCTCCTCCAATAACCCTAAAAGACCAAATACATTTTAACGTAACAGTCACATACTTGAGCAAATCAGGCATGAAATACAATGCCCAAAATTACAAATATAACTATAAATAACTCTCACAATACAAGTAGAGACACCCACTCTCTAGAGGCGGCAATGAACCAAGCTCTGGAGTGGCTTGGCAGGGGGAGGGGGTGCACCCGCACAACCCTGACCCAAAGTCAGGGCGAGGAGAGGCCAAGCCACTGGCCCACACAACATGGCTGAGAGAGTACGTTTTGGGCTGTAATTCTTGGTTTGTTTGTTATTTCTTCTGACTGACATGGGTTTTAGTTACTTGTGGGGTGGTGCTATTGCAGTACTTATGGAGAGAGAGAATTGCAGAGAAAATGAAGCTCTGCAGGAGCTGGTTCCCAATGCCAACAAGCTAAATTAATTACTTCTCAAATGAAAATCAATTAAAGAAGACAATTATTTATGGGTCATCATCAATATTCCTTTAATGAAATATTTGTTGAAGCTGTTCAGTACCCATTTCCCCAGTGGGTCACCTCTGATTCTGTAACTGCCGCTAAGATTGCAATTCATTTATACTAATTTTTCTTCCTGTGGCTACGGCTTGCTCTTTGCCTTCGGCCAATTGCGAGACTTCTTCAGAAAAAGAATTGATTGGTGGCAGTCTGGCGATCTCCAGGTCTCCCGTTTCTCTCTCTTCTTTATGCGTTTCTCACATTTCCTCTGTCTTTCTTGGAGGTAATTAGAGCATTGGGCAGTAAAGGCCCAAGGGGAGGGTTTGGAGGGGGGCAAACCCAAAATGTGGTTTATCAACAAGCTGCCAGGGCAAGCAGTGGGGCCCACATCCCTAGGCTGGCCTGAGCCAGCCCATGGACTGTGCTGACATCACGGGTTTAAATTTTTTAAAGTGGCGCTGCAAACGCGCCAACTTTAAAAATTTGACACGCCTACAAGAATCGCCAACGGCTTTCTTCCACGTGTTTGTGGGCCATCCGATCACCTTTTAAACATATCCAACGGCAGTCATTTTTTCGCGAATAAAAATGAAAAAGCAACCCCCAACGGCTCTATGCCACGTGGAAGCTCCTCTCTCCGATCATTTTTTCCAACAATGCAACGGCAGACAATTTTTTGCCCAATAAAAAAATGAAAACAATCGGAAAAAATTTAAAAAAATACTGAATTTTTTTTTTCTATAAATACCAACCAATAATCTTCACTTTTAACACAACTCCTCATACATTTTCTTCTCATTCTACTATTTTTCACTTTCTACTCAATTATTTTTCACTTTCAAGTTGTTTTTTTTTCTCTTTCAAGTTGTTTTTTTCTCTATCATATTATGGGTTCTTCTAGTGAAACCGGAGGAGGGGCATGGAGCATGACGGAAGATATTAGCTTGTGTGAGGCTTGGCTCCAAGTTAGTCATTGTCCCGTAACGGGCAATGAGATCAAATTCTGTCATATGTGGAAAAAAATCATCAGGAATTTTGTGAAAAGGTAATTGGTTCGATCCGTATGGATCATGCATTATCTAGTAGGTGGAAAATTCTTAATAAAGAGCAGGGAAAATGGAGAGATGCCTTGATAAAAGCGATGAACAACCATAGAAGCGGGGAAAACCTTAGCAGTGAGGTAAATTATTTGTAATTATTTGTTTTATTAATTTCTATGTCATATTAAATTTTATTTAAATGTTTCTCGCAATTTATATATTATGTTAATATTTCTTGTATTTCCAATATTAATATGAATGTTTCTTGCAATATTTATATTTTGTTTTGCATTTCTAATAAATGGTTAAAGTTTCTTGCGTTTCCATTAATTTTTTTAATACTTGTTGCATTGCCAATATTTTTGTTAGTTTCTTGTATTTCCTTTTTTTTTTCTTGTTGCATTGCCAATATTATTTAAAGTTTCTTGTGTTTCCATTTTTTTATACTTGTTGCATTGCCAATATTTTTTAAAGTTTCTTGCCTTTCCTTTTTTTTTTTTTTTTTTTTTGTATAGATTATGCAAGCACAAATGTTTTTTGGTGCTACTGGGTAAGGGAAAAAAAGTTTCAACCATACCCTATGTTGGGAGGTGGTGAAGAATTGTAAGAGATTCCAAATTATTCCAACGGGTCCAACGATAGTGTTGAACGAGATGCCACTCCATGAGACATCGAGATCGGATTCACCTATGGATTCCCCGATGAGTCAAGACTCACTTATCGAAAAAGAGCCGAGGCCTATTGGGAGGAAGGGTGTCGAAGGCGAAGAGAGGGAGTAATTCTACCAAGAATACATCTAAATATTTGGAGGAGCTTTCAAAGATGCAAGCCATGAGAATTGAAATGGATATGAAACAACAAGAGCACGATAGGGCAATGGAAGTAGAATATGCAAAAGAAAGGGAGTATGTACGCCAAGGAAAGATTGAAAAAAATGATCGGGAAACCATGGCTATGGATACAACCCATATGTCCCCCGAAACAAAACAATTTTGGAAGTTAGAACGAAGGGATGTTATGAGACGAAGACTTTTTCGTGACGATGGACCTAGCAACACGGATTGGTTAAATGATCAAAACCATTAAGTTAGTTTGCTTGCCTTTCAATTGTACCATTAAGTTAGTTTGCTTGCCTTTTATTTCATTGTATGTTCTGTTTTGTTTAAAAAAGTAGTTGTAATTTATGTATTTTATTTTATGAGTTGTATTCATTTTCTTTTAGTGAATGAAGAAAATATTCAACAACATTCCTTTTTATTCAAAACATTCCATACATAAAAAGCAAACCACAACCAAAGCATAAAAAATAAACAAACCACAACCAAAGCATAAAAAATAAACAAACCACAACTAAAGCATAAAAAAACAACAAAGCATAACTAAAAATACAACATAAACATAATACATTAAAAAAACATCTTCACTTTACTTTATTGTCCTTCATTGCCTTTCACTGCCCACAAATGCTCCATCAAGTCCATTTGATGGTGTCCATGAATATATGACGATTGCATCTCTGTGTAGAGCTCAATCATCCGATGCATGAAACTACCGTCTCTAACTAACGGATCATGCTGCACTGGTTCTCCATTTGGCCCCATAGGTTTTTCATAAATTCGTGTTAAGGCTGTGTTCATGGGATCTGGTTCATAGACTTCATCAGCATCGTAATCATACTCATTTTCCACAATCATGTTGTGGAGGATGATACAAGTCATCATTATACTCCTAAGCACCTCCTCATCAAATAGACGTGCCGCTTCCCTAATAATTGCCCACCGGGCTTGAAGGATATCAAAGCACCTCTCCACATCTTTTCTGTACCCCTCTTGATAAGCAGCAAAAAAAATTTCCTTGTGGGATCGGGGATGTGGAATTGATTTCACAAATTTTGTCCACCCTAGGTAGATACCATCAGCTAGATAATACCCGTTCTGGTAGACGGTATTATTAATTTGATATGAAATAGTTGGGCCTTCACCTCTCAGAACATCATTGAACACCGGGGATTGACCCAGGACGTTCAAATCATTTTGAGAGCCGGCAACTCCAAAGACGGCATGCCAAACCCATGTATCAAAACCAACAACTGCCTTGAGGATAATACTTTTCTGCCCTTTCCGATTCCCATAATTCCCTTGCCAAGCAGATGGACAATTTTTCCATTGCTGCATGCATCAAAGCTACCAATCATTCCAGAAATCCACGAGACTCACTTTTGTAGAAGCCGTTGCAGTCCACGGCATGGGTCTGCAGTAGTCCCTCGATGTACTGATTTTCCATCTGCATCACAAAATCGCACCAAGCTCTCCAAAATAGTGGACTTCCCCATCTGGGCAATCTCATCCACCTAATCAGCAGATAACCCATACGCCAACATTCGTATCACAGCTGTGAACTTTTGCTTGGGAAGCAACCCCAAATCTCCAGCACAATTTTTCTTTTGAACAAAGTAGTCATCATAATTGCAAATATCATGCATGACTTTATTGAACAAATGGGGTTGCATTCTATATCTTACTCGAAAATAAACATTAGAGTACAGAGATTGTGGGATAAAATAATCTTCCATAAGATTTTACCCCGAGAATGTCTATGTCTATCCACATTTGATGTCCGGCCTTCTCATGAACCACGGTGGCTTTGGTTTTCTTCCTCTAGCAAAGCAACGGCCACATCAAGTTGCTCATCTAGTTCTCTCTGCGCCCTTTTGCTTGCAGCTCTTCTACTCATTCTTGCTCGCCTTTCTCGCTCTTGCCTCTCCAAAACCTCTTCCATGTCGTCTGACATTGCGAATGGAGAATGAAATCTAAAATCTGAGAAATGAAATCTAAAATATGAGAAATGAAGATGTAGAGAATATATGGTATGGAAGGTATGAGCTGAGCCTTTGCTTTTATAGAAAAATTTAGGCAGATAGAGATGACACATTGCGCAATTTTAGAGGGTGAAAATCTTATCTGAAATTTGAAATTCACATAAAATTTGAAATTTGAAATTTATCTGGAATTTGAATTTTGAAATGTATTTGAAATTTGACATTTTGAATTTATCTAAAATTTGAATTTTGAAATGTATCTGAAATTTGAAATTTATCTGAAATTTGAAACCGAAAATCTGATCCGATATGAATAGTATTGACACGTAGGAACCCAAAAATCTTATCCGAAAATATTATCCAAATTAATTGTTTAAGTAAACAAAGTTGTGAAAAAAAACAAAAAAATGAATCGTATTTGCCATGCAAGCCTTGCACTGCTGGAAACACAATTTTTTTTGTGTGCTAGGGCAGCCACTATTCACATGAATAGTAGCCACCCTAAGGCTCCCTTTGCCATGGCAAGGGGCTAACTGGTGGAAGTGCTCTTAAGGATTTGCAGCCATTTTACCTCCGAATTATAACTCTTATAAAAATTAATCTTTTGAACTAAAATAAGTCAATTTAGCCCCGAATTAATTAAAATTGCCAATTTACTTCTTACCATTAATTTTTTCGAATTTCATCAATTTTTCGTTCAAAAATATGTGTCATCCTCATCCACATGACTTTTTATTTTTATTTTTATTATAAAAAAACTAAAATTGTTATAAAATAGAAGAAAAAAAAAAAGACTTACTTTCTCTCCCGTCTCTTCCCCTCTCCCCTGTCTCTTTCACTCCTCTCTCCCCATGTACCACCTTTGAAAAGTTGAAGGCCAACTTGTTGAGAGGGTAGTGACTCCTGATTTATCTTGGTGTTGCTTTGTTGCATTATTCACATATCCTATGTTTACTCTTATATTTAACGAAAAATTGGATGAAATTCACAAAACTTAAAATGCAAAGGCTAAATTTGCCATTTGAATGAATTCAAGTATTAAATTAACGGGATTTTTGTAGAAATGTCACCTGAACTTATACATCATTTTCAATTTGTCACTTTAAAGAAAAATTTAAGCAAAATGTCACCTTAAGTTTTCAAAATCCATGATTTGTCGCCTGACTTTAACATCATCCAATTTTCCATCCATTTTGAAGGGTATTTTAGTCTTTCCAATATGTAAACCTTGTGTAAATTTGGCTTATACCCTTCAAATTCAATTTGCCATACCTAAAACCCTTTACTTTTTGTTCCTATAAATAATACCCAATTTGTATAAGTAAAAACCCATGACTAGGATAAACTCAGCAAGTTACCTAATTAAGCATAAAATCTGATTTATTGTACTTTTGATTCCAAAAATTAAGCCATTATTGCATTTTGTATATTAATGTAGGAATTAATATGGAAACAGTTTTTAATTTGATTGTATATAATAGATGTTGAATTTGGAAAGATCTCCAAATAGTTGTAATGGATGTAGAATTAATTTTGAAACATTTAAAAAAACATTTAACAATGAATTCAAATTTGTAATCGGTTTGTTTAATAAAATGTTTATGTTATTTTCTTTTTATGAATTATACATGACTAATAATCCACTTTATAATTGTTTCTGAATAAAACTGTACATACTAATTATGTTGAAAAAATAATGTACCTATTACTTGTTTGTTTTATGAAAATATAATTTACCTAGTATGAAAAGTGCACATAATTATCTATTCCAATATACCTACATTATACCACATCCAATATACCTACATTAATTTTAATGTACTTACAATTAGGATTTAGGTATTATATGTCATCCAATGTACCTAGCATTTGAATAATATACATACTACGAATAAAGTACTATTATTTATCTAAATAATGTCATTTTTTTCTATAAATAATATAGCCTTTTTTCTCTGAATAAAGTACCTATTATTTGTTTTATTAAAAGTAATTTTTTTTAAATGAACTTATTTTCTCTCTCCAAATAACTTACCTATTTTTTTCCTCTAATAATGTACCTATCTTTCCTCTCCAAATAATGTACCTATACACATTTACAGGTATATTGTAAAATAATTTACTTGTGGGTAAATAATGTACCTATATTTTATATAAATTATTGTGTACCTATTTTTAATTATGAAAAATATCGCAATTACAAAGTAACTGAATTTTTTTTTGGTAAATAATATACCTATATTTTATATGTATATATTTATATTATATTTTTCATAGGTACATTATTGGATATGTAATTTACAGATTTTTTTGTTTGCATTTTAGGGGTGAGATTTGACAACTAAAAGAAATGGGGTGATTGATATGCTATTAATAGGGAGTATATTAATTACATTATTTAATGAAATGCTTGAAATAAATTATAAATAAAATATGAAGTTTAGTGGCAACAATGTAGAAACATAGAAATACTACGACCCTTATATCCTATGGTCATTTAAATTTGAAATTGGGTTTTAACATAGATTTATAGAATGATGGGTATATGTCTAGGAAATAGAAAATGTAGGGATCTATATTGGACAAGCCCTTTTTTTTAAATATAATTTAAATATAAAGCTATGTAAACCCTCTTGCTTGAAAAGACTAAAATACCCTTCAAAGTAGATGGAAAATTAGATGATGTTGAAGTCAGGTGACGAATCATGCATTTTGCAAACTTAAGGTGACATTTCGCTTAAATTTTTCTTTAATGTGACAAATTGAAACTGATGTATAAGTTCAGGTGAAATTTCTACAATTATTCCTAAATTGACTGACTTTTTAGTTTGGAGAGTTAAGTTCGATTGGGGTCTTAGTTTTGGGGTGTATGGCAATTTATTCAGTAATTAATTTAAAATATTAACCTGTACTTGTTACTCATTCCTTAGCATGTGATAATGTGCTCATGATAATGAATTAAGCTAAGGTATAAGGAATAATGGATATGATTTCCCTGCAGTTTCTAAATTCCAATTCTGCAATATAATTTTGCTGGAAATATAAGTCTATGTGAGTTTGGTTTGTGGTATTTTTATGGCGGACGAGACAGGTTTGACAGACTTATCTGCGTTGACGGATAAGTCTCTGTTGGATTGGAATTATGGAATTGGGACTGGGAGGTTTGGCTCTGAGCATGAGCAATGGGAAAGCTGAATTTTCCAACAGGGATTTTCCACACTGCATTACAGTTTTCATTTAAATATAAATAGCTAAATTATTTTATCATTGGATATTGATATAATTTTTGAATTTAATGGAAATTATACAATTGTGTCATAAATGGATATGCCTTTTTTGACTTTGTTTAATTACTTGTTTTCATAATTGCTTTGCTTTTTTGTTTGTTGATTTGCTATTGTAGTTGCCGCTTAATTGTTTAAGTTGAATTTATTAAGCCTTGATGATGATTGGATTTTTAGAAGAAGTCTGTCTGATTTTTTTGTTCATTTAAATTAGTTTTAGTACTTTGATCATGGCTTTTGCCTTTTTGTTGCTTTACAATTTTAAGTTCCTGGTTTGGTGCAGTTTTGGTTACAAAATGAATTAGAGTTGCCATTTCAATACAGTAGATTTAGCATCATGTTCTAACCAATTTGTTTTGAGATAATATAGTGTCATATAACATCTTGTTCTTAAGAGCCTTTTTGTTGCTTATAGTTTCTTAGTGTTGTTGAATTAGGGCTTAGCGGGCCGGGCTTTAAAGAGGAAAGAGTTCGGGCCAGAAAATTCAGCCCAAGCCCGACCCATAGGTCGGGCTTGAGAAAGGTGGGCTTGCCTACTTCATTCGTAAGGGCATTTTAGTCTAAATTTGAGTCACATCAAACCAAATTCATAAAATACTCAATAAAGTCACACAACTTAATAAGATTTTCCACAAAAATAATAAAACCATTAGACCATAATCAATAAGTATCAGTATAAATAAATAGATATTAGAAAAACATGATTATATTTGGTGGTAATAGTCATGTTCGTGATATGATAATTGTTCATCTTATTTATATATATATATATATTGTTTTGAGATAATTTTATTTGAGTGTACCTATAATTTTTTTTCATGATCCAAACCACATCTTAGGTTCTCAACAAAAAATTAGACAAATCGGACCGTTTCGACATCCAATTGTTTACAAAATCAATAACGGTGCTTCAAGAAAGTACTAAAATTTCAATAACTCAATTGAATGGTCAAATGATATCGGATTCAAGTGATTTTTTGTAGAGATGATCTTTGAATGTGTATCTTAGATTTGGATTTGAAATACAATGTTATTGTTCAAATAAGCTTATTTAATTCAATGGAAGCTATAATTGACACAAATTATGTGCTAATCATCCAATTATAAATAGGAATGAGTAAAGAAAATAAATGAAATGAAACAAATTATATTGTATTAAGTGATATAATCCTAATCCTAAACTCTTATTTATACATAATTATATATCTAAATGGTTCTTATAGTTTCTCAAAGCCCATAGCTTTTTCCAATGTTGCCAAATGATGAGGCCTATGCTTCGTTATGAATAGTAATTGCATTGTAGTTTATACTTTTTTTACTGTGAGTTTTACTTGATATTAGTTTTTTGTTTCTTAGTTTTTTTTTTTGGGGGGTTAATTTGATAGTTTATTTTTATTTTTCTAGTTATGTTTTAGTTAAATTGTAGATTGTTTTGTCGTCGTTCTTGTAGTGTCTTAGTGTTTCTAGCATGTTTTGTTATAGTGCAAAATTGCAACCAAAAAAAAAAAAAGTCAAAAACAAAACGAGTTACCATATATTTTTGTTATTCGCAGTGTGATGTGTGGAAACAAAACAGAAAGTCATAGGCTCATAACAATGGAGTATCCACAAGGCGCATGGTTGTCCATTGGCTGTGCTTTTGGTTATATTTGTTTAGGCTGAAAAAAGACAAAGTCCCCTGGGCTATATAGCCCAGGTTAGCCAAAGGGTAGGTCGGTCGGTCGCCTGGCTGTGAAAGAATCAGACTCCCACTTTAGTATATAAGATGGCATACCCTTTCCCTTAGAAGGGGTTTGACGTCTCTTTTACCTGGTTTACTAGTGTCACAAAATCATTAACAATACTTTATGATAGATATATCCTAGCTGCTTGAGTGCTTTAGGAAAATACTTTTGGATGTTAAGGGGTGGTTTGGTATCCTACTCAAAAAATTCAACTAAAAAATTATTATTTTTTAAAAAAATATATAAGTTTTCAAATACTGATTTTAAGGTCTAAAAACTTATTTGGTATTGAACTTCAAAATTATTTTAAGATCTGAAAAAACAGAGGGAGGACAAAGAGAGAGGGGATTGCATCTTCCAAATTGATTTACTATACAACAGAACATAGTTTCTGGTCCTACAATAAGCTCATGCTTACCTTCTCTGGTACCTTCTCACTCTTGGAGTCAAGTCCAATACCAAACGCCCCCTAAGGAGGAGGCTCAGGTTTTAGTTTTTTTTGGAAAAAGCCAAAGCTTTTTCTTTCAAATCAAAGACATGCTAATTCCACCAATTGCCAAAACTTTAATTTATTACCATGGAAAGAGGAAAGTCAATGAAGCAGCAACGATGGAAAGATTAATTCTCAAATGGAAATTCACTTGAAAAAGTAAAATTTACTAAGGAGCAGTATGGCACTAGTACAAACAAAAGTAACCAAAGATGATGGCACCACGTACACCTCAAAATTTTAGAAAACTTTATTCTATACAAATTGTTTATTTATTTATTGAAAGAGGGGTAGATCTCCTTGCTTGTCTTGATAAAAAAAAAGTACCTTCAAATTATTTTTTGTTGAGAAACTTGATGTTGTTCACCACCTTATCCCTTGCCTTGCGTATTTCAGAGGTGCATTTGTTCGCTTCCTCCTGCAAAGTCTCAATTTCCCTCATAAACGTTTCCAGCTTAAGCTTAATATCCTTCATTGTAAAATCTATTTGTTCCTCAATTGTGGAGTTTGGAGCAAACGAGAGTGAATCAATCTCATTCACAACCCTATCAATCAGAAACTTTATGTCCCCCAACTCCTTAATGGAAACCCTAGCTCCGGCTTGCATGGCCACATTTTCCTCCTGTTGATCCTTAAAGGCAGTTTCATATTTACCAAACCAATTGGTGATCCAATCTCCGCCTGCTAGCATCGGGACGATAGCAGCTCCAAGAGCTGGCGCAACAGATGGAATAGCCAAAGCCGCCGTCACAATAATGGAAATAAGCAAACCAACTACGGCCATGATGAACAGCATCATCGTGAGCTTGCGCCAAGAGCGAGCACGGCTCTCCTTCTTCCCAAGCTTCTCGTTTTGAACTTTCAACTTTTCAAGCATCTGTTCCTGCTGCCTGCGCAGACACACAACCTTTTCAAGCAGCCTCCCAGCAGAAGAATACTGGCCAGAGACATCCTCAGAGGCTCTGAGATTCTTCAACCTCTTTGAAATCATCTTGTACTGGCTTGTCCCCATTGCAGTCTCCTTCTCAAAGCACTCTCGAGTTACATATTCAATATACGAATGCGTGTTACGAGCTTGCTTTAGGAATCTATCTAATTCAGAACAGAAATTGAGCATTTGCAAACTGTTGTTCATGTACTCGTCCACGAGAAGCTTGAAGCTTTCCTCATTGCTACTGTTAAGATTCATGCTCCCAAACGTATTGCGTCGTCCCAAGACTGCTCCCGAGCTCTCCTGGCTCAGATAGCGCACATAATCTGTGACTTGTTTCAGAAAACGAGTTGAAAGGCCATCGTCTGCAAGGGCGTTGATGACTGCTGTGGTGCGGGTTTTGAGGGCGTTGTCCAAAGATTGCAAGTCTGCATCAGCTTCGCGAGCTTCCTGATATGATATCATCATCCACTGCGCATCACGCTTCCTGTTGTTCTTAGTGCATGGCCTCAAAGAAGTTGTGCAGATTGCAGTCTTATTAGCACGGAATGTTTCAAGGCTTCCCATTTTTGCTAGAGGCATTTTCTCTTTCACTGAAATCCCCAAAAGCATTTATCAGCAAAATACTGTCTCATCAATGTAAATTATAAAGGAAAAATTAGAAGAAAAAGTGATGAAGCAAAAACCAAAAAGCTGTAGGTATATATATTACAATTGGTATTTTGTGAAAAATAGGTGTATTAAAAGGACACCGCTTTCCTCCTTCATGCAATATGGATGTTAAGAAAGGAAACGAACACAAATTTAAGTAATCAATAAAAATATACTTGATGAAATTAAGAAGGAAACGAACACACAAGTCCGAAATCCATAATGAATACAAAACAACTGAACTTGTTCAAGAATTATGATCTAATTTTCTGCACGTAGAATTCTAAACAAAAGCGTGCGCCAGCAAAAGTTTTGAAGCTGTTCAACCGTTTTTTCATATTTTGGTACAAACAGAACCTGGTCTGGTTGCTGATGAGAACACCGAAGAACATCGACTCCTTTAATGAACATTTGGAAAGTTCAACTGGTTGCTGCTTTTATATCATCTTTGGTTGCTCTAATTCTTCTTGAATCTTGTTTTCACTTCTTGTTGAGAGAACGGACAAAAAGGCAGGCGAAGTTAATAATTTCTGAATGTAAAATCGTTATGGCAGGCCTCGTAACATTTTATATGCATAAGAAAGTGGGGCTTGTAGTGAGATAAAAACCATGTATACGACAAGCTTGGCTTCCGATTGTCTTTTCCCAAATCAAAAATTGTTGCAATGATCTTTGACTCCAACTGCATTGCTCTTATCAGATTTTACCAAGCCACCTCCCAACCCAATTGGTAGGATTTATCATCCGGGCCCAAAAAAAAGAAAAAAGAGAGCATATTTTGCCGAATGGTTGAGAATTGAGACAAACATATAAGGCAACAAGGGCTATCAGGTGTTTATAGTTTTCTTTTAAGTCAAGAAAACTGGAAACAGTGTTAATATTTGTCAGCAAATTAAATAGATAGAAAATTAGATGTAAATAACCCACGCGTTTTAATATTTCAATATAAACTCATTTTTTATTTATTAACCCTAGTAAACTTACCATGGATGAGTCAACTACTATTTATGATTCCAATTAGTTAAAAAAAATTATTCCTAGATTACCCTATACAGTTTTTTTAATTTTGTTACCCTATTTATGATTCCAACTACATTTCATGTATGATTTAATGCTATTTATAGGAATAAAAAGGGGAAAGAAACTAATATTTAGATAAATAATTATTACTTGACTTTTTAAATAATTGTCATTTTAAAATGAAGAGTTTGTATAGGACGAGTGCTAGCCATATTTCAAGTTTGTATCTTTTTTCTTGACTAAAAGTCACTTTTGGTTGCTAAGTTTGGCACTTCAATCACTTTTGACTCTGTAGTTTCAATTCCGTCAATTCTGACCCTGTAGTTTTGTATTTGTAGCAATTCAAGGACAAATTAGTATTCCTATCAATTTCTTTGACGGTGCAAGGGGCAATTTTGTCAACCCAAAATTCTCGAGCATAAAAGCTCGTCGGAAACTGCCATAATTTCATATTATATAGGGCTTGAAATTGGTCATTTGGGTTTAGGGTTCTTCAAAAATTGGGATTAGCGGTTGAATTTTGAGCCCTAATATGAAATAGGAAGAATTTTAGACAAGCTTTTACGATCAAGGGTTTTGGGTTGATGAAATTGCCTCTTGCATCATTAAAGAAATTGACAAGAATACTAATATGTCATTGAATTGCTACAAATACGAAACTACAATAGCAAAATTGACGGAATTGAAACTATAGGGTCAAAAATAATTTAAGTACCAAACTATAGAGACCAAAACTTTTGGTCTTTTTCCTTTTTTCTTATAAGGTGTGTGTGTGGGTTTTTTGTTGGGGGGGAGGGGGAAGAGATAGAAAATCATCCCAACTCATGAAAACTTTATAGAGGTGTTGTTCATAGTACTAGTATT
This sequence comes from Prunus mume, assembly GCF_029339155.1. Taxonomy (NCBI): domain Eukaryota; kingdom Viridiplantae; phylum Streptophyta; class Magnoliopsida; order Rosales; family Rosaceae; genus Prunus; species Prunus mume. The sequence goes on along the minus strand of NC_142703.1, from coordinate 17,138,992 downwards.
CATGGCATGGTGACAGAGAATTTCTTGGGTCAATTGTGATTTAATATGGTGTGAAGACTTAAACTTGGCGTTGGTGTGTTCAAAGGTGGGTTTTTCATTTGGTTTGTTCTTAGAACAACATGTTGTTGTCTTCATTTGTTTACATGTTTGGGGAGGTTGAATTTTTTTTTGGGGTATGATATTGGGTGTATAGGTAATGCATGGTGGTTTTGATACATGTTGTGTAGGTGATGCAAACGTCCCCAAATATATATAGAGTTAACTACCTGCCAAATAGGTTCAAGTGTGAGGTAGTCTACCTAACAAAGAGGGATACGATTTTTCGAATTTTTTGTCTTCCTATAAACAGTGGCGGATCCATGAATTTTTCAGGGGATGTGCAATTTTTGAAGGGCTAAAAATTCGCAAAGGACTCAAGCAAGGTCCTAAGTTCAAGTACTAACATCCGTGTAGTGTTTTAAAAAAAAAAGGCTAAAAATTCAAAAAATAATTTAGACAACCAAATGCCCTTAGAATTTAAACAAAACTAATGTCATTCATAATTAAAACAATAAGAGTTTTACATCTATAACTAATTGATTATAGTCTATATAGAATATCAATTAATATGACCAAAATCCTTGTTAGTGACACAATTAGTTTACCAAAATTCATATCAAATATGAATAAAATGCATGTCAATTACATAATTAATCTAACAAAAGTCAATACCAATTAATCTAACCAAAATCAATGCCAATTAATCTAACAAAAGCACATGTGATTTGGAGGTCACGAGATAAAAGTACACGTGATTAAAAGTTCGGGGTAATTTTCGGTGAATTTTTCGGAACACATATGAGTTTTTAATGAATTTTTTAAGTTAGGCCAATTAGAAATAGACATATTTCAGCTTGCTATTGGACCATTTTAAAAAATAAAAATGAGAAGCCCTGACGCAGAGTCTTCTTCTTCCTCGAGCTGTGGCTCTGCAACTTAACTTCACATATTCTATAAAAACTTAGAAAATTCATAACTTTAGTTGTGGAGCTCCGATTGATGAACCGTTCTCTCGTACATGCTCGTGAGATCGAGCCCAACAAACTAAGGTAAATATTCAGGGTCTCACTTAGCAGCAAACAAAACAACGTCTTTTAGGCATTTAGTCAAACAATTGGTGGTCACTAGCAAAGGGGCAAATTCCGCCATCCCTAAGGAAGCTTTCGGCGAGGGGAGGTGCAGCTGCACCTCCTTGAGCCTCTGTGGATCCGCCAATGCCTATAAAGGTAACGCAATTTTATATTTCTGCTCATGCATATTTTCTTCATTTGACATGTTCTTCATTTTGACCTTTTGACAAGGTAGATTAATGTATCTTACAATACCAAATTTTTATTTTTTTTTTAAGCCATAAATGCATAAAATTCAAATTTAAAATTTAAGAGTGACAATGCTTTAAATTAATGACTTTAATTTGTTTCTATTATTTATCTTCAAGAGCAAAATAGTCATGAAAAATAAATAATAAATGCAAATTGGGCTGCAATTCATCAATTCAAATACTTGGGTTGGGTTTGTATTGATTCATTTATCAACGTGCAGTAGATAATCCTTTAATGAAGAGATCCTCTTAACAGGCTTATAGATTACTGAGAAGGGAGGAGAGCATTCAAACTTGACTTCACAGTGTGATTTTTCCCTCTCATTCATCGTTGTGTGGCCTTATTCAAACTTGACTTCACAGTACTTGCGTAATCGTAACTTTAATTGCTGTTAATTTTCCTAATCTCACAAAATCATTAACAATACTTTATGATATATATATATATGCTGCTTGAGTACTTAATACTATATTTTTGCTCACAATTTTAACCCAAAGTGTATCCTCACCACCCTTCTCAACACCTGACACGTGTTCATTGACATAACTATATTTAACTCTTTATTTTATATTTATGGAACCATAGTTATGTCAATAGACACATGTCAAATGTTGAGAAGGGTGGTGATGGTACACATTGGGTTAAAGTGGTGAGTAAAAATACTCCCGAAAGAGGAAAGTCAATGAATTGACAACGAAAGAAAATAGGGTGATGTTAAACGAACCTTAAAATTAACTGAGTACACCCTATTACCAAACTATTTATTGAATTACTAATTTACTCTAATATAAAATTAACAAAAAAGATATATTGAATTGTGAAACAAATGTAATTTTAATAAGTGCACCATGCTCGCCATATTTGAATTTGAACTTTTGTACACAGATTAATGCATTTGTTTTGATTTTTCATATGTACTCAGCTTGCATTCTATTATCGTATCCAAAACCAAATATTATTTTGACATCTGATATTCATTTATTTTTTAATAACCACACTACTGCAAGTAGTATAGTTTTGTTTACTGTCACATTAAGAATAATTTGTTCTCAAAACTAGTTGCTTATTCATAACGTAAAATGAAACCGAAGAGGCATTCCTTTCAGACGGTACTGTGATGTCAAGGCTCTGCCTTCTCTCTGATGTTGCTGTCATCAACTTTCAAGGGTTCTGACTTGTCTGTTTATGAGGCATATATATCATAAGTTGCATGTAGATCGAAGAAGACATAGTAAATAAGCATTACCACGGTGCAGATTCCAAATCTTTCAAAAGCTTCATGACCCAGATATCCTATAAGAAAAATGTTTGTTGTAATTGACAAGGATGTCAACCAAGGAACCAGTGGAACCACCCCCAAACTTTTGGTGACCTCTGTTTGCTTTTTAACCTCATATTTTACGTTTGATTATCTTATTTATTGTACTTTTTCAGATTCCAAAAATACCCCTAATTAGTGTTTACTAATGTGCACATTAATGGTACTTCAATTTTGCATAGATTTAGGAATTTTTAAGTCAAATTTTCCTCTCTTTAAAAAAATAAATAAATCAAATATATGTTGGTACTCTTTGGAATGTTTCCCAATTGAGTAATGCTATTTAGACACACAAGATTGACCACATTTGCTGACCACCTTATGTGACAGTTGATGTGGTGATGCCATGTCAATTAATGAATATTTCCATGTAGATTTTATTTTTCTTTCTTCCTTAAAAAAATATTTATTAAAAACAGAAATTAAAAGTGAAATTAAAAATATATTTTTTAAATGATGTAACTGAAAATTGGATGAAATATTGATGATTTAGACGGTAAGGGGGAGTTTGGAGAAATAAAAAAAAAGTTCATATCCTTAATTTTCTAAAAGAAAAAAAGATAGGGGGTTAATCGAAAGTTAGGTACAAGTTCAGGGAGCAAATCACCAGTTAACCTTTTAAAATTGAATTTTACTTAAAGGTTTTGTTATTGGTGGGTTATGGTATAGAGTTTTTGAATTGCAAGGGCTATATTAATGTGACCGAAATTTACGGGAAACAGTACTAGCATTAGTACAAACAAAAGCAACCAAAGATGATGTGGCACTACACACCGCAATTTTTTTAGAAAATTTTATTCTATACAAATTGCTTTTTTCTTCTTCTTCTTTTTTTTTTTTTCTTGGAAAGAGGGGTAGATCTCCTTGCTAGTCTTGATTTTTTTAAAAAAAAAAGTACCTTCAATTTATTTGTTGTTGAGAAATTTGATACTCTTCGCAACCTTATCCCTTGCCTTGAGTATTTCAGAGGTGCATTTGTTTGCTTCCTCCTGCAAAGTCTCAATTTCCCTCATAAACGTTTCCAGCTTAAGCTTAATATCCTTCATTGTGAAATCTATTTGCTCCTTAATTGAGGAGCTTGGAGCGAACAAGAGCGAATCAATCTCATTCACAACCCTGTCAATCAGAAACTTTATGTCCCCCAACTCCTTAATGGAAACCCTAGTTCCGGCTTGCATGAACACATTTTCACCTTGCTGATCCTTACAAGCAATTTCAAAGGTTCCAAACAAATTGGTAATCCAATCTGCGCTTGCTAGCATTGGGACGAAAGCGGCGCCAAGAACCGGAGCAACTGCTGGAATAGCTAGAGCTGCCGTCACAATCATGGAAATAAGCAACCCGGCCACGGCAACAACGAACAGTATAATCGTGACCTTGCGCCAAGTATGAGCAGAGCTCTCCTTCTTCTCAAGCTTCTCGTTTTGAACTCTCAACTTCTCAAGCATCTGTTCCTGCTGCTTGCGCAAACACTCAACCTTTTCGAGCAACCTTTCAGCAGAAGAATAGTTGCCATAGACATCACCAGAGGCACTGAGATTCTTCAACCTCTTGGAAATCCTCACGTAGTGGCGTGTTCCCATGGCAGTCTCCATTGCAAAGCACTCTTGAGTCACGTATTCGATATATGAATGTGTGTTACGAGCTGCCTTTAGGAACCTATATAATTCAGAACAGAAATCCAGCATCTGCGAGCTGTTGTTCGTGTACTCGTCGACGAGAAGCTTAAATCTTTCCTCACTGGCCCTATTAAGCTTCTTGTTCCCAATCACTCTGCATCTCAAGAGTGCGTGGACGCTCTGCTCGCTCAAATAGCGCAAATATTTTGTGACTTGTTTGAAGAAACCAGTTGAAGGGCCTCCGTTTCTGAAGGTGTTGATGACCGCCTTGATGTGGGTTTTGAGGGTGTTTTCAAAACATTGCAAGTCTGCATCAACCTGGAGAGCTTCCTGATATGATGACATCAACTGCCCATCAATCTTGGCATTGGATAGCCTCAAAGCAATTGTGCAGAGAGTTGATGTTTCATGGCTTCCCATTTTTGCTAAGGCAGTTTCTCTACACTACTCTGAAACTACTTGAGACTGTGAGTGATGAAGGGGATGAAGGATATCTTGTGGTTTCGTACAATTTTATAGTGTGGTTCTCTTGTTCTGAAAACAGACAGACGACAAAAAGTTTAATTAAAAAAGGAAGGCGAAATTAACAATGTCTGAACGTAATTCATTGGAAGGTAGGCCTCTTAACATTAATGTGAAGAGTTTATCATAAGAAATTGGTTTTTTTTTTATTGTAGTTAGATAAAAACCATGTCTACGAGACAAGCTTGGCTTTCCGATTGTCTTTTCCCAAAGAAAAAGTTGTTAAAATGATCTTTCGTCACTCCAACTGGATTGCTCTTATAATATTTGCCAAGCAACCTCCCAATTGGTGGTAACTTTTTTTATTCGGCCTCAAGAAAAAGAGTGGTAACTTCTTAATTTAAGATCACAAGTTGAGCATATTTGCCGGATGGTTGAGAGTTGAGACAAACATAGAGGGCGCTATCAGTGTTTATCTTTGACAGATATATAATGTAGTTTGCTTTGAATGCAAGAAAACTGTACAGATAATATTTGTTAACAAATTAAAGAGAAAAGTAAACTAGTTGCAAATTCACAGTTTATATATATACATATATATACAAGCGATGGTTACTCTAAATTAATCTAATTTACGTGGAAGGAGTTCAAACTTGAGTGCAAAGGGGCGAGATCACTGCCCTATCCAACTGTCCTAAACCTACATATGCAAAATTCAGATTCATATTCTATTTTATTGAAAAGAAACAAAATAAACTACATATTGCGAAGGTCTAATATTTATCAAAGAGTAGTATAATCACAGAGTTTGTCATCTATACATGGTTAGCCCATAATCTAGCATCGGACTCGCTTGTGAGGGTTAGAGAGAGCAGAGATGAGACAATGGATCTAAAAAAAGAGTCTTCTTAAACTATGAAACCCAACTAACAAGTAGATCTCAATCGCATTCTTTAATAAAACTAAACTTAATTATAAATGAAATTTTTGTTTATACAGTCAAAATTTAAGATGGTCCTCAAATTTCATATATTTTTCTCACAATTTCCCTATTTCTCTTCATCCATATAAAAATATATTTTTCTTATCAAATTTTTAAATACTTAATGTCTTATTATTTTCTCACAAAAATTTCAAATTTTCTCTTGTTCATGCATGAAAAAAAAAATCTAAACTTAATTATTAATGAAATTGGTGTCTATACAATAAATAAAAAAATTAGCAATTAGTGAGTATATTCTCCGAGTAACAAAACTTGTCAACGGGCATTATATGTAATCTCAATCACACAAGTCAATTATGAAACTAAGTTTTTTTTAAAATATTTTGTTAAATAAGTAGATAATTGAACAAATAAACATGTCTCAAGGTTTCATTGAATTTCCATATTTTTCTAACAAATTTTATAATTTTTATTTAATTTTTACCGATATTGATATTTATGTCGAAATTTCCATACGTTTTGAGATATTCTCTTTGGTAGTGGTGGAATTTTTTCCAATTTGACTATTCTTTTAACTTTCAAATTCATATTGCTTGGATGGTTTCTTTTATTTATATTACTGTTTTCAAATTTTTTAATTGCTATTGTGTGAAATTAATTTGTTCCATAAATTACTTACATTTTCTAATTTATTAATTGTTCTGGTTTGGAATTTGGGCTTGCATGAGGTGGAGCGAGATGCCTCCATGCCGAGAAGAAACATAATCTGAAATTATACACGGTGTAAGTTTTCCCAAAAAAAAAAGACCAACAAATATTTTTTTTATTTTGAAGTAATCCAAAAATAAAGTAAGTATTGAAAAAAGAAAAACAGAAAAGAATCACGACATGAGAAATATAAATTTTTACGATAAGTAGGCCAGAATAAGCCGGTCACTTCTCTATTGACCCAACACCAGGCCCAAAAATAATTTCTCTATTGACCCAACCCAAAAGCCATTTGGTTCATTTCTTTTTTCTTTTTTCTTTTTCTTTTCTCTTAATTAATGAATAGGCATTTGCTTCGCTTCCAAGTTCCAAGTAGCGGGCAACAATAAGCATTGCCAGATGAGAAGCCATTAAATAACCAAAATCCAAAGCTCTTTTTTTCTCATTTCGGTACCTCATTCCCCTAATTGTACCTCACTGAATTGCGAGCTCAGAGAACGATGTGCCGTTTCAGGCAGTAAAGGTCCGAGTCAGTGCAAATGGAGGCTCCGGAAGGCGAATCCAACCGAGACAAATCGAGCTCCTCCTCTTCTCCCATCTCCGTCGTCTCCAATTTCTGGAAAGGTATCTTTCAATTTGGTGATAGTTTTAGTTTAAGCTTTCAGTTGAAGACTAGAGTTGCGGTTTTGCTTGAAGAATATGAGAATGTTAGCTCTATAAGGATCCACAATTTTTTTCTTCATGTTGCTCTGCAATTTGCTTCTGTACAGTCACGTCTAAATGTTATTGATAGCTTTGATTTATGCTTCATTTGGATCATATATAAATACGTATGTACGTACGAATGTAAGTGCTCGCGCACAATTTGTTCATATTTACAGCATTGAAGTAAAAGTTAACTAAATCACATAGTGAGAGTGGGATGAGTTTATCGACGATCTATCCAAATACCTTGCGGAACATCATTGTAACAACTATTTATTAATGGCTGATTGTTTATTTATTTATTGACAGAATTTGATTTGGAGGAAAAAAAAAGTGAACCGGATGAGAAAGGGCTCAGGATAGCTGAAAATCAAGAAAACAGCCAGAAGAATAGGCCGAAGCTTGCAGAGAGCACTAGAGGTATGCCGTTTTATATTCTCATGATCAGACTAAATGTACTTTGTTTACATCGAAAGATTATGTAATTTTGCTCTTCCACTTCTAAACTTCATTTCAAGTAAAACCCCTTTCTGATCACTAGCTAACCAGCCCCCTCTCTCTCTCTCTCTCTCTTATGGACATAGATTTCAAAGAGTACCAATTGCGCTGCCAACTCCGAGGCCATGAAGACGATGTAAGATCTCTTACCTACAATACCCATTCATTTTTCTCAGACAATTTCTTTGAATCTACAATCCTACTCTTGAATGATCAATTTTGTACTATTTGAGACCCACATTGACTTGAAATTTACTGAAAAAAATGATGGACAATGAATTTAGGTTCGCGGAATTTGTGTTTGCGGCAATGTGGGTATAGCCACCTCGTCACGTGATCGAACTGTGAGGCTATGGTCCTTGGACCCTTCTGATGAACGGCTGTACTCGGAGTCGAAGATTCTGCTGGGCCACACCAGTTTTGTTGGCCCATTGGTGTGGATTTCGCCCAATGAGGAATACCCAGATGGCGGAATTGTGTCAGGCGGCATGGACACAATGGCACTGGTGTGGGATTTGAAGACTGGGGAGATGGTGCAAACTCTCAGGGGCCATCAGTTGCCGGTTACCAGTCTCACTTTGGATAATGGAGACATTGTCTCATCTTCTGTGGACTGGTGAGCTTTTACTTTTTACCTTATTCTAAAGTTGCTGTATGATGATGGGTTGTATGAGCTTTTTCATAGTGTAACCTTCATTGTTGTTTGTGAAAACATGCTGTGTTTGAGAATTGATTCTTGTGCTATCTTGATTTTGCGAATAAGCAAATTTATTAGAAAAATAATTTGGTTTGGAGTCTCCGTCTGAAATTAGTAAATCTGTCTAGCTAAATCTATGTTGCCTGTTTCGCTAATATAGATTGGTCTTACATTTGTATTTAGCTATAATATATATATACTTTTGGCCCTGGACCTTCTCCTAGGCATACTGTGCTGGTTTTACTCCTATCTATTAAGCTATGGTAATACTACGATATTATTTTAGTTTTTTTGTCTTTTCTACAGTACTTTAAGGCGGTGGAGGAAAGGCCAGTTAGTTGAATCCTGGGAGGCTCACAAGGCACCGATCCAAGCAGTTATAAAGCTTCCTTCGGGCGAGCTTGTCACGGGTATGGTTATTCACTTGTTGCGATCTTTCTTTTCTTTTTCCCCTAAAAGTATTGAGGTGTTGGTTCCGCTAAATTTCTGGACCTCCTTTTTAATAATCCCTTCTCTGACTTATAATCCTTATAAGGTTCATTTTGTATGCATCTATTTTTGTTAAAAGTGGGTAGAAGGACACTAGTCAACCGTCCACTCTTGGGCCTTTGTAAGCTCTCATTGTTTGGTTGGGAGTTCCTGGCTCCTTGGCAGTGAGAAATTTGAAAGTTGGTTGTAACTAATCATGATCCCTAGTGGCACAGTAGTTCATTTGAGACTTCAAGTTTTTCATAGTGTGTCAATGGGAACCATGTTAGTTTTGTGAATTCTAGAATGGATACTATAATGTCATTGCTGTAATGCAAACAGTATAAGACTCAGCTATGCCATGGTAAGCCTCCCAAAAACTGTTTTGTTTTGTATACTTGTGAAAGCGGATCACTTCGTTTGTAATGGAAAGGAAAGAGAAGGCAGCTGTGGGCCATGCTTATGTGTCCTACTTCAGTGTCTATTAAGTGATACTGTATTTCTGAAAATAAAAAATGGCACGCGGTTTCTCTCGGTCCCTCACATATAGCAAACTGTCTTATCCATTAGATTTCTTGTAATGATGTTGAATCTGTTCGCTATCTAGGTTCAAGTGATACTGCTTTAAAACTCTGGAGAGGAAGTACATGCACCCACACTTTTGTTGGGCATAAAGGTAATTGTGTTTTCTTATGTTACTTTTATTAGGCCATCTTGTAGGTCCTGAGCGATAAGTGTCTGGTCATATTCGACGTTGTAGCTTATATATTAATATATATTTTTTATAATAATAATTAATTTATATGTTTATGTTTATTTATAAATTTATAAAATTTTAACATTTTAGAATCAAATGTACAGCCCTATTTAGAAAAAGGGACTTGCAAAGAATGTTTTGCAGTTACTTATGATCTATACGTACTAATGCATTGTGCAGATACTGTTAGAGGTTTGGCAGTGATGTCTGGATTGGGAATTCTTTCTGCTTCACATGATGGGTGAGCTTGTTGTTACATTTGTATATTTGTATATTAAAAATGCTGGTTCTGCTTTGAGGATATAGTTTAATTGAACATAAAGGCATGTCTTATTGTTGGTAGGACACGAGTAGTGTTTAATTTACTATGTTGTCAAAATAAAATGAACATCCAAAAATAAAGCAAGTATAAAAGTAAAACGCAAATAGAATATTTAATAGATTTGTTTATCGAAGATAACGTACGTAAATGATATCGAGAAATCTCTATTGTTAGAAACTATAACTAGGAGCTTGTCTGCTGAGCTGAAGCTTTGAAAAATGAATGATTGAATTTTGGTTCTGCTATGAAGTTGGAGCTGTTAAAAAGGCTGCTTATTGTACAATGTATCATAACTACTGCTCAGAGTCTCAACATGGCCGTGTATTATTATGAAGATATTTTCATATATGGAAAGATTCATACATGAATAAACATAGAGTATGTATGTACCTTTTATTTTTGGAAACTTTTGACAATAATTAAAATGTTTGGAGTATGTTGAATATATTGACTTATATTTCCTTACATGTGTTAGTTATTAAGAAAAGTTTGACCACATTGTTTGATTAACCTTGAGTCTGAGCTGCTCTCTCTTGTGCTTGATATATTAATTGAGATTTATGCTTTAAAGTTTACATTTATTGCTAGCAAATGTCTTCTTTGTAAACTTACTAAATAATAAATGCTCTATCATTTCTACTTGGGTATGCTGGTTGGTGTCTTAGTTTCTTTCCTTTTCCCCTTGTTGCCACCCCGCCACCAAAAAAGTGAAATGGAATGAAGCTCTCCATAACTAATACTTTTTGGCATCTGCAGTTCCATCAGGTTATGGGCTCTAAGCGGTGAAGTTTTAATGGAGATGGTTGGTCATACTTCAATTGTATATTCAGTTGATTCACATGCATCTGGATTAATAGTCAGCAGCAGCAAAGATTGTTTTACTAAGATATGGAAAGGTGACAGTTTTAATGGAGATGGTTGGTCATACTTCAATCGTATATTCAGTTGATTCACATGCATCTGGATTAATAGTCAGCAGCAGCAAAGATTGTTTTACTAAGATATGGAAAGGTGACTGCTGGATATTTGTTGTGGGGAGTAAAAACATGCATGAGAGATCTGATTGTAATTTTTTTTTTAAAAACCTGGTAATAATACAAGCAGTTCTTGCTTGCATATTGGTTGTGGGGAGTAAAAACAAAGATTCACACACTTACTCCATGGATTCTTGCACATTGAGATTTTTTCTTGAAATTTTCTTTGTAGAAAGCACCAGAAATCTTAATTAGCAGTTTTATATTCCCTGTAAGTGCATAAGCATCAGTTTTACAGTCTTGAGTTAGGTATAAGATATCAGTTCAGTTTAAGTGGGAAATAATGTCCTTTTCAGATGGAGTTTGTGTGCAGAGCATAGAGCATCCTGGCTATGTTTGGGATGCAAAATTCTTAGAAAATGGGGATATTGTAACAGCATGTTGTGATGGAGTCGTACGTATCTGGACAGTAAAGCAGGATAAAATTGCTGACCCCCTAGAAGTGGAGTTATATTTCTCCCAGCTTACTCAACAAAAAATTAGCAGGTATTAACATCTTCTTGTTGCATGTATGTGATGTAACAGCTATGAACCTGCTATGCCTAAATGCTCCATGATTATTTTGACAATAATCTCTTATAATATTAAAAATTCCTTCTGTAAGGGTTACCTAATAGTCATATGTTTTCTTCTAGTAATCTCTCTCTCTCTCTCTCTCTGTAGTATTGAGTTAATGTTTTTCCCCTTTCCTTTATGGAAGTGTATCACATGCTATCTGCTGAGAATATAGAATCCCACATCTGGAATTCGAAGCCTTATGTTAGATTATATAACATCTAGAGCCTCGCCGCCTATCCAATTAACTTTTCATTGCATGCTCTAACTTTAACAGTACCCATTTATTTTTTTGGATTCCAAAGTTCTTCATTTATCTGTAAATACATACTTTCTTGGCTGTTGATTGTTTCATCTTCTTTACCTTTATTATTTGGATTTATGTAATTATTTGTTTCTTTTAGGAAGAGGGTTGGAGGATTGAAATTGGAAGAATTACCTGGGCTAGAGGCCTTACAGATTCCAGGTGCAATTTCAATTTTACTCTTTTCTACTGCCCTTTTGGCCTCTGCTGTTTATTTTGTTTTATCATACATTTTTGTTGTTTTAAATGTTACAGATTTGTAGTTTCAATTATTTCAGTTAAGGAAGACAAGTCTTTTTAACTTAGTATTATGTTAGTAAAGTATAATACTTTTCACTTCATTATGTGGTTTCCATGGCAGCTTCCAAGTGAGAGCTTCTGCTAAGTTGTTAACAATATGTATAAGTTGTATTCTTTTGAACTAGTAAAACCGCATGTCAAGTAATCTAGAAGACTGAACTGTAAACTTGTTTTGATCACGTAAATCGATTATATCAACAAAATAGAAGGACAAGAAAAGGCTCCAATAAACACAATGTATGCATTTACAGATGTAGAGAATCTATGAACTCTAAATGACTACATCTACCTCCTATGTTTCTTGCATTCATCTGATCAAGAGAAGACTAAAAGCAAATTTTTTTAACAGCTATTGTAAGTTTTTGACATTGAAACAATATTTTATTTTATTTTATTTTATTTTCATACATAATTTTGCTTATTAGGAAACTAATTTCTATAATAATCAATAATGTTTAGTTTGTGATCTTGGAATCTTGTAGGTTTATGATTATATTGATTGTAAATTAAGAACTTCACAAATAAAGAACACTTGTCTTTCTCGACAGGTCTAGCTAGTTGGTGTTATTCAACAACATTATTTCAAGAATATTACTCATGCACTGAGTTGTTTATCTTCAGATAATCCATATGATGCTGCCGACAAGTGGCTTCTGAAGGAGAATCTTCCTCTTTCCTACCAGGAACAGGTTGTAGCTTTCATTCAAAATACTGGACAGAAAGACTTCATACTTGATCCATCATTTTGCGATCCCTATACTGGGTGTAAGTATTCTGTTGTCGGTTGTGACCATCTAATCTTGGTATGGTGGTGATTCATGTGTTAAATTGTGTTCTTGTTACACTTGACTAAGTACTTGCTTTTCTCCCCCCATTTTAGCTAGTGCTTATGTACCTGGACAATCTTCAAACAAGTCTGGTGTGTATCCTTTTGCATTTCTTTTTTTTTTTTTTAGTTGAATTCAGGATGCAATTTTTTTTATAGATTTAATTGACCTATAAGCTATGTCAATACCTGATTTCTAATTATTTTATTTTATTTTTCTTCTGGTTACAGCTTCTGGAAATCCTACTTTCAAACATATTCCTAAGGTAGGCTTTTGCAGCTCTTGTTCTTAAGGTTTGGGATGCATAAATTTCCATGCACAGGTTAAGTTGATAAAAAAGTATTGGCCAATCATATTTACGTTCTGTGTTTGATCTGTGCTCTATACACTTTGCATACTAATGAAGGCTTTTAGCTTCAATAATTCTAAAATAGTGTTCTGTATAAGGACCAAGTTTGATATGAGATTGCTTGGCATACCCATGTGGTTGAGATTAGGGCTCAGTTGAGTGAGTTACTGATTTTAATCTTAATGATTGTTGATGCTCTTTTTGGGAGGTCAACTCAGAGAGTAGGTGATAGTGAATGATGGGTGAAGGTGAGGACCTTTAGCATGTATGTGAAGACTCGGGCAAGCGATAAATGTAAAGAAGACAAGATATACGTGGTCCACCCTTAATGAATGGGCTACGTCCACGGAGAAATATGTTCTCATTATAATAGTGTATGATTACATTTGTACATGGGGTTGGACCAGAATATAAAGATGACAAGTGAGATGCCTAGGCCAGGGATCTAGAAGAGAGTCCCCGGCCCTAGGGTCTAGCTCTGGGACCCGGATCCTCCTCTAAGTGGAGAGAGGAAGTCCCCTTTTCACATGGATACTACTCCCTATTTATAGGGAGGTGAAAGTGGGAGGTTTGTGTAGATTTCCGATGTGGGACTTTGTTCAAGTTGCTGTGGTGGTGACACGTGTCTTGTAGAGTAGGTTTGGCAATTTGGGAGCTTCGGCAGTCGGGAGCTTGTCTTCCTTCGGCATGGAAGAAGGCGTGTGTGCCTTTGGTGCTAGTCGCTTTGAGGCTGGATATGCTCGGTTGATTATGGTGTAAACAGTAGTCCCCCAAGTTCGCAGTCAAGGAGTAACTTTTGGGTTGAGAACTTGTGAATTTTTGTGTAATCATAACCGAGCATTCCAGGTTCAGTGGGAGCCGTAGGGCAGTCCCTAGTCCCCCAAGTTGGCAAGCTAGAAGTTGCGTTAATACTTGGTAGGTATGATAAAATCTGTGTTAGCCTCAATGATTGTTGGTAGCTGGGTACCTTTAAAAGAAAAGTAGACTTGGGTTTTTGAAGCTTCAGCAAGAAAATCTGTGGGCCTTAGTGTTTATGACCCGGGTCCTGCCGTTTGGTAACCAAGTGATGGTTTTGGGCAGCAAAAGCTTCGGTCCCAAAAGATTGGGCTGAAGCTTGAAGTAGAAAAGAATATGGGCTTCCACTGTTTTTTTTTTTTTTTGCGTGGCCTTGTGGCATGGGTTTTCCTCTAGTGTCAACGGCAAGGAGCGCAAGACATTCCCCCCCTTTTTTATTTTGCTAACACTTGTATGGGCCCATGATGGTTTTGTCTTGGCCAAAATAGCCTAGGCTGGGTGTGGGCTTTGTTGGCAAAGGGTTTCAAAGAGGTATGTCCAAAAAAGGGGGTTTTGGTGGGGTGTGTGGCCATGCCCATGACCCCTGCCGTTCGGCAATAAGGGCCAAGCTTGCGCAAGCTAAGCTTTGGGAAGGTAGTTTGAGCAAAAAGGCTGGGCCTTTTTGGTTGGCTTAGGTAAGTGAAGTGCTAGGTTTAAAATTTGTGGGGGGTTTATAAAAAATTGTTTTGGCTGCTCTTGTCGTTTGGCAAGCAAGAGCTGAGGCCATTTTGAGAAAAAACAACGAAAAAGTGGAGCTGGGAGTGTTCAGACCTTCGGCATGGAAGAAGGCGTGTGTGCCTTTGGTGCTAGTCGCTTTGAGGCTGGATATGCTCAGTTGACCTCCCAAAAAGAGCATCAACAATGATAAATGATTTAATATAGCAATTGTTATGGTATAAACTTACGTCCCGTAACTCGATTATTTTGTACCATCTGAAAATCCAACTAAATAGATAGGTTTTTGGAAGCCAAGCATATCTGAGAAGGCAAGTAATGTAAGACTCTTAAATTAGTGTAGAATGATTTTGAACTAGCTTCTAGAAATGAGCAGTGTTGATCCATTTGTGCAGCCGAAATTATTCTGAAGTTACTTCATTTAAGAATTTATGAATATCCTCAGGAGTTTGCAGTTCTGAGGGCAGTGTGGGATAACAAATTTCTCTGACTACGTAGTTAGTTTCAGGCTAGAAGTTTTTTTCCCCTTCAAAGAAAAGAAAAGGAAAAAGATCAGAGGTGCTATCATCAAATTTTCTTATACCCTTAATTTTTCTGTAGCTGATGCTGAGTAGTTGGGATTGAAACTTACTGGAGTTTAGTCAGCATTGTGTGTGCTTTATTCTTAGATTCTAGTACTGGTAGTCATAGTTCTTCCTGGCATTCATTATTTCAAGATCAATTCTTTTCCTGGATGGGTTCCCAAATTGTTTTTTTTAACTTGTTCTGGTGTTTTTGGTTTTGTTCTTCATGTCCCTCAAGAAATTTGGGCATGTGTTATATCAGTGTCATACTTATAGCATCTATTTCTTTGAATGATTTTGTTTCCAGAAAGGAATGCTTGCTTTTGACATGGCTCAGTTTGATGGGATCCTCAAGAAGATTTCAGTGTGCAATACTGAGCAGGTTGGTTCTCTTGCAAGTTTGAAAGTTTCAGTTTGTTTTCCAAAATTTTATTTTTATTTTTGTTTTCCAAATTTTTATTTTTATTTTACAAATTGACATATTGCTGTAGATGCCAGCGTTATAACTTGTTATAATTCAATTGGAATGGAATAGCTTTAGCCCTTTGTACATATTTACTTTATAACTTCTGGGAAGTTTTTTTTTAATATGCTTTTGCCAACCTTGGAACTATGTTTTCTCAATTTTCTAACTTCCTATTTGCGGTGCTCATCTTCAACATATATTTTAATCTACCTCCACCCTCTTACTAAGTATCATGAACAGTTGACAACTTGCATCATTTGTAATTGGATGGTGATATTATCTGGTAGTTTCAGCATATATATGTTCTTTACACTTATGTCTTTGGTAAATTTTGAAATCCAATTTTTCCCTCCAAACAATTGAGGGGAAAAAAAAAACCTTCCCCCTACCTCAGGATATTTCGGTGCTTGGCCAGCTCTACGGTCATTGCAGGCCATAGTGGTGGGTTGTTTTTCTATTTAAACTTGATTTAAAGTTAAAAAAATTGATACTGGATTTGAGTTCTTCATCAACAAAAGATTTGGGGATTAAAAGAGCAAAATTTTGGCGTTAAATAGAATCCCATAACTCTCAAATGCAAGTGTATGATTACAGTTGCGAGTCCAATTCAAATATCATTGATTCATTAGTGTTGTTTGAGCAATAGAAAATTTTCTGTGGTTGCTTGTTCATATAGATGAACTGGAAAAGTTTTAGAATCAAAATCATGCATCATTTGTTGACTACATGTTGTGTCTCGTGTGTGCTCCTATGCACTCTCTGCTCTTTAGCTGTGTGTTGTGTCTCTATGTTGCCTTAGTAAAACTTGTATTCGTCTCCTGCAGAAGCAAGATCTGAAATTGTCTGAATTAGAATCTGAGAATGGGAAAATGAAAGTTGAGCTTGAAGAATTTAGGACAGAAGCAACTCAAAGTCAATTGTTCGAGCTTCGTGCTCAATCTGGTGAGTGCCAAATTTCCTGATTTCTTCTCTAGAACAACTTTAATACATTTGCAAGATCCTCTTATATCATATTTTATAGGTCATCTATCTCTCAACCAAATATGATAAATTTTCTTGAAGCATCTCATGTTTTGTCTACTGATTTCAGATGAAGAGAGGCCAACCAAGCAATCTGAGGTCAATCTTCTGATGGAAATACCAGATCCTATCTTTATTTCATATGGAGGCTCACGACATACCATATTGCACTTGGGTAGCACACCCACTGAAATTGAAGTCCATATCCCTTGCTGTTTTAAAGTACCGCCGATGTTGTTGGGCTGCTGCAATGGCATTATTTGCTTGGGAAACTATCACAAAGTGGTGTTGTGGAATCCTTGTAATGGGACGTTCATAACCATTAAGGATACACCATCACTGGGTTCATATGGATTCGGGTACACAGAGGACGATTACTATCTGATCAAGGTCCTGCCAACTATTCTAACTAAACCCAGAGGAGGATTCGGGCACACAAAGGTAGCAAAGGTGGAGTTCTTTGCAGTACAGTTGAAATCTTGGACCACCATTCATCTCTTGGACGACACTTTTGAAATTTTTGGCAACGAATGGGGGAGGTTTGTGGATGGAAAGCTTTACTGGAAGGGCCTTGGTAGTTCTCACGAAAAAAGTGGTGTTGTGATATGTTTTGACCTTAAGAAGAAGAGTTTTCAGAATTTTGGACTGCCAAAGGAGGCTATCACCATGGAAAATGTGAGTCTTGCGGTACTCTCAAACCAGATATGCGCGTCTCTCTTTAAGCCAGTTGAGAACAAGGTGATGTTGTGGTTATTAAAGGATGGGGGAGTTTGGGAAACTCTTTCCCTTATTGAGGAAGCAGCAGAATATTCCTTTACAGCCTCTTTTAGTCCCTTGTGTATGTCCAAGGATGAGAGAGCTGTATTAATGGTGGAAAGCGGGGTTGAAATGATAGGGTTCCCAATCCACAAAAAGGAGAAGCCTACAAAAACTATATTACACTCTTCAAAGAGTTCGCCTCTTGGGTCTCAGTTCATTCTCTCAGAGTGCGCTTTTGAAGCAACATGCTTCAAAGAATCTGCTGTTTGCCTAGGATCAGGCAGGGACAGGCAAAAAGAAATTGTGGAGTCTGCTGGTGAGTGCGAAATTTCCTGATTTCTTCTCTAGAACATCTTTAATACATTTGCAAGATACTCTGATATCATAATTTATAGGTCATCTTTCTCTCAAGCAAATATGATAAATTTTCTTGAAGAATCTCATGTTTTATCTACCGATTTCAGATGAAGAGAGGGCAACCAAGCAATCAGAGGTCAATCCTCTGATGGATGAAGTTGAATGGGCTCAGACACGGCTTCTTAGGCTTGAGAGGGAGAAGGTGTGTGCGAAACCCAAAAGTTTTTAATTTATAGCTGTTCCATTGTAGTTTCATACTCTTTTATACAAATGGATCATACATTGTAAATTTTCATTGTTTGTTAAGGTCCAGGCTGCCATAATCTTTCTTTATTCAATTTCTCGATTTTGCTTATTGCAATAAATGGTTCTTCATTGTTGAAGCCCCATTTTTCATCGAACATTTTGCAGGGACTTCTGCGCTTCAAATTAGACACAGCAAATGAAGACACTGAGAATAAGAAAAGGTGAGGTACTTAACAGTTTTACTTGTACTTCTATGTCCCTGGAGACTATGGTTTCAATTTATTTTTGTTTTCTTTCAGATGGTAGTTATTTTATTCCATGAACAGCAAAAATAAAAAGGCTCTTCCATAGAAACTTAGAATTGTTAATCTTTAAAATACATAATGTTTGTTAAGTAAATTTTATTGCAAAATTCCATGAATTATATTCTGTCAAATATATTGCTGCTCTAAGAAACTAAGCATACTATTGATAGAATTAAGAACTTATTAAAAGAAAAAGGAAAAAAGCAATAGAAAAGAACTTCTTCCAATATTCTAGTGATGGAAGTAACTGATTGAATGAGAGTTTCTGCTATCTTCTCTCATTAATTCTTCATATGCATCAAATACGTTAGTCGCAAATTGCAATGCACTAGTTCATTTGATGTATCTATAGTGTTCTGTTCCTCCATTGGGATTAAGCCTTTATATTGATTGGTTCTATTCTCTTTGGGTTATTTTTTCATATCTTAAGTTTATTGCTGTGCTACAGTGATACTTCAGATTCATATAGCATCCTTGAGAATTCTTTAATTTCCAAAGAGAAGATCATTGCAGAACTCAACATGGAACTGCACAATATTGAAACAACATTATCAAATGAAAGAGAGGAACACCTGAAAGAGATCAAGAAGTTGAACGCACTGCTTATTGAAAAGGTATACTACTTTTATTGCTTCAGTGCTACATAGGTAGCCTTGCTTTGTAGCTCTTTGATGCTCCAGAAACTGAAGTCATGCAATCGCCACCCTCTCATCAGATGGCCTGTGTTATATAATTGAGCTCCCAGCTCATCTTCTGTACCACAGTTTACTTTAATTTTTTCTCTTTTCCTCTAATAATTTTATTTTCTGCCTTCTAATTAAGGAAGCTGCTCTCGAGGAGATGAAGAAAGAGCTTCTGGGTAGGCCAACAACAAAACTGGTTGATGATTTGTGTAAAAAGGTGAAAATTTGGCAGGTAATGCCATCTTTCTCTACATTCTTTAGCGCAGAAGTTGCCTGTTTTAGCTTCAGTTTCATGAGTGTTATCATAAGTTATTTTTTTATTTTATAAAGTTTTTGAGGTCTTCTTTTGTTTAGTATTTTTCTTGGATTTGTTTTCTGTGCTGTTTGGAGATATTCGAAAGACATAGTTGTTTGCAAGGAAACTAAAAACTATTTCTAACTGTCCAATTGCATTCACTTTGCACGATGACCGGAATAAATTCACTACGGTGTGTTACTGTTTCAAGTATGTTATCTATCAGTCTACAATGGGAATCCATGTATGGGACTCCTGTGAAAATAGGCTGCAATGATTAGGTCATGTTGGTAAATTGAAATGGTAACTGGCATTATTGAGTACACTAATACTATAGTCCATCTATGATGTATAAAATATGTATTTTACATGAATAAAATTCAAGTTCTCTATCAATTGTTATTTTAAATGCTTACATCAGTGGTTACTTTTTTTTTCCTTTTTTTTTTTTTTTTTTCAGTTATTGACAAGTGGAGTTACTTTAGATTTTATAAATATACAATGAGCTAAGTATTGACATAAACACATTCAAACTCTCATGCACATATGTGCAACCATCGTATGATGCATAACTATGTACGCTAGTTGCCCCCATGATTCTCTAAACTTTACTTTTCCCTTTCTAATGCAGGGCTATAGTTCCAAGTATAAGAAAGGAATCCTATTTGATGACTCAGATCTTTCAGAGGCTAGGAGCACTGAGGTGTCTGAGGTACCCCTCATCTCTCTCCCTGCCTCCCTCTACATATCTATGTTTCTCTAACTTTTGGCAGCACAAATTTCTGAATTTTTTGACCAATTTTTTTTCTCCACGTAAAATTTCATCAGTCATAGGGTCAATAATTTTGAAAATATACTCCGCTGCAATAATGCAACCCCTTTCCTTCCTGGCTGCTTTGTTAGTATTAGTCCTCAATCAAAGATTTTTATTTCTTGGGAGATGTCATGACGTTAAGGTGTAAGAAAGTTTGAAATAGCCTAGTTAACCATATTGTTATTGGTAGTCCTCATTGAAGCATATCATGCATTCTTAGTAAAATACATGAAGTTTTGTCTTTTTGCAAATTCGAGAGTATGTCCAATGCATGCTAATGCCTGTGAATCACTTCAGCAACCTGACCAGTAAGTTTTAGCAGGTTTTAGACTGCAAGTGCTTTGGTATATTCAGTCAACAACATTGGTGATGATTGCCAAACTTGTTCCCAATTATTATATCACTGGTACCTGGCCTATTTGGTTTCGAGCCTTTTGACAATTTAATTGTCAGAATAATACACAAATTTTTTTATTAATTAACTCGTGAACTTCCTCTGCTAACTGCTAATTTATAGTTAAGTGACAGTTCTTGACATGTACTATCTATTCCATATTACTCTCTTTGGTTAAGTAATCATTTGGTTTCAATTAATTTATCTTGTTCTAATAGCCTTTCTATATCAGAATGCAGATCAAAAGCACGTTTCCTTGGACCAAGATCAAAAATCAATGCTTAAGGTTATCTGTAAGCAGCGAGATCGATTCAGGACACACTTGATAGAGACAGAAGAAGTACGTTGTTTAGTTTCAAACATCCATAATTGCTTTGGTTTTTAATCTCCCATATCATATGGCTAGATTACTGGTCCAATCATTTGACATTGCTGACTGATTTTGTTGTATCAGGAAATAAGGCAGTTGAAGGAAAGGATAGGAGTTTTAACAGCAGAACTGGAAAAGACAAAAGCTGATAATGTTAAACTTTACGGAAAGATTCGTTCTGTTCAGGATTAGTCTTGAATGAGCGTCTCGTTGTGGAGGATGACATACTGACAAGTGAGTTACTTTAGATTTTGTAAATATTCAAACTCTCATGTACAAAAAAGAAAAAGAAAAAGAAACTCTCATGTGCATTTGTGCAATCATCGTATGATGCATAACTATGTACGCTACTTACCCTCATGATTCTCTATATTTTACTTTCCCCTTTCTAATGCAGGGCTATAGTTCCCTCTCTGAATTTTACTTTTTCCTTTAAAACTACTTAATTTCTAATTAAAACGAATTAAATAAACTAATACTCTAATTAAAACTAATTGACAAAACTATAATTTAAAACTAATTTAAACTCAACTAAATAAACAACCTGGTGTAATTAATAGCAAGTTGAAAAGGGAGTTAGTGGACGCCGCTGGAACTCTCCCTTCCGACGAGCTCACAACTACTCCGGGCCCAAATGCAAAACTCTGATTTGCACAGTGGTCCAACCGTACTTTATAGACAAAGATTATTACTATTCATAAGATCGAGCTCTATCATTCTAATCCAAAATCATAATTTTCTCATTTCAATTTCTTGCGGGGGGAAAAAAAACCAACAAATATTTTTCATTTTGAAGGTTAGGTCCTTAATTCCAATACTTGCATTTTACCATTTATAGACAACTATTTTCAATTTAAATTTTACCATTTATAGACAACTATTTTCAATTTAAAGTTTACCATTTAAAGCGGGCTAATATATATATTTTTCTTATTGGACGGGAGCCTCTTTGAAATCCTACTTGGTTTAGGAAATCCTAGTCCATGTCGAAAAGGGTTTCAGTTAGTTGAGTATAAAAAGCCTGTTTGAAATCCTACTTGGTTCAGGATTAGGAAGTCCTACTTGGTTTAGGAAATCCTCTTTGTCAGTTAGTTGCCTATATAAATATTATAAAGTCCTACAAGAAAATGAGTGAAGCATACAGTTTTGGCTGGCCATCCTTAAACGTGTGGTTTTTTGCGTGTATATTCCAATAAAAACCTCACTAGCTAGTTCTGCCAGAACAGATTTCCAGAAACCTAAACACTAATCCCATCGTTAGTTGACTTCAGATTGCAGATGGTGAAACAGTTCAGGAAGAAGGTGTTGAGTCGAGAAGATGATGAAGATGAGACTGCACAAAACAGAAAAGAGAAGGAGAGAGGGGTTAAACGACAACCAACTTCCACACATGAAGCAAATGAGGATGATGATGGTTCAGAGTCTGAACAAGAGAGATTGCGTGATCAAAGAGAGCGAGAGCAATTGGACCGTAATATAAGGGAGCGGGACGCAGCAGCAACGCGAAAGCTATCAGAGCAAAAGGAGGCTTTTGCTACTCGGAGAAGCAATATTGTTGGCGACGTTGAAACTTTAAGAAAAGTATCAAGACAAGAATATTTAAAGAAAAGGGAGGCAAATAAATTAAAGGAACTTGGAGAATCTATAGAAGATGGGGAGTACTTGTATAAAGGCGTTAAGCTTACTGAAGCGGAATACAATCGATTAAGTTACGAGAAGAAAATATATGAGCTTGCGACGAAGCATGAGGCTGCTACTCATCATGATCATGATCATGATCGGTACTACAGGATTCCGGAACCCTATGACGATCATGAGGGCGGTGTTAATCAGGAGAAGCGATTCTCGGTGGCTTTACAACGTTGCTGGGATGATGACCTGAATGGCCGGGATAAAAAATCGAACCCTTTTGCAGAACAGAAAGCTTGGGAGGATCAGCAAATTGGGAAGGCAACATTGAAGTTTGGTTCGAAAAACAAAAGGCGAAAATGTGATGAGGAGTATGATTTTGTATTTGAAGACCAGATTGAATTTGTCAAGGCGTCAGTACTACTGGAGGGTGATCAGATGATTGCTAACGGTAATGTTGATGTCGGGAAAGGGCAACCATCCCATCAGTTGGATAAGCTGCGGGAGGAGAGGAAAACATTACCTATCTACTCATTTCGTGAGAGGTTGCTCCGAGATGTTGAAAAAAATCAGGTTCTTATTATTGTTGGCGAAACTGGATCTGGAAAAACTACCCAGATACCTCAATATCTACACGAAGCCGGGTACACGAAGGGAGGAAAGAAGATCGGGTGCACACAACCACGGCGAATTGCTGCTATGAGCGTTGCTGCCAGGGTTTCTCGAGAGATGGGTGTCAAGCTTGGGCATGCCGTCGGTTATTCCATCCGTTTTGAGGATTGCACCTCGGAGAAGACTGTTTTGAAATACATGACAGATGGAATGCTGCTGCGAGAATTCCTTGTTGAGCCAGATTTGGCAAGCTACAGTGTGGTGATGGTGGACGAGGCTCACGAGAGAACACTGTCAACGGATGTTTTGTTAGGATTGCTCAAGGACATTGCACGATATAGACCTGATCTTAAACTGATAATTTCAGGTGCTACTCTCGATGCTGAGAAGTTCAGTGACTTCTTTGATTCGGCCAAGATTCTAAGAATCCCTGGGAGACGGTATCCGGTTGATATACACTACATGGAAGCACCGCAGGCTGATTACCTAGATGCAGCAATTGTGGCTGCACTTCAAGTACACGTGACACAACCGCCTGGGGACATATTGGTTTTTCTCACTGGTCAGGAAGAAATCGAAACAGCGGAGGAGATATTTAAACACAGGACAAGGGGGTTAGGGACGAAAATTAGTGAGCTTATAATCTGTCCCATATATGCAAACCTGCCTACGGAGCTGCAGGCTAAAATCTTTGAGCCCACACCGGAAGGGGCTAGAAAAGTTGTCCTCGCTACAAATATTGCAGAGACCTCTCTGACTATTGATGGGATCAAATATGTCATTGACCCCGGCTTCAGCAAGATGAAATCTTATAATCCGAGGAGTGGGATGGAGTCACTGCAAGTCACCCCGATCTCAAAGGCATCCTCCATGCAAAGGGCAGGTCGGGCTGGTCGAACAGGCCACGGGAAGTGCTTCCGGTTATACACTAGTTACAACTATGACAGCGATTTAGATGATACCACAGTTCCGGAAGTGCAGCGGACTAACCTCGCCAATGTTGTTCTCACGCTCAAGAGCCTCGGCATTCATGACTTGGTGAATTTCGAGTTCATGGACCCTCCACCTTGTGAAGCATTACTAAAAGCCCTGGAATTGTTGTTTGCACTCGGTGCATTAAACAAAGTGGGGAGCTAACTAAAGTTGGTAGACGGATGGCGGAGTTCCCTGTTGATCCAATGCTATCTAAAATGATCGTTGCCTCGGACAAGTACAAGTGCTCAGATGAGGTAATCTCCATTGCTGCCATGCTTTCCACCGGTAGTTCAATCTTCTATCGTCCAAAAGACAAACAATTACATGCTGACACTGCAAGGTTGAGGTTTCACAGTGGGAATGTGGGAGATCACATTGCATTGCTTAAGGTTTACAATGCATGGAAAGAGGCACATTACTCAACGCAATGGTGTTACGAAAACTATGTACAAGTTAGGAGCATGAAAAGAGCAAGAGACATCCGTGATCAACTCGAGCGCCTCTTGGAGAGGGTTGAGATCAAGCTCAGTAGCTCAAATGATTTAGAGGCTATAAAGAAGGCCGTTACATCAGGGTTCTTCCCTCATTGTGCAAGGCTGCAGAAGAATGGGTCTTATAGAACAATCAAACATCCGCACACTGCCCATATACACCCCAGCTCAGGGATTATGGCATTGGAAAATCACGTGCTTCCTAGATGTGTTTTGTACCATGAACTGGTGCTTACTACCAAGGAATATATGAGACAGGTCACAGAGATAAAGCCGGAATGGTTGGTTGAAATAGCTCCACATTATTACCAGTTGAACGGCATCGTTGAGGAGGATTACTCAACTTCAAAGAAGATGCCTCGTGGAAAAGGGCGTACAAGCACTTCAAAGCAAATTCCTAATCTTATTGATTACAGCATATGTGTATAATTAGGCATATGAGTTTTTCTGAAATTATTTTTATATATGTACATCTCCATTTAATTTTGCATGAGAGAATACATAGGTTTATTGTGTCTTTGTGCAGCCAAACTGTATCTTTTTCTGTCATGGTGAATGACTTCCATTAGATAAGTCCGAGGATTCTTTTTCGTATCGACAAAGAAGGATTGAATTTTAACATTTTATCTGTGACATTTTATATGTGCATGGTGGGATGGATATTGCAAATTTCTGTGACTACATAGTTAGTTTCAGGCTAGAAGTTTTTTTCCCCTTCAAGGAAAACAAAAGGAAAAAAGAGGAAAAAGATCAGAGGTTGTGTACTGTCATCAAATTTTCTTATACCCTTAATTTTTCCATAGCTGATGCTGAGTAGTTGGGATTGAAACTTACTGGAGTTTAGTCAGCATTGTGAATGCTTTATTCTTAGATTGTACTACTGGTAGTCACAGTTCTACCTGGAATTCATTATTTCAAGATCAATTATTTTCCTTGATGGGTTCCCAAATTCGGCATTTGTACTTGTTTTGGTGTTTTTGGTTTTGTTCTTCATGTCTCTCAAGAAATTTGGGCATTTGTTATATCAGTGTGATATTATCTTTTTCTTTGAATGATTTTGTTTCCAGAAAGGAATGCTTGCTTTTGACGTGGCTCAGTTTGATGGGATCCTCAAGAAGATTACGGAGTTCAATAATAATCTACTTTCTGAGCAGGTTGGTTCTCAAGTTTGAAAGTTTCAGTTTGTTTTCCAAATAGATGCCAGCGTTATAACTTGTTATCACTCAATTGGAATGGAATAGCTTTAGCCCTTTGTACATATTTACTTTGTAGCAGACTCTGCCTTCTTTATAACTTTTTGGAAGTTCTCTTTTAATAAGCTTTCGCCAACCTTTGAATTATGTTTTCTCAATTTTCAAACTTCCTATTTGCTGTGCTCATCTTCAACATATATTTTAATCTACCTCCACCCTTTGACTAAGTATCATGAACAGTTGACAACTTACATCATTTGTTGATGGTGATATTATCTGGTAGTTTCAGCATATATGTACGTATGAAAAGGGTGTAAATAACTCAGGATATTTCGTGCTTGGCCAGCTCTATGGCCATTGCAGGCCATGGTGGTGGGTTGTTTTTCTATTTAAACTTGATTTAAAGTTAAAAAAATTTGAACGGATATGAGTGTAATTTCATCAACAAAAGATTTGGGGATTAAAAGAGCAGGATTTTGGCTTTAAATATAATCCCATAACTGTCAAATGCAAGTGTATGATTACAGTTGTGAGTCCAATTCAAATATCATTGATTCATTAGTGTTGTTTGAGCAAGGGAAAACTTTGATATGATTCTGTAACTCATTTAGTCACAAGGAAATTTGTATCATGGCTGCAAGCGTAATCTTAGAGTGTAAAATCATTTAGAGAAGCTTCAGCGAGTCAGACTTATGGCCAGAGTCCCAGCCTTCTATTAGCGAGCACGATTTGCAAATCATGAACTTCAAAAAAGGTTGCATTTAAAAATCAAGTTCAAATTTTCATTTAAATAATATTCTCATCATGTTGGTACATTTCAGCTTGTCGGGATTTTGATTCGTGAGCGAAAATTTTCCACAAAAACAATTATGTACTCTGGATAACACTCTAAAACATTGTTTTGTATATAATACAAGCTTTTGCTGCTTTAGTAGAAAGACATCTGTACAAACAACAGATACATAGGGACATAGGTGTGTACCGCAGGGTCAGAATCACTTCCTGAACAGAGTGCAAAATCCAAATGAGGTTCAGGATGCTCTATTGCATACGCTTTTCTGCATCTCCAACCTTGAATTTTGTTTTCATGGAAAACAACAGCCGCAGCTACTGGAGGGAAATAAGCTCATTGCTCTCTTGAACGGCATCAAACTATTACCCTGCCACTTTATTTCATCTATATATACACTAGCCTCTCCACACGCGCTTTTTTATTGATAATCATAAACATAAACATAAGGTGTACGTTCTATTAGGTTCTAATTAGCAAAAGAGTGGGAAAATAATTGAACTATTTCTAATCAACTGGAATTAAAACATTTTTTAATTCTTCCTTTATATAGATTGAAAACAATCAATCCTAGGACTCCCATGAGCCAAGAGTGACATCTAGCAATATATCAAGGTTGCCTAAGCTAACTAGAATAGACGAAGTACATATTCAGTTGGAATTGCAATGCAATACGGTGCTTCTCTTATATAATATTTTGAATCATATTATTGGGGTATGGATTGATTATATCAAACCCCTAATATGATCTATAACCTCATGTGATGCAAAAGAACATGATTAAGAACCACTTTCTAAATTATGCTCAAATACTTTGGCGAAGATTCACTGAATCACATCTCAAAACATTCTCCTTCTTTATTGAAGATAGAGATTACTTATTGTACATTCACATGCTCTTATGATGAATTAAAAAACCCAATAACTCATAAGATAAATATTTTACGACTTGTCTTTGTGAGCTATCAAAGATTAATAATGCATTGCATGCAACCATGATGCCTCAATTCTAAGGACTAATTTGCATTATTGCAACTATGAGTTCTCGTTTGACATGTAGATAAAATTCCATACAAGAACTTCGGTTAATTGAGTTCAATTTACTCAATCAATATTCAACACTCACATACTTGTATTAGTGTCATCTATACAAATGGTTTGAGACTAACCATCCTCCTAATTGAGCATATATAGTATGTGCTAATCTTGACGGTTTATCAATGCTCATTTAACAACCCTACGATTAGGAACTTTTGGTATATCATGGTTAGAGATTAAAGGTCTCATGAATCTAATTTTCTTTAGATTACTTCATCTGATATTTCATTATCCCCAGACTTTATTTCTTTAATCGATGTAAAAGATAACAAAATAAATTTACTCTTTATTTATCATATACGAAATGTATTGTAAGAACATTACATCAAATATATTGACTCTTAAGGCACATTTCTAACAAGTTACTCCAAGAATTTGAAAAACATCATATTCTTGTTATTGTTGGTGAAATTGGATCCTGAAAAACTACATAAATACCTCATGAGGTTGGATACCCAAAGCGAGGGAAGAATGGGTGCACGCAGCCCAGCAAGTTGCTACTATGAATGTTACTTGAGAAATGTGATTCAAGCTTGTACATGAGGTTGGTTATGAGAGAACGCTCTTGACCGATATTCTATTTGGATTAGTAAAGGATATTGTTTGATTTAAACCCGAATTTAAAATGCTAATCTCAAGTGAAACTCTTGATGCTAAGAAATCTAGTGACTATTTTGATTGTGTCCTGGTTTTTTATTTTTCAGAAAAGTGACATCTAATTGATAGTCTACACAAAAGCACCACAACCTTATTATTTGAATGCAGCCATTGTTACTGCAATTCAAATCCATGTGATATAAGCACTTGGAAACATATTGATCTTTCATACTGGTCAAGAAGAAATTGAAACAAGAATAGAAATATTGAAACACAAGATAAGGGGCCTGAAAAGAAAAATTGGTAAGTTAGTTATCTATGCAAACTTGCTTCCTAGTTATCACTACAATTTTTTTTAATTTCTTCCAATATCTCAAATATGAAAAGAAATGAATCATTTCATAAAACATGGAAAATGACTCACTTCATCCACACAAATTTTCCTTTTATTGATAATGTTTCTGAATCATAGCTCTCGCGCACTTATTATAAGTTAAATGACGAACTTATCATGTAAAAGTCATTGATAGGACAACATTCACCTCTTTTATGTGACAAAACTTATCATGTAAAAGTAATTTATCACGTAAAAATAACCATAGCTCTTGCACAAGAGTAATTTGACTGTTCTAGGAACAGAAAATCTTATGCATGCCAACTGTGAAAAGTTCTCCGATGCAGCGTGAAAATTGATTTGGCTAAACTTTAGCCTAAAACATGTAACTCTAGAATCTATTTGAGAAGATATGAGGAAACCTTAAGGTTTATTTGATAAACTGGAATAACAAAACATAACCCTAACCATGGATAAAGTATGCTTAAATATTCCTAGATACCCTTAGGAATAACAAATGAATTAAAATAGGAAAATAACAAAATTTCCAAAAATTGTAAAAACTATAAGTCTTTAAAGCTGAATTTCGGGCTACTAAGTTATTTCCAATTCCCGAAAAAACCCATACGTTATAGCAAAATAATGAGTTTTACTCGTGACATTGTTCCCTTCAAATCAACAAATCATGAGCCCAAATATACAACTTACCTGATTTACACTTACATGCATGTCGCTCCAACTCCTCTTCGCTAGCTTTCTCCATATGTTCTACATCATTCTCAATAAACTGAAAGAAAGTTAGAAACAATATGAACACTATTAGGGCCAAAATTTGGTGGGATACTGCTCTATGTCAGTTGGAGGCACGTGTACTCAAATTGAAAAGATTAACCAATTGCTTTGACTGGACATACTGGTGTCCAGAAATTACAACAACCATGCGACCTTGAGATTTTGTGAAGATTCGTTTACAACCAAAAATTGACTAGGCCATCCAAAGTCTCCATAAAACCTGTAACGCCATGCTCGGATGCTCCATATATATAACTCCGGTTATTGGGCACTTACGTTTGCTCATGATAAAAGTTTAACTCTCTTTCTCGTTATCGATACTTCAATTTTAGGTCTATTCTATACACACAATAAAAATAAATTCAAGTATACAACTCTTGACATGAAGACATGAACATTTGTTATAAGCTTAAAGATGTGCAAAAAGTCTTGAAATGCAGACATCAGACAGATACAAATGAACATTTGTTATTAGGTTAAAGCTGTGCCCCATAAAAAACGTGAGCTGTCCAGCCAAATTGAAGAGGTCAGAGACTCAAATTATATATGGTTGGTTGGTCCATAAAAGCTAAGCTAAAAGGGGGCAGCAGCACTTAGAAAAACAAAAACCAAAAGCCAGCAAACTCAAAAGGGCTGAAAGGTGAAGGTCAAAGCTAAAACAATTTGTATGATTGATATGAAATAACTGGTTTTTTTCGTGGGATTTCCATTGTAATTCCTTGGAGGGATTACTGTACAACCAATTTGTCCAGGTCAAAGGCTTTGCATGCTGCCAAAAGGTTCATGCCTTTCCTTTCTTTTCATTTTTTTAAAGGGAAGAGGGCTATCCTTTGTGCTTTTCCAAAAATAAAATATGACAAATTAATTAACAATGCCTATTAGATAAAAAATTATAATTAACAATGCCTAAGTTCTGGCTTGTAAAACTAATTGCCCTGGGACTAATTTGAAGTTGGGGTGGAATAAATTCAAGGGACAAAGGCCTGTCATTGTGGAGAGTTCGCAACTTCTTGATGATAAACAACATAGTTATCACCTTTGGTTTTTTATGTTTTTTTTTTTTTTGTTGACATTATTGGTTCTTTATATTTTTAATAAATAGTTTAACATTTAAAATTTTTAGAAAAAATTTAATTAAAAAAAGATACAAATTTTAAAACATAATTTATTATTTTTATTCAAATCCACTTGGCATGTTATTATTGAACATGAAAGCTCCATATATATGTCATACATGTCACGTCAAATTCGTTATGTTCTGGTAAAATTTATGTTAAATTGATGAAAATTTCAATAGAACCTAATAGATTTGACGTGACATGTATGTAGAACCTACATGTCCAGTAATAACTGCCAAGTGGATTTGAATAAAAAAGAAATTATGTTTTGAAAGTTTTCTCTCTTTTTAAAATATTTAAAATATTTTAGATGTTAAACTATTTTTTGAAGGGTTTAGGTTTGTTCAAGAAAACCTAGCGGATTTAACGCACCATGTATGTGGAGCTTACATATCCATTAATAACATGCCAAGTAGATTTGAATAAAAAAAATGTATGTTTTGAAATTTTTCTCTATTTTTTTAAAAAAATTTATATAAAAACATTTCTTCATTTAGATCCACTTGACATTTCTCATTGGCTATGTACACACCACAGGTGTCATGTCTGCAATTTAACAAAAAAATTTAACGAAATCTCACAATGGGATCAAATTGATGTGTGAGGTGTAACATAAGTACCAATTAGGGGTGGGCATCTCATCCAAATTATCCGTATACCGACGGTTTGGTTTGGTTTGGTTAAATAATTATTTTTTAATTTTAATTATTCCGATCCGATCCGTACCGAAATGTTTGGTTTGGTTAACGGAAACAAAATTCCTAACCCGACAGTACCAATCCGATATTTACACTTACTTTATTATTTAAATACAAAACAAGAAACCAAAGATAAATACGAACAACATTTTGTATCACTCCTTTATCATTACTGTATCACTTATTTCTCACCATTGTATCACTGCTTTATCACCATTTTATCACCGCTTTATTACCACTATATCACTTCTTTATCACCATTGTATCACTTACCCGAGTACTGTAGTACTTTTTGGTCATAGAGGAATTTATGAACTTCCTATGTTTTCCAGTTTCAACCTTTGTCCCTTTTTCACTTGTAACTTTCCAACTGTTGATCTAACTTTTATATTCTTTGTATGGTTGGATTCAGCATGAAAAACTAAAGAACCCAGCATGAAAAATTGTCAAAATCATTTGCATAAATGTAGAGAATTCAATAAAAAGAACACTCAAAGGTTCAAACAATAAACACAAGTGGCTTCTAGTACATCTTGAGTACATATCGAATGATATAGTCACTAGATTATTTGATTTCATACTTGGATGAATTAGACTATTGGATTTTTATATTTTACAAGGATAATTTGGTGTGTTTGTTCAAGAACTTATGTTATGTGAAAGTATTATAAATTGTATTTTTATTAGTATGTTTTTATTATGGTACTACCGGCGTACCGGCCAATCCGAACCGAGTATTAGGTTAACCGATCCAAAGTCTACGAAGTCTTTGGTTTGGTTAACGGAAGAGTTTTCTACCGTTCCGAACCGATTCGTGCCCAAGCCTAATACCAATAATGTCAGAAGAAAATATAAAGGACCAAAGGTGATATTTTCGCAAACATTAGGGACCATTTGTGATTAAACTCAAAATATTTAAAACATTGTTTAATCCACATAACATCCACATCAGCAATCAAAATTTTTTTTTTTACGGAACCTGACGGCGGGACCAAATTAATGTGTGAGGTATAACATAAGGGACCAATTATGTCAGAAAAAAAGCATAAAGGATCAAAAGTGATAACTTGACAAACCTTAGAGACCATTTGTGATTAAATCTGTAAATATTATAAAAGATTACCAAACAAATAATTTAACAAAGAACATAAAATCAAAAAATCATTTTTCATCAAATTAGTAATTATAATTAACCAAAAAAAAAACATATGGCCAATGGATTTAGTTTTTATGAAGAGCTCTTATTAATGTATTAAAATATTATATGGGATCGCCTTAAAAGAAGAAGTGAATATAATTTCTTTTTGAAGGTGGATATACTATAGATTAAGTTGGAACAAGTATAGGGTTAATCATTTTATTAGTCTCTAAATTTAGATCCGATTTGTATTTGAGTCCCTCAATTTTCTAAATTGTTTTCGTGGTCCTTTAACTTCACTTTCGTTAGGGCAAAAGGTATTGCAATCAATTTTGTTAACTTTTTTTGTTAAATGTAAAGGCAAAATAGTATTTTTATATTAAAACCAAAAAAATGAATTAAAAATTATATCTTTAAATTAACAATTGTTGAGGCCCAAAAAAGTCCATGGTTGGGCCCAAATAAGTTTTCGGTCCAATACGCTACTATATTAAGAAAAGTCACATATTTGAGTACACGAAGGCTCGTCATATGCGAGTCATACCACACGCGCCATGCCAAATAAATAATTCATCATATTAGGAATCGAGATTAAGATTATAAAATGCATTATCTTTGCAAATTCATGCTAATTATCCCTTCGGACATAATAATTGAAAGCACGCCAAGCGATATGCCATGCCAAGCGACATGCCATGCCAAGTAGGAAATCATTATTACACACCCAACCATTCTACAAGCCTAAGTGGGCCCAAGCCACTCGAATGCCGGAGGCTTACTTGAGTGGGTTGTGGTATGGATTGTAATAAATCAATATGAGGCCCATTGATGGGCCGATAAATGGAAAGTCTCGGGTTCTTGGGAGCCTCAAGACTGCTCATTTCTTGGCCCAAACATAGGTGAGCACAAGAGAGAAAGTAATAGCCCAAGCAAAATAACCTAACCAAAAAAACCCAACCAAAAATAAGCCCAATCAAAATAGTCTATTAACTCAACCAAAAAGCCCAAACGTTTTAGATAGCCCATATGCTTGATAAACCATCTTAGCCCATACAACTATCATAATAAGCTACAAAGGCACCAACACCTAGCTGGAGAAACAAAAGTCACGAATGGGAGGTCTGGAGGTTCATTAAATAATGCTGCTAGAAGTTACAACACATGGAGGGAGCATATTCCAAGCAAGAAACATTCAAAATACCAAAGAATATTAGCCTGCGAGCTGCCAGAAGCACCCTTTGAACCAGCATGTATATTCAATTCCTTCCCTCATCAGACCTAGCCTTGGAAGAGGAGAGAAAAGAAGGAAGAAAGATGGCTGAAAATAGGAGTGTGAAACAATTGCGGAAAAGGTGGTCTTGAGCTCCAAAAAATCCATGATTTTGTGCAAATGGGCAGAGAAGATTTCACCAAAAAAGGATGATTGAAGGGATGAAGGGAGAAAGGAAGGGAAAGACTTGACAAAATGGGATGGAAACCATTAGGGTTTCTTGGAAAATGTCAGCTTTCAACGGCTATAAATTGAGGCCTTTTCTACCTAACGGAAGCAACCCACATCTAGAGAGCAAGCTTCATCTCTCACCATGAAATCTCTGCAATTTCGTGCCCTATTCCTCCATCTCCTCCCACTTTCCATTTTTCCATGCCATTCTAGAGTCTGACATAGCTTTTGTCAAGCTGTTGGAAACTTACCCAAACCACCAAATACTTCACAATTAGCCACAACTCAGACCCAGAGAGCAAGCTTTCTCTCTAACTTACAAAACCCAGCAATCTCGTGCACTGTTAATCTTCTTCTCCATTTTGCTCTTCTGGCAGCTGCCGAAAGAACTCTGCTCTTCATTTTCCCTTTCTTAGCCAAATCTCTTATAAAACTTCTCATTCTTTACCCTAACCCTCAAAGCAAGCCTAAATTTTCTCTTAGTGCTAAACTCATGTTGATTTTGCTCTCATGCCACATGCCACTCACGCTGAGCTTGAGAGTTTATCTGTAAGTATGAAGAAATTACCTGTAAACTGCTATTATTTTGATTGGTGAAGGTAACCAAAATACTTCCTAAGGCTCTACTGCCCTTTCGAGGTATTTTGAGGCTTAATTTTCGAACTCAGGCAAAGGGGACAATTTCATCATCTTTTACAAAGATTTCAACCCATTTGCGCTACTGGAGGAAAAGTCCCCTACAACAATAAAAGAAAAAAATATCAAAAAAAGAAAAGAAAAGAAAATTCAAGTTTGAGGGAGTAGAAATCGGGATATAGGAGGAGAGAGAGTTTAATTTTAATTTTTTATTCATATTTTAATAAATTTAATACAAAAATACCATTTTGCCCCTATATTTAACAAAAAAGTTAACAAAATTGATGGTATGACCATTTGTTTTAACGAAATTGAAGTTGAAGGACCACATGAATGATTTTGGAAATTAAGGAACTTAAATGCAATTCAAGTCTAAATTCAGGGACTAATAAAATGATTAATCCACAAATATATAATACAATAATAATAAAATAATATATATGATAAAACAAGTAAAAAAATATTAGGAGCCCTCCTAAAACTGGGGCCTTGTGCAACACAATATGAAATTCTAGGAGTTGTAAGGAAGTTTTGCCCCAAAAAAAAAAAAAAAACTAACAAGTATTTTTCATTTTGAAAGTTGAGTCCTTGCATTGCCATTTATCTATTGTCTTAGGGAGTTTCACTAAAACACCCAAAATATAAATTTGCCATTTATAGACAACTATTGTCAATTAAATTTACTCAGTTTTGCAATACAAATATAAATTATGTATTGGAAAGAAAAAAAATTCACGCCACCACAAGACACGACAAATATAAATTTTCACGATAAGTTGCCCAGAGTATGCCGGTCACTTCTCTATTGAGCCAACTCCAGGCCCAATCTTTGACCAAAAAAATTACTTCAGGCCCAATTAAAATTTCTCCATTGACCCAACCAAAAGCCATTTGGCTCACTTTCTTTTTTCTTTTTCTTTTTTCTTAATTAATGAAAGGCATTTGCTTCACTTTCAAGTCGCGAGCAACGCATTGCCAGATGAGAAGCCATTAAATAACCAAAATCCAAAGCTCTGTTTTTCTCAGATCCATCTCTCTTCCATTTCGATCTCTCATTCCGTTAATTGTACCTCACTGAATTGCGAGCCCAGAGAACGACGTGCCGTTTCAGGACGTAAAGATCCGAGTCCGTGCAAATGGAGTCTCCGCAAGGCGGATCCGACCGAGACAAGTCGAGCTCCTCCTCTTCCCCCATCTCCGTCGTCTCCAATTTCTGGAAAGGTATCTTTCAATTTGGTGATAGCTTTAGTTTATGCTTTCAGTTGAAGCCTTGAGTTGTTGTTTTGCTTGAAGAATATGAGAATGGTAGCATCCACAACTTTTTTCTTCATGTAGCTCTGCAATTTGCTTTTGTATCGTCACGTCTAAATGTTATTGATTGGATTCTATGTTACTAGAAATAGTAGTAACAAACTAGCTTTGATTTATGCTTCATTTGGATCGCACACAATTTGTTCATATTTACAGCAATGATGCCATTAACTA
Organism: Prunus mume; assembly: GCF_029339155.1. Lineage (NCBI taxonomy): Eukaryota > Viridiplantae > Streptophyta > Magnoliopsida > Rosales > Rosaceae > Prunus > Prunus mume. The sequence goes on along the minus strand of NC_142703.1, from coordinate 17,102,957 downwards.
ATATTATTGGGCTTTATCGCGTTTTGTGTACAATTATTAAGTATTGGAGTAAAAGTTAACTAAATCACATAATAGTAGTGAGAGTGGAATGAGTTTATTCATAAGAAATTGCAGAAGGGCTTGAAATTTGCATAATGGGAATAAAAAGTATTCATAGATGATGCCTCATGGACTGACCACTGTGACGACCTAGGTTTTGGGTTGCGTAATGAATGAAACAGGAACATCATTCTAAAAAGTATTTAATAATGGCTGATTTTGTTTTTCATTGACAGAATTTGATTTGGAGAAGGAAAAAAGTGTACTGGATGAGCAAGGGCTCAGGATAGCTGAAAATCAAGAAAACAGCCAGAAGAATAGGCGGAAGCTTGCAGAGAGCACTAGAGGTATGCCGTTTTATATTCTCATGATCAGACTAAATGTACTTTGTTTACATTGAAGGGATTTCTCTAATAGTAGTTGGTCTAGTGAGGGAAGAGGACTACCTCTCCCTGGGCCAGCCTGAATTACTTCTTGAAAGTGGAGATCTTGGGTACCTTGTAGAGGCCTTTTTTCTGTGATTTAATTGTTCCATCTCATTTTGCATGATAAAACATATTTGTTAATTTACAAATTGTTTTGCTGACAGATTTCAAGAAAGCTTCCCAGAGGAAAAGCTAAATCTTTTTAACTCTTTACTTAGAGGTTACCAAGAAGAAGTTGATAATCTGACCAAGAGAGCAAAGTTTGGGGAGAATGCTTTTCTTAACATCTATCAAAAACTTTATGAGGCTCCAGATCCTTATCTGGCTCTTGCTTCAAGTGCTGTAAGTGCCAGAATACTTCATTTAGCTTTCCATGGCAGCTAGTTTTTAATATTTTCTTGAAATATCAACCTTGAGTTGGTGCATCCTTTGATCCTTATACATTAATGCGAATGAACTTCAATGATGTTAAGCATTATATGCATGAATTAAATAACTTAGGTGATTCTCTTTGAACCAAAAAAATTGCTCTTTACACTTATGTCTTTGGTAAATTTTGAAATCCAATTTTTCCCTCCAAACAATTGAGGGGAAAAAAACTTTCCCCCTACCTCAGGATATTTCAGTGCTTGGCCAGCTCTATGGCAATTGCAGGGCATCATGGTGGTGGGTTGTTTTTCTATTTAAACTTGATTGAAAGTTAAAAATTGATGATGGGTATGAGTGTAATTTCATCAACAAAAGATTTGGGGATTAAAAGAGCAAGATTTTGGCTTTAAATATAATCCCATAACTCTCAAATGCAAGTGTATGATTACAGTTGTGAATCCAGTTGAAATATCATTCATTTATTAGTGTTGTTTGAGGAAATTTTCAGTGGTTGCTTGTTCATATAAATGAACTGGAAAAGTTCTATGATCAAAATCCTGCATCATTTGTTGACTCCATGTTGTATCTCTTGTGTGTACTCTGCTCTTTAGCTGTGTGCTGTGTCTGTATGTTTCATTAGTAAACTTGTATCTCATCTCCTGCAGGAGCAAGATCTGAAATTGTCTGAATTAGAATCTGAGAATAGGAAAATGAAAGTAGAGCTTGAAGAATTCAGGACAGAAGCAACTCATTTAAAGAATCAACAGGCAACAATAAGAAGACTTGAAGAGCGCAACCGTCAGTTAGAGCAACAGGTGGGCTATGTTTAATATTAATTTTCTAAATTAAAAAACACCACTATATCTTTTGAGGTGGTTTGAAACTTTCAATTTCTCAATATGGCAACTGAATTTTTTTATTGGTAATGCAAAGTATTTACTAATAGCATCACTCCATCTCAAGTTAGACAAATGAATTGGGTTGATAAATGGTTTCTTCCAGGCTCTCTCTTTGGTGAGGTATCTCTTAGTTAAAGGTGGATGTAAAATTGTAATCATGTAAACAGTTTTTTTAAATGCAAATGATCATTACCTTCATTTATCATGCCATGTGCTCTTGTAGTTAGTTCTTTCCAATTTTTTTTTTTTTTTTTTATGAATATCATTATGTTACTTTGTTATAATAATTAAAATGTAATTGTAGGAGTATTTGGCCATATTGGAAATTTAGAGCAGAACAAATATACACTCTTTAATCAGTGGTCATATCTCTTTGTAATGAGTGAACTTTCTCATATGCTGTCAGATGGAGGATAAAGTTAAAGAAATTGTGGAGATCAAGCAACGCAGTTTTGCAGAAGAGAACCAGAAAATGCTTGAGGTCCTAAAAGAAAGGTAACAATTCCTGTCTTATAGCCAGATTTATTTGAATGATGTCAGGGAAATTCTACATGATATCTCTGAATGGTTTTGTTTTGTGTCTTTTGATGTCTTATTGAAACTTCACTTTATACAGAGAGCAATTGTTGCAAGATCAATTACGACAAGCTAAAGACAGTGTTTTCAATATGCAGAAATTACATGAGCTTGCTCAAAGTCAATTGTTCGAGCTTCGTGCTCAATCTGGTGAGTGCCAAATTTCCTGATTTCTTCTCTAGAACATCTTTAATACATTCGCAAGATCCTCTGATATCATATTTTAGAAGTCATCTATCTCTCAAGCAAATATGATAAATTTTATTGAAGCACATCATGTTTTGTCTACTGATTTCAGATGAAGAGAGGGCAACCAAGCAATCTGAGGTCAATCTTCTGATGGATGAAGTTGAACGGGCCCAGACACGGCTTCTTAGTCTTGAGAGGGAGAAGGTGTGTGCGAAACCCAAAAGTTTTTATGTTACAAGATGAGTTGTTCATAATCCACTTTCAACATTCATTGTACATTCTTTATTTATAGCTGTTGCATTGTAGTTTCATACTCATTTATGCAAATAGATCATACGTTGTGAATTTTCATTGTTTGTTAAGGTCCAGGCTGCCACAATCATTGTTTATTCAATTTCTTGATTTTGCTTCTTGCAGTAAATGGTTCTTCATTGTTGAAGCCCCATTTTTCATTGAACATTTTGCAGGGACTTCTGCGCTCCAAATTAGACACAGCAAATGAAGACACTGAAAATAAGAACAGGTGAGGTACTTCAGAGTCTTATGTGTACTTCTATTTCCCCGGAGACTATGGTTTCAATTTATTTTCGTTGTCTTTCAGATGATAGTTATTTTATTCCATGAACAACGAAAATACAAAGGCCCTGCCTTAGAAATTTGGAATTTTTAATCTTAAAAATACATAATGTTTGTTATTTTATTGCAAAGATTCCATGAATTCTATTCTATGTCAAATATATTGCTGCTCTAACAAACTAAGCATAGTATTCGTAGAATTAAGAACTTATTAAAAGAAAAAAAAACAAATAGAAAAGAACTTCTTCCAATATTCTAGTGATGGAAGTAACTGATTGAATGAGTCTCTGCTATATTCTCTCGTTCATTCTTTGTATGCATCAATCCTTTACCACAAGTATGTTAGTCGCAAATTGCAATCCACTAGTCCAGTGGATAGTATATACTTGAAAATTTTAGAAGAGAAACTTATCAGCCATCTGTATAGGAAAAGTTTAGATGAATGTTTGTGATCTTCACTTGGGTAACCTCCCTTCATCCTTGAGCTTGTCGGATGTTAAAGTTTAATGAGAGGGTGTCGTCTTGAATTGCTTTATTAGAACAGCCCTTGGTACCAGTTAGGGTGGACTTATATTCTAGTAACATGTTTCGTGACTTTTTGGCATCCTATTGCCATAGTGTCGGATTTTGGGTTTTTACCCTGCTCTATAAGTGGGATTATAGATATTTGATGTATCTATAGTATTCTGTTCCTCCATTGAGATTAAGCTTTTGTATAGATTGGTTCTTTTGTCTTTGGGTTATCTTTTTATATCTTAAGTTTATTGCTGTGCTACAGTGATACTTCAGATTCAAATAGCATCCTTGAGAATTCTTTAATTGCCAAAGAGAAGATCATCGCCGAACTCAACATGGAACTGCACAATATTGAAACAACATTATCAAATGAAAGAGAGGAACACCTGAACGAGATCAAGAAGTTGAACGCATTGCTCATTGAAAAGGTATACTAATTTTATTGCTTCACCTCACTGAAAGATCCTAGTCTTGCTTTGTAGTTCTATGATGCTCCAGAAACTGAAGTCATGCAGTCGCCACCTTCTCATCTGATGACCTGTGTTATATAATTGAGCTCCCAGCTCCTCTTCTGTACCACAGTTTATTTTAATGTCTTCTCTTTTCCTCTAATTCATGCCTTTTAATTAAGGAAGCTGCTCTCGAGGAGATGAAGAAAGAGCTTCAGGGCAGGCCAACAACAAAACTGGTTGATGATTTGCGTAAAAAGGTGAAAATTTTGCAGGTAATGCCATCTTTCTCTACATTCTTTATCTCAGAAGTTGCCTGTTATAAATTTAGCTTCAGTTTCATGAGTGTTATTGAAAGTTTTTTTTAGTTCTTTTATTGTTTAGTTTTTTTTCTTGTACTTGTTTTCTTTTCTGTTTGGAGAAATTAGAAGGACATAGTTGGTAGGAAACTAATTACTATTTCTTATTGTCAAATTGCATTCACTTTGCATGATGACTGGAATAAATTCACTACGATGTACCGTCACTGTTACTGTTTCAAGTATGTTGTCTATCAGTCTACAATGGGAATCCATGTATGGGACTCCTGTGAAAATAGGCCGGAATGATTGGGGTCATGTTGGTAAATTGAAATGGTAATTGGCATTACTGAGTACACTAATACTTTAGTCCAACCATGATGTATAAGATATGTATTTTACTTGAATAAATCAAGTTCTCTATCAATGATTATTTTAAATGCTTACATCAGTGGTCTATATATATATATATATATATATATATTTTCTGCTTTGTTCTTGTCCATCTTAATTTTATTCTCTTCTATTTATCTCCGGGTTTGTATTGTTTATTTGTTCTCACTTATCTTCTTTTCTTCCATAGAATTCCTTGTTATTTTGAAGCATTGTTCTTATTTTCCTGGTACCCCAACAGTGTTCTGTTAATCTCTCTTTAACTTCACATTATTATATTTGTAGGCTGTGGGTTATAATTCCATTGAGGCTGAAGATTGGGAAGTAGCCACAAGCGGGGAAGAGATGAGCAAAATGGAGTCTCTTCTTCTTGATAAAAACCGGAAAATGGAGCATGAAGTCACACAGTTGAAAGTATGAAGACATGCATGCACATGCAGACGCATTTGATTGGATTACTGTCTAGCTCTTGTCAGATATTGATACGTATTCTATTACTAATCTGTCATTTTGTCTGATGTATATTTTATTGTGCTGCTTTCAGGTCAAACTTTCGGAGAAAGCATCGTTGCTGGAAAAAGCTGATAGCAAGACAGCAGAACTTACAGTAAAGGTTAATGAACAACAAAAGTTAATCCAAAAGTTGGAGGATGACATACTGAAGGTGGGGATCAATGGCTCATTGGGGGTCTGAATGAGTGTGTTACTTTTGGCTTCCATGATATGAACTATATAAAGTATATGGATATATTTGACTTTTTTTTTTTTTTTTCCAGTTACAATTTTGACAAATGGAGTTACTTTAGATTTTATAAATATGTAATGAGTTAGGTATTGGCATAAACGCATTCAAACTCTCATGCACATATGTGCAACCATCATATGATGCATAACTATGTATGCTAGTTGCCCCCACGATTCCCTAAATTTTTACTTTTCCCTTTCTAATGCAGGGCTATAGTTCCAAGGATAAGAAAGGAAGCCTATTTGATGACTGGGATCTTTCAGAGGCTAGGAGCACTGAGGTGTCTGAGGTACCCCTCATCTGTCTCCCTGCCTCCCCTCTACATATCTCCGTTTCTCTAATTTTTGACAAATATTTTTCTCCACATAAAAGTCCATCAGTCTTAAGGTCAATAATTTCGAAAATATACTTCTTTGCTGCAATAATGTATGCATTCTCTTTCCTTCCTGGCTGCTTTGTTAGTATTAGTCCTCAATCAAAGATTTTTATTCCTGGGAGATATCATGATGTTAAGGTGTAAGAAAGTTTGAAATCACCTAGTTAATTGTATTGTTATTGGGTAGTCCTCATTGAAGCATATCATGCATTCTTAGCAAAATATATCAAGTTTTGTCTTTTTGGTTTTTGAAAATTCGAGAGTATGTCCAACGCATGCTGATGCCTGTGGATCACTTCAGCAACCTGTGCAGTAAGTTTTGGCAGGTTTTAGACTGCATGCCAGTGCTTTGGTATATTCAGTTAATAACTTTGGTGATGATTGTCAAATTTGTTCACAATTATTATATCACTGGTACCCAGCCTATTTGGTTTCGAGCCTTTTGACAATTTAATCGTCAAAATATGTAACATATTTTTGATTAATATACTTGTGAACTTTCTGTGCTAATTGCTAATTTGTAGTTAAGTGATAGATCTTGACATGTACTATAAATTCCATATTACTCGCTTTGGTTAAGTAATCATTTGGTTTCACATTAATTTATCTTATTCTAGATCTAATAGCCTTTCTGAATCAGAATGCAGATCAAAAGCACGTTTCCTCGGACCAAGATCAAAGCTCAATGCTTAAGGTTATCTGTAACCAGCGAGATCGATTCAGGACACGCTTGAGAGAGACAGAAGAAGTATGTTGTTTACTTTCAAACATCCATAATTGCTTTAGTTTTTTAATCTGCCATATCATATGGCTAGATTACTGGTCCAATCATTTGACTGTGCTGACTGATTTTGTTGTATTAGGAAATAAGGCAGTTGAAGGAAAGGATAGGAGCGTTAACAGCAGAACTGGAAAAGACAAAAGCTGATAATGTTAAACTCTATGGAAAGATTCGTTATGTTCAGGATTACAGTCTTGAAAAAGTAGTTTCTAGAGGATCAAAAAAGGTACTCTACATATGTTGCTATTTTCATCCCATTATGTGCTTTTAGTACCTTTTTCACTTTTTTGGTCAGAGTGCTTTTAGCTCCTTAATATATTCTGTTCCTTTTTGTGGTAATTTCAGCCTGCAGAGGATCTTGAAAGTGGTTTCTCCTCAGATGTTGAATCCAAATACAAGAAGATATATGAGGATGACATAAATCCTTTTGCAGCCTTCTCGAAAAAGGTTGCTAATTTTTACTTTTTGGTGAAATTATACGTTTGTTATCAAAGATGCTTTCATCCTGGAATTTATTCTTTTTTACTTTCCTTTATTTGTTAGATATCATATATTAAACTTAATTTACTCGTAACAGGAAAGGGATCAGAGGTACAAGGAGTTGGGTTTCAGGGATAGAATTACACTTAGCAGCGGACGTTTTCTTCTTGGCAACAAGTAAGATCGCATTATGTTATTCTCAATTACTCGGAATGTGCCTCATAAAAATAATTTATATTGGAAAGGGGGTGTGTCCAAACCATTTTTGGGTGCTAATAAAATAACTGTTCAAAGTGTTTTTCGTCTCTAAATACAAACATATTTCAAGTTAATTTACTGAGGAGAATTATCATGCAGGTATGCTCGGACTTTCGCATTTTTCTACACTATTGGGTTGCATATACTGGTGTTCACCTGTCTCTACCGAATGTCAGCTCTGAGCTATCTTAGGTATTGAACTATCCGTTGATTTTGTAGCAGTTTTTATGGTTAGCTTTCTCACCCCTTGAATTATTTATTATTTTTTTATTTTTATTTTTTTTGCAGCAATGGTCAGGAGGATGTAATTATTGGCGATAAACAACTGAACCTCCCACATGCGCTCTAGAATTACATGACAAAATATGTATATAAACCGACCAAAAATTTACCAAACATTATGGTATTCTTTATGTTTCCTCCAGATTTGATTATAACGATATTGGGATTTTCGTTTAATTTATTTTTTTGGGGGGTACCGTGAGAGATATACTGGAAAATTTTCATCCCAATACGTAATTTATTGAAAACATTTATCATGTGACCAAAAGTAGTAACTTATCTGTAACCTACGGTAGTTGCAATTGGTAAAAACGTGCCACGAGTTTAGGTCACAAACTATAGACTAACAATATTTAAAGCTAATAAAGAGAATGAACCCTGAAACGCCTTTTTGAAATCCTACTTGGTGTAGGAAATCCTAGCCCGTGTCAAAAAGGGTTTCAGTTAATAAGCCTGTTTGAAATCCTACTTGGTTTAGGAAACCCTATTCCGTGTCAAAAACGGTTTCGGTAAGTTGCCTGTATAAAGCCTGCTTGAAATCCTATTTGGTTTTTAGGAAATCCTACTTGGTTTGAAATCCTACTTGGTTTAGGAAATCCTCTATGTCAGTCAGTTGCCTATATAAATATTATAAAGTCCTCTCCAAGAAAATGTGTGAAGCATACAGTTTTGGCTGGCCATCCTTAAACGTGTGGTTTTTTGCGTGCATATTCCAATAAAAACTTCACTAGCTAGTTCTGCCAGAACAGGTTTCCAGAAACCTAAACACTAATCCCATCGGTGGTTAACTTCAATCGGATTGGAGATGGGGAAACAGTTCAGGAAGAAGGTTTTGAGTCGAGAAGATGATGAAGATGAGACTGCACAAAACAGAAGAGAGAAAGAGAGAGGGGTTAAACGACAACCAACTTCCCCACATGATGAAGAAAATGATGATGATGGTGGTTCAGAGTCTGAACAAGAGAGATTGCGTGATCAAAGAGAGAGGGAGCAATTGGACCGTAATATAAGGGAGCGGGACGCAGCAGCAACGCGAAAGCTATCAGAGCAAAAGCAGGCTTTTACCACTCGGAGAAGCAATATTGTTGTCGACGTTGAAACTTTAAGAAAAGTTTCAAGACAAGAATATTTAAAGAAAAGAGAGGCAAATAAATTAAAGGAGCTTGGAGAATCTATAGAAGATGGGGAGTACTTGTATAAAGGCGTTAAGCTTACTGAAGCGGAATACAATCGATTAAGTTACGAGAAGAAAATATATGAGCTTGCGACGAAGCATGAGGCTGCTACTCATCATGATCATGATCATGATAGGTACTACAGGATTCCGGAACCCTATGACGATCATGAGGGCGGTGTTAATCAGGAGAAGCGATTCTCGGTGGCTTTACAACGTTGCTGGGATGATGACCTGAATGGCCGGGATAAAAAATCGAACCCTTTTGCAGAACAGAAAGCTTGGGAGGATCAGCAAATTGGGAAGGCAACATTGAAGTTTGGTTCGAAAAACAAAAGGCGAAAATGTGATGAGGAGTATGATTTTGTATTTGAAGACCAGATTGAATTTGTCAAGGCGTCAGTACTACTGGAGGGTGATCAGATGATTGCTAACGGTAATGTTGATGTCGGGAAAGGGCAACCATCCCATCAGTTGGATAAGCTGCGGGAGGAGAGGAAAACATTACCTATCTACTCATTTCGTGAGAGGTTGCTCCAAGATGTTGAAAAAAATCAGGTTCTTATTATTGTTGGCGAAACTGGATCTGGAAAAACTACACAGATACCTCAATATCTACACGAGGCCGGGTACACGAAGGGAGGAAAGAAGATCGGGTGCACACAACCACGGCGAATTGCTGCTATGAGCGTTGCTGCCAGGGTTTCTCAAGAGATGGGTGTCAAGCTTGGGCATGACGTCGGTTATTCCATCCGTTTCGAGGATTGCACCTCGGAGAAGACTGTTCTGAAATACATGACAGATGGAATGCTGCTGCGAGAATTCCTTGTTGAGCCAGATTTGGCAAGCTACAGTGTGGTGATGGTGGACGAGGCTCACGAGAGAACACTGTCAACGGATGTTTTGTTAGGATTGCTCAAGGACATTGCACGATACAGACCTGATCTTAAACTGATCATTTCAAGTGCTACTCTCGATGCTGAGACGTTCAGTGACTTCTTTGATTCCGCCAAGATTTTAAGAATCCCTGGGAGACGGTATCCGGTTGATATACACTACATGGAAGCACCGCAGGCTGATTACCTAGATGCAGCAATTGTGGCTGCACTTCAAGTACACGTGACACAACCGCCTGGGGACATATTGGTTTTTCTCACTGGTCAGGAAGAAATCGAAACCGCGGAGGAGATATTAAAACACAGGACAAGGGGGTTAGGGACGAAAATTAGTGAGCTTATAATCTGTCCCATATATGCAAACCTGCCTACGGAGCTGCAGGCTAAAATCTTTGAGCCCGCACCGGAAGGGGCTAGAAAAGTTGTCCTTGCTACAAATATTGCAGAGACCTCTCTAACTATTGATGGGATCAAATATGTCATTGACCCCGGCTTCAGCAAGATGAAATCTTATAATCCGAGGAGTGGGATGGAGTCACTGCAAGTCACCCCGATCTCAAAGGCATCCTCCATGCAAAGGGCAGGTCGGGCTGGTCGAACAGGCCACGGGAAGTGCTTCCGGTTATACACTAGTTACAACTATGACAGTGATTTAGATGATACCACAGTTCCGGAAGTGCAGCGGACTAACCTCGCCAATGTTGTTCTCACGCTCAAGAGCCTCGGCATTCATGACTTGGTGAATTTCGAGTTCATGGACCCTCCACCTTGTGAAGCATTACTAAAAGCCCTGGAATTGTTGTTTGCACTCGGTGCATTAAACAAAGTAGGGGAGCTAACTAAAGTTGGTAGACGGATGGCGGAGTTCCCTGTTGATCCAATGCTATCTAAAATGATCGTTGCCTCGGACAAGTACAAGTGCTCAGATGAGGTAATCTCCATTGCTGCCATGCTTTCCACCGGTAGTTCAATCTTCTATCGTCCAAAAGACAAACAAGTACATGCTGACACTGCAAGGTTGAGGTTTCACAGTGGGAATGTGGGAGATCACATTGCATTGCTTAAGGTTTACAATGCATGGAAAGAGGCAAATTACTCGACGCAATGGTGTTACGAAAACTATATACAAGTTAGGAGCATGAAAAGAGCAAGAGACATCCGTGATCAACTCGAGCGCCTCTTGGAGAGGGTTGAGATCAAGCTCAGTAGCTCAAATGATTTAGAGGCTATAAAGAAGGCCGTTACATCAGGATTCTTCCCTCATTGTGCAAGGCTGCAGAAGAATGGGTCTTATAGAACAATCAAACATCCGCACACTGCCCATATACACCCCAGCTCAGGGATTATGGCATTGGAACATCATGTGCTTCCTAGATGTGTTTTGTACCATGAACTGGTACTGACTACCAAGGAATATATGAGGCAGGTCACAGAGATAAAGCCGGAATGGTTGGTTGAAATAGCTCCACATTATTACCAGTTGAACGGCGTCGTTGAGGAGGATTACTCAACTTCAAAGAAGATGCCTCGTGGAAAAGGGCGTACAAGCACTTCAAAGCAAATTCCTAGTCTTGTTGATTACAGCATATGTGTATGATTAGGCATATGAGTTTTTTCTGAAATTATTTTTATATATGTACATCTCCATTTAATTTTGCATGAGTGAGAATACATAATTCTGTTGTGTCTTTGTGCAGCATGGAGAATGCCATCCATTAGATAAGATAAGTCTGAGGATTATGATCAACACTAAATTCACTAAAAAAATAAGGGAGATTCACTATTATACCCAATATGAGGGCCCAAATTATAAAAATACTTCATATGAAATGAACTTTATAAACACACCCAAAGCTCATTTACAACATAACAAAGATGCTTTAACTTCTTATAAATTACAAAACTATCATAAATTTCTTAAAACAAGCACAACTCTCAAAATCTCATAAAAATACCCAAAATACTCAATATGGCATTAAAATAATTTAATAATCAATATTAAATTCAATAATGCCACATGTCATTTTTTGGGTTTTTTTTGGGCTTGTTTATAGAAATTCAATGGTGTATGGTTTATCTATAATATTAGTGCTAAGAATGTGTATATCACTAAATATCTCAAAAAATAAACATGGAAAATCAAACCTTGCAGATAGGAAATTCCCAAATTGCACTTCCCAGCTAGGTCTCCTAGGTCTGTAGCGTCCACCATAGCCATGGGACCAATCCGGAGTGGCCTGTTGATTGCTTCGGTTACTTCTTGGGCTTCAGCTTAGGTTACGCAGCCCAGTGTTTGGAAAACTTAATTCCAAGGTGGCCCACTTAGCCAGCCACCAAGCCAAAAAATTTCTCTCTTGAGGAACTATATTTTAATGCAATAAATGAGGACACAAAATTTAGCCGTTAGATCCATAAAGACTGTTGAGATCAAATTTCCCCCCTAACTTACAATAGAGTCGATGAAACCCAAACCCAAAATTAATACCCAGCAAAACACCCAAGAGGTTGAAGTTTGAACACAAAAACCCATAGTGCTAAGAAACATAGCTAAATTGGTTTGGAATTCGGCTTAATGACAGTTGAAGGTAACTTTGTTCCCTAAACCCTGAAAAATTAGTTAGTTTGAGTGGAAGGGGAGAAGCCGTGCCGTATTCCTTAGAGTAAAACCGTGATTCTTCCATTTCGAAAGTGATAGGTGTGAATATGTGTTTCATCGGGATTTGTCAAGCTTTGGGTTGAAGACAACCCGACTACAACTTAAGTTTCTTTTTTAATCCAGTCGTCCAATTTTATCCAACGGTTGCGATATGTCTTCATTTAAGTTCCTCAATTAAGATTTCTCAAGAGAGACAAGCTCCACAAAGCCATCCTACTACTTTGTAATTGATTTTTTTTTTTTTTTTTAAGTTCCGGTCCGATTTCTGGTTAACCCGATTTGTTTCAACAAGAGAGTCCACTATTCTAGATGGAACCTCTCCTTTTTGTTTTTGGTTTTCTTGAAAATAAAGGGAAAAACAATTTTTGAAATTGATCTGGTGAAAGGTAAGGCTTGCAAAGAAAGTAATCTTGTTTCCTAATTTCATAGTTGTGGTCCCTACAACTCTATTATACCAAAACTTGTTCAAAATTCGGATCCTAAAATGGCATGGTTCGCATATATGCAAGCAGCAGAATATACTTACAGAGCATGTGCTGTAATTGACCGGCGAGAAAAAAAAAAAGCAAGAGTAGGTGGATGTAGTGTAGACATGGAAATGATAGGATGCATGTGACTGAACAAAAGCATGGCATTCCATTTATGACAATCTTGGACTCTCTCTCTCCCCTCTTTCTTTTTCCTTTTTGGGGTTTGTTTTTTGTTGCATGCGCTCCATTTCCTCTAGCTTGAGTGAGGAAGATAGATAGAATTAGTCGTCGGCTGTTTTTTTTGGGATGATCTATTCCTTCTCTCTACACATAATTCCTTAAAAACACAAAAAAGTTTTGTGGATTCTGGTCCTTCACGTGACACTATTACATATCACATGCGCTTTAACTTTGCGTCTTTACTTTCCTAATTATTTAAGGTATTAAATATTCTTTTTTCCTTCCCTTAGCACTCTTAATCAGTAAAACTTATGGTAAATTAATATAAAATGCAAAGGATCCTAGGGATGCTTTAGTTTGTACCCTTGTTAATAATTAACATATGCAGGTGGGATGTGAGTATTTTGCAAAATTTAAACATGCTCAACTACGAGGTTGTGTGATTATTAGCCAGCCACAAAGCCATCGTATTAGCTACTGATCATTCCATGGCAACCTCTGGCCTTATGTTATATTGGATATGTTTGTTTATATATTATGTAGGGAAACGTAACGATATCTGATGTGGTGAAGAGGGGCTGCCTCCTTTGTAATACTAGTTGATGGACATTGCTATTTTCTTTCTTCAAAGGTTCTCCTAAAATGGCATGGTTCTATGTTGAATAAATATCAAACAGCAACGAAATGGGTGGTGAGACATGGAAATAATTTTTTGGATGAAAGTCATCCTAAATATAGTTCGCATGTATCGTGTCTGAAATTTTTTACGCATCCAAATGTGCGACTGATGCTGACATTTTCTCTTAATATATAAAGAGTCAAACAATGGAATACACAAGTTATTAATGGTTTAAATTGTCTGTCAAATGATCTTAGTAAAACTCAGGATATAAGCATGGCCATCTTCTTTTTTAGTATTACATGCAAGTACAGTAGGACCCCTCAGCACCACTATAAAACTAGCACACTTGACTTGACTTGACTTGAGTATCATTTCTCCATTCGACCAAAAAAAAAACCGAAAAAGAGTATCATTTCTGCACGATTAACCTTTCAGCCATGGCTTCCTCCACCATCGCTGGCTTCCTCTTCCCTACCTCCTCCTTCCCACCAAACCAGCCCCAAAAATGTTCACTGCCCAGAAACCTCAAGCAATACCATACCGGCAGAGTGCGGTGCAAAGCAACTGACGATGATCACGGTCTCAACAGGAGGAACATGCTGGTTCCTCTAGGAGCCGGAGTTCTATACGGCGCGGCGGGTTTAACCAACCCCTTTGCTTTTGCCTTGCCCGTAGGCCCGGACTTGACCACGTGCGGCCCATCTGAGAAGCCCGACGGATCCACCATTGAATGCTGCCCACCCACCACCACATCCATTCTCGATTTCAAATTGCCCGACCCGGGCCCACTCCGAACCAGGCTTGCCGCCCAAGATCTCGCGAAAGACCCTATTTACTTGGCCAAGTACAAAAAGGCGATCGAGCTCATGCGGGCTCTACCCCACGATGATCCCCGCAGCCTGGCTCAACAGGCCGAGGTTCACTGCTCATATTGCAATAACGGGTACCCGCAAGTCGGCTATCCGAATCTGAAGATGCAAGTTCATTCATGTTGGCTTTTCTTTCCGTTCCACCGCTGGTACCTCTACTTCTACGAGAAGATCATGGGGGAGCTCATCGGGGACCCCACCTTCGCTCTCCCCTTTTGGAACTGGGACGCGCCAGCTGGCATGTGCATTCCGGAGATTTTCACCGACCCCACTTCCTCCCTCTACGATCAGTACCGAAACGCAAAGCATCAGCCCCCGAAGCTCCTAGATCTAAATTTCAGTGGGACAGACGATGAGGTTGACGACGCCACCCGAATCAAGGAGAATCTGACCACCATGTACCAGCAGATGGTGTCCAAGGCTAAGTCGCACCGGCTCTTCTACGGCACCCCGTACAGCGCCGGCGACCACCTGATCCCCGGAGAGGGAAATCTCGAGCTTATCCCGCATGACAATATCCATTTCTGGACTGGTGACCCGAAGCAGGCCCACCGAGAGGATATGGGCACTTTTTACTCGGCAGGGCGGGATCCTCTGTTTTACGCCCACCATTCAAACGTGGACCGCATGTGGTCCATTTATAAATCAAAACTGGGCGGTACGGATATAGAGAAAACTGACTGGTTGGACACTGAGTTCTTCTTCAAACAAGAGAAAGCCGACGGTTTCCTTTGCTGATCTGACGACGAAGTTCTCGTTGACCGACACGATTAGCGTTGAGGTGAAGAGGCCGTCGAGGACGAAGCGGACAATGGCGGAGAAGGCGGCGCAGGATGAGGTGCTGGTGATCAAAGGGATAGAGTTTGCCGGGAACGAGACGGTGAAGTTCGACGTGTATGTGAATGATGATGCTGAGTCGCTGGCCGGGAAGGACAAGTCAGAGTTTGTGGGGAGTTTCATCGACTTGCCTCATAAGGAGAAGAAGGATATAAAGAAGAACCTGATGTTGAGCATAACGCAGCTGTTGGAGGAATTGGATGCTGAAACGGACAGTAGCGTGGTGGTGACTTTGGTGCCGGAAAGTTGGGAAGGGGACTTATTAATCACCATTGGTGGCTTCAGCATTGAGATCCACGTAACTTATTAATACCACCTATATATTATATATCATGTTTAAATTTCATGATGTATATTAATTAAGTAGTTAATTAACATATTAGAGCAGTAATTAAGTTAGTAATCTATTATATAGCCCTAGGGGGCATAATTGCTATATATATATATATATATATATTCTGCAACACAAATATGCCAATTGTGTAAATTATTTGCGACTCAATCAACAACAAATGTGTTTTGGAAAAAAAAAACAATAAATATATTTGACACTAACATTGATCCCAATTAAGTATTTTGATCCCAATTAAGTTCCATATAAATCGAAATCGAGAGCAGGGTTGTTCTCATCTTTATATTTAATTAGCACATTTTATTTGTCGTCAACTATAATGATATGCCATTCTCAGGTCGAACTTGGAGTCACGACTCCGTATAGGGACATAAATTTTTTGTTCATATCTAGTCGCAAAAAGCTTATGGGTCAAGAGATTTAAACCACCGGTTAATTTTTTTTTAAGCATCTTTTGAAAGCTGCCTTCTCCCTGCTTTGAAAAAACAGCAGTCACTGATTGCAATTTTAAAAAAAATGTGCTACTAAACGAACCATAATATTAACTGAGTATACCTTACTGCCAAACTACTTATTGAATTACTAATTTACCATAGCATAAAATGACAAAAAACAAATTTAAGGTGTCACTACTACAAAAAGTGAAAAGACGACCAGAAAAAGACGACGGTAGAAGAAAAAACTGTCATCGTATTTTAAAAAATGACGATAACAAAAAACCGTCGTGGATAAGTGACTTAAACAACTAAAAAACGGAGGTACTGTTAAATTTTTTTTTTAACGATGCACACAAATAAAAAGCGTCGTCTTATTAAAAGGTTTTCTTGAGTTAAAATCAACAAAAAACAACGACAGCAGGTATGACAAGCATCATCTTTTAAAAATCAAGTGTCCTTTTTTTGGTAAAGGCATGGTTGTTTTGAAAGAACTGTCGTCTATTATATGTAAAGATGACCGTTTTTTTTAAAAATGGTCGTCTATTATGAAGTAAAGATGACGGTTTTTTTTACTAATAGGTCGTCTATTATATGTAAAGATGACGATTTTTATACAAACCGTCATCTATTATATGTAAAGATGACGCTTTTTATAAAACCGTCGTCTATTATATGTAAAGATGACTCTTTTTATAAAAACCGTCGTCTATTATATGTAAAGATGACGATTTTTTACAAACCGTTGTCTATTATATGTAAAGATAACGCTTTTTATAAAAACCGTCGTCTATTATATGTAAATTTAGATGACGATTTTATAAAAACCATCATCTATTATATGTAAAGATGACGCCTTTTATAAAAAAAACCATCGTCTATTATATGTAAAGATGACCCTTTTTATAAAAACCGTTGTCTATTATATGTAAAGATGAAGATTTTTTTTTTTTAAAAGAGTCGTCTATTATATATAAAGATGACGCTTTTTATGAAAAATGGTCGTCTATTATATGTAAAGATGATGGTTTGTTAAAATAATCGTTAAATCATGATTTTTCATTTATAGCCGTCGAAATTTTTTGTCATGTTACTTGATCTCTGAATGTTTATTTTTTTCGATTTTTGGTGTATATGATCTCGAAGTATAAACAAGTTTGACGGTTGGATCGTTGAAACTAGTTTCTTAGAATGCGTATGCCATCAAAACAATATATTCACTAACAATTAAGAGTTTATTTATACTTTAGTTAAATATAACATAAGATTTTGTGGTATCCACTAGTGTAAATATTTTAAATTGAAGATCAAATTCAGTCATTGTATTCATATAGGGTCATGGAGTGTAGCGGTAAAAAATCATCAAAATCGGAGTTAAAATAACCATTAAATCATGATTTTTCATTTATAACCATCGAAATTTTTTGTCCCGTTACTTGATCTTTGAATGTTTATTTTTTTCGATTTTTGGCGTATATGATCTCGAAGTATAAACAAACAAGTTTGACGGTTGGATCGTTGAAACTAGTTTCTTAGAATGCGTATGCCATCAAAACAATATATTCACTAACAATTAAAAGTTTATTTATACTTTCGTTAAATATTTTAAGATTTTGTGGTATCCACTAGTGTAAATATTTTAAATTGAAGATCAAATTCAATCATTGTATTCATATAGGGTCAAGGAGTGTAGCGGTAAAAAATCATCAAAATCGGAGTTAAAATAACCGTTAAATCATGATTTTTCATTTATAACTGTCGAAATTTTTTGTCCCGTTACTTGATCTCTGAATGTTTATTTTTTCCGATTTTTGGCGTATATGATCTCGAAGTATAAACAAACACGTTTGACGGTTGGATCATTGAAACTAGTTTCTTAGAATGCGTATGCCATCAAAACAATATATTCACTAACAATTAAGAGTTTATTTATACTTTCGTAACATAAGATTTTGTGGTATCCACTAGTGTCGTCTATTATATGTAAAGATGATGGTTTGTTTAAAAAAGGGTCTTCTATTATGAAGTAAAGATGATGCTTTTTATAAAAAAACTATCGTCTATTATATGTAAAGATGACGCTTTTTATAAAACAATCGTCGTCTATTATATGTAAAGATGACGTTGTTTATAAAAAACCGTTGTCTATTATATGTAAAGATGACACTTTTTATAAAAACCGTCGTCTATTATATGTAAAGATGACAATTTTGTTTAAGAAAAGCTCGTCTTTTAAAACACGCTAAAAAATGGCCGCTTAAGTGAATTCGCGCTCGACAAATTTTCAAATTTTCACCCGTCTTTGAAAACCTTATCTCTCATTAACAAGCGTCGTCTTTTAAAACACGCTAAAAAAAGGCTACTTAAGTGAATTCGCGCTCAACAAATTTTCAGATTTTCCCCCATCTCTAAAAACCTTATCTCTCCCTCCTTGAAACCCTCCTGCACACTCTAAAACACCCTCATGAAACTCTCTACAAAATAATCAAAAAATCTATATCAATGAAGGAGTTGAGAGATTGAGGTCTTCGCAGATCCATAAGATGTAAAGGGATGCTCTGTATTTGAGAATCAAAGTTGGTTGAAAGGTTTGATTTGAAAGTCACCTATTCTCTTAATATCATTCTATATCTTGCTAGTGAATTCTGGATTAGTCTCTTTGCGTTTTTGGTATGTTCTTTGTCTCCCTAATTTCAGATTTTGTCTCTTTTGATTTGTCTGGTTTGTTTACATATTTTTGGTTTCTTTTTTGATTTTCTGATTTGGTTATCAGGAGATGAGGAAGGAGCTTACAGATTTATAACTTTTTCTTTTGCAGGTTTTCTATGTGAGTTGTATGTTTTTTTGTTGTTGAAAATTTGCAGGTTCTTGATGGTCTTTTTTATGCTCATTTTACAAGTTTTCTATAGAAATATGGACCAATGGTAAAATTTCTCTTCCACCTAGTTTTTTATGTTTATAATCTTAGCTTTTTTTCTTCTTCTCTCTTTGTCATTTTGATTTATTTACAAGGATGATGGAGGAGACTTCAGTTGTGCATCATTTGTATGTTTGGATGAGGAATGCTTGGATTAGGAGTACGTAGGTCTTGTTAGGAATTATGTTTGTTGTAGAATAAAGATTGGTTAACTTTGTAATAACTATTGAATCTTCAAGTTTTATGAAAGAAACTATTTTTGAGTGTATATATTCATTAATAAAGCATTATGGTTGGTTTTCTAGTTAAAATCGTTGTATAGCATCATAGGAAATAAAAAAGAACTAAAATGTAGCAGTTTGGAAACTTATTAGACGACGGTTTTTATAATAAATCATGGTCTTTATAGATAATTAACGATGGTTTTTATAAAAAAATGGTCGTCTATTATATGTAAAGATAACGATTTTTATACAAACCATCATCTATTATATGTAAAGATGACGCTTTTTATAAAAACCGTCGTCTATTATATGTAAAGATGACGATTTTTTACAAAAACGGTCGTCTATTATATGTAAAGATGACGCTTTTTATATAAAAAAAAACCGTCGTCTATTATATGTAAAGATTACGTTTTTTAAAAAAACCGTCGTCTATTATGAAGTAAAGATGATTATAAAAGTCTATTATATGTAAAGATGACGGTTTTTTTATTATAAAAATGGTCGTCTATTGTGAAGTAAAGATAACCTTTTTTTAAAAAGGTCGTCTATTGAATGTAAAGATGACGGTTTTTATAAAACAACCGTCGTCTTTATAAACAATCCACGACTGTTTTCATAAAAAATCGTCCTCTTTACATACAATACACTACGGTTTTATTAAAAACAGTCATCTTTTCTCCTATAATTAACGATCTTTACCTCTAAATGACGACGATTTTCTTTAAAAACCGTCGTCGTTACAGATAAACAACAACGGTGAAAAGCCGTCGTAGTTTGACACCCAAATAGATGTCGGTTGATTTCACAACGGTTTAAAAACCGAATACACGACGGTGAATTCCCGTCGTCTTTTGCCTTTTTTTATAATAGTGTGTATTCAGTTAATTTTAAGATTTGTTTAGCTATTTTTTTCCTTGATGTCCTCGGCCTAATGGTTTCCTGTGAGTTAAAGATATAATTAAAAAGAAAAGATGGTTGTTGTTCAAAATTAATAGGATTGTATCCATCCTCAACCAAACCTCAAATAAGTAATTGTGGAAATTTGAAAATGGTTGGTTTTTGACAAGTCAAAAGTAGATTTTTTGTTGTCTCCTCTGCTTGGTCTACATAGTACTGTAAACTCATACATCAATTCGCTACGTGAGTCCATCAATGGTGAGGCCCTATTGTCAACAACTGAATACAAAATGCGTTTTGGAGTACGAGTTTCCATCCTGGACGAAAAACAACCCAATATTTTACATTGTTATTGCCTTAGCTAAAAGAAATTTGAGATTTTTCGCACAAAATATTGGCCAATTTGAATTCGTTTCCTTAAATTTCAAAGGAGAACTATCAAAAGAAATTTTTTGGGTTTTGGGTACTTATTGTGGCCATTGTAGATTGTCAAAGAAAGAGAGAGTGGCGACATTGTTTCAGTGATACTAATTTACCTTAATATAAAAATGATCAAAAAGTATTCGTGTGTAGTAGGGGTAGTTTGGTAGTTAATTAGGATGTACTTAGTTAATTTTGCATTTTGATTTAAATATTATGGTGTACTTTGATTATAGGGTGTACGCAGTTAATTTTAGGGTTCGTTTAGCAGTACTCAATAAAAAAGCTTATCTACCTTTGTTAGATTGAGTCTTTGAGATAACTGTGTGGTGCTTTTTGCATTATGTCTTCTGTTGAGAATAACAATAGGGTTTATATTTTAAAGGTTATTAATGCCTCAAAAATCAGTGGAGGCTGGAGCAGATGGTTGAGAAAAAACCAAAAAGATTATCAATTGGCTAGGGAAAGAACATGAGAGGATTCAAACAAAGACTGTTGCGTGGGTAAATAGTAAATACTATTATTGACCAAAAATAAAAAAATCCTGTTGAGATGATTCCAAGGATTAACCATCGCCTTCCTTTCTATCCAACTCATCTCTTTTAATACCTCATTTCTATACCACAAGGTTTCTTTGTTCTGTTTAATATCCTAGCTGTACTAAACTCAGAAATTAATAATGCAACCACTGGCAGACTGGCTTAATTAATAACTTATTAAGCTTTTATTCATTAATTTCTCATCCTAGGAAACACATTACGCAATAGGTGACATGATTTGTAGACATGACTTTAGAATTACTACATTACTTTCTTGCTATATCTCGTGCTATCGACAAGTTTGAACCACTGGCTTTCGGGGTTGCACGAACTATCTCTGCTTAAGCATTTGCAGGAATTTGTGACAATGGTGTTGCTGGAGTCTACATCTAGGCAAACATTAGTACCATTCAATGTCTTAGATGAAAGGTGCAACCCAGAATCTGAAATGGTATCCCATTGTGAATTAGGGGGCCTGCAAATGACCCCAAGTTTTGCTGGCTTCTCCAGTTCATCAACTTGTAAGCACAAATATGATCCTTGAAGAGTTAGGAACTTCTGGGTCTGGGATGAATAGATCCAGGGTCCAGATTGAGAGCATGGACCTAACTTCAATGGCGCAAGCTGTCCAACTTGTACGAGGCAGAGGCCTGTGGCTGGATGGAAAATAATTTTATGCTGCGAGGATTGAGATATGTCTGGACCTGCAAACAACACGAACACTTTACTAATCTTTCAGGCTGAAAAAAATATGAAGTAAATCATTTGAATCTCTTCAATTAAACAAAGAAAGAGTTGTTCTATATGTGCGCATGCGGGAATCTCTGAACATTGATGCATGTGAGACTCACGTTTCATCAACCGTTTGAATTTACAACAAAGAAATTAAAACATACTATACCTTGGAAAGGAGATTGCAGAACTGAAAGTCTCTGAGATAAGCTTGAATTTCTGATATCACTCCAATCCGAGTTCAAGACTCCATAATACTCATTCATTCCGAGGACCCCATCTCTCAAATAATAACTCCCAACCAAAGTCCAGAGAGCAAAATCCAAATCAAGTTCAGCTGCAGCAGCCATAAAGCAGCTTAGGTACCTATTGTCATTCACATTTGTGCCCCTCTGGTCCACCCCAAACTCGCTCACAAGCAATGGGAACCCTTTTTCCAGCAAAAATCCTGACTGTCTCTTCATGTTATTTGTCACTGACCCGCACACATGGTTGGGGTTGCCACTCTTCCATGCCTGCCCATCTGAAAATCCATACCAATGCACCTCAAATACTGTTTTCCCAGAAAATGTGAGGCCCAATGGCCGATTGGCAAGGAAAGACAAGTCTTTGTCATCACTCAGGCCAGAGAGAATCACAAGCACATCTGGGTTTGCTGAGTGCACTGCCTCGGCTCCTCTTTGCATGTACCTGCCAATACACAAAGAAAATTATAAGTACTTACCATTAATTCTTTGTAGGACTCGTTTAGGAATATTTTAAAGGAAATACTTTTGCTTATAAGTGTTTTTTTAGAAGTGTTTCTATTAGGAGAATGTTAAATTAAAAAGCCTTTGGAAATGAGTGCTTTTGTGACCCATAAGCACTTCTCTGAGCTCATCAAGCCCTCTACGCTTTTTATTGGGTTGGGTTCATTTTCTTACTTGTACCAATCGTCAACATTCTGTTTGGGGCCTCGCAGCTCGTTCCTCAAGCTCATGCCCACCACAAAGCCCACGCCGTTGAACAATGTGGCCATCCGAGTAAGGCCCTTGATCCAAACGTCGGGATTGAAGTACTGGTCGCCAAAGAAACCATTGCCATCGGAACTGCTGCAGCACCAACCAGGCTTGCTTACGTGATTGTCCAGTATAACCATCACATTGTTCTTCCCAAGGCTATATACCACTGCCTACAAGTGAAAATAAATAAATAATTATCACTCATTATCTTTTGCCTTAACTTAATAAACCCGCAAGAACAAAATATTTTTCTTTATTCATGTAGCAATATAATATCATTCTTAAGCCACCTATTAATCATTTCTAAGCTGATATGAAGCTCCTAAAAAATTTAAAATTTTCGAAAAGAACTTGTAGCTTAAGTGCCTCAGAGCAGTTACTCCTGTACTTGAGATTTTGTTTTCGAATCTCATATTTGTATATAAAAAATATAATAAATAAAAGGAAAAAAAATTAAGTTTGAAATCTTCTTTTTTTTTTGCATGGTCGACGAATGGTAGGGTAGCAAGCCCAACAGTTGTTGTGTAATTATTAGGTGGGTCCCACTAAAATGCTATTGGTGTGTGAAATGGTAGGAGATCAAATGCAAAATGTTAAATTTGAAATTGATGGCTTATGTTTTGACACTTGGAAATAGATTGTTGTGTAAATAGTGTAAGCCGTTGCTCTTGTAGGAAAATAAAAATAATAAAAATGATGAGTGGCTGAGCCACTCCTAAGCCTAAAGTTGCCCTACCCCCCAGATTTTTATATCTCCCCTATCATATTATATATAACATTTAGAATTTGTAATAAACAATTTATAATTAAAACTTATAATTTAAGTTAAAATTCCTTCTAAAATAAATTGGACATGACTAAAAATATTTAGCTTTAAACATGTTATTATTGAATACTTATGTGTTTTATATACTTGTATTTTCTATTTCAGCCCCTCCCCCACCCCCCCTCCTCCCCCAACTTTACAATTCTAGCTCTGCCCTTGAAAATGATGATCATGACATACCATGTATCTCTTCCTTTTTTTATGTTTGTTTATCGAGAAAATTAGGGCCGCGTATGTACCTGGTAAGCTTGTAAGAGGGTGAGATTGATGATAGAGGGGTTGTTGGATTGGAGACCGGCAATGGATTCACCGAGATTGAGGCTCAAAAGATTGTTGAACAGTGATGATGCCGAGTATCATTGGTGGCCAAGAAGGTTGGCCACGTCACCTTGACGCAGTTGAAGCCCAACGACGCAATGCGCTTCGAGATGGCGTCCACCGGTTGTTTGCTCAAGCCTTCGGCAATGACAGCTTCGAGATGCGACACCCAGTTCACGCAGGCCAGCTTCACACGTTGCCCTTTATAGTCAACGATCCACCGTGAGTTGGTGGAGAGAGTAGCCGAGATTGCAGGTAAGACTGTGACTGTGAGAAAAGAAGTGATGATTGCGAGGAAGGAGAAAAAGATGATTGGGGTTGAGCTAGAGCCAGCCATGGTTGCGGTTTGTTGTGTTGTGATTGATATGTGGATGATTTTTTGAGAATTTACGGGACCTCGATCTTCTATTTATATAGTACTAGTTTAAAGCCCACCATAATCATATACTACAACAAATAAAGTGCTACTATTTCCACCCCTCTCATATTTCTCCTCCCTACCATCTAAATTTGAATAAACACAATCATATCTTTCCACCCACCATTATTCCTAAAATATCCTTTAATTATTGTTTGTGCCCAAATTTTGCAATTTTTCCCAATTATGGCCAAAATACGTGATGCAGGCCAAATACAAAAAAACTCGAAGATATTCTCGAAAATATTATCTTGATTTTATGAGAGAATCCTAATATGGCCAAAATATGGCTTATTTGGAAGGAATTATTGAAGATATTATCTTGATTTTATGAGATAATGCTAATATTGCCAAAATATGGCTTATTTGGAAGGAATTCTTGAAGATATTATGTTGATCTTATGAGATAATTCGTATAGGAATTATCTTTGATTTACTTGGAGATATTATCAAAATCCCAAATCTTGCCTAAATATGTATTTGTATTACTTCAAATACAAGGGAAGTTGGCATATCACTTAGTGGTGCATTTGGATGAAGGAAATAAACTTGGGATTTGGACAAAAGTCAAAATTTCTATATTGACATACACAAATTTCCGTGTGTGGATAAAAGAAAATAGAAATTTAGAAATTCCACATGAAAAAAATATGGAATTTGGAGGTCATGAATCCTAACTTTAAATTCTATCTAAAAGTTATCATTTCTAAAATTCCAAGTGAGTGAAAATTTTAAAATATTAAATTTCATGTTTAAATCCATCAGTCCCAATCTCTTGGACTACAGGGGTCCAAGAGATTTGTGGTCACTCACCGTTGGATGTAAATTCAACGGTTCACTCACTCTTGCACTCATTTTAAGAAACTTTTTTGAACCATTGAATTAATATCCAATGGTGGGTGACCACAATCTCTTGGACTCCTGTGGTCCAAGAGATCAGGATTGTTAAATCCATTAGCTAAATAAGAAACTTTACAAATTCTAGAACATTAATTTAAATCATTTTAAATTCCATCGTTTATGAATTCCTTATTACTTTTAAATTTCCTCATCCAAACACACCATAAGGCAAAGATATTTGAGAGAGTTGAATTAGCCAACTTTATGGCTTATGTTCAGGGAACAAAGTTGGAGCAAGATACAAAAAATGTGGAGATAATTATTGGTGAATTAAGAAGATGATATTATGAAGAGACATGCTTCCATCGGGAAATAATTCTCCAACTTAGTGACCAAGTAGTATTGCTCACCAAGGAAGCCAACTACTATATAAGAGGATCAAGATAAGAAGAAAGAGGCACAACTTTTCAACAACAAACTCAACACAAAACCTTAATTCCTTCTTCAAGGTCGGTTTATTGTCTATTGCTCTGCCAAGCCTCCTTGGTATCAATGTCATCGATTGAAGGTTCTGTTTTGACAAGCATTGCACCATATAGATCCGATACTCGATTGCCCACTTGATCCCTAACCTCAGTACTAAGTTAGAAGTGATACTAGGTGGTGGTAACTTGTAGTTCTGATCGAACTTGCTGATTTGCATTCATTTGTTTTACTATTTATTTATCTTTACCCTGCTTTTTTTCCCATTCCATTGTATTAGAGAGATTATGAAGTCCTTTCTTGTCTTAAGACACATAAAAGAACCTCAATTGAGGTAGTTTATCATTCTAATTCACAATCGTTTGATTTGAGTTATTTACTTAGTGCACAAGTTTTTTTATTATTATTTCTTTTAGTCTATTAGAATTCTAACACTATTAATAGTGGCACACCCTCGCAACTCACACATTACCAAACTCACACATTACCAAAGCCCTGACATTTTCAAGACAAACAATTATTAATTCAAGCAAATTCTCTTTGCTAATCATTTGTGAAGTCCCATCATGAACATGATACTTTATGGTTTATATAAACAAGTAAGTGCAGAACGTCTAATGTTTCTTTGCCAAGAAAATAACTTAATTAATCTCTCCATGTGAGTCAAAAAAGCAGGTGGCACCATTAATTAATTTTTTTCCTTTTTCACAGGAATGAAGCTGACAACCTTCAAACTTCATTTGTGATACTCTTCACATCCCTCACTATTTAACTATGCTAAATAAGTGAAGTATTAAGTGTAAAAACTTAATATTGGTAAAACCATAAGACCTAATTCATGACCCAAGATCTTGAATTTCATGATTTTTACAATAATATTAGGCAAAAATTCAATTAGATTTAAATTACATACATTCCTTGAATGATTAGTTTTCTACCTATCAAGATATTTGTCTTGAGCGATTCATAGGCGAGCCGTTAGTGTAGAGGAAATAGGTTCCTCTCTCTAATACATGTCTTCATCAGTATACACATAAGATGGGTATGTGCACTATTATAGGCAAAGAGAGGACCCGTTTCCTAGTAAAGCCCATAATCAACTACCATCCATCATGATAACAAAATAGAAAACTACGTCTCTTTATTTGAACAATGGGATTGTTTCTAAATATTAGTTATTAAACTCAAAACCATTCATATGTCACATGAACCGTAAAATTATAAAAATAAGGTGTTGTTAAACGAACCCTAAAATTAATTGAGTACACCCTACTACCAAACTATTTATTGAATTACTAATTTAACCAAATATAAAATGACCAAAAAGGATATATTGAATTGTAAAACAAATGTAATTTTAACAAGTACACCATACTCACCATATTCAACCCTAATTAAACATAAGGGGGAAAAACACAAGTAGGGGAAATAACAATTTGTTTCATCATTATTTAGTAATTTAGTGATTCAAAGAAGTCTCATGGATGCTTCGGACATGTTGAGGGAGTCATCAAAAGAGGTATCAAC
The DNA here is from genome assembly GCF_029339155.1 of Prunus mume. Classification (NCBI taxonomy): domain Eukaryota; kingdom Viridiplantae; phylum Streptophyta; class Magnoliopsida; order Rosales; family Rosaceae; genus Prunus; species Prunus mume. The sequence continues at coordinate 17,075,670 of NC_142703.1, read as the reverse complement.
TTTGTTTTTTTTTATTTTTATGTATTTTAATATTTAGGTTAATTTAACATGAGCATAGTCAGGGACGGATCTACAGAGGAGCAAAGGTGGTCATGTGACCCTTGCAACTCTGGGATCTGCCATTAGAAGGGAGAAAATTGACCCCTACAAACTACTCGACAAAAGTCCCCAAAGAGCGCGAATCGCAGATCCTCCCCACCGCGCAAAGATCCTCCAAAGATGTAGCGCGCTTGCTTCCTTTTTTTTCATTCCTCGCAGTCAAAACGACGTCGTCCTCTATATATATATATATATTATTGTTATATATTATATGGTTCTTTGTCTACTGGTCCAATCAGATGAAGACACACGCATGCATGATATCTCCCACTTCCTTTTTTGTTTATTCTTTATACCCTTTTGTTCCTTCCCTTTTGGTCCACTTTTTCTTATGTATTTTTTTCATCTCAAATTCCCTTTGGTCTACTGTGTTTCATTTCCTCCTCTTTGCTGTAGTTTCATCTCAAAACGACACCGTGTAGGACCAGGTCACTTAACTTTTATTTTATTTTATTATCATGGCCCATTGGACAGGTTTTTTTTTAAATTTCCGAAATATGCATATAACAATCTAATAAACATGTTCCTCATAAAAACAAAATTACATGTATGTAACTTTTATTGCATTTTCATTCATTTCTAAGGGTATTCTATATGTAAAAAATTGTAACCTTATATATGTTGACCCCCGAAGAGTAGATTTCTAGATCCGTCCCTGAGCACAGTTCAACGATCAATTTTAATTTCATTTACTTTCTTTCGTATTCGACCAATAAAATATGCAGTTACCAAAAAATTAGTTGAATAAGAATTAGTTGTACAATTTAATCGTATTGTATCATTCATAAATTTTTCTTATTAAAATAACTTAATATTCAAAAGGCTTACGCCTCAATGCCTCAAGGCTTACGCCTCGCATAGCGCTACTAAAAACGTCTCGCCTATACACCTCGCATTTGAAAACATTGATCCCACCTCTGATGAAACTGCTAAGAGGCAATGAAAACTCATAGTTGCATGGACTGATTCTCCTATGCTACCTTGCATTACACTCTCGCAATACCGACGATTTGGAACCGACTAGGGTGTTGGCTGCTCTTGAAGGGGCAGACCGTAGTGCGCTGCCTTAACATCCCGAGTTGAGATAATTGGTGGCGAAGGCAACATATCACCTCAATCTGTACCACACTGGAGGTCATTCTCAAAGGCTGACATACGTGCCTTGAAAACAAGTTCAGCGGGCAAGAGGACTGAAGTTTGTTGCAGGAATATCAATGTGTTGTGCAGCAGTAGTAGGATCAGTTTGATACTTTTGAAAAGGAAGGAAACAGGGCTCATACAAACATAGTTGATTTATAAGATAAATGCCAAAGTTTAGAATTAATTGTTCTTGAGAAAAAAGCAGAGATGACTTGTTTATATGAAAATACTCTATCCTCAGTTCAGTCGCATCCTTTCTCGTAAGGTTCTATTTTCTCAGCCTTATTTTGCGGCAATTGCATTTCTATGATTGCTGATATGTGTGAATGGATGGATCAATATCTATGTTCTCTCGTATATGATAGTTTGCATGATTATTAGAGTTGGTTATAAGAACATTGGGCCCATCTAACCTTCAATCAGCTGTATGTGAATCGATCAATCTTTTGCAGATGTAGAGTTGGTTGCCTACCCTACTTTGTTTAGAGGCCCCTCAATTATCTTCATGTGGAGACGACGTCGTTTCACTTTGAAAAATCTACCAGACTTCTCACATCATCGAAGAAAAATATTTATAATAATTCTTGGACTTGCACACGATAATGGCTTTATCTTTGGAGCAAACTCGTTTAGTGAATTATTTACAAAGAATGTTTTAAATACAATTGAGTTTTCTCATACAAACAAAAATCTCAAGTTTGCCACCTGGAACTCCAAAATCAATACGGTCCTCAACTAGCAGGGTTTCCAACACATGCCCTAATTACATAAAAGATATCCGATAATGGCTTTAGTACAATTTTTCAGTGGGATGTTTATTATAAACATTGTCACATCAAGTAATTCCCTTTTGACACTCTTTTGACATCATTATTAACTCACTCTTCCTAAGTTAGCATTGCAAATTTTCTGTGAAATAGCACTAAAAAGTATGCTCAATGCAAATGACTCACTGGTATAGTGCTTTGGAGTATTTGTTCCTTTAGTTAAGGTCCTGGGTTTAAGTCATAGTATCTGTGTAGTGTATGTGAGCTTAGTATATTATCGATTCTCTTGAAAAGAAAGGTCCTAAAATTTTTTTTTATAAAAAAAGTATGCTCAACTACAACCTGTATTTCGTCAACAGTATTGCTTCTAGAAAATAATTTTCATAATCACAACACATGACTTTACAATGAAAAATGAGGTTGAGCATTCTCAATGCAAACAAACAAACTTAGTGAAAGGAAAGCATATGAAGAGAAGTCCATATGCAACATGCTCGTATATGTATTGGTGGTAGAAATCCTCTACTGTTTTCAATTTATTTATCCCTCTACCGTTTTCAAAATAATCTGATCAAAGTTATGTACATAGAGATAGGGGGGGACTCTTGTTGGTTATAATTACATTAAACTATTCTCAGCATCAACAGGGCAACTCCTAGAATCTCACCTAAAAATTTATTACAAATTTATAAATAAAACCAATCCTAGACATGTATTTATAAAAAAACCCAAACACTATTTAAACATAGAAATACACCCAAAATCAACCCCAAAGTCAACAATTGTATATTTTTTGGGTGTGTTTATAAATGAGTTTTGCGTGTGTGTAATGATGGGTTTTGGATGTGTTTATAAAGTGTTTTGGGTGTTGGATTTTTTTATAATTTTAGCTCCCATTTTGGGTGTGTATTCTAGTGAAACTCACCAAAATTTATTTAATCGCAACTAGTTGGGGGAACTACATTGATCCTACTTTGCCGTTCTACCAGAACACTAGGAAGCAAAAGACTCATAAAGGTATAACATTCAAGAATTTACATAAATGGACTGGCAAACGTAGAATTCCCAAATGCGTACAAGCAATACAATTCGAAACTTCTATCACTCTCTGCTCAAAGCCTCCAATTTCAATCCTATGATTATGATCAACAATAAATTCACTAGAAAAATAAACAGGGAAAATCAAACCTTGCATATAGGAAATTCCCAAATTGCACTTCCCAACTAGGTCTCCTAGGTCTGTAGCATCTACCATAGCCATGGGCCAATCCGGAGAGGCCTGTTGATTGCTTCGGTTACTACTTGGACCTTAGCTTAGGTTACGCAGCCCAGCCTTTGGAAATCTTCATTCCAAGGTGGCCCACTTAGGAGAGGCCTGTTAGATTGAGTCTTTGAGATAAAGCCGTTTGCTGTTATGGGAACAACCCTAGTAGGGTTTATATTTTTAAGATTGATGCCTTAAAAATCAATGGAGGATGGAGCAGATATAGTTGAGAACTCAGCCAGAGAAAACCAAAAAAAAAAAAATAAATCAATCAATTTGCTGGGGAAAGGACATGAGAGGATTCAAAGACTGTGGCGTGGGTATACTGGTATTGTTGACCAAAAACAAAAAAATCCAGGTGAGATGATTCCAAGGAGTAGTTGGCAAAGCAAAGGATTTTGAATACTGTACATTCAGCCACATATTGTAGTTTCTACTAGAGCTTTCTACTAGCTACAATTTACTAGTGTTTAGGGAACACAACCACAGACTTTACATTCTAAATTATTCTAGAAAATTCTGCTAACTTGTAAAAATACCCACCAAATGTGCATTAATGTTTAGCACCCCTCCTCAATTGCGCATTCGTGTGATTTCGAGCATGTTTCATAGCATTTCGAATCTTAGTTTTGGAAGTGCCTTAGTGGAGATGTCTACGATTTGCTCCTCTTGTCTTGCAGTACTTGAGCTCAACTTCTTTGTTTGTTGAGACTTCTCGTAAGAAGTGATGCTTGATGGGGATATGCTTTGTCCTGCTGTGGAACACTCATGGAGAATGACATCCATTAGATAAGAGCATTTCAAAATGGGGTTTTGCAGTATGCCCTTTGCCCTCAAAAAATGTAAAAAATACCCAAAAAATACTGAATTTTTTTTCTATAAATACCAACCAATATTCTTCACTAACACCAACATCCAATATTTTTGTAATAAAAATTGAAAAAAATACCAAAAATTACTTCTTTTTTTTCCTCTTTATACCTTATTTCCATTTTCAACATTTAAGTAAATGTCTTTGTCCTTTTACTTTTATTTATTTTTATATTACTCCATTTACTTAAGTTTACAATGTAAATAAGAAATACCCCATTTGATTCAAATAAAAATACTAGAAAATCAAATTCAAATCAAAATATAAAAATGTTTTAGTGGATTTAGGCTAAAAATGATGTTCATTAAGTGAATATATACTTCATATTAAAATCCCATAAAATCAAGTTTTCTTATTTGATCTAAAAGCCGCCAAAAATTATCTTGAGAAAATAATTATTCCGAAAAACCATTTTTCATACTTAGTCAATATTGCACTAAAAATCTTGAGAAAATGATTTTTCATATGTAGGAACCCAAAAATCTTATCCGAAAATATTATCCAAATTAATTGTTTAAGTAAACAAAGAAAAAAACAAAAAAATGAATAGGCATTGTTGGAAACACAATTTTTTTGCTGGCCACTATTCACGTGAATTACATCCATTAGTGGAAGTGCTCTAAGATAAGACCGAGGATTCTATTTCGAATCGACAAAGAAGGATTGAATTTTAACATTTTATATGTGCATAGTAGGATAGAGTTGCAAGACTTAATACCAAAAAATGTAAAGTTAAATTTCGGAAAATTTATAAAATAAAATATAAAATATAATGAATAGTTTAACTGCTAATAGTAAGGATGAATTGAGAACTTCTTTTGTTAATCAAATAACAACTTCAATCGATAACTTTCAATGAACAACTAAGACATCAACAAGACATTCAAATCATCAAGCGACTCTTGAGCTAAATAAGATACTTAATCACCTATTGCATGAGCAATAGGACAAGTTGGACTTGAACTCAATGTCTGCCAACATAGTTTCAATCCATTTTTTTTTTTTGGGGTCGAACTATTGCAAATGATTTTTGTTCAATGTTGAGACTTGAAAGAGATTGAAATTCAATTCCATATTGGATTGGTTAATAAAGAAAAGTAAAACCTAAACTCATATAAGATAAGTAAAACGACAGGTCGGAATTCAAATTAAAAAAGAAGAAGACAGGAAAATTACAGGTCGGACAATTTTAGCTCTACAAGAACTTGGAGAACAAGCTATTTTCTGATGCTCTTGCAACCGAAAGGTTATGTGATTTTGCTCTTCCACTTCTAAACTTCACTTCAAGTAAAACCCCTTTCTGATCACTACCTAACTCTCTCTCTCTCTCTCTCTCTCTCTCTCTCCCCGATGGACATCGATTTCAAAGAGTACCAATTGCGCTGCCAACTCCGAGGCCACGAAGACGACGTAAGATCTCTCACCCACAAAACCCTTCTTCATTTTTTGCGCAAAATTTGTTTGAATCTACAATCCTGCTCATGAATGATCAATTCTGTATTGTTTTAGACCCACAGAGATATGAAATTTACTAATTAGTGTTTAGTGTTTAGCAATGAATTTGTTTACTGAAAAAAATGATGAACAATGAATTAGGTTCGTGGAATTTGTGTTTGCGGAAATGCGGGTATAGCCACCTCGTCACGTGATCGAACTGTGAGGCTGTGGTCCTTGGACCCTTCCGATGAAAGGCGGTACTCGGAGTCGAAGATTCTGCTGGGGCACACCAGTTTTGTGGGCCCATTGGTGTGGATTTCACCCAATGAGGAATACCCAGATGGCGGAATTGTGTCCGGCGGCATGGACACGATGGTGTTAGTATGGGACTTGAAGACTGGGGAGAAGGTGCAAACTCTCAGGGGCCATCAGTTGCAGGTCACCGGCCTCGCTTTGGATAATGGAGACATTGTCTCATCTTCTGTGGACTGGTGAGTTTTCACCTTTTATGTTATTCCAAGTTTGTTGTAGGATGGGCTGGATTAACTTTTACATGTTGTAAACTTCGTTGAGGTTTGTGGAAACATGTTGTGTTCAAGAATTGATCTTTGTGCTATCTTGATTTTGTGAATAAGAAAATTTGGTTTGGAGACTCCATCTGAAATTAGTAAATATGTCTATCTAATCTTGTTGCCTGTTTTGCTAAAATAGATTAGTTTTACATTTGTATTTAGTTATAATTATACATTTATATATAATTTTTGTCCTGGACCATCTCCTAGGCATACTGTGCTGGTTTTACTCCTAATATGTTAAGCTATGGTGACACTAGGTATTAATTTTCTTTTTATGTCTTTTCTACAGTACTTTAAGACGGTGGAGGAAAGGCCAGTCATTAGAATCATGGGAGGCTCATAAGGCACCAATCCAAGCAGTTGTAAAGCTTCCTTCGGGCGAGCTTGTCACGGGTATAGTTATTCAATTTTTGCAATCTTTCTTTTCTTTTTCCCCCAAAAATTATTGAGGTGTTGGTTTCACTAAATTCATGGACCTCCTTTTTAACAACCTTTTTTCTGGCTTGTAATCGTAATGATTTGATTCATTTTGTATGCATGAATTTTTGTTAAAAGTTAGTAGAACTGTAGAAGCCCACTAGTCAACTGTCAACTCTTAGGCCTAGCTGAGCCAGTGAGCAATTGATATCCAGCCATTGAAGAACGCTGTTGGACTCGTGATCTAAGACTGCAGCAGTGGTAGGATGGGTAATATTGTGGTTGAGGGAGTTTGCTGAGCCATCCAGGGATTAGCTGAACACAGTTGTTATGCTTGCTTCTCATGAGCGATTGGCTTGAGTTGGATAGGTTTAAACCTTTGCATGGCATGTGATGCATGGAGGCTGTGTAGCTTTGGGGATTGTAAAGTGGCACTTTGCACATTTTAGGCACTCTCTGTGTAGCTGATATGTATGCTATGTGATACAATGTTGTTAGGATCAAAATGCTCCATGCTTTTATGAGAAATAGATCACAATGCAACCTGCCTTTTTAAGCTCTCGTTGTTTGGACAGGAGTTCCTGGCTTCTTGGCTGTGAGAACTTTGAAAGTTGGCTGCAGCTAATCATGTGCCCTAGTGGCACTGTAGTTCATTCGAGACTTCAAGTTGGTCATAATATCAATGGGAACAATTTTAGTTTTGTGAATTCTAGAATGGACACTATAATGGAAAAAATATAAGACTCAACTATGCCATGGTAAGCTTCCCAAAAACTGTTTTGTTTTGTATGCCCTGCTTACGTGTATACTTCAGTATCTGTTACGTGAGACTGCTTTTCTGAAAACAAAAAATGGCATGAGGTTTACTCTCGTGCCCTCACATGTAGCAAGGTGGCTTATCCATTCCTGTTTCGTCTTGTCGTTTTGAGCTGGCCAAATTAATCACATTGCTACATCAGATTCAAATGCTTGATCCCGCTTTTTCTTTACAATGATGCTGAATCGGTTTTCTCTATATGTAGGTTCAAGTGATACTACTTTAAAACTTTGGAGAGGAAGTACATGCACTCGCACTTTTGTTGGGCATACAGGTAATTTTAATTTTGTATGTTACTTTTAGGCCATTTTGTAGGTCCTGAATAAATGCGAAAGTGTCTGGCATTTTCGACGTTGTGGCTTACCATAAAGAGACTGCTTTACTATGCTAAATCCCAAATTCTGATTGCTATATTAATAGTATACTAAACTAGAGCTAGAAAGATAACATTTGGATCACAAGTTGCTACAAAGACTATTTGACTTGAAGATAACATGCTCTTCTGACTTGCATAGGATATCTCTCTCTTTTTTATAAAATGAATTTTTTAAAATTATAAATTGAAATATAAATATTATATTTATATTTTTAAAATTTTGAATGTTTTAATAAATCAAAAGCATAGCTCTATTTAGAAAAAATGACTTGCACATAATGTTTTGCAGTTACTTATGATCTATACATACTAATGCATTGTGCAGATACTGTTAGATGTCTGGCAGTGATGTCTGGATTGGGAATTCTTTCTGCTTCACATGATGGGTGAGCTTGTTGTTGCATTTGTGTCTTTTTATATTGAATTGCTGGTTCTGCTTTGAGGATATAGTTTAAATGAACATAATCCTGAAGGCATATCTTAGTGTTGGTAGGGCATGAGTAATGTTTAGTTTAGTATGTTGTCAAAATAAAATTAAAACATCCAAAAGAAAAGCAAACATATATAAAAAAAAGGTTGCAAATAGAATATTTGATAGCTTTGTTTATTGAGGATAACATACAGAAATCATATTGATAAATCTTGATTATTAGACACTATAACTAGGAGCTTGTCTACTGAACTGAAGCATTCAGAAAATGAACGATTGAATTTTGGTTCTGATATGAATTTGGACCTGTTAAAAAGGTTGCTTATTGTACAATGTATCCTAACTACTGCTTAGAGTCTCAACATGGTCATATAGTTGTATGAAGATATGTTCATATATGGAAAGATGCATACATGAATAAACAGAGGGTATGTATGTACCTTATAATTTTTGGAAAATTTTGACAATAATCTAAATGTTTGGAAAAAGTTGAATAATTTGGCTTATATTTCTCTACATGTGTCACTTATTAAGAAAAGTTCAACCACATTGTTTGATTTCCTTGAGTCTTTGCTGCTTTCTCTTGTGGTTAAAATATTAGTTGAGATTTATGTTTTAAAGTTTACATGTGTTGCTAGCAAATGTCTTGTTTGTAAACTTACTAAATAATAAATGCTCTATCATTTCTACTTGGGTAAGCTCTCCATAACTTTATTTTTTGTTGGCATCTTCAGTTCCATAAGGTTATGGGCTCTAAGCGGTGAAGTTTTAATGGAGATGGTTGGTCATACTTCAATTGTATATTCAGTTGATTCACATGTGTCTGGATTAATAGTCAGTAGCAGCGAAGATTGTTTTGCTAAGATATGGAAAGGTGACTGCTTAATGCTTCTTGTTTCTAAAAATACATGAGAGATGTGAATGTGAATAATTTTTTAAACCTGGTAATGATTTAAGCAATTCCTGCTTTGTGGGGAGTAAAAAGAAAGATTCACACACTTACTCCAGGGATTCTTGCACATCGAGATTCATTCTTTTATGTTTGCCACTGAAAATTTCTTTGTAGAAAGCACCAGAAATGTTAATTAGCACTTTATATTAAGTGGGAAATAATGTCCTTTTCAGATGGAGTTTGCGTGCAGAGCATAGAGCATCCTGGCTGTGTTTGGGATGCAAAATTCTTAGAAAATGGGGATATTGCGACAGCATGTTCTGATGGAGTTGTACGTATCTGGACAGTAAATCAGGATAAAATTGCTGATGCCCTAGAAGTAGAGTTATATTTCTCCCAGATTGCTCAACACAAAATTAGCAGGTATTTCCATCTTCTTGTTTTGTGTATGTGATGTAACAGCTATGAATCTGCTATGCCTAATAACATGTGCTTGACCCAATTTTCTTCCCAATGCTTCATGATTATTCTGACTATAATCTCGTATAATATTAAAAGTACCTTCTTTAAGGGTTACCTAATAGTCATATGTTGTCTTCTAGTGATCTCTTTCCTCTCTCTCTAGTATTCAATTAATGTTTTCCCCTTTCCTTTATGGAAGTGCCCATTTCTTTGTTTGGATTCCAAAGTTCTTCACTTATCTGTATATTCAAATACATACATACTTGAATTGGACCAAAAATATATACTTGAATTCGATTGGTTTTTTCTGATTTCATAGATTATTTCTTGGCTGTTGACTGTTTCATCTTCTTCACCTTTATTACTTGTATTTATGTAATGACTTGTTTCTTTTAGGAAGAGGGTTGGAGGGTTGAAATTGGAAGAATTACCTGGGCTAGAGGCCTTACAGATTCCAGGTGCAATTTCAATTTTACTCTTCTCTAGTGACTTTTTGGTTTTTGCTCGTCATTTTCGTTTGTCACACATTTTTATTGTTCTAAATTTTACAGATTTGTATTTTCAATTTCTGAACAATTATTTCAATTTTAGGAAGACAAGTCCTTTTGGCTTAGTGTTCTTTTGTTAGTAAAGTATAACATTTTCTACTGTAGTATGTGGTTTCCATCGCAGCTGCCAAGTGAGAGCCTCTGCTAAGTTGCCAACAATATGTCAATGTTGTATTCTTTTGACTAGTAAAACCACACATCAAGTAATGTTGTCTGGTTGTATTGTCATCAGGAACCAGTGATGGCCAGACAAAAGTTGTCAGAGAAGGGGACAATGGTGTGGCGTATGCATGGAATATAAGAGAACAGAAGTGGGATAAGGTAATTTACATTTTCAGACTAATACTTGTGTTTTCCGTCTGAGGATGTATGACTTATAGTAGTTGAATTGGTATAAGCCGTTGTATCGGTCGCGTTTAGTTTGGCCACTGGTTCTTGGGTGTGTTTGTAGTTTGGCCACTTTTCCAATATGCCATTGAGGACTCAATGGCCTTGAATTTTGATGCTTGGAAACCAATGCAAATAGCTTGAGCAGTTGAAGTAGGTAATGGCTGCATAATTGTTTGCAGCATAAAGCGCACGAGTAGTTTTGAACCTCTTTTTGCATAGGTCTTATTGTAGTCTGTAACGAGAAATAGACCACTGTGTTTCTGAGATTTATGGGTGAGAGAAAAGTTAAATTTTTCATGAAACAGTTTTTGTTGTGAGAAAAATCAAATGACTTATATGCAAAAACTTTGGGCTTACAGTACCTTAAGTCATAAGGATGTGCTTCCTAAATAAAGAAATGAAACAAGAGCTAACTAGATGTTTCCATGCTGGTGATGTTAGTCTCTACTGCTTTCAAAAGTTGGGAACCTTCATGTTTGACTTCTTTCAATTCAGATTGGCGAAGTTGTTGATGGGCCAGATGGTGGCATGAAGCGTCCTGTTCTTGATGGAAATGAATATGACCATGGTCAGAATCTTACTCTATGTGTCAACTTGTGGTCTGATTTTTCTTTTTCTACATATATATTTTGAAAATCCGTACATATATATTCTTGTTCTTCAGTATTTGATGTCGACATTGGAGATGGCGAACCTATTCGTAAGCTGCCTTACAATCGATCAGGTTTTGTATCTGTCCTTCTTTCTTGTTATTCAGTTATTTTCCACTCATTTAGTGGTATTTTATTTTATTTTATTTAAATCACTCTGTTTGTGGACATCTTTCATCCTTTGTTTTCCTAACCATGCCATCTTCTAATCTGCTGAGAAGATGAGATATGGGAAAATCTAAGAACAAAATTTTTTAATGGCTGTTGTAAATTTTTTTTATTTGAATATATAATTTTTGCTCACAAGGAATCTAATTTCTATAGTAATCAATGATGATTAGTTTGTGATCTTGGAATCTTGTAAGTTTATGATTTGATTGATCGTAAATTAAGAACTTCATGAATAAAGAACACTTATCTTTCTCAACAGTTCTAGCCCTTAGTTGTAGTTGGTGCAAGTGAACAACATTATTTCAAGAATATGAGTCATGCATTGAGTTGTTTATCTTCAGATAATCCATATGATGCTGCTGACAACTGGCTTCTGAAGGAGAATCTTCCTCTTTCCTACCGGGAACAGGTTGTAGCTTTCATTCTCCAAAATACTGGACAGAAAGACTTCACACTTGATCCATCATTTCGTGATCCGTATACTGGGTGTAAGTATTCTGTTTTGAGTTGTGACCATCTAATCTTGATATGGTGGTGATTCATGTGTTATATTGTGTCCTTGTTTCCCCCTTTATTTCAGCTAGTGCTTATGTACCTGGACAATCTTCAAACAAGTCTGGTATGTATCCTTTTAAATTTCTTTTTCTTTAATTGAATCCAGGATGCCTTTTTTTTAATTTTTTATATATATTGAACTATAAACTATGTCAATACCTGATTTCTATTTATTTTATTTTATTTTTCCTCTGGTTACAGCTTCTGCAAAACCTACCTTCAAACATGTTCCTAAGGTAGGCTTTTGCAGCTCTTGTTCTTAAGGTTTGGAATGCATCAATTTCCATGCACAGGTTAAGTTGATGAAAATGTATCGGCTGGTCATATTTATGTTCTGTGTTTTATCTGTGCTCTGTACACTTCTCATACTAATGAAGGCTTTTCGCTTGAGTACTTCTAAAATAGGGTTCTAGATAAAGACCCAGTTTGATTCGAGATTGCTTGGCATACCCATGTGGTTGAGACTAACTTAATGATAAATGATTTACTATAACAAGTGTTCTGTGTATAAACCTACATGCTGTAATTTGATTATATTGTATCATCTGGAAATCCAACTAAATAAATGGGTTTTAGAAGCTAAGCATATTGGAGAAGGCAAAGCAGTGTAAAACGACTTCGATCTAGCTTCTAGAAATGAGCAGTGTTTATCCATTTGTGCAGTTACTCCATTTGAAATTTTATGGATATCCTCCGGCCACAGTACGGCACCTGAACTCGAAGCTACGAGATCAGATGTTGTGCACTATCATCTAATTTTCTTATACCATTAATGATTCCGTAGCTGATGCCGAGTAGTTGTGGTTGAAGAGTACTGGAGTTTAGTCAGCATTGTGAATGCTTTATTCTTAAAGGCTATTACTGTTAGTCATAGTTCTACCTTGAACTCATTATTTCAAGATCAATTCTTCTCGTGGATGGGTTCGCAAATTAGGCTTTTTACTTGTTCTGGTGGTTTTGGTTTTGTTCTTCATGTCCCTCAAGAAATTTGAGCATTTGTTATATGAATGTCATACTTATAGCATCTTTTTCTTTGAATGATTTTGTTTCCAGAAAGGAATGCTTGTTTTTGACGTGGCTCAGTTTGATGGAATCCTCAAGAAGATTACAGAATTCAATAATAATCTACTCTCTGACCAGGTTGGTTCTTTTGCAAGTTTGCTTTGTTTTTGAAATTATATTTATTTCTTACAAATTGAAATTTTGCTCTAGATGCCAGCGTTATAACTTGTTACCACTCAATTGGAATGGAATAGCTTTAGTCTTTTGTACAAATTTCCTTTGTAGCAGACTGTGCCTTCTTCGTAACTCTTTGAAAGTTCTCTTTTAATAAGCTTTCACCAACCTTTCAATTATTCTTTTGCATTTTTGAAACTTCCTATTTGCCGTCCTCATCTTCAACATATATTTTAAGCTACCTCGATCCTCTTTCTAAATATCATGAACAATTGACAACTTTGATAATTTGTAATTGGACGGTGATACATCTAAAAAGTTACCTCGTAGTTTTTGCTCTCAAGCAAGCACTGAATCATAAGCTTTGTTGATGAAGCATTGTTAAGTTGGCAGGCTTGCTGCATTCTTAAAATTTGTATTTTTCTTTGGGTCTTACCACCCATTTATATGTAACTGGTTTGTTTGAGTCCACTGTGTCCAAATCACGTGTTTGTGACAATCTAATTTTTAGACCAACAGTAAGCATCATTATATGTAACTGATTTTTTTCCTTAAGTGTTAGAAGGGAATGAAATAGTTTTTGGATCTGGATGATACTATCGGTCATGGATTTTGTTGAAACTATTGAGGTTCCTGATATTATTTTCACTGTTTTCTGATATTAATTTTCTGTAGTCATCTTTTGTTTTTCTTATTCCTTTCATTATGCATGATAGGGTGTTGAGTATTTTTTTTTAATTTTTAATTTTTTCCTTTATTATTATTTTTTTTTGAATTTCCAATCTGTTTTGCCTAACTTGAGGAGCAGCTTGGTGCTAGTATTTTTCGTTTTTCTGTTTTAGAACTGTGTTTCTTTATATTATGCAAAATATGATTTCCTGAATAATGGCCTTTGGTAATATCTTGAAGGAAAAGAAGAACTTGTCTTTAAATGAAGTGGAGGTTTCCAGGCTGGTTGCTATTGTTAAAATATTGAAGGACACGTCACATTATCATTCTAGTAAATTTGCCGAAGTTGACATTGCTATGTTGCTGAGGTTGCTAAAATCATGGCCAGTTGCAATGTTATTTCCAGGTTAGTGTGCGGACTTCTGATGAATTTTGTATAGAGCTCTGTTCTTCATATCTTTTTTGGTCTAGGAGTGCATAGCATATACTCCATCCGTTAAGATTACAATTGCACAATCTTTAAGAAAAAAGAGATTACAATTTAACAATCATAGAAACCATTGTCCAAGAATGAAGTGAAGTTAAAAACAGGACAGTTCTGGTTATCTAATGTAATGACTATCCAATCTCAAATTGATAGAAACTGGTTGAGCTGGCTTGTGTCTGGTTGTGTCTGGTTGTGTCTTGGGCGTAATACTGTAATGGCAAGTTACCACATTTTCTCCTGCACTACTGGTATGAAGCTTAAGTGAATTCTTAGCTTTATGATTGAAAGCTACAGGTTAAAAGAAACACTAAAAAACAATAGAGAAAAAGATAAAGTTACATGAATGGTCTCAGTGTAAGTGTGTATAGTAGTGAAATTTTCATTTTAAAAAAGTTAATGTGGTAGTCCTGCATGTGGTGTGACTACTCATTACATCTCCTTTTTCAGAGGAGATCTGGTAATAAGAGTCATTGTACACTTAGCAGTTTCTTAAGAGAATATCAATAAGCTGTGGCTTTTTATGTAGATTGTGGAATGCTTATGATTGTTGGTGTGTAGTTTTACTGTTGTGAATTGTATTGTATCCATTCTGTTCACACCTCGTGTGAAACTTTTCAGAAACTTTCTTTGCTTACTCAGTGGATAATTTGTTTTCATCTTCAGTTATTGATACTTTGAGGATGATTGTCCTGCACCCTGATGGGGCAACTGTACTTCTCCAGCATGCTGAAGCTCAGAATGGTAATGATATTAGACATATTCCATCCTATGGTTTTATCTTGATAATTGGTTCACAGTAATCAGATAGTTCGTATTTGAAATAGATAATTGTTTCACTTTCATTTATTTTCTATGAATTGTAAAAATACATATCAATAGACACTTGTACAAAAGAAAATGGGACTAGATGATGAGGCCAGATGACCCACGAACATTCTTAAGTTGATTTCTCCAGATGTATACATATGATACAAGTCAAACATTTGCAACCTTCTTACTTTCTGTTGATGCTGTTCTTATTTCAAGGTCTCTATTTCTTACGTTGTGTACTATAACCAGATTTACTATTGGAAATGATCAAAAGAGTCGCAACAAATCCTTCACTTCCTGCTAATCTCTTAACTAGTGTTCGTGTTGTGACCAATCTTTTCAAGAATTCGTGCTACTACAATTGGTTACAAAAGCATCGCAGTGAGGTTAGCCTTCCTTTGCAATTGGTTTCTGACATAAGATTGCTTTTGGGGTTTCTTAGTGATTTGAGAGGCTAATGGGCTCTTTCCCAGTCACATTTCTGGTTTGCGCCTTACATGTTCTTTGCTTAACATTCAAATTCTTTGTTGATGGTAGGGTTAATGATCTGTGGATATCTATCAGCTTTTTAGTTGATTCAATTAAAAATTCAATACTGGGCATGATATCGTTGTCTGTAAAGTGCTCACAGATCTTTTCAAATTTCACCTTTAGTAAGTTCCATGTTTTGGTATTGGTTTGTATATAAGGGTCTCTATTACATTTTGGTACCTTCTTATAATGATTGTGTGTTTTTTGCCCGTCCAGTACTTTTGATAAATAGTTTGATATATTTCCTTTTGCAATTCAAGGTTTGGTGAGGCATTACTTGCTGCTTGCTGCAATATGAATTTCAGATTTTTATTTATTTTTTAATGATTGCATGCTAACCTAATTCAAAACCACAGTACGTTTATTAATTTTGTACTGCTTCCAACATGTAAATTAAATGTGTGTTGTATTTATTTATTTATTTATTCGATGAATAATTTTTTGTTTAGAACATCTTGCACTTGTTTCAGGAATCATTAATTGAGTTTGATTTGAACAGTTTCCTGAATAAATCATTAAACTAGATTATCTAGAGGTAACTTTGTTGGAAACTTTATAGAAGTACTTACAAAATGTGTGTTTGCTTCTTTGTACTTAAATAATGACTGTTATTTGTGGGGTGGTACACAGTTTGTCATGGTTAGTGCATCTTGAATTCTATATATCATGATTTAGTAACTTGATTTGTTGAATGGCTTTGCAGATTCTAGATGTGTATTCAAGTTGTTCTTCATCTCCGAATAAGAATTTGCAGTTATCATACGCAACCTTGATTCTCAAGTAAGTTTTCTATTGACTGCACATGTTCTGTTACATGATTAAACTTGCTCTTCCATCCCCTTCTTTCTTTCTCCAATTTTGTGATAATTCGAAGTTATAGGAAAAACGAAGACTGCAATGGCAACTGAGGTTGGAAAGGGATATGTTTGTTGACATAATGTGCTCAACTTGGTATATAATTGTACTACTGTTCTGTAACTGATTGAGTTTAGATATTAACCTTTTGGCCTTTTCCTTTGAGCTTGACAGTTATGCTGTTTTGTTGATCGAAAAGAAGGATCAGGAAGGTCAATCACAGGTTCTTTCAGCAGCACTTCAGGTATAATACATCAACTTACCAGTTTACTGTTCTGATTGCCCCTTCATTGGCAGTTCATGTTTTTTAAATTTAGTGCCCTCAAAAGGTGAACATAGATAAAGAGGGCCCTTGCTCTTTTTGAGGTGGACTACAGTATCTTTTTAATACGATATTCAGATGTCAGAATCATGAAAGTAATGTTTGGACTTTTGCAGATTGCAGAAGAGGAAAATCTAGAAGTTGATGCAAAATTTCGAGCTTTAGTTGCCATCGGATCGCTGGTATGTTTTGAATACTTATATGTTATGGAGTTTAGGGAACTTACTTGTGCTAGAATAATTGACATGTCAGTGTCATATAGCAGTCTTGGTTACTACCTTGAATCTATGATGATCTTGCTTTTTTGTCTAAAACAGATGCTTGAGGGCCTTGTGAAAAAGATAGCTATCGACTTTGATGTTGAAAACATTGCTAAAATAGCAAAGGCTTCGAAAGAAACCAAGATTGCTGAAGTTGGAGTGGACATTGAACTTTTAACAAGACAAGGCTGACTTTCTGAATATCTGGTAAATGGCAATCCCTGCCTATGAAACTCTCACCCAGCCCTGCCCTGCCTCTCTCTCTTGTTTGCATGGAAGCTTTGCACTGAACTCCTGCCCCCCTCCCTCTTCTCTCTGTCTTGTGTGTGCGAGAGAGCTCTCTCTCCCTTATGCAGTTATTGTGGGAACCCACATGTATGGCTTTAAAATTAATTCAGCAGAACAAACCCACATGTGGCTCTATATTTGCAAAATGGCATTTTGTTCAGGATGTAAAGCCTTGGTTCTGCTGAATTAATTTGAAGGCCTTGTTGTGCTGGATTGATCTTGTAGGATATTAATTCTTCTTGTTCTTCTTCTTCTCCTTTCTATGTCTCTAATAATTTTGATTACTCTTCACAGGAGAATGGGGAAACGTTCATTAACAGGTCAAAGTGATTCAAGTAGGATTAAGCAACTGATATGGTTTGACTGCATCACATCATCCATCCACATGATTCTGAATATATACATCACTATGACATATAAACATTCAATGATTTTGGCCAAAAAAGGGATCCAACGTTTTAGGAACACCCTGGTTGGTTGTGACTATGAGAAGGCATCAACATCTTTCATTTGAAACTGAGTTTAGTGGAAAATTTGAATGAGAAAATGTGTTACTGGGGTGTCAATTGTACCATCAAAGGTGGTTGATGATGGAAAGCAGTTGAAAGGAATTGAACGTTTTCAAAGGCCTATGTGCTGCCCAAGTTCTATGAAGTTGTAGTTTCGATATTCTTCTTGCTACAAATCCCCTTAGAATATTTCTATTTCATTCTCTGAGCATGTGATTTCAGTTTCTATTTTGTGATCCATGCTTATACAACAATGATAAAAGATCTGATTTTCAGTTCTAGATGAACCGAATTGAAGAATAAGAAAACCCTCAACTCACACACACGGATGTTCAAATGTTTTCAAATCTAACCTTATTGCAACTATTAGTTATTTGTCCGTTGGTGTTTCTCCTCACTTCTGAAGTTCGAATTCTCTCTCATAAAAATTTTAAGAGAAGAAAAAAACTCAAATTTTTTGTTTTTTGTATTTGTTATTTATTTTATACAAACGATAATCTAAATTCAACTAAATTAATCTAACGTGAGTGCAAGGTGGACTCTTTTGCACCTTTTTAGATACATTATGCTAGGGAGATCACATTTATACGGTGGTGTGGTCTCCTAACATTTTGATTGTTTGAGTCCACTTGGCATAGAACTTTTGGTCACTCCACAGCAACATCCTGTTCAACGGAATCTCAACATTCCTCTCCTTCAAATGCAAATGCCTCGGCACTATTCTCTTCTCCAAACTAAACCCAAAATACTGAGGAAACTTCTTCAACTCATCCACACTCCTCCCCATCTCCTTCACCAAGTACTCATACTTGGGCCGCAAGTTATCCTCCACGCTGTACCCGAAAATCGCAGGGAGCCTCACACACACATTCGCTGCCTCCTCGTACGAAAGTGTCAAACTCCTCAGGAACTTCATCTTCCTCTTGAGCTTCTCCACCCTCGTGTTCAACAAATGTGCATTCAAATTCGTCGGAGCCCCGAGCTTCTCTAGCCCCAACTGTTTGAGATAATGCAGCGTGGGGCGGAGGCAGAACTCGACGTCGGAGAAGAGGAGGTCCGGGCAGCGGAGAATGAGGCCGCAGGAGGACGAGGGGTCGGCGGGGAGCTCGGCGGCGAGGAAGTCGAAGACTGGGGCGATGTCGGTGGGGTCGAGGGTTGGGGAGAAGAGCTTGGGGGAGAGGAAGGCGAGCCTAGGGAAGTCGGGTTCCGAAAAGCCCTTGGACTTGAGGAAATTTACGGTGGAGAGGATTTGGTCTGTGGCGTCGGGGAGGGGGAGCTTTTTGGGGTTGGTTTGAGGGGAGATGATACGCAGCGTTTTGAGATAGCGGAGGTTTTCGCGGTAGGATGTACGGAACTTGATGAAGTGTGAAGGAGGATGGGGATTTGAGGTGGTGAGAGAGAGGAGGAGGAGGAGGAGGGAGTTGGGATGAGGCAGAGCGTGCGAAGCATTGTAAGCAACTGTTTTAGAGAGAGAGAGAGAGGCAGTTGTGTTATGTGGATAAGGGGATGGATGGATATATGACATATGATAAATCTTGAAACCAATGGGACTCGGCCCATAATTGAATTTCCAATATTTTGTCAAGTTATTGAACTATTTAATTATGTTAAAAAATATTTTCGTTGGCATTGCTTATTTGGGATGATAAGTAATTTTTTTTAAATGTTGGGAATTCCAACACGTTTGATAAATTATGAGAAAATAACTCATTGTTAAAATTTGTTGTGAGAGAAAACTATAAGGAAAAACAGTTAATAAGGTGCTTTCATTTTCTGATTATGCGGAAATCAGTTTCGAAGATGCGATATGTTTAATATTGATTATGCAAGGATCATTTTTTGATTATGCGGGAATTAGTAACAACAACATTTTTAACAAAAAGTTGACCAAATGTCAAACTACTTTCTCTCACAGATAATTTCTCTCATAGCAAATCTAACATCGATAATTTTCACAGCACAACAATGCCAAACTAACCCTAAGAATCAACCAAATCATCATTTTAAAAATTGAAAAGTTAAATTAGAAAATAAATTTTAAAGCAACCGAAAATGTTAGGAAATGTACATCACTTTTGTATTGTATTAAAATGGAAATTAGTATTTTGACCCAAATAAATAAATAAATAAATAAGGAAAATAGATTACTGAGTTTGGCTTTCTAAGAAGTCAAAATTTGTTTGACTTGTGACATAAAATTAATAGAAATAAAATACTATTTAATGCACCTAGTGCTCGTATCAAAACAATAGGACAATGCTCCTAGCGCAAAATGGTAAATAAGAGTTCTGTTATTTTCACCATGTCCAATATCCATATATTTTATCTTTAAAATTTAAATTTTAAAGATAAATTTATTTTTTAGTAAATTGACTTTTAAGGACTTAGGAAAAAAAACCTCAATTTACGTAACCCACCTATTCTACCGTTTGACAAAAAGAAAAGAAAAAAAATAAAGAAGAAGAAAGAAACTCCTCAGTTGCTCTTATGACTTTGGAGTGCTTAGAACTCAATTATCAAAAAAAAATTCTTCTCTCTCCTCTTCATTCAATCAAATTGTTTATGAAGAAGAAACAAGAGAATGGATGTTGAAAAGAACAATTCCAGTGAAAAGGTAAGGAAATCATAGTTTATTTTTTATTTTTTATTTATCAAAGAAAATTTTCTTGCATTAATAATTAAGGGGTATTTTAAGAAGAATGGTGGGTGGAATGATAGGATTGTATTTTTTCAAATTTACATGGTGAGTGGGAATAAGATATGTGGAAAAATAGAATATCGGGGTCGAAATAGCCACACTCACGAATAATAGTTCTAAAGCCTTTTTAGCAATGGTTTAGAAGATTTGATGAAATTTTTGAAAATTGTAAAGTATAATTTGTTCAATCAAACTAATTCGTTTTTTTTTTCTAGGTACCTTTTGTTTGACAAAACAATTAGAAGACAATAATTTCTCATCAAACAATTGGAACACAAAATTTTCCTTAAAAAATCCTAAAGAACTCTCTCTAAAAAAAATCCTCAGAACTTAGCTCCAGTTGCCACAACCCCACCCCACCCCTCTCCTCCCCTCCCCTACCCTCTCCACCCTTCCTTTTCTCCCTCCTCCCCACCCTATCCTCTTCTCTTGGGGTTGTTTACGGGTTATTTGGCTGATTTTTTCGCTTGGCTGCGCCGGTGATTTCGTTGGCGGCTTTTGAGGTTTTGTTATCCTTGGAATCTTTAGTTACGACTAAGTAGCAGTGTGCTGGTGGTTTCATTGGTGAATTTGGAGACAAAAGAGGTGGCTGAGCGGCCTTTACTCACTTGTGTGTTTACAGTTTCTTGAGTTGTAATAATTGCATAAACTCTTTTATGAGTTAGGTGTTTGTATGTAGTCTAATCTCTACTTGTACTTATTTGTGTGTTTAAAAGTTTTCGCTGTATTGATACGGTTCATGTCTGGCTTGTCAGTATTGTGGCTTTTATGCCGAAATTTCTTTGGCCTCATATGGTTTTTAGTGGAGATACACCTTGTGCACTTGATGTTGCTGGTGTGTTTCCATGTATCTAGAACCTTGCATGGTTACTATGCTTTCATCTTTGTATTAACCTAATATATGATACATAATAGCTTTTCTTAAATTAAAAAAAAATAAAAATAAAAAGTGCATTATTTAATAATAAATTTGGTAAAAAATCATTTTTGTCCTAGTAATTTAGCACTAAGGTTACTGTAGTTTCAATTTGATCAAACTTTTCTAACGTTTGACTACCAAATATAATTTTGTGCACTAAAACTGTGCCTCTAAATTTGAGTTGATGAACTGATTCATTTATTTGTTTTTCTTTCAAAAAAATTGTAAGATATTGGAGAAAACTAAAAAATAACAATTTATCATCCTAACTAAATAAAAAAGCCGAAGTGCGAAACCAAGCATTTAAAAATGGGAAGAACTGAGGCGGGAGAATCATTGCTGTCAAACAGTCGCGTCATATAAGAAAGAAAGAAGCAGAGTATAGCAAGTGCCTACCTGTGTAGCTCTTATTCTCTGCAACTATGGATCTGGGTCATCTTCTCCACCTCCTAATTCCCTCATGCAACTCTGTAAGTATGCTTCTCTAAACCCATCACCACCTTTTCTTTCATCCCCAATTTTGTTGTAGTTAATCAATTAATTGATCCTAAATATTCAGGTTGTTATACTCGCATTGTTCTTTGCCTACTTGGCCATTGCCGGATCTATACTGCCCGGCAAAGTTGTTCCCGGAGCCACCTTACCAGATGGCTCTCGTCTTCATTATCGCTGCAATGGTTTGCTTCTTTTTAATTGCATTCATACTTGCACACACTAACTGTTTGTTTAATTGCTTGAGTAGCTGTGGTTTAGAGAGTGGTGTATTTTTGGCTAAAATCTTTTTTTTTTATTGTCCTTGTAAGGTCTGCTATCACTTCTGTTGCTGATTGGGCTTCTTGGGTTTGGTGCTAAGATGGATTTCGTATCACTTACTGTATGTGGTCATAACTTCATTGTGTTTATTGGATTATTAATTTCCTTGTAGTGATTATATTTGGGTTGATGGTTCTTGAGAGTGCTAATAGCCAGCTTCCAGTTTTCATTTACATCTTATATAATATCACATGCAATTGATCATGCTGTGGAAATTGGAGATGATATAATTGTATCTACATTTTGGGTTAAAATTTGAATAAGTGTCAACTGTCATACAGAAAAATCACTTTAGTTACCCAAAATAGGATTGATGGTTTTCCTTGGAAAGACAAAATTTGAATGCTTTCACTTTTCATATCCAGCGTTTAGCACCAATTTGAAAAAGGCATACTGGAAAGATGAAGGCTGTTCCATATGCATCTGAGTGCATCCTATCTCTAAAACTTCCAATCCACCAGCTATATATCATTCTCCTTTTTTTTCCATGAGAGGGGTTATTTCACTTTCCTGAATGTCGGTCCAGCTCCATGCAACAGAACCAGATTGATACATCATAATATGTAGTTTAGCTGTTCCTCAGGGATACATATCTCTATCTCTCTCTCCGTCCTAAAGTTGTATAAATAAATTAATGGAGATTATAGTGTTAAAATGTTGCCATCAGTTTATTGTGTTTGTGTGCTCCAAAAATTGAATAATATTAACATCAAAAGAATGTTTTCAGGCAATATCAGACAGAGGATTTGAGCTGTTATCAACAACTTTTCTGTTTAGTGTTCTGGTAAGTCAGTAAGCAATTGACATTTAGTAGTCCATGTTTCAGTTGTAGCATTTGAAATAGACATTGGTGTTGTGGTTGGTGAAGTACATGAACAAACCTTGTGCTGGCATCCTTGTTTAAGATGAAACTCTCTTTTCTTTTCTGTTTTCAAATCAGACTGACAATTTTGTGACTTAAAAGTTGAGTTTCTCAGTGTTTTGGTTTGGTCTCATGTGGAAGAGCCTCCATATGGGCACCTCCACAACCTCACAATAATTTAAACAATTCACTCTGAAATTACCAAAGAAAAGCCAAAACTTCCGTATGAAACTAATATAATGGGGAAAATGATTCAATCATTCTGCCTTGCAAATATATAGGGATACAAAAATACCAGCTTCCAAATAGTTTTTCATAATAATGGATTAACCTTACGAGACCATATATTCCATCTTCTGTCAATGAGTATTGGATCATCGTTATTAAGTTGTCTTCTTTTTTCAAAATTGATATATAATTGTTTCTTTTTTCATCAATGTTAACACTGGTACTTTACGCTGCTGGCTGCAAGTCGAGCAACCGAGGTTCTTCCCTAAAGCCTCATGTGACAGGGAACCTTCTACATGACTGGTAGTTTAAACAACTTGTCTAACTTATTCCGAGCCATCTCCATTTGGTGAAATGGTTTATATTTGTATATGATATAGTGAATAGTTAAATTTTTTTGATATAAATTCAGATGAGCATATATATAGTGCCCTGCCCACACTTTTCTTTACCTGCCTTGTAACATTTGCATTTTTTCAATTAGACAAATGGTAGAAAGAAAAAAAACGGTAGGAACAGATGTTATAGAGGGATTTTAGGACTGATACTTTTAAACCTTGAGTTACCAACCTATCCTAACTCTGTGCCATCTGCATGTTAAGACAATCGAAAACCTCCCGGGTTTCAAACAGGTTTTGATTCAAAAACATCTTTTTGGAATACTCTTTCAACTGGTGAAAATAATTACCAAATATTAAAGATTGAAAAGTCATAATTTATGTTGTGGTTTAGAAAACGAACATAAATAAGTTAATGTCTTGATGATTTTTGTCTTCACCGATTCATAACATGCAATGATTGACTACTTGTATCCTTTATTGTGTTAAAAATGAAGTTTTCAGTTTCTGTATTTGCTTCAATTCCTTGTCGAATGCATCTTACAGTTATATTAATATGGACACTCTTAATTTGTTTAATAGGTGGTTTGGGATACAGCTTAATCCTCAGTTTATGGGCATCGACCTCAAGTATGTAATCCAGTCTTCAATATTTGTGGCATGCTTTCCATATAGCCACTCTAACATACACCAATAGAATTAGTAGTAATTACTTTTAATTTCAAACCTTATTTTATCTTTCTTGTATTATCTTTATATGAAGCTTATAAAGATGATATTCTCTTCTATAGATTTTTCTTTGTTAGAGCTGGAATGATGGGCTGGCTTTTTATCAACCTTTCGGTTCTAGTGAGAAGTATCCAAGATGGCACCTTGAGTCAATCAATGATCCTCTTCCAGTTGTTCTGTGTGGTAATCTGACCTCATTTTATATGTGTATAATATTTGTTTCTCTATGTCTATCAAAATTGTCTATATATAATATATACTCTTTAGTTTACTTCTTGTGAGTGATTGCTGAAAGTTCTTTCCTTTTCCTTTTTTCCAGTTATACATCCTGGACTACTTTTTTAATGAGGAGTACATGACCTCCACGTAAGTGCATTACCATGACGTCTAGCTGAATCATTCAACTTAGTTTTATCCCATGTCACTCTTTGCTTTTACATTCTCAAGAATCTTTTCGCACCTGTATATCCTAGGGTTCTCATTCCCTCCCCAGACAGAATCTGCCACACACATTTTTCTGAAATATGCTGAACACACGATTCTGATTTTATCTTTAGTCATTTTTATTCATTGCTATAGCCATTTATTTTAGGCCAAAAGTCACTTTTGGTCCCTGTAGTTTGACACTTCAACCACTTTTGACCTTGTAGTTTCAATTCCGTCAATTTTGACCTTGTAGTTTCATATTTCAAGCAATTCAAGGACAAGTTAGTATTCATGTCAATTTCTTTGACGGTGCAAGGGGCAATTTCGTCAACCCAAAATCCTTGAGCACAAAAGCTGATCTGAAACCCCCCTAATTTTATATTAGGGCTTGAAATTGGTCATTTGGGTTTAGGGTTCTTCAAAAATTGGGATTAATGGTTGAATTTCAAGCCGTAATATGAAATGGGGAGAATTTCATACAAGCCTTTACGCTAAAGGGTTTTGGGTTGACGAAATTGCCCCTTGCATCGTTAAAGAAATTGACAAGAATACTAACATGTCCTTGAATTGCTACAAATACGAAACTACAATGGCAAAATTGACGGAATTGAAACTGTCAAAAGTGGTTGAAGTAAACTACAAGGACCAAAAGTGACTTTTGGCCTTTATTTTATTTTTTCCTGTGTCTTCTAGTCGTATATCCATTTTCATTTGTGATTTTGGATATTGAGGAAAGAATTCAATAAGTTTGGTCTGCTATCTTTCTTCACGCATTCTCTTCACTGTCTTTGTGATGATTGAATAACATGCCAATTTGGGTTGTTACATTTATCTTTGCATATTTGATTTATTTTTACATGGTTTGCCTTTTACAGATGGGACATAATTGCAGAGAGACTGGGTTTCATGCTTGTATTTGGAGATCTAGTGTGGATTCCTTTCACTTTTAGCATCCAGGCATGTCACCTAAACTACAGCTTAAATAACTCAACTGGTTTTTTCTTTCCTACTTTCCCCACCCATACGATCACACTGTAATAGTTGATTTGGTGTGTTTCCATACACTTCTATTTGAGAACTCAGACTGGCCCGTAGAACTGTAAAAGATAAAACATATTTGTTATAGATTCTGTGAAACAGAAGAGTGATTTAAAGCAACATTGAAACCCTTAGCCATTGTGTTCTTCATTGTTCTAAATTTCTGCCTTGTTATTTCCTTTGTTAAAGGGATGGTGGCTTCTGAGTAACAAGGTGGAGTTAAGAACAGCCGCTGTTGTAGCAAATTGTTTGACTTTTCTGATCGGGTAAACTTTCCATCAACTTGTAGTTGGCATTCGGACCATTATAACCTAATTTCTCTTTGTGTGCTAACATTGAACTTTTAAAATCCATACTGGTCAGGTACATGGTATTCAGAGGAGCCAACAAGCAAAATCATGTCTTTAAGAAGAATCCTAAAGCACCTATATGGGGTAGGCCTGCAAGGGTCATCGGAGGAAAGTTGCTTGCTTCTGGTTATTGATAAGATTTACATCAACCACCTTCTATATCATCTTGTTCTTTTCTTCTGCTCATCATTATTGTCGATTAAGCACAACAGGTCAAGTGAAATGACTTGATCTTTCAATTAAGCACTACTGGTAATTGAATCAATCACCCAACAATGTTCAAGCTATGAGGTGAACCAAGTAACCCATTTAATTGGGCTCAGATACAATCTGGTCTGGTAGGAGGAACACCTAACTAGACTGGCGGTTGATGAAATCTAAACTTCACAAAAGGTCCAAGTAATTGAAAAATGAAATAGATGATGTATTGACTATTCATTCACTCTCTCTCTCTCTCTCTATGGGGAAGCTACATGCATTATATTTCATATTATTTCATAAAACTAACTATAATCCCGGCCTTTCTGTTGCTTACATTGACAATGCTACTCACAAGCAAAGTAGATTTTCCATCATGCTTCATCACAAACATTTTCTCATACTCTGATTATTTTGGTGAAGGGGAATCGCAAGGCACTGTAATTACCTTGGGGACTTGTTACTTGCACTGTCTTTTAGTTTACCCTGTGGAATAAGGTACTTTCCCTATTCCTTTACAAATGTTGAAATAGTTTTCGTAGAAAAATAGATTTTCCATTTTTAAAAGTTGCTCGTTTTGCAGTTCCCTAGTTCCATACTTCTATCCAATTTATCTTCTCATTCTGCTCATATGGAGAGAAAGAAGAGATGAAGCTCGTTGTGCAGAGAAGTACAAAGAAATCTGGGCAGAATACCGCAGGCTTGTCCCATGGAGAATATTGCCTTATGCTTAGTAAGCTACCAGATTCTGGACTTTTGTAAATGCATCATCAAGTATAGTTGCAGTGGACCTCACGCTTTCTTGTTTGTACTCTAAAATGCACTTTATTCCCGACTGTTGAGTTATTTCAGGGAAAAAAAAAATTGTGTATCTTTTGACAAAATGCCTGCACATTTAATTTGTAAATATTATGGTTCTTGTTATATAGCTCATGGTTCTTGTGATAGGTAAGGTGATATACTATACTCACAATAAGCTCATATTCTATGTGGTGGAACTTTGAGCTAAACACGTGGACGGGTACTATTCAAGGCTGGTTCATTGATTTTGGAGACCCTAAGCAGAAATAAAAAGTGAGGCCTTTTATGTTCAACATTTAGCTCCTTTTGTAAAAGATTGCATGTATAAGTGCTAAGTTGGTTAGTTTAAATAAAAGAAGCCCATTATATGAAGAAAAAAAAAAAGGCTTAAAAAGTTTCAAGATAAAGCCCAAAAAGCATCAATCATACACCTAATACGTTTTATAAGAGGCCCCATTTTTCTAGAAGGCTTGTGCGGTTGTCCAGCTCCTAACACCTTATGGTTTTAACATATAGAATATGGTTTTAACATGTAGAAGTCCCGCTTCTCACCCAAAACCAATTAGTAATGAGCGAAGTAGTATTATTGAATGATGTGGAGCACATGCATTCCAACAATAGAGCTTTAAGATTGAAATTCTATTGTCTCCAACAATTTTCCCTCTTCGGCTTACATTATTTAATATATCCTCTTAGCATCTTTGGCATGTTTCCTTGTTTAACTTCTTGAGTGTTTTGGTTCTTATTGTTTGTATTTGCACCAACTTTCTTATGATTTCGAAGATAGATAGACCTAAATGAATGTTTTGGTTCTTATTATTTGTATTTTCATGGATTTTCCTATGATTTCATAGATGGTTTTTATTATTTGTATTTGCAAGAACTGTCTTATGATTTTGAAGATAGACGAAACCGAACAAGCATTTTGGTTTTTATTATTTGTATTTGCATAGACTTTCTTATGATTTTGGAGAATAAACGGATCCAAACAAAGTGAACTTTCTTATGATTTCAGAGATAGACGGACCCAAACGGAGTTGATTTCAGAGATAGACGGACCCACCCATCGCACCCCAAAATCAGCAAACGTTCAATAAAGTTTTCTAGCGGTCACACGCACTATGCAATAGCACCAAAATAACGAGGTCGAGGCACAGATACACACAGAGTACACTCATTTTAAGAAAGACAGACGTGAAAGCATCTTTTACACAAGTGCTATTCAGCATCAAATTCAATACAATTTTTTTATAAGTTGTTTTGGTTTTTATGCTGATAATTTATGTAATAATATAGTTCTTCACCGACAGAGGTACATGTGGACTTGTCTAGCCTGCTTGGTTGGTGGTACAGTACAAAACTCATTGATGTTTGAGTCAGACGGATGAGAGAGAGGCAGGCAGCTAAACGCAATTGTGACAAATTGAAGAGTGAGAAAGGTGCACCAAATTAGGCTGCTGCAATCAAGACGGCGTGCACAAGTGGTGCACCAATCCCCTACGTGGTGCACCAATTCCCCACTCACATATTGCCACATTTTCACACACAAAAAACTTTACCTCTAAATCTTTAGGAAGATGGAAAGGAGACACATTAGAAATCATTTGTTTTCTTGGGAACCTTAAAATACATCACAATACGAACAATAGATAATAAATGATAAAGAAGAGATAAAACAAAACTGAGGGCATCATATTATATCTTTAAACTCACAACAATCATCTTAGAAATCAAATGAATTTATAATAAAAGTTTACCTATCCGGGGTTGCTCTCTCGTTAGCCAGGAGAGACCAGATAGAGTTAAGGTTTCATTGTGCATAGTCATTCTCTCACCAGACCTCGCCCTTTTCCTCAGTCGTCCTCTTTAGCGCTTGCGCCTCCTATCCGCTTGTTAGCGTCGCGTTCTTGCCCTTTTGTTTTTCGCTCTCTCGACAACAGTGCCCTTTTGTTGTTTGCACCCTCGCCTTTGCAACCACCTCTTTGCACCCATATCGTTCCTCGGCGTTGTCAATGTCGCCGGTTCCATCCCTTTCTTTCTCTACATATTGGGTGGTGGATTCTAGGTTTTTGGTCTATTCCTTCTCGGAGTTGGCGCCGCTACATGTCTTCTCCAGCTATTATCCCCAATGACATTATCGATGAGATCAAACGCTCATTTGGCAGTTGACTAGTCCTTACTCCACGCAAACGCGCTGGTGTGGTAATTGGGTCCTCTGATGTCATTGATCTCTTTGTTGGTTTCATCCACTGTTGTGCTATTATGCCTATGGAGATTGGTCAAATGGGGTCTCCTGGAGGCCTCCCTTAGGTTTTTCTGCAAAGCGTTTGTCAGCTTGGCATCCTGCAAATGCATTGAGGCTTGATTTTTGTTTCAAGTTAAGTGGCCCAAGCCAATTTGTCTTCTTGCTGCATGGTCTTCCTCTGTGTCCTTCTTTCCTAGTATCGATGCAACTTTGACTGCCTTATGGACTATGATTATCATAGGAAGGTTTGCTTTGATAGTTTGAAGAAGATTGGGTGTGTTTTCTGGGGCTTTTCCTTCCTCTGGCTTGTTGGTGTTATTGGGTCTTTTCTTTGTTGGGGTTGTCTTGTAAGCAGTTTAGCGTTACCTAATTTGGACTCTCTTGTTAGTCCTTGGCATGTGTAATACTCTTTCCTCATCTAGATTTTCCTAGGAAGGTTTTAATGAGGCCATTGTTTCATGTCGTAATGTATGTTCTTGTTATTATGAATGAACATCTTTTTCTATAAAAAAAAAAAAAAGCAATCATCTTAGAAATCATTTTCTTCAAAAACCTTAACCACGTCACATCAAATTAAAAAGACATTCACATAATTTCTTAACTCCAATGAAAAAAAAAACAATAAGTTTATATCTTAGTGTATTCTTATAACTAAACAATCCAATTCTTAGATAATTTCAGTCAAACAATATGGGGTAGAATATTTTCATTCTTCCAAAAGGAGGTATTTATAATACAATTGTGTAAACCCTAGTAGGATAATACAAGGAAACAAATAAACTCCTAATTACACAAGATTTGTACAAAAGAGAAAGAAATAAAATCATAATAGAATAGGAAATAAATATCCAAATAGAATTAGGATCTCGCCAACAATCCCCCTCACAGAGCATTTGCTAGTTGATACTTAGATGATATGTACGGAAAATAAATAATCTCAGCATCCAACTTCTCTTTAATAAAATGCCGATCAACCTCCACATACTTTGTACAATCATGCTGCACAGGATTATGAGCAATCAGAATTTCAGCTTTATTATCACAATACAAACCATGGATTCTAGTGTTCAAATCCAAGATCTCCCAACAATCTCCTTAACTATAGTAACTCAAACTCACCTTGAGCCATCCCACGATACTCGACTTCGGCACTAGATCGAGACAATGCTTTTGCTTTTAACTATTCTAAGTAACAAGATTACTACCAACAAATGTGAAATACCCTCAGGTAGAACTTTTATCAGTGATTGAACCAGCCCAATCTGCATCTGTATACCCTTCCACATATGTATGACCATACTTGGAAAACATTAACCCTTTGCCAGGAGTTAATTTCAGATACCTTAGAATACATATCACAACACCTACATGATCTTCACTAGGAAAATGCATAAATTGACTCACTACACTCACTGCATATGTAATAACATGACATGTATGAGCTAAATAAATCAATTTCCCCACAAGTCGTTGATAACGCTCTTTATCAGTAAGGACTTGATCATGATATAACTCTAACTTATGATTTTGTTCACTAGGGGTATTAATTGGTTTACAATTCAACATTACAGTCTCTGCAAATAAATCCAAAACATACTTCTTTTGGGGTAGAAATATACCATGCTTAGATCTAGCAACTTTAATCCTAAGAAAGTAATTTAAGTCACCTAATGACTTCATCTCAAACTCAGAAGCCCGATACTTTTGAAGATTTTTCACATCTGCATGATCATCTCCCGTTACAATCATATCATCAACATAAATAATTAAAGTTGTCAATTTACCTTTATGACGCTTTAGAAATAAAGTATAGTATGAATTATTCTGTAAATACCCAAATTTCTTCATATATGCAGCAAACCTCCCAAACTATGCTTTTGGAGAATACTTTAATCTATATAAGGATTTCTGTAGTTTACACACAACATCCTTCTTGGAGGTCACATGAATACCAGAAGGAAGATCCATGTATATTTCTTCCTTGAGGTCACCATGTAGGAATGCATTTCTGACATCAAACTACAACAAGGGCAAGTTACAATTAGCAGCCAGGGATAAAAGTATACGCACATCATTGAGCTTTGCTAATGGAGCAAAGATCTCTAAGTAATCCACTTCATATGTCTGAGTATAACCCTTTGTTACCAATCTAGCCTTGTAACAGTCAATGGAACCATCTGGCTTATGCTTCAAAGTAAACACTCATCTGCACCTAACAGCTTTCTTCACTTTTGGTAAAGGGACTAAATCCCAAGTTTCATTTTTGTTCAAAGCTTCCATTTCAACATTCATGGTATCCATCCATTTATGGTCGGAAAGAGCATCCTGCATCTTAGTTGACACATATACACTAGATAATTAACAAATATGATGCATATGACTTAGATACACAATAAGTTGACACATAATGGCTAATATGATATTTAGACTTGGCATGTATATCAGGAGAATATTGTACTTTAGGTTTTCCATGAGTGATTTGTGGGGGTAACTGATAAGTTGACACAGATAGATCATCAGAAATTGCTTCACTTGATTCACTATCATGAGTAAATTGGGGCAGTCTGTAAAGAGGGGTATTGCATTGAACTTAGTTGCATACGGGTCACAAGAGTCATTGTCATAATTTCCGCATAGTCTGACCGGTCGTTTCTTCATAGAGAGCGATTTCGGACTCAATTGATCAAGTTCCAAATGTCAACACAAAGAAAACCATCTTCACCCAGGATGTGGCGATCGGTGGCTTTCCAGGCGATCGTCGCTTTCTTCCGATAGTAACATATTCAAATACATCATTTTGCAGTTCAAGTCCAAGAATTCTCCAATCCAAGACTCTCCAATTCACTCCCATTTTCCCCCTGAATTTGAGAAGAGGGAGAAACATAATATGACAATTCTTCAAGGTAAGTCACGTCTAAAGTAACATACACCTTCTGGGTAGGTGTATGCACTTATAACTCTTTTGAGTAGAAGAGTAACTAGTAAAGACAGAGCGCAGAGCACAAAGATCAAGTTTACTTCGTTGATGAAAGTAGACATGAACATAGGTAACACACCAAAAAACTTTTGGGGGCAACTTGGAGATGGAGATAGGGGAAACATGGTCACCAACCACATCATGCAAAGTCTTGAAATCAAGAACCCGACTAAGAGTATGATTAATCAAATAGGCAGTAGACAGAATAGCATGCCCCTAAAGATGATGGGGAATAGACATATCCAATATGAGTGAGCGGGTAACTTTAAGCAATTGACAGTTCTTTCTTTCAGACACACCATTTTGTTGAGGAGAAAAAAGGGTTGTCATTTGCTGAATAATACCTTGAGCACGAAAGAAATACACCAAAGTATTATTCACATATTCTTCTCAGTTATCAGTCCAATACTTTGATCCGAACCTAAAACTGAGTAGACACCATAGTACAAAACTTTGGAAGGATGGAAGTAACATCATGTTTATTTTTCAGCAAGAAAAAGTGAGTGGGGTACAATCATCAATAAATATGACAAACCAAATAAATATATTTGAAGTAACGCGAGCCGGACCCCACACATTAGAATGCACTAAATCAAAAGGCTCTCAGCTTTAGCACTCAAAGGACACATAGTGCGATGACTCTTGGCCAAAATACATGTCTCACACTTAAAACTGGACTCATCACAAGTGCAGAATAAAGATGGAAACAAACGCTTAAGGTAGCCAAACAATAGGTGTCCTAAGTGACGATGCCATAACCAAATTTGTTGTTTGTCTTTGACACTACAACTTTGAATATGACACGATCATAAATGCAATATAAAATAATATAACCCCTCTTCCATTTACCATGTCAATCGTCTCGTAAGTCTTGAGATCCTAAAAGAGCAATGTGTAGGATAGAAAGTAGTAGAAACATTAAGTGTATTAAGTAATCGACCAAAGATAACAAGTTGCAATGGATAGTGGGAATTAGTAATGCACTAGACAAGGGCAGAGTATGAGTAAGAGAGATTGTGCCCTCCCCAGTAATTGGAGAGGGCAAGCCATTAACACTAGTTATGTACGGGTCATGGGTGTTACTAGACAATTTAACAAAAAAATTAGCATCACAAGTCATATGATCAGAAACACCCATGTCAATTATTCAAGTATGGGAGTCAATATCTGGAATAGAGTCAGAAGCACACTAATTTGCGTATGTGAGCGATAACACCAACAATAGAGTCATCATCCATGATTGTAGCAGAAACTCAATTGATCACGTTAGAGTACACAACGGAACACTGCAAAGGCACAAATACGGCAAGATGCATGAAGACAGGAACGACACGAACACAGTAGAGAAATGAACATTACAACACAATACCCAAACCCAAGAGGGCGCACACAACACATGTAAAAAAAAAATGGGGCTAGAACACGGGTGGGCACAACACACAGGTCACTAGAAAGTCAACTCTGATGCCAAGTCAAACAATATGAGGTTAATATTTTTTGATATATTTTCATTCTCCAAAAGGTGGTATTTATAATACAAGTGTGTAAACCCTAGTATGATTATACAAGGAAACAAATAAACTCCTAATTACACAAAATTGTACAAAAAAGAAAGAAATTAGAGAAAATTCGTTTTTAGCCAAAGAAAATTTTAGCTTTTTTAAAAGACCACAAACAAAATTAAAAAGACACAAAAACTTTTCATCTTTAGAACTAAAGACATGCAGGTCCCCTCAACTAAAAAGCCAAAAGACAGCATGTGAAGGAATCTCTACTAGCACAAAAGCCACTCTACCATCAGCTAAGCCATGCAAAGAAGTGCCATCAAACAAGCCATGCAACCAAGTGCCTTGTCCGTTTATTGTACATGTGAAACCTTTTGTGTGTTTTCATAAAGCCATGTGAAGTCATGTGAAGTGTAAAGTTGTATAGGAGAAAGTGTGTGCAGAGAAGAAAGATATCTCTTCAGCAGAAAGAATAGAGTCGGTAGAAGAAAGATCTCTTCTCATCCCTAGCCTTTCTCAAGAATGGAGTCGGTGAACTAATGTATATAGCTTGCAGCTCCGAAGAAGAGAAGAATAGTCGCCAAACTATTTGGCTCCATATGACTAGCAAGAAGCAACATTTATTTTGGTTCCATATGGCTAGCAAAAGCAAAAGGATTCTTTAGGCAATCCGAAACTACATAAGGCCATTCTTGTCCAAATATAAAATATTTTGGCTTCTGTTAAACTATTTCCTTGACCTTTGGCCTTTTCCAAAATCTCCCAAGAAATAAAATCTTGATAGAACATGAAATAAATCTCCTAATAGAATTAAGATCTCGCCAACAATTTCATTATAAACTAATTGTGAGATTTTATTTTTTGTCAAAATCCAGTCATTAGATATTATATTATAGGGCCGCATGATAGTGACTGAAATATATATATATATATATATATATAACCGTTATTAACATTCCAAAAAGTCATTTTGCATGTTTTTCTTGTAAAAGTTGCATATGAGACTCATGATGACGTGATTATTAGGAATTTTAAATGATTGATTTTTAACTTTGAATATATATGAGACTCATAATGCATGGGTTAATGAAAGTTGGATTGTACGTAAAGAGAAATTGCACGTAGAGAAATTCATAATGATGCTTTATAATCATTAGTTGTTTATGTCCATATTAAGATAAAACAAATTTATGGTACTAGCTAAGAAAAATAGGAGAAGTCCTGCTCATGACTTGAAATAGTATGACTGGTAGAACCAAAAAAAAAAAAAAAGATTTGGATTATTGTACACTTCTCTTTTTGCCAAAGTTAGGAAGAGGGAAAGAATTTTCACACAGGGACTACCAAAGTGCCATGAGAATTGTACACATTAAAAGAATTCCACAATACATATTATGCAAAGACTAGTATAGATTAGTCAATGCAAATTATGCAATTGCATATTATTAATCACGAGTTGAAAAGAAAACCCTTGAGCGAAAAAAAACTCTAGCAAAAGCATCCTCAGCCGCCACCCACTTTTGGGGATGGGTGGCTTCCCTCCCTTCCCCTCTCTCTACTCCCCCCATTCTCTTGCTTCCCCTTTGGTTGCTTTTTTTTGTGTGTGGCCATTTTGTCTAGTTTGTTGGATGTACTTGATTATTTTGTTTGATTGGTTAGATCTACTTCAGATCCTTGTGTGGTCGTATTTGGAGTAATTCTTTGTGGTTACTGTACTTCAATATTTGTAGTAATCCTTTATGATTATGTGTATTTGTATAAGCTCTTGTGGCTAACCTTCTTTGTGATTGCCTTTATCTCAAAAAAGGGAAGGAAAAAAAAAAACAAAAAAAAAAGGTACAGAATAATATTATAGGTAATAACCAAGTTATATTATGTCGCATTATTTTTGTATTCGCGTTTAATCATTAGCGTTGACGCGAATGTTCTAATCATTCGCGTTAGCTGCGAAACGCGAACGTTAAGAACGTTCTAATAATCATTATGGACCATCATGTCAGAACAACCGCAGTCTGAATCTCACACCACCACCCACCAAAAGAAGAATCTAATACGAAGTTGCAGATATTATTTTCTTTTGGCCATGAGTTGTGGATAATTACTTCTTGGGGGACCTTGAGATATTGTAGCTCGATTTCTGCATCCTCCTCCAACAGGTAGAGTTTAACTTCACTTCCAATCCTTCGAAATTCCCATTAAATTAATTTACCAAAGAGTTTGACTTTATTTTCAACCGGTTCGAATTCACAAGAACATAGAAAATTTACCAATCCCAAGATTAAGGCTTGCAACCAAGATGGTATCCTCAGAACTGACAAGCTGAAAAGGCACTTTGCGAGAATGTTGTTTTCACTCGTGTCTTTTATTGAACCACTTCCCGAGAGTTCAGGATTTCTTGTAGGTTCCATCTGTAAATATGTTTTTTTTGTTGTTGATAATTTCTAAATTTTTTGTTTAGTTTAAATGTAGGACCTTAATCACTTCCCTTTTTTTTATGTTGCGAATATATTTGTGTATCAACTAGTTATTCTTCAATCGTAGTTTATCTTTCTCTCCACCGATATTGTTTTTTTTTTTTTTCACTTTGATTTTTCTCAACCATTAAAAAAAAAATTTCCTTCCTCAATCAAACTTTTTAGTTGTAGAAACGTTAAAACACGGTATACAATTACCTACAAGTCCCATAACGGAAAATTAGTGATGTAACTATTTTAGGTTCCTTATTATAATTCATGAAGTATTATAATTCCTTATTTAGTATTGTCCAATCTAAAAATAATTTTTTTACAAAAATTGTTGAGAAAAATCAAAGTGAAAACAAAACAATGGGAATTTTGTTTTTGTTTTGTTTTGGTAAAGCTAGGGGGCTCAGTAAAAGTGACCAGGAAAAAAAAACACTGTTTTGACAATTAAAAAAGAGAGGACACATGTCACTTTGTGGTTGAGTCACAATAGAAGGTAAGGAGATAAAAAATAAAAAGGGCGAAACCAAAAACTAGTGGTGGGTGGAGTTGACGAGTCTCTTTCCAGCGGGCTGGTGAGGAACCCAGATTCCCTGTCTAACGCAATGATGTGGGTGGGATGGCGCGGGTCCTCTGCCCCATTTTAATCTCTAGTTTCATGAATCATGTTTTCTTTGTAATGTAAGTATTTGAACTCTCTTGAGGTTTTTCTTTTTCTTTCAATACTTGTTTAGGTTTCGGCTGAAATAGGGTAGAGGACCTCGCAGTCAAAGGAGAAGGACACGCGATACCCCAAGAAAGGACCAGAGCCCCCCAAGACCTCAAAGTTGGACTCCAGGAGGTCATATGTGAAGCTCACACAAAAAATTCCTTGTTGATTGACCTATAGCCTTGCCCAGCGCGAAAAAGAATTTCCTATGTTTCTCAATTTCTTGGTACTTCTCTTCCTTTAACTATGCTCTTAGCGACTGATAGCTTAGATGTGCAAAGAGCATATGAAGGTATAAACACTTACCATACGTGCAAATCAGTTTTCTTCCCTTTTTGTTAACATATGAAGGGACACACATTTGCGCATATGATGGTGTGCATGCAAGGTTGTGTTCTTTCCTTTTTTCCTTTGTAGTTTTTTTTTTCTTTTAAAAGACGAAGCGATATTAAATTATTGAGGAAAATGTAAGATACAAAACATTACCATACATTAAAGTCTCTCTTTTTAGAGTGAATGAGTTGATTCATATCCTTTTGGAAACATTAACATCTCTCTTTTTTAACACAAGATAGAGAACCCAACATAGTGCTAGGCATAATATTTGTGAAAAGTTTTGTAATGATGTATTTTTGGGACATAGGACCATTGAAGGATTATTGTACTTTTTTAATCTTAAAATACCCCCAACTAAGCCATTATTGCATTTTGAATGGATGTAAGAATTAATTTGGAAACTTTTTAAAATTTAACAATAAATTCATATTTAACATACCTAATCGGTTTATTTAATATAAAAATATATATATTTATTTATAAAGTATACGTGATTAATTATCTATTATATTATTGTTTTATAAATATAATAGTGTACCTAGTATGAATTTACTTATTATTCAAATAATATACCTAACTTTTATAAACGCATTTTGGATA
The DNA here is from genome assembly GCF_029339155.1 of Prunus mume. NCBI lineage: Eukaryota > Viridiplantae > Streptophyta > Magnoliopsida > Rosales > Rosaceae > Prunus > Prunus mume. Next base: position 17,037,668 of record NC_142703.1, on the reverse strand, counting down.
TAATTTACCTAATAATGTTCTATTATGCAATAATATAACTTGTAATTTACCTATTATGGGTATATTGTAGGGGAAAATACTTCCCTTCTTAACATGTAAAAGTAGGAACTCCTACATTCTTGTCAATAGCAGTGTGACATGTGTGACATATATGCATAAGTTTTTATTTTTGTGTTTTTGATGAATTATTTTTGCATATGTGTCAAATTGTGATTCACAGGAAAGAAGAGTATCTCCTTACAAGTTAGGAGGCAAACAGTATCTAATTGTAGGTATATTAAAGCCAACACATTTATAGGTACATATTATATTAGGTACATTATATTGTTGATACTAATTTACCTATTATATTTTATTATAACAAAATTTGAGGGATTTTCAAAATTGGTCGGAAATTTAAGGATTTTTTTGTTGGTCGAAATTTTAGGTATCAAAGGGAATGCCCTAAAAAAAAAACTGAGTCATTGATATGCTATAAATGAGGAAGTATTAATTAGAAATAAGAGACTTAATGACATGCTTGAAAATCATCATGTTGACTTATCTGAACTCTGGTGGCAAACGGAAGAGTATTATGACCTTTTATATCTTACGGGGAATTTTAGTTTGAATTTGGGTTTTATACATAGATTTCAAAGTTAATGAATTGATGCCTAGGAAATAGAAAAAGTGTTGTTATTTTCACCCACCTGTCATATTTTCCCACCCACCTTATGTTTAAACTGTTAAAGACAAATTTAACCTCATTGTAAAATGACTTAAAAGGACTTAAGGAAAAAGAAAGAGGAAAAAAAAAAAGACAGACTTCTGCTCTCACGTAACCCTATCATTTGAAAGCTATGACTCTTGCTCATGATTCCTCTTATGACTTTTCATCTGAACTCAATTCTCAAATAATTTTCTTCTCTTTTCTATTCATTCAATCAAATTGTTTATGAAGAAGAAAACAACAAGAGAATGGATGTTGAAGAGAATGATTTTTGGCGAAAAGGTAAGGAAATCCTATTTGAACAGAATTTCTAAGATCTTTACGATTACTTAAAGCATTGGGAGATGAGTATTTCTTAGACTCTGATTTTTTTCTTAAACAAATTAAAAATATGAAAACTGATGAACAATGGACCAGAAAGTTTGGAAGGTGGGTAAAGAGGTTCGGTATATTTAGAAATTGGGAGTGAACCAAGTTTTGGTCAGTGACCAGCCATTGTCATCAAATTTCGTGATGTGAAGTTGCTTCTTTTATCGGTTGTATTACTTACTATTATTTGTTTTCAAATTTCAAATTTCGTGGAAAATAAGATATAATGAGAGAGAGAGAGAGAGAGAGAGAGAGAGAGAGAGAGAGATGTGTGTGGGCATTAGAGAGAGAGAATACATGAGCAGAGAGAATAAAGGAGAGAGGAAATGAGGTAATAATTAAAAGGGTATTTTAGGAATATTGGTGGGTGGAAAAATAGGATTGTGTTTTTTAAAATTTATACCTAGCACTCAATAGAAATTGTCTATATTAGACCAGCCCTAAAATTTAATGAGTGCATAGATCAGGTAGATAATTTCATTGCAAAAGTTAGCAAGAGAGAGAGAGCAAATGACATATATTTCACACTTTTTGTCTTGATGACCATTTTCTGCAACCTAAGAAATATAGGATTTAAAACTATGACATATCCAAAAATTGATTGTAGTTGTAGACATGGGACTTAGTCAAGTTGGCTAGAGTGCCCGAGTTTGAATCATTCTTCCTGTAGTTTAGATTAGATTAAAGTAGAATATTCGCTTGTATTTAAAGAAAAAAAAAACTTGTTTAAGACATGCAATATGTATTGTTCTCAAGATAAAAAATAGGAGTGACTGTAAACAACTTTTTAATAAGATCCTTTGGATTAATTCCACGGCAAATACACTATTAGCTTACCTCGCTCACCTATTTTGTTACTCACAAATATAATTGGGTTCAGAATAATCTATTTGTATTCTTTATATAAAATTTAATTTAGTTATTTATGTTTCTTTTATTTATTTATTTTATTTTGTAAAATTGTTATGGCATGATATGAGACACAGTGCAAATTGATTTCTTGGGAGTCAGAAATCTCTGATAATAAATTTGTTTTATTTATTTATTTTATGAAATGATAATAAAACTTTCATGATTTGATGATATCGAAGCGTTTACACTATTCTTTTTTACGCTGACCTCCAATTGAATCTTGAGCAAGTGGAAAGAATCAGAAAATGATTGTGTTTCCTGATTGTATTAAACTGATATGATTTTATAGAATCAATAGAATAATATATGCTAGAAATAAAATTTTCTTGACCAAAAAGAAACAAGAAGACTTGGAAATTCTGATACGTCTATATAGTAGCTTTAATTTAACAAATTGGAGTATTAGATGGAGAGCTTTCTTTCTACAAGTCTTGTTCTCTTAGCTAGGTGCCCCTAAACCTAGCAAAGGCCATGGATGTGGATATGGAGATCAATACGGTTGGTGAAAACTCTTTCTCATCAAGTGATGATGCCCGGGATGATCATACTTGTGGTTTTAAATGCAACATATGCCTTGAATTAGCTGATCAGGACCCAATTGTAACACCTTGCGGCCACCTTTACTGCTGGCCCTGTCTATATAGATGGCTTCGTGTTTGCTCATCACAGTCAAATAAGCTCCAGTGCCCTGCTTGTACGACTGTCATTATAAGGAGAAGAAGCTGATCCCTATCTATGGAATACAATCAGATCGAAGATCTCCTTCTGTACCGCCCAGTTTTAAAATTCCAAATAGGCCATCTCCATCTTCTTCATCTTCAAATAGACGATCGGTTCGTCAAATCAGAAACGTCGTTGCTTCAGCTTTCAGTGCTCCATTTTCTTCATCTCCAATTGGACAAGCAGTTCGTCAAACCCTAAATGCCATTGCTTCAGCTCTCAATGCAAACCATTTTTCGAAGGTGTTCGAATTCATGCCAATGGTGCTAGGTGGAATCGGAGTTGTTGTTCTCGTTGGGGGATACATTTGGTGTATTTGGGAACTGTGTGATCGTACCAGTCAAGTGTTGGATTCAGTCAAACAACTGTTGGATTCTGCCCAACAAGTGTGTGATAGTACCAAACAAGTGGTGGATTCTGTCCGACAAGTGTGTGATTCTGTGGAAAGAATATGTGAGGCTGTGAAACCTTTGTGTGATTGTATTGAAGCAACACATAATGGTTGGAAAAAAGTAAAAGCAATGTGTTCATTAGGGTTACGTGTTGTCTATTGTCTGATTTGAACGAAGTCTTAATCTCCATTGTTATCAGTTAGGTGTTCTCCATAATTGATGTTCTTCTTGTTTTCCAACGTTTCCCTGCAACCAAACAAAAGATGGGTAGTTTGCAATACGTACGCCCATTACCGCAATAAAACAGAAAATAAGATAAAAGTTCCAAGTTGTAAAATATTTAGGCTAAATTGTAGCGTCTCTGTAGTTTACTCGAATTTTCACTTTTTTACATTTTTCAATTTTTTATTTTATTTTTAAGATTCTGAATCTATAAGGAAACCATCCAGTCCCCTGTTTATTAAGTGATGATGATTGGGATTTTGATTGCAATATTTGCTTTCATTTACCTACATATATACCCCATTAATTAACACCTCGTCACTACAAAGAAAAAAAAAAAACAGGCAACAGTCACCATTATTTGATGACATTTGCTGGGTGATCAAGACTTTAGTCACCAAAAAAGGTACAAATGTCACCAAATAATGGTGACTGTTGCAACTTTTTTTTTTGTAGCGTGTGGCCACCTTTACTGCCCACTTTGTATAAACATATTGCTAAAGAGAGGCTCAAATTGCAAGGCCAAGGTTAGAGTCTAATTGCTGACAATCCCTCTTAGTGGGTCATCTGTAAAAACAAAAAAAAAGGCTTAGACTCCCCTCTGTAAGTCTTCAAAGAGACCTTGGTATGCTCTGGGCCTGGAATGGGGTAGTCTCCCCTCCCCTTAAATTGTCTTTCATTAAAAAAAAAAAATCTCTCTGATAATAAAACCTTTTTATTTATTTGTTTATTTATTTATATAATGAACTGAAAAAAAAACTTTCATGATTTGATAATCGAGGCCTTTAGACAATTCTTTTTTACGCCGACCTCATAGTGAATCTTCAGCAAGCGGAAAGAATCAGAAAATTAATGTTGGGTTTCCTGCTTTTATTAGTGGATATGATTATATAGAATCAAGAAACATTTCTTGACCAAAAAGAGACAAGAAGACTTGGAAATTCTGAAACGTGCATATAGTATCTTTACTCTAACAAACTGGTGTATTGGATGGGGAGCTTTCTTTCTACAAGTCTTGTTATCTTGGCTAGCTGCCCCTAAACCTAGCAAAGGTATTGAGTGCGCTGGTTGATATTTTTAGGGTTGCAAATAATATTTTCTAGGCAAGCAAACAAAGGTGAATATAAGTATTGAGTACAGATTTTGGTTGATATTTTTAGGGTTGCAAATAATATTTTCTAGGCAAGCAAACAGAGGTGAATATAAGTATTGAGTGCAGATTTCTTTTACCTTCGTTTCGAGGATTAATTTTGAAGTTGTAACCGTACATATTGTCCCATGAGAAATCCTTATTAATTTGGTTTTGGATTCTTCTTTGAATATTCTTGTTCTAAAATGGGGTTCGTGTCTATTTAGATGGCTTCGTGTTTGCTTATCCCAATCAAATAAGCCCCGCTGCCCGGCTTGTACGGCTGTCATTAAGGAGAAGAAGATGATCTCTATCTATGGAATAGAATCAGATCGAAGATGTCCTTCTGTACGGAGCGGTATTAAATTTCCAAATAGGCCATCTCCATTCTCTTCATCTTTAATTGGACGAGCAGTTTGTCAAACCCTAAACGCCATAGCTTCAGCTTTCAATGCTCCATTTTCTTCATCTTCAATTGGACGAGAATTTCCTCAAACCTAGAAGCCGTTGCTTCAGCTCTTAATGTTTGCATTAATTAAGGACATTTTCTGATATGTTGAATCTTTTATCATTCTCTGTCTTTTGTCTTATATATACTAGCCTTTTGTTTTATATATACTAGCCTCTCAGCACGCATTTCCGTGCTAGCGAGAGGCTTTTTAAAAAAAAAAATTAAATTTTTTTTAGATTTAAAAAGATAATGGGTAGTTGTGTTCCATAAAAATTGGATCAATTATTTGATTTTTCTTTTAATTTTAATTTTTTTAATATGAAAAAGTGTGAATTTACCATATTATCCTCATCTAATTAATAATTTCAAATCTTAATGTTTGCATTAACCAATGGCATTTTCTGGTATTTTGAATGTTTTTCCATTTTCTGCCTTTTGCTTTAATATATAGATAAATTTTCTAGATCTATTGCTTGTAAGGACGCATATTTTTGGAGTTGTGTTATTTATGTCTTTGTATCTTGTATATTGTCTTTGACATTAATGGGCAACCAATACCAATTTTGAAATAATATATCATTATCAAGCAGTGTTTTAGAGTGCTAAAGGTCCACCTTTTTTTTTTTTCCGACAGGCCTCATCCCAAGATCAGGGCATACCAAGGCCTCTTTGAGGACTTAGAGCACTTTTACCCATTTGTCATGGCAAAGGGCGGGCTACTACTACGTGAATAGTGGCAACCCTTGCAAAAGGCTTGTGGTGTTTCCATCCATTGCCATGGCAACCTAAGGGCAACCACTATTCACATGAGATATGATGAGAAGAATTTGTATAGAGTTTTGGTGTGGGAAGTGAAGAATATGACTAAGTATTTATTTAAAAAAATTCTAAAATTTTTAGTACATTTTTAGATTTTTTAATTGTTTTTTTCCTTGTTGACGTCAGCAACCCAGGCTATTCTTGCCTTTGGGCTGGCCTGGTTTGGTGGGACCCATGTGCTGCCAAGGCTATAGAAGCCCGCTGGAACTTTAAATGGGGCTTGGGCCCCGCTGTTCGGGCTAGGGGCACCACCGAAGGGCCCTTACAGAGGGATCGTCGCCCCTTTTAGGTTTTTACATATTACCCACCAAGAGGAATTATCGGCAGCGAAACTCGAACCTAGGCTTTGATAGCAAAGAGAATGATCCTTACCAACTTAACCAATCCTCGTTGGCTAAAGGTCCACTTTTTTGAATTAAAACAAATAACTTCTTTTTCAATATCTATTTGAAAATTATATTGACAACATGAGTGACACTAGAATTTGAAGAAGGGAGGGCCGTAATATAAAACAAAGGTAAAACTTTACTTTCAGTCTCTGTAGTTTGCCGGTTTTACCACTTTCGTCCATGTAGTTTCAATTTTGTCAATGTTATCCTCATAGTTCCATTCAGAGCAATTAAAGGACACGTTTCAAGTTCTGTCAAATTCCTCCAAAATCTGTTGAGTATTTCAGTCCACTCGACCCATCTAACGGTAAAACAAAAGTCAAAGCTCTTCTCATCCACTTTAAGAGTGATATTTGGGCATAAGGTTTTGGGAAAAAAAATTGTGTCTTTGAGTTAAAATTTGAGTGATTTTGGATGAGTTTAGCATGAGTAGACCAAAATACCCCTTTATGTGAGTGGCATGTGGTCAAAACTTAATGTAATTTAGATAAATTTGACAGATTTGAAGTGTGTCATTGAATTATTCAATATTGAAAACTATAAGGATAAAATTTACAAAATTGAAAACTAGAAGGATAATTGACAAAATTGAAATTGGATGATGAAAGTGATAAAGCCAAGTTGAGGTTATTGTTGCACCAATTCAGCAATGATGGCTCATGACAGTAATTTTCCCTTTTTTATTTTATTTTAATATATAACTGCATATTTGACAGGGAAAGTGTGCATGAAAACAAGGTTGGTTTAAACTTTTTATCTCTATGTGCACCATATTTGTTGGGTTCTCTTCCTTATCCCATTTCTTATATGCATTGTTGCTATGAAAATGCATGCTGAAGCCTAACAAAGAGATGCCCTTTCAATCCTTGCTAAATCCCTTCTTTAACTAGCCTATTTAACTTATATTGTGAACCCATAAACATCTCTTGACTTGTTAGTTTTGGTTGGACAACTAGGATTGAACAAGGCTGAGCTTGATCATGGGAGTAAATCTCATGTTAGTGCACTTGGATGTGTGGATCCCTGCTTTTTGATATTTTGATCTTAAATTATGTAGTGGCTTGAGGGAATGAATTGGTTACAGTAATAATTCTTTGTGGAAAACAAATGAAATGCAAATGTGGTAGCTGTGAGACTTCAATACAATACCTACAGTAGACTTGATTTTTATTCTTAGTTGACTTGACCCTTGTTTTCATCGCCATCGCCATCACCATGATCAACTTTCTTGCTCTTGAGCATGGCGTTGGCTTGTCTCCACTTATGGTATTTACCAAACAAGACCTCCATTTCTTCGAGGGTTCTGCCCTGTGTTTCCGGAAGCATTGTATAGAAGAAGACCCAAGCCAACACTCCAATTCCCGCGTAAAGAAAGAAGGCCCCGCCAATCGTGATGGCCTTGTACAAGGAAAGAAAAGTCATGGAGATGATGCCACTTATCACCCTGTTAACGGCCACTCCCAAACTGACTCCTTGCGCTCGCAGCTTTAGCGGGAAGATCTCAGAGCTGTAGACCCATGTGATGGGCCCCAGTCCGATAGAGAAAAATGCAACGTTGAATAGCACCATGGTGATGCACAATGCGACGGCCCACGGGATTGTGCTGTCGTGATGATCGACGATCGTAAGCGCCGCACCGAGACACGCAAGGGAAAGTATCATTCCACCCATGCTGGTCAAAAGCAATGGGCGTCGTCCAACCCGATCAAGGAGAAATGTGGCGATGAAGATGAAAATGGTCTTGATGAATCCAACGGCCACGGTTGCCAGTAGCGTGTGCTCGTAAGAGGTGATCCCGGCCTTCGCAAAGATCCTTGGGCTGTACAAAACGACAGAGTCTATGCCCGTGACTTGTTGAAAGAAATGGATACCAAGGGCTGCGATTAAAATGTGAAGAACGGCCGGTGTGGGATGAAGGATCAGTTGTCTCCATACACCTTCGCCGTGGCTTTGTTTCGCGACCGAAACAACGTCGTCGTTTAAGTGCATGGGGATGCCTGCAGCTTCTTTGATGTCGTCTAGCCTGAGTTGAGCCTCTTCTTTGGAAGTTGAGGTTTTGTCGAGAACTCGCTTGGCATCCCCGAGTCGTCCCTGCATGACGAGCCAACGAGGTGACTCGGGCATGGCTAAAACGCCGACGGCGAGAACCACCGCTGGAAGTGCACCGACGCCGAGCATGTACCTCCAGCCCAAGTTGGTTGGGAGCTTGGAGAAGGCATAATTGGATACGTACCCCAATAATATGCCAAGATTGACAAACACCTAGACATATATATATATATATATATATATATTTTTTTCAAATAAACAAATTAATCAATTAGTAAAAATTCCACATCTACTGTCCGAAAATAAATATACATACACAATTAATCACAACTCTTTTTTCTTAATTAATTTTGTTTTTGGATTTGATTAATCTAAAACAAAATATACATAATCCTTTGTACTCAAGTGGTTAAAGTAGTTGCAGCTGAGGTCTTGTGTTCATATCGCCCTCGTCAATATTACTTGTATAAAATGAGTGGAAAAAAATTGAAGCAAAATATAAAGCATGAGGTACTTGTGGAATCTAATTACCAAAAAAGAAAAATAATATAAAGTAAAGAGACAAATAATGAAACAAAACAAACCTCTGGGAAAGATGTGAGGAAGCCACGAGACAACGTCGGAGAGATCTCGACGGTGTAGACTGGGGCGATCATGAGACCGTAGCCGACGCCGATTCCAGCGACGAATCGGCCAAACATGAGGAAGGCGTAACCGGGAGCGAGACCCATGAGGAGAGCTCCGACAAAGAAGATGACTCCAGAGAGGACAACGGTGTACCGGCGGCCGATCCAATCAGAGGTTCGGCCGGCCAAGGCGGAGCCAATGAGGGAGTAGATATTTAGAGTGCCCGCAAGGACTGCGATTTCGGTGTCGCTTAATTTGAGGTCATTTTGGATGAAGATATTCGCCCCACTCATTACACCAATATCTGTGTACACAAAATTAATATAATTAAACCACACTCCAGTACAATTCATGCACTTTTCCCTCAAGGATTGTGATTAAAAATAATAAAAATAATAAAACAAGCGCCAACTTCATGCTGACTATTTTCGGGGGCTAACAACAATTAGGAAAGAAAAAATAAATTTTATTTGGCTCATGAATTTTGAAGAACTGAGGGTGCAAAGGATAATTACCATAACCCAATAAGATTGAAGTCGTGCAAGCCAAAATGGCGCAGGCTATAGCGAACTTGTTTGTCTTGGGTTTCTGTGGGGGATCGAAGTCTGCAATACCATGGTCGTTCTGGAGTTGGCCGGAGACAGCATTGTCTTCTACTCTTTGGTCGGCCATTTTGATAGTTGGATGGAGAGAGAGAGAGAGAGAGAGAGGAGTGATCACTTATCAATAAGCGATGAGGGAGAGAGAGAGAGAGAGGAAGAGAATATATAAGCTGACTCTTAACCTATAGAAGTTGTATGGTTTCTATCCGTTTGCTGGAGCTGTTGTTGTTTTGGGCTGGTGCCTGAGTTGGTTTTGTTTTTGGAAACAAATTCTGGTTTCTATTAGCGGCGCCAATCAAATGGGATTGACTTCTTGACATCTGAACAACAGAGAAGCATGAAGACACAAATGGATTAAAGGTCATGACAGGTTTCTTTTAGTGAGAAAAACAATAATGACCCAAAAATGGAAGAAAATAACAAAAAGGGCCAACTGTTCCTTCGTTAGACATGGATATATTAATTCTTGATCCCACAAAAAAAAAAAATTTCACTTGGATATATTAACGGATCTCATTTTGGGAACACATGGGGTTGGTTGGTCCTCATGGACCGATCCATTCAGCTTGATCTGTGGCCTTCAGGATAAGTTGCAGCATAACTAACTGCCTTGCTAATCCAGACTGTTCCATGAAAGACTAATCACAATGAAATTAATTGTCTCCATACACCGTCTGGATTAGAGCTAATCCAGAGTGTTCTATGAACGAACTAGATCACAATGAAATTAATTGTCATTTTATCAGAGATAAAATTTTAGATTGTTCAATCATTACAAGATATGTATCATCTTCGTGGCAAGTAGTAGGCATCTTGACTAACGCCTTAGGAACAAGGGAAGAACCACGTGGGCTAGCTAAAGTTATTAGCTTAAAAATCTAAAAATCTTTTTTTATTGGTACTTACAATTTCTACGGTGTCATTTTATCATAGATAAAATTTTAGATTGTTCAATCATTACAAGATATGTGTCATCTTCGTGGCAAGTAGCAGGCATCTTGACTAACGCCTTAGGAACAAGGGAAGAACCACGTGGGCTAGCTAAAGTTATTAGCTTAAAAATCTAAAAATCTTTTTTTATTGGTACTTACAATTTCTACGGTCTTTCTAGAAATAAAAGTACACATTAAATCATATAAACCATGATCGTTCATAATTTCATTGATTAATTTTCAATAAACTTTTTTTATACGCAATATTGGTGAGGTAAAAATTGAACCTAGGACCTCGAGTGCAAGACTAAATGCTAATATCCACTAAGCTTTAGCATAAAACAAATGTTAGTGTGAGTCAAAGTGAATGTTCCTATAAGGAATAGAATTTATATTTTATTGTAATTATCTAATTTGAGTAGAATTATGAGATTTTGTACATATTTCCTATTTGTACCCACTCCGCATGTAGTGTATATATCCCTCCTTGATAGAAGAATAAACATATCAGTTTAAACCAATTACTTTTGAGTTGGTATCAGAGCGGTTTTCGATCTGTCTCTACAACATCAAAAAACCTAACCATAAACACTACTTATTTTTCTGTTGTACTGTATTCCTAGCCGCTCTAATCCTATTTCCACAGCTAACACGTCTAGCCACCCCTGAATCCATCATCGCCATAGTCGCCGCATTCGACTCCATTACCGCTGTTGTCGCCTGTCATCATGTCTGACGTCAATGACTCTATTGTCTCACCTAATTCACCTACTGCTACTCCTGACCTCTGTTATGACGGTTCACACTAAGTCGTCCCCTAATCTACCTATGGGATTCAAATTGAATGGATCTAATTATGAGATATGGGCTTCGATGATCGAACTTCATGCTACTATGTACGGCAAATTGGGATACATAACTGGCAATACTGATGCCCTGGATTCCCAAGACTCACAATTTGGGAAGTAGAAGATTGTTGATGCTATTGTGAAAAGTTGGATGCTGCGAACTATGGAATCTGGTATGTTTCATACTTTCCCTACTGCTAAAGATATTTGGGATGCTGTTAATCAGTTGTTTCATGATGGCTTTGACATATCCCATCTCTATGAACTGTGGTGTTAGGCTACCCGTTTCAAGCAAGGGGGTCATTCCGTCTCCACCTATTTTGCCTAACTCAAGGCGATCTGGCTTGAATTGGACAAGATACATCCTTTTCAGATGATGTGTGCTGATGATATGAAGACTTTTCAAGCTATTGTTATGGCAGATCTCGTGTATGATATTTTGGCTGGCCTTGACGATACTTATGACAAGCTCCGCAGTCATATTCTACAGAGTGATAAAGTTCCAAGTATTGAAAATGTCTTCTTTTATGGTCCGTCGAGAGGCTCAAGGCCAGAGTACTATGCATGGATCGGGCACCAAGATTGGGGAACCTGCTGTTGTGTTTGCTTCCAAAAACACTGCTCTGGTTTCTCAAAGCATACAGTGGTCGACTCTTCTATAGTTCCGCCTCGTCACCTGACTTCTGCAGAAAGAGACAAACTGAAGTGTGATCACTGTGGTGAAAAGAGACATACTATCGACAGATGCTTGGCATTGCATGGGGTACCAGATTAGGAGAAGGAATGAAGGTGTTCATTGGACTGCAAAGCTCATGTGGCTCCTGCCGCCACTATTATGGCTGACGTCACCACTAGGCACGACCACATTACCGCTACTCCTGCTCCAACCGTGACCGTAGTCTCAAGCACTCCCACACCACCGCCTCCAAGAAACTTTAGCAGGGCTTTCCATGCCCATGATACATGTGGTATTGGTTGGATTATTGATTCAGGAGCTACTGACCATATGACGTATATTTTTGCTTTATTCTGTACTACATTTCTTGCAAAAGCATTAGTGTCGAGGTAAGGGATTTCTTGGAGGCCTTTACGGAGAATAATTTAATTAAATTTCATGAGCACTATATTTTAGGTGGTATTATAATTTGATGGATGTTCTTAATATTATTTAATGTTCTTGATATTGGGTGTTTACGTGTTAATTATTTGATTAATGTTGGCATGATTATATATACATTGGTGATATTTAAATGATTACTTCTTTTTTTTTATATGAGATATGCAAAAAGAAGAACTATATCATGTTATGGAAATTTATTGGAGTTCTTGGATTGAGAAAATAATGATGAAAAATAGGGTAATGGAAATAATCTTTTGTGTATTCAGGTACCATATCTTAGGGATCCCACAGTGCACATGGTGTTTATTGGGTTATGCGGGGCTAGAGACAAGAAGTTAAATAAGATGACTAACAAAAGTGGATTTATGGGATGATTGAGATGGGGGTTAGTTCATATAAATGGACATTCGAGACCAAGTAGTATAAACATGGTATGAGATGTGCAGGTCTGCTTGTCCAGTTATACAAATTAACAAAATAGATGTAGAGCATACATGCATTATTATTATCGATATGATATTTGACTGAGTGATTGCATGTTACTTAATTTAGTTTTATCAATTTAAAGTGAAAAGTTTTATGTCCCTACTGAGCTGTGGTTTGGCTTACCCCTTAACATATTTTGTAGGTACTGAACCTGAAATCTAGGACTTCAGATTATTTTGGCATGTCTATACAATATATTATGTACATAGCTTATGGTTGAATAATGAGCAACTCTTTTAGTGAACTCTTGAGTAGTTCTAACTTGTAAAATGATGTAATGGTGTAAGATTTCAAATGTTGTTTCCGTTTAAAATTCTATATGAAATATTTATTTATTTATTTTAATGTTCTTCACATTTTAGTTATAGTTTTATTAAATTATATAATTAAGGTGTGAATCACGCCTTAATCTAAGATTACGTAAATCCGTGGATTGGGGCGTGACACTCATCTTCGAGCAAGAATCAACAAGAATAGTTGTTGGCTGCTTTTGACCACTTTGCGTTCAAAATTTGTCACGTTGTCTTCACAAAATTTGTTCGTCTCGTCCTCCTCTTCAAAACATACTAAAGATTCGATCTTGAAACCCCAAGATTAAGCCGAATGTTACCTTTGAAATTCCTAGCTTTTTGTCCACTTTCACAGGTATTTTTTAGGGCTAGATTGGCAGTTTCCGGCCATCAATAGCTGAGATATCTTCATGAAAGTTGTTCTCCTTCCTCTCCTATGTGGTTTCGCTCTAAGACCTGACGCAATCCGTTGCCATAGAGCTCCAATCGACGACGACAAAGTCCTAGATTTTCAGGCGAGAAAACCCACTGTTCAAGGTTGTTCGTGGTCAAATTAGACTTTGCCCCAAGTTATAAAGTCATTCCCCTTGTCATACTTGTTCTTTTGACATAAATATTGACCGGGGATTTGGAGTTTTCCGATTAACGGAATTTTACTCAAGACACCACTATCGACGACAGCGCCGGGTGTTAGTGATCTGTTTTAAAGTTCAGTTTTGGGACCGTTTGGTAATCTAATCATTGTGTTCTCTCAAATAGGTACTTAGGCTACACGTACCCCATAGGAACGACCCTTTCAAGGTTGATCAATGTTGGACTTTTCATGAATGGACATTTGTTTTCAAATGAGCATGATCTGTCAAATTACAACTTGCATGTATAATTATGAGATTTGGTAAACTCTTTATCATAATTTTATTATGGTTTTCATAAAGGAATATGGGCTTTATATATATATATATATATATATATATATATATATAGCTTGCACCACTGTATGTGCCTCCCCTAGTTCAATATAGATACTTAAATACTTGGGACACACGGAAGGCTCCCAAAAAGGGGTGTGTCTGCAAGACACACAGAAGGCTCCTTGGAAGGTGTGTTGAACCCATTTGGAAACTGATATTTGAGACACATGGAAGGCTCCCAAAGGGGTGTGTCCACAAGACATACGGAAGGCTCCTTGGGGGTTTGTCGGCAGTCACTTTTGGTGGGGTCAGATCCCTTGGTAAGGCTGTCTGCGCGAGTATGACGGATATTCAACCGCATGTGCGATGCGATTTCGGCATGTGTTTTGGGAGCAAGAGTCCTCCGGTTGGACTTCTCATCCCTAATCACATGTTCAATTCAATTCCAGCATGTGTCTAGTAAAACAGTTCCCGTGTTGGACTTGTTTTTCCCTGGTACATGTTTCTATGTGATGCCTACGGATATTATATATATGTATGTATGTATGTATAAATAAAAGTATTCCATATTTGAGATTTCTTAGGCATATGCATTGAGGGTACTTTGCATAAGTATGATGATTTATGTGGTTTTATATTGGGATGAATATCTTTCTTATCATATGATGTATATGATGTTTTGCAAGCATACACCTTGGGAAGGGCGTGTTTGCGGGAGAAAGTATTTGAAATCTGTCTTCCTTGGATTTGGATATAATATAGATTTCCGATTATAATACTTCAAGTATTGGAATATATTTATGCATAAAGGATTTAATTGCATGGTTTTCATTATTTTCTAAAACAGAGGGGGTTAGTATGTTCATTATAACTTATGTTCAAAACTTTGTTTTTGTCCACTCACACTTTTGTATTTTGCTCCCCCCAGGCTGTAGCGTGACAAGATCCATGATTTCACGTTGAGCTTTCCTTCCAGCGCACTCTATTTCCTTATGTAGGACTTCTTAATTGTAGTTTGTGGAACTACCTTTTATTGTAACTTAAAACTACTTACTAAGTATGCCCTAGTATTACCCTTGTTAGAGTTGGATTTCTGGCATAAGACCTCCTGAACAGTGTAAACTTGTGTGACTTAACTTGCGCCTGCATGAAGTTGGGATTTTATGTTATTACTTGGTTTTACACGTGGTGACTCTTTGGGAAGTGTTCTTTTACAGGGAAGACTCTGCCAATTTTTCGGTAGAAGTCTTTACCTTTCTCTGAGGAGGAATCCGGGTACTGTCAACTTATAGTATCAAAACATTATGTTAACTTCCTGTAGACTTCGCACCTTGTGTGCCTACTTGAATTTGAGACTTTCTGTCTTTCCTTTTAACGTCATGTGTCATAAACGTGGTAAACCGAGGACTCACAGCCAAAGGGCTGAGGAGCCCAATCCACCACCACCACCTCAGCCACAAGCCGTGATGCCAGCTCAACTACCACTTCCACCTGTTGTTGAGGGCGCATGTGAGAATGAGCTTAGAGCACTACCACTGAGGCAAGAGCCTGAACCACTTGTCTAACACCCCGACCCCAAATTTAATTACTCATTTACATTATTTAATTGAAATTACGAATTTACCCTTGGGGTAGGGGTAATTTGGTTATTTCCTTATCCTGAAGGATTTTGGTACAACAAGTGGTTTGGTTGCGTAGGTGGTACCGAGATGAGTCCATAAACATGTAGTGGGCTCGAATTGGAGTTGTAACGAGAGAGATACGATCAAAATACCTTCAGTGGCATAATCGTAATTTTGGCGAAAAAGAGTTAGATAAAAATCTGGTTCTCTCTCTCTCGCGCAGCCTCCCCCTCCAGCTTTTTCTGCACAGCCGGTCGCTTCTCAAAGCCACCGCCGCCACCACAGTCAACGATCGGCCTCGAGACCGGTCAGTTCAAATTGCCGCCACCCCAGCCTGTCCGACCATTACCGACGCCGACACCGGAATCCGCAAAAAGCTCTGAATCGCGCGATTTTGACAGAAACTTCGACTTCGTTCTCCGTCGTCCAGCCACCAATTCCAGCAAGTGAGGTATGGTTTCTCACCTATTTTTCATGATCTAGCTGATGGTTGGGTAGGATTTCATCAATTTTGAGTGTTGATGGTTCGATTTACGAATTGAAATTCGGCCAGTTTTGGGATCGCGATTCCGGCCACTTCCAGCCATTTTTTAGGGTAGGCCCAAGAACAAAAGTGACTCCAAATGGGGTTTTACACCTAGGATTGGGAGCTTGGAAGGTTTGGAGTTTTTCCAGCCACCAAAATTACTCAAGGCACCCACGCACTGTCGGCACGTGGGCTAGGAAAATGGACCAGCTTTAGGTTCTAAAATGATCTCCTGGTTCTCACGAGCGCGTAGGTGTGCTCGGATTTCTATTTGGTTACCATTTGAATCTCGAACGGATATCGTCTATTATGCGTTATCTGAGTTTGATAGTTTTGGACCATTGGATTGACTCCAATTTAATATATGTTAACCTGGACATCCTTAGAATCGTGTAGGATTCAACAGATCGTAAAACGGAATCCCGGATACTCCGAAAATGCCAACCCTAGGGCTAGGGTTTTAGTAACCGTCCGATCGTGCGATCGTGAGTGATCCGACCGTCCGATCTGGACCAAACTTGCAGGACTTGTGTCCTAGACCTTGTAGAACCTATAGAAACTTTTAGATCTGAATATAGAGGTCGTGTACCCCGTGGGCCGTTTGACCAAGGTTGGGTTGTTTGACCCTCGGTTGACCGTGAGACTTCCTAGGTAGTGTTACCTTCTTAGGAAGATTAAAATGACCATAATGACAGGCCGTGATTGTATGTTGGTTATGTGGGATTAGGATATTAGTTTATTGCTGAGGTGTATACAATATTAGAAATTAATATATATATTTATGTGTATATATAATGGTATAAAAAGAGTGTAGAATGTCAGTTTGAAGTGCTGTACGCATTACCCTATGTACCTCCCCGGATATTGACTACACGTAAGTACCACCCTATGATTGTGAGGTCCCATGTGTCGTAGGATTATCCGGCGTGCGGCATATTGAAGGATTTTGTGATATTGTGTTGAGGTCACACGTGTCGTAGAAGTAGCCGGCGTGTTGAGACCTTATACGTGGTGTTGGTATATCCAGCGTATGGGGAGATATATGATATTGTATTGAGGTCACACGTGTCGTAGGAGTAGCCGACGTGTTGACAGACCACATACGTGGCGCTGGTATATTCGGCGTAAGGGAGATATGTGATATTGTGTTGAGGTCCCACGTGTCGTAGGATTATCCGGCGTGCGGACAGACTCCCATACGTGGCATTGGTATATCCGCGTATGGGAGATATGTGATATTGTGTTGAGGTCGCACGTATCGTAGGAGTAGCCGGTGTGTTGGCAGACCCCATACGGGGTCGGTATATCCGCGTATGGGGAGATATGTGATATTGTGTTGAGGTCACAAGTGTCGCTGGAGTAGCCGGCGTGTTGATGCACTCCCATACGTGGCGCTGGTATATCCGGCGATGGGGAGATATGTGATATTGTATTGAGGTCGCACGTGTCGTAGGAGTAGCCGGCGTGTTGACATACCCCATACATGGCGCTGGTATATCCGGCGTATGGGGAGATATGTGATATTGTGTTGAGGTCGCACGTGTCGTAGGAGTAGACGGCGTGATGCACTCCCACGTGGCGCTGGTATATCCGCGATGGGGAGATATGTGATATTATGTTGAGGTCGCACGTGTCGTAGGAGTAGCCGGCGTGTTGACACCTCACGTGGCGTTGGTAGATTCGGCGTATGGGGAGATATGTTGAGTTGTGATTTAGAGAAAAAAGGTTTTAGAGGAAGAACTACGTGTGGCTTGATCCCTAGTTGAGGGTACGTAGGCAGCTTAGAATTACTAGGTGCAGCCGCGGGTTAAACTTTATGTGTGTTTTATTGTATGCGGTGCAGACCTTGTCGTTGGTCCTGAAATTTGGGTGAAAACGAGATGCGTTTATGATAGGAGGTTAAAACCTCGTATGTTGGATATTTGGAGAAGTTATTTTATGTTGATTTCGGTAGGCGTTCATAATTTAGTTTTGAGTTTGTTATATGCAATATTTAATGCATTAAATTGATTTAAGAACAAGTGCTTTGGCGGTTCTGTTTCGAATCATTTGAAGGACGAAGGCCGTTTATGTGAATTGCATGAAATTATATTGTGCGTGCTGCTGTTGGGATATTAAATTGTGAATTTTGTGCGGTTGAAACTTGGGGAATGTTCAATTTATAGGGGAGACTCTCACAAATTTTCGGCAGAAAATCTCGAGCCTTTAGTCCTTTTGGCAAAAGAGGACATAGTTTTAGTAGGTGGGCCCGACACGGGGTGATGTCAGAATTCTACAGATTCGTCCGGTTACGAGAAATTCATGGTCCTGTCAACTTGAGTTCTTGATCAGTTGACTCGAACAGTTGTTACAATGTCACAGGGTAGGAGGCCAGAGTGAGACTTCTTACATCGAAAAAGCCAAGAAATTAGGAGCTCCTACCTATTCAGGAAGTGTGAAACCGGCAGAGGACGAATATTGGTTCATTAAGTTAGAAAGAGTGTTTTGAGGTTATGAGGTGCCCCACTGAGGATCGAGTTTCGTTGGCTACTTTCCTCTTGAAGGTGAATCCTTTTTATTTGGGGGAAACTGCTCGACAAGATTACCATGATCCTACTGCCATTCTTTGGGCAGAGTTTGAGCAGATCTTGTATAATCAGTTCTACCCGCATTCTTATCTAGATACTAAGCGAGCCGAATTTCTAAGGTTGATCATGACTCAATGATTATGTTGGAGTATCGAAGGGTAAGTAATTGCAGGCACAACTGTCTGAACCATTTCCATAATCCTCAGCCAATCGAGTGGCAAAGACACTTAGTCCACCTAGTGCGGCGAGACGACAACGAGATAAGACGAGCTATGGTAGAAAAGTCCGGGTTCATTATAGAGAGATGGTTTAGTTTTGGTTCTTGAGGTAGTGTTTGGTCAGGAGGATTCGGATCAGGTTCTGGAAATGAAAAATCTGGACCCATGCCAACTTGGGGTCAGAACTCAGATCAACAATCAGTTTCTAGTACATTTCAAGATTCTTCACAGTCGAGTGGATGTCGAGACTTGCAGAGTGGGTCAAGCTAGCAGTTTGGCAAAGGTTGGACACTTTAGGACACTTTAGATGCCAAAAACCGGTTGCAGTATGATTGCCAAAAAATGGGAGACCTTTTTCTAGAATTCTAGAATTATTTGTTTTCTTCTGATGGTGGAATTATGGTTGATGAAGTTTTTTGCTTCAGTCAAGAACCGTGTCTCCTAAATGACTCAACGTGCGCTCAATTTGCCTTTTACAAGAGAAGATGTGGGGTTGGAATTACATTCTATGGCTCCAATGAAATCTCTTGGTCCTGATGGGATGCATGCTTTATTATACCAGCATTGGGATGTTGTGGGGAATGATATCTGCCAACTATGTCTGACGTGCCGATTTCCCAACAGCACCACTAAAAAGTAAAATACAAATAAGAGTTATGGCATTAAATCTCATATTGCAAGGGGGGCACTAGCACGAGCAAAAATGGTTGTTTCCGCTCAGCAACCTCATTCTGCTGAGGAGTGTATGGGAAGGATCGTTGGAAAAGCGCTTTGTAAGTGAAGTGAGTTGAAGCAAGCAGAGTTCGGAAGGTAGCGGAGATATACCCAAGAATCAGAATGGAAAACCTTGATTTTAGTAAATTTTTTCATGCGAAGCGAGCCTCACTAGTAGCGCTCCTCCCTTTTTCAACTAGCGTCAAATCAAAGCTTGACTAATAGGGGCGCGCTAGCCCATAACCTAGGTTGGTTGGGAAAAGCCCTTTCTATGTTATAAGCCTAAAAAAAGTCCTTATAGAAAGCTAAATGGAAGTGATAGTGTTGTTAGGTTTAATCATTCTCTAATTGCTCTAAATCTCAATTACTATATCATAGTAGTTTTTCTTTGTTAGATCGTGATCGACATTGGCGCCCCTCTTAGGATGGTTATTTTAAAATTAACGTGGATGGTGCTTTGGATTTGAGGGATGGAATTTGGGGTGTGGGTTTGATCATACGTGACTCACATGGTGACATGGTGGGCTCAATTGCTATGCTCTCAAAGTTGGTCTCTCTTTTGCCTTAGACGCATCACTTCTGCCTCTAGTAGTTGAATCTGACTGCAGTATAATTGCTTTCGAAGGAAGAATAGTGTTTAGCTCCTGAGGGAGTGCTTGTGAAAGAGATTCAGGGTCTTCTTGAGGCGATGTCTTCAATCTTCTTAAGTGTACTCTTTCCAACCCGGGGTTTTATCCCATGTGGTTTTCTCCGAAAAGGTTTTAACGAGGCCACCGTTTTAATATGCTAGCTTTTACCATGTAATATTTTGCTTGGGTTGAATGAAATACAATTTTCTCTCAAAAAAATGGGCAACCTATACCATTTTTGAAATAATATATCATTATCAACCCGTGTTTCAGAGTGCTAAACATCCAATTTTTTGAATTAAAACAAATGCCTTTTTTTTTAGTATCTCTTTGAAAATTATATTGACAACAGGAGCAACGCTAGGATTTGAAGTTGGAAGTGCTGTAATATTAAACAAAGGCAAAACTTCACTTTTAGTCGCTATATAGTTTCCCGGTTTTACCACTTTGTTTCATGTAATTTTAACTTTGTCAATTTTATCCCCGTAGTTTCAATTTTGTCAATTTTATCCTCGTAGTTCAATTCATAGCAATTCAAGGATACATTTCAATTTCTATCAAATTCCTCCAAAATCTGTTGTGTATTTAAGTCCACTCAACCCATTTTTTGAGTATTTCAAGGACATACGTTTATCATAAACATTTCTTGACTTGTTAGTTTTGGTTGGACAACTAAGATTGAACAAGGCTGAGCTTGATCATGGGAGTAAATCTCATGTTAGTGCACTTGGATGTGGATCCCTGCTTTTTGATATTCTGATCTTAAATTATGTAGTGGATTGAGGGAATGAATTGGTTACAGTAATAATTCTTTGTGGAAAACAAATGAAATGCAAATGTGGTAGCTGTGAGACTTCAATACAATACCTACAGTAGACTTGATTTTTATTCTTAGTTGACTTGACCCTTGTTTTCATCGCCATCACCATGATCAACTTTCTTGCTCTTGAGCGTGGCGTTGGCTTGTCTCCACTTATGGTATTTACCAAACAAGACCTCCATTTCTTCGAGGGTTCTGCCCTGTGTTTCCGGAAGCATTGTATAGAAGAAGACCCAAGCCAACACTCCAATTCCCGCGTAAAGAAAGAAGGCCCCGCCAATCGTGATGGCCTTGTACAAGGAAAGAAAAGTCATGGAGATGATGCCACTTATCACCCTGTTAACGGCCACTCCCAAACTGACTCCTTGCGCTCGCAGCTTTAGCGGGAAGATCTCAGAGCTATAGACCCATGTGATGGGCCCCAGTCCGATAGAGAAAAATGCAACGTTGAATAGCACCATGGTGATGCACAATGCGACGGCCCACGGGATTGTGCTGTCGTGATGATCGACGATCGTAAGCGCCGCACCGAGACACGCAAGGGAAAGTATCATTCCACCCATGCTGGTCAAAAGCAATGGGCGTCGTCCAACCCGATCAAGGAGAAATGTGGCGATGAAGATGAAAATGGTCTTGATGAATCCAACGGCCACGGTTGCCAGTAGCGTGTGCTCGTAAGAGGTGATCCCGGCCTTCGCAAAGATCCTTGGGCTGTACAAAACGACAGAGTCTATGCCCGTGACTTGTTGAAAGAAATGGATACCAAGGGCTGCGATTAAAATGTGAAGAACGGCCGGTGTGGGATGAAGGATCAGTTGTCTCCATACACCTTCGCCGTGGCTTTGTTTCGCGACCGAAACAACGTCGTCGTTTAAGTGCATGGGGATGCCTGCAGCTTCTTTGATGTCGTCTAGCCTGAGTTGAGCCTCTTCTTTGGAAGTTGAGGTTTTGTCGAGAACTCGCTTGGCATCCCCGAGTCGTCCCTGCATGACGAGCCAACGAGGTGACTCGGGCATGGCTAAAACGCCGACGGCGAGAACCACCGCTGGAAGTGCACCGACGCCGAGCATGTACCTCCAGCCCAAGTTGGTTGGGAGCTTGGAGAAGGCATAATTGGATACGTACCCCAATAATATGCCAAGATTGACAAACACCTAGACGTATATATATATATATATATATTTTTTTCAAATAAACAAATTAATCAATTAGTAAAAATTCCACATCTACTGTCCGAAAATAAATATACATACACAATTAATCACAACTCTTTTTTCTTAATTAATTTTGTTTTTGGATTTGATTAATCTAAAACAAAATATATATAATCCTTTGTAACTCAAGTGGTTAAAGTAGTTGCAGCTGAGGTCTTGTGTTCATATCGCCCTCGTCAATATTACTTGTATAAAATGAGTGGAAAAAAATTGAAGCAAAATATAAAGCATGAGGTACTTGTGGAATCTAATTACCAAAAAAGAAAAATAATATAAAGTAAAGAGACAAATAATGAAACAAAACAAACCTCTGGGAAAGATGTGAGGAAGCCACGAGACAACGTCGGAGAGATCTCGACGGTGTAGACTGGGGCGATCATGAGACCGTAGCCGACGCCGATTCCAGCGACGAATCGGCCAAACATGAGGAAGGCGTAACCGGGAGCGAGACCCATGAGGAGAGCTCCGACAAAGAAGATGACTCCAGAGAGGACAACGGTGTACCGGCGGCCGATCCAATCAGAGGTTCGGCCGGCCAAGGCGGAGCCAATGAGGGAGTAGATATTTAGAGTGCCCGCAAGGACTGCGATTTCGGTGTCGCTTAATTTGAGGTCATTTTGGATGAAGATATTCGCCCCACTCATTACACCAATATCTGTGTACACAAAATTAATATAATTAAACCACACTCCAGTACAATTCATGCACTTTTCCCTCAAGGATTGTGATTAAAAATAATAAAAATAATAAAACAAGCGCCAACTTCATGCTGACTATTTTCGGGGGCTAACAACAATTAGGAAAGAAAAAATAAATTTTATTTGGCTCATGAATTTTGAAGAACTGAGGGTGCAAAGGATAATTACCATAACCCAATAAGATTGAAGTCGTGCAAGCCAAAATGGCGCAGGCTATAGCGAACTTGTTTGTCTTGGGTTTCTGTGGGGGATCGAAGTCTGCAATACCATGGTCGTTCTGGAGTTGGCCGGAGACAGCATTGTCTTCTACTCTTTGGTCGGCCATTTTGATAGTTGGATGGAGAGAGAGAGAGAGAGAGAGAGGAGTGATCACTTATCAATAAGCGATGAGGGAGAGAGAGAGAGAGAGGAAGAGAATATATAAGCTGACTCTTAACCTATAGAAGTTGTATGGTTTCTATCCGTTTGCTGGAGCTGTTGTTGTTTTGGGCTGGTGCCTGAGTTGGTTTTGTTTTTGGAAACAAATTCTGGTTTCTATTAGCGGCGCCAATCAAATGGGATTGACTTCTTGACATCTGAACAACAGAGAAGCATGAAGACACAAATGGATTAAAGGTCATGACAGGTTTCTTTTAGTGAGAAAAACAATAATGACCCAAAAATGGAAGAAAATAACAAAAAGGGCCAACTGTTCCTTCGTTAGACATGGATATATTAATTCTTCATCCCAAAAAAAAAAAAATTCACTTGGATATATTAACTGATCTCATTCTGGGAGCACATGCGGTTGGGTTGGTCCTCATGGACCGATCCATTCAGCTTTATCTGTGGCCTTCAGGATAAGTTGCAGCATAACTAACTGCCTTCCACCCAATAAATATTTGTGTAAACTCTCCTCTTCCCTAATCGCTTGCACTGAAAACACATATTATCAAAATAAAAATATGTTCAACAACATAATTGAAAGTGTACATATTTTAATGTGTATTTTCATAAAGAATTAGACTTTTTTGGACCTTTAATAGCTTAATACATACTTGATTATATTTAAAACAAGTCAAATATATATGTTTGAATTTTCTTTTTATCCCCAAAAACCTCCCTAAGATACAACCCACTGTAGCCATTAATCTAGTTTCGCCCATGCTTGGGGAAATAAGATTTTGTGGTTATGGTGTGAAAGTTGGGAGTTTTTTGACATTCACTCTCTCAACTTAAGCGGGATTGTTGAGAAGTCAACCAAAACAAAATATTTGGGATATTGAATTATCCGCAGAGCCATTGTATGTCTAACAAATCTCAATGTTTCACATACTTGTGCATGACTCACTCTTGACTTCATTTACTTATAAAAAATATAGTCCTCGCGATAAATATGTAAACAAAGAAATAAGACAAGAGAACAATAAAACAAAAAAAAACAAAATAGGAAGAATTATAGGGTCATAGCTTTGCGAATCAATTTATGCAACCAGTAAAATTGTATGACATTCTATCACATAAAAAACACAAATATTTATGTAATTCACTCAACTCAATTCAAGCGGTGAAATATGTCAGAATTAGTTTGTATTTAATTGTGACGGGAGTCTTATAATAACAATTGAGTAGGGGAGGTTTTATTATTGACCAAATGCTTCAAGAGCCAAGTGTTGCCAGTCTCCCCTGTAGGTGTAATAATTATTGACCAAATATTTTTGCCCGATATTGTTATAAATCTTTGAATTGGGGTTTTTTTTGTAACATTTATTTATTTTTAGGTCAAAAATCTCAATTAAATTTAAATATTATAAAAATTATTTTTTAGTCCAATACAGCACCAAACATAGGTCTTTACTATTTTTACAATTTAGCTTCTTAGTCCGACGCAGCACCAAACGTAGGTCAGTACTTAATCCAACTTAAGCCAATTTAAGCTAATCCGAGACAGTCTCATGATTTAGTATAGTCCATGACAATCCACCGTGCCAAACAACCCCTCATTTCCTTACTTTGGCCACACACAAAATGACCAATACTAATTTCTATGGCTGTGTTTGTATAAAACTATATTTTCTTGATAAAATCAAACATCTTATTTATATTTTGATTAACTTTAATTGCTTACGAATTTCTTCCTCTTATCCTTTTTTCAGGACCTTTCTTACTGAGAGGGGCGATAGTATACTAAACTCACACACACTACATAGATGTCAGGACTCGAACCCAAAACTTTGTTTGAGAGAGTAATTATTCCAAACAACTACATTAGTTGGTCCTTTTCTTTTTCCCCTCACCTTAAGCATTGCTTCCTTGATGCAATTTATCAAACAATTTTTGTTGACGTGAGTTAACCTAACAAATCAATGAGATTTATTTCCTAAGTTAATTAAGTGATTTACTTCCTTGTTTTCATATAGTTCACAATCCTTGTATAATTAGGAGATATTCTCCTAATTAATTACTGTATCTATTACCTTATAAAGCAACCTTGTAAACTCCTATATATACCTCTTTATAGAGAAGAATACAATTAACCTAAAGTATTCAACCATATTCATATTTTAGCAATTTTTTCCTTCCTATGTTAAGGAATGCTATACATTGCTTATTATGTAAGTAGCAAAAATAATTATTTACCGAAAAAAGAAGTGACAACAGCTAATAAGGAAATATTTTTGCTCACCACTTTAACCTAAGGCATACACTATTCTTAACACTTGACACGTGTTTATGAGCCTAACCATAATTAACTCTTTGTTTTGTATTTGTAGAACTATGATTATGTTCATGGACACGTGTCAAGTGTTGAGAAGGGTGGTGATGATACACCTTGCATTAAAGTGGGAGCAATTTTACTCACCACTTTAACCCAATGTGTATCCTCACCACCTATTTTAAAATTTAACACATGTCACTTAACTCTTTGTTTTGAATTCTTTTAAAATATTTAAAACAAACAAATAATAGTAAAATGATAATAAAATAACATATAAAAAAAACTCTCCCTCCTTCTCTTGCCCCTTCCCAACCCACACAATGAGGCCCTATATTCTCTACCGCCAACCGTCCACCATTCTCATCTTAAGTTACACCGAATCCTAGCCAAGAAAGATGGAGGACATAGGGTTTAGGTTTTATCATACTGGCCTTTTATAAAAGAAACAAAAATGGTTATTTACCCCAAAAAACAAATTTTATTATAACACTTAATAGGCTTATGTGTTTAAAAGAAGCAAGAAGGTTTATGAATGTTTTCTTCCTTAAAAAAAAACAGTTTCTGTTAAAAAACAGTTACTAAATGGTTGCTGTTTTTTAGTTTCTCTGATCATCAGGAAAAGGGATGGTATACCAAACTAGACTTCTGTTTTTGAAACAAAAACTATAAACTGTTTTTGTTTTTTGTTGAAACCTGAAAATGTTACCGAAGGGGTCTTAAGAACATGAATCTCCTGCAACACCTGAACATCCTACCCCTCTCTCTCTCTCTCTCTCACACACACACACACACATTGCCAGCACCACCAGAATAGTCGAGGGACACGAGTCGGGATATCTCAGGAATCAGAACCAGTCCTAGCCCTTGAAAATTGAGGTGAGTTTAACACTCTTATTATCCTATAGAAAATCTTAATTAATTCATTTCAATAATGTTGTTCTCTCTCATATAGGGTTAAGAAGTCAATTGCTTGGCCTTGGCTTAAAACTCTAACATGGTTCTTCTCTGATAATTTGTTGCACTTTTCTTTTCTCCTTAATTTTCCTATAAATTAATTTGGTGTAGTTGCATTTATATGTCTCTCTTGCTATATATTACAAAGTTTAATTTGTTCTACTCTAATCATTGCATGTCTATGGCTGCCTTGAACACACTTCATTTTCTATGTATAAGATTGGTATTATAAGCTTTTTAATTTTGTTGATTTATAATGTTTTAGGATTATTTTGAAGCTCTCATGGAGGGAGGTGATGATACTTGTGGTTTTGAATGCAACATCTGCCTGGCCTTAGCTCAAGACCCAGTCATAACACCCTGTGGCCACCTATACTGCTGGTCTTGTTTGATGAAATGGCTTTTCAAGTCACATTCCAATAATGAGTGCCCAGTTTGCAGAGCTGAAATAGAGCTCAGCCAATTGATCTTCTCCAACGCAAAACTGAAATCACCTTCAGATTCAAGATCTGGGTTTGAATGCAACATTTGCTCTCAGCTAGCTCAAGACCCAATTGTCACTCTTTGTGGCCACCTTTACTGCTGGACTTGTTTGAACAAATGGCTTCACAAATGGAACTCAAATTCCACATGTTGGGTTTGCAAGGATGTTATAGAGGAGAACAAGGTGGTGCCTCTTTATGGAAAAGGGACCAAATCACACTATGTTTCGGGTCCCGGATCTTGGTCGGTACCAGCGGGTATTGCCGGCACTGCTTTGAGTCTCAGAGTGAGCCGTTTTGTTCAGCTTGTGTTTGCTTCCATTGGAGCTTTGTTTTGGTTTGGTAGACGAACCATGGAGATTTTCATGACAAGGGTTTTGCCAGTTATTGCAATTCTTGTGATATTACATCCCTCTTTGCCAAGGGAGAGGAAAAATGACTTGGTGGAGAAGGTTTTGGTTTTCAGTTTGTGCTCTTGGGTCACTCTGGTCATTTGGGATGTCCTAAATGGGAACATTAAACGACATCAAAAACTGGTACATTAAACCCTAGCTTGGAATTGGGATTTGCATTCGTACATCATGTGAGTGCCTCTTGATACTATATCAAGAAAAATAATGATCTCAAAAGAATTCAGTATTTGATATATGGAAAATACTAAGTTTATCACATTTTTATATACCACATTATGTACCACATCTCTAATAGTGGTGGTCTCCATCTCTATTAAAGAGGTGATACACATAGTGGTATAAAAATGTAGTAAGCCTAACATTACCGAAGATTTGAATGATATATCTATTATCTCAAGTATGTCCTTAGATCATTATGTGCTGGAGTTTATTATCCGGTTGCACAATTCGTAGTGAGCTGTATGAGATCTTGTTGTTTGGATGGGGGTTATTCCTCTTTTGTTGGAGCCTTATCTCCAAGATGACTTGGATACATGTCTTTGCTTAGTTGTTAAATGAAATTACGTAAAGACATTTGTTTTTCTAATGGTGTTAAATGAAATTAGGTAAAGGCATAGTTGCTCCGGATTCACCATTGATTTTTAATATTTTAGTGTGATAATTAAACATCCACACGGTGTCATCAATTTAGTATATTATAACTAACACTTATATATGTTAATTAATACTCTACATTAGGTTCATAATATACAACCGAGACATCCACCTATATCATTGTACTTGAATTCATAACGTTATGTAATAATGTGATCGTCATACCCAAAAATCTTTATCATAATAATATAATTGTGTTTTGAATGCAATAATGTACGTAGAAGGACGCATAAGTGCTCCATGCTCCTATTTTATTTTTCATTTTTAGCAAAGTAGGCACGGTTTTCTTTTTCTTTTTTTAAAAATATATTTTTTTGGTTATTAAATAAATCAATTGAGTATAAGGGATTATGACCTAAAAAAATTTGAGTATAGGGGATTTGGAATAATGTTACAATAAAATAATAAAAATATCTCCTTTCCGGATAAACTACCAAAACTACGGGTCGTTACGCCTCATAGTCCCTCAACTGACACAGTTGCTTTGGAGCTGATAACACTCCAGCTCTCACGAGTCTCCAACAATGGAGGCTCTAAATCTAAACCCCACCACAACCCCCAAATCATGTCTACCCAAAACCTATTTCCTCAAAGCCCCTCTACTCCCCTGCACCTTGAAACCCACATTTTCTCCCCACAATTGTCAAATTCACAGACATTCATTCAAGAAGACACCTTTCTCATTCACCACCGCTTGTAAGCTGAAGACCCCTCGAGATAACAAGAAGAACAACACCAAAAGCAACAAAATTGCCAAGCAGATTATACTCTCTGAAGGAGAGCCGCCTCCGTTGGCGGAGGAGAGTGGCGGCGCCGGCGGAAGCGAGGAAGCTCCGGCGAAGTTAGGAAGTGGGAGTGGAGTAATGGGTTTGGTGAAGAGGTTGCCCAGAAGGGTTTTGTCAGTTTTGTCTTATCTGCCTTTGGCTATTGGAGAAATGTTCGCCATTGCTGGTCTTATGGCTCTGGGTAAGTTTTGAGTTTTGGGTTTGCTATCTTTATTTACATAAGCATTTAATTATTTTTTGTTATTGTTTTGTTAATCGGGATTACTTGCTGATGCTTAATGCTTGTTAGTAGTTGCTTTTAATTTGCTTAAGTAAATGACAGTTAAGAGTTTCTTCAAGGTAGCTTGTTTCCTAGGCTCATTACTTTATATTTTCTTAACAAATATAGCTTAAACAAATGCTTTTGTTTCTTAATGCACCTAATGATACTCATGTTCAAGAGAATAATTTATCATGTTTTCATGACATTATGTCTTGTTGATGAGTTGTTATAAAGATAGATTTTCTTTATCTGCGGACAAAATTGTAAGTAGGCGTTCTGGCAATGCAATGCTTCTGCAGGAACTTTCATTGACCAAGGTGAGGCCCCGGATTTCTATTTCGATAAGTACCCTGAAAGTAATCCGGTGTTGGGAATTTTCACTTGGAGATGGGTTCTTACCCTTGGGTTTGACCACATGTTCACATCCCCCATTTTCCTTGCACTATTGGCTCTCCTCGGTGCATCACTAATGGCCTGCACTTACACTACACAAATACCCCTTGTCAAGGTTGCAAGAAGGTTTGATTTCTTTTTTAGTTTACTTCATAACCCCAAAGTGAAAATGAGGTGGGCACCACCCTATTAACCAATAATTTAATTGGTAAAAACAGATGGAACTTTTTGCAATCTTCTGAGGCCATCAATAAGCAGGAATTTTCAGAGTCTTTGCCAAGAGCATCAATTCAAGATTTGGGTGTTGTTCTTATGGGAGCTGGATATGAGGTTATATACTTTCATATTCTTCATCTATTTCTTCCTTTTTCTTTTCTCTTTCTTTCTTTCTCTTTTTTTTTAAGTTCCTTTTATTTTTATTTTTATTCTTATGGATTTTTAACATCTTTAACTTTCTAGTTTCTACGATTAGTTTACACATACTTAACTAGGAAATATTATAATCTGAAAACAATGTGACAGACAAGGTTACAGGCAATATGGTCCTGTATGAATGAAGTAACATGTCTTGAAGATGTTCTTTTTAACTTTACTGGTAGCTGGACAAATTGACACTTTTCTGTCTATTCTAAGCAAAATGGATTATAAGTGTATCTCTATGTGTTTTGTGTTTCTCATTTACTGATAATAGTTTAATCTAAATTGGCATTAGATATCACCTTGCATATGTTAATACTCCCTTCTGAATTTTAGTTCCTTATATTTATTATTTATTGCTACCTGTTCAGTGTGGATGGCTTCATCCTTTCAGGTATTCTTGAAGGGGCCTTCTTTATATGCTTTCAGGGGGTTGGCTGGTCGGTTTGCCCCTATTGGAGTACATTTAGCAATGCTGCTAATAATGGTAGGTGGAACTCTTAGCGCAACTGGGAGCTTCAAAGGAACAGTCACAGTTCCACAGGGTTTAAATTTTGTTATAGGAGATGTGATGGGCCCAATCGGGTTTCTCTCTAAGCCAACTGAGGCTTTCAATACAGAGGTTCATGTCAACAGATTCTACATGACCTACTACGACAGTGGCGAGGTGAATGTTTATGTTTATGTCTATGTTTGTTAGCGGAAATATATATATATAAAGAGTGGAAACCTTTTGCTACAAATGTATTTTCTGTTTTGGAAATTGATCAAGAGGCTTCCTGAAGATGTTCTCCATTTTATTTGCTTTGTGCCATCTTAACTCTGGCATGTTCTTATGATGATCTTTATAATGACATAATCACCTCCTAGCTGTGCTTGCTCGGTACTGCCAAATGCTTAGTTGGTTTACCTTCTCACGCCCTTGTTTATGTCACAGGTATCACAATTTTACACTGATCTTTCGCTACTGGACCTTGAGGGTAAGGAGGTGCTAAGGAAAACAATCAGTGTAAATAACCCTTTAAGGTATGGAGGGATCACCATATACCAGACAGATTGGAGTATTTCAGCGCTACAAGTACTTAAGGATAATGAAGGACCTTTTAATTTGGCGGTGGCACCTCTTAAGATCAATGGAGACAAGAAGCTTTATGGAACCTTCTTACCCGTTGGAGATGTTAATTCTCCTGATGTTAAGGGAATGTATGTGATTGTCTTACAGCTATGTCTTCTTGTACCAAAGTAGATAGCTTAACTCCAAATTGTTTTCTTATTGGTGTTTTGAACAATTACCCAAGGCTGAATTGGGATGGAGAGCCTTTAAAACTCTTTTTACAGATTTATTTATTTCCCCTGCCCCTTCATTCTTATAGAAAGGAGAAGAGAAGAAAGGGGGGGGGTGTTTGGGGGTTGGTGAGGGGAGAAGGAATAGTGCCCCTTCATTCCGGCAGATTATTGTTTCTGGCTGTTGCTTATCTACACTCTTTTCTGTAATTTCAGATCAATGCTTGCCCGTGATCTACAATCAATTGTCCTGTATGATCAAGAAGGGAAATTTGCTGGAATTCGACGGCCAAGTTCCAAGCTTCCAATTGAAATTGATGGCACCAAAGTTGTAATTGTAGATGCAATTGGGAGTAGCGGTCTTGACTTAAAGGTGACAACTAAACATCTTTAAATACGAAAAGAAATGTGCAAATTTCTTCACCTGCATCCATTCAGCGTTGAAACTAAACCTTGTTCTTATCAGACTGACCCGGGAGTGCCGGTGGTATATGCTGGATTTGGTGCGCTAATGCTCACTACTTGCATCAGTTTTCTGTCTCATTCACAGGTCAGTGTTGTGCGTTTATAAACCAGAAAACATGTAGCCCTCTTTTCATGACGATTCAAATGCTTTATATTTGTCTTCATCAAGCAGGTTACATGTAATTTGGTGTCATCAAGTGTGCACTCTCTCTATTATAGTGGAATTTGTTTATTGTTGGATCTTATAGAATCTTATGGACTTTACATTGTGGTCGATACCTACTATGATTGGTGAAGACCTATCATAGTTGGTTTGGGTGCCTATATGTTACATTGATATTGCTTATTGTTACCATTATTGAAAGTGTTCCCCCAGATTATTCTTATATGCTATGTTCTTTGTTTTCTCCTCTGCTCAAACAAAAGATATGGGCCATACAAGATGGAACAGCAGTGATCGTAGGAGGAAAAACTAACCGAGCAAAGGGTGAATTTCCAGAGGAGATGAACCGCTTACTCGATCGGGTTCCAGAATTAGTTAACTCGTCTCTTTCCAGGCAATCAGATAGCATTGTTGGCTAGTTTCTGGGGCATCTAGATGGAATGGAAGAGCAGGATTAGATGCTGCTCTTCTGGCTAGTGAAGTAAAAATCCAGATATTGGTCCCATCTAAAATGATTTTCCAGTACAAACGAAAAGAGAGAGAATTCATTACTCATTTATGAAGCACAATTTGACAGATCGGTGGAGCAGTTCATATACTTTATTCATCCAAAAATTATTTTTCGAGGCACAATTCAACACATAGAGTGACCAGTTGAATTTGCTTTTCAATGTATACATACCAGCACTATACATGATTCGTATTGTGGTTCCCAGGCAAAGTCCAAGTTTTAAAATTGTATGTATTTATATGTTGTATAGTTGCTTCTCCTACAAGTATTGAACTTAGTATACATATTGTAACAGTTCCGCATTTGTCGGATTCGAAAAGGGTACCATTCTTTACACAGACTTGGCTTCCATCCTTTCGTTTTGTTTTTCAGCTCTTTCATCGTTTCGTTAGTGAGACCAAGTGTTGCAAATATATTGCTTTTGTTTGTCAAGATGATTGTACATTTCCTCTCACAGAATTCGCTTTTTAGTTGCAAATTAGGCCTAATTTTGAACAGGAGGTTGGTTAGTTCACTTTTTTTTCCTTTTCTTACCAAGATGACATGCGTCACTAATCGAATTCGGGTTTTCTCTGACAAATTATTGGTAAGGACTTGATATGCTCCACACGAACTTCTCACCAAATGACAAATAGTTGATCTGCATATCAGGAAGACGTTCCAGAAATACAACCTTGACCTCTATATCATATAAGTCAAGCAATTACATTTCTAGGGTCCTGGAGCCTTACAAAATAAAGATACAGTAAGGACTTTCATCTTGATTATACAATTATAAAGCTGTGATGAACTGGGCTACTGTGTAGTGATGATGCCTAACTTAGATTATGCTAGTTGAAGGGCTTCTTCACGCTTGAGGTCGAAAACCCTGATAAGAGTGTCTTCAACAACCTGGGAAAAACCAGAACGGAAATGATCAACTATCAAGCTAAGAAGTAAAAGCATTGGCAGATAATATGAATTCACATAGCTTGCAACAAAAGCCGTTCAATGGTTCAAATAACATTCACAAAGATGAGATATACCTTATCTGGAGTAGACGCACCAGATGTCACACCAATTGTGATAGGACCTTGAGGAAGCCAGTTCTCTTTCTCAACCAACTCGCCGTGCTATACAAAATACATGATAGACAGTTATGGTATGTACAAAAGCCATACCAAAATAAAAACAACAACTGAATGTAAAATAATCTTGTAAAGCACAACAATCTAAATTGGAATTCTGTCTTTACAGACTCACATTGAGTTTATAAGCTATTCTGTTTCCAGGGCCTATTCTCTTCTCGCTGTCAACCCAATATGAGGGAATTCCACGCTCTTCTGCAATCTCTTGTAGGTGAGAGGTGTTACTCGAGTTCCACCCACCAATGACTAACAAAAGATCTAGCTTTTCCTCAACAAGCTTGTACATTGCATCTTGTCGCTCCTGTACAAGGAACAGACAGATCACCTTTAAGTCTCACTAAATATTCAAAAAAATGTGCACATGACCATACCGGTCAGCAAGTGTAATAAAGTAACTCTGTGTTCATGCTCATTGGCGAACTAGCTTCACAAGGGTGTGCACATGGCTGCTGCTATGGAGTATTAAAAATGCATTTCTTTTTCTTTCTTGGTTATTTTTATAAACACAATCTTACATGAGGATGAAAGGCAAGATATGGTACACAATGCTCTACAACTCTAGCAAGAAAAACATTGAACTGAGGAAACAACTTACTTGAGTCGCATCACAAATTGTGTTGAAGCTGACAAAGTGATCATTGATATTTTCCACTCCGTGCTTACGCATCATGGTCTTCTCAACTAATTTTCCTGTTAGATTGATCGATGCAGTCAATAATCTACACCTACAAATCTATTTGCCAAACGATGGACCAACATAGCATAACAAAAAAAACTAACCAATCTCTTCTGTCTCCCCCTTAAGCATCGTAGTCTGATTCGCAATGCCAACTTTTACTAGGTCTCTGTCCGGATCAAACCCCGGAGAAAGTGCCTTTTCAAATTTCTGCATTCAAAGCAAATCAAAAACACTTTCAAGACTGCATGATGCACAAAATATTAACAGACCCATTTGAATTCATATAAGCAACAAAAAGAAAAATTCACCTCTAGAAACGCCTCTCTAGTTGAGCTAGACCCATTCAGTTCACCACCAAGAATATAGTCACACACATATGTTGCCTGAAAAAATATTTAAACCAATAGCATCACTACACAAAACTTGAAGCTGAAAACTTGAAGAACGCCAACAAATGACAAAGTACAAAACTTGTATACCTCATCCATGTTTTTCACTATAACGTACTTCCCAGCAAAAGAAGCAGTGGCTACAGTTTCCTCATGAGCATATTTACCATGAATTATTGATGTGTAGTCTCCTTTCTTGTGCTTCTCCACAGTATTCCAAACCTTCACACCAAAAGACCCACACTACGTATCAGACCCAATTTTTATTTTTGTCAATTTCTGGGAAAACTTCAAATAAAATAAAACACCAAACCTTGGAAACCCATGGGCAAGTAGTGTCAACAATTTGAACATCTCTGCTACTCAAGTTGAGCATCTCATCCACTCCAGCTCCAAAAGCAGGCAAAATGACCACATCACCCTTGTTCACCACCTCAAATTGCTTCTGCCCTTCGTCTATTGGGATGTTCTCCACCTTCATCTCTTCCAATCGCTGCCCAGATTCATCTTAACTTAATTAGCTAATGTAAACAAAGTAAACAAACTGAATATGAAAATAAAATAAAATAAAAAGAGACCTTATTGACCGTTGGATTGTGGATGATCTCGTTTGTAATCCAAATCCTTTCATCAGGAAACTGCTTTCTGGCCTCGTAAGCAATCTGGACGGCTCTCTCAACGCCCCAACAGAAGCCGTACGCCTCGGCGAGCTTCACCGTCACATTTCCCCACGTGTACTCGAACCCGTTCTCCTTCAACGTCTTTATAATATCACCTGAAAAATAAAAAATTCAAAAACTCAATTAATTCAGACAAAAAAAAAAATTCCGAGGAGATATAACTAAAAGCTTACTATAGCTTACTGGTGTACTCGCGATTCATGAGCTCGAGGGTCGCTTCTTTGTGGCCGAAGCCTCTGCGATTGTAGTTCTTGCTTCGAGTGAGGTTCTTCCGGAAGACCTTGGCGTCGAAATCGGACTCGACCGCAGCAGAAGAGGAGTCGCCGGAGCATCGGACGGAGATGACTTTCCGGCGACTCAGAGAGATCTTTCCGGCTAGGCTTTCGGAGAAGAAGAGATCGGTGCGATATGGAAGGCGGCAGAGGTGGAGAGTGATCGCCATGGCAGAGAAAGGGAGAGAGAAGGAAAGGCGCGTGGAGAGAGAGAGAGAGACTGGTGGGATTGGCACTCGTGGTGTTCGTTTTATCTACAGACCAACAATGTGCCTGTGCTCCATGAATATTTCGTGTTTTTATATAATTATTTGTTTATTATGTGTTCTTTTCTATTTTGGAAGCTTGTCGTTTTCCGGAGAGGATCGGATTTAGGGGGTCGTCGTTTCGATTCTGAACGGCATTGGCTTACATGTCAAATTACTGAAAAGACCAGGTGATAAGCACCTTGCTTTTGGAATGTACCATCAAATTTGTAAACACAATTAATGGCTCTTACCATTTAAACAAAATGGGACAGAAAAAAAATTTGTGGATTTGGAAATTTATCTAACAATTCGTTCGCTCCAAGACAAAAAGGAAAGATGTGGAAGTATTTGGTTAGGTCTTTTATGGAAGAAACGATATAATTTATTATTTTCAAAAAGGAAGCCAAGTACAATTTTGAAAAAGGTCATGTAAAAAGTTGCACAATTACAATTTTCAGAGGAATTAAGTAATTTTTTTGGAGTAATTGTAGTGTGTATTGAAGTATGACCACGTGGTGTATCATGAGTTCGGGTCGCTTTTTTATAAGTAATTGTAGTGGGAAATATCATCCATGTCATCAACTCAACACACGTGAACATGTTAAATCATATTCAGATGAAAGAGCTTCGAGTAGCCATGAATATAACCAAGATCTTAAATATCATTGATTTCAGAAATATCGATAGTTCAAAAATCTGGAAATATCAACAAACTAACAATAAGCACATGATAATTTGTTATTCTTAATATTTAACAATATTAATATTTTACACTTTATACATTGCATTCATTTGAAATTCTGGCTTCAATTCAGCTTCTATGCTAGTTGCAGGCATTCTTGACGCTTGATGTCGAACACCCTAATAAGAATGTCTTCAATGACCTGGCCAAAACCCAAATGGAAAATATGAAAGATGAAGCTAATTAAGACGATAAACAATTTAGGCAGTTGGAAATTACCTTATCTGGAGTAGAGGCACCAGCTGTGACACCTATAGTAAGAGGACCTTGATGCAGAAAGTTCTCTTCTCAATGCCAACATAATAGGAGGGAATTCCATGACTTCTGCAATCTGATGTAGGCGAGACGTGTTTCTTGAGTTCCATCCACCAACCACTAAGAAAAGATCTATCTTTTCCTTAACCAGCTTGTACATTGCATCTTGTCGCTCCT
The DNA here is from genome assembly GCF_029339155.1 of Prunus mume. Taxonomy (NCBI): domain Eukaryota; kingdom Viridiplantae; phylum Streptophyta; class Magnoliopsida; order Rosales; family Rosaceae; genus Prunus; species Prunus mume. The sequence continues at coordinate 17,000,633 of NC_142703.1, read as the reverse complement.
GTAAAAGGAAGACAGACAAATCACACCTTTCACTCTCAAAAAATGTATGGCTTTCTGCGGTTTGAGGATGTCCTCATTTAAGAAAGTTAAGACAGAGATGTAATCTAATGATCATCAGGGTTTACTTCTGGGTTTTCTTCTAAGGAGTAAAAGGTATCTTAAATCATAAATTGTTTAGCAATTTGATTCATTATTCCTATTTTCGTTTTGGTCAATCCAACAAACTATACATTGTTTTTTTGTTCGTTTTTCACATTTTAAATGACCAAACAGTCTTTGAAAATGACTACATATTGTTTTGATTGTTGACTTGTATTGTGAGTAGGTCCAACCGAGGATGTGTGCACTTTTTTTTTTAAATAAAAACATTATTAACATAGAAAACTTCCTTAACTATACTGGTAATTTAAGAGTAATAAAGCAGCAGACGTAGGTTAGGTCAGTTGGTCAAAACATTGATTATAACATGATTATATCATTAATCACATATCAAAATAGAAGGTAATATTGTTTCATGATCTTAATATAATTTTGAATAAAAATAAATGTTATGATTATAATAATAAAAAATGCACTCATGGTCATGGATGCACTTCTAATTTATTAACTATATATACCAAGATTTATTTTAAATTGGTCAACGGAATTTTGTTTTCTTTACAAAATTTGAATTACCAAACAATTTTAATTGTTTTTAAAATTAATTATATGATACTTCAAGAAAGTTTGTAACCGTATAAGACTCATAAAATTGTATTAAGTTTACATAAGATTTGGACAAGCCAAATGACGAGTCTGCCATATGTTGTCAGGTGAGTTGAGTTGAGTTACTTTCAAATAGTATTCGATTATTTTCTTTATACGATCGATATCAGACGAGGAGGAGGATTCGAACCCAAGTATAAAACACTTGTATACCTCGTCCGCATTTTGCACCAACGTGCTTCCCAGCAAATGAAGCAATGGCTACAGTTTCCTTTCTTGTGCTTCTCCACAGTGTTCCAGACCTTCACACAAACAGACACATATTTTAATTTTTCTTCAAAAATTGAAATAAAATAAAAAACCAACCTTGGAAGCCCAGGGGCAAGTAGTGTCAACAATTTGAACATCTTTGTTACTAAAGGCGAGCATCTCATCCACTCCGTTATTTGTTTAATATTTTCTGGGAAGTTTAGTCCTTTTATTTGTTTAATATTTTCTGGGAAGTTTGGCGTAAAATGTAGAGAATCAAATTTCTGGAAAGTTTGGCATCTTGTTATTAATATGTCATAACATTATTGGTCGATAATAGTAAAATAGTGTTATTTCTGTGTGCATTTTTGCTCACCACCTTAACCCTAGGTGTACCCTTACCACCCCTCCTAAAATTTGACACATGTCCATGGGTTTAACTATGATTAATTCTTTATTTTTTATTTATTTGATAACATTATTATGAAAGAGAAACAATATGTCAATAAAATTTTCTTGATTTACCCCTACTAACCTAGCAAACTTTCCACTTTTCTAAATTAATTAACAACTACCAAAATAAAAGGGAGACTTTGGAAAAACACAAAGGAGAGAGAAATTTTGTAAAAGAAGCCAAAATGGACAAAATTGCCCTTATTTATTTTTGGATTTCTTAAGGAATCCTTTACATTTGCATGTCTTTGATTTGAAAGTTGAGAGGTTTTTCTGTCTTTTTTGAAAAACTTTGGCTTTTTCCAAAAGTGAAATTTTTTTTTTGACCAAAGCCTAAATTTACTAATAAAATAATTGGCAATTGGCGTGATAGTCAGGAATCCTATAAGTCATGGAAGCTTTCCATAGCAACTCTGTATCGTTCATGTTGTGAAAAACCTTTGGCGGCTTTATGTATTCATTTAGAGCATTTCCAGCAAGGGGCCTTAGGGGAGGGCTGGGAGGGGGGCAAGCCCAAAATGGTGTTTCCAGCAACAAAAATCTGCCAGGGCAAGGTGTGGGCCCCAGCAAAAAAAAAATCTGCCTGGGCTAGCCCTTGAGGAGGTTTAGCGAATAGAAAAACTTCGTTTTGGCACGGCGTTAATCTTGGCGTCGCGGCGGCGTCAATATTCTTGTTTAAAATTTTTAACTTTGGCGCGTGCAACCTTAAAAAAATTAGCGCCGCTACAATGACCCCCAGCGGGTCTATTCCACGTGGCGCTCGGTATTGTCCGATCCACTTTATTCCAAATCCAGCGGCAGCCATTTTTCGCGAATAAAAAATGAAAAAAGCGAAACTACGCACCCAGCGGCTCTCTTCCACGTGGTGATGCTCTAGGCACTCCGATTCATTTCTTCCGGCAATCCAACAGCAGTTGTTATTACGCCAAAAAAACATGAAAAAAAAATCGAAAAAAATTTGAAAAATACCCAAAAAATACTGATTTTTTTTCCTATAAATACCAACCAATACTCTTCACTTTTAACACCAACTCTTCATACATTTTCTTCTCATTCTACCATTATTCACTTTGTAATCAATATTTTTTTCACTTTGAAGTTGAATTTTTCTAAAAAAATTTATGGGTTCTTCTAGTGAAACCGGAGGGGCATGGAGCGTCACGGAAGATGTTAGCTTGTGTGAGTCTTGGCTCCACATTAGTCATTGTCCCGTAACGGGCAATGAGATGAAATTCTGTCATACGTGGAAAAAAATTCATTAGGATTTTTGTGAAAGGGTAATTGGTTCAACTTGTACAGATCAGGCACTATCTAGTAGGTGGAAAATTCTTAACAAAGAGTTGGTGAAATGGAGGGATGCCTTGACAAAGGCTATGGACAACCATAGAAGCGGGGAAAACCTTACCAGTGAGGTAAATTATTTGTAATTTTTGTTTTATTAATTTCTATGTCATATTAAAATTTATTTAAATATTTCTTGCAATTTATATATTTTGTTAATATTTTTTGTATTTCCAATATTAATATGAATGTTTGTTGCAATATTTAAATTTTATTTTGCATTTCTAATAAATTGTTAAAGTTTCTTGTATTTCCATTTTTTTTTTATACTTGTTGCGTTGCCAATAATTTTTAAAGTTTCTTGAATTTTCATTTTTTTTTTATAGACTATACAAGCACAAATGTTTTTTGGTGCTACTGGGCAAGGAAAAAAAAGTTTCAACCATACCCATTGTTGAGAGGTGGTGAAGAATTGTAAGAAATTCCAAATTATTCCAATGGGTCCGACGGTAGTCTTGAACGAGAGGCCACTCCATGAGACACCGGCATTGAATTCACCTATATGGATTCCCCGATGAATCAAGACTCACCTATCGAAAAAGAGCCGAGGCCTATTGGGAGGAAGGTGACGAAGGCGAAGAGAGAGAGTAATTCTACCAAGTCATCATCTAAATTTTTGGAGGAACTTTCAAAGATGCAAGCCATGAGAATTGAAATGGACATGAAACCACAAGAGCACGATAGGGCAATTGATGTAGAAAATGCAAAAGAAAGGGAGTATGTACACCAACAAAGGGAGTATGCAAGCCAAGAAAGAGAGTATGCACACCAAGAAAAGATTGAAAATAAGGATCGGGAAACAATGACCATGGATACAACCCATATGTCCCCTGAAACAAAACAATATTGGAAGCTAGAACGAAAGGATGTTATGAGACGAAGACTTTTTCGTGACGATGGACCTAGCAACAAGGATTGGTTAAATGATCAAAACAATTAAGTTAGTTTGCTTGCCTTTCATTTCATTGTACCATTAAATTAGTTTGCTTGCCTTTCATTTCATTGTATTTTTTTTTTTTAAAAAATTAGTGGTAATTCATGTATTTTATTTTATGAGTTGTATTGATTTTCTTGTAGTGAATGAAGAAAATATTCAACAAAATTCCTTTTTATTCAAAACATTCCATACATAAAAAGCAAACCACAACCAAAGCATAAAAAATAAACAAACCACAACAAAAGCATAAAAAAACAACAAAGCATAACTAAAAATACAACATAAACATAATGCACTAAAAAAACATCTTCACTTGACTTCATTGACCTTCATTGCCTTTCACCGCCCACAAATGCTCCATCAAGTCAACTTAACGGTGTTCATGAATATCTGACGATTGCATTTCCGTGTAGCGCTCAATCATACGATGCATGAAAGTTCCGTCTCTAACCAACGGATCATGCTGCATTGGTTCTCCATTTGGCCCCATAGATTTTCATAAATTCGTGTTAAGGTCGTGTTCATGGGATCTGGTTCATACACTTCATCAACATCGTAATCATACTCATCTTCCACAATCATGTTGTGGAGGATGATACAAGTCATCATTATACTTCTGAGCACCTCCTCGTCAAATAGATGCGTCGCTCCCCTGATAAGAGCCCACCGAGCTTGAAGGATACCAAAGCACCTCTCCACATCTTTTATGTACCCCTCTTGATAGGCAGCAAAAAAAATTTCCTTCTGGAATCGAGGATGTGGAATTGATTTCACAAATATTGTTCATCTCGGGGAGATACCATCAGCTAGATAATACCCGTTTTGATAGACGGTATTATTGACTTGATATGTGATATTTGGGCATTCACTTCTCAAAATATCATTGAACATCGGGGATTGACCCAGGACGTTCAAATCATTTTGAGAGCCGGCAACTCAAAGAAGGCGTGCCAAACCAGTACCAAAACCGGCAAGCGCCGAGGATGATGCTTTTCGCCCTTTTCGATTACCATAATCCCATTGCCAAGCAGATGGACAATTTTCCATTGCCGGTGCATGCATCAATGCTACCAATCATTCCGGAAATTCACGAGACTCGCTTTTTGTAAAAGCCGTTGCAGTCCTAGGCATAGGTCTCGCAGTAGTCCACAGTGTCTGATTTTCCACTGCATCACAAAATCGCACCAAGCTTTCCGAAATAATGGACTTCCTCATCCGGGCAATCTCATCCACCTGATCAGCAGATGTCTCATACGCCAACATTCATTATCACAATTTGTGAACTTTGCTCGAAGCAGCCCAAATCTCGGCACAATTTTCTTTTGAACAAAGTAGTCATCATAATTGCAAATATCATGCATGACTTTATTGAACAAATGAGGTTGCATTCTATATCTTGCTCGAAAATGAACATCAGAGTATAGAGATTGTGGGATAAAATAATCTTCCGAAGATTCTTACCCGACCTTCTCGTGAACCACAGCGGCTCTGGTTTTCTTCCTCCCATAGCAAGCCACACCAAGTTGCTCATCTAGTTCTCTTTGCGCCCTTTTGCTTGCAGCTCTTCTGCGCATTCTTATTCGCCTTTCTCGCTCTTGCCTATCCAAAACATCTTCCATGTTTGACATTGAAAATGGAGAATGAAATCTAAAATCTGATAAATGAAATCTAAAATATGAGAAATGAAGATGTAGAGAAGATATGGTGTGGGATGTATGAGTTGAGCCTCTGATTTTATAGAAAAATTTAGACAGATAGAGATGACACGTTGCGCAATTTAGAGGATGAAAATCTTATCTGAAATTTGAAATTCAAATGAAATTTGGAATTGGAAATTTATCTGGAATTTGAATTTCGAAATGTATCTGAAATTCAAATTTTGAATTTATCTGAAATTTGAATTTTGAAATGTATCTGAAATTTGAAACCGAAAATCTTCTCCGATATGAATAGTATTGACAAGTAGGAACCCAAAAATGTAACACCCCGACTCCGTTTATTTTCCTATTTAATTTAATTAAGGGAAAATATTAAATTACTCCTGGGTTAAGGGTGATTTTGGTCACTTTCTTAACCGGGAAGATTTTGGGACCGTGAGTGGTGTGGCTGCGTAGGTGGTACTTGAGACGAAACCGTGAGTGGTAGGCTGAATCGGAATTTAAGCTTAGGCGATCAAAACTTGTTCGATGTGAGCAGTAATTATTTCGAAGTCAGTTTGGGGTAAAAATCAGATTTTCACATTTACCCCTCACTTTCTCTCTCTTCCTCCCGCGTCTTCTTCTTCTCCTTGCGATTTTTCTCCTTCCGTCATTGTTCACCGATCGGAAACCACCACACAGCCGCCACCTCCGACCACCCGTCAGCGAGACCGGTCCGTTCGAACCGCGACCTCTCCCTCTCTCTTCCCCCGGCCACGTACAGAAACCCTCGAGACTCGCGGAAAATGCGAGAATCGTGGCGGGCCATTGGAACTTCCCGCTCGATCTCTCTCCTCCACCACCATTTCCGGGTGGTGAGGTTTCTCATCCTTTTTACGTGTTCTAGCTGATTTTGGGTTAGGATTAGATCGAATTTGAAGTTTGGAATCGATTTGGAAATCTAGGTTTTGGCCGGATTTCAATTTGAAATTCCGGCCACTTGCCGTCCGAATTGGACGTTGCCGTAGTTGAAAAAGTTGCTCCATTCTTGAGTAGTATCTAGGATTGGAAGGGTGAGCGTCGGTTTGGAGATTTTCCGTGAAATCTCTCAAACTGCGGCGCGTGTGGTAGCGTGGGCAAGGTGGGTGAAGTTGTTTTTCATCCTGTTGAGATCCTTAGGTTGTCACGAGTGCGTAGGATTTCGCGGATCTCAATTTGGATATCGTTTGACTATCGAACGGATTTCGCATATTGTGCGTTATCCGGGTTCGATAAGTTCTGACCGTTGGATCGTTTCCAAATTGAAGTATGTTGATCTAGGTACTCTTAGAAACCTGTAGGAATTCGCGGATCGTGAATTGGAGCCCCGGATGTTCGATTCAATAATTCGAAGTTTGGGAATCGCGATCACCGTGCGATTGGGAGCGAATCCCAATCATGCAGGACCGTAGGATGTTCCGTTGGGCGTGGCGCAGGGAACGTGGGAGTTAAGTATTTCCTTTCGTGAATTTCCGTTTTGGAAGTACGTGTTGTTAATTAAGGATTTGTATCTTGGAATAGGTACTTCGGTTGATCACTCGCAGGCGGGACCCTCACGGGGCCGGGCAGCTTGGGATTACTTGTGAGTGGACTTTGTTTTAAGCATGTGCATGGTTTTTAATTATGAAAGTTTTGTGCATATACTTTAAATGATGGTGACTTTGATTTAATGAGTCTTTGATTGATGTTTTGAATATGTTTATATATCTTGACTATATATATTTTGAGTATGGACATATATATTTGAATATGATGATTATGTTAATATGGATTTTGGGATGGCTATCTATATTGTCTATGTATAGAGTATGAGAGGTTGTTGTGGTGAGATTGTGGAAAGATAAGAGTTTTATGGATGGTTGTGAGATGTATGAGTATGGTAGGTGAGTACCATTCCCTAGTTACTAGGCTTCCCACACACGTCGTTGGTAGTGCCGGTGGGGTGGGAAGGCCATGAGATTACGGGTCTCACACATGGCGTTAGCAGTGCCGGTGTGTGAGACACTTTCCATACGTGTCGTTGGCGGTCTTGCGTATGGGAAGTATGTATATTGCTTGAGTATCATCACACACGTCGTTGGCGTGCCGGTGGGGTGATGATACTGTCTCTGCGTAGGACTTGTTATGAGATTTGTGAGCTACGTGTCGTTGGCGGTGCCGTGTGTGAGCTATGGAGTTCCGTCCCCCGGTTGGACTACTCATCCCTGGACGCGGGTTAGTGTTCGGAAATCCTGCGTACCAGCTAACAATCCCCCAGTTGGATTGTCTCCCCGGTACATTAGTATGGAGATGAGTATATTTTATATTAGAGTCCTATCTATATATATATATATATATTTATATATGGGTATGTACGGGTTGTTGAGAGTTGCATATATTTTGGGAAATGAGTTGTGAGCTTGAGATGTGGAGATGTTTTGGACTTGGGATTTTTGTGTTTGAGTTTTGGTTTCTGAATTGTGAAACTGCATGCTAGAACATTATTTTTACATGGTGGGGTTACTATGTTGATTTAAAGTGAAACTTTATTTCATCCACTCACATCTTTCTTTTGCGCCCCCCAGAATGAGTTGCTCTGAAGGCATTCGAGCAAGTCACGAGCTCGAACTTGTCTGCATTAATAAGTCTGTATAAATTCTTTCTACTCCCTGTTTGTTGTAAACAAATTCTGTACGCTCTGTGCCCATGTTAAGGTACATTACTTGAGGCGGAGGCCATTTGTGTTGGATTGTAGTATGTTAAAAGCATCTGTGATTGGGTTGTATATTGATGTAAATTATTGCAGGTTGTTTATTGTTGGGTTTGAGCACTTTGCAGGGGAGACTCTGCCAAAATTTTGGTAGAATGTCTTGGGCTTTAGTAAGTGGGCCGGCATCAGTGAGATATCGGCACCAAGGCGAAGTCGCCGGTTTGAAATTGGGTCTGTCAAAAATCTTATCAAAATATTATCAAATTAATTGTTTAAATAAACAAAGTTTTAAAAAAACAAAAAAATGAATAGTATTTGTCATGGCAAGGGACTAAGCTACGAAACACACATTCTTTGAGGGAGCTAGGCACTATTCACATGAATAGTAGCTGCCCTAGGGCTCCTTTGCCATGACAAGAGGCTAACCGGTGGAAGTGCTCTTAATCCTCGTATGTGAGGTTGGGCTGTGTGGCTCATATTGGTCTTTATGGTATTCCAGCCAATATTGGTCTTCCACTTCCAATGAAACTGTTGGCATCCCAATCTTAACAAAAAAAACTTAATCTTCACAGCCAATATTGCTTGTTGTTTTTTGTTTTTATGGAAGTTTATTCAGATTTTAAAAAAAGGACATGAATTGTTAAATTCGAATTTGGTTTGATACTCAAAAAACTAAATAATGCAAAGCAATCACCAAAGTATAAAAAATAATCAAGCAATACAAAGTACTAAAAAAAAGAAGAAAAAAAAGCAGCATAGATTATTACCTATCTTTCACTTGAACAAATGAAGGAAGCCTGCAATTGAAGAGCAGTGTAACTTTTGGGCATGGATAAAAGGAGTTAATTAAAGCCAATTGAGATTCAAAGTATCTGGGTGTGTTCTTCAAAGTATTGAAGCCTGTGAATTGATATTCATATTAAAGCACACCAATTGCCAACATGGACATGTTAAAGAATTACTACGAGGGGCACTTGATTCTTTTTTGTAGCATGCTGGAGGTAGTTGGAATCAATAGAAGGGATGCGTTTAATAGACATATTGTGGAGCAGATTATAGAACAGGCTCTCATAATTGGCAATAGGGTTAGCAACGTGGGTCATGAAAAAAGTGCACCTCAAGCATCGTTATGAGCCGTGAAAAGTGGAAAGTTTATTTGGGTAGTTGTTAATTAATTTAGAAAAGTGGAAAGTTTGCTAGATTAATAAGGGTAAATTAGGAAAAATCTTATTGAAGTATTGTTTCTCTCTCATAATAATGTTATCAAATAAATAAAAAATAAAGAATTAATCATAGTTAAACTCATGGACATGTGTCAACTTTTAGGAGGGGTGATGAGGTTACACCTAGGGTTAAGGTGGTGAGCAAAAATGTTATTTCACCCTTTCATAAAAAGTCTTTTTCGCTTAGGATAGAGTTTAGCGCTTTAACCCTATCGAACTTTCGATAGGCCTAAATAGCTTACCAAACTTTTAGGTGGGTGTTGGCCATGGAACTTTTACCAGCACACTTCTTTTTTCCTTCCAAGTTGAATAAGGTCTATTTTGGTTTTTAAATGTTTTTCTCCGTTTTTTTTCCCCCAAAATACTCTTTTGTTTTTCTTATAAAGTGTTATTCTAAATTATTTTAATGTACGGAAAGGGAGATCAAACTCGAATGTAGAGGAACAGGCACAATGCCATGACCAACTAGCCCTAACCCACATATGCTAAAATACTCATTATTAGTTTTAAAACTTGATATTTTAGGTATGTTCCACATTTTTGTTTAGGGACATATTTTGGGTTGATTATGTGCGACTTCTTCTAATGATACAAGATAATTTCATCTAAAAAGGAGAATACACCAAAACAGAAAGCAATCGAGATACCCACAGTATCTAATGGAAGGTGGCTAAATAAATATAAAAATTCTTTAATCCAAGTGCCTAATCGAATGCGGCCAATGGCGAAGATCTCAATTACAAAAACGGATATAAATAAGTACTAGCCCCTTGGCACATGAGTTGGTTTTTTTTTCTAAATTGAGAAAAAATAACATGGGTAGTTATGTTCCATAAAAGTATGATATATTATCTATTTTGTTTTTAATTTAAATTTGTTTAATATGAAAAAATGTGAATTTATCATATTATTCTCATTTAATTAATAATTTCAATTCTTAATATTTGAATTAACCAATGACATTTTCTGATATTTTTAATGTTTCACTGCCTTTTTCTTTATCTATATATATATATATATATATATATATATATATAATATACCTCAATCATAGTGCCTAATCGAATATAAATTATAGTACCTAACTAAAAACACCTCATCATAGTACCTAATTATTAGTTAGAAATATACCAAAGAGACTACACCTAAAACTGATGGCTTGGCCTCGGAAAGAATCACCACCGCGATTCTAACCTTAAAACCCATCACCATATCAAACCGACAAATATAAGCAAACCCAGCAATATTTCATATATCAAAATCACGAGAGAGAGAGAGAGAGAGAGAGGGAGCCATGTAATTGATTACAAGGGTAACATAGGAAGACTATAATTAATTATTTCTTAAAAAACAACCTTAAAATATTAAAATTCGATATATGCTGACTCTTTTGACTAAAACAAGGAGAAGAAGTTGATTTCCAACTTTTCCCTACTCCACACGGATTTAAAACCCTCTATAAATACTAGTTTAATGTCACTACGATTGGATCTATCTTGGACTTAAAACTTCTCTCTTTTGAGTTTTGACATCACAATGCATGCATATCACTGCATCAATGAGGACTTTAAGGGCTTATTTGTTATACAGGACTGTCTTGGCATGGACTATGCTTAGGAACTGTCTTGGCTTGGCTTAGCTTGACTTGGTCTAAGTTGGATAACACTTATCCTGCATTTGGTGTATGCTTGGACTAAGACTAGATTTTTTTATTTTTTCAAAAAATCTATATATATGTATATATATATTTTATAATATATATAATATATATATGTATATATACATACATAATATATATGTATATATCAGTCCGTTCTCTTGGACCAGTCCAAGGAAACTGTGGTCAACTACCCTCAGATTAGATTTAAAGGTTGAGAAAAAAAGAACTAATTTAAAAATTATAATTGTATCATCAAAACATTATTTTGATAATTAAAAATAAGTTTTTTAAAAAAAACCAAACCACCACCACCATCATCCGATTGAAAAAAGGCAGAACTTTCCACCACCACGTGATCAACTTCCACCATCTCGGCGGTTGCGACCCAAATAGAAGAAATTCGGATGAGTATGAACAGCGCAAGTCTGATGCCAACAGAGAGAGAGAGAGAGAGGGTTTTAAATAAAAATGGTTTCCAAAATTACCTTTTTGCCTTCAGTGTATTTTAATCGTATCTTTCTCAATACAACTCGAATTTGAGTCCACTACGTGTTTACGAGAACTCGTTTTATCGCGCTCTACGCAATGGTACAACTGAAATTCCTAAATTCCTTCCCTGAATCAAAAGTCAACTTTTATACTAATAAAATATTCCAGGGGCAAAATAGTCTTTTACCTAAATAAATGAGTAATTAAAAATTTATTTAGGACCGGGCTATTACATTATACATATATATACATATATACACATATATACACGTATATAATATGTGCATATAGGTGTATCTATATATTATAATATATACATGGGAATAATACATATACACATATATATATGTATATTATAATATATATATATAGTATAAATATATAATGTATATGTGTATATACGTGTGTATATGTATATTATAATACATACATATACGTATATATATATATATGTATGTATTATAATATATAACATAATATAATATATATTACATATATACATGTATGCTATTATTATAATATTAATATGTATATGTGTATATGGGTATATTATAATAATAATATACGTGTATATATCTATATGTATTTATATATATTATATGTATATATGTGTTTATATATATACATGTATATGTGTATATACGTGTATATATGTACATTATAGTATATGTTATTAGTAATAATAATATAATAATAATAATAATAATATATTATTATTATTATTATTATTATTAGTAGTAGTAGTAGTAGTAGTAATATATGTTATTAGTATTACAATATAATATATACATCTTATACATTAGTGAACATAGGATTAGTTAATCCTCCATTTCTACATGAGCTTGGTAGTCCCCTCTAAGGAGGTGCTTTTGGTGGGCCCGGTATTAGTAATCCCATCTAAGACTAGAATTAAATGAAACAAACATAGTATTAAATTTAATCAAGTTAGGCTAAGCTAAGCCTGTATACCAAACGACCCCCAAATATGGCGTCCAGCCCCTAGTACTAGACTACCAGCCTGATCATCGTGATCATGATGATAAATCTTCAATTTCATCACAAAGGTTATTAATCCATATCGACTTTGCATTATTTGTGCGCAACAAATACTACGTGATGATGTCTCAAAAGGCGGAAAGTACTCATGCAATGTGAAAGAAGCGTCACGAAATACGTGAGTTGTGTAGAAACAAAACGTCAAACTCACACGCTTCATTCTGAATTTAGAATAGGGTTGGCCATATGCAATGTGATTATAGACGCCGTGAGAAGCAATCAAGTTCAAAAAAGGGTTCCAATAGAAACTTAACGTGAGTTGTGTAGAAACTATAAGAGGGAGGGCGAGAAAGAAAAAGAAGATGTGTACAAGAAAGTGAGGTTTGCACTATCTGTATGGAAGAGTTTGTTGTGGGATCAAATTTGTTCTTTATGGCTCATGAGGATAAACACGCTTCGTTCTGAATTTAGAATAGAAGAGGGTCCTTAATTGGCCATATGCAATAGTGGAAGATCGTTTGGATAATCCTTTGATATTCCTGTGTGAGTATAGACGTCCGTGAGTACGGCAATGTCCAATTGTTTCTTGGATACCCGTTTGCTTTGTGAACGCAATCGGAGTTGGATCCCCACTCCAACTGAATGAATGAATGAATAAAATCTCAAAACGAGGTTCTATCTCATTAGAGAGAGAGAGAGAGAGAGAGAGAGAGAGAGAGAGAGAGAGAGACACACACACACATCAAAAGTGTAGAGTGTTTGGGTCGTGTTCAGTTCCATCGCTGTGTTTTTTATGGCCGGCGATGGAATCGGAGTCGAGATCTGAGGCCGTCGGATCGTGGTCTCCTGAAGCTAGAATAATTTATCATCGCTTGAGGGTTACGGTTATGAGAAGAGAGTCCGTATCGACAACTTGTGAGAGGTGCACATTGATTAAAGTCGGATAAAGTAGAGAATAATTTTTTTATAAACACAATAACCAAGGTGGTTGGTGTGAGTGGTTCGACTCTCTCATTTCTTAACCCCTGCTCTCATGAAGATGATGAAGAGGGTTAAGCTTAAATGTGCCACCCATAGTGGTTGATGATAAACACAACACGACAAAATGATACCGAAAACTGTGTTTGGTAATTGTGACTCACTAAATGTGTTAAATAACATTTGAAAATTCATGTTTGAGAGGGATTAAGTGAGGTCAAGAAAGTCCAACAATTAAAAAAAAACTCGAAGATGTGTAGTGCAAGAAAGTGAGGTTTGCGCTTGTCAATTCTTTTGTTTTAGCTCCTTTTGCGTGGGTGTTTCTTCTGGTCTTCTTGACGGAATCTGAGTAGCATCATGTTCTTCAAAAATCTTGTGGGCTTACAAAACGATCTTGATGATCGTGTTAAAATGAAATTAGACCTCAACTCTCTAGAGCCAGAGACGAAAAGGCATGGGAAGGCACAGAGAGAGATCCGAGATGAGGAAGAACTTCGCGAGGAAGGCGCTTCGACCATGGAAAGTGTGTTGGAAAACCGAAGTTTCTACTTTTTTCCCCTTACCTTTATTGTAATAAACTAGCATATTCTTCTTGCCATTTCCAATCCAGCCGGCGCTTTTCTACTTACCTCTTTTTTTTTTTCTTTTTTTTTTCCTTTTCTAAATTAATATATATATTGTATAGTTTCTTTATCAGGAATTCTCTTCATCCTGCGGCGATGGAATACGGATCAAAAGGGTCAACGAGACTTACGCTGAGCGCTACTGCCGTCGGACTGCGTGGTCTCCTGAGCCAGAAGTTTCTCTTAGGAATAGTTTATCATCGTATATCCTACGATGATATATAGTCACCACCCCTGAATTCTTGATGCTACTACGTACTTCAAATACAATTAAAGAAAAGAAAGATTCGTTTTTCAAGTCCGGGTGCTAAAGAAAGTAGTTCTATTAATTAGCTGCCCTTAAAGCGTTCTGGGATATTCCAAAAATTGCGCTCTTTTTCCATAGCTTGATGGTCTTGGTCTGGATCTATTAATTCATCTAATTGAAGTTCTGTTTGTTGGGGCCTACTAAAAAGTCTATTAACAAAACTTGTAGAGTTAATTTGAGGTGGAAGCTCCTCCTCTTTCTCTGATGTTTCCATCAGCGTCTATCCAATCCAAGGTCTTTCTCTTCCTGTTGTTCGTCCTCTTCCTAACATGCTTATTCTATTCTAGGAAATCTAAGTTTGCCTGGAAATTTCTTAACTACTTTGTTACCTGAGTCGTCTATTTTCAACTTATTAAATTGGTTTAATATCTCGTCTAACTTTGGATCTAAATTAGGATCTGCTGTTGAGTGTAGAGTGTTTGGCGCGCATACCTCAACTCTCTAGAGACAGAGACGAAGACAGAGGCAGAGAGAGAGATAGAATGGCGCTTCCCATGGAAATCGGCGTGGCGATCGTGGTGTTTTTTATGGCGGTGGCGATGGAATCGGAGGGTCGAAAGCTGTGGCCGTCGGATCACGGTCTCCTGTGCGAGCGAGACGTCGCTGACGGAACTGAAGTCGTTGTTCGTCGGGGCACGTGGCGGCGGGGGTAGAGATCACGTGAGGGACGTGTTGTTGCTGGCCAGCTTAGTTTGTGGGATTACAGGTGTCGCTCTGTTTGTGGCCTCTGCCTTTGTGTATATCTGTTTTTCTTTCCCATTCAAACAAGAAAAGAAAAGCAACAATTTCCCAGTCCTTGACTTGAAAGAATTCAAACTCCGTTTAACAAAAGGAAAACACTGTTTCGAGAAGAAGTCAGTTTCCACATTTTACATGGATTTAAAACCTATATATATATATATATATATATATAATCATGCCACTACTCTTGGTTCTCTATGCTTCAATATATACTCGTGAATGGAAATCTATCACGAGAGCGATCAAGGATTCTTCTGTGATGTCAAGCCCCTAATCACCACACAATTAGTAGACCACCCTGATCATGATCATGATCATCAAAATGAGAAATCTTCATCTCCACATGATAGGGCTAAACTTGAAATCAACTTCACCCGCTTCGTATACAACAAGTACTACGTCAACCTCTCCGAAGAAGACGAAACCCAAAGCATTGCTATCTGCCAGCATGAAGAGCCCCCATAACAGCAACACATACAATTGATGATGTGCGCTCGTTAGACACTGAACTCGACGTCGTCAAGCTTTTTCTCTCCGAGCAACTGTACCAACTGAAAATCGAGGACGACGAGTGGCACGATTCAGTCGTGGAGGATATTATAAAGGGCGGTCGTGAAATTGGCAAGTCGGATTCAAAAAAGGGGCCCAAAATACTGCGTTTGAGGGTTGACATGAATATAACCCATATCTTGGAGCTGTGTGATATATGTTCGGATAAAACAGTGCTCGCGAGGGATGCATTGCTCAAGAAGATGCTAAAGAGGACAAGAGTGGTGGCTGATGATGAACAACATGATGATGATGATGAGGAGGAGGAGGAGGAGGAGGGTCGAGAAAGAAAACGACGCCGTGTTGTGCGTGAAAATGAGCTTTGCCCTATTTGCATGGAAGAGTTTATTGCGGGATGGGATGAGGTCACTTGCATGCCTTGCTCGCATCCGTTTCATGAGAAATGCATAGGAGGATGGATTAGAGAGAATCAACACAATTGCCCCGTTTGCCGCTTCAAGCTACCTATTGAACATGGATCACAAGGAAAAGTTGTGGTTGATGAATGTCCTAATTGGTTGATTTCTTCTGATCATGAGAATGAGAATAAATAATTTTCTGGACAATTTTAAGTATCTTGTAAATAAGTTTCGATGTCATTTCAACTTGTTTCTATATGCGGTGCATAATATTTATTCTTTTGATTATGAGCATATTCCTAAGAGAAGAGTTTCACATAGGCTCCATGCAATGACCTGATTATGTACATAATCCTTTTCTATTGAGGGAATGCTCAAATAATCTAATTTTATGGACACATTGTGACGTCCACTGTGAATTTTTCTTTAACGACCCAAACCGTCTAATTTTCAAGTCTGTTCATTCATGAATCATCTTTACAAAAAACTAGGAACATGCCTTACTCATATGTGCTTCATTGCAATTGCATACGAGAGCATGATTGGAGTCCCATTAATTGAGAGATGCCTATTGAACATATGGATCTCACAAGAAAATAACATAAATAGAGTTTAACTTCAATTAGCTGTTTTAGTTCCGCTAGCTACTTTGTATTTTTGTATGTTAGTTTACATATCATTGGTTAATTTCTTCTAATCATGAGAAATGAATGAATTTGGATTTTTATTTGCATCCTATATGAATAAGTTTTGCAAGAGATCTCATATATATTTTTACCTTCACAATCACAACAATTAGTTGATTTTCATTCCCATTTATAACTAAAAAAAAGGAAAAAAATTCAAAGGTGCAAATAACTAGTGTTTAAATAATGAGCATGCAAACAGATTTTGAGCATAGAATAAAGATTTGCTCTCTCTGGTCTCTTTAACTCTCCATGAATACAATCCAACATGCTTCCTTCCCGTGATCAAACCTATATATATGCCTTGGGCAAGTGTTCGATTTGTTCAATACAAAGAGGTAAGACTCAAATCGTAGCAAGATTTTTCATTTACCGATTGGCTGAGCCGAAGTATTTTGTTTGTCTTAGAGAATGGTAATCCTTTTTCCCCATTTTCTTCTTGTCATTTGATCTATTTCGGAAATTCCGAGTTTCGTTTAAATTTCGAGTTTATTTATTTATCCTTCCAAATACAGGCTCCATTGTCGCAAGAACAAATTGATATGGAGTTTGCCGCTCAACTTTCTCTGTTAGATTCACAAAGAAAAGGCAAAGATATTGTAAACGGTGAGGCTGGCTAATATCCCTTTATACCCTAAAACAAAATATCCCTCTACTGATAACAAGGATTTTTAGTTAATTGCTTTTTTAGTACTTCAAAAAATTAATATTTGCCAAATGTACTACTTTTTAATTAGAGGGTGAATATTCTGAGGATGATTTTGAAATGCTGCTAGCTATGGCTATATCTATTGAAGAAAGAAGTAACTTCTCGAAACCATCCAGGTAAACCTCATCTCATTTCAAAGTCAATAAATTGACTTTGTGTATATATATCTGGACATTATTACCATGCAGACACCATGTATTTTCTATTATCCCTCCCTCATTTCTTCCCTGTTTATAATGGTATCGGCACGATAATAAGGTGTGGTTGTTTGGATGAGAGAATAAGAAAACGATTATGTACATAAGAATAAGAAGAAGGTGAAGGAGGTTATTCTGAAAAGTTTACTGTCAAATAAAAATAACCAAATAAACATTTAGTTTGTTCAGGTTAGGTTACATTATACATATAAGACTGACATCATTTTCTTCATCTTATTTCAGCTCCACTGGTTCTACTCATCAAAATCAAGTAGTTTCTGATACAGGAGTAAGTGGACTTACCCCTTTTTATTTAAAATAACATCATGGCAGAAATGAGGTTTTTATTTTATTTTCTTTAACAAGAGATATTGGGGGGAATGGAATGACCTAAGGTGCAGGGATAACTGCTTTTAAGCACTTGCCCGTCTCGCTTCTCTTTAATATAAATCCCTACTTCTGAATTTGCTGACTGATTGTGTTGCCTTTTTCCAATTGTTATCTAGGATGATGAGTCTGATGATGTAGTTCCTGCTGTGGCTGAGGGTGCTGCGGGGAGTTCTTCTAACATATCAGTTGGAAGAAATGCAGGGAAGAATGTAGATAGATCCACCTGACTCCTAAGGACGTTCGTGAGGAGCCCTAGAGATGTTGGGATATATCATGTATAATAATAATAATAATATAATAATATGTTATATGATGAAAACTACTGCTATTGGGAATAATTTTTGGGATGAGACCATGAAATTTGTGATGTGAATTTGGTTGTTTGCTGGGTTCAAATATAATTAAGGACGAAATAAATTTTTTATCCACGTGATTTGAATCCTATATTATATTTTTCAGACTCAAATAATAATAGTCCCCTTGGTCATTACACATTATTATATCTGTTATAAAACAGGAAATTATGGAGAGAATTTAGAGGAAGAGAAACAATAATTATCAAGAGCTCAACTTTAAGCTTCTTCTCTTCTATTCTTGTGTGTTTTTCATTCATCCTGGTGCCTATTTATAGGCATAAAAAATACATAGTTTATTACCATAAGTGGTCATATATATCATTGGCGAGTCACATATTAGGCAGAGTGGTCATATACATCATTGGTGAGTCATAAGGTAGGTTACAATCACATCATGGGGTACAAATATAGCAATAGGAATTATGGGTAAAAGAGATATGGTGGGCATCCATAATAATCATATTGATTTACAACAATATCAGGGATCTTGAGATTTTGGGTGTAATGAATTGGCTAGTGAAAAAATTAAACACCAATGAGGTGTGTTGACTTCGGCTTTCGGTGTGCTCAAAAGTGGTCTTGGATTCAAGCTCTCCTGATATCTGTCACATTTCTGACTTTAACCAAAAAAAAAAAGGGAAAAAGTTAAACAAATTTTAATTATATATAGTCATCTTCTATTAAGGGATGCCCTTTAGGGTACTTTACAAAATTTTTTCCAATAATCCAAACCATCTATTTTTTAGGTCTTCATTTATAGATCATTCTTACAAAAAATTAGACAAATTGGAAACCGTTTCGACATCCAATTGTGTCCTACAAAATCAATGAACACGGTGCTTCAAGAAAGTGCTAAAATTTCAATAACTCAATTGAATGGTCAAATGATATCAGATTCAAGTGATTTTTTTGTAGAGATGATCTTTAAATGTATATCTACAAAATAGACAGTTTGAATTAGTGAAATACAATCCGAAGTGGGCCCTACAAGGGGTGTCCCTCAAATAAGCTTATTTGAGAGATCCCTCAATGGAAGCTCTCTGTATATATATATAATTATAAATAAATAAAAACCAAACTAGAAAGCCTTATTTTCTAATGTATTATATATCCTAATAGTTACGTCGACATGACTCTTATAACCAAAACTATAGAAATCAAAATTTTAATCCTCGCTAGAAAAACTATTTAAACCTATTGTCAATACGGACTTGGTTCATTTGGCCCAATAGAATGGACAAGACTTTGTGTGAACGTAAGACCATTACGCAGTTCATTTGGCCCAACAACTCCACTTTTGCATACGTACACATGAATGGACAACGTGCTTAAACTTTAGGATATATTATTAATATAGAAGCACATGTACATATTATGGTATAGGTATTTTGATAACACCACGTGACATTGTTAAAATCGGACGAAAAATTTCTCGAATTCAATGAGAGAGGTACCATATAATTGATGAACCATCATAATTTTTTTATTATTTTAGTTTAGTTGTATATGTGCTCCCGTCAAGTTTTCCACATTTGTTTTTATTTTCACATTTTATCCTTTTTATTTTCGATAGAAAATAATAATAATAATAAAGTTGGACTCCCATGACAATAAGGAAAACATTTCCTTTTTAAATTGGGAAAACCGAGTCGGTGTGGAAACCTATATATATATATTAGCGTCACTCTTGCGTCTTACTCTTCACCACAACTAGCTTTTCTATTTTAGAGCGACACGCAATGGAAGCGGCCTATCACGAGCTGCATTTCGCGGAGTTGCGTGGCACACAATTAGACCACCCTGATCGTCATGAGCAATCTTCACCCAGCGTTCCAATTGAGATTGAATTCAAATACTCCATAAACCACAAGGTTTTCGACGGCGATCTATCCGAAGACGGAACCTTAACCGGCCTAATTCTTATACACCAATATGAACCTCAAGTGACAATGACAAAAGCCACAATAGAAGATGTTTGCGGTTTAGAAACCCGAAACGACGTCAAGCGTTTTATTTCAGAGAATTTGTCCTTGCTTGGAGTCGACGAGGACCCGCAGGATCAATTGGTGGAAATGATTATAGAATTCGGTTGCAAAATTCGCGACTTGGATTCAAACAAGGGGGCTAAAGTACTGCGATTCAGTGCTCATATAAAAAAAGAGCATAACTGGATTCGCTCCGAGAGGGTTCCGAAAGAAAGAGAACTTGAGATGGAAGCGTTGATCAAGAAAACCCTAAAGAGGGTTAGAGTGGTGGCTGCTGATGAAGATGAACATGAAGATGAAGACGAGGAGGAGGAGGAGGAGGGTGGGAAAAGAAAAAGACGTGTAGTGCAAGAAAGTGAGGTTTGCCCTATTTGTATGGAAGAGTTTGTTGTGGGATCAGAAGATGTTGCTTCCATGCCTTGCTCGCATGTGTTTCATGGCAACTGCATAGGACGATGGCTGAAAGGGAGTCACCATAGTTGCCCTATTTGCCGTTTTAAGATGCCTTGGATCACAAGGCAATATTAGGGTCTTAAGCTACTCAAATTAGTTGTTTTAATTTGCTATTTGTAATGGTTAAGCGAAGCTTGCGTATGTTTCATATCAATTTATTATAAAAAAAAAAATTTGGATCGATTTTCAGAAGAAAATAAGATGTGGAGTTAACAACACCACACCACCAACCCACCCCACACCACCCCCCACCCAAAAAACAACAAATCCCTCAGACTCCCCTTCCTGGGATATCACGTGCAGTACCTCTGCCGAATCCCACCTCCTCCCATCCACCGGATCAACTCCCCCTGCAATTCCCATGTAATACAAAGTGAGGAGTAAAAACCACAACCGATGTGTGCCGGTCATTGGGATCTAAGCTACCCTAGCTGTTCTAATTTTCTTGTATGTTGTACTTGTTGCTTTCTTCTAAATTGAGAATGGAACTTGCTGGGCATGATTTTGCATTTTTCATTAACCTAACTAATAATAATTGCTGACTTAACCTACCACTCTCAGAGAAATTCTTTACTTGGGTTAACGAAATGAGGAAAAGAGAAAATCAGAGTATTTCAAATTTGTTAAACCCTAAACAAAATCATTAACAAATCAGTGTTGGAAATCATTAAAATTTTCTCAACGTTTGTGGTTACTGTAAATAATAAGTGGGTGAAACAAAATAAAAAATATTGAAAAAAGAAGCAGGGTGAAAGTTTAAGGTTCATCCTTCTCCCTTCTACTATATACATTTACAAAAGCTTACTTGGTAGACCATTACTCAAATATAAGCTGTTTGATTCATATTTAAAACTCAGACAAATCCCAAATAAGAGCAAGTTTATTTGGCTTATAACTGATTTCTTTGGACTCGACTCGAGAAGCAGAGCATCAGCAGCTTCCGGAGAAACTGAATTGGACATCACCTCAGCTTTACCACCACCATCTTCTGCGTCATATGCTTTGTTTCCAGGTTTGACTATAGTCTCAAATGCTTTCCCAAAATGTTTGGTCTTGCAGTGCTCCAAAAATAGCTTATCCAAGATGTCCTGCATTCTCTTTATCCTCAATTGAAACCTCCTGGAAAGTTCTTTAATTGTAGAAACTTTGTTGCCAAGTACCAGCAAAAATTTCAGACAGTTGGTAAAATATAGATTCTCAATCATACACCATGATTGTAATAAGTTGCTATGCATTATTGTCTCATTTGTTAAGCCTTTGGAGTTAATGTTGTTGGCTAACATGGTCTTAGATCCTTCTTTGTAAGTGGTCTTGAGTTCGATCCTCGTTTCCCACTTTTTTGTTGGTTTGCAGGGTGCACGCATGGTGGGGATGCGCATATATGTTTGCCTCTCTACCGCTGTTTATCTGCCTCTCCACGTGCATGATGTGCCGGCACGTGAGATTGTTGGCCTATTCCTTCACAGCTTAAGCTTTTGGACAAAGGTAGCCTAACACTGATGTCTAATCAGGAGTAAGTAAAGCTATTCTAAAGCTAATCTGTTGGACACAGAAAAATAATGTAGTGTATGTTACAGATAAGACCCACCTCCCATCAAATGCAGCATAAATTTAAGTTCATCAATTGATTAAGCATGCCCAGCAATTGTCTATATAAATTTTTTTTTCTTCTCGACCAACAGAGTTCAGAAACTGTAGACCATACATCAGTCATAAGTTTCTCCACATCCAACTGAAACTAATGTCAAGAAACAAGAAAAATTCAATACAGTTGCTCATATTAGGTACTGAAACCATAATTTTTATAAATAGAAATCTAAAACAGACGGTATTTACTAATTTTAAACCTTCAAATACTTTTCTACGAAACCCTCAAATATTTCCAAGAAGCAATGAGAATCCTTTGGGAGGTTACTTCTGTCACAATGTGTGCCATCCATGGATCCAGTTTGACCTTGTGAAGCTTCAACCATCTATTGTTCTGGAAACAAATGTCTCAATATATCAACCATGCCCAGGTTGCCCTTCATGTCGACAAAAAGGGCATCTGAACAGACGAACCTTGAACAATCAATCCTAGAAGTTGCAATTACCAAAGCACTGCCGGTCTTCTTAAATGCTTTAGCTAGCACATTGACATTTTCTTTGAGTGGAAGCACATTGACATTTATACCAAGAGACTTCTGTACAGAAATAATTCTTCTAAGGGCAGCAGAGATCTCCCTTGGTAGTAGATTCTCAGTGACATATTCCCAATTCATCAGATCTAAGAGTATGTCAAAACCTATCCCGAAATTCAAATAAAGCAAACACAATGTCATAACCAATCTTTGCATTAGTAGCGAATAATACTTGTTCGAATATGTGGTAAAATTTCCAATCCACTCAATCATGGTCGCCTCATCAAATAGACACTCCCGAATAACATCAGTCAAAAACTGACGGATGACTTCAAAAGACATTCGCACATCAAAAACTTCACAGGAATTAAATCTGGTATCTTTCTCATGGTATATCAGCCATTCAATAAAGCAAGATCTTTCAGTGATCACATAACCTTGACACAGAGATACCCAAATCAGAAGGCGATCAACAAGATACAAGAAGCAACTAGGTGATATGTAGTAACGTGCACTCCTAGTTTCGTTATAAGTTTTGATCAACGCATCACCAAACGTCGACAAAAGAGACTCCACTCTTGGTTCTTGGATGTTGCCACATAGATTTTCAATGAACGCCTTCCATAGTGGATTGTACTCAATATTTTTCACAAGCGTCGCACACAGTTCATCATTCAGCTTACCAGACGCAAGAATTATTGAAGCAAGGTATCCAATTTTCCCTGAAGACAGCTCTTTGGATGAGCTCATGTATTCAACTATCACTTGTTTCAGTAAATTCTTACAAGCATCAGACCGTCGAAGAGATATCATATTCTCTCTTGATGATTTCCTCCAATCTAAAGGAAATATGTAGGAAACAAAATTATCACCCGACAACTTAACAAATTTCTGCAGTGTGTCACGATCCATCAGGCTCCGCTTCAGAAATTTAGAGTTAAGAAGATATGTCACAACCTCATATATCTGGATAAGAGACTTGCTTCTGAAGAATTTTGAATGAGATTGAGTGCTTAGGAACCTGTAAAGAGCTTCAAGTTTGCCCAAAACCTTAATGCCAAGATATAGCATTTCAGAACTCCAATAATTCTGAGCAGCTGAAACATACTTGTGAACATCAATTGAGACTAACTCCCCGTTACTTCGGAAAAAATCTTTTCTCCACACCTCTAATCCAATCCACATCAGAGATGACTGAAAGATAAATCGGATTCAGATCTTCATGAAACAGCCTCCATACTCCTAAGTAATTTAGAAAGAAGTCTTCATAATTTCTGTATTCATCGGCGTCTATCGATTCGAAGTTCCCTAGATACTCAATCAAGTAAATACTTTTATCCTTCCAAGAATTCCAAAAGTACAGCAGTGAATCAGCAGAAACCTGTGTCTTATATTTTTTGCCTTCTGACTGCTGTTTACGATTATCCATCAATTTGTCTTCCCACAAAAACTTAGAGGTGCTTGAAGAAAGAAGACCATTCAAAGTTTTCTGAGCTGAAAACATTTCATCTCTGACAGTTTCCATCCTGGATCTCTCATTTTTCACAACAGAATAATGAAATGCACAAATCTCTAGAAAATCCAATTCAGT
This sequence comes from Prunus mume, assembly GCF_029339155.1. Taxonomy (NCBI): domain Eukaryota; kingdom Viridiplantae; phylum Streptophyta; class Magnoliopsida; order Rosales; family Rosaceae; genus Prunus; species Prunus mume. The sequence goes on along the minus strand of NC_142703.1, from coordinate 16,976,171 downwards.
TTTAGTAGTCCCATTTCCTCGTTTACCATACTCTGCCGTTGCATGTTGTTTCCAATCTTTGATGTATTCCAGACCTCTGTCAAATAGTTTTCCTTTGGAACACATAGAAATACACTCAGAGAAATAGTTCCCCCTTGCATACGCATCTGCTGCAAGCGCATAGCATCCAGCTAGAGAAAAGCATTCCCCAGCTCTTTCCAGTTCAGGTTCTTTGCATTTATCCAAATAAATATAGCCTGCACCACCAAAAGGTTTTAAGTGATAAAAGCAGCAATTTTAAGATTTTAAGTGCAACAAAGGATAACCTGAAAGCTGTCACAAGTCACACAACACAATAGCCTTTTCACTGTAACATGAATTCTGGCAAGACAAAGACAATAGATGTTAAGATCATACCGGCTCGTTTATACTCTCCCAAATTGTAAAAGCATCTGGCAGCAGAAACAGACAGGCCGATAGCTTCAAATATTAAAGCAGCCCTCCGAAGCATGGTATTAGCCATTTCAGGATTTGAAGTGCGCATATGGTGAGCCTTAGCTTTAAGTTCAGCAGCTTCAGAAAGCCTTTTCCAGAATGTATCACCAGCTTTTTCAAAGCACATTCTGGCCATTTTGTAGTTATGATCTTGATATAGCTGCAAGAAACAAAATAAAAAGGGGAAACATTAATATTATTGAAACTAATGGTTATGATGATGATCATGACAATAGTTATTATGATCGTAAGAAAAGTTACTATATAATCATAATGATCATGATTATTATTCTAACACTGATAAGAATATCAATTGACAGTGCTATTACTCGTCATGATTAAGCAAACCTTAATTCCACGTGCTTTCCACTCTTGTGGACTGCTTGCAACTTGCATAGAATGTGCAAATGAATCATCAAGTTGTCTAACTTGTACAAGACATTTCTTTTTCCAATAGTCAAACATGGGATTGGAGAGCTCTTCAACATTCTCATAAATCCACAACCTCTGTCTCGTACGAGAGACTGCAACATATAACTGCTTTAATTCGTGGCATAACATGCTGTGTTTTGCATCATCAAAGCTTGGAAAACGCTCAGGTAATGCGGAATTGAGCGAATCTTGTTCCTTCATGAAATCATATATCACCCTCCATTGATTTTTCAGGGGTGATGATCCAAAAAATTTGTACAAGAGTACATCCTGCAAAAAGGGCAAATGCTAAGAATGTACCGAACATTGATTTCAAACATGACAATTTCAACTGGAATAAAAATATTAAATTTGCAGCAAATTTATTATAGAATTCAAATATCAACCACTGTCTTATATGAAGATATAGCTGGTGGTAGATGTAGCAAGACAAAAAATTTGAATGAAAAAAACAAAAACAGAAGAACGTTTACCTGGCAGAAGTAACTGAGGATCAAACACATCAAAATATATTAAATGAAAAATTTTCAGTGATAATAACTTATGTAAGATTATTAAACAAATCAAAGAAACAAACACTGTAGTGACCTGAAACTCTAGGCCCTTGCAGTCCATTATAGTAAGAACAAGTGCTTGCTTCCGTATGGAGTTGGAGACTTCCTTCCATGCACTAGTGTCACGTACCAAAATAACCTGCTCTGCCCCGAAACCAATTGTGTTCCCAGTAACAAATACACTATTTCCAAAAATTGTTTCAAATACATTTTCATTTTCTCCAGAGTAAATTAAAATTGGAGCTTCCCCATATACTGGAATTGTTTCTGGTTTCAACTTATCAATTGAGTGGGGAAAAAAATGATAAAGTAGTTCAACAATGCTCTGCAATAGCTTCAGTATACCATCATGGCTTCGGAAGTTTTCTGTCAAATGAAAAATTTCTGAGATTTTCTCATTGTCCATTTGTTCTTTATGCTTCTTTCTTCTTGAATCCAATACAAACTTGTTGTAGAACAGATGTCGTATATCTTGGAATCTAAAATGAATCCCCCTTGCAATGGTTTGCGCTGTATCACCAGAAAAAACAAAGCCCTCTTCAACATTACTGCAGATATATTTGAACAGTGCAATTTGGCTCATGGCAAGATCCTGAACCTCATCAATGTACACAAAATCAATATCATCACCCTCATATTTTTCACGTTTAAAACGGCGGTGAATATCATTCACAAAATCAGCAATATCAAATTCACCATTCCTTCTCTTCATTTTTTCATAAACCTGAAATATATCATATATTATATCTCTCTTCTCTTTGTCTAGGTCGGAAGCCTTTCCCTCTGACATTTGCGCATACTCCTGCCGGCTGAGTTTTCCATCACATGCTTCCATAGCACCCAGACCACCTTTTATTTGAGAAATAATCTCAGTAAAGACTCTTGAAGCATCAAGCTTCTTTGTTAACTGGATATTAAAACGAGGCCAATATGATGAACTAAATCTCTCATAATTGACCTCCTTCGTGCTTAGAAAGTTCTGCAGCAAAACTGATCTTGAACTTTGCAGTCTGTTGTGAGGAAGTTCAGTGATGTCAAGGAATCTTTCAAAGTAAGAATTACCCAAACTTCCATCAAGCATCATCAAGAATTTACGAAATGTTAAGCAAAGAGGATAGCATTTGGGCGGAATATTAAGAAAAGAATCAGGGATACCCCTGAATTGTGCTTCCTCATCATCAAAATCATCCATATCAATCAAACTGCATTGACCTGAAGGGCTTCCACCACAAGCGAAACTGTGAACATAAAAAAGTTGATGAAGTTGACATTTACAATTGAAACGAATATATATATATATCAAATTCATTCTTAATCATATGTACCAGAACTTGAACCAATAAATTAACAATTAGATTTCTACACATAAATTTACGATTTCAAGAACATGTCCCCAGGTACTATGCCAGTATTCAAACAACTAGCAAGTCAATCAAGAACATATATATGGTGCATTCTGACTAAAGGGTCACAGTAAATAGATTTCTGAAGAAATAAAAACTATTTTTAAAGAAATAAAAAGGTAGCAAACATCATTATTCGAATAATCCGCTCACCTTTTCAATCGTGAAATATGTTGCTTGACAGAAAAACAGAGTTTAGGACTGACAGTCACAAAAAGCTGGCGCAAAGCAGTCACATTAGTAGATGAAGAAGAAGAAATCTGCTCAGCCTCATTATTCGGACTAACATGTCTGAATGTATTGCTCTCAACACCGTAGAATCCCTCTTCTGCTGCCCTATGGTGCTTCTGTTCTTTCTGATATAACTTCATGGTCAATACTGTCGTCTTCCCAGTGCCTGACCGTCCTAAAATAAATGTACTTCTATTGTAAAGGATGGTCTCCATTTCTTGGTCAGTAACTTCAAACGGGAGATCCAATTCTCTGCCCTCATGGTCGGAAAGCAAGACATTCATTACCCCAGAAGATGACAAGGAATAGAATTTCATCAGCAACAAACTGTCGCGGACCTTGCAACGCTCAACATAACTTGTATTTCCAGAAGAGTGACCAACAAAATCATTCGGGATTTCCTTGATGCTAACATCTTTGAATCGAGGAACATCCAAAGAGGGTGGCCAACTTGCTGGAACTTCCACATCACTGTTCACAATACAAACCAGTAAAAGTCAGCACTCTTTTATTTGAAAAAACTGATCAAACATTTGTTACATGAGTCCAAGGAAGCGTAGTGTAAAGCTCTGGCAACATCAATTCATAAAAATATATAATAGAGGCAAAACAGCATACCCCTCAAGACATCTCTCCCTGCAGAGATTGATAAAACCATCTGTATATCTTTTAAATATAGAGTCTAATCGGTCCACCAATTTTTCAATACCCTGTAGATCAGGCAATATGTCCCAGATTTTTAACACTTGAACGTATCTTGAATTTTTTACTATGTCTGTTGTGCTGAGAATGTATAGCCCTTCAACCTTAAATTTCCTTAAAATCATGGAAGAGCTTCTACAAACTATCTCTACATTTTGTCTCCTGGGTCTCCAGCCACTCGAAATCCTAAGTAGAAGACTCAGTACTGACATCTTCAATTGGAATGACTTCAGTTCTTTGAACGATTTCAAAAAGTTATCACTGAATACCACCTAAGAAAATTTGGGAAAAAATATTGACAAGTGTCACAGCTCAAATTTTTTAGTGAAATAGAGGGGGGAAAGAAAAAACTGTCATGCTGATAAACCAAAAATTGTACCTTCCATGTTGCACTTCCAGACATGTGCATCGCCTTCCATATTCGTATGTAAGGAGCTATGTTTAATAAGAAAACCATAAAGAGTGATGTATGAATGCTATGGTTGACTTCAAACTCTTTCGACGCTTTGACTTTAAAATGAAGAGCAGTTCTATCATCCTCGTTCTTATTTTTGGAGACCTCAGTGACTACTAGTAAGGCCCAAGAGCTCCCTAACTTCTGTAAATCAGAAACAGTTTCGGGTCTAGTATCTGCTAAAACAAAAACATCTCCAGGCAGAATTTTGTATGGTCCTTTGCTGCAATCGGTGGACAGGTTTCTCCAGCAATCAATCTTGATATCATATAGCTTTGTTCCATATGGATTCAACTCTTCAACAGAAATTATCTTACTATATGGCGCTCTGTCCATAGTTTCCATACTTGAACGCAGTTGAGTCCGAGTTTCGTCCAACAAAGGATATGAATAAGACCCGAAATGATCCTGAACCGACTGAAATGATTCAGGAATCTTTTCCACCTAAAGATTACAAGGTCATCAACCATTAACATTACTTTTTTTAAGATTAAAAAGGCAATTAGCATCACTTGTTTGATCAATGGAGTTCACAAAATTGTACTTATCATGGTACAAACTAAAGGCTCTAATCAATCCATGCTGAATAATGCCCAGACAGAACAATGGAATTGAGAAGCCTAGCTAGTATAGTGACACAACTTGATTCTCTGTCAAATTTATTAATTCATCAATTACATATAATCAATCAAATAATTGGTTTCAGACTTCATTTTTAAGGACATGCATGCATAATACGAAGCATAAAAATCTCTTCAAATTTTAAGAAACAAGACAGAGAACAGGTTACAATAAGGATAGGGCAAAAGTTCGATTTGCTTCCATTGCAACGAAAGAAAAAAAACAAAGAGAAAGATGACAATGGAAGATAAACATGGGAACTAATTAAATACCTTGTGCTGGTAAAGATTTTCATTAAGAATGTCTTGGAGAGACCAAGAAAACAGAATGTCAGTCAAGCTCTCAGAGCCTTCCATCATGTCCTCACACTTTGTTCTCTTCTTAACTGATATGGTGAAGTTGAAACACAATTATTTCTGCATGCATTAATCTAAGAAGATTAAGAAGGCAATTCCATTTTCACTAATCAAAATGGTAATTAAACAGAGACCTTAACCAATTTTTTTTTTAAAGGACCTCTTTTTAAACTTGTTCCGAAAGAGTACTGATAAAAATCAAAGAAATGTTCTTACATGGATCGACGCTATGGAGCTTCTTTTTTTCCTTTGTTCTTTTGTTCTTTGCCTGTGACACTACTTCTTGCTCGAGTTTTTGTTCGACTTGAGTGTTGAAGTACGTGAAGAAGTGGGAAAGGCAAAAATACGTGGAGAAGGTGAAGGGGTTGGGTTTTGGTACGAGATTACTTAGCCATGTCATGCGACTGCTGTCCCAAATATTTCTGCTTTATGTTCTCTGCTTTGCTTTCTGCTTTCTGCTTTATTGGCATATTTACTAATCCGTAATTGGGCGAAGAGGAACTGAATTGATGAGAAATTAGAATTTGGATTCTCATTAAAGTTGTTTACTAAACTCTCACAATGGTATTGATTCCCTATATTCTTTACTAAATTCCCCTGAATCAAAATTGAAATCAGTTTTATTATTAAAATGCTCTTGTTTTAAATAAATTATTTTATATGCAAATTTTTGTTGGTTAGTGGAAGAGAAATTTGGAATTTTAAAAATTATGTGAGGGATATAATAGGTAAATTCTTGATGAGTTAGAACATCTCCAACAGATGTGTCAAATTGCCATATGGACATGAAATGACAAAAATTGAATGTTAAAATTGCTCCAACTCAGTAGTCAAGTCCTACATAGATTTGAAAGTTGGAAGAGATATGTCAAAAATAACATATCAAAAAGCTTCATGTCAAATATTATTTTAATATATTTTTAGTCATGGACCCAACTATCATTCACTCTCTTTTAAAACTTTATACATCATATGGGCCCCATTTGTTTTTAAAAATATAATAAAATAATATGATATTTGGCATTTCAGGTAGAGTTAATTTTTTTCCAAATTGTCAAATTGTCACATAAACAATCAAATTCAAATTTAACATTTTGCATTTGACATCTCCCTTGAGATGCTCTTAGTTCTCTATTAATTAGAATATCACCTCCATCCAAGAGTCTCATTCGTCCAAAATCAGGAGTTCAATTCCTGATTTTGTGTGGACTACACTTACATTTCATTCATTTATATGAAGTAAATGCATGAGTAATCCGTAATCGGAATTAAAATAAAAGTTGGATTCCGATTACAGATTAGTATGCTTTATGCTTTATGCTTTATGCTTTATACTTTACACGTGGAGAAGAAGTGGAAGAAGCATATGGTTTTTCCAAATTTCAACCACATAGCATTTATTTGTTCACTAGCATGTATAACCTTTTTTCACATCAACGTTTACTTTTTCAATATATATGTTATGCTTGTCAATGGCTCATTAGCATAGTGGTAAGGAGTATAGAAATGTTCTTTTTCTTTTTCTTTTGTTCTTTTGTTCTTTACATATGACACTACTTCTTGCTCAAGTTTTTCTTCAACTTCAGTGTTGAAGCACATTTTCAATCCTCCAACCCAAGTGTTTCATTCCTTTAAAATCAGGAGTTCAATTCCTGATTTCATATGAACTCCACTTACATTTTTATTCTTTTATGTGAAGTAAATGCATGAGTAAAAAGTATATCTGCTTTATACGTGAACAAGTAGAAGTGGAAGAAGCATATGATACTTCCAAATCTCAACCACATAGCAATTATTTTTCACTGGCTTGTATAACATTTTTTTCACTTCAACATTTACTTTTTCAATATATATGTTATGCTTGTGAGTGGCCCACTAGTGTAGTGGTAAAGAGCATAGCCTCCACCCAGCTTTTCTTGGGTTCAAGCCAAGAACAGGTTCTTGTGCCATGCCATCAAGTTGCTCAAAGCTACCATTGACTCCGCCGTTGCATATGAAAATCAAGATCACATGTCATTTAACCTTCACTTTAATTCTTACTAGTTATCTTCTTCATCTCTTGATTTAAATTATACGCTTAATTTTTCAGATGTAATCACAATAAGAAAAAGGGAAAAATAGTGGATTTACCATTAGAAATTGCAGGTTCATTTTACTATTCTGAGGAGACCATTGTTAGATGTACATCAAAGAAAATACAGAGGTCCTTAAACCCCTTCTTCTCTCTTCCTTATTGAAGTTTATGTCGTTTTTGTTCTTGGTACTGCTGAACCTTAATTTCTAGTAATCCCTATTGATTTTTCTGTTGGTCATGGTTCGGTTCCAGCGTTGAGAAAATTTCAAAGTAACGCCTGGGGAGGTGTTATTTCAGAAGGGGATTTGGGCTTTACAAGTCCCTCCTTCAAATTCCAAGTCATTTATGAAGTTATTCTTAATGGGCTTGTCAAGCAAGGTAATTAGGTCATAGGGAATTGTAAATCCCATGAAAGCCCAAATACCTTGTCCAAATCCCTCATCCAAACAGGCCCTTATTTATTTTTCTTATTTGTACCTAAAAGAAATTAAAAACCAGAAAATAAGAAGGCAGAGCACCCTTCCCAGAAGAAAGCCATTACTTTATAACAGAGCCTTTCAGCAGAAAAAGAAAGAAGGAAGTTTTCTGTCAAATGAAAATATTTCAGAAGAAAACAAACTAGTTTTAAAGAAATAAAAAAAGGGAGCAAACATCTTTATTCGAATAATCCGCTCACCTTTTCAACTGTGAAACATGTTGCTTGACAGTAAACAGAGTTCGGGATTGACTGTCATGAAAAGCTGGCGCAAAGCAGTCACATTAGTAGTTGAAAGAGCAGAAATCACCTCAGCCTCAGTATTCGGACTTAACATGTCTGAATGTATTGCTCTCAACACCGTCGAATCCCTCTTCTGCCTTATGGTGTTGCTGTTCTTTCTGACATAACTTCATGGTCAATACTGTTATCATAATAAGTCAATCGATATATAACATGCCATGCAGAGATGAAAACAAAAAGCTCAAGAAAGTGCTATGGTCAATACTGTTATCTTAAAGATTTTCATTAAGAATGTCTTGGAGAGACCAAGAAAACAGAATGTCAATCAAGCTCTCAGAGCCTTCCATCATGTCCTCACACTTTGTTCTCTTCTTAACTGTTATGGTGAAATTGAAAGACGAGCTAGCTGGGATATGCATTGGTGAATTGAAAGACAAGTTCACTTGTTAGAACAAGTACTACAAGAATTAACTTGAAAATGCCAAAGCCAACGAGGGTTGATTGAGTTGGTAAAGATCGTTTTCTTTGCTATTCAGACCTAGGTTCGAGTCGCGCTGCCAATAATCATTCTTGGTGAGTAATCTGTAGAAACCAAAAAAAAGGGCTAAGACCCTCTCTGTAAGTCATCAAAGAGGCCTTGGTATGCCTTGGCGCTTCCCCTAAATTTTTTAGAAAAATTAGTGTATAGTGACAAAAAACTTTAGTAATTTGCATATGATACATTACCTATTTTTGTTTTGGATATGGTGGATGAGTTTTAAATTTTATTTTACTAAAAGCCAATGGCTTTACCCATGTGCTTTTTAAGCTTGTTTAATTTGTATTTGAAATAACATTTTTACCCTTTGTATTTTATATGGGAGCCAGATCACGCCCCAGCTTTGGATTCAATCTCAAACGGAGATCACGAGGTTGCAACCATGGCTAAGAAGGTCACTGTAAAGCGCCAGAGAAAGGCCTTTTTCCTGCAGAGAAGCAAAATCAAGTTTGCTTGCCTTAGATATGGACATGTGGCATAGTATGCTTGCCTTAGAAGGAGTGGCATTGTGTGTAATTTTGATATTTTTTAATGATATTTTTGTAAAATTAGGTACTACATTTTGGTCTTTGGCCTTATGCTAATTAAATGAAATTGTATTCTTATAGTGAACTATATTGTGTTTTAAAACTAAAGCTCCCTATCTACATTGTATTTTTGTTGCGGTTTCTGTTTTTGTTTGCAGTTTTTGTGTGAATAAGTGTTGAAATGATTTTTTTTTTTAAACCATTGATTGTTTATATAAATATTGTATAACTGAATAAATATTACAAAATCAAGTTTGGTGTAGTGGTTTGTGAGTGAGCCTTCCTCATTTGAGGGTCAAGGTTCGAGTCCATTCAATGACTCAAAATCTTTTTTTTAAAGGTGAATAAAGGGCAACGAAGTTGGTCCCCTGCTGACGGTTGTAGGCCGGCGACGAGCGGTGGTAGCGGTGGTGGTTGGCTAGATATGGACATGTGGCATAGTATGCTTGCCTTAGAAAGAGTGGCATTGTGTGTAATTTTGATATTTTTAATGATATTTTTTGTAAAATTAGGTACTACATTTTGGTCTTTGGCCTTATACTAATTAGATGAGATTGTATTCTTATCTTCCAAATTAGTGAACTATATTGTGTTTTAAAGCTAAAGCTCCCAAATTTTTTTAGATATAAAAATTAATACTGAAAATGCCAAATTACAAAAATCAGAATTGTAATTCACCATAAATAAAAAATAGATTTATTTTTGTCCATTACTAAAAAATATCTTTTTTAATCCACCTATTTTCAATACCGGCTTGGTTCAATTTTTTTGTCTTTCCGCACCTTTTGTTGTGGAAAAAAATTATTTAAAAAAGAAAAAGAAAAAAGAGAAGTGTAGCCAATTTACAGCCGCCAAGCCACAGTCTGATAGAGGAAATTTGGCGCGGGGTCCATCATATCCATGGACTGTGGAGGGTGCCACATCTGCCAAACTCAAAAAACTATCAGAAGATAATAAAACCGTTTATTTGTCTCCAATTGTTTAAAGCTCTAGGCTTTTGGTGACCCCTGAACTGAGCACTTGAAGTCCATTGCAATGGAGGCTTGCTCCTTGCACTCACAAACTGTAACCACAATACCCTCTTTATCCCAAAGTGGGTTTACAGAAAAACCTCTTCTGCGCGGTCGGGTCCTCAAATTTTCCAATTCCAAGAGGTACCCACATGCCAGGAAGCTTGGATTTCTTCATATCAAAGCTCAAGCTTCAGGTATGTAATTATTATTTTTAATGTCTCCTGAAATGGGTTTTTTGTGGTTTGAAGATTAATACATAATATGATGGGTTTTTTTTTCTCTTTCTACCATATGATGCTCTTTTTTTCTGGACTTTCTGATTTCATTATGTTTTTATTTGCATTTCCCTATGCATCTCAAAATGTACTAGGATTTTACCTACTTCAGCAGCTGCATCTTGTTTCCAAGTTCTCCAGACAACATTCTAGAACGAATAATCAGGCTACATTAAAAGAATGGATAAAGGCAATTTAGTTTGCGTTAGTTAATGGTTGGAATGGGTTGCAATGTAGGAACCCTCACATAGTTATGATCTATTTGCACTAAAATTTGGAATATTTACCAGAGATACTTCAGGTAACATGAACATTTTCGGAGCTGCAAAACTAACTCTCAGAGTCAGTGGTATAGAAACTCCACAATTATATCAAGATCTTTAACCTTTAGAGATATTTGCACAGGCCTCAAACTCTTTTGGGCACCGATGTCAACTAGTTTCTCTATTAGACTAGCTTCCCATTTAGGAAGTGAGACCTAGTTAAATTAGGTACTCTTGAAGATGTGAATTATGAATTAGTGCTTGTAAGTAAATATGCTATAGCTGCATAACCTGACTACATGCCTGATGGAGCAATGCCCCGTTATCCGGAATGATTTGGCATAAAGAATTTGTAGGAAGCATAAGGAAGTGAGACTTAAAATGTAGTCTTCCTACTTCATGTCACAATATTTTCTTACCATTACGTGAAAGAAAGTTAAGGAGCTTTTGTTCTGTTTGTGCTGTGCTGAAAACGGTAAATTGGTAATCAGTGTATTTCTTTCCTCACCTATATGTAACTGATGTTTGTTGTTTTTACAAGGCACCACAAAGTTCAGCTCAGACATAGTTGAGCCAACTTCAAAAGAAGTAGATCTAAAGGATGAGAATCTTGCATTTGTTGCTGGTGCTACTGGTAAAGTTGGCTCACGAACAGTAAGGTTTAACTTTACTTCTCACTCCCCTTTTAGGTGAAAATACTTTTTCAACATGAGACTTGGTTTATTAGAATTGCTAAGCATTCGTAGTCCTATTCAGGGAGCTTTTGAAACTTGGGTTCCAGGTCAGAGCTGGTGTCAGAAGTGCTCAGAGAGCAGAAACTCTTGTGCAAGTACGAATTTGATTGGTGAAGTTATCAGTTTTGTACTACTTTTCCTTAAATCAGATTTATAATGAGAAATTAACTCATCTGCAGAGTGTTAAACAAATGAAGCTTGATGGTGAAGGAACTCAACGTAAGATTAAAAACTTTAGAACTGTCAATTTCTTTGCATTTGGTTTTTGTAAAGCTTTGAGGAAAATAGACAAGAAATGTGAAAAATAAAAGTGCTGTAGTTTTGGAGAAGAGATGTTATCTTTAACAGTATATGCTTATAGCAAATAACAGGTAGCTTTTGATCTTTAGCCCAGCTGTAGAGAAGCTTAAAATTGTGGAGTGTGACTTAGAGAAACCAGATCAGATTGGACCAGCATTGGGCAATGCCTCAGTTGTGTTGTGCTGCATTGGTGCGAGCGAGAAGGAAGTTTTTGATGTTACTGGACCATATCGAATTGACTATCTGGCTACCAAAAACCTTATTGAGGCAGGTAAGCAAGGTTTTCACTGGCGGCCTATACTATTTTTCATTTTGTCAAATCGGCCTGTACTATGCTAATGATAGTTTTACATGATGTCACCATATTGGGGCTTTGGTCTTATCCATGGTGCTTTTCTTTGCAGCCCTAGAAGAAGTTTAAATGCAAACAATATGACTAACTTCACTACCCTCCAGTCCACCCCCTTTTTGATAGTTTTGTTGATATTATTAGTTTCCTTACCTCTAGGTAGAACTCTTCTTACACCTAAGACCTAGAAAAAATACCATTTTGGGGGACTAGCCAAGCTCCTGAAGCATTTTGGTATAAACTTTAAATTTCACTGAAACCATATTCTGGTGTACTTTGTCGTTCAATCATAAACACACACATGCTCTGGTTTGCCTTGTACTTATACTTGGAAAGTATTCCTCAAGTTGCAACCTACCAAGAACCCAATATTCTTTTTCTGCTTAGGGAAGATAGGAGGGAGTGTAATGCATTGATGGCAACTGATATTCCTATTGATAATAATTTTATTAATATTTTACTCAATCTAACCAATTATGTATTTTTTTGTATGCTGAAAAATGTGAAAATCTTGAGTATTCAATGATGTACAGCAACGGTTGCAAAAGTTAACCACTTCATATTGCTTACCTCTCTGGGAACAAACAAGATTGGATTTCCTGCAGCTATTCTAAAGTAAGTCTTCAAGCTTTTATCTCTACTTACACTTTTGGTAAACATTTCGGATAAATCAGCTATAGCGACCTAAGAACTTGAGAGAATTAAGCTTCCTTTGTTTCTTATTTTACTGAATTTACTGTGTTCTCTTTTCTTTTACAAAGTTTATTTTGGGGAGTCCTGATTTGGAAAAGAAAGGCAGAAGAAGCACTGATAGCAAGTGGACTTCCCTACACTGTGAGTATTTTAGCTGCAGATAAATTAATGAAACAGAGAAGTTGTAACTTGTAGGTGCTTTTAGTACTTATGTGTGGTTTTCTTCAGATAGTGAGACCTGGCGGAATGGAACGGCCCACTGACGCTTACAAGGAAACTCATAATACTACCCTCTCAAAGGAAGATACTTTATTTGGTGGCCAAGTTTCAAACCTCCAGGTATTCTTTCTGTAAAGTTTACTTAAGTATGCAGTGATGTTTCTGTTTTCAGCACTAACCTGTTAAAACTTTTTTTTTTCAGAAACCACAAGTAGCACATAAAATTTTCAAACATATAGTCTGCTTATGCAAAATGAAACCCTTTTTGATTGTTAGCTAACAACATTATTATTTTTCACCTCTATCTAAATCCAACATATTACAGAGCATATTTATTTTTTGATAACTCATGCTTTTTCTTTCTTCTCTAGGGCTATGAGAATAATAATTTGGCAACCTATATAAAATTTCCAGAATTGAGGTCAAATGCAACAGTTTTTTACAAGAGACTTAGTAAACGTTAACAATAGTAAATTTGCATCATAAATATATTTTTTCGTACCAATGAAAAAACATCACTTGATTAATTCGTTGGAAATTACAAAAATGCACATCTATCTTGCAATTCTGTTGTGTCTTTGTGATTTTATTACTGTATTCCTATGTAGAACAGGCATTATGTTTTGTGTTATTCTGTTAAAACTCAATCTTTCTGTTATTGAATTATTACATTAGTGGAGATAAGTCAAAGATTGTTCTGATCATGTTGCTTCTGGTTTTCCTCTTTTCGGAAATGAAAATATTGACTGATGTCATATATAATGTATCCACACATGGGAAAGAAGATGATAAAACACGAAAAGATCAAATGCTAGAGTCAAAAAAATTTCCGGCATTAGTCTAGTCTGGATGACTTTTATGTAGTATGGTTTTTCCTCACAATGACACCTCATTGTTTTTTTGCCAAACCATAGTTTCTGCTGGAAGTTCATTTCAATACCTTTCTACTTTGATCACTCTGACTTGTCCACTTTTTGTTCCTCTTTAAGTTCTTTGGAACTATATATAGACTTCTATATATGAATTTGGTTAGAGTAACTTGGAATTTATCGATCAACGGTAAAAGTAAGTTTTATTAATCAATTCAGGTGGCAGAGCTCCTGGCATCTGCGGCCAAGAATCGTGCTGTTTCTTACTTCAAAGTAGTGGAAGTAATTGCAGAAACAACTGCTCCATTGACTCCCTTGGAGGACCTTCTTGCAAAGATACCATCTCAACGTGCTGACACTTACCCACCAAAGGTTTGCTTGTTCTTTTGGTCCCTTTTTTCCTAGTAGGGCAGAAAAGAGTTCAAGGTCTTTACAAAAATTTGATGTGCGATCCTTAGCTGCTTAGTGAATCCTGTAGCTCCCTTATTACTTCTTGTGTTATCTAGCTTTCACCTTTCTTGTTATCACTTCATGAGTTCTCTAAAATCAATTACCATTGAGCCTGAAGATAAATATCTCTGTTCTTTTATTGAACTCTCCTGTTTATGAAACTTTTCTTATTCAATTTGACAAGGGAAAGTATGTGGTGTATTGAAGCAGAAATTGATTCCCTCTGTGCAGCCCTTATCCTCTAAGAAAATAATTAATTCTATACATGAGGGTGGGCAGGCATCTATATGGATAGGTGGGTTTGTGTTCTGGCTTTCATCTCTAACCAATGACTGATGGCAAGGGAAATGTTGGTGTCAGGAAATATCACTAAAGCAAATTGAAAAGACTGTCAGAGCCAAATTGAATTTCTTTTTGGTGTCATCAGGGATTAGGTACTGCACCTGCTATTAGTCCAGAACCTTCTAGGAGTACCAAACCACCAACATCTCCTACTCTATCCCCAAGCACTACTGATGTTGCCACCAAAGCAAGTGATGCAGATGCTAGGCCTGCAGCACCCGCAGCCACCACTCTTCAAGAAGCTTCAGAAACCATTGTAGAGAAAGAAGACATTGAGACAAAAGTGAAAGATACAAGGCCGCTCTCGCCTTATGCTTCGTAAGTTGTATACTAGATATTGAAAATTACATTATCTAACTTTCTTTTATTAAGAACATCATTGACACTGGTGTTAAACTTAGGTATATAATAAGCCTAAGGGTCTAGAATCCAAAGAATTTAGGGGTGGTAATTTGTGTTTGGTTCTGTCAAGTCAGGTCATGAGTCATGTTACAAATTGCAATGCCTACGAAAAATGGGCCAAAATTCAAAAAGAACTTTTCTTCAAATATCATTACTTCTGTTGATGTCAATCATGTTTGATTCTTATTGTTCTGGCTATTTTGCAGATATGAGGATTTTAAACCACCTTCATCCCCTTCACCCAGTCCACCTAGTGTTCAAAAAGATAATGTTGTTGATGCAGTGTCACTGACCATTTCAGATGCTCAAACCAGCACAGTGGATACAACAACTGCCGTGGATGAGATAAAAACAACCTCACAAGAAGTGCTAATAACAAGGCCTCTTTCCCTTATGTTGCGTAAGCTTTTTCTAATGTTTTCCTGTCACATCATAGATATGGGACAATCTCTATATGAGCTGATATGATTTTGATAGTTATGAGGATTTGAAGCCACCGAGCTCTCCAAGCCCAATACCAAGTGGTCCCAAGCAAACACCCTTGGATGCCTCAACTCCAGTAGAAGCTGTCTCACAATCAAGTGGAGGTAACGATTCCACAGAGACTGTGATAAGCAGTGTTGCTGAAGAGGTTTCTCCACAAAATTCAACTCATTATCATTCACCCTACTATGTGTAAGTTTTTTGTGATCTAATGTAGAGTGTCTTCCAACAAAGTATAGTTTCCTTCTTGTTACTTTGTTCACTTGTGCTCTTAAATTCGGTAAATGTACAATCAACCAGTAATGCAATGGCTTTTTCTAGGAAATAACTACAAGAGTCTGTTAGTAATACAGATGTTTTCCTTCATAATATAGAGAAGTGCTTACCTAAGGGACTTAAATTGAGGGCAAGGGCTGGGTTCACTTCAATGAATTATTGATTTCAACAATTGTCTCAAATCGAACGACTACATGTGTCCTCCCTCCCTTGTCCCTCAACTTAAGTCCCTTGCGTGAGCACTTCTATCATAATATAAGTTATGTGTCCTTGCCCCTTAGCTTACTACAATATTACGTGCCTTTTGCTATAGTTATATTGTTCTGACATTAGAGTTATCAAAATTATTGTGGGCATGCATGTTTTTAGATATGACAACTTCAAGCCCCCTTCATCACCATCTTCTACTCCTCCAATCCTATCATCTCCTACTCCTACTCCTCCAATCTTATCAGTCCTCTCAGAACCTGTTGCAAATAATGGGTCTCCGATTGATACCTTGAACAGCACGGTGCAACCTCCAACAGAAGATGCACAAAGCAACAGCGAGCAACATACCAAACCGAAGCCAAGACCACTATCACCTTTTTTCATGTAAGATCCTTTTTACTATATTATGCACATCACAAAGAAGTTTATTTAATGAAGTAAATTAACTTTCCACTCAGATACATTAGGACAGTTTTTGTGTTTATGAAAACCTATTGAACATATGAGGATTATAAATGAACAGGTATGAGGAGTTGAAGCCTCCAGCATCACCAATACCATCCCTAAAGAAATCCTAGAAGTGTCGATGCCCATCAATTTTTACAAGGTAGTGATTCGAAGCTCTTCGTGCTTTTCATCTCCGAATGCAAATCAGTCTCTCTCTTTACATTGAGCCTAAACCTTTTTCTGTGCAGGAATAACCATAAGCTCTTCACTGCAACAGAGCCGTTGGAGTAAATTTGGACTATGCATGCAAGGGTTGGCAAGTTTACATATTCTAATATAATACCAACGTTGTATATGTTACAGTTTTTATCTTTCAAAAATTTCTTCTTCTTTCATAGTATGTACTCGATATGCAAACCCCCAGCAACATAATTTGGCTCGAATAAATGAGTCCTATCTTAAGTTTCCAAGAACTTGAGACACAGCACAACATTTGTGATTTTGCTTAACAAATTTAATAAACACAAATGCAATATAAAAATTTAAGATTCAGTGCATTTTATATAAAGAAAAAAATTGATCAAACGGAGAGGGGATCAAAAGTTAAATTTTATGTTAATATGTTACCACCCTCTCTGGTCAACTTAGCGGTTTTTAGTTGTATTTGCCAAATGTCCCAAATGTTAGCCATTTTTAAGTTGTATTTGCGCGTTTAAGAGGTGAAATAATCAAAATCTTATAAGACACAATCTATATCCATACTATTATACTCTAATTTTTAGTACAAGTGATTAGGAGAGGGGGATTTTACACACAAACATTTCACAGGGATTATTATCATCCTTAGACAGAAGAATAGGGTAAAGATTTTAGGTTTAAATTTTTTTCTTACAAGCAAGGGACTTGTAGGCCAGGTGGTTAAGAGTATTTACCTCTCACTTGAGGTCCTACATTCGATTTCCCCTCCCCCATTAACGCTTGTATTTAAAAAAAATCTTCCCAAAAAAAAAAACTAGGGGCTTTCAACTTGACCCCTTTGTACCTGAGTGTTCATTTGGACTTAGGTGTCGACCCAAAATTGGAAACATCATAAAAGAGAGAGAAAAAAAAGTTAGGGTTATTCGTTTTATTAGTCCATGAATTTAGACTCAATTTGTATTTGAGTCCCTTAATTTTCAAAATCGTTCTCGTGGTCCTTCATCTTCAGTTTCGTTAGGACGAATGGTTCTGCCGTCAATTTTGTTAACTTTTTCTGTTAAATGCAGGGGTAAAATGATATTTTTATATAATTTTAAATTTATTAAAACATTAAAAATATATTTTAAAAAAAATTCAAGGTTTTAGGAATAAGATTTTTAAATTTTTAGTTTCTAATTTTACTTTTATTTTTTGGGTGAAAGAAATATTCAGAAATTGGAAACTAAAAATAATATTAAAATACTATTTTACCTATGCATTTGACAGAAAAAGTTAACAAAATTGACGGCAGTTTGTCATAATGAAATTGAAGTTGAAGAACCACATAAATAATTTTGAAATTGATGGACTTAAATGCTAATAGGGTCAAAGTTAAGGAACTAATAAAACGAATAACCCAAAAAGTTAAGAAAGAAAAGGGATTTTAGGATTTTGGCTGGTGAAGCCAACAACCAGAGTAGAGGAGAAGAAGAAAACCCGAAAACAGTGAAATGTGTACAAGACAGGACCCTAACGGAACTCACAAAAATGGCGGTGGCCCATCCACTGCTCTAGCTTACCTCGACCCTAAATACTGGTAATTGTATTTTTCTCTTCCCACATTTACCCCTATCTTTATTGGATAATTCCATTAATGTTGCTCTTGTTTCAGGGATGAACGATTTTCTACTGAGGAGCATTACGAGTGGCTCAAGGACTACTCTCATTTCCGGCACCTCATTCAATCCCATATCACTCCCAATTCTTCTGTAAAAGATTTTTACTCTCTACTCTCTCTCTCTCTCTCTCTCAGTTGTTAGTAATAATTCTTACAGAACATCATGTAGTTTCAGGTTATATATATTTATTCTGGGTTTCATCAATCACACGCATATTATGTTGTGTGTATGTGATGTACAGGAAATGTATGTTTTCTAGCTTTCTAACCAGAAATTATATCTGGGTTTGGGGTATATTAGTCAGTGTTAGGAAGATGCATAAAGAGAATGGTATTTTACTAATGGGTTTGATTGATTGATTGATTGATTATGCAAACTGGTTGAGTAAAAATCATGATATAAATGAAATTCAACACTTTATGTAGAATTTCAAAGTCTCCTATGTCTAGCAAATTATCGCTCTTTTTTGTTGCCTTGATCGTCCAGCTCCTGCTTTGCAAAATTTCAACTCTGTTATCTGCAACAACATGCTGAGATGTTGGTTCACTCACATCGAATTTATTTATTATTTGCTTTTATAAGAATTAGTGTCGAGTTTATTGATTTTGCATTAACGAAATAATTAGAAGGGTTGGATAACGCAGTAGTGATGAGTAATGATTATGATACAGGTCTTGGAGCTGGGGTGTGGAAATTCACAGTTGTGTGAAGAGTTGTATAAAGATGGGGTTACTGATATAACATGCATTGATCTGTCCGCTGTTGCAGTGGAGAACATGCAGAAGAAGTTACTGTCTAAAGGTTTTAAAGGTGTGCTGTTTGATATTCTGCAAAATGTCTACACTAGGAATGTTTGCATATCTACTTATTCTAAGATCCTATTTCTTTTCCCTTCATGTTCTTTGTGCTAAAGCGATTTGGGTTTTAAATGTCTACACTAGTGAATGCATATCTGCCTTATATATAGATATATATGATGTTTATGTATTATGTATTCATAGTCAGATTTCTGATTATATGCAATTGATAAGGGGTGAATAATAAGAATAATCACTAGTCATTTCTTATAAAGAAAAGTGGAAATCTATCAATTATGTGTGTTTTGTTTTTTGAGGAACTGAAGAGAGCAGAATCCAGGGTTGTTCACTGCTAACTTTGAACTGCCTAATCTTGGGAGGGACTTGACTTCTTGGGACCTACCTAGGCCGCCTGCTTAATGTTTTGGTGTTCCTGTTCCTAAATTAGAAACCTTTTATATTCTAGAGCAAAATGAGCAATGGACTTCTTTGGGATCCCACCACAGTTTTTCTTGTGCCCCTGGAAATTCCTTACTCTTTTTTTCTCCTGTTTGAACTGATTTTTTTTGGGTCGAAATTGTCGAAACATAGTTTATTTGCAACAGATAGAAAATCTTATTTATTTTTTCCAATATTCTTTATTATCAGAAATAAAAGTTCTGGAAGCTGACATGCTAGACCTGCCTTTTAGCAACGAGTGTTTTGATGTTGTTATTGAGAAAGGAACCATGGTAAACATACTATTTAAGATGGCTTTCCTTATGTGTGGTCTAGTTTCAAGTCGTGTCATCAGTTATTACTATCGTCAATATTGTTGTAACTTTCTCACCACCTAAACCTTCAGTGAGAAGGGTATATATGATCTATTTTTCATTATGAAGGAGGTACTGTTTGTTGATAGTGGTGACCCATGGAATCCACGGCCTGCAACCGTAACCAAGGTCATAAAGATGCTTGAGGGTGTACATAGGGTTTTAAAACCAGATGGCATTTACATCTCAATTTCCTTTGGCCAGGTTATACAAATAAATTCAAAATCTTTTCTTAATTACTAAAGCTAGTATTCTAACTTGGATTGTTATCCCACAGCCACATTTCAGGCGCCCTTTCTTTGAGGCTCCACAATTTACCTGGTCTGTGGAGTGGAGTACCTTTGGTGATGGATTTCACTATTTTTTCTATACATTGAAGAAGGTTAGTCCAGATAATTGTTGGTGTACTTGTTGAGGCTTATATATCAACATTTGCCCCGCCGAATCCTATGTTGTGTGATTAATGATATCACTAATGTTTCAGGGAAGAAGATCATTGGATGATAAAGGATCTAGTAAAGAGAAGTTAGAGATCCCATCTATTTGTCTTTTTCAAGATGAATTAGAGGGTGAGGATTATCTTTTTCGAACCAACATTGATGAGCTCAATTGTTAGAACTTAGAACTGATTGTACCTTGTATTCATCATTTTCCTGGTGTAATGTTCATTTGGTTGTATTGAAGCAGAGTTCAAACATTTTTATTTAACATTTTTAACCTGTAATACCTAGAAATGTTTGAATGAAAGTTGTATTTCTTTTCGTTGCAAATTGCATTGACTGAAAACAAACACTTTTTGTAAATTGGCCGTGGTTCCATGATTGGTAGCTTGGGGAATACTAGTATGACTCTGTACTCTTAAGACCATTTAAAGCATTCTCCCAACAGAGTGCGTGCCAAGCAACACCCCCTCTTGCTTAACTCTTGGATTGTGCTGATGCGTCGGTAGAACTGAAAAGAAGAACTAGAGCGGAGGAGTTCCCCCCGGGGAGGCGGCGGAAGAAACAAGTTAAATGATGGTTTACATTCTGCTACAATATGATATGTTTAAGAGAAGAAAATCCGCTAATATGCTTTTGCAAGATGAATTTTCCGGAGAACCAAACAAGATGGAGTCTGGGATTGTAAGAAAGGCATCAATTTCTTCTTTCATACAAGTTAGGTTCTTGTTTTTTAAATCAGAAGCCGTCAACGTGCAAACTCAGTAATGAAGAACAATGACTCAATGAGGGTTTCCTTGACTTTAACAAAAAGTCAAAAACAAAAATTGGAAGAAAAAGAAAGAGCACGCTAGAAGAAGGGTTCGAACCTTCGACCTTGTGGTTAACAGCCACACGCTCTAACCAACTGAGCTACTCCAGCTGTTGATTGTCAGAACCAAATAATATGTTTTTATTCAATGTATTTTTCTCTCTCATATTCCTAATTTGTAATTGTTTTTCTCCTTCCATAATTATAAACGGTAAGTATGCCCGCCAATTCGGAGCCCCGACCCTAATACGGCGGGAACGAACAAGTGTTACACGCCTACTTTCCCGACCCTAATATACCCTTTTTACCTTACCCATGTTATTTTTAAATTTAAATAGGTATATTATAATTCTTTAATTTAATGGTGCTATTTGTTTTATTTCGTCTTACTAGAACACGATCACTGAGAATCTGTTCAATTGTGTTTATCTTTATGTACTTATAGTAAGGCTTAAAATCTTTAACAACAACATTTTTTTTACAATAAAAACATAGGGCCAATTACAATAAATTTTTTTGTGTGACCCTAAACTATAGGGCCATAATAACATGACATCTTGACGGAGTATTACTAATCTATGTATTGTAAATATTATAACAAATGAATTAGTAATGCATTGATACTCATATTAATGACCAATTTAATCCATTAAAGTAAAAGTAAAGGGGATAATAATAACCACATGTAATTACGGTCCATACCCACTTAGCATTATAAAATTTTTCTTCAAGGAAACTTGGTAAGATAAAAATCCATAAATAAATCTTTTTTTATCTATATATATAAAATAAAAGGCAGATAATGGGGAAACATTCAAAATACCAAAAATTGCTCTTGCTTAATCCAAACATTAAGAATTAAAATAATTAATTAAATGAGGATAATATGGTAAATTCATATTTTTTCATATTAAAAAAATTAAAATTAAAAGAATAATGAGATAATAAATTATATTTTTATGGAATACAATACCCATTATCTTTTTTAATTATAAAATAAATTTAATTTTTTTTAATTAAAAAAAGTCTCTCGTAATTGCAGAAGTGCGTGTAAAGAAACTAGTGAAAATAAAAAATAAAAAATAAAAATATTTTTTAGTGCTTTTTTTGTGTGGTAATTGTTTGCTCGTAGTATTTCAAATGGTTTTTAATTTGTGACACAAACTCAGCTGAGAGAGAGAGAGAGAGAGAGAGAGTAGCATAAAGCAAAGGCCTCGTCCCATAATCTCCCATTCAGACTTTCCAGTTCAGTTTCTTCCCAACCTCTCCCCAGACTCAGACCCCAAATCCACAACTACAACTAGATCGATCTCTCCGCTTCCCTGCCAGCTAAAACGCCGTCGTCCAACTCCTCCTACATAATCCACGCGAAGCCCTTGGCTTCCAAAACCTACCCAATTCAATCTTTTCATCTCTCTCTCTTTCTCTCTCTCTCTTCGGCTGAAAACCCAATTGAGAATAATCCCCAATTCGCCTATACACACATATCATGCATGCGTATAGCACCTTTTTGTTTCTATTTTGATCAAAAGTTTTCGTTTTCCTGATAATTTTTTAATAAATTTTCGATCTTTTTGGGGGGTTGATAATCGATGGAGGATTGTTTGGGCAGCGACGATGAGTACTACTACTCCGATCAGGACTCTCTTGATGGCATCGAGAACGAAGACTCTGATCCTCAGTGGATTCCGCCGAAGGGCACCACAACTAAGGTCTTCGATTTTTTCTTTCCTGGATTTTCAGCTCGTCCGGCAATCAATAATAGTTGAATTTCAATTATTTTATCATAAGTTTTGATGGGTCTGCATGGCAATATGTGTATGTTTTGTTTGTTTGATTTTAGTACATTATCCATGAATATATTGGGATAATTTTATTTTCATGAAAGGGTTGATGGTCATTCTAAGTTGTTCGTTTCAATTTGAATAGACTAAATTTTATGTGGGGTGCATTGGAATTGGGGTTACTTTCATTTTATCAAAGATAATCTTTATTGTTGGGTATTTCTTTTATATAAGTTCTAGCTCTGTATGTGTATGGTAAAGTTATGAACTTTAATGGGTGGTAAGAAAGAACACAGAGTTGTATTTGGGCACAATCCATCAGAAGCAAAGATGATCGTAGTATTTTTTTTCTAACATAATGTAAATGTGTATATCGCTGGAGTATATTTGGATTAAGGTGCTTTATTATTTTCCCACTTCAATACTTCGTTAGAAATTGACTATGTTTTTTTACCCTTCCAGGTAATTACCAAAGAGTCTCTGTTGTCGGCACAGGTAGGAATAATTGTCCTTACTACTCTGTTTTAATCCTTACCAATTTGTCATCAAAACATTAAGGTTAATGTTTCAATTGGGTTGCACATATTATTTTTTTTTTGCAGAAGGAGGATTTGCGTAGGGTGATGGACTTACTTTTCCTGAGGGAGCACCATGCCAGGACTTTGCTTATTCATTACCGCTGGGATGTTGAGAAGCTTTTTGCAGTCCTTGTAGAGAAAGGAAAACCTTGCTTGTTTTCTGAAGCAGGTGTAACTCTTGTTGAGCATGAAGATCTTGACCCACCACTGCCTAATTCTCCAGTAATGTGTGCTATTTGTATAGAAGATGTACCTAGTGTTGACACGACAAAAATGGACTGTGGACATTGCTTTTGCAACAGTTGTAAGTACCCCACCCATTTTTTGCACTTTCGCTTTATTCATTTGGTGGACTCATACGATTATTACTATGTGCTTTTATCTCATCAAATGGTATTTTTAGATTTATCTTTCATTGTGTATTTATGCAAATGTATATGTGAAGTCCCTTTTTGTCTGCGTTCCATCTTTTTTATCGTTTAGTAACTACTGTGTATTCTCTATCATATAAAGGTTGGACAGAACATTTTGTTGTAAAGATAAATGAGGGTCAAAGTAAGCGCATTAGGTGCATGGCTCACAAATGCAATGCCATTTGTGATGAATCTGTGGTCAGAAATCTAGTCAGTAAGAGGCATCCTCATCTTGCTGAGAAATTTGATCGTTTTCTTCTTGAGTCATACATTGAGGACAATAAAAGGGTCAAGTGGTGCCCAAGTACTCCTCATTGTGGGAATGCAATACGCGTGGAGGATGATGAGTTTTGCGAGATAGAATGTACTTGTGGTCTGCAGTTTTGTTTCAGTTGTTTATCACAAGCTCATTCACCTTGTTCATGTTTGATGTGGGAGCTTTGGGCCAAGAAGTGCCGAGATGAATCAGAGACAGTTAATTGGATCACTGTCCATACAAAACCTTGTCCCAAGTGTCACAAACCTGTGGAGAAGAATGGTGGCTGCAACCTTGTAAGCTGTATCTGTGGACAAGCATTTTGGTGAGGTTCTTTCTTTCTTTTTTCCTCTCATTCCTCCCTACTGTTATTGCAATTTTATTATGTCATTTTTCTTGGTTTTTAACTTTCTTTATAACTTGATGCATGTATGTTCTTGTCGTCTGTGCTTGACAAACTTAAAAAATAAACGAAGACTTGCATTATGGTTTTGATATTTATTGACTGTTTCTTTTTTGGGGGTCAAAACTGATTTATACTTTCTTTCGTCTTGGTGCAGTTGGCTGTGTGGTGGAGCCACTGGTCGAGACCATACATGGTCAAGTATTGCAGGTCATAGTTGTGGTCGGTACAAAGAAGATAAAGAGCAAAATGCTGAGCGTGCGAAGCGGGATCTTTACCGATATATGCACTATCATAACCGTTACAAAGCTCATACTGATTCCTTTAAGCTTGAAAGTAACTTAAAGGAGAGTATACAAAAGAAGGTGGCAGTTTCAGAGGAGAAGGACTCGAGGCTCAGAGATTTCAGCTGGGTAAATAATGGACTCTCCAGACTTTTCAGGTCAAGGAGAGTTCTTTCATATTCATACCCATTTGCTTTTTACATGTTTGGAGAAGAGCTGTTTAAGGATGAGATGACAAAGGAGGAAAGGGAAATAAAACAGCATTTGTTTGAGGACCAGCAGCAGCAACTTGAGGAAAATGTTGAGAAATTATCCAAGTTCTTGGAGGCACCTTTTGATGATTATAAGGAGAATGAAGTTATGGACATAAGGATGCAAGTGATCAATCTCTCAGCAATCACTGATACCCTCTGTCAGAAAATGTGAGTATGGCAGTCAGAAAAATATCTTAATTGAACTTGCTGTTATAAATGTATCTGCGTACATATGTGATTCTCATCAAAACATGATTTTTTTAATTTTTTTTATTTTATTTTTAACTGCATGCAGGTATGACTGCATTGAGAGTGATCTATTGGGTTCTCTACAACTTGGTATCCACAATATAGCTCCTTACAAGTCAAAGGGCATTGAGAAGGCATCAGAACTTACTGTTTGTTGGGTCAATAAAGCTAATAATGCTGATAAAGATCTACGATTGCATTGTGGCACAAGTGGTAAAGTTGATTCCATGAATTCTTCTACCTCCCTTATCCTCTGAATTAACAGAAAAGAATTCAAGTATGGCGTCAATTGTTAAAGAAATAGGGCATATACGTATAAGCATTCTTAAGAGTAGTAGTTGAACCAGTGCACTTTTTATAAGTCGCTATGATGGTATACCACAGAGCCTGATTGCGTACCCACTTAAATTCTGTTATAGTTTTTATGGTCTTCAAGCAATCTTATATTATATACTTGAATATGCCTCTTCTGGCTTATATTGAATATGCCTCTTCTGGCTTATAGTTATTACAATTCAAGTTTAGCATGCATCTCTGTTAGCCAATAAAAGCTTTAGTATATGTAGCCATAGCTTAAACAGAATGGTCTCCCCTTATTTACAGTGATTATATGTTAGCTTATGTTCAGTATTTTTGCTGCTTAGGGAATGTTTTAATCTGACCAGTTGATATCGAAAATTGAAGGCTTTTTTGCTTCTATTGTGGTCAGCTTCTTCCGCCTTTTCTTTTAGTTGAATAGATTATCGTGGAACTGATATCTGATTGGAATCCAATAGAAAGATAAGATAATTGGACCTTTTTTATCTTTTAATTCGTATGGGCTCCTCAGGACCCACTCACAGTGGTTATTACATTTTTCCTGTCTTTTATCCATCCCATCATGTATCCCCTTGACTTTGTTCTTGTTCTGGTAGCACTTCCAACATTGCATCACATCTTCTTGACATTGAAATTTGGTAATTTTCTTTTGGATTAACTTCTTTACTTTTATGACCCAAAAAAACTTCTTTACTTATAAGACCTTGATCCATAGTAGTCACCGTGAGTTTTTCTTTAAATGAATAAAAGCAATGTAATGTAGTTAATATTATGTTTTCTTGGGGTGCAAATTACTTGCTGAAGGAAATTTCTTGGGGTTGCAAACCATCAAAGTTCTTTTTTCTTCCACTTTTAAGTTGAAAAAAGAATTTCTTAGTATATTCTCTCTTGTATAGAATATGATGGATGCAAGATAGAAGATAACTCAGGCTAACATGTGTAAGGTTTTGCTAATACGCTTCTAATGTAGGAGGATCAACGGAACCAGAACAACCTTCAGGTTCTGGAAGTTCAGATGAGAGCGGATGCTCTTCTCGAAAGCGTGCTAGGAAGGGGGCTCTTGGAGGTGGGTTTTTTGATCTGAACTTGCCAGCAGAGGTTATTGACAAATCTGATTCATGAAAGCTGCAGGCTTCGTGCAGAAAAGGTGTACAGTCTCTAACGTAAGACTCTATTTTTCTATGACGGTATCGTCATTATTAAACTCCCAAGTGTTTAACGTTTCTAGCTCATGAGTATTTTGCGTCTTCCCTATTCTTATCCTTTTTGTTGCCATTGGTCTCTATGTGGAGAAATTTGGAGTTCTCTCTTGGAAAATACTTATTTTGTAGATAAACGTTTATTGGGGTCTTTTTGGGGGAGCTAAATTTGTAAATTGTCCGACTGAAACTTGAGCTATTCTTAAATAGTATTTTGGGATATATTCAAAAATTTTGGAGACTGGAAATAAGCTGACTTTATCGTTTTGTGCCTCTCCTAGGAAGTTGGTTTCTTGTTTTTCTTCGTTTGCCTTTTTGTGCTGTCCAAATAATCACAATTCAATCAGTTTTATTTCTGGAATGAATTCTACATTATGTAACTGAACTAAAAGCACACACATAGTTGTAGTTAGTGGCAACCAATTGCTAATTCAAGTTGTTGGACTTCAGGCCTATTATGGTAGGCTGGGTTTGGCATAATCTCTTGGAGTTGCTCTACTATCCTTTGTGCCAGTGGTGAGACATTTGTGTTGGACAAACCAACCAACTCAAATCCAATTTGCACTTTGGATTAAATTGGATAAGCACTTTTAAAGGTCCGGCAAACGCAAGATTAGACAAGATTCAGTTACCAATGTGTAACCATTACTTGGGTCTAGTTCAAGCTTATATTGGATTTGCTTATATGTTGTGTAGTAAGTTTTCAGATTTTAATTCTCAGTTCTTCTTTAAACTCATACCCATTTTAGATGCTATAATCTGGGCAATCCGAGAAACTTGGAAGATCAAATATAGACAAGCATGGATGAGTTTTCAGCGGGCTTCACAGGTTAAATATGTAGAAATTTTGACAAACCGCAGGCGTTTATATCTGCATGACGTGGACAAGAATTAGTGTGTACCCAAATGGCAACAAAATTGTGTGTAGAAGCTCCAAAAGGAGAGCGAAAAGAAAATCAATGGATTGTAAAGGTGAAAAGAAGCTGGACTCTCAGTTCTCAGAAAATCTACAAACCCAAGTAGCATTTCAGATTACACTCAAGTAGAAAACTATGAAGACGTGGCACATTAAAAATTGGAGTGTACTAATTTTTTTCTATTTTTTGTCAAGTGATAATTAGAGACAGGTCATTCGGCATTCGACTTTATCCTCCAAACCGCTAGAGTTACACTCCCCACTTACCAAATTGTATGTATAGGTTGGAGTGATCTATGGTTGCATGTCTTATGGCTCGGGGTCTAATATAAGGATTGGGATCCAGGTTGGACTAAGGGTTCAAATTTGAGGTTGGGTCGAATGCTTATAGATTGCGTACAAAATCTTTTGTTTTTCATGATTGTATTCGAAAAATTAGTATCTATTTTTTCAGAAACATTGTACAAACGCTATAGGTTTTTTTTGTTGTTCATAAACCAGTTTTATGAAGAAATACAAACGTGAGACTAAAAGAAAAATGATCTTAGCAATAACACAAAAAGGTCACAGGCCCAAACAAAAGCTAATTAGACATAAACCTACTACGAGCAAAAGGCCCATAACGTGCATAAATTCCGGGAAGAGATTATAATGAGAAGTTTAAAGTGAGTGTATTTGAGGAGGCCAATCCCACCATTACAACATTTAATATGTTTAAGTCCCATGATTTCTTCACATTTGTTGATGGTGAGATTGACCTCCTCAAATAGCCTTCTCACTTTAAACTCATCGTTATAACTTTTCCATAAAATTCTAACCAAAACTCATCAGAGCTACTGACGATGGTTGACCCAATGAAGGACTACTGTGGGCAAGTGCCCACACTTACAAAAAAGTTGCGCAGCCGTAAAATCCAAGCCAAAATCATATTTTTTTAAAAAATTTAGGGTCCTTCTTGGGTGGAGCCCCCACATGCCTCATTCAATACATACACTTTGAACCCCAAAACTTATATTAAAAAAGAAGACCATACGTTATAAAAGAAGAATAGAGATCCCACCAAGTTCACTCATTCTGTAATTTTGTGGAGAATTCACCTGCCAAACTCGTTATTTCACAAAAGTCTGCAGCCCAACAAAATCAAATTCACTACTTCAATTGATTTTACATGTTAGTACTAAGTTATTTTTTACAAACTGATTTCATTATATTCTTATTTATATGGATTCAATTTGTACTGATAATTGATATTCTAAGTTTACAATATTTTTTGTTTGGCTATATATCGGTTGGATTTTTTTGAAGCCCCAATGAACAGAAGTCTGAGTTCGTCACCACGACCGACGTGATCTCCACCGTGACGCCAGAGATAACATCACCGTGACCAATGATGATGAGAGAAGCTGCCACCACCCAGGAACAGGAACACAAAGCAAAATATGCACAATCCATAGATCCAACCAACTACCCGAACATCCCACATATCACATAAACACATAAGAAAATAGACAACCACCTCTCTCTTTGTTTGCCTCATTTTGTTTTGTAACAAAAAAACAAATCCAAAAAATTATATCTGAATTTCGAACCAAATGGGCCAAGTTTGTGATACAAGATGAGGGCAACCAGACTGCAATGTTACCTCAAGGCCCAAAAGCGAGCCCTTATTTAATTAGGATATTGTAATTTCTTATTTAGTTAGAATTTTAGTTATTTAATTATATTATAATTTAAATTTTTTTTAATTATAATTTAAATTTATTTCCTATTTTAGTTAGATTAACAGGCACATCTTTCTACTAATAATATATATACAAGGCCAAAAGTCACTTTTGGTCCTTGTAATTTAGCACTTCAATCACTTTGACCTTGTAGTTTCAGTTCTGTCAATTTTGACATTGTAGTTTCATATTTGTAGCCATTCAAATATATGTTAGTATTATTATCAATTTCTTTAACGATGCAAGGGGCAATTTCGTCAACTCAAAACCTTTAGCGTAAAAGCTTGTCTGAAATTCTCCTCATTTTATATTAGGGCTCAAAATTCAACCACTAATCCCAATTTTGGAAAAACCTTAAACCCAAATGACCGATTTGAAGCCCTAATATGAAATTATGGGAGTTTCAGATGAGCTTTTATACTCAAGAATTTTGGGGTGATGAAATTGCCCTTGTGCCGTCAAAAAAAATTGACAAGATTACTAACTTGTCTTTAGATTGCTACAAATACAAAACTACAGGGTGAAAATTGATGCCAAACTACAGGAACAAAAATGACATTTAGCCTATACACAAACCTATTATATATCTCTCCCTCTTTCCCTCTCTCCCTCCCGTCTTCTTCGTCACTGGTCACCGTAGCAAGCACAGGACAAGTCCGTATACGCCGTTGTCCCTGTAAGTGCTCTCTCTCTCTCTCTCTCTCTCTCTCTCTCTCTCTGATTTCTGTAAGTCAAGCTGTGGGTTTTCCTGCACAATTTCAACAAATTCCCAATTTTTAACTGAATTTGATTGGGGCTTTCTGGTTATAAGTGAACTCTCTCTCTCTCTCTGATGTCTGCGAGTCAAGCTGTGGGTTTTCCTGCGTAATTTCAACAAATTTCCGATTTTTAACTGAATTTGATTGGGGCTTTCTGGTTATAAGCAAATCTGTAATACTTGATACATTATATTCTGCCAAGCCCTTGGTCTGGGTGTGCAGAAGTTTCGCTTCTCAGCGATTATCACTTTTTTGCATCTGGATTTTGTCTTTTGTATGCTGATTTCTGTGTTGGTCCTTTCCTTCGTATACATTTTTTTTTCCACTATCAGACTATAATGTTTCCCCCACTTTGTTATATAGAACACTGTAATCTCGTGTGGTGTCCATACCGTATACAACTATCTCAACTAACTCTTGTTTGGTGTCCACTTTCAAATCCCCACGAAAGAGGGTATACATTGCTGAGGTACTGTATTCAGTGATTTACGCCTCACAAAAGAGAAGGAGCATTTTCCTCAGTCCGTGAGAGAGAGATAAGGAAGCCAGCACCATGAATGCCCCAGATCGATACGAAAGATTTGTTGTCCCTGAAGGCACCAAAAAGTAATTTTAATCCATGTGGGAAGACTTTCTGCTCCTCCCTAAGGTCTAAAGCCTAAGCCTGATTTTGTTTACTCTTTTGCAGGGTGTCATATGAGAGGGACACGAAGATTATAAACGCAGCATCCTTTACAATTGAGAGAGAGGACCACACCATTGGAAACATCCTCCGCATGTATGCATGTCATTCTCCTTTAATTCAAGTTTTATGTTCTGTCTTAACCTTTTTTTCATTCCTAGATTGCTTGTATAAGCCTAATCAAACCATAATTGATTGAAATATTGTGGCAATCAGGCAGTTGCACAGGGATGAGAATGTGCTATTTGCCGGTTACAAGCTTCCTCACCCCCTTCAATACAAGATTATTGTCAGGGTTAGTTCTCCAAATTTAATTTTCTGTTCTATTTTTCAAATGATCTAGAGCAAAGAGCAAACCCTTAAGTTAGAAGCACAAGTACTCTTACAATATTGTCGTTTTTACCTTAACTGGTGTTTTGGTGGTACATTGGTCTTTTTGTAGATTCACACCACCAGCCAGTCTTCACCAATGCAGGCATATAACCAGGCTATTAATGATCTTGACAAGGAACTTGACCATTTAAAGAGTTGTTTTGAGGTAATGCTGTTTGATGCTTCTTCTTCTTAACCCTTTAGTAAGTCTCTTACTCAGTGTTAGTCCAAGTAAATTAAGGTGTTGGGAATGCTTTCCAGATTGCAACATGACCTTTACTTTCATTTAAAGCATTTTAATATTGTGCTACTGTGACCCTCTTGTAATAAATAGTGAAAATTCAACTCAAATTATAGTTTGTTTTAAATAACTTGATAATATCAAAGTAGTATTTCTAAAAACATCATAGGTCTGAGGGATGGTGTTTGATATCAAACATCTGAGGGTACAAGATCATAGAAATGCTATCATATTCTACAAAAGTTTTAAAACATTTGAATACAAACTGAGGTGTAAATGTGAGGAGTGTTATGAAGTGTGGGTTTTCTTTCGAAATATTTTGAAAATACAAACGATTGACAAGAAATTATGTGTTTCAATTTGTAAGGCAAATGTGTTACGAGTTGACTTAGGAATACTTATGTTATGATGAGCGTTCTTACATCTTTAAATTCCTGTTTGCAGGCTGAGGTGGCAAAGCATTCAGTGGAGTACTAATAGGCATTCAAAGAATTGTAAGGAGGCATATTTTGACAAGAGATGTCAGATAATTGTTGTTTGTTGGTATGCAAATTTGTACTGATATCGATTATTGCCTTTTGTAAACATGGAATCAAAGTACTTGTGTGAATTTTAATGATGTGATGTCTCCTGAAGTGTTTTTCTAAGTGCTACTGCCGCTCCTTTATAGTCTCTCGCTCCTATCGACTATATATACTTGTCTGATGTCTTTCAAGACTTTTTGCACAGCTTTAACTTTAAGCTTTCTCTCTGTATCCTACTTAAAGAAGGCAATTTGGCTGGACAGCTCGTTGACGTTTTGAACATTAATTTATTTTAATAAGAAAAATTTATGGGCAACTAATTCTTATTCAACCATAACAATCTTTTAAATATAAGCTACTAATTGTAATTGTGTTTATTTGTACTTGTCTGATGTCTGCATTTCAAGACTTTTTGCACAGCTTTAACTTTAAGCTTATAACAAATGTTCTGTCTTTGTATCAAGACTTGTATACTTGAATTTATTTTATTGTTCATAAAGAAGGCTTGATAATGAACTATTGATCACGCGAGGACGAGAGTCAAATTCTTACCGTGAGTTATAACTTCTATGAAGTTATGGAGACTTTGGATGTCCTAGTGAACTTTTGGTTGTAATCTAATTTTCCCAAAACCTATAAGGTCGGATGCAATGTCTAGGCACCAGTATGTCCGGTCAAAGCAGTTGGTTGATCTTTTCAAATTGAGTTAACACGTGCATTCAACTCACATGGTATATCCCACCAAATTTTGTCTCCAATCCTTTTCATATTATAGTTTCTAACTTTTTTCTTTCTTTCTTTTTGGTTTTAGCGAGTACTTTTCACAGTTGTCATGCAGAAGATTTTCTGTTCCCTAAAGTCAAATTGAATTAATCTTAGGAGGTGAAATGGTTAAGAATATTTATCTTTGTACTCATATATTTGATTTATCAGTATTTTGATATAATTGGAAAAAGTGGAGGTTCTACTTCAAAATTAATTGACAATAAGAGGAGTCAACCAACTCTTTTAAGCTCACACTAGGCCACCCTTAACTTTTAAATATGTGACAATACTTTCAACAACGCTTGTGGCAAAAAATAAAGAGGTGTTGTTTTATTTTCTGATTTATATTTCCATGTCCATGTATATGTACTATCTACTATGTATAGAAGATTATTGTGTGAATTTTTCAGAATTTTCCATGAAACCAATTGTTCCAAAATTTTCAGTCAAAACAGCCTACGTTGTAACCCCCGTCAGAATTGCGCTGCTGTGGAAGATTGAAGATTTGGAGACTTTTCCAATTTTTCCAAGTGAATTGAAGATTTGGAGACTTTTCCAATTTTTCCAAGTGACGTATGATATATCCCTAGAAACTTAAGAGATAGAGCTACAATTCCCATTGTTCTTGAGGTTCTATCTTTTGTCATGACTTAAAGGCATGAGGAAACCCTAATATGATGATATAGTTTTCTTATTTTGTCTATCTTTTGATTGATACATTATTGCTTCTTGTGGTTAAGAATTGTATTCGTCTAGGGTAAATACCATATTTCTATAGTTTACATGGCTATCAAAGGTTTTCTCAAAACTTAAAGAGTTTTTATGTGTTCATATTTGTACTAAATACCATAGAAAAATTGCATAAGTATACGAGTTAGTCTAATTACAACAGGTAGTTCATGCAAAAGGCAAACTAATCAACAACATCAATTGGTTAAATAACGGATAGTTAAATAAGAGCCTAGATTGGATTAATTATTAGAGGTGGATTCGGTATCCTACTACTTTTACAAATTGATTTTCAACCCCTTTAATTTTCGTGTGCTTTGTTTGTTTTGGTTCTTGAGTTTTTGTTTATTTTATAGTTTAATTAAATCAATCAATCATTTGTTTAATTAAGTTTAGTGCAAGTTAATTAATTAAGATTCAATTTTCTATATGCTTCTTCTGTAACCCGAATGACACTCAGTTCCAGAGAGAGAGAGAGAGATAATGAAGCCAAGCGAGCACCATGAATGCAATGCACCAGAACAATGGGAACGATTTGGTGTCCCTAAGGGCAAAGAAAAGTAATTTTAATCCCTGTGGAAAACTTTCTGCTCCTCTCTAAAAGTACCTCCACCCCAAAAGGCAAGGACAAGGCAAAGGCAAGGTAAGGTTTGATACTATTCACGTAAATAGTGTTAGCTTTACCTTTTTTGGTTCCACCCCAAGAGCAAGTGTAAGGGCAAACACTATTCACTTTACTTTATTTTTATTTTTTTTTATACTTCACTATTAATTTTGATAGCTTTTCAGATAATATTTTCGATTGCCACGTGTCACTATTTATTATAAAATTCTCACATAAAATTTCAGATAACATTTTCGGATAAAATTTTCGGATAAGATTTTTTGTTGTCATGTGTCCATATTTATTAAATTAAAATTTTCAAATGGAATTTTGCAGTAGAAAATTTGGATATGGAAAGTGAAAAATATTGGAAGGAGATGAATTTGTATGAAGATTTGGTGTGGAAAGTGAATAATATTGGTAGGTATTTATAGAAAAAAAATTTCAGATTTTATATTAAATTTTATTTTTTCAATTTTTTTAAAACACTGACGTCAATATGACGTCACGCTGACGCCAGCAGCCTAAAGTCAACAACCCAATCCATTTTTGCCTGTGGGCTTACCCGGGCTGGTGGGGTCAATGGATTGCCCAAGCTGGCCTTTCTGCACTGGAGAAGGAATAGGGGCCTAGGGGGGCCTGTTGCCATGGCAACGGCCTAGCGCTGCACATGCTCTACGGCCTATGGCGTAAAGCCTAAGCCTGATTTTGTTTACTCTTTGGTAGGGTGTCATATGAGAGGGACAAAAATATCATAAACGCAGCATCCTTTTACCTCAAAGAGTTGTTTTGAGGTAATTTTGTTTGATATGCTTCTCCTTCTTTACCTTTGCTTTAGTTAAGACTCTGACTCAATGCTAGTCCAACTAAATTATGGTCTAAGGGATGGTATTTGATATCAAACATCTGAGGGTCCAAGATCATGGAAATGATATTATAGTCTACAAAAGTTTTATTAAAACATTTCAAGACAAACTGAGGCATAAATGGGAAGGATCTGAAGTGTGAGTTTTCCTTAGAAATATTCGGAAGTATACACATGATAGACGATAAATTATGTGTTTCAATTATAAGGCAAATATGTTCGGCTTGAGTACTCATGATTGTTCTTAGCATCTCCAAGGGAGTATGCAAATGAAGTAGGCAAAATTGTACTATAACAACCTAAGTAGCATGTTGCCTACCCATTTGCTTCATGAAAAAAGTTGGTCACTCCAAAGGAGTATGCAATACAAGTCTACAAACTATTATTATATTATTTATTTTTATCTTTTATATTTACTATTATATTTAATAGAAAGTAAGTGAGAGAGTGGAGATGATATTTTATTTGTCATGTCAATTAATGAAATTGGTGACTGTTATTTAATTTATTTTAATTTTTTATAGCATGCAAAAATAAAAATAAAAATTTATTTGCCGAAGTTAGGAAATGGAGGGAGATTTCTTATACACACGTTTGAACTTGAGACTACTGATCTGCAAATTAAGGTAATTTTCCATTGAACTAGACATTGACTTACAATTCATAAGTTTACAGAAATATCCTTGCAACACAAGTAACGCATATAGCACAAGTACTGCTTTACAACCTTTTTGCTTATTCTCTTGTGAACCATATTTGAGGTGGATCGTTTACTTATTATTATTATTATTATTTTAATATGATGCGCTGTAAAGGTAAAGCTTTTGAAGTAGACTTGCGTTTATTTATAGAAAACCTGCTGCCTCATTTATATTACACATAAAGAAACTCATAATATGAAAATGGAATGAAGAAATTTGTATACAAGTTGTCATACACAATTAAGAAATTTGTAGATTATCAATGAAACGAAGTTTTTTGTATTAAGACTAATATGTATATTTCGGGCCAATGATTATTGTTATTACATTACTATAGTAAATAGTGTGTTTAGGATTCGTTTTGTACGTAGCCGCAACATTTTAAAATGGGATTAATTAAGTTAATTAATACATTATATGTAAATAACAGGCATGATAAGAAGGAAAGAAGAGCCTAAACCAGAAGTGGATGATGCCTTTACTCCTTTCATTGGCTTGAGTAACTTGCCTTGGTCCCTTGGGAACCTAACCTCGCATGTGTCTCTTTGTGTGTGTTAGAGATGACACCAAGTTTTGCATAGGTCTCAACTCTCAACATGTATCTTGTTTTTAATTTTATATCTAAGTTGAGAGTATATATTTGATTGAAAAGATAATGTTATGACACTATTTTAATTTTTACTGCGTATGCTCATTTTTCATAGAAAGAAAATTTATATGGTTATTGACCGAAATGGTCCCTCAATTATTGCTCAAATTTCATTTTGCTCCACTAACTAAATTTTTCATTTCAATATTCCTCAAACTTTCCACTTAGTATTAAAACAATCATACCGTCAAAGTCTGTCAATTTATCTTGCCACATGTGCATTTAAGAAGCTATCAAATTTCTTCTCAAATGAGACAGTAATGAATGTAGCTGAGAAAGCAATAAGGATCCACATAATTGATTTTGATATCCATTATAGTTTTAAATGGCTTTGCCTCATACAAAATCTCTCTTCTAGGCCTGGGTACACCGAAGCTTCAGATTACTGGGATTGCTAGGATTACTAAGATTAATCTTCTACGACTAACTCGAAGAAGACGAAGAAAGAGGGGACAAAGAGGTGGGCTGCACAAACCCCACCCCCAACAACCAAATCCCATTCCCACCATAAAACTTTTTATTTTATTTTAAATGAGAGCAAAGGAATCATAGAGAATAGAAAGGTGGGGGGGTGATGGGGATGGGGAGATATCTGGGTGCAGTTTTTTTTTTTTTCCTTTAGTTTCTTTTAAATTTCTTTCTTTTTTAGATGGTTTTGCCTTAAAAATACAATTTTGCCTATTCATTTCACGGAATCATTGATAGACTTTGATAATATGACCGTTTTCATACTAAATGGAGAGTTGCAGGACTATTGAAATGAAAATTTTAATTCATACACCGAAATGAAACTCGAGCAATAATTGGGAGACCATTTCGGTCAAAAACCCAAACTTATAATACTCTAAACCAAAAAAACTAGTTTTTGTTGTTATGTTTTACACAGCAAAATTGTAAGGACAAAAGGTTTGCTTTCACCAGTATCATTGTTTTGTACAAAAATTTATTGGTAACAAACAAGCATCAATATGGTTTTTGCTTTTGAATGTAAAATAAATTATCTATCAAGTATTAAAAATTGAAGCAACTTTCTATAGTTTTCTGTTGTTTGACCTTCTAAATATTAAAGAAAGGCAACAAATATTTTATTCAAGTTCACGACTACATAAGACAAATGCATCTTGCAAAATTTTAGCTTTTAATTGCACTAATTTCAATATGACTTTGGTTTTTGTAGAATTTTTGTTTAGCTTCCAATTAAACAATGTGAAAAACGGACTCCTAAGCTTTAATTTTAAGAGAAATGTAAGCATGTCTGTCAGTTTCTTTGGTAATGGCTATTTGGTTTGCTCAAGATTGAAAATATTTGTTTTTTCTATTTAACAATTTGCTTCCTCATTGTTATATGAAATCCAAGCATCGTCGTGAGACTTCTAATTTGTTTGGATCTTAATACAATGATTAAAGTATAGTTTAATTTCTAGGTCTTCACATCTTAGAAACTTCTTGAATTAGATTACAAGGTTGGACTACATTTTAGGTCCTAGTTCTAGCATTAAAGTACCTACATGGCGCAGGTGAGTCTTATGAATAAAATTTTCAGGTTACAT
Organism: Prunus mume; assembly: GCF_029339155.1. Classification (NCBI taxonomy): domain Eukaryota; kingdom Viridiplantae; phylum Streptophyta; class Magnoliopsida; order Rosales; family Rosaceae; genus Prunus; species Prunus mume. The sequence continues at coordinate 16,938,231 of NC_142703.1, read as the reverse complement.
TGCATATGACAAATAGATGGGAGTTTTCATAGGAAGTATAGTAGGGTTTTTCGAAACTTTGATATAGTTAATAGGTTGTGATCTCTTTCTCGAAATGATTTGATATGTATTGAAATCTAACTACGTGTACGTGAACGACAAAACTCACGGCAAAAATACTACTACGATTCTCCACATTAAAAATGTTGACGTAAAGAGACTAAAATAAAATAATGTAAATTGATGGAGCACTTTTTGAACATGTAGAACTAGAGACACAATGACAATGTGCTCAATCCCCTAAACCCCCTTTTACCAAATTCTCAAATGAGATTAACGTCTCAAAGACCGCTTTCCCATACAAATTTTGTTATTATTATCTTTTTGGTTGGACGTCTTGGTTATAGCTCTAAGTTTCTCTAATAGCTAATAAACATATATCACCTCTTATTTTAATAAATTTGTTTGATAAGAGCCTTGAATTTAGATCCAAATGCAATATATTATTTCATTGGATTTCATTCCACCCCAACTTCAATTTAGGCTCAGGGCAATTATTAAAAGCCAAAACTTAGGCATTGTTAATTAATTTGTCATATTTTATTTTCTTCTCTATTTTTCCCCTAGCACCCTTCCCAAAAAAATGAAAAGAGAGGCATGAAGCTTTTAGCAGCATGCAAAGCCTTTGACTGGACAAATTGGTTGTACAGTAATTCCTCCAAGGAATTAGACAATGGAAAGCCCACGAAAATAACCAGTCATTTCATGTCAATCATACAAATTGTTTTAGCTTTGACCTTCACCTTTCAGCCCTTTTGAGGTTTCTTGCTTTTGGTTTTTGTTTTTCTAAGTGCTGCTGCCCCCTTTTAGCTCAAGCTTTTATGGACCAACCAACCATGTATACTTTGAGTCTCTCTGACCTCTTCAATTTGGCTGGACAGCTCACGTTTTGTATGGGGCACAGCTTTCACAAATGCTTATTTGTACCTGTCTGACGTCTGCATTTCAAGACTTTTTGCACAGCTTTAAGCTTATAACAAATGTTCATGTCATTGAATTGTATCAAGACTTGTATACTTGAATTTATTTTGTTGTGTGTAAAGAAGGCCTAAATTCTGGAGTATCGATCACGAGAACGAGAGTCAAACTGTTATCATGAACAAACGCAAGTGCCCAATAACTAACTGGAGTTATAATATATAAGTTCTATACATGGAGCATGGAGTTACAGGTTTTATGGAGACTTTGGATGGCCTAGTCAATTTTTGGTTGTAATCTAATCTTACCAAAACCTCAAGGTCACATGGTTGCAATTTCTAGGCACCAGTATGTCCAGTCAAAGAAATTGGTTAATCTTTTCAAGTACACGTGCCTCCAACTGACATAGAGCAGCAGTATCCCACCAAATTTTGGCTCTAGTCGTTTTCATGTAGTTTCTAACTCTCTTTCAGTTTAGCGAGAACTTTTCACAGTTGGCATAAGATTTTCTGTTCCTAGACAGTCAAATTGAACTACTCTTGTAAAGTCAAATGGTTAAAAATAGTTATTTTTGTAGTTGTATATTTGATTCATCGATATCTTGACGTCGTTGAAGAAGTTAAAGTTTCACCCAAAATTAATTGATAATAGGAAGTAGCCTAACTCTTTATAAGCGCATCCTAAATTTCTTAATACAATCGACATCGCTTGTGGCAAAAAAAAAACCAAACAAAAAAGGAGGAGCCGTTACTTTCTGATTTACATTTCTATGTATATACAGATTCTAGAGCAACTGTCAATTTCTTTATCCCTTTGTTCTTTTTCAAATGGTGAAGTTGTTGAACTTTTTGGAAATCAATATTATCTTAAATCAAAAGCCACAGATTTACTTCTTTTAATGCAATGCAAAAAGCTCACCATTGCCAAAGCTCTTGAAAGGTGACATAGCTTTCTAAGACAATAGACTAGCTAGTGACCCTTTAGAGCACTATCTTCTATAGTTGTATATATAATAGCACAGATACTTCACACTTATCCTTGCAGAACTATTTATAGTTCAAATTCATAGCAAAAAGCCAATAAATAAGATGTTCTGGGATATTAAATAAATATAGCTAGAGACATATCTTTGGTCATCCCTGAAACTAGTTTTTGGTTCAGCTTTCAAATAAGGCTAATTTCTGTGAGTGGTCTCAGTCTATAGCTCAGTGTGCTTTCAATTTCCTCAATCAAATTTGTTGTGCTAGTTTCTTTCATGCTGGATGTTTTTTTCTGTTCAGGCACTTGTCCATTTCTGAAGGGTGGTTCATTCTGCAATTAATGTTGTTTCAGTGAGTTTTGGAAGTGGACAAAGCCAAGTTTTGATCTTATTATGCATGAAATCAAGTGGCAGGGTAATAGTTTGATGCCATTCAAGCTCATGGAGGGAATTTCAAAGCACAAGCGTTCCAAAAGGTAGCTTTGTGATCTTCATTTTAAACCCTTATATATATATATATATATATATATATATATAAATTCCACATTCAATTTTCCATTTGCTTCTTCTGTAATCCTAATGATGCTTAGCTTGAACTACAAAAAGATTTTTGAGAATCAGAAAAAATAATTTAATGCATTTACTGGATCTACACAGGGCAGGTGAATTTAATTTCTGAAATCTTCTAATTTGATTTTTCAATGGCAGAAGATTCAATGAGTTATTAGATAATTTTATCAATTACCCATTTAACTAGTCTTAACAGCTGAACTGGGTTTGCCAGCCAGGAGTGAGGAACTGACCACCTTTGCAATACAGAAAACTCTATGAGGTATATGCTTCATTTCAGATTTTAACAAGTTTTGTTCTCCTTTACTGACAGTGAACCAGTAAACAGAAAATTTGAGAAAGATAAACTGAATAGCATCCTCGAAGCTCCTTACAGTCTTAAAATGGTAAGAGTTGTTCTGTGCATAATTGCTGTGATCTAGACAAGTTTTACTAGACTAGCCCAGTAGGTCAGAATGTCAGATATATAGGTCAATTTTAAGCTCTCTTATTTCTGGGAATCACATGCATTCCTGTTCATTGCTCTGGTCCAGTACAGTCCAACTGTTTGACCAATTTTATTTAAGTAGCCTTTGTTTTGTTTCGTAGAAGGAAATGGGAAGACTGAACTGCTATGTTGAAGCTATGATGAAGAGGCAATCTACAGATTCCGATGTTCAAAGTTCTTTAAATCAGGAGGTACAAATCTCAGCTTATCCAAGTAGTTATTGCTGGACTAGTTAATTAAGCTTATCCAAATCAGATGTTCTTCGAACCAATGCATCCGATGATTTACAATTTCTTCCTTTTGTAGATTCTACAGCTTCAAAAACAACTGGAGGACCAATTTTTGGTACGGCATGCTTTACAGAAGGCGTTAAGTTATCGTCCATTATCACCGGATTCTACAATTGAAACCTCTCTACCAAAGGTAGTCTGTTATGTGCTTTAGGTGCAATTTATCAGTTCAGATGTGTTTCCTCTGTTTTCACTCCTTTGTATGGGATTCCACTATCATATTAGTTCTATTTCTTTTATTTAAAGGATATGGAAATGTAAAGCTGAAAGGTACATTAAACTGACATCTAGGAAAATCTTCAAGAAATTAAGATAAAGAAACAATTTGAGTGCCATTTTTAAAATAATTGATCTCAGACTATTGGTTTGGAACTTTCAGTGTAGTTCAATGCTTCTTTTCTTCACGCATCATTAGCTTAATTGTTTTTCCATTTTCCAAGATCTTATATTCCTTTTCCTTGACTCCAGTCTACCAAGGAAGTCATTAAGGAAATAGCTGTGTTGGAACTAGAAGTTGTGTATTTGGAGCGCTATCTTCTTTCCCTGTATCGGAAAACCTTTGATCAACAAATATCATCTGAATTGAGTGTGGCTCCTGGACAAGATGTTACACCAGAAAATAGCAATACAGTCACCTACTCTGATGATCTTATGTCACCTCGGAATTCTATTGTCAAACCACTAAAGGAATGCAATGACATAGTAGAACAACAAAAACTGTTAGATTCAAGCATTCATCGTACCTGCTCATCACTGTCTCAGCGTTCAACTTGTTCAACTAGAACTTCTCCTCGAACAAAATCTCGAGCTAAAGCTGTAGATTCATACCACTCCTTACCTTTCTCGATGCTAGAGGTAACTGAATAAGAGAAAATCTACCAAACAGCAGTTATTTATTTCATTTTGTTTGTCTCTTAAGTGTTCCTCTTATTAATATTATAGTTGCTTTGGAAATTATGTGTTTCTCTAATGTGTGGTTTATATGTTGCCTCTGCAGCAAGCTCAGAGTGCAACTACAAATGTATATCCGACAGAACAGCTTGAAACCTATTTCTCTGATCAAGTTCCAGACACACCAAACTGCATTTCGGAGGAGATGATTAAGTGCATTGCAACCATATTTTGTGAACTTGCAGATCCACCTGTTATCAGTCATGATTACTCTAGCTCTCCTATCACATCATCATCAACGTATAACTTATCTTCTCACAGTCAAGGTGAAAAGTGGAGCTCAAAACGCACAAAAGTTCCATTTTCCAATTCACATTTCGATAAGCCTTTCCACATTGAAGGGCCAGATGAAATGAGTGGACCTTATTGCAGAATGCTAAAGGTACATTTGATCTGTAGGGACGCTGAGAAGTTAGGAGATGTTGAACATGCACTAAAGAAATTTAGGTATGTCAATTCTGAGATAAAGATGCCGAATCCTTAATTATTTTGCATCATGCTATTTGTCAATATGTTATAAATTTGCTTTCCTGTCTGCTGTATCTGGTGACTGAGAGATCAACATATCCAGAAAAAGAACTCGTAACCAATGCTGTCCTCAGTAACAGAATGACATTACAAAGTCCACTGCGGTTAGATGTCTATCTTTAGTTCATATATATTATCTAGGAGTGCCAGTAAAAGCTTTTGGGAGATGGAATTTCAACTTTGGTGCCTCTGTTGTGAGATTTGTGATGAAGTTGTACATGCCACATTAAATGGCAATTCATTTTTGTGCATGGTTTTGAATAATTGCTTTTAGTTTGACCTCCACCATGGATAACCTTTTGCTAAAGGTAATTGGAGAAGGGTTTCCGCTCGAACATGCATGAATTGTGATAGTGAAAATTACTTTAGGCCTCATAAATATGTTCTTCTAAATTTGTAAAACTTAAAACTTTCTTATTGTAGGTCACTTATCTTTCGATTGGAAGAAGTTGATCTCAGATCGATGAAGCATGAGGAGAAGTTGGCTTTTTGGATTAATGTGCATAATGCACTCGTGATGCATGTATGATTCTACAGCCAAGAAAGAGTACAAAACCTGATGGCTTGATATTCTTATTTTTCTTTTGCGGTTTTTCTTTTAGTCTTTGAGCATTTCCAATTTATCTTATCTGTTGTCTTCAGGCATTTTTGGTCTATGGCATTCCACAGAATAATCTAAAAAGAGTTTCACTGCTACTCAAGGTAATCAGAATTGTTTTTTTTACAATTTTTGTAATAAGCATGGTGCACAATTTTCATTACAAGCTTCTGCATTCTTCAGGCTGCTTATAATGTTGGAGGTCACGCCATAAGCGTAGACATGATACAAAGATCCATTCTCGGATGCAGATTGCCTCGTCCTGGACAAGTAATCTCTCTTTCTGTAACAACTAGTTCATATTACGACCCATTTACCTTCTGGTACACACCATATAGAAAAGTTAATTTGTCAGTACATGTTTTCTACTAATTTATGATTTTGAAGAATCTACTCATTAATACTTACTGAGCAATGAGCTTTATTTCCCTACAGTGGCTGCGGCTGTTGTTTTCCATGAAAACAAAATTCAAGGTTGGAGATGCACGGAAAGCATATGCAATTGAGCATCCTGAACCTCTTTTGCATTTTGCACTCTGTTCAGGAAGTCATTCTGATCCTGCGGTACACACCTATGCCCTTATCGTATCTGTTGTTTGTACATGATGTCCCTTTACTAAAGCATAAGCTTCTGCTAGATACAAAACAATGTTATAGAGGGTTAACCAGAGTATATAATTGTTTTTTCTGGCAAAATTTCACTCACGAATCAAAATCCGACAAGCTGAAATGTACCAACATGACGAGAATATTAATTAAATGACAATTTTGACTTAATTTGTAAATGCAACCTTCTTTGAAGATCATGATTTGCAAATCATGCTCACTAATAGCCTGGAGCTCTGGCCATAAGTCTGACTCACTGAAGCTTCTCTAAATAATTTTATACTGCATAAGATTAGGTTTGCAGCCATGATACAAATTTCCATGTGACTAAATGAATTTCAGAATCATATCAAAGTTTTGCTATTAGTTTGAGTAACATGTTCTTTGAACTAGTAGAACATGTCAGTTATAGGTTTTAAGTAGTTCTCCAGGATCTAACTCATTTACTGTTACTGTTCAGGTTCGCATATACACATCCAAGAGAGTGTTTGAGGAGCTGGAAACTGCAAAACACGAATACATCCAATCGACCTTCCTTGTGCACAAGGAACAGAAAATCCTTCTTCCAAAGATTGTGGAGTCATTTGCGAAGGATACAGGATTGTGCTCAGCTGATTTGATGGAGATGATTGAGCATTTTATGCCTGATTTTCAAAGAAAAAGCAATCAACCGTTTCAACACAAAAGAACCTGGAAAGGAATTGAGTGGATTCCTCACAACTTTACTTTCCGTTATCTGCTATCCAAAGAAGTAGCTTGGTGATCTCTTTACACTGATAAAGCATATGAGTTGACTTTATGGCTAGTTTGTTCCTTTGATGTGTTTCGCCATGGACAACATGAAGAGTTCTGAACGAAAATGAATCACGACTATGCATCCTCAAGAAATGCGCTCTTTCTGAGCAGAATGATGATCAAATGCGCTCAAGGTTGAGCTTGAGTTATTCAAAAGAATGCCGGACATGAAAGGGCTTTAATCGAGAAGAACATTAGGTGTGCTCTGGTTTCATAACTAGGAAGTCTTGTGCTCTTGTGAGCTTGAGCTTGTTTGATCACCAATCTTGTTTGAGTGTCGTGGCGGTGGTCTGCTGTCATTAGGTGTTGTACTATCCAGCATATTACAGTAGGCTTGTATGTAAAAAGAAAAAGAAAAGAAGCATGAGACAGGTTTGCATGCAGCTGGCTGTTAGTGTGATGTGTGTGATCTTTATTCATCTGCATTTTCTAATGTTTAAGTATCTTAATTGCATTCAGAGAGGCAGCCACGAGTGTGCCCTTGGGATATTTGCTTCCTTGGTTTTGGATATGCATTAGTAACCATGCACAGAAAATGTCACAAATAAAAGTGATATACTTGGACATCTTGGAAGATGGCTAGAAGTTAAAGGAGGACACATAACTCCCATGGTTTCAATTCCCAAGTGAGAAGCATCAAACTTGTGAAGTATATTAAGTCCTTGGAGATCATTGATAAATACATAATATGACCCTGTGTGGTACTACTTTTTTTAAATACTTTTTTATACAAGTGATGGAAATTGGGGAATCAAACTTAAGACCTCGGTGTAAACTTAATATTGGGTAAAACTATAGGACCCAATACATGATCCAAGATCTTGAACGTCATGATTTTCACAATAGCATTAGGCGAAAATTCAATTAGACTTAAATTACATACATACCTTGATAATTAGTCTTCCACAATATCAAGATATTTGTCTTGAGCGAACCCTAGGCCAGCCATCAGTGTAGAGGAAATAGGTTTCTCTCTCTAGCTTTTTGCATGTTAGAAAACCCTAATACGTGTTTTCAAGATGGGTATGTGCAGTTGTTCTTGTGACAAATTTCCTCATTAGATATATTTTCAGTCTAAGATTCCTTTCTTCCACTTCTCTTTCTCCAATAACAAATCGGATGAAATGACCGCACCTGACTAGAGTGTGGCTCAAACCCTCCGATGCCTAAAGGTTAGGCCATTTGGGGTATTTACAGGAATGCTGACCAAAGGAACACTTGGCCGGGCTGTTTGTTGATTGGTGGTCTTGGAGTCCAATGTTTGTGACCGGGAGAGAGAAAGTATTCAGTGGTCCAGGCTTTTTTGTGAGAACATAATTTCTAGTTAGAGTTGTTAGAGGAATGTTAGTTTGAGCGTACTTGTCTCTAAGTCTTTATGCGTAGATAAGGCTTATTTATGTATGCTCCTTATGCTTTCAAACTTGTCTCAGAGATTACCACAGGGTTTCAAAGGAATAATTCCATAGATGGAAAGGAATTATTCCTCCCCTAATCCTTAACATTGGAATTGAGGATTTGATTAATTTTAGGGATTCTGAGGTGGGGTTTAATTTTGGGTAAATCAAATCACTATGGTAGGTATCAGATACAAATACCTAATTTACATTAGGTCAACTCCCTCATTCTAGATTGGATGGGGAAAGGAATTGGAAAATAAAAATCTCCATCACATACAAGATACTACCCAGTAGGAAATCAAAATTCAATTAAAAACCCAACTTACAAATTAGGTAATTCTCAATTTAATTGGGTAACTCCCAATTAAACTTCTTGTTGCTTTGTGTAACTCCCAATTAGGTTGAGTAATTCATCCAATTAGGTAACTCCATTAATCTGAGCCAACATGTCCTCACCACCCCCAACCTTTGATCTTCATCTTCAAGGATGGAAGAAATTATTTGCTCTCCCACCTTAGGGTACAGAGATTTAATTGGTTCCCACAAATGCCCCCCTTTTGCATGGCACGTGGTGGCATGTAGGATGTTGGGGGTATGAGATTGTTTGTTTGGTACATAAATACTGCATTGTAATCACGAATCAAGAAAATCAAACACAATTATGAGGCTTCTTCTCATTCTTGGTTTTCTTCTTCATTTGGGCTCTGATCATGGTATCAGGAGATTATAAGCTTTTGACTCTGCCAACTGGTCTTTGACTTGGGCTTGCTTCTTGAAGTGGAGAGTACTCCAAGGCCACGATTTGTTTGGTCGATTGCAAATTATTTGTGAAGAAGGGTTGATCCAAACTGATTCAATATTGATCATTCTTATTGCTTTTGTATGTCATCGGGAGAACTAGGAATATCTCTGAGTGAAGGCGATCATGTGTGGAGCACGGACATGTTGAAGTGCGGCTGATGGGTGGGATGTTGGCGACGGACGCGCTCCTCTCACTCTTGATGGTAACTCTTTGCATCCATATTGTTCATCTCGCTATAGTAGCTACATGGAATTCATCTTCTAGTGTTCAGCCCTCTTTTGTGCTTCTAGTCAAGGCTTATTGACTTCTGCATTCTTCTCATGGCTTTTCTTCTGGCCAAGGAAAGTTTAAAAATGACAGTCTGGTTTTCGTGGTGCTCCTTCAATTATGGTGGTTATAGTTCACAAGGTTGTGCTAGAATGTCAAATCTATAGTACAACGATCTCTGTTGTTGAGTGCCCGCAAAAAGGGCACTTTGGATTGTTATCACCACTCTAAGTATTCATCAAGCTTTTAACAATCTTCTTATTCTTGCAAGTGTGGATTGCTGACACATGCGCTTCTCATCATATGGTTGGCAATGCTGCGTAATGTTCTTGTGAGTGAACATGGAAGGAAGGGATCTTGGGTGCCAATACCAGATCTTTATCTCTGCCATCTCATGTTCCCAAACAAGCCAATCTATTATGTTCATCAATTTGAAAGATAACAATTGTTTTATCAACATTGAGCTGCATACAGGGCTCACCAAGAAAATGATTTGCCAATTGAGCGTAATCAGAAGTCCTCGATCAAATTCCTTTAGCTGCTTCTTCTGTCTTGAATCATGCCTCTTGTTTTTCTTCTTCAGTTCCACTTGGCCAGCAACTAAAGTCTTTCATCGTATTGGGGCCTCTGCTGTGTGAATGTCCGTATGCAAGGGCACAAGTTGCCTTCCTAGTGAGCATATTAAGTCGCCAGGATCCAAGCCTCGCTCGTAGCAGAAGATAGAGTTCAATTTGGCATGCAGTTTAATAGTTCTCAGTTTGTGACTCAGGCATAATTCACAGTTGTTTTGTCCTTCCACTCCTCTCAAAATGGTTTAGCTTAGAGAAAGAATCCACTGAACTGCCTAAAACCTGGTCATTCTGTATCATGTTGCTTGCTTAATAAATTTCACCCTCTTGAGGAATCAGTTTCCTTTTGAGAAGCAAGTTGTTTGAAAAGCTGCTTTGGTGCCAGATGTTTATCCATTTTAGACCCTTTAATGAACATAAACTTCTAGGACTAACCATGGGATATTCTCAGGGCTATAAAGGTGTGCTATAACACTACTACTCAAAAATTCCTTCTTTCCAGACATGTGGTTCATGATGAGAGCGTCTCTCCTTTTAAGCAAGCCTTCACGTTTAATCTAGCTCTGTCTGATCCATCTTCTTTCAAGCTCCACGAACAGTCATATACCTTCATCGACTTCTAATATAGATTCTAGTCTAACATCTTAACAATCCTCTATTGTACCTTCTCATGCTTCTGCATCTTTTGGTGGTGATCCAGTTTTAGTTGCTTGAGTGCAGACTCTACAGAGAATTTACAAGTTCTTAGTGCTCAACAGTTACAGGTTTTTTTGCCTCCTTTTGACTCTTCTTCACCATCTATGAGTCCTTATATGCACCCTATGCAGACAAGGTCTAAGAGTGGTATTGACAATACTAAGTCATTTGAGGATTATCACTGTTATCTTACTACTATTCCACCACTTTATGAAGCTGTTGAACCAGCTACTTATAAGGCTGCTTCTCAGTAATCTATTTGGATAAAGGCTATGAGAGAAGAAATTGAGGCTTTACACACACAATGCACATGAGATTTAGTTCCTCTGCTTGTGGATAAAAATGGTAGCCGATGGGTTTATAGAGTCAAGAAGAACTCAGATGGGTCTGTAGCAAGACATAAGGCTCACTTGGTTGCATAAGGTTTCAGTCAAGCTCCTGGTGTAGATTTTAGTGAGACTTTTAGTCCTGTTATAAGGCATACAACAGTTAGACTAATTTAGTATTGCAGCAATGAACAAGTGGTCTCTTAGACAACTTGATGTGAAGAATGCTTTTCTTCACAGTGACCTTGAAGAAGAAGTGTTTATGCGACAACCTCAAGGTTTGAAGACTCTGCATATCCAACCCATGTTTGTCGATTGAGAAAATCTCTCTATGGGCTAAAGCAAGCACCCAGGGCTTGGAATGCAAAATTCACAAGTCATCTTCCAGCTTTTATTGTTTCTCATTCTGATCCAAGTTTCTTTGTTAAGCATGTTGGTTCAGATAGTGTCATTCTTCTACTCTATATTGATGATATCATCTTGACTGGTTCTAAAGATAGTTTAGTACAAGAGATTATTGATAAATTAAGTGATGTGTTTGAAATGAAAGACATGGGGCGGTTAACCTACTTCTTAGGATTGCAAATTTCTTATAATGATAAAGATATCTTTGTCCGTCAAACAAAATATGCTAAAGATTTACTTGCAAAGGCTGGTATGGATACATGTTGACCTTGTACTACTCCATGTAAGCCAGATTGTTAGCTTTTGGCTTCTGAGGGTGATTCCTTATTTGATCCAACCATCTATAGAAGTATTGTTGGAGCACTGCAGTATTTTACATTCACTCGACTTGATCTTTGTTATGTTGTTAATACCGTATGTCAGAATACGACTCAGCCTTCAGATTTACATTTTCAGTTGGTTAAGCCCATCTTGAGATATATTCAAGGTACTTTGGATCATGGTTTGACTTTTACAAGTGGATCTTGGGATCTTCATGCTTACAGTGATGCAGATTGGGCCTCTGATGTGAATACTCGCAGGTCAACTACTGGTTTTGTGGTATTTCTTGGTAACAATCCAGTTTCCTGGCAATCTAAGAAGCAAAATTCTGTTTCTAGAAGTTCAACTGAGGCTGAGTACAAGGCATTGGCTAATACAGCAGCTGATTTAGCTTGGGTTCGACATGTTTTACTTGATTTGAAGGTATTCTTACCACAGCCTCCTACAATACATTGTAACAATCTTTCAACCCTTACTTTAAGTTCCAATGCAGTATATCATTCTCAGATCAAACATTTAGATATTGACTTTCATTTTGTAAGAGAAAGAGTACAGAATAAAGACTTGATTATGCAGTATATTCCCACCTGAAGAACAAGTAGCAGACATCTTCATAAAGGGATTGCATGGTCCTATTTTTCTGAGACATTGCAGAAATTTGCAACTTAGCAGCTCAACTGGGTTTGAGGGAGAATGATAATCATATTGTCCAGATCAGCTTTTGAGATTGTTAGAAGAGCACATGGATGGCACATGTTCTAGTTAGAGTTGTTAGAAGAGTCTGTTAGTTTGTTAAAGCTTTGGTTACTTAGTCTCTAAGACTGTTATTAAATATATAAGCTGTACTGTTACGTTGTAATCACGAATCAAGAAAATCAATACACAATTAGGAGTTTTCTGCTCTCTGCTTTCTTCTTCATTCTTCTCTAAATTATCTACTATTATCATTCAGATGGTAAGCCTTTCAGTGCAAGAATGATAGGATCATCATCTGTAATATCAACCCCAGACTATAGAAAGTTGATCACGAGAAGTTCTAATATTTTGTAAATACTGATAAATTGTTTCAGGTCCTTTTTTTAATGTTTCGAAGATATGTTTTCATCTGAAAGATACTGGTTCGTGTAACACATACAAAGAGATGAAGCCACATGTCACGAGAAGTTTGACTGCCAATCACACAAGGAATAGCAGAAGAAGACAGAGTAACAGTGATTAAGATCATGAGAGCTTGATCATGAATCTTCCAAATCTAATATGCCTCATATACAGGTTGAAGAGAGTCATCACCGGTGAATTGAGGAGAACACGGCAACGATCCATCAACAAAACCCAAAATACCATTACCATTTAACAAGTTCGAATCATCAAACAATCAACACTCGCGAGAGCATGATGTCTGAAAATTACCAAAATCGTATAACATTTTAGATTACGAAAGTCATCAAGCTTTACATAGGCACTCAGAGTCTCGCGAGAGCGATGACTTGCTTGCTTGAAGAATGAGAAAAAAAAATCAGAGATTGAGGAAGAGCTAATTGAGAAGCAGTTACCACTTTGAGAAGGGAAAGAGAGCAAGAATTCGAGAAGAATCGAAGAAATTCTCAAAATATTGGAGAAAATTTCAGAAAGTGAGAGTTAGGGTTTCAGAAATTAGAACCAGAGAAATGACGAAGGTCGAAGACAATGAGCAGCAGCGGTAGAAGATCGAGTTATGGCGTTAGCCTACGATACCATGACAGCAGTTATGAATTTGAGAGAAAACAAGCAAGAAGAAAATTAAAAATTTCTGATTTTGTCTACTGAATCAACCTAACCAACTTCCAGCCGTATTAACAAACTCTTAACAGCTCTCAAACTATTGTTCTAACAATATTACAGACTTAGTCTATCACTAAACAACACGTGGCTAACTCTCATAGTGACAGGTAGCTAAACTACACTATCACAAAATTGTTAGTGCATACATTTTGCTTTCCCTCCTATCGTCCACCTATTACTAGTTATGTAACTCCATTATATTAAACATAATTTTTGGTGTCCTCCAACATTTCTTGTCATCGTATCAATAGAACCATTACCGAGGGAGAAGCCATTACAACTAACTTTTTATAAATAAATAAAAAAATTTCTCCATCACAACAAACGAATCATTTGAAAAAATTACTTGCATGTTGTACTACCCTATATAAAGTACGTAAGTACGTACTATTGTTATTTACAACCACCAGGCGAGTGTGACTATCAAACTGACATGCCATATACATTTCACAATGTTAAAAATCATGAGCTTGTGAACACTAAAATTGTGTGAATAATGGAAACAGCGAATTTGAGTGCTGTCAGAATGGGCTTGGGTTTGGGCTGGAATAGCCCTTCTTTGGTTAACTCTTTCAACTCAATGCCACTCTAGGGAAAAGGGAGTGGCACATCCTCTAGAGCGTGAATGCCTAACCAAAGGGAACACTACGGTGCTACATGCGCTTAAGTAAGAAGCACAAGAAAATTGGAATTAAGGAAGAGGCTTTTGAGAGAGAATTGAGGGTAGTGTAGCTGCCATGGAGATTATATGAACAAAGGAGTTGGATATATATAATGTTGAGGAGCTCAGCAAGCTTCTTGGTGATGTTACAATTGCTAATGGCGGTGTCATGCCCAACATTCATAACCTTCTGCTCCCAAAGAAGGCCGGGACCTCATCCAAGAACGTAGGCGGTGATGATGACTCTTAAATTCGAAGAGAAAATGCCAATCGTCATGGGCTCAATGTGTTCGATTCAGATTTAGTTACCTCTAGTAGGCTCATGGGGGTAGAGTTAGGGTTGTAGGTGGTAGTGTTTGTGGACATAATCATCTTCTAGAGATTGTGGGAACTTCTTTTGCTTCCTTTTTTCTATTTTTGGGCCTTTATTTTTGAACGTGTTCTTTGTGGGTTTAAATACTTAATGACAGTGCTTCAATATTTGAGCAGCAGATGATTCTACTGCTGTATATTGTTTTCTGATCTTTCACTCCTCCATCATATGTTGGAGAAATGGGGAATTTGTTGCTTTTAAACTATTGAATTGAAGGAAACAAAACGACATGCAAATTGTGAGAGGTTCAAAGAGCAAGAGGCAGATCTTTTTCCCCCAATATATGCTTAAAAAAATGCTTTCATTTTACGGTTGACCTTTACTTGGGTAAGAAAACTATACCTGATCTGATGTTGTTTATTTTGGTATGAAAGTGATCTCGTCCGAAGTTGGTTATGTTGGTAGGTAACTTGGGAGGACCAAACAATATCACCATTCGGTTGTCTACAATCTGTTCTCATATGCACCCAATGAATATTTTTGTAATCACTTGTACTCAAAACAAAAAACACTGAATTGTGGGAGAATATGACAACTACCGTATCCTTGACAAAAATAAAAATAAAACCTTGGAAAGCCAGAATTATGTCTACCAAATTGAACGTATTGAAGGGCTGAATGAGCGCTTATCTGATGATATCAGTTTAATATCCAACTCCAACTGGATTCACAATTTAAAAAATTAATAAATGATATTGAAATGGAATTATTTTGAATTGAAATACAAGTTACTATGGCTGCTTGTTTAGTATTGTCATGGCACCAAGAAGTACACACTTTTAAGCTGAGAAATAAGCAAAAAGACCTAGACACAAAAAGAAACTAATCATTGATCAACAACTACCTATTCAACGCTTACGCTCAGCCTGCCACTTGAATACAGGTTTGGATGTTGGGCAGACAACCTCATCTTCCCGTAGTTTGCGTTTTCTACCCTTTTTCTGTTAATTTAGACGGACTTTTTTTCAACATTTTCCATGCACAACAAAAGAACCAGATCTACGAAAAAGAAATTTGGATGTCAATACCTGTAATTCCTTCTGCATTGCCATATCCGTATAGATTTTCTCCAACTCATTGACTCTATTCCTCCTTGCTTCTAGCTCTCTGTAGGAAGAAGCTGTTTTCCTGAACATTGAAGACAAAAGAATAATATCGTTCTACAAGAATTCAGCGCAACAGTGGAAACAGGAAGGAAGAAGAATGCATCATTCCACCAACTGAAAGGTAGCATACCATGATATTGTAGAAATTTAAGGATAATAAGAATTTCTTAAAGGATGAGTGACCTACCTAGGATTCAGGACGAAAATGGAAACATGAAGGAAGCAGTGTGCATCACTATACCATTGAAAGGTGGATTACCATGATATTTAAGAAATTGAAGGATAACAAGAATTTCATAAAGCATGAGTCAGCTACCTAGAATTCAGGACATAAAATGGCACAGAAGAAATGAAAATTTGAGATATAACAAAAAAAATTAAGAGAGAGATTATTACACTACCAAATTTCTCAACTCCAACTAGCACCTGATAGAAGGGCCTCGAACCAACTTGTAGTTTAACTTTTTAAAATCAAACTTGAAAAATCTCTAAGCCAGACTCCAGCCTATAATCAGGTCTTTTCCACATAATGCGGTCAGAGATGCAAAAGAATTGGATTGTGGTTGACATAACAGCAAAGGGCAGTTCATCCCATTTGTTAAAAATACAGAAAACTTCAGCAACATACTTGTGACCAATAAGATTCGCTTATCCTCTTTCAGGTCAATAATCACAATAACAACTATAAAAAGCCAAATTGCATCCATTGAACTAAATATTACGATAATAGTTTTGCTTTAAACCTTTCTATTATGACGAAGTTTCTAAGTCCTATTCATATTCTGAGAGATTAATGGCTTTGTCTCACAAAGTAATTTTATGGCGTTTAAAAAAAAGTACAAACCAATCAGTGCACAGTTACCCCTTGATAGAAAAATATGCCAAAATTCTATCAACCAAATCAAAAGGCATTTGTTTATACAATACTGTAATGCACAGACATTCATAATAGATTCTTAAACCGATAAAAATCAACAGACCACCTTCAATAATAAACATTACTCATCAATCTATCCCTAACGCTGAAAACTTTGTTTGTACCTTTTTATATGATCAGGAATGTCCTCAGAAGCAGGCATAGTTCCACTTTTTGAACGTGATTGAATTTCTTTAGCCTCCTCCCTACAAACAAAAGGAAAAAACAAGATAAGATATATTTGAAAAAACTTTCAAAAACATGTGGAGTCTGACCAAACCTCAAGGGGGTGTAATTGAAAGCCTCCCTAAAAATAACAAGAAACAGAAAATGGTCTCTCCAACATATCTAAGTCTGGTTACAAATAACAATAACAATAAGAAAAACTAAAACATTAAAAAGCAATCCACTTAATCAGATATAATTTTGATTTTCCAAGGACAGAAAAAGCGGATGAAGCTCAAACCTGTCTTCAGCAAAGTAAACATGTCTACTTGAAGGCCGATTATCAAGAGAGTGGAGTGTCGCAGTCAACTTTTCAATTTTCTGCATTGGATAACAGCATAATTATAACCAACAGAGTAAACTAAAAAAACCACTTGATAAACCATAGCTTCTTGGTACCAGTATTAATAACCTTTTTCTCACTCTGAACTTTCTGAAGTATGTATCCAATATCTTGGGTCTTCATAAGTAAGAGCTCTTCTGGAGTGTACTTGTTTGCCTGATTCCTTTAGCAACAAGCTATGTCATTTGAGGAGCAAGAGCCAAAGAAAAATGATAAAGAAGCATTATACAAGAGTTCTATGTTACTCTAATTTATGGACTCCATCAACAGTTCGAGTCTTGATCATCTTGAAGTAGAACTCATCTGGGTTTCTAAATGCCGCTTTCTCCTTCAGTCTCTGTTGAGTGAAAAGACAGATAAGACATAGCCTAAGGCATATACCATAATTGGAAGTTATTTACACTATTATAGACAAATAATGAAATCCAAGGAGACAAGCAACAAAGTCACCACAATTTTACCCGTAAAGTCTCCTCCTTCTTGTGATATGCTTTTGCACGCTCAACATAGTCCTTGTGCTTTTCAAGAAGCCCAAATTTTTTCCTCGATTCCCTTACAAAAATGTGAACAATAAATTACATAATTCCCATGATCTGATTGATGCAAAACAACATTATCTGAAAGTCTAACAGCAAAGGGAATGTGGTTGCTCACGGTTGAGCTCGTTCCTTGTGAGCCCGCCTGCTAATAGCATTCCTTAGGGACGACATGCTCAATGATTTGAAGCAATCACCAGAATCAACTGCCAAGGTAGCAAAAAGACTGAGTTTTAGTTTGTCAGTGTGCAAACGTTCACTATTTATTAAGCTATGGAATTGCAGGTGCAACAAATATATATAACCATCTCCAGATAGACTGCACCAAATTCTATATTTACAGTGCATTTGGATGGAGTAAAGGAATGGAATGAAACATAGCCTATATTTGCACCGATACGCCGATCATGAAGGGTATGCTCGTATCGGATACTCCTCCGATACGATACGATACGCCTCCGATACCTATTGGATATGGCAAACGGCGTATCGTGTATTTTCTGTTATGTTGACCATCCGATACGTCTTCGATACGCCCTGGACACACGAGAGATACGATCCTGATACGGTCAAGGATACGGCGGGGGTTATTTCGCAATACACAACCTCTTCTTCTAGATTCGAGAAAGGCTAGGTTTTTACTGGTTTCAGCGACAAAGAAGAAAGAAGAAGAAGGAAGAAGAAAAGAACTTACTTGCGCTTGCAGCTTCTGCTAATCTCCAGTTGCAATCTGCCAAGAAGAGGTGGCTAACTCGTGAAGAAGATGATGTTAGGTTCACTAATTACAATATGCAGCGTTTTGGTTGTATATTAAGTGTTTTGTACTTTTTTAAAGGACTAACGTCATTTTAGTCCCTGGAGGTTTAAGGTCAATATCAAAATGGGCCCCAATGTTTCAATTTCATCAATTACATACCTGACATTTCAAAATATGACCAATTTACACCGGTCGTTACATTGATCTTCGTCGGACGTTAAATGCTGACGTGGCAATCATGGGACTTGCCATAAAATCTATTTCTCTATCTTCCTCGCATCTCTCTATTCCTTCGACATAGTCACTATGCAACAAAGGATCGCTCGCCTTCTCGATGACACAACGCGCCATCCGCCATCTCCGACTACGGGACCGATCGGAAAATGACCAGCTACTGGCGACCATGTCAGGCCAAGGCCGACCTCCCGATTCCTCACGACGCCGAAGTGAGCTCGAGAAGGGAAAATTAGGGTTTAGCCTTCCGACGTCGATTCTAGTGGTCGTTGACGTCAATTAAGGTATGGTTTTTCATCCCATCCACGTGTTCTTGTTGTTGGTATATTTAGTTTGGATCGATTTCATGATTTGAGAGTTCAAATTAAAACCCCCAAAATGGCTGACTATTTTGGTCGTGATTTACCCAATTTCGATTAGCTTTTAGCCTAGGTCCGAGAACAAAACTTGCTCCCTTCATTAGTCTGATTGTGTTGATATAAGAGGTGGTTGGAAGGCAGCGTTGTGGAAGACGAACAGTCACTGTGCAAGGGGGAAGAGAGAGAAATATGTTTTATGATGGGTCCCACAACTACCACGTCAACATTTAACGTCTGACCTGAAGGTCAATGTAATGGCTGGTGTAAATTTGTCATTTTTTGAAATATTAGGTATGAAATTGATGAAATTAAAACATCGAGGCCCATTTTGATATTGACCTTAAACCTCTAGGAACTAAAATAATGTTAATCCTTTTTTTTTATTTGATACATTCATGTGGGCCCAAGCCTAGTAACTGAAACTAGTCATATATGGCCTATAAAAACATAAGGAACTAGAGAAAAAGCCCAAAAATGCTATACTATATTTACAATTTTACATATATATATATATATATATATATATACTCATGTATGTAATATATGTTTATGTATTTACAATTTTTCTATTTATATTATTTTAATCACCGTATCAGTGTCGTACTCGTATTCTAGTTTTTGGAAATTTACTGTATCGACGAATCGTATCGTATCGTATCAATGTACCAGTGTTCATATTCGTGAAACATATATAGGTAATACCAGTTTTCCAGAAGATTTTTGTTTTTTTTTTATAGGGAAAATAAAAACTACAGAGAAAAGCCACGAGGGCACCCAGAACCAAAAGAATCTCAATTAGCAGCTAACGTTGCAGGGCTAGGAAGTGATCCATCCAAATATGCCGCAAGATAACAGAATGACCCATATTAGCCATAGCAACATTGAAAGAGAAGTACCACTAGATGATGAGCTCGTTGGTTTTCCCAATTTCTAATAAGATTAATTTTACCCCTCCCTCGTACATTATTTTATTTTCACGTTACTTTCTCTTCAAATATTAACATTAAAAAAGAAGACATTGCGACCAGTAGCCAAACTATGGTCTTTAGCTAAAATTTAGAAAAATGTTAAAGAAAAAGTGTTCAATATTTGCTGGCTATCTTGCTCCAAAAATAGCTCAATCTCTAGAGCTCCTGATATTGAGAGAGAACTATTCAGCATCTTATTTCAATTGAAAAAGTGGTTGGAGTAGCTAAAAAGTAATTGCCAATATAAAATGTTAATTCAAAAAATATATTAGAAAGTAATTTGGCTACTCTCTGCATTGCGAATTGATTTTAAAGGTAAAACCTCAACTTCCTTCAAAAGCATCCTCCACTTTGTGAAATGAGTTTAAATTCAAATCTTATGGATAACAATTGTTGAATAAAAAACAACACGAAAAATAAATCTCAATTCCATCTATAGACCATTTTAGTTCATGATTTCAACCATTAAATGCACTTTGCTTAAAGAAAAACAAAAGAATTGTTTCTTCTCAACTCTTCTTCTCCTCCCAACCCAAAGCAAACACAGATCTGCATTTCTCCTTGGCTCCCCTGGAACCACCCTCTTCGGTTAATAATCCGTGCCTCTTTTCCCGATTATGTTGTGGAGAGGTTTTCCCTCCCAACTTTTGTTGGGTTTTGTCTGCTTCTTGCTGTTTCTTCCCTTTTTTCTTGAGGGTTTGTTTCCCAGTCTTTTGGGGCTGGTTTTTGGCTAATCTTGCTAGATCTGCTACTTGTGTGGTAGATCTAGTGTAGATCTCTCCGTTTTGGAGGTGGAGCTGCTGATTTTGGTGGATCTACTTTTATTGTGCTTGGGGATCAAGGGGGATTAGGAGATGCTATGATATTCTTTGGAATATCCTGGTGGAAGTTGAGATGTAATGCCCTCCATTCTTGGGGTATTTCCTGTCCCATGAAGTTTGAGAGTTTGTTCTCTGTCTTGATATCTCTTAAGCATTGGCTGCTGCAGAAATAGGATCCTCATCATTTGTAACTCCTTGTTAGCTGGGTTTAAAGTTGTATATTTGTTTTCTAACTATCTTGTAATACTTGAGCTTAGCTGGTGTTGTTGTTATAATCTATATTGCAAGAACCTCCTTCCAGGGTTGTGTTCTTATTGTTGTATTCTGGGTTTGTGCCCTGTTTCTTCAATTGAATTGCTACTGTTTCGCCTAAAAAAAAAAAACACTTTGCTTTTCCTACTTAACTTAGCCCAAAAGCCCAAGACAAACAGCCCATAGCATTTTCCAGTCTGTCCAAAATCCAAACCCGACCACCTAAACTTATACCTCTGACAAGTGAGATAGAGATAAAGGGAGGGGAGTGAGGAGAAAATCTTGATCATCTGGGGCTCAACTCAACCTAGAACTCTTCTCATGCACATTTCAAAATTACCATTGCATGGTGAAGAAGAGCAAGTTTCATTATGGTATTGACCATGGGTGGGCATAAAACTAGTGGCCTTGACCCGAATTGCCTATTATTTAATTATATATGCATTACGCATGTGTCGTTGTCTAATTGGCCCAAAGAAAAGTTTATAGTGATTTTGCTTGCACTGTATCAGTACCCTCACTGAATTAAATTTTTTTTCTAGTGTCCTCACACACTCACTCACTTGTCTTAAGTTTATCAAAAATAACTAAAATTTACACCATACTTTCATAAATATTAATTTTATAAAAACTTTCAAATATAGCGAAAAACTTATTTGAATAGACTCAAATGTCCTCAAAATTAAAACCCAATTATAGCCAAATCCCTTTTATACCATTTTGTTTATAGATCATACCGTCACTAAAACAAGAGTAGGAAATTTAAAGAAAACCTATGTAGTGTGATTGTTGAGTAGTGGTGATCAAAAGCTGGTTCTTAATTTTGTAAAATATCAATACTATCTATTACTATTACATCGTCGTTATCCCTCTGCAAAATATCTATAGTTTCTTTTGTATTTTATTTTTCTAATTAAAATTATTATGTGAAGAACCTACCTTTAATTATTATGTGAAGCCACCGATTCAAGCTATATCCGCAGAGATGAATTCGATTGCCTGGGATTTTTGAAAACATTGGCATCTGATCTCCTTTCCTTTTCTTCTTCTTTTTTGTCTAAAATCATTGTCGTTTTCATCAATTGTTTAGTGTTTTATCCTGCTATCTTTGGCTTGGATGAAGAAAACCTTTATTTTACTCTACTTTATTTGGAGATCTAAAAGGGATTTGGCTTTTGAAGTATAATTGGGTTTTAATTTTGATGGCATTAAGGTCTATTGAAGTGAGTTTATTTGCTATATTTGAAATTTGGGTTTTCAACCGAAATTGTCCTTAATTTTTACCCCAGTATCATTTTGGTTTACCAATTAAAATTTTTATTTCAATAGTCCTTGAACTCTTTATTTGATATTAAAACGGTCCTACGTTAAAGACCATTAATATTACTGTTAAATTGAAGGGTAAAAATATCCATATGAATTAAAATATTAATAAATAATTAAAAATGAAAGAAAACTATTATAAAACTGAATTAATATTTGACCAGATACAACTCTTCGGAGATTTATTGAACACTTAATTGTTGTACAGTTTTTGTTTTCTTCTTGTCTGATACAAGGGTATGGGTCACATATGCACTATTGCAACCATAGATTTCTCCTGAACTGAACTGAGCCATAAACATTAATTTATTAATTCATTTTTATTTATTTTTAAATATGGGAAATTGTATTTTTTAAATTTTGGGGTAAACAAAAAGGAATATATAAAATTAAAATTAAAAATAAAAAAGAACCATGTTGTTTTCTTTGGTGGGGAGCTTTGGCATTTGGCAAAACAAACAATAAAAAAGAGTGAAGGGCATCAAATAATAACAAAAGGAGTCTATCTACTACTACTAGTATAGAGAGAGAGAGAGAGAGAGAGCCACCAGAGTCACTTAAACCCCAAAAGCATTAGCTGTAATGCAGTTCTATTTTGGCGCTACTCATAAACCTTCCTTCTTCCCCCAATTGAATGCAATATCTATTCAATTTCAATTTCAAAACCCTTCAAAACAAAACTATTCACAACCTACTTTTATTAATAAATTTCCCATTTTCTCTCTCTTTATTTTATTTTTTGCTTAGAAAAGGAAAATAAGAAACGAAGAGAAATGGAAGAAGAAGGTATAGGGTTGGTTCTGGCAAGAGCTACAGAGCTGAGGTTGAAGATCAGCAACTGCATCCACAAAGCAAATGACCCACCACCCAAAAGGGAAAATGGAATCCAAGCTGATGGTGAAGCAGGAGATGAAGACAGAGAAGAAGAAGAAGAAGAAGATGATGAGGCGCATAAGCTTTTCAACATTTGCGATGCCCTTGAATCTCTTGAGAACCAGCTCTCTTCCTTACAGGTTTGTTTTCCCAAAACCCAATTTCGTTTATGTTGGTTTTGTTAAAAACCCTAATTTTGCTGAAGTAGTTTGTCTATTGCAATTGGGTGCTTAAAGTTTGAAACTTGCAGTTTAATGTATGTGAGTGTGTATGTGCTTATGCTAGTGTGCTGTGTTAAATGGGTTCGTTTATGCTTGACTTCGGGTTTAATTTCTTTCGTGTTGGTTTATACATGGACTATATTACTTGGGCATTGTTTTTTAGCTTCTTGATTAGTCTTCCTCTTTTTATGAATGCCAAATTGCACTGCTTTCTGTTTGCTTAAGCAAAAAAATACATAAAAAGGAGGGATTTGTTGCTAGGTGTTATTTAAAATCCAGAGTTGAACCAACGTTATTACCACATATACAATCAGAATGACTGATAAGGTACATAATTTAGTATCAAGAAATATTAGGCTTCCTTTCTGCTTTTAAGATGAAAAAGTGTTGATTTTGGACTTGTTTTAGATGGTGGTTGTGTGGGGAGGAATAAGGGGAGACCTCGGATTAATGTTTAAATATAAAAAAGGTAATATATGAGTGGAACTCCCAAATTGGAATTATGTTTATTTCTCAGAACTCGTTTGATTGTGCGGCCTTCCCCTTCCTATTTGAGGATTGGTGGATGTGTTTGTTGGAACTACTAAAGTTTCAGTTTTTCGTATAAAAGTGCTATATGTTAAGGGAAGACATACGTGCTGTTCTTTTTCTTTTCACTTGTAGAAAGAAAGAAAAAACTTGTTCTATCAACAATAATTAGTTGTTATGTGGTTTGATATCTTCCAACTTCTTGATTCCTACTCCCGATAACACTTGTCACCGCAAGCCAATGCCGCACAGTGAAAATTCTATTATATGTTGTTTACAAAGTATTTAATACTTTATATTACATTTATAGTTCTTTTCAGAGGCAATAGAGACAAATTTTAAATATCACATCTGCTTGAAGTAGTTCCTTTTCACAGAGTTTTTAGTTACTAAAGTAATTGGAAAGCAAATTTTTGCATCTTATAGTGACCACAGGCAACAAATAGGAGTTGGCTTCGCTTCCTGAGTTCTTTCTCCCCATGAGATGAACCCAAGACCTCCTCTTTAAGAGGACAAGTGTTTCACTTGGCTAGAAAGGCTGGAGTTGTAATTCATTGAACCTACATGCAAATGCACTATATGCATGTCAGCTTCCTGCACACGTGAAATTCCAAAGTACTCAATTTTAACCATGGAGGGAGGCATTAGACTTGTGTTGATGCATAGTCATGTGAATAAGAAATGACTTGTGTTGAGCATTATACATACTTTCATGAGGTTGGATGAACTCCCTTTGTTCGTTTGGCCCATGCTTGATGTCCTCAAATTGAAACATTCTTTTTGACGTACTAGCTAGATCTCGAAGTGTTAGCATATTTATTATAATTAATTGAGTGACCGGTTGCACTTTCCATGGAAAGCATACAAGTTCATTAAATGTGGCCATGTGTTTGATTTATTGTAAGAAGTATGTTATAGTCACAAAGAAACGGTTTTATGTCTTGGAAAAGTGACATGTGGGGCTTACCTATCGTTTTTAATTTGGGTATATATCAAGAACAAATTTAACATGTATAGGTAAGATAACTTTATAAGATTTGTAAACTTTTTTGTTTTGTTTTTTTAATGATCAGGCTTTGCAACAGCAGCAAAGGTATGAAAGGGAAGTTGCCCTTTCTGAGATGGAAAGCAGCCGAAAGATGCTACTCAACAAGCTTAAGGAGTACAAAGGGAATGATTTGGAAGTGATACATGAAGCTTCTGCTTTTGCTGGTGAAACAGTGGAGCACAACAACGATCTCTTGCTTCCTCCATATCCAAGCCGCTCTCCACACACTTTTTGCCTAGAAAATGGCTATTTGCCACCTACACACAAGTCTCTACGAAATGGGATAATCAATAGTGATTCAACAAATGAAGAAAAGAAGAAATTGAGCGAGACAGACAGAGATGAGGTGAAAACTGGATCCAAAAACTCAAGAGGGTTGGGATTTGTCCTAAGCACAGCAGCCAAGACCGTGCTTACTATTGTTGGCGTGGCATCTGTGTTAAGCTTGTCTGGTTTTGGTCCTAGATTTGTGAGAAGTAATACCACTTTCAAAATATCAGGCCTTTCTCAGCAACCACCGAGTAAAGAAAAGAGATCGACAATTGAATGCCCCCCGGGAAGAGTCCTTGTTGTGGAAGACGGGAAAGCTCGATGCGTTGTGAAAGAGAGAGTTGAAGTTCCGTTCTCCTCAGCTGTTGCAAGACCAGATGTAAACTATGGTTGCGGTTAAATGTTTCTTCCTTCCATCGTTTTGTATATCTCTGCTTCGTTGTGATATGCTGTTATGGAAATTGCATCTCTAATGATCCAAGGGCTGTCTTAATCTTTCAGGAGTAGCGATTCTTAAGAGTAGTAGCAGTTCGGGTTTTGTTGGGGGATGTTTAGTGACTTCTGGTTAGAGATATGATTAGTGATTATAAGTGACAAATTTATTTTAGCTTGCGTCGCTTGAGCCAATAGCTAAAAGCCTAAAACAATGTTCCCCCATTAGCCTTAAAAATCCCCTAGTTTTGGAAATTTGCTACATAATGATTCCCATGCTAATGAAAAGTTGTGCGAAACATTGCTTGAAGATAAAGAACGGCACTCAAGTCAATGGGAGTCTTGCCTCAATGGAAAATGGCTTTAACTTGTATATTAGTGGTCTCAAATTCGAACTCATGACACCTTAGTAGCGTATATATGTGGATCATCATTCACTTTTGTAGTTTAAGTTATTGTTTGTATTAAAAAAATAAATTAAAAAAAATAAATTAATAAAAGATATTCATAAAGTTTATATGAATGAGCTTGCTATTAGTCTCTCATAATATTTTTCTTCAAGACAAAGGGGTGTAGCTCAAATTTTTTAATTATATTTATTTCTTAATTTTATTGTGAGGGCTTCAAAATTCTTTCCATTATTACACAAAATAACAAATCAAAACAAATTTAAAGGCCCATGATAATATTTGTTTGGTGCATAAATGGTATGGCCCACCACGGAGAATCAGAAGATGGTAAAGTTTGACCCGAACCAAAGCCATGCATTATTATTGGGTTAAATTTACGGCCCGGATAACATGTGTCGAGTCCAAGAAACAACCCAAAATATTGATTTGGGCTTCAGAAATCATACTATAAATACAAACCACAATCGCCTTTTCCCAGTGTAATCTTCTTCAACCCAATTCATTTCGAGATTTAGGGTTTGGGCAGCCGAAACCAGTCGCCATGGGACGAAGACCAGCCAGGTGCTACCGCCAGATCAAGAACAAACCCTACCCGAAATCACGTTTTTGCCGTGGTGTTCCGGATCCGAAGATCCGAATCTACGATGTGGGCATGAAGAAGAAGGGCGTGGATGAGTTTCCTTTCTGCATCCACCTCGTTTCTTGGGAGAAAGAAAATGTTTCGAGCGAAGCCCTTGAGGCCGCCCGTATTGCCTGCAACAAGTACATGACTAAGTTCGCCGGAAAGGACACGTTTCATTTGCGAGTTAGGGTTCATCCTTTCCATGTTCTCAGGATCAATAAGATGCTTTCTTGCGCCGGAGCCGATAGGCTTCAGACTGGTATGCGAGGTGCTTTTGGCAAGCCTCTCGGTACTTGTGCTAGGGTTGCTATTGGTCAGGTGCTTCTCTCCGTTCGCTGCAAAGACAGCAACAAGCACCACGCTCATGAGGCTCTGCGCCGCTCGAAGTTCAAGTTCCCTGGGCGTCAAAAGATCATTGAGAGCAGGAAATGGTATGTTTTTTCTTTTGAGTTTATGGGTTTTGGATTTTGCAATCTGTAACTCAAAACCCAAAACCCAAAATCCAATTTTTGATTTTGATTGCTTTTTTGTTGTTGTTGGTATATCATGGGTTCTGTTAATTGTTTAATTTTTGTCATAACTATAATTAAAATTAATCGTTATTATGCTGAAACTTTGTCTCTGTGTAACTTTTCAGGGGCTTTACCAAGTTCAGCAGAGCTGACTATGTCAGGTTGAAGGCAGAGAATCGTATTGTTCCTGATGGTGTCAATGCCAAGGTTTGTTCATCCCTAACAAATTAGTGTTAATTTATTTTATTTGTTCCTTAAGCTTGATTTCATGAGCCAATGCCTATAATTAACGATCCATATGTTGTTCTTGTAGCTTTTGGGATGCCATGGATCTTTGGCGTTGCGCCGTCCTGGAGGAGCATTCATAGACGCTGCTGTGAACTGATTTCATGTAATCCAACTTCCATTAGGAATTAAGATTTTAAATTTTGGGCAAACTTCTGTTGGAGTTTATGTTTGATATTTTTATTAAGGTTTTTGGTTATCGAAAATGTTATCAGAATGCTGTTGCTTTGCATGAATTGGCTTGTTATGTTATATGAGTCTCTTTTAATGTTCTTTTCCGGTCCTGATATCTATCTCCATTAAATTCTAATGCTTCTTTATAGACCTTTTTCTGGATAAAGTTTGGAATGTTATAGTTTTAATGGTGTTAACTGTATATCCTGAACTGTGTGACGAATTGTCTTAAAATAACATTTCCTCCTTGGATGTCATGCTATTTCAAAATGTTTGAGTTAAAATCCTGAAGAAATGGACTAAGTACACTGCGCACAGGATTTGAAGTCCCATTTGTTTCGATAACCCTTTGCTTCATGAACCGAAGGTTTTTGGATGTCAAACAAGTTTCTTGGTTACCCTTCTCCTGCTATGTTCTCTTTCTGAAAAGCCTTTCCTTTACAACTTCTTTCTAGGTCTCCTGCATACACAATCCTTTTCATTTTTAACAACTCTACTATCTGTCTCAGTGCTTGCTTCCGGTTTGAATTCTCAACCTTCTCAACTCTGTTATGAACTCTGTTTTCTGTAGCTTTCTATCTAGTTTGTTTAGGAGCAATTTCATTCTTCTTCATTTGTGGGGTAACAAATGCATCAAATAAAGCACTTTTAATTTGTTTCCATTATTTATCATCGAGGGCAAATAGTCGGAAAAATGAAGTAATAAATGAAAACGGTTTTTATTCAATAACTGTAATAGAAGGATTTTTCGCAATATTCCCCTAGTTTTAGTACAAGCTAATAGTCGGGGATTTCTTACACAATCACACACAATTATCCCCTAGTTCTAAAGTCACTAATACAAGCTAATGGTCGAATTACGAGGGAAGGGGACTTCTTACACAATCACACACAATTATCCCCTAGTTCTAAAGTTTCATATCTCTTACAAAAATAAACAAATAAATAAAACAAAACAAAATCATTCAACTAGGTTTGACCAAGTCAATCATCTGTCAATAGCAACTTGACAGTTCCAGCAATCAAAGCCGTTGGATCACCTAGCAGAGTTGATATCACCGTCTGCAAAACCAACCGGACAATCTCAGCGAACCTCTTCAGCTTCCCTTTAGGTTGATGGTACTTTTGAATCATGTTGTTAAGGTTTGGAATTGTGGTCTGCAAATCATCACCATGTCCCGAGCCATGTAGCCATTTTTCTGCTATCAATTTCTTCGCACATGCCACATGCAGATAACAGTTCTTGTCCTCGGACCTGTAACTCCAGCCCTTCCCTTTATATCCACATTCTTGGCACGATTTTTTCACTTTTTCATACAAATAGAGGTTGACATCTCCAGCCTCGAGCTTCATGGGCAGCTTAGCACAGCAGGGGTGGAGGTTGGACTTGCAGCCTTTGCAATGGTACACGAACCCCGTTCCTTTCTCCCCGCATGCATTGCAGCTGCCAGTGTTCTCCGGTGGGCTTGGGAGGAGTTGGAAGCTGCAACCGCGTTGGAAGGGGTGGTGGAAAAGGCCCAAAGGGATTGCACAGTGCACGTGGAGATCAAAGCTGCATGAGGATTGGGGACACGTGTAGTGTGAACCTATGCCTGTCTCATTGCACCCGTTGCACATGAACAGCTTCCCTGTCCAACTCTGCTCCAGCTTGTGTTCTGGGTGGCTCGGGTGCGGTATCTCATCGAATTTCGTCATGCCGGCTGCTGTAGACCTCGTCTGTAGAAGTATATTTTGACTGAACCAAAAAAAAAAAAAAATTGATCATGTGAAAAAGGAAAAAAAACACACAAACACAAACTTTAACTTCAAGTTAAGTATTGCATAGAAACACAAAGGACACGTTTATTGGACTGGATTGGATAACTCATTAAGGTATGTTGAAGGAAACAAATGAAGAAATTTTTTCCGAGTTGAAGGTAGAAGATGAATTATTTATGAAGAAAACTTATCTAATCTAATTCCTACAACATGGTAGGATCTTAACACCTTATAACTTATATCCCTTCTAATCCTAAAAATGAAAAATATTTCACTTCTACCACCATTTCCTCCTTCAACTTAACTTAAATCTAAAAGTTATTCAATTCAATCCAATCCTAAACACCAGGCGAGCCCAAACAGATTTCATATTTGAAAAACTTTACCTGATCTCCTTGAAATATTGTAAGTGCAGAGAATAAGAATACTCTTTCAAAACTAAGAACTCATAATGGAAAAAATTTAAAAATGAACAGTTTTTTTTTATAGACCCAGATAACTTAGCGTAGTAGGCAATATCCTAGCAGAAGTTACCGCACCAACATAATTTCAAAAGAACTTGTCAACAATTCCGCAGCTCCAAACGCGTACGGCCTTCTCCCTAGAAGATGCATGGCGGAGGCAAAGAAATTTCAAAGGGGAAGCTTAGCCGTGTCTTGGCTTTCTTTCTAGATGCACGGCGGAGGCCAAGAAGTTTCAAAGAGGAGGGCTAGCTAAGACTATTGGCTTTCTTCCAAGAAGATGCATGGCAAAGAGAGCTTAGCCAAGTCTCGCCCTTTCTTTCTAGAAAATGCATGACGGAAGCAATGACATTTCAAGGAGGAGGAGGGCTTAGCCAAGTCCTGGCTTTCTTTCTAGAAAATGCATGACGGAGGCAAAGGCATTTCAAAGAGGAGGAGGGATTAGCCAAGCCAAGTCTTGGCATTCTTCCTAGAAAATGCATGGAGGAGGCAAAGGCATTTCAAAGAGAATGCTTAGCTAAGTTTTTGCTAGTGGTATTGGGCTGATAAACTCCATTAGGTTTTCTTTTAGTTGGGCTTACTTAGTTTACAATCGTTTCTCTATCCGAAAAGACCGTCTCAACTGTAGCCCAAGTAGCTTTTAAAATAAGTTTGCTAGAGATATTGAGACAATGAGAATTAAATAGAGGTAGGGACGGATCTAGGATTTTAAAATGAGGTGGGCTAGATTTATTTTATTAAACTATTAGATTTTAGGCTTATGGAATTGATCATATGTGTGTGTGTATATATATATATATATATAATTTAAGAACATATCATTTTTTTTATTTGTTTAAAAGACCTATTTTACACCAATAATGCTAGCTAAGGTCTACCATGATGAACAAAAATGAATTAAGAAAAATGAAAATTCATAAGAAAATTCAAAAATGAAAATTTATCGTCACAAAGATAGAGTCAGATAGACACACGACAACTAGAGGTTACACTACAATTATCCATTAGTTCAAATTAATATTTATACTATAAATGGGATTAACATTAACACTAACTAGAAGAAATGCATTAAAAAAACTCACCTGGGCTATAGCCCAGGTTGTACAAGTCATAGGACCATCCCTAAATGGAGGACCTCATATACAAAGTAAACATTCTCGATCTCTTAAGCTACAAGTTCATTTCTTAATTTATAAGTTTAAATTTCTCTAAAGCAATCAAACGAACAACCATAAAAACACCATTAAATTAGGATGATGGCATACTAACAATAAAAGAAAGTACAATGGTAACAAAATTAACAGAAAAACAAATTTTAAACTTTTTTTAACAGGCTAAAATAGTGCACCTTTTTTGTATGATTAACTCTTAGATATTCTTCTCTGATATACAACCATATGTCTATTTTTTATATTATGTAAACACATAATAAGAGAAATAGACAAATAATTGCATATCCTAATGTCCGCAGCCACTCGTGGTCATGGTAGGAGAACAAAGCAAAAGAACGCACTTTATTAGGCCAACCACGATTTTCATTGTTGTTTTTGTTGCAAAATAACGGTGGCGCAAAGCAAGTCATCAACATCCTCACCGTCGTCGGAAAATATTGACGGCCGAAGTTTGGAACAGAAGATGCCACTACACCATATTCCATTTGGTTAATATCTTCCTTCACAAGACGTCGCCATGAACATGGCCAATAACCAGCACATCATTTCAGTCCTTTCCTATGTCCCTCCCTCATGCAAGAGAGGAGGGAGGAAGGAAGATTTAAACTGGAAAATTTTGAGATATGCATGACTTTGAGGCTGGAGAATTTAAAGAGAGACCGGGAGAGCCATGTTTGTTTTGAGGTATATTTACGTAAAAGACGGGCCGCCGTAACACACACTCTCCTTCTATTGTTGACTTTTCAATTTCTCATCCACACAGGAAGACCACTTCCGTACTACAATTTCCTTAATTTTAAACCACATAATGTGGCTCACGTTTTTTCAAACTTTTTTTTTTGTTAATTAAAATATTTAACCCATAAAAGTTTGAAAATCTTAATTTCAATCCCTCACACTTTCTCTATTTCTATTTCATTATTGAACATTTGTGTGTTTATATATATTTTTTAATTTAACTACACATTTATAAGAACACCCTACCACAGCAATTTCTACATTTCAAAATTTCCCCTAACCTTGTTGAGAGATTTAAATCTCACAAATTATGGAATTTAGTTTTTTTAATATGTAAGATTAAACTATAAATTTTTAAAGGATGATGTTCCTAGTATATGTACGACCACCAACTAGCTACTAATCTAGTGGTACTTCTCTTTTTAATGTTAGAATTGAAAGATATCTTAAGTTCGAACATTCCATTTTCCATTATCAAAAAGGCTGATGGAAGTTCATGTGACCCATTGTCACAATGTTGGCTTCCGAAGTAAACCTTTCAACAATGGCGCACATGATTCTTGGTTTTACTAAAGTTATGCCCCTTGAACAAATTTTCTTCCTCCGCCCTGTTCAAGAAATCCTAAAATGGACATCCTGCTGCAGAACTAGCTCAAATAATTATCAGAAAATGGACATCCTGCAAAGCTAGGACAATTGTGGCCTCCCCTAGATGGACCCATGAAACTGGTGATCGTTTTTTATGGTGGATCACTGGATTGCACCTTCACCCAGGAGGCCAAGTTGTATCTAATCGAAAGTTTTTGGCTCTACCATAATTTGAAAGGCTACAATATTATATTCCTGTCTTTTTGTGTAAAAATAATGCCTCAAACCCACCCTACTTATGCCAAAGCAAAAGCCAATAAGACTACCTTATACAATGTTTGTAAAGTCTAAAAATATGATATTATTTGTCTTTGGTGACAAATTTCTTCGGCTCCTGAGAGATATTGGGCAAAGACAACGAATTCATAGCACAATGGTAAGAATATTTATCCATAAATTAACGGTCTCATATTCAAATCTCAACGGCACCTCCCAATTCCCTTCCAAACTTTGGCACTCTTGGCAAAAATATGATGTTATGGCTTGCGTCACTTCAGCCAACAACCTCAAAGCCCAAAACCATGTTCCCCAATTTGGCCTCAAGCAGCCCCTAGTTTTGGGACTTGTGTGGCGCTAAGTTGCCTATCAAATTTTGCGCAAAAGAAAATAAAAATTGAAAGATCAAAGAATGGCTCTCCAGTGCCCTGAAGGGTTAAATCTAATCTTCACTGGGTTTTACTATATATATAATCTCTTTCGAAGAACATTGATATGAACTCAACATCCTCAATACCATTTTCAAGAATTTCATAACATGGAAGGGAAAGTTTTCACAGAAGAGCAGGAAGCATTGGTGGCCAAGTCATGGGGTGTGATGAAGAAGAATTCTGCTGAATTGGGTCTTAAATTCTTCCTAAAGTAAGTCAGTCTTGCATGGTTTTTTTTTTTCCATTTACATTTTAAATGTTGTTAAATCCTATATGTATGAAACAATTGCAGGATATTTGAAATTGCACCATCAGCGCAGAAGCTGTTCTCTTTCTTGAAGGACTCTGATATTCCTCTGGAGAAGAACCCAAAGCTCAAGCCCCATGCTATTTCTGTCTTTGTTATGGTAAGTATGAGCCACCCATGTCCACCTATTCAAATATTCCCAATAAAGTAGAATGATATGTTGCTAATCGTTAGATTTTGATCCAACGGTTGGTAGGTAGTTAACCATGAATTTTCATGACAATCTAGCTAATGTATGTTTAGTACTGCTTCTGCTTGTAGAAAGTCCAAAAACATTTTTATGACAAGTGCTTTTGATAGTGTTTGTTTGGTAGAAAAACTTCAAAATATTTATGATTCATAAAATGCTTTCTGAACATAAATTATTTTTAAGTGCTTATTAAGGAATCACTTTTTAAGTGCTTTTTAAAAAGAACTTCAATATTTAGTAAAAATATTTTTATGGTAGAAGCACTTCTAAGAGCAGTCCCAATGACAACTTTCAATCATATATTCTTCAATTTGTGTGGCAGACCTGTGAGTCAGCCGTTCAACTCCGGAAATCAGGCAAAGTCACAGTGAGAGAATCAACCTTGAAAAGATTAGGTGGAGTACACTTCAAATCTGGAGTGGTCGATGAACATTATGAGGTATACATATATTATTTTTTCATTTGAAAAAAAATTGTCATGAAAATGCAAATAAATTACTAGTAAGTAACTAATTGGGCCGACGCCTCGTTGAACAATTTTCAGGTCACTAAGTTCGCATTGTTGGAAACCATAAAGGAAGCAGTGCCAGAAATGTGGTCACCAGAGATGAAGAACGCATGGGGAGAAGCTTATGATCAGTTGGTTGCTGCTATAAAAGCAGAAATGAAGCCCTCCCCTTAAATTAAACACTTCTTCAATACAATCCCAGCTCTTGCTTCATTTGAAATTTTACAACGGCGGCATGTGCCTCTTTTAATTTTGTTTGATTGTTTGTTATTTTCTTAACCTTTTCTTTTAAATGAACTTTTGTGAGTTTGATATTTTAAATAAGATTCACTGGGTTGTAAGCTCATATTTGTATCCCTTATAAAAAATTATTTGTAATTAATATCAGACCAATATAAATTTTTTTTTTTTTTCTGGATGAACCCAACAAGATTCAGATTATGACTATGACCCAAGCATTTTTAAGTTTATCTGTGATGGGCTAACTTGAGCTAGATAGGCTCGAGTAATTTGAATCCGGGCTTTCTCAACCCACTAATTTTTTACTGCAGAAGGTTGGACCAAAATTTATAAATCTAAGAATAAACTTTGCTGCTTGCCGAACACCAGCAAAATTCAGTTTAACCATCCCAATGGGTTAGTTACTTGTCAAATTTTGACAACATCCTAAAGCAAATTTTGACCACATCCAATAGGTTAGTGACTTTAGAACAAGTTCTTTAAACTTGGGGCCACGCCATTGAGGATATGGATGACTAAAGCATCATCAGTGATCTTATCACATATGCTCCACATCTATACAAATTGTAAACTCAATTTGAATCAAAACTGTTGATGCTAAAAAATGGACGCCCAACATTGAACTCAACTTAGAAATGTGAGGTGTGTGAAGGCTAGGGCCTTCATCCACCTTAATAAATTGGCTACATTTACGGAGAAGTATATTCTCACCATAATAATGTGTTTGCATTGTATAAGGGGTTAGACCCAGAGAGAGAGAGAGAGAGAGAGCAAGAGCAAGGACCCCTTCTAAGTGGCGAGTGATCTCCTTTTATAAGTGAAGAAGAGTCTTCACTTCTTGTAATATTCCAATGTGGAAATTTTGACATAGCCTCTAGATTGCTTGATTAGATATAGTATAAACAAAAACCGTACCAAATTGTCAAGTCCCTTGTGCTCTAAAGTGCTGGTTTTAATTTGACGTTGGCATACCCTGGTTTCAGAAATTAGTACAGGACTGGAACTCAGCCATTTCTGCTTTGTTTGTGTTTGCTGACGGCAATTTTAGAGGAAAGTCAAAAAATAAAAAATAAAAGAATCAAAACATTTTGAATGAAAACTAAAAGAATGAAAATATTTTTGATTGGCGCATGTTTTACAAAAGTATAACATGTCCACTGCTTGTATGATATCAAATCAAAGTCAATAATAGAGCACATGCAATTGTATGCCACTTCATTCTCCTTCACCTACAGAAGAAATAAACTCATATTTAATCAGAAAGAACATATCTGAAGTGATATATAACATCAAAATTAGTGGGCGATTTGATTTTTTCAAAGTCAAAGACAAAACATTTATATTCTATCATATTATAAAAAGCAGATGTGGGGGCTCATAATATCACTCACAGAAAGGGATATAACATTATATGGCTTGTCACGTCCACATATTATTTGCTTTCGGAAAACGTACCTTACCTAAATCACATTTCGTCATACAAATAGTAATATATACATGTCAAAAAAATTTCTCTTTACCACAGAAAGATATATAGTTACTTGCAATGGCGGAATCAAGAATTTTTTCATGGGTAAGCTAGAAAAACAAGAAAGCATCACTTGGATAATTGTGTCAAAAGATTGAAGTCAGGTCCATTTGATGGTTCTCGAAACAGGGATTCCAAAGTCAATCCAATGGTTGGGAAGAGAGTATGCTTGATTAATTCAAGAATTCTATAGTGAGGGTTTTATATATGCCCCTTAAGTAAGACCCTATCTTTTAACCGTTGGATCATGATAAACAATTTGATCCAACGGCTAACTAATTTGATACAACATTTAAGATACAAGGCTTTACCTAAGGGCCATATATAAGGCCCTCACTATAGAATGACTCTTGATTAATATATGGAGGTAGGCTCATTTCTACATAGATGGTGTGCTAATTTTTTATTTACATAGATTTGGCTTGTATAATGAAGCCCCCTAAGCATGTTCTCTAAACACAGTACTGGGTTGGAGCCCATCATAGCCCAAACGTAGTTCCACCCTTAGTTACTTGGCCTCCACATTATTCAAAATTGTAGGTGCTTGTTTTTCTCCAAATTTTTTCTTGAATTTAATTGAGTATTTGCTTGTTTGGCCTCTATACATTTTTGTATAAATTATTTTCTTTGGTTCAGAGAATGAGCAGAACAAAAATTGAGTTATGAAGATAAGAGTAATACCTTAATTAGCACTGAAGTTTTCCCACACTTTGTAACCTTTTAAAAAGGAGGCAAAGTACATTAGTTTAGGGAATACATAAAAGTAATTCACTTAATAGGATTACTACGTATTCTAGTATGTAAAGGGTGGTCTTTATATATTTCAATAAATACGAAGAAAAAAAAAAACAGTTAATGTCAACTTCCAGACATTTACAGTTGGTCACTTGGATTGGACGACTGATATATTTCAATTAAATTGGACAAATGTCTCGGCCAGCGTTTGGTGAACTCATGAATATTGGGATTGTTGGCTTATTTAATCAGACAACGGTTCATATTGTTGACTTATTTAATTGGACAACAGTTCATCATATTGTATTTTACTAGTCTCATCTAGAAATACGACACTCATAATTGAAATCAAACGCGCAATATCGCAATATAGTTTCTTGTATGTGAATATCACAATATAGTTGTTATCTAGAGAAAGGGGTCTTTCATAACTAAGTAATAGCAAGGAGCTACATATAGCACTGTCAAAGTATGAACAGAACAAGAAAAGTGCGAAGAATAAGAAGTCGCTTTCTACATTTTGTTTTGTTACAAAATATAATAATCTCTTGTAATATTCTTGGGCTTTATAGACTCTCTTGTTTTCCCATCATTCTCTAAAAACAACGGCTAAAAGTCCAAAGATACATGCCTAGCTATCTACTATTTGGCAATATGCAATTCTATTGGCTGCAAATTAAAATTAGAGCTCAATTCTTTGGTTGCCTCGCCCCTCCTTGGAGCTCATCATGCCAACCATGTCAACGCCAGTCGGTGACCTCTTTGATGAAACAAGATGTGCTGCCTCTGAATGGTTGGCTAGGGCTGCGCTGGCCTTGATGGCCAGAGAACACAAGTCTTGGAGAGACAAAGGCGACTTTGACTGAGAAAGTGGCATGAGGAAGTAGATTTGACCCAGCCGGAGCTCTTCATCTTTAGGAACTTGAGGAGCACATGAGCCTACGTACATGGACTCTGAGGTGCAGAGGAAGCAGTTGGGGTTTTGGGAGAGGATGTGGCTTGATACAACTGGGCGCCTAAGCTCTTGCAGCCCCCCATCCAATTGAACGATCTTGGTTGTGGATGGCCTTATGAGCTTTGCACCCTCACTAATAAATTGTGAAGATGCACAAATGTTACCCATGAGAGAGAGAGAGAGAGAGAGAGAGATTGTTTTGTTTGTGTTGGGAACTAAATATGGGGAAGAGGGTTGTGCTTATTTCTCTAGAGAGAGATT
The DNA here is from genome assembly GCF_029339155.1 of Prunus mume. Classification (NCBI taxonomy): domain Eukaryota; kingdom Viridiplantae; phylum Streptophyta; class Magnoliopsida; order Rosales; family Rosaceae; genus Prunus; species Prunus mume. The sequence goes on along the minus strand of NC_142703.1, from coordinate 16,900,469 downwards.
GAAAAGCATGGAATATAAAGGAAATTAAGGACAGTGTGTTGGGTGGAAGAGAGGGTTTTTATTTATAGAGGGAGATAGAAGCATAGATGTGGAGCCATGGTTGACCCAACATCAATGCTATAATTAAACCGCGTAGGGGATGGGGAAGAGAGTGTGATGTGTGTGAAAATATATAGGGGACATTATTACTTTATGCTTTATATTATCCCGTCGAGTCAAGTACAAGTCTCTTATAGATAAATTATTATGAAAAAAAACGAGTACTAATTAAATTTCAATACGTGCAATTACTTGTAAGTTCTATGTAGTCATCAGCTATGTGTTTCGTATTTGTAACGTATGTTTGAATTTAGAACATTTGAATTTATAACTCGTCTTATATTACAAATAATTTTTCTCTATATACATAATCTATAATGAAACAGTACTAGTGTCGGGGGCATATCCTAATAATTTTAGAACCACCAAATTAATCCAACAGAAAAATCTTCTAGAACAGTCATCACTATTGTGTACCACTAGTTTGTATGACTAGCTAGTAATACTAGGTCGCTATCTGGAGCCAGGCTAATTACCAGATCTGTCAATACTCAACCTTAAGCCTTTCGACAAACTCAACCTTAAGCCTATTGGCTTCCCTTGATGGCAGCAATTGTCATTGATGTTGATATTCTATGTTTGATAACAGGATCAACCAGAAATATATATTCTGATGTTTAACAGATTAATTAAACCCGAGAGCTCCTATTGCTTTCATAACCATAATCATATTACGGAAATTAAAAGCAGATGTGACAGAAAATTAGATCCTTAAAGCAACAGAAAATCATACCAAGAAAGATCGGCGTATCTAAAAATATTTATAAAGTTGCAAAAGTACTGCATATTTTATCAAATATCCAACATGTTATGTTGCAATACTAACACTGTTAACACGAAAAAAGAAATTATCCTCAACATAAAAAGAGTACTTGCAGACTACCATATTACAACGAATTTTAGGAATTGTATAATGAAAAACATGAGTGTTGTTTAGGGTACAAGATTTTTTATTTTTATTTTTTTAAAGCCAGGTTGGCATCTACAAGGCTTCAGATTAGGATAAAGATATAAAGATATAATTAATTAATTAATTAATTGGATCGAAATTCATATTGTCGTGCGGTCGTAATCGTTGACACGGTATTTTTGCGTTGCCGTTGGTAGACCGCAGAGCGTTGGTGTACGGTTTCTTTTCCCAGAAAGCGTCAAGGTCAAAACGGAGACTAGTCCTTGTTTGGCCTTCTGGATTGATTGTGTGCGTGTTTTTTCTTTTTCAAATGATTCTCTCACGTTCTTTTTATTTTTGGAACCCAAAAGATGTAGAATTATTTGGGAGCTTCATGCTAATGTCCTTTTCTCCTTTGGCTGCTTCTCTCATTCTTCTGCAACTCATCGATCGATGTGCCATTTATTCGTAATTCTTTTCATTGCAACCACGACTAGAATTCTAGAGCTACCAAAATCGTGTCTCAAACCACCCAACTTGCCAAAGCTAGCCCTTGGATTCATATTCAAATTATTATTTTTTGTTTTGGTTTCATCTTGACTAATATTATTAATAATTAAAAAAGCGATAACATACTAAACTTACACACACTGCCCAAATATTAGGACTCAAACCCATAATCTTTTCTGAAGATGAACAATTGCTCCAAACTACTATACTAATAGTTCTTTGCAATTCAAAACATAGATATATCTTTTCATAAAATTTAGTTCTTCAAATATTTCAACGAAGTGTTCCTGTAAGTTAAATTGTGTGATGATATCTCTCATACGATAAATTAGAAAAAATATCCACGATTGACTTGTCTCTCTTACTTTTATCAACACAGTGTTTAGTTGTCAATTTATATATATGATCAAATGACTAAGATAGGTAATAATTACTACTCTTATTTAATGACCTTGTTAGAGAACAAATTATTATTATTATTTTCAGTGTTTTTTCAACTCTCTCACGTCGATGGGTCATGGTCTTACAATATTAGTCCCATGCATATCACATGTCCCACCTTTTGAGTCACAAAGATTTGCAGGTTAATTACCGAGTAGCTATTGGACCAGTGGAAGATGTTTGGGAAAAGCTTTCAAATAGGATTATTAATGTAGGATTGTTGTCAAATAGGGTTATATAATACTTTATTTATGTCATATTAAGATTATATAATAAGATATTATCGACACTGTATCGAGATAATAAACTTATTTGAGAACAATGCTACAATAAAAACTCTATTTGACACATTTTCCCAACATGTTTCACATTTCAAATCCTCCAACCCTAAAATAAAATAAAATAAAAACATCAAATAGTACTAGAGCCTATTGTCTCAATTTTTGGGTACTCCTTTTAGTCATGTTTTTCGGAAAACTGATGATGTGATTCATAGACTAACTTGTTTTGCCTTAATTCTTGATAATGCATCATCTTGATTTTAAAACCCGCGTGATATCATAAGCATGCGGTGATTGCTTTGTAATATATTCTTTATCAATTAAACACAGTTTTTTTCTCTTCAAAACTTCGATTGTATGTTGTAAAATTGTAATGTTTTTCTCATTAGATCTTTTGATTTGGGGTCATTACACAGATCCAACAAATTTTGAAGTTTCTATTTTAAGTTTCTTAGCCGCCTTCAGCACTTCTATTACGCCATGAGTACTTTACGCTTTGGAAATCTATCCTAGAGCGTTACTGTCAATGCCAGCCATTACAACAAGAACAAAAACTTATTCCCTTGAAAACAAAAATGTGATCAATCAACCCAAAAAAAGGTGATCAAATTCTGATTAAAATTTAATTTGATTCAATCAAAATCAAATCCTCTATGTCCATATGAAAACGAACATAACCAAGGAACTGATTAATATATAAACTAAATTTTCAATATACAACACAATCATATCATGCACCCTCCATCATATCGTCATCCTCCAAAATCACACTCAACCTTGTCACAAAGCCACCACCTCCTCCATTACCACTGCCATGACTGTGCCGCCCGCGGCCTCTCCCTCTCCTTTTCCTCACAACTTCTCGACGTCCAGTGACGCTCGGGCTGCCACCATAACTGCCCATGGCCACCATCCGGCTAGGCTCATCCTTCTTCTTAATAGTAAACACAACTTGATTGACTCTTTTACGTCCACACCCAAAACATCGCTTCCTCCGCCTCGTATTTCCAAGTGCCAAGCTTGCCCTAACAGCCAAAGCAGCCATCTGCTCGGCTCGAAGCGGCCTGCTCAGCCAGCTCAACGGCAACACAAAATAAAGCTGACCGAGCTGAAGCTCTTCGTCCCCATTCACGGCCCTAACAAAGCCTCCAAAATCCATGTCGTCCGAGTCGCATATGAAGCACGTGGGACTCTTTTGAAGCACGTGCGAGACCTTAACTGGGTTTGAGAATTCTTGAAGCTGCCCGTCCTGGAGAATCACCTTGGCTGTGACAACAGACACAGAGGCTGAGTCGCATGAGCTGCAAATGCCCATTAGTTAATGGTTTCATTTTGGCTGAGGACTTTGGAGGGGTTAATTAAAGGATGATTTACGCGTTTGTTTTGTTGATTTAATCGAATAATTAATTGCTTAATTAACGATGAAGTGATGGAACATGTATTTTAATGTATTTTTCTTAACTTTTGTTACAACTTGGAATCGGTCGCCGTTTTCTTGTTTGGATTTGGCATTTTGGTGTAATTTAATTGTGATCATAACTAAAACATGTTTCAATTGGTTCAGAGAAGTGACTTAATAAGAAAATTGATGAGTGATATGAATTATTTGTAGCACACTAGAAGTGTCTACTAATTGGGATTTTAGCTACAACTGCAAGATGTGCACTGCCATGAGAAATTATAGAATACTACGATAATATGGTTATGTAGTACATCTTGTATACGTGTTATAATATGAGTGAATGACTGAGTTTATTTTTTCCCATTTTAAGGAATAATGTCAATAAATATCCATTTATATTATAACATGTGTACAATATGTATCATGTGCTAGTACTACTGTAATATTTTCTATAATCAGAAACCTGAAAGTACAAACTCCAATTTCTGTGTTTGAAAGAGAAAAAGTAAGGGCAACATTGTTAAAGGGATCATTCAGTTTACGATAAGATCCGAATCATTTAGTTTGCAACTTTCTCTTAAAAGGGATCCTTTGTGGTAAAAGTTTAAAAGAGAATAGGTATACAATTGTCATTTCATAAATACAGAAATGAATTTGAATATAAAAAATGAATATGAACATCAAATCAATGGTTAAACAACTTCAAATTTGACTAACTTTTACTTAAATGACATTGGACTGTTCAAAAATAGACAATTCTGCCATAATACTATTTGGGGATGGTGGGTGGTGTGCCCAAACCGTGTAAATGTAAATGTGAGAGTGAGGCTGACATATCGTCCAAGGAATAAGCCCAAGGACATAATGTTTCTTTCAAAAGCTTGGGGTATAAAGAGGGCCATAATGCGTCTTTCTTGAAAAGAACAAAAAACATTTGGAAGTACTTCCTCTCTCCCTCAAGCATAATTCAAAAAGCATTTTTAAAAAAAATCTATTAAATATTGTTGGAAGCGTTTTTGGTTTTGGTTTTCTGAAACTGTTTCTAACAACTCTAAAATAGTTTCAAATAGACCCTTAATTATGCGAAGGTTTGGAGGTGGTCATAAGTTCAAATTCAGAAAGTCTTTGTATCAAAAAATAAATAAAATAAAACTAACTTAGTTGTATGTTGAAAATATTTGTGTAACTACCTAATATATTCTGACTCATCAAATTGAGATCATGTTTTTTCTTCTAATATTAACAAGATGAATTTTTTAAATTACTCTAATTTACACGGGGAGAAAAATTCGTATTCGGAAGCAAATGGGTGAGCATACTACCTTCATCAACTAACTGTAACCCTAAATCTACAATAGAGATCACAATTTGTCATCGGTTAATCAAGTTCAATATGTACAAAAGGAACCTTTATCCCTACATTTTCAATTTTTACAAACATAAAGTTGCAAGTAAAGTGTACTACAATTTATTAACATTACAGGATCATGGAGTACCTTTTATCCAACATCTTCTGAAATCTACAGTTCCATCAAACTACACTAGACCCACATACCCCACTCATCAGGCTCGCGACATTAACGACCCAATCACCCCAGCAATCAGAGTAGTTGGATCACCCAACACAGCTGATATCACAAATTGCACAGCCAATCCGGCTATCTCACAGCACTTCTTCACTTTACCTTTGCTCTTATGATGATGAGTTTGGAGCGTATTTTTAAGGCTAGGAATTCTAGTCATCTCCAATCTCCTAGTGGTATTTTTATTCCCATGTGACCCCAAAAACTCATGCCAAGTCTCCACAAGCATTTCCTTAACACATGCCACATGCAAATTATACTTCTTACATTTTGATCTATAACTCCAACTACGCCCTTTACGCCCACACCTATGACAAGAGCTGCTCACTTTCCGATACAGATAGAGCTTGACCTCCCCGTCGTCGAGCACCATGGGGAGCTTGGCGCAACACGGGTGAAGGTCGAACCCACAGGATGTGCAGTGGTACGTGAATCCGGTAATATCTTTCTCACATGCATTGCAATAGCGAGGGTTGTTCCCCGGTGGCCTCGAGAAGAACTGGAAAGAGCACTTGGTGTAGAAAGGGTGGAAGATAGAAGGGGAAGGTATGGCACAATGCATGTGGAGATCGAAATCGCACATGGCGCACTTGTAGCGCGACCCTATGCCTACCTCCTTGCATCCGTCACACTTGAATGGGATTTCTGTGTACTCAAACTTGAGCTTGTGTTGGGGGTGGCTGAAGTGGGATATCTCATTGTATTTCATGGCTTTTGGATAGCTATAAGCTGAATTTTTTTGACTTGTAATAAAGAAATTAAGCCGTTACGGGAAATATATAAAGGGAGAGGGTGTTCAATTGTGATTGTGTGTAAATTAATATTTATGTTAGCTTGTCATTGAAGCAATTGGAGGGAATTATGCTTTGGGATGGTGGGAGTTTTTGAGTGTGCATGAGAATCACCGAGTTTAGAGGCCAAAGGACAGACATAAGGAACATGTTTTAGGTCTTGTCAAATGAGAATATATATACGAATTTTTCACTTTATATGATATGTTTTTGTCCTCTCCTCTAGTAAATTACGTATACAAAATTCTAAAGGGAAGTGCCTAAAAGTGAAAAGTGGAAAATGAAAGGAAAATAAATATATTATTCAGTTAATTATCGTCTTTTATGTGTTAAGAATATTTTAGGTGTGTTAGAAAGGATTAAGGAAAGATTAAGAATCAAGGACTTCTCATAAACTTTAGAATTTCGTAAAATAGAACGAATTTGGCATCTAAAAAGCAGTTCAAAATCCAGGTGATGATATCCTAAGCCAAAACTTTTTATAATTTTTTTGTTCTTCTTTCAATCTAGCTAGAATTATATTCAAAGCACAACCATTTAATGGATTGTTTTGAAGCTTAAAAGATCGATCCCACACACCACGAAAGATAACAAAGGAATTAAATAATTAATTACTCAGCATTAAAAAATAATAATAATTAAAATTACTTGGTATATTTTTCTTCCAAGAAAGATTGCATGACGTGGGGGAACCAATTCCCTCTCTTAGATATCTTTACTTTTCACCTCACAAGTCTCAATTGCTTGTATTTGAGAATTGCTTGGCATGCATGTTATCCATTTGTATCTTCAACTACCTACCTGTACCTTGGGCAAGCAAGGTGGCTATGACCCCATGATTGTCCATAAAGAACTGATTCTCAATCAATCCATCAAATAAAATTAAAAATGAATTTTTAGGATATATTTTGCAAGCCATCATCAGCACCATCATCAGTTATATACTGACAATTGCATGCACCAAATGAGTTCAATGACTAAAGAGCCCATGAATTTCATGGTGTCAAAATGTGATTGGTTGGTTGGTTGGTGTGGGTTGGTTTACTGCACCCATCCAGTCATAGCACTGAAAATTGACTAACATGATCAAGAATTGGAATCAAATCACTCTGGTTAACCAATAATTTGATGGTATAGTTAGCTTTTTCTTCTTCTTTTCTTATTGTACTTTTGTTTTTATTTATTTTGGTAAGAATGAAACATCTGGAATATTCCATATATATAAGTGCGGCTGCAGTAGTCTATGTCGTAATTGTTTAGCCATATACATATATCCAGTGGCTTGAAGTGTTGTACTTGCAAGGGAACAATGAATATGAATGAGATTCTTTCTTGTGTTCTTCTCATCTTTAACGTCCATGTCGTGATACATCCATCTTCCCTCTTTTGGTACACTAATAACATGCTTACTTATCAGAAATGAGTATCAGAATTATTTCAATTCTTGCTTGTGGTGTATTTACTATTACTGAATCTTCCCGTGCATTCACTAACACATAAGAAATCAAAGCATCATTCGGTCTCTGTGTTAAAATTCGTAGTTAATTCAATTCCTTAATTCTCCTATTCCTAAGTTATCTGATTCATGACTTCCTTCATCCCCAATAAGTAAACATGTAAATGATGGACATTTTTTCAATTTTTTTTACATATGTTTTTCAATCTGAAAAATCTTTTCTTCAACAAAACCCACCTGGAAGCCCATGTAATTGTTCAATTGTTCAATGGGCCTCTTTGAGCAATATGTATGATGGGCCTTTGACACTGCCCACATATTTCTTCTACTTCTGCTTCTCCACTCTCTGTGTCCTCTCTGGTTTTTATGGCTTTTCAAATGCTCAAACGCAATCTTTTCCCAGCAACAAAACCCAGGCCCCTCTCCGTCTCCCACTTCTCCTCCTCCTCACCGTCCGATCAAACTCCATCTCAGACCAACCCCCTAATCTCAGACGTCGTCTCCATCCTAACCAACCTCCGCTCCAAGACTCGCTGGAGCTACCTCCGCTCCCTCTACCCCAACGGCTTCGACTCAAATAACTTTTCCCAGATTGCCCTCCACATAAAAAACAATCCCCGTCTTGCCCTCCGCTTCTTCCTCTGGACCCAGCACAAGTCCCTCTGCAACCACAACCTCCAATCCCACTCCACCATCATCCACATCCTCGCTCGGGGCCGCCTGAGGTCCCAAGCTTACGACCTTATTCGAACCGCCATTCGGGTCTCTGAGTCTGAGAGTATTGGAAGCCATGAATCTGAGCCTTTGAAAGTGTTTGAGAGTCTCGTGAAGACCTACAGGCAATGTGACTCGGCACCTTTTGTGTTTGATTTGCTGATCAAAGCTTATTTGGAGTCAAAGAAAATCGACCCCGCAATCCAGATAGTGAGAATGTTGTTATCTCGCGGGATTAGCCCGGGATTGAGCACCTGCAACGCTTTGATTCGGCTTCTTTCGCAGCGTCGAGGTGCGTATGCTGGTTATGAGACATATAGGGAGATATTTGGATTGGATTGTGAAGTTTTAGAGCATAATGTGAAAAGGGTTGCTAGGATTAGCCCCAGTGTGGAAACTTTCAATGCATTGATGTTGGGTTTTTATCAGGATGGTCTGGTGGAGAAGGTGAAGGAGATTTGGGACCAAATGGCGGATTTGAATTGCTGTCCTAATGGTTATAGTTATAGTATTTTGATGGCAGCTTATTGTGAGCAAGAGAAAATGAATGAAGCAGAGGAGGTGTGGGAAGAAATGAGAGCTAAGGGCCTGGAACCTGATGTTGTTGCTTACAACACTATGATTGGTGGGTTTTGCAGAGTTGGAGAGATTGAAATGGCTGAAGAGTTTTCCAAAGAAATGGGGTTGAGTGGAATAGAGAGTACCGATGCCACTTATGAGCATCTTATTACTGGGTACTGTAAAATGGGAAACCTTGATGCAGCAATGCTCTTGTATAAGGATATGCTTAGGAAAGATTTTAGGCCTGAGGGTTCAACAATGGATTCGTTGATTCGAGGGCTGTGCGATGAAAGTCGGGTTTTAGAAGCCTTCGAGGTTATGAGAGGTGCAGTGGTACATTTTGGTTTTTGTCCAACAGAGAAGAGTTATGAGTTTCTGATAAGAGGGTTGTGTGAGGAAGGGAAGTTGGAAGAAGCACTTAAGCTTCAGGCTGAGATGGTGGGAAAAGGGTTTAAACCCAATTCTGAGATCTATAGTGCATTTATCAGTGGCTATATGAAACAAGGAAACAAGGAAGTAGCAGAAAGGTTAAGGAATGAAATGTTGGATACACGGAATGGGAATTAGCTTATTTTTGTTTGTCAAATGAATGAGCCCCACTCTGGAAATTAGACGACTTGCCGTTGTCCCTTCTGATATCTGAGTTGCTGCACCTTTTACCAGCGCGGTTCAGAACAACATTGAAACTTGAAGTTTGTTCTTTTGAACTTGGGCAGACGACCTGAAAGTGGCATCTTAGATTTATGTTTCATATGTAGTTAAGTAAGGTGGTTTGTCCAATGTCCATGTGCAAGCACAAACCACTTTTTATACAGGCACAGTTCAAAACATATAGAAAGTACACTGCCGAAGTTGTACCCAGCAAGATGGATGTGGAGTGAGACAAACAAGGGGAGGTTTGCAGTGAATCTGTGTTCGGACGATGACCAACAGCAGAAGATTTCAATGAAGGAAAGATATTGCCTAGAGGCAATGGATCTCGCCTTGAAGGGTTTCCACAGATTCTATCCCCTCAAGAGCCTGGGTCGCAACTTTAAGCTATGTGTGGGAGGCACCCTGCCTCTTGTCAAGAACCTAAGAATGGCCACATTTATTCCAAAAAATGTGCTTTCTCTCAGATGTCTTGTAGTTTGCTAGAGTGATAATGGGAAGTATTGACAGTGAAACCAGGATCCTAATGAATCCTCCAAACTATCTTATTAGATAAAGAGTTGCAAAAGTTATATCTAGTCGAGCAAGATCCTAAGGATTGCCATAGATACAGCAGTGTAGATGTAGAACACAACACCCAAAGACATGAAGAGAAGATCCTAAGACATGAACTCAACACCCAAAGACAAGAAGGATTGCCATAGATACAGCAAAACTTAAAGTTAGTGGAAAAGCAAAGGCAGGTCAGTTGGATTGGATCCCTATTGCGCTAGATCTGTTGCTCATACGCAGATGCAGATGGGTTCAATTGTGGGTGTGTGGAGTTTGGTTCAGTTAACAATATCAACTACACTTGAGCTCCTTTGTATACTTGTAATCTATGATTTGAAGCAATATAAACCCTTTTTCGTGCCAGAACAGAAGCATATAACATGTACTGGGCACACGCGATGAAGTAAAGCACTATTGAATTGTAAACTATCAATCTGTATGGCATGTATTCAGCTTTTAACAAGCTTTATACAATGACCACCTCTCATTATCATAAATCCATTAGTTATTTTATGTTTCCAAGTAGTCAGAAATGTTCAAGGCTTTGCTTTTGCAGTGAAAATGATTTGATCATCAAAGGGCGGAACTTTCATCAAGGAATAAAACTTCATTCATGATTTACAATTGCTGATGTACAAGCCTATGATTTTGAATAATATTGAATACCTTCATATGTATCACAAATTTCTGCAGAAGTCGATGATGAGCTTATATTCATATGAGAATCATAAGGACGGAAGTAACCAAAGATTGAACAGAGATGAGGCCAAAGACAGAAACCAGGACATGAAAGCCATAGCAGCAGATATTTTATACCGGTTGCAAAACTTTGGAGGGTAATACAGACCGTTCGCATGGAGCAGGACGTCCACGACGCTCGCTGTTGAGCATGCTGCAGCTAGAGTGAGAATTGATAATACCTGTTGAGAAAAATGTTGAATCTATCACACATAGTTGTTGGCATGAGTGAGTGTACCTCTATCAGAATTGTGCTTATTGCTTACCCAATCTCCAACAACAATGATCAGCAGAATTCCGGGCTGTCGAAGAGGACATTTGACAAGAACAGAGTAGCCATCCACCATTGCCAATGTGAAACTCCATGGTATAACCAGACCCATGATTGTTACCAGGTAGCTGCAATATAAAAATGGAAGAAGATTAAATGTTGTGCACTGAATTATTCAAGATTGAGAGAAAACACAGGATTATAAGAGGGAAACTATTCATTGATTTACTGGGTTTCTATTTTTCTGGATTGTAAAACATTTGCCCATCAGACAAATTTAATATTCGCCAAACGAAATTATTTGTATATGGACACAGAGCTGCTTGATATCATAGCAGTGATCCCAAATTCCAATGAATGCATTTCCCTACAGAGTTTGCTAAAGTGTAACCAAAGATTGATCAAATTCAGAATCAGGATCAGGAAAAATACGGGATCTTAAAATTGAGTGAGAAGGTAACCAATCTATAAGCAACTTCCATTTTACATTTATCATTCATGAAACAAAATCAATCAATCAATCAAATAATGCAACTATTTTTGGTTCCACCAGTTCCAACCAAATTCTGAATCTAAAAGTCCAAAGAGGAGAGACCCTAAAACGAGTAAACATGAAACAATTAAAAGCTTACCAGAAAGCAGTGTAGCTGTAGAACTCAACCCCCAGAGACATGAAGAGAAGGGAAGCAGAGGAAAAGATGGCCTGACCCAATCTCAAAGAGAAGCTGGCACTGGTCCCTACAGAACCAGGTACCTCATCCATGGACTTGTTGCATGTCTACCTTGTGAAGGTTCATCTTAGCCCTTCAATTCTCAACCATTCCAACCACAAACTTGTTATCAAGATCAATTTCTTTGAATGATGATGAAAACAACTATATGATCTGTGACAGATCAAACCCAACAATTTCTCTAGGCCCCCTTTTCTCTTTTCTCTATGTGAGTATCTAAATTCTCGAAAAAGTCAAAAACGGGAAAGAAAAAAAAAGGGAAAAAAAAAAATCAAAGCTTTAGAAAATGTTGGCCTTGATCTCCATTGGGCGCACACAGTAGTGTATGGTGTATGGGCAAATTTTCAGGAGGAGAGTTTGGATTTGTTATTAAATGGTGATTGAATAATTATGGTGTTGCTTTAATTATGTTGGACTTTGACACTTGTCCTCACTTTTTCTCTGGTGGCAGGGCATAGTCGGATGGAGAGACAATTGAGGCTAGAATTGTAGAGTCAGCTGTAAGCTGCTTTTTCACTCTGGAGGTTCACGAGGTGGAGAGGAGAAGCTGATTCTAATACGTGTTTGTATGAAAGGTTTTGAATTTGAATTTTAGCATTTATATAGCATATGTGAATTTAGTATATTATCGTTTATCTTAATAAGAAAGGTCTTTAAAAAAAATTGCGTTTGTATAAAGGCATTTGTAAGCCAGACGACTTTACTATCATGTATGAAGTGTATAAACTAATTACAATTATAGTGTGTTTACTAATCAGGAATTAGAATTCTTATCAGGAATTGAATTTCACATATGGAGAATTCTTGTGTTTACTTTATATCAAAGAATTAAAAAGTAAGTGGGGCTTACACAAAATTAGGAATTGAATTCCTAATTTTGGAGGAATTCAATTCTTGGGTGAGAAGTGATATTTTAATTCCATAAGAATTAATCCATTAGGAATTCATATTTTTTACCCATTATATCCTCACACAATTTTTAAAATTCTAAATTTGTCAACTACTTTAACCTAAGAACATTTTAGTAATTAGTACCACTTATACCCAAATTTCATATGATTTAGTAAATAACTTCAATAGGTATCCGAAATCTAATTCTTCTCAATCCAACTCCTCCTCAATTCAATTCCTCTTAATTCAATTACAAATTAATAAACATGCCATTAATTGAATTGTTTTCCCATTAAATAGAAATTCTTACTCAAGATATACACAAAGAGGTTTTGAAATAGTTTAGTAGATGCTTGAATGCGGTGTTGAGAAAGCCATCAAAATTCTTTGTTTCCTAAAAGCTGTTCATGATATATCGATAGTCAAAACTGGCTGCCATCTAATACTTTTGTCAAGAAAACTGGCTGTCTCAAATAGCAGTGTTAGAATCAACCGTCGACATGTGTATCATGATGATTGTGAGTCATAGCGTGTATGAGTTTTTCAATAAATTAAAGACTTACAATCATTAATAAGCGCATACACGTGGTAGCATAATTTTAGAGAGCTGATTTTCTCTTCTTTTTTTTTCTCCACTTACACTCATTTTTGCTTTTTAATATTTTTTAATTAATTTTTTTCTTTTTCTTTTCTTTTTCTTTTTTATTCTACTATTGCCATACATTAATTTCTTTTTACTTCACTTTTATGTTATTTTTTGGCTCAAATGTCAAAATGGTCTTTATGTTTTATCACGTTGGCCAATTTCCATGTGTTTTCAATTTGGCCAATTTGATCCTTGTGTTTAAGACTTTTAGTCAATTTGGTCTGTTCCGTTAAAGTTGCCGCTAAATGAACATGAGAATCTTTTTTCATTTTAGTTTGAAAACTTATAAAGCTTTTTGAAGTTAATAAAAAGTTGAATTAATTTAAAAATACATTAAAAGTTCAATTAAACAAAAATATATCATTAGAAAAAAGAAAAAAACTTGAAAATAAAAATAAAAGTAAGGCGTAGTCTAGTTGGGAAGGAGATGAGCTGCAATGAATTGCTGAGCTAGGACAACCTGCACGTGATCCATACCAATCCTACACTCCCTTCTTCTATTGTTTCTTCGTAACTCCTTGGAAATCACAAAGAAGATACCCTGTCGCCGCTTATAATTAGCACCTTCACTGATAAAAGTGAGATAGAAAATATGGATTTGTTTGGAATTAAAGATCTTCAATTTAGGCTTGAGACCTTTCAGCTTGGTGCACAACCTGAACATAGGTGGGCTAAAGCCCTCCACTGGAGTACTCTAATCTAACCCTACCTCGCCACGCTCGCTTGAGCCTGCCGACACAATAAGAGAATGAGGAAGCTAATCTGCTTGCTTGTGCAGGCAAGGACCGTTGGGATAGCGTGCGTCAGAGAATAGGACCAAACCAAATCACCTGGATTTGTGATCGCTGGAGGAGTGGGAAGGACCATTGTGGAGTGGTAAGACTGCAGGTTTTTTTTTAATTATATATATTTGATGTGGGTGGATTGGAGTTGGGGAGGTAAGTGTGGCTTGGAGAGTTGGGGCCTTTGGGTGTCGCTGGGGAAAGTGGTTCGGGGTAGAGATTGATAGGGTTGCTAAGTTGTTCCCACTTCTACAATCGTTGCAGCTCCTCCCCTTCATAACTACGCCATTCTTATCTTTTTTCCTAATGTTTAATTTGACCTTTTATTAACTTCATAAAGCATTATAGGTTTTCTCTATAAAAATATATATATATATTATCATGTTCATTTAACGGTATAAAGAAAAATAAATAATATAAAAGTATAAAGATAAAGAAAATGGAGTGTAAGTTGGAAAATTAAGTATAAAGAAAAAGAAATAATATAAAAATGAAGTAAAAAGGAAATTAATGCTGGATAAGGTTTGAATAGGAAAGAGGAAGAACAAAAAAATAAAAACAAAAAAATAAAAACAAAATATTAAAAAATAAAAAGGAGTGTAAGTTGAGAAAAAAATATTAAAGACTAAAGCGGGTGAGTAGCAAAAAGAAAAGGAATATAGGAGGATGGATGCGGACAGAAACAACTTTTACCGATTCACATTCACGATTCACCATATAAAGCCCCAATCAATATGCTGCTTCATTAATATGTTTCGTTTTTTTGTTGATCTTTTTGTCAAAAGAAGTGGGGGCAACGTGACGGTGGGGCTGTTGAGTCGGCTTTCTCTGGGGCCAAGCACTCTGCAGATTAGACATGAAACAATTGAAAATGTTGGTCAACAAGCTAAATAATACACTAGATGACCAGAAGAGCAAGCTGAACCATTGCTTTAGGAGGGGTTATGGATTTACCACGTGTCATAACCTCAGTTGGCCCAAAGATTATAATGGGAATTTCAGGTGGTGAGACTTGGCAATTTCCCACCATGGTTTTGGGAGGTGAATTTCTTGCATTGTGACTTGTGGGAATGATGTTCGAAGATGCAAAGTTATTTATTCTCTGATTTTGATGCTAATGTTGCATTCATATTTGACACAATTTGTAGTTAACTTGTAACGTGAATATTTTATGTGGTTAGATAGTGATGGAAATCGACATGGTTAGTTGCCTAAAATCAGAATAAGAAAATAACATTATAAATAATTAAGAGCTTCTTTGACGGTGTTTTAGAGTAAATAAAAGCGCTTTTAGATAACCTATTAAGCTATGAACTAGGGTAGGGATGGAGGAACCACATCTCTTCGGTATTGCAACTGGAACCCAACTTCCATTACACTGAAATGGCATCCTGGAATCATTCAAACATCTGGCCTGCCAAGAATTGCTCATGTCAGCTCCATGATTGTGCATGGTCACTAGAATTGGTTCTTGCTTTTGATGATTTATATTACTTTTTGTTAGCTGGCCTTCTGGCTTGTTTGGCCTCTGCCTTCATAAAAATCATTCATATACCCTAAAAATATTAATAATACCACAGATAATGAGCAGATTTGGGCTTAACCCTTGTTTCTGCTTTGCTGTTTCTATCAATGGGCCTTTTCAGCCCCTTTTTTGGATAATAAAATTATTCACATATCCCCCGGAAAAAAAACACACACACACACACAGAGATGATGAGCAGATTTGAACTTCAAGTGTGATGCATACATATAAATTATGATGGTAGGGTATGTCACCCTCGCATTAAAATCGAGTGTCTTATGGTACCAATACTAAGACAAAAAGTGCATTTAATGCGACGCTATTGCCTACCAAACCATAATGAACTCATTAAAATGAACAGAAGTCATCTCTTATCCAAAAATATGAAGGCCTATAGCATCATAACACCCTAATGCAAGGTCATACATTTTTCCAAGAAAGTCAAAAATAAACTAAATAGAAGCTCTAAATAACTCTTCTTCATCTGAAGTGAACTCCTCTGCTCCCAGAGACTTGCTGCACAATCAAATAAAATATGAGGGATCAATTGCAGATATTGATTATTATTAGAATGTTGAAGATTCAAATCATATAAGTTACTTTGTCATCCAGGAAACCACAAGATTCAAATGGTATCATCGTTAAACCATGAATAATCAGAAGCTAGTGAGATAATAGCTTTTAAGTAGACACTCACATAACCACCACTCTTGACTCAAACATAACCTTACATTTATGGAGAACTAGTCTAGAGACAGGCATCACCAGAATGGTATTCAATCTTCAGCCATAAAATGCAACTTCCAACATCGAGAAAAGGTAGAGCGAAAGAAGTCACAGTGGATCAAGAGATGCTAGAATCTAAGATATACAGCTATTGTCTATGTAAGTGATTCAAAATAATCATGTCCCAAAAGAATCTAATGCAATGAAAACTGCCTAATTCATTATATAATCACACATTGTCCTCCCAACAAAACTCAAATTCTAAAATCCTCGGGTTACCTACCTTACTTCAATCCTTTCCATTGGAATCTGTATATAATCTTTTAGTGCCAATGCAAGCTGCAAAATTTGGCTTCCTACTCTTCTTATTAAATCATGGACTTGATAAATATTAACGCATACTCAAAAAACCAAAGCAAAGCAAAGACAACTAAAAAAACTCACAAAAGCTAAGTAATAGAAAGCCATAAACCGATCTGGATAAAAAAGGATTCATGAGTTTCTTTGTTTAAGATGCAGTTCACACATAGGGGCGAACCATTCAGCAAGTCTCAACTTTACTATGTTGTAAGTCATGCAATGCAATGCATGTGCCAAGTTGCTACTTACAGAAGAACACTATTTTTAAACAATATTGATCCAAAAGTAACTTTTCTTGTTCATACAACCTGCTCTTCACCTAGGGGACATTGTTGACGCCATTGATCTCTAACTTCACTATGCCATAAATCTCTCTCCTAATAGAGTTTCTTTATAACTAGATCAGCACATGCCACTAATAGCATGGTATAGTAGCGATCAGTGGCGTCAAAATTAAAACAAACAAAAAAGAGAAGATTATATTGTTTTTAATAGTGTAGAGGTTTCCAGATGATACTAGCAATTCCAACCAACACTCACCGCTATCAGACATATCAAAGCCAACTACAAATACATCAATTACATAAAGCAATCACTCATCATTCTTGATTTTCTTTCTCTTCTGTTTCAAACATAATGCCAATGAATTCAATCACTTATACACAAACCAGATCAAACCAAAACAAAAAACAAAATAATCTGTCAACCCAAATTCCCCACAAAAAAAAGATACTACTTCTAAATTAAAACAACCTTGTTATGAGTTCTGAATCTCACACCAATATTCAATTCATAAATTTCTAAAAATTAGAAACAAATTGCATAAATTGAAAACCCACCAACAAAATCAATTAACAAAACCGAGAAAATAAGAGCAAGATGGTATCCAAAACTACCTCATATAATGAGATGTGTATCAAAATTCAAGCTTGAGCTCATCCTTTTCACCGCAGAGGAAGTGAAGAACGTAGGGGGCGGCCCGGATCGCAACGACCCAAGCCCCAAACATGGCCACATGGCTTCGCAGCTGCTTCAGAGCCTCTGCCTTGTCTGGCTTCTTCATGAACATTCCCGGAAACATTTTGATTTCTCTGAAGCTCTTTTTCTTCCTACAAAATTTATGCGAAACAGAGCCTGACGTTGAGAAACCTAAAACCCTAGTTGTGTTGCTCTTGCTCCGTGATTTTGTATTTTGGGGTTTGTCGGCTTCAAATCAAAAGGACGAATATAGCGTGCAGCACACGTGCGGCTAGGGGTTCTTTAACTTCGCACGTGTGTGATATCTTTGATAGGAAACCAAGTTAGCTTGTAGAAAACGAATTTACAAAATTTACAAAAATTGATTTTGAATTACATTAAAAAAAAAAAGGGAATTTTGCATAAATACCACTTGAACTTTTAGACATGTACGAGATTACCACCTAAACTTTTAATTTTCATTATTAACCACCTAAACTTTATAAAGTGTAGCAATTTACTATTCATGCGTAGGTGGTGATGAAGATGAAAACATATCTTGATTCTGATTATATGTTTATGTACACATACCAACTATTGGCATTCACTCGAAAACCCTTGTGGATGTGGGATTGTAGACAAAGAGTCTTGGGAGAAGGGGCTGGGGAAGACGTTGATTGCCTTCCATTTTTTTTTCTTTTTAGTTTTGTAGTTTTAACAATTAAAATTAAATTTTAATTAAACAGTGAATCACGTGCCTAACATGTAACATTTAGACGAAAAATTAGATGAAAATGGATGAAAACTAACAACATGAGCTAAATTGACCATTTAAACTAGTCTAAGGGCTAAATTGGTTGAAAAAATAATTTAGGGTGCTAAGTTCGACAGTCGAAATAGTTCATGGGGGCATTCGGCAGTTTACTCTAAAAAATATCACATGTTCAACATGTGACTTTATTTAAAGTAAATTTTAACGTAGTTATAATAGGAGGTAAATGACTACACTTTGCAAAAAGTTCATGTGGTTAATAGCAAAAATTGAAATTTTATAGGGTAATCGCACACATAGCTAAAAGTTTAGGTAATATTTATGCAAATTTCTTTTTTTTTTTTTTGTTTCCTTTTTTTTTTTTATATAAATCAAATCGATTTTTAATACCTTCCTCATAAAGTAATCCCAAGTTATAAACGAATTACAAATTTATAAATAAACCCAATCTTAGACATGTGTTTATAAAAAAACCCAAACACTATTTAAACATAGAAACACACCCAAAATCAACCCCAAAGTCAACAATTATATATTTTTTGGGTGTATTTATAAATGGGTTTTGAGTGTGTGTAATGATGGATTTTGGGTGTGTTTATAAAGTGTTTTGGGTGTTGGGTTTTTTTATAATTTTAGCTCCCATTTTGGGTGTTTTAGTGAAACTCCCTTTAATATACTACACAAAAGAAATAACAGATAATTACACTAAAGCCACATAAGAGCAGGAAGAAGGGTGACGAGAGACATTTTTTTTTATTATAAAAAAATTATATTTTTCTTCGTTGATTTTGGGTAAGTAAGGTCATATATAGAAGTTTTTTGTTTTGTTTTTTTTTTTGTTTTTTCTAATACAAAACTAATAGGGAGGGAAGTTTCTCATTCACACACAATTTATGAGAATTCGAACATATAACTGCTAGTCTGCAAATCAATGTCATTTTTCCACCAGACTAGACCCCGATTAGCATATGGAAGTTTTGAAAAAGTAATTGACTTGAATCCCTCATCTTGTTAAAAAGAAAATTTCTATATTATGCAGTGGTTCTACACCAAGGGTGCCTACCCAAATTTTTCACCAAAAAAAAACCTATATGTAAGCAAAGCTTTTCTACCCATCACATGTAATGGTGTGAACCCATGTCTACCCAAACTTAAGAGCAATCCACGTGTTATATGGCCCAACCAAATTTAAAAAAAGAAAAGGGAGGGAAGCAATATAAGTAAGACCAATTCCTCTTGGTGTGCAATAGTCGCAGTCCCAAATCATTATCTTTTGCAGCTTCTTCTTGAGTCTGGGCATTCTCTCTTGGTAGCATTTTCTCATATCTAAGGCCAATCAGTATTCTTCTATTGGTTTTTTCCTAAAATAAATGTATGCATCTTAAGTTTTTTAATAGTTTAATTTAGTTTTAAATTTAAATAGTTTAGTTTTTTGTTGCATTGCATTAATTTGTTTTTTTAGTTTTTTTTTGTTAAGTTTTTACATCTGAGAGTAAATCTCATTACACTCTCCCCGACTAGGTCTATATTTTTATTTTTATGAATGAAATTCACTCGTACTGTCGAGTTTTTAAGGTAAGTTTCGTCAACTGACTTTTGAATCTGGATCCGCCATCGATATTATGTATGAGTAATGGTTGCACCATTGTCCATGACCAGTTTGTGTCGATACCGGTCCAATTACAGGAAAACCCAAACTTCGACAGGTTGCAAGTTTGTAACCATTATGGAACCAATATCATACGAGGTATACCTATACAAAGCAACATCTCTAGATCAAACCACACCCTCCTCGAGCTTTCCCTTCGAGATTTGTTTGGCAACATCATCAGTGTGTATGCTAACATCGTTTCGACTGAAAGCGATGAGTGGTCTGGCCTTTGTGGTTAGAAATGAGGGGGCCGGCACCGATTTCGTCGCTAGTAAGACTACTAGTCTTTCATTAGGGTCTGTTTCGTAGAAGATCGTGGCCTACAGGCTGTTGAATGAGATGTTGAGCTTGTGGTTGGGGCTGAATGTGACGATCTTCATGTCCTACGTGGCGGTGAATTCAGAGGCAGACACGCTAGGAAGGGACAAGGTAGCGAAGTGGAGGTGAAACAGGGATCTACATGATTGACCAGATCATAATTGTTAGGAAGACGCAAAAGAGGATGGTTCCCATTATGAACTTACCAATTGACCCAATCAGGGTTGTCTTCTCGGCAGAAGAAGCAGCTCTCATAATTAGTCTTGATTATTCGGGGAAAAAAAAAAGTCTTGATTACTCTTAATTTATGAGAGAGAAAGGAAGAGAGAGCGGTGTTGGATTTGTTAGCTTACATTATATATACTAATATTCGGTGGCCGTAATGCGAGTCTGAATAGGCCGTGGCAATTTTCCCCGTAGGTAAGGATCATTGCAAGGATTCGATCTAGTGGGTTGGGTATGAAGGACAAAAAATGGATATGGGGAATTTTTTGGGTATGGTGTTCGGGGAGGGGGATGGTATTTTAATCCCCAACCTGAACCCTCCCCATTTAGAGAATATATATATATATATATAAATTTTTTGATGAGATATATATATATATATATATATTATAGTATATATAAATATGCTATTAAAGTGATTATACCGACTAAGTTTTATATTATTATATTATTCTATTATATACTTATATAATTTATACAAATTTTAAGCCACACTACTTATTTATTTAGTTAACTTCCAATACATATATAAACATTCTTATATTATCTTATAAGTGTATATATATATATATACATACACATAGAGATTCCATTGAGGGACACCCCTTGTAGGCCCCACTCTAGATTGTATTTCATTAATCCAAACTGTCTATTTTGTAGATACTCATTCAAAGATCATCTCTACAAAAAATTACTTGAATCCGATATCATTTGACCACTCATTTGAGTTATTGAAATTTTAGTACTTTTTTGAAGCATCGTGTGCATTGATTTTGTAAGACACAACTGGATGTCGAAACGGTTTCCGATTTGTCTAATTTTTTGAAAAGATGATCTATGAATGAAGACCTAAAAAATAGATGGTTTGGATCATTGGGAAAAAAAATTGTAAAATACCCTAAAGGGCGTCCCTCAATAGAAGAGGACTATATATATATTCATTACCTTGCATTAGTACTCTTTTTTTTCAATAAAAAAGTAGTTATATATTGGTTTTTTTTTTCCGTAATGGGGCGACTCGGGAACCCATTCCAACGAAGGTGGGGATGGGAATCCCGATATGAATATTACGGATATGAAGGCGGGGATGGAGGGAAAAAGCTTACGAGGATAGGATGAGAATGGCATACCTACCCCCGATTCGACCCATTACGTTATTTACTTGTTTGACAAGAAAAAAGAAAGTTAAATACTAGGCTTGTTTGTTAAGAAACTTAACTCAACCCTAATAGGAATTCAAAACTTACATAATCTCATACATCAAGTTTATTAGGAAAACTTGCTTTCTAGTCAACAGACTTGAGGCACAAAAAATATACACGAAAGGTTGGAAGAAACAAAAAAAAAAAAATTAATTTGTATATGAAACGTAAAAAACCAAAATTTCTAATTTATTGATAACACATCTTTCACCAAAAAACAAAAAAAAAACGAGAGTGATAACACAATTTTAATATCAAAATAAGTGCAGCCTCTTCATATAAAATAATAATAATTAATTAGCATTAAATAAATACTTAAAATAACATTACAGTAAAGAAGAATTTAATTATAGAGAGCCATTAATAGTTATTTCTCTCTCCTCAGATTTAGGAGCTCTTAGAAGTCTCAATGTTTTAGGAGTTAGATAGGGAGTATGATTGGAGGTGGGTTTTTATTATCTAAGCGTGGTTTAGGGAGTTCATTGTGGATGCTCTTAATGTGAGTCATATGCGAATAAGAGGTTATTGTCCCAAAATTTCTAATTTATTGATAACACATCTTTCAACAACAACAACAAAAAACAGAGTGATAACACAATTTTAATATCAAAATAAGAATAAATTTTAAAAAATCTGAATCCACATTCGACAAAATATAGCATAAATCTTCGCACAAAAAAATAATATTAGAATAGAAGTTGGGGATGAAAGAAGTTGTTTTAAGAAAATGGAATCCAATTCTAAATAGGATTGTTCCTGGTACAAGAGGTCCAATTGGAAGCAACTTCAATGTTCCTTCAACCATGCTTATCCTATCCAATGCTCCACTATATAATACAATACTTAGGAATTATCCGATAAGGCTCACTTGACAGACCCGTTCCTGCCAGTGACCCGGTCCAATTACCCGGCAATAATCCAAACCTGAACAGTTTGAACGAGGCCTGAAACATTCTGGCATTTGTCATGTACGAGGTATATTTATACCAGCCCAACATGTTGAGCTCAAACCTCACCATTCCACGAGCTCTCCCGTCCGAGATTTCCCTGGCCACGACATCACCGACGTACGCGGACACTGTTTCGATTTTGAAACGGAGAGTGGTATTGGCCTTTGTGGTTAAACGCTCTAGCGGATGCGGCACCGGCTTTGTCGCGAGCAAGACTCTGCCTCTTTCGTTGTGGTCCGTTCCGTAGAAGACGGTGGCCTGCAGGCTGTCGTAGGAAATGTTGAGCTTGTGGTTGGGGTTGGACGCAACGAGCGTAACGTCCCACGTGGTGGTGAATTCCGAGGCGGACAAGTTGAGGAGGGACACGGTGGCATATTGGAGATGGAACGTGGGGTCTACAGGATTGATTGCAAGCTCCTTGGCGACGCCGCAGACGACGGTGGCTACAATGCCGACGGTGATAAGGAAGACGATGGCGATGACTAATACCAACGCACAATCGAATCGAGGCTTGTTGTCGTTGTCTCCATAAGCATGAGCAGCATCCATAATCAGTTTTTATTAGTGTAAATTAGTGATGAGAGAGAGAGACAGTGGTGGAGCTAGGATTCTTAGTATGGAGGGGCCAAAATTTCAAAATCACTTCTACTAGGTTTTTAATCTTCATCTGGGAGGGCCATCACTAATCTAATTGCAGTTTTTGTATTACTATATCATATATTTTATAATATATTACAAGAGATTAATATTAATGGGGGGGCCAGGGCCATGGCAGCTGTATGCCACTGGAGAGAGAGATGGGGTAAGCTTACATTATATAATATATTTGGTTTGCCTCTGCGAGTCCTAATGCTATGCAGAATCCAGAGTTTTTCCTGGATTCAAATTCCAACAACTTATACTAAGTCCATCCTAGAGAAATTATAGAAAGGTATCATATCACCATGTCAGTTGGTGACACTCCCACTCAAAAATTGTCATGTGTATAATTTGTTAACGGCAGGATTTACCATTTATTTTTATCCTTAAAAATAAAATTTTAAAAAATTAAAAAGATAACAAAGGAAAATTATGCAGCAACCACCAGGCTGAACGACGAATGCCCTTCCCCCAACTTACTTCCAGTTTACATATTTTATTGCATTTTTTAATTTTGCTTTTTTGTTGCATTTTATGTTTTGTTTACCTCAATGATTAAACTATTTTGTTTTATTTGTACTTTTAAGCTTGTTTTGTTAGAGATTAGTAGTTGCAGCATGACCAATTTAATATTTTTTTTCCATTTATTTTCTCTCAATTCAACACTCATTGTTTTTTTGTTACAGTTCCTGTTTTTGCACTCTCATGAGGTTACATTCATTATCAACAACAAAAAATAAATTATATGATAGAAATATGGAAAAATTAATTATATTTTGAATTAATGCCTTTTTCTAAGGAAAAATAAGTTCGAACGTTGCCTTTGTTTTCTCCATTTTGGCGGTGATCAGAAACCAAAACAGGATCCCACTGCCTTCCAAAACAGGGGAAGCACTGGAGCTCCAAACAAACATGTGAAGATCTTTAGCATTATGTGGATAACTATCCGTTTTAGTAGAATCATTATTCGAAACTTGATGCTGTTGTTGTTGGAAGGAAGTAGTGATATAAAAGTGACTGATTTTAAATGAATTTGTATGGAATGAGTGTAATTATGAGATTTTGTAATCATATTATTGTAAAATTAGATGTTATTTTTAGTCATTCACCTCATCTAGATTAATTGAAATTGAGTTCTTATCTACCACAATAGTAAACTTCCCATCGAGTTTAAACCAAAATTCCGTATATATAATGTAAAACTAATAAATCCAACACTGCTCTCTCTATATAGTCTTACTGTCTCTCTCTCTCTCTCTCTCTCTCTCTAGTCTCTCTAATCATAAATTAACACTGACCAAGACTAATTATGGAAGCTGCTTCTGTGGCCGAAGACAACAACCCTCATCGGGTCCGTTGGTATGAGTTCATAATAGGAGCTATCCTCTTCTGCTTGTACATAATAATTATGATCGTGTTAATCAGCGACACCGCCAGCGACCTCGGAATCAATTCCCCGGAGTTCCACCTCCACTCCGCCACCATGTCCCTTCCCAATGTGTTTGCCTCGAATTCACCATAAGCTAGTTTCAACATATCCAATGTAGATATTAATCTTCCACTATATGATATTTTAAAATAATTTTTATAACATATGTTATTCTTATTCAATAATATGTGAGAATTATTTGTATAATACGTGAATTTTGTGTGTCTTACTGAAAATTTTGTAAAAATTACGTGAATAAAACATTAGAAATACGTACGTACATGTACAATATGACTATTGTATGTTTGCTTTTCAAAAAACATGAGACGTGTATAGAACACGTATGCATTATTGAAAAATATGTACGTACATATATATATTATTTTTCTAAATTATTATCACTATATAAACTCTTTAACCCAATTTAATTAATAAAATCCCCTTTTACATTTTTAGGTAGTCATATGACGAATGTGCCAATTTTGCGTGATCTATTTTAGATCCTATGGTTCGATTGGAAGATCGACCAAAAAAATATATATATATATATATATATATATCAAGGATATAATATATATTAATTTAATAATGTATAAAGTATTTTTGGATATATATATATATGTAAAAGACGATAGTCGCTAGTCTATACTATTTATTAAAGAAAATTTATTTATTTATTTATTTTAAAAAAAAAACATAAACCAGTACGGCCGACCGGCTATAATATTTTTAAAAGCAAATTAAAAAATCGAGTATAGCCGCGCGGCTATACTATTTACTTAGCAAAAACTGAGCAGCTGTGCAGCCCCTAGGCGCCCTATGTAAAACAGTCTAGCCGTGCATATTTTTAAATATCAAAAAGGAGATTAGGCACCACGTGTCAACACAAGTCTTTTAAAAAAAAGAAAAAAAAGCATGGAGTATAGCCGTACTATTTTGTTAAAAAGAGAAGACCCTCTATCTTTAACACCACGTGTCAAAAATAAGTATAGCCGCGCGGCTATACGATTTAATAAAAAATAAAAAAATAAAAAAGGACCCTCATAGTTGCATTAATTTGTATATTATAAATATTAAGTGTGACGTGATTGTCGTTGAGTTCAATCCGAATCACAAGGTCAACATCTCTTACAACAGCCTGCAGGCCACGGTCTTATACGCAATGCAGACCCAGAAGCCCTGCAGTCTTGCTCGCGACAAAGCCGGTGCCACATCCCTTGTTTCAGAGCACAAAGGCCCAGACCACTCACCGTTTCGGAGTTGGAACAGTGTCGGCGTACGTAGGTGATGAAGTGGCAAGAGAAATCTCGGAAGGGAGAGCTCGGGGAGGGGTGACGTTTGAGCTCCAGATGTTGGGTTGGTATAGGTACACCTCGAGTAACACAAGTCCCAGAATGTTTGAGGCTTGCTATCGGGTCGAGTTTGGGTTTTCCCAGTAATTGGATGAGGAACCGGACACGAGCGGGTCACTCAATTGCATGCGGCATAATGTGAGAAGTCCTCCTTAGTTTTTTTTATCTTTAGTCCAGGCCTCTAAAATGTTGACGGCTCGTGCACAATTCCCCTATTTTTGGATCAACTTGGAAGATTGAGATATAAGAAAACAGAGCAAAAAGAAGCGACGGTCACTCCGATTTCGATTTTGTCCAGACCCATGAGATCCAATTCATGATTGAATCTAAACACGACGTTTCGTCGATAAAATATCTGTTAGCAGAGTTAGGGCCTTTTTTTAATTTTTATTTTTTTAATTAGAAGTAAATTAGGTGTTTTTGTTTTAAGGATGATGTGTCAATTTTCAATCCCTTGGATTAAATTTCAATGAGGTGGCGTATGGAAGGCAAACGTCAAACATATTCTAACTAGCGTACTAAACCAAAACAAAGCATCTGAATCCCAAATTACCATCATAAATATGAAAGGTTGTTTTTTCCTTGCCATAATGCTTTATAAAAGCGCACATTATAAATTATGTATACAAAAATTGGTATGATTAAATTTGAAAATAAACAAACCACTTTGACAGGAAGCAAATAGGAACGTTTATTAGTTCATAACATTAAAGTCTTTGGTATAAGAAATTTAGCAAAACCCTATTAAAATCTGCAAAAGAAAATTCACTATATAACATTCTTCTATCGAAATTATAAATTTTTAGTTCATCTGTTTCTAAAACAAATGTTTGGAAAGAAAACAACATGATTATAGTTTATTCATCATCAATCAAAAACTGTTGAAAACTCATCTTGACTCACCTCTTCATCTTTTTTATTTATTTTATTTTTTATATAAGCAATGCTCTCCAACCATAGCTAGCTATTGGATTTAACACAAAAGATTTGTCGAAAAGTATCCAAATATATGAGTGTTAAATCAAATTAAAATTAAAATTTAATCACATTTTTTTGGACTGAACCACAATACATAATAAGTGTTAAATCAAATCACATTAGTGAACTAATAAATCAGATTCTAAAGAATCAATGAACTGCAAGTACTATAGTTACCAACAAAATCCACCGTCTCCACCACAAAATTTTAAAACAAAAAACAAAAAAAAAAACCTATGTATGACTTCTCGCATAATGCTCGCATTCAATTGGCTGGCGCGTTCGTGTCAGTGCCCCGGTCGAATTACCCGGGGAAAACTCAAACTCGACCTGGTAGCAAGCCTTAAACATTCTGGGACTTTTGTCATACGAGGTATACCTGTACTGACCCAAAAGATTGATCTCAAACCTCACCCCCCCATGAGCTCTCCCTTCGGAGATTTTTCTGGCCACATCATCACCTACGTTCGCCGACACCGTTTCGACTGTGAAACGGTGAGTAGTCCGGGCCCTTGTGGTTAGAAACGAGGGCGGCGGCACCAGCTTTGTCGCGAGCAAGACTGCTGCACTCCCGCTGGGATCTGTTGCATAGGAGACCTTTGTTCCGTATGAGACCGCGGCCTGCAGGGTGTTGAAGGAGATGTTAAGCTTGTGGTTGGGGTTGAACGCGACGACAGTCACGTCCCATGTGGCAGTGAATTCGGAGGCGGACGCATCGGGAAGGGACATGGTGGCGGAGTAGAGGCGGAACGCGGGTGCTACGAGATGGATTCTGAGGTCGCTGATGGCGAAGTAGATGAACCCTCCTAGAAGTATCAGGAAGAAGCAGCAGAGCATGCCCTGCTCTACAACCTTCTCCCAATGGATCCGACGAGGGTTGTTGTCTTCAGCTGCAGGAGCAGCTTCCATAATTAGTCTTGATTAGTGTTAATTTATGATGACTAGAGAGAGAGAGAGAGAGGGTAAGAAGTCAAACAATATTTGGGGAATTTTCAGATTATTATTTCTCTCCACTTTGGAGGCAATTTATAGAATTCACAAGAGTGTTTTACAAATAAACCTACCAATACAAGGAATCTTAATTACACCGTGAGTAAAAAAGGAAATAAAGAAAACTCCTGAAAACAAGAGAGCAGTGTTGGATTTATTAGCTTAGATTATATATTTGGTTGCCCTAATGGGAATTCTATGCGGGACAATAAGTTCTTGTCCCAATAGGTTCTTGGCCTATATTTACTCGTATCACAAGGAAAAGAAAGTTAAATACTTGTTAGAAACTTAACTGAACTCTAATAAAATAGTGTATTTTAGGGATTTGAAACATACATAATCTCATACATTAAGTTTGGTAAGGAAACTTGCTTGCCCATTTGGCATTGCTTATTGAGGGCATAAGTAATTATTTTAAAATTTTTGAAAGCCTAGCCCGTTTGGTAAGATTAGGAAAGAAAAAAAATTAAATATTGTGAATAATTGTTATAAGAGAAAACAATTAATTTTGGGAAACTAACTAATTAGTTACTTTCAATTTCTGATTATGCGGTAATTACATTAGAGGAGATGTCGGGTTTTAATGAAATTTACAAACTTCCGAAAATACTCCAATCTATTTTCACACTCTATTCTCTCCATACGTCTTTTCCTTCCCATTGCTTTGCTTCTTCACGCCATCTCTTCATAGAGCTCACTCTTCTCCTTTCTTCCATTCTTTCTTTCTTTTTTTTCTTTTTTTTTTCTTAGACCAAGTGAAGCACACTCCTCAAAAGCCACAAAACTCAGGTAAAATGCATATTATATTTATTTCTTCTCAATTTCATTTTTCCCTGATTATGCGGTAATTATATATTTGGTGCGCACTCCTCAAGTGAACCGCACTTTTTTTTTTTTTTTTTCTGTAGTTTTTCATTTAATTCAGTTTTCCTTATTTACCCTGCATTTAACAGAAAAATTGACAAAGTTGATCAAAAAGGACCAGTAATGCAACCCAAGAATAAATTTGAGGGCTACAACAACTGTTATTGGAATTCGGGGACGAAAATGAAAAACGGAGTATAGTTTAGAGACAATTGTTACAACTGAGTCTATATTTTAACATGTATACAACAACTACTATGATAAAAAATTTAGTAAATTTGGCTTACATCTTTCAAATTCAACTTAACTTACCTTACAATTAAGCCTAGATAATATGCCTACATTTTATTTAAATAATATACCTATATTTTTATACGTATATATTTATATTTATATTTTTCATAGGTACATTATTGGATATGTAATTCACAATTTTTTTTTTTTTGGTTTGCAATTTTAGGGCTGATATGTTAGAGGGAATGGAAACCAAAAGAAATGGGATGATTGATATGCTATTAGTTAGGAGTAAATTACAATTATGGCAGTTAATGAAATGCTTGAAATAAATTATAAATAGAAGTCTAGTGGCAACGATGTAAAAACATAAGAATACTATGACCTCTTATATCTTATTGGTCATTTAAATTTGAAATTAGATTTTACACATAGATTTATAGAGTGATGAGTGTATCTAGGAAATAGAAAATGTAGGGACCTATATTACACAAGCCTTAAAATTTAGTACACAAATCATCTAAACATAAGAAAAATGTATATAAATAAACGCTTGTTTTAGAGAATTTGTATCATATTTCAATTTAAAAAACATGTTTTACTCGAAACTATTTATCTTTTTTAGTCTTTTGTCTTTCTTGCTTTTGCCCCAAGATACCAGAGCTAATTATAGACCTATTATTTTGGGCTATAAATGTTTCAATCCAGGAGAATTTCTACATAATGGGCCTTATGCAGAAAACTTGAACTTGTTAATGACACTTAAGTGGAAATTCGTAAGCATTGCCCTTACAATCGAGGAGCTATAATTTGGATGGTAAGTTGCATATTAAAACACTCAAATGAAAATTTCTTTGGTAAAATAGACACAGTTAATGAGGTTTATTTGAAAAGCCCCAATTCCCTTTATAATACCAAGTTCATTCGAAAGAAAGTGCATCAAGCATTAACACAATTATGCAACAAAGTTGTTCGTGGATCGTTGCATGCTCATAGGCAA
Organism: Prunus mume; assembly: GCF_029339155.1. Classification (NCBI taxonomy): domain Eukaryota; kingdom Viridiplantae; phylum Streptophyta; class Magnoliopsida; order Rosales; family Rosaceae; genus Prunus; species Prunus mume. The sequence continues at coordinate 16,870,308 of NC_142703.1, read as the reverse complement.
CTAAAAGTATCAAACACAAGTACCGTTTATGGTGTAGTTGAATGCAGTGGGGACATTTTTGAAGTGGATTGTAAGTATGTTGCCATAAGAGAACTTATAGGATCGGACTTATAAAACGGAAGATGGACATGCTATTTATGGGAGTTGTTACATAAGATATGAATTTTATGGGTTTTACAAGTACCCATTTATTTAGCATAATCAATTCGATGATGATGTCAGCCCTAAACTCATTTTAGAGGATAGGAATATATAACTCCCGTTATAATGTTTGAAAATACTCGTAACGTTAATAAATAAATAATAATAATAAAGAATTATTTATTCTCATTCCCATATTTCATTTATACAATAATAAAAATAAAAATATGTTCAATTTTCTAACAATACAGAAATATGGGTACTTGTACCTTTAAAGAATAGATTAGAGGTGGGCTCGGTTTGGTTTGGTTCGGTTATGAGGCCAAACCGTGGGCTGAACTGTGAACATCGGTTTCGAGAAAATCCAAACCGTGCGCCGAACCAATGAGGTGGGAAACCGATCATCTCGGTTAATCGGTTACCTCGGTTTGGTTTGGTTTGGTTTGGTGAAAACCTGCTTGAAAACATGTAGACTCTAAAATTCATTCCAACTTAAACATTCATTCAAAACCTCATTGAAATTCATTCACCATTCACATCACAACATATTCAAATCCATTCATTCAATCAATCAATCCTTTTAATTCAAACTAAAACTAAAACATATGCATCATTCATCATTTACATCCATCCAAAGTTTCAAAGTAAACCATATGCATCATTCATCATTTACATATTACATCCATCATTCACCTTTTAAGTACAAAGTTTACAAATTACATCCATCATTCACCTTTGAAATACAAAGTACAAACCTATCTTTGTAAGTGCAAAAAGTTTTTGGCAAAAGATAGGTTTGTCTTATTGACTAACCTATCTTGTGCCAAAAACCTACTTCAATCTCATCAAAAAAGAGCTCCAACTCTAAAATATTTAAGTGAGCTCATCAAAAAAGGCTTCCACATCTAAATTTCCTACTTTCCAGCCCTTTCATTAACAAACCTATCATGCTATGTTCAAAAACCTACTTCAATTTTATCAAAAAAGAGCTCCAACTCTAAAATATTTAAGTGAGCTCATCAAAAAAGGCTTCTACATCTAAACTTCCTACTGTCCAGCCTTTTTAAGTAACAAACCTATCTTGTTATGTTAAAAAACCTACTGCATACAAACTGTCCAACCCCTTTACAAACCAATTCTTCATGCTTCATTTAATTTGTGGCAGTAAGCACTGGTGGCCAGTGGCCACTTATTCATTTTCATTCCGTTGCAAAGTTTGAATATCTACAAGAATAGAGAACATGAAACGACCCGACCCAAATTCCACTTTGAAATCCGGGCCGAATCCAGTTTTAAATTGACACATGGTAACTGTGGATCGTAAAAGACGAAAATACCCGAAAACAAAAACATAAACCCTGAGCCCTAACTCGTGGCTGCGCCTAAACAACTGTAGGCTACCTACGTACTTCTTGAGGATCAAGCCACACGTAGTTCTTTCCTCTGCTCCGGACACAATCGGTTTGTTTTATAAACCCCACTCTAGGGCTGACATTTCTGGAGTATCCGGGACTCCGTTTTACGATCCGTCAAATACGATACGATCCCGGGAAAGTCTAGATTAACATACTTGGAATTAACTACGATCCAACGGTTCAAACATAGTGAACCCGGAAATCGCACAGTAGGCGAGATCCGTTCGGGGTTCAAACGATATCCGAATTAAGATCCGCGAAATCCTACGCGCTCGTGAGGACTAGGAGATCATTCTAGGACTGACTGTGGTCCCCATCTTACTGCCCACGCGCCGCCACACGCGCTGGCAGCGCGTGATCCCTAAAGCGATAACGCATCGCCGGAAAAACTCAACATCTAGGCTCAAGACTCCTATCCTAGGTATAACACCCCATTTAGAGCCACTTTTGTTCTTGGACCTACCCCAAAAAGTGGCCGGAAATGGCCGGAATAGTAGCCCGAAAATCTGTCAAAACCTAGGTTTCCAAATCGTTCTCCTACACGTGAAATCAACCAATTCCTATCCAACAGGCAGCTAGAGCTCAAGAAATAGGTGAGAAACCATACCTCACTCATCGGAAATGGTGGCCGGATGACGGAGAACGAGCGCTGAAAGTTTCTCCCAAACCGATCGGGTTTCGCAAAATCCGCGGATTCCTGTTTTAGGCTTGGCGGAAGGGAGGAGGACGACTTCGGTTCTTTTCGATCCAGTCAAAGGCGGAGGTGGGGTGTGGCGGCGGTGGCTTGGAGAAGCCACCGGAGAAGGGTATCGGGTGCGGGAGAGAGAGAGAGAACGAGGGTTTTAAAATCTAATTTTCCAAAATTACCTTTTTGCCCTTGAGTGTATTTTGACCGTCCTTTCTTGGTTATAATTCCGATTCGAGTCCACTACGTGTCTACGGACTCGTTTCGTCGCGCTCTACGCAACGGTATAATTGAAATCCCCAATTTCCTTCTTGGTCAAAAAGTCAACCTTTGACCTAATAAAAATTCTAAGGGCATTATAGTCTTTTCTTCTAATAAATTAATAATTAAATAATAATTTTTGGTTTGGGTTATTACAATCTACCCCCCTTAAAAAAATTTCGTCCTCGAAATTTACTTACCCATCACTTGGAAAGGTGAGGGTACTAAGCCTGCATCTATTACTCGAATTCTCAACTATGTTCCTTTGAAACTGTACTCACCAATTACATCTCAAAAACTGTAACTATAAGGCAATCAATAAAATCTGGAGGTCACACATTTATGTCTGAAAACCTGAGGTGGCTTAAGGAAATATAAAGCTCAAAAGATCGATAACTAATCAATTCGATAAATTTAAAACTATGTCTTGCTCGACTTTACGATTTAGCTAAAATCCCTTTTCCCTCTGAGTGTCGACACTGCTAATGCTGGGTGTAAAAGACTAATTTACGTTTTAACTGAATTTAAATAAAATTTAATGTGACTTCTACCAAAAATTAGTAGTCTCCTCAGAATGAACATTTCCTAAAAATTTTCTACCTGTAAAACAAGTATATATGTTTAAATATATATCTATATCACAACTGCCAGCATGTATCAAATCATATCCAAATAATCAAGCATCATAATATTTTGGCCTCAGGCCACAACAATTCAAATAAATCAATCTGCTAATAAAATTCATCTCAACTTCTTGATCAACAAAGATACTCTGGCAATTCAACATGCTAACTTGTGCATTCTTATTCATGCATGACTTATCAAATAATAATTCTACTGAAAAATACTGAATGTATAACTCATCATGTTCTGTAATTCTGGCTGGACTCAGAGACATCTGGTCAACTGATCCGCAATTCGCTCCCACGGTCTGGATAACTGTAAGATTCGTGGGGCAACATATTTAATACCATATCCAATAATAACAATTAAAATCATAGATAAATTAAAACAAACTGGATTAAGAGAAAATAGGCAAGCTCTGAATATCTTTATATCGACCTCACTTAAGATTTATAAATAAACATATATGTGTATATATATATATATATGTTTGTAAAACAATTGTGATACTGAAGCAAATAGTGGTAACTGTATAAAATCCTTAATTTAGTTTAAAAGCATCTCAAAACTGAAATTCTCTCCACCTAGGCATACCCCCATAACGATCCGTCAATTCCTGATATCCATCAATTCCTCGATAACCGTCAATTCCCTAGCAGGTCTCGAGGATACAAAATCAACCCGAGCACAATCGATATCCGTCAATTCTGGCAGGTCTCGGTGACACAAAGTCAACCCGAGCCAGAATCGAGGACTCGGGGACCGTAGTCACTGATCCGCAAAGTGTCTCGGAGACAACCTCTCAATCCGAGCGCAACTTGGCACCACACGGTCAGCGTCCCGAACTCGTGGGGCAAAATAATCGATCAGACATCGGCATCACACGGTTCAGGCGTCCCTGAACTCGTGGAGCAAAATAACTGTCTCAAGGCAACTGGGGGGGTATCCTATGGTGGGTTTGAAAACCATAATCTGCTATTTACACAAACTGTCGATAAATTGGTTTTCAACTGAACTTAAAAGATATTCATATATGCAACAATATATACATATATTTATATGTACCAAAATCTGATGAAAACCAAAAATTAAATTTCTTCCTTTTCAACTCCTGAATATGTGCATCAATTACTTAGCTAGTTGGTTAACCACCTTACTCTCTGCTGAGCATATCATTCCAATAAAAAATTTATACCCTTACAACACAATTAATCACATAAACAAATATAAAGGTGATGAATAAACCGATAATTAAATACTGATCTTGCTAAACCTCAGTTCTCGACATATAAGCATATAATAACATGTATAACAAGTTTTTCAACCTCAACAAATTTTTCAAATCCTTCTGGATATCTGTTTTCTCAGTCACACCAATGCAATAAAATAAAATAACATAATAAAATAACAATTGGAATAAAACAACCTAATAATTGTCCAGCAATTCTGAAAATACGGATGCATAAGTAATGCAGTGTCTACAGGAAGTTAACCTAATGCTCTGATACCAATTGAAACGACCCGACCCAAATTCCACTTTGAAATCCGGCGAATCCAGTTTTAAATTGACACTGTAATGTGGATCGTAAAGACGAAAATACCAAAACAAAAACATAAACCCCGAGCCCTAACTCGTGGCTGCGCCTAAACAAGCTGTAGGCTGCCTACGTACCCTTCTTGAGGATCAAGCCACACGTAGTTCTTTCCTCTGTTAGGACCATGAATCGGTTTGTTTTACTGTAAACCCCACTCTAGGGCTGACATTTCTGGAGTATCCGGGACTCCGTTTTACGATCCGTCAAATACGATACGATCCCGGGAAAGTCTAGATTAACATACTTGGAATTAACTACGATCCAACGGTTCAAACATAGTGAACCCGGAAATCGCACAGAGGCGAGATCCGTTCGGGGTTCAAACGATATCCGAATTAAGATCCGCGAAATCCTACGCGCTCGTGAGGACTAGGAGATCATTCTATGACTGACTGTGGTCCTCATCTTACTGCCCACGCGCCACCACACGCGCTGGCAGCGCGTGATCCCTAAAGCGATAACGCATCGCCGGAAAAACTCAACATCTAGGCTCATTTAGAGCCACTTTTGTTCTTGGACCTACCCCAAAAAGTGGCCGGAAATGGCCGGAATAGTAGCCCGAAAATCTGTCAAAACCTAGGTTTCCAAATCGTTCTCCTACACGTGAAATCAACCAATTCTTATCCAACAGGCAGCTAGAGCTCAAGAAATAGGTGAGAAACCATACCTCACTCATCGGAAATGGTGGCTGGATGACGGAGAACGAGCGCCTGAAAGTTTCTCCCGAAACCGATCGGGTTTCGCAAAATCCGCGGATTCCGGTTTCGACGGGCTTGGCGAGAAGGGAGGAGGACACTTCCGGTTTTTTCGATCCAAAGGCGGAGGTGGGGTGTGGCGGCGGTGGCTTGGAGAAGGGTATCGGAAGTCGGGGTGCGGGCTGGAGAAAGAGAGAGAATCGAGGGTTTTAAAATCTAATTTTCCAAAATTACCTTTTTGCCCTTGAGTGTATTTTGACCGTACTTTCTTCGTTATAATTCCGATTCGAGTCCACTACGTGTCTACGGACTCGTTTCGTCGCGCTCTACGCAACGGTATAATTGAAATCCCCAATTTCCTTCTTGGTCAAAAAGTCAACCTTTGACCTAATAAAAAATTCTAAGGGCATTATAGTCTTTTCTTCTAATAAATTAATAATTAAATAATAATTTTTGGTTTGGGTTATTACAGAACATGTAAGACAAATTCAAATATACAAGGTTAAAACAGAAGAAAAAATTACAAATAAAAACATAACAGCAGTGCCTGATTCCATTTTCTCCAAAGCTTGATAAAACTCAAGCTCATCTTCACTTGGCTGCTTGTTGAAGTCAAAAGCCACTTGGCTTAGCCAATCCTTAGTGCAAACAAGGGCCTCAACTGTTTTAGGAGTCAAAGACGCCCTAAAAGGATCCACAACTCTTTTTCCCATACTAAACGCAGCTTCCAAAGGCATACTTGAAATAGGGACATCAAACACATCCCTTGCAATCTTAGATAGAATTGGAAATCTTGGAGAGTTCTCTCTCCACCAATCTAGCAAATCAAAGTCTGCTATTTCTGGATCTTGAGCTGCCTCTAATAAATACTTGTCCACCTCATTCTTAATTTGAACCACGACTCTATCTTTTCTTGTTCTCGCAAATTTTTTAAGTCTTGGATCATTGCATTCAACTCTTACCTCCCCTCCACTTTCTACATTAGCCTCAGCAGTAGATTGGGAAGCTACTAGTTCCTCTTTCTTATAGGCCTCATACATCCGCATTAAGAGATCCTTCACCCTTCTACCATCAAAGTAACCTTCGAATCATCACTTTCTAACTCATCAAAGCTATATTGGATATAGTCCATTTTGTAACGAGGATCAAGCACCACCGCCACAATCAAAACTTGGTTCACTTCTTGAATATTACCCCAATACTTATCAAACTTCTTTTTCATTGAAGTTGCAACTTTTTTCAGCAAAATGTCTTCACTTACAATCATTGCATTCAACTCATCAACAATAGAAAGCATCTCATTGAAGAGGATATTGGAAGTAACAGTCTTATATGCACTAAATTTTAAGGTAGCCTCGTAAAATCTTTTCAAGAACTTCACAAAAGCTCTTGCATGCTCCTAATCCACAGCGGTTGAAGGCTTCAACTTTTTTTTAGTGCAGATTTCCCCTTTTTGAACCTTTCTTTTCTTATTTTTCAGAATACCATCATCATGATCACCACCACTTTGATGCAAGTAAGATGCATAGTCTGCTGCCTCCTCTTCCAACCTATCAAACCCTCTTTGCAACTTTAAGGCAGCTTCTAACATAAGATATACTGAGTTCCACCATGTTTTACACTCCAAAGGTAATAAACCTTTGCTGTCAATTTTTTGCAAGGCCAAACAATGCCTAAATTTGTCCAACCTAGATGGGGACGACCTTGTAGATAGACAACCTAGGTGGGTATGCCTCGTGTACTCAAGTCCCAGAATGTTTGAGGCTTGCTACCATGTCGAGTTTGGGTTTTCCCCGGGTAATTGGACAGGGGAACCGACACGGCGGGTCATCAATTGCATGCGAGCATAATGCGAGAAGTGCTCCTCAGTTTTTTATCTTTAGTCCAGGCCTCTAAAATGTTGACGGCTCATGCACAATTCCCCTATTTTTGGATGAACTTGGAAGATTGAGATATAAGAAAACGGAAGGAAAAAGAAGCGATGGTCACTCCGATTTCGATTTTGCCCAGGCCCATGAGATCCAATTCATGATTGAATCTAAACACAAGACGTTTCGTCGATGAAGAATCTAAATCTCACTTGCAATCATCTATCGACAAATCGAACCAAGGGGAGTAACTATTTTTTATTTCTTTCTTTCTCGATGAGGGCTCTGTGTGATGGGTTGGATAGAAGAACTACAACAAAAATAGGCTGCAAATTCTCAGTGGTCTTATTTAGTGACCAAAATTGAAACTTTTGTAACCACAATTTGCTCCTCTATATCTGTTAGCAGAGTTAGGGCTTTTTTTATTTTTTTTAATTTTTTTAATTAGAAGTAAATTAGGTTTTTTGTTTTAAGGATGATGTGTTAATTTTCAATCCTTGAGATTAAATTTCAATGCGGTGACGTATAGAGGGCAAACATCAAACATATTCTAACTAGCGTAGAAAACCAAAACAGAGCATCTGAATCCCAAATTACCATCATAAATATGAAAGGTTGTTTTTTCCTAGCCATAATGCTTTACAAATGCGCATTATAAATTATGTATACAAAAATTGATATGATTAAATTTGAAAATAAACAAACCACTTTTGACAAGACCCGCCCCGAATTTTTCGGAACCCGAGACGAATCCTGTGGGAATCTCGGCATCACACCAATGTCAAGCCCACCTACTAAAACTATGTCCTCTTTTGCCAAAGAGGACTAAGGTTTCAGATTTTCTGCCGAAAATTCGGCAGAGTCTCCCCTGTAAATTGAACTTTCCCCAAAATTTCCCCTGCATAAAAAAACATTTAACAATACCAACAGGCAGCATGCACAATATAATCTCATGCAATTCATCTAATTGGCCTCCGGCCTTCAAATATTCCCAAACCAAACTACTAACAAAACTCTTACGTCAAAAGTACCTCAAACAGGTCAATTATAATTTCAAACCACCTTATGAATGCCAAATGAAAATTCCATCAACTAACTTCCCATACATCCAACATATGAGGCTAAAGTTTAGCCCGTGGCTGCACCTAGGCGGTATCCTAGGCTGCTTACGTACCCTACTAAGGGATCAAGCCACACGTAGCTCTTTCCTAAAACCATTCTACTTTAAATCACAAATCACCAATCACAATCTCACATATCTCCTCATACGCGGATCTACCAACGCCACGTATGAGGTCTGTCAACACGCCGGCTACTCCTACGACACGTGCGACCTCAAAACAATATCACATAACTCCCTATACGCCGGATATACCAATGCCACGTATGAGGTCTGTCAACATGCCGGTTACTCCTACAACACGTGCGACCTCAACCAATATCACATATCTCCCCATACACCGGATATACTAATGTCACGTATGGGGTCTGTCAACACACCGGCTACTCCTACGACACGTGCTACCTCACAAGCACAGGGTGGTACTTACACAGTGTAATCAATATTCGGGGAGGTACATAGGGTAGTGCATATAGTACTCCAAACTGACATTCTATAGTCTTTTATACCTTTGTATACACACATAATTATATACATTAATTTCTAATATTGTAAACACCTTAACAACCATCTAGCATCCGATAAACCCCCTATTAAAAATCATCATTTAATATCCTAAACCCACAATATCCACATAACTCGACTCACAATTAAGACCTGTCTCTACGGTCATCTTAATCTTCCTAGGAAGGTAACACTACCTAGGAAGTCTCACGGTCAACCCAAGGTCAAACTACCCAACCTTGGTCAAACGGGCCCACGGGGGACAACCTCCAAATTCTGATCTGAAAGTTCCTATAGGTTCTACAAGGTCTAGGACACATGTCTTGCAAGTTTGGTCTAGGACAACAAGTAAATAGGAACGTTTATTAGTTCATAACATTAAAGTCATTGGTATAAGAAATTTAGCAAAACCCTATTAAAATCTGCAAAAGAAAATTCACTATATAACATTCTTCTATCGAAATTATAAATTTTTAGTTCATCTGTTTCTAAAACAAATGTTTGGAAAGAAAACAACATGATTATAGTTTATTCATCATCAATCAAAAACTGTTGAAAACTCATCTTGACTCACCTCTTCATCTTTTTTATTTATTTTATTTTTTATATAAGCAATGCTCTCCAACCATAGCTAGCTATTGGATTTAACACAAAAGATTTGTCGAAAAGTATCCAAATATATGAGTGTTAAATCAAATTAAAATTAGAATTTAATCACATTTTTTTGGACTGAACCACAATACATAATAAGTGTTAAATCAAATCACATTAGTGAACTAATAAATCAGATTCCAAAGAATCAATGAACTGCAAGTACTATAGTTACCAACAAAATCCACCGTCTCCACCACAAAATTTTAAAACAAAAAACAAAAAAAAAACCTATGTATGACTTCTCGCATAATGCTCGCATTCAATTGGCTGGCGCGTTCGTGTCAGTGCCCCGTCGAATTACCCGGGGAAAACTCAAACTCGACCTGGTAGCAAGCCTTAAACATTCTGGGACTTTTGTCATACGAGGTATACCTATACTGACCCAACAGATTGATCTCAAACCTCACCCCTCCATGAGCTCTCCCTTCGGAGATTTTTCTGGCCACATCATCGCCTACGTTCGCCGACACCGTTTCGACTGTGAAACGGTGAGTGGTCCGGGCCCTTGTGGTTAGAAATGAGGGCGGCGGCACCAGCTTTGTCGCGAGCAAGACTGCTGCACTCCCGCTGGGATCTGTTGCATAGGAGACCTTTGTTCCGTATGAGACCGCGGCCTGCAGGGTGTTGAAGGAGATGTTAAGCTTGTGGTTGGGGTTGAACGCGACGACAGTCACATCCCATGTGGCAGTGAATTCGGAGGCGGACGCATCGGGAAGGGACATGGTGGCGGAGTAGAGGCGGAACGCGGGTGCTACGAGATGGATTCTGAGGTCGCTGACGGCGAAGTAGATGAACCCTCCTAGAAGTATCAGGAAGAAGCAGCAGAGAAGGCCCTGCTCTACAACCTTCTCCCAATGGATCCGACGAGGGTTGTTGTCTTCAGCTGCAGGAGCAGCTTCCATAATTAGTCTTGATTAGTGTTAATTTATGATGACTAGAGAGAGAGAGAGAGAGGGTAAGAAGTCAAACAATATTTGGGGAATTTTCAGATTATTATTTCTCTCCACTTTGGAGGCAATTTATAGAATTCACAAGAGTGTTTTACAAATAAACCTACCAATACAAGGAATCTTAATTACACCGTGAGTAAAAAAGGAAATAAAGAAAACTCCTGAAAATAAGAGAGCAGTGTTGGATTTATTAGCTTAGATTATATATTTGGTTGGCCCTAATGGGAATTCTATGCGGGACAATAAGTCCTTGTCCCAATAGGTTCTTGGCCTGTATTACTTGTATTACAAGGAAAAGAAAGTTAAATGCTAGGCTTGTTAAGAAACTTAACTGAACTATAATAAAATAGTGTATTTTAGGGATTTGAAACATACATAATCTCATACATTATTTGGTAAGGAAGCTCGATTGCCCATTTGGCATTGCTTATTGAGGGCATAAGTAATTATTTTAAAAAATTTAAAAGCCTAGCCCGTTTGGTAAGACTAGAAAGAAAAAAAAAATCAATTATTGTGAAAAATTGTTATAAGAGAAAACAATTAGTTTTGGGAAACTAACTAATGAGTTACTTTCAATTTCTGATTATGCGACCGCTGGCGCACCCAGGAATTCAAATAAAACCCGAATTACTTTCAATTTCTGATTATGTAGCCACTTCCCGCATAGAATTCCTGCAGTATAAGATAATTGCAGCATTATAAATAAAACCCGATTTTTATAAGAAAAACTCGATGACTAGGATTCAACTCATCAAATTTTCTAATCAAGCTTAATGTGTTAAATGTTATAGTTTTTAACTTCCTGTAATACCCTTGATTGCATTTTTAACGTGATTTGTTTAAGAAATTAGCTGCAATTCAATGCCCATTAATTATGTTTCAATTTTGTATAAATTTCAAGGATTTAATTTTTTCCTTATTTATAAAAAAAAGTAATTAAATCTTGGCATAATTACTGCCATATGGTTTGAATATACTCGTTGTTCCTATAAAAAAAAACAAGAATATACTCTCTTTTTTATTATTTATTTATAAATTTGACTACTTGATCATTTCATAGTTTAATTTTCAAATTGATAGCTTATTTATTTCCTTTTATTTATACCAATTTTCAAATTTAAATGAATCTCTTTTGTGACAATAAGGCTGCAATAGTTATTGCACATAATCCAGTTCAACATGATCACACCGAACATGTTGAGGTAGATCTACACTATAGTCTATATCTAATAGAAGCTCGAAGCTAAAGTGACTCAGTTTCCTTTTGTAAAGTCTGAGGATCAATTGGTGAATATTTTGACAAAGGTAATTTCCAGTAGAACATTCCACAATTCACTAGACCAGTTGGGCATTGGCGACATCTATGCACCAATGTGAAAGGGAGTGTTGGTGTGACTTGTGGATCATGGACTTTCTTTCCTTACACACTAAGGATTCCCATTATAATTATATTTAATTTATTTTAATTCATGATTTCCTATTGTTAATAGAAATAGGAATTTATTATTTACTTGGCCACTAAAGCTCTGTTGTATTATAAATATGACTTCCTACAAGGAGAGGAATATACAAAAAATTCCCACAAACAAATATTCTCATATTCGGTTTCATATTTTAGCATAACTGAATCTACCCATCTTGCAGATCTATATGTTTAATTCTCTCCTAGAAAATCTCAATTGCCATTTTCAATTTTTATGGAAAACCCAAATTAGATTGAAAGGTTAGAATTTTTTATATTTTATTTTTCATGCTTACTATTTTTTAGCTGCAGATTGGTAAGCTCTTATGTTCAAAGTGATAACTCTTTTTATTTTTTGTCCCCTTCAGTTTTTCATTTCATTCAATTTTCCTTATTTATCCTGCATTTAACAGAAAAATTGACAAAGTTGATGAGAAGGACCAGTAATACAACCCTAGACTTGATTTGAGGGCTATAACAACTATTATTGGAATTTTGGGACGAAAATGAAAAACGAGGTATAGTTTAGAGACGATTGCTACAATTAAGCCTATATTTTAATATGTATACAACTACTAAGATAATTTTTTAGTGAATTTGGCTTACACCCTTCAAATTCAACTTAACTTGCCTTATAATTAAGCCTAGATAATATACCTATATTTTTATACATAAATATTTATATTTATATTTTTCATAGGTACATTATTGGATATGTAATTTATAAAAATTAAAAATAAAAAAATTTGGTTTTGCAATTTTAGGGGTGATATGTTAGAGCATCTCCAAGGGAGATGTCAAATACCAAACGTCAAATTTAAATTTGATGGCTGATGTGACAATTTGACATCTTACACAACTTTACACTCCACCCGATATGCCAAATTAAATTATTATTTTATAATATTTTAGTGTTGATTCATTTTTTATTAAAAATAATATAAAAGAAAAAATAATAAAATATTCATTTGACATCTTGCTTTTGGGATGTCAAAAATAACATCTCAACCTCCAGCCTTCATTCCACATCAGCTTTTGACACATCGGTTGGAGTGATGTGAGATGTTATTTATAGCTGTTAAATGTCTATGTGGCTTTTGACACATCGGTTGGAGTGATGTGAGATGTTATTTATAGCTGTTAAATGTCTATGTGGCACGTTTGACACATCGGTTAGAGATGCTCTTAAAGGGAATGACAACCAAAATAAATGGGGTGATTGATATGCCATTAATAGGGAGTATTAACTACAATTATGATAGTTAATGAAATGCTTGAAATATATTATAAATAAAATATGAAGTCTGGTGGCAACGATGTAAAAACATAGGAATACTATAACCTCTTATATCATACTGGTCATTTAAATTTGAAATTGGATTTTACACGTAGATTTATAGAGTGATGGGTATATGTCTAGGAAGGGGAATGCTAGCATCTCTCTAACCTTCTCCTTTGGACCTTCTCTATTTTTTGTTTGACATGTGTCATTCTCCTTACACTTAAAACAATGTCATTAATATATATTATACAAGTTAACTTTTGCTTTCCAAGTTTACCCCTATTAAATGTATTCAATTTATCCCAAAAAATTTCACAACTTTCTTACCATCTTTTTTTTTAAACGTCAATTATTTTTTAAAAGAAAATGTTTGCTTTTTTCAAAAATGAGGAAATGTCCCTTTTTTTAAAAACACAAAGGACTTTTTTTTTCCCTATCTAAACCCTTCGTGTTTAAAAAAAAAAGGGGACATTTCCTTTTAAAAGCAGATATTTTCTTTAAAAAAAAATAATTGACGTTAAAAAAAAATTAATAAGATGGTAAGAAAGTTGTGAATTTTTTTGATAAATTAACTACATTTAATAAGGGTAAACTTGGAAAACAAAAGTTAGCTTGTATAATATATTAATGACATTGTTTTAAGTGTAAGGAGAATGACACATGTCAAGCAAAAAAATGGAGAAAGTCCAAAGGAGAAGGTTATAGAGAAAGTTACTAACATTCCTCGTCTAGGAAATAGAAAATGTAGGAACCTGTATTGAACAATCCCTAAAATTTACTACACAAATCATCTAAATATAAGAAAAATGTATATAAATACACGCTTATGTTAGAGAATTTGTATCATATTTCAATTTACAAAACATGTTGTACTCGAAACTATTGAACTTTTTTGGTCTTTTGTCTTTCTTGCTTTTGCCTCAAGATACCAGAGCTACTTATAGACCTATTATTTTGGGCTATAAATGTTTCAATCCAGTAGAATTTCTACATAATGGGCCTTATGCAGAAAACTTGAATTTGTTATTGACACAAGTATTATCTAAAGAAATTCCCAATTCAGGAAACTTAAGTGGAAATATCAAGGTTACATCTAAATCTATAATAGAACAAAATATTTATGTATATCAGCTGGCGCAAAATAGTAATCGAGGAGCTATAATTTGGATGGTAAGTTGCATACTAAAATACTCAGATGAAAATTTCTTTGGTAAAAAAGACACAGTTAATGAGGTTTATTTGAAAAGCCCCAATTCCCTTTATAATACCGAGTTCATTCGAAAGAAAGTGCATCAAGTTTTAACACAATTATGTAACAAAGTTGTTTGTGGATTGTTGCATGCTCGTGGGCAACTAAAAGTATCAAATACAAGGACAGTTTATGGTGCCGTTGAACGTATTGGGGACCTTTCTGAAGTGGATTGTAAGAAATGCATTAATGTTGCCATAAGAAAACTTATAAATCGGAGTTATAAAACGGAAGGTAGACGTCTTATTTATGGGAGTTGTACATAAGATATGGATTTTATGGGTTTTACAAGTACCATTTATTTAGCATAATCAATTGGATGAGGATGTCAGCCCTAACCTCATTTTAGAGGATGGGAATATATGACTCCCATCATAGTGTTTGAAAATACTCATAACGTTAATAAGAAATAATTATTTATTCTCGTTCCCATATGTCATTTATACAATACAATAACTAAAAAAAATATTCAATTTTCTAACAATACAGAAATATTGGTACTTGCAATTTAGGTAATGTATTTAAAGAAACTAGATACTAGTCCTTGGCTAAATTTAAATTTTGAGTAATCCTTGCTGTAAGTGTAAGATTACACATATGTTCCTTCTTTTTCCTTTCCATGAATATAAATTAAAAATAAAAATAAATAAAATCGGTTTCAAAGAGTCAATAAACTCATCTTGCAATATGTAATACCAAACGACTTAGATCCCCATTCTCCTCGCATGCACTTGACTCAGCCGTCCGGATCCAATTATCCGGGGAAAATCCAAACTCGACGGGGTTGCACCAGGCCGCAAACAATTTGGGATATGTCCAATACCAGTTGGGAAACTTATACATAGCCAACAGGGTGAGCTCAAATCTTACCATTCCACGAGCTCTCCCTTCCGAGATTTCCTTGGTCATGTCATCACCTATGTACGCGGACGCGGCTTCGATGCGGAAACTAAAAGTGGTCTCGGCCCTGGTTCTCAGAGCCGATGGCGGCGGCAGCGGCTTCGTTGCCAGCAAGACTCTGGGCCTATAGCTGTTACTGCTGTTCGCGTTGTAGAAGATGGCGGCCTGGAGGGTGTCGTAGTAGATGTTGAGCTTGTGGTTGGGGTTGGAGGCGAGACCAGCATCGCGTCCCAAGTGGCGGTGAAGTCGGAGGCAGAGGCGTTGTTGAGTAGGGACACGGTGGCGGAGTGGAGGCGGAACGTGGGGTCCACGCGGTTGATTTCGATGTCCCTGAGGATGTGCCTGACGGTGAGGTTGAAGAGCCAGATCACACCTACATGGATCGTGAGGCAGAGGCAGAAGAGGATACACATACACATTTTCTGACAAGCTTGAGGGTGTTTTGTCTTCTTCGGCGGCATAAGCATCAGCATCAGCAGCAGCACCCATAATTAGTCTTTGATTATTAGTGTTAATGAATAATAATTAGAGAGAGAGAGAGAGAGAGAGAGTATAAAAACGAAAAGAGTCCTTTTTAAATTCAAATTCCATCATAAATTGGATTCTTGCTCGCTGGTACAAAAAGTCGAGTTGGAATCATCTCTAGCCAACGTACGTTAGTCGACTTGCCAACTATTTAGTCAAACTGTTTATAAAGTGTTAATTATGCCCTTATTTAATTTACACTAAATCAAATGAGTTGATATCATAAGGTCAAAATAGTAATTACAAATTATTAACAAAAAAGATAGATGTTCTGTAAAAAAAATTTAAATAATATCATCCCTTGGTTTTCCCCCACTACTCCCTTTTCTTATGTCGTAACGACATCTATATAAATGGGTTCTTTATTTATAATTAACACAATGATTGGTTGGAAGAAAAGATTTTGTGGAAATAATTTTCCTTGCCTTTTCTTAAAAGAAGGGAAATGGAATTTTTTTTAATCATGTTTGGTAATGTTGGAAAAGTAACCAGCAAATACCACTTCATTTTTTTTCCCCATATTTGGTTTGCGTAGGAATGTAAAACAAAGTTTGTTTAATTTTTCAATTATACCCATATGAAATCAAATATATAAATAAATAAATAAAAAAGAATGCATTTAATGTTATACTAACCTCTCTGCACTCGCTTCATGAGAGGCTCTTTTTAAAAAAATTTAAATTTATTTTAGAATTAAAAAAGATAATGGGTAGTTGTGTTTCATAAAAATAGGATTCATTATATGATTTTTCTTTTAATTTTAGTTTTTTTAAATATGAAAAAGTGTGAATTTATCATATTATCGTCATTTAATTAATAATTTCAATTCTTAATGCTTGCATTAACACATTTTCTGATATTTGAATATTTCATCATTTTCTGACTTTTGCTTTATATATATATATATATATATTAATTCTAAATTGTTAATGAAGACAAAATGGTCATAAAAAATGTGCATTTAATGGTGGCTTATTTTCCCAAAGTTTCCCATAGGAAGGGAAAATGAAACATAAAGGGGAGGAGGGTTAAAAGCACGTGAGGACCAATGCAGTCCCAAGCCCTCACTCAAAAAAAAAATCTCTTTTAAAATGTACTATGTATTGCTGTTATTGAATAATCTATATTAAATAATATGTTTATTTTATCACGTGAGCTCTTCCTCCCAGCTTATGCCACTTTCCTTTCCTTTTCCAATCAGTTTATAGCTCTTATTATTAGGGCACCGTAGTAATTAAGTGTGAGATTTGGACCCTTTTACACAAATCGATAAAAACTCTCTCTTTTCTTGGAGCATAGACAAGCAGCAAAGCAGACTTTCTCATTGCGCGGCTTGTGAGTCACTCTCAAACTCCATATTATTAAATTAAGCTATCAAGTTTTAATTAGGTTAATTCATTTAATTAAAGTTTGTTAGTAGTTCTCTTATTTTTTATTATTTTCTCTTTCACTTGTGGTATTTTTTTTAGTTTGTGAAATTTTAAATTTAATTTTTTTCTATTGATTTTAATGGTCTTTCAATTTATGGATGAATGATTGCATTGTTGCATATATTGAGAGACATTTTTAATACTATAGACGGTAGGACCAATGCACTGAAAAATAAAGAGTTGATGAATCATTGAGGGATCAAAATGCAACTCGTGTATAAATTTGGGGACCATTTTAGTTTAAAACTCAAAATTTAAAGTTGATATATGGAAAGGGCAGATAGTAATTACAAATTATATAAGGAAAAAAAAAAGATAAACAAAATCCTCCCATATTCTTCTCCCACTACCCCTCTTCTCATATGGTAACTTGATCTATAAGTTGGTTCACTTACCAAAGTTAGAAGATGTCTCAAATTCCAATTGTTAAATTACATGCCGTGATTTATATGTATATATTCGCGTTTTTGGTTGAAAAAAAAAAAATATTTGTTGATTTCTTTCAGCCTCGGTGAGGCACCGATGAGGAGGTTGGAGAGAATGCATGATTTTGTAGATGTGGATGAAGTTTCTGCACTCTATTGAGCTGAAAATTTTAAACCCTAAACTGCTTTATATGAACTATATCCTTTCCACCCATCCTCACCCCAACATGCAACATCAGTGCAGCAGATTGGCACAAAACTGTGGTAATATTATAGTTTAGGGTTTATCAGTGCTTATTTTCTGGAATTTTTACCCAAAAGAGAGAGAGGGGGAAAAAAAACTTCAACAATATTACAATTATTTTACAATATATTATACAATGAATTAACAAACAAAATAAGATTTCAAAGAGTTAATAAACTGCGACTACTACAAGAGTTACCAACCAAACCAAATTACCAAGAAAATGTCAAACCAATCAATCGAAAAGACAAAACTTACCACTTCTCAGATCAGTCCCGCATGCCCTTGACTGACCCAGTGTCAATGCCCCGGTCGAGTTACCCGGGGAAAACCCGAACTCGACCCGGTCGCAAGAGGCCTCAAACTTTCTGGGATCTGTCCAGTACGAGGAATACTTAAACGAACCCAACAACCTGAGCACAAAGCTCACCGACCCACGAGCTCTCCCCTCCGAGATTTCCCTCGCCACGTCCTCGCCCACGTACGCCGACGCCGTTTCGACTCTGAAACTGCTAGTGGTCTCGGCCTTGGGGCTCAAGGCCGACGGTGGCGGCACCGGCTTCGTTGCGAGCAAGACGCCGTTGCCGTCGCTGTTGTTCGCTTTATAGAACATGACAGCCCGCAGGCTGTTGTAGGAGATGTTGAGCTTGTTGTTGGGGTTAACGGCGATAAACTTCACGTCCCACGTGGCGGTGAATTCAGCAGCGGAGGTGTTGAGGAGGGAGACGGTGGCGGATTGGAGGCGGAACTCAGGGTCGAGGGGTTTGATTACGACCTGCTTGAAGAGGATCAAGACTGCCAAGACGATGATAAGGATGGCGCCGACGGAGAGGATGGCGATTGCTCCCCACCACTTGGCGATTATTTTCAACCATTTGGCGATTGTTCCCCGCCAGTTGATCCGACGAGGGTTGTTGTTGTCTTGGGCATGAGCATCCATAATTAGTGTTGATGGTTAGTGTTAATGGATTTATTAATTGGATTGCATTACAATATTTGATTCGACTAATGCGGAATCCGTTGGTTCAAGGCCTTGAAATGGGAGCTTGGTCACCATGCAAATAGCCCAATAATCCTACTGGAGGCCCATCCATTCTTTCTTTTGTTTGCATATCCAAAACCAAAAATCATTCTTGCCCAAAGTTTTTATATTTTTCAGTTTTCTTAAATAAAGTCAATTTAATTTATGAGTTATTTACACTAACACCTCCTAAAGTTTTAAATTGTTTTCATAAAATTCATTCTTGTTGATTGTTCGTCCAAAACTTGAAGATTTCATTAAAAACAACTTATACAAATGACAAAGTTATCCTCAATGATTGTATGTGCAATCTAATCTCAATAGCTCACTTTGTCATTTGGAGAAATTTTTCATATAAATCATCATTTTTGGACAAAAAATCAACAAGAAGGGATTTTCTAAAAATAATTTAAACCCGCATGGGGTGTAACATCAAGGAGTTTTGTAAAAACACTGAAAACCTAACTGGCGTTAGTGTAAATAACACAATTATTGTAAAAACTATGTTGAAAGAGATATTTTTGCATGGTCCTATTACACCACCCAGCTGGTGTTCCATCCCATATACGTAAGACATGTGGAAATATACTACAACTTACTACACTATTTTAAAAAAATAAAAATAATATTTTTTATATGTCTTATATATATTGAATGGTATACCATGAGCAACATGCAAAAATTTCTCAGTTTGAAAACCATGCCATGATTTATATATATTATATTATTCCCGATTTTTGTTGAAAAAAAAAAAACATTTATCCATACATTATCTTCCAATTTCTTCTTGACAAGAATTACCAAAAAAAATTCTTCTTGACGAAGGCACAAAACGGAATCGAGACATAACTGGTCAACAATTAAGTTGCGAATTCATTACAGTATCTGTTCTGTGATCCTGTAACAAACTTATGAGTTAAGATTTTTCAACAACGGTTGTGGGGTTAGTTTGGTCTTTTCCAAAATTTACACAAAAACAAACCCAAAAAAGAAATAGTCCACATGGAGAGCAACGTGGTGCAACCCGTACAAGAAAATAGCAGCTTCGCGCGGCCTTAAATTCACTGACGCTGACGTGACGTAGGCATCGACGACCGAAACGCACCGCATCGCAACAAAAAAGCAAACAAAACGACTAAACAGTCAACCGTGACCATTAAACCTCCTCCCTCCTTCCCCACAAAACACTTCTCCTTCAAAACACCATGACTTCATTCCACTGATAAACGCCATAAAAATGGTTGCTGCAGCAGCTGCAGCTCCAGCTCCATCGCCATATCCTGCACGCGCACCCACCCTATCCATTCCCATCATCACAGCCACCTCACTCCATGCATCATCTCCGCCGTCCAAGTACCCCATCGACTTTTCCCCGCCGTTGATCGCCATGGTGGTCGTCGTCGCCACCGCCTTCCTAATCGTCACTTACTCCCGCCTCATCTCCCAACACGTCATCCCGCCAATCCTCCGTCTCCAACGACGCTGGCGCCGCCGTCGTCGCCGCTCATACCTCCCCTCCTCCATCGACGACCTCGACTCTCCACGGTACGACTCGTCGTTTGACCCGGCCGACCTCGGCTTCCACGCCTTCTCTCCCTACGGCCTAGACGAGTCGGTCATCAAAACGATCCCGCTCTCTCTCTACACGTCCAAAACGGCGTCGACCGGTTTGAATAATCCTCTCAGTAAAGACTGCGCTGTTTGCTTGATCGAGTTCCAAGACGACGACTACGTTCGCACTCTTCCGGTCTGTTCGCACGTGTTTCACGTGGACTGCATCGACATGTGGCTTCGATCTCACGCCAACTGTCCTCTCTGCCGCGCCGGAATATTCCGCCCGGAGTCTCCGTTCGTTCCGTTGATGGCCGCCAGGATCCGGCCGAGCCTCGACGACGCCGTTTTCCGGAGCATCGCGCTCGAGCCGCTTGCCGAAGCTCCGGCGTCTCGTGATTCCGATTCGATCGTCACCGAGATCGAACGGTGCGCGGAGGAGCGGTCGCCGAGGAGGAGCTCCAACTACTGGGAGGATTATCGGATCAACGGCGGAGATTTCGTCCTGAAGCGGTCGCACTCGTTCGGATTCGAGCGGAGCTCGGCGTCGGCGGAGAGGATGATGGTGACGGAGCCGGCGACGGCGTCACCGTGGCGGTACCGGAGAGGAAGCTTCTGGAGCAAGCGGCCGTCGCCCTTCGGGTCGTTGACGAAGGCTCGGGTCTTCTCCTTCAGGTCAACGTACAGAGGCGGCGTGAATATGAAATCGCCTTTCTTCCGCCGGAAATGCTTCTTCCCACTGACGGAGCCGAGCGCGAGATTCTCCGGCAGCGGCGCCGGAGGATCGTCTCGCCGGAGCAAGTCGATGACAAGTCCGATGTTCATGAGATCGTCAGCGATGTCAGCTTTCTCGTCGAGCCGCCTCCGGTGCGGAGATCCGGAGGCGTTGTTATCGCCAGAGAGGTTTAACAGAAGATAGAAACCAAAAGAAAAGATCGGAACGATTAAAGTCTGGAGAGACACGTGGAGGGAGGGGATGGAGCGAGGGAAGGGGGAGAACAGACGGTGGGAGATGGGAGAGTCGGAGAGTAAATGAGGGCTGGTGCGGTCATTAATTGGGGGCTGAGGAGGCATTAAATGCCCAGAATTGACGAGAGAGAAGGAGAGCAAGAAAAACACACAAAACAAAACAAAAAACTGGGGTTTTGAAGAGAGGCTCATAAATGAGAGAGACTTAATGGGTTTTGGCGCCATTTATTTGTGTTAGAGCAAAAACCCACCGACAATAATGCAAAATGCCATGTGAGCTAGGGTTAGGGCTATAAGTCTAGTGGCAATTTGGGGGTTTGGGTTGATATAGGTTTTTTGTTTTTTTGGGGTAGGCACTAGGCAGAGAAAACAGAGAAAGAGCAGGATGTGAAGAAGTGCAATGGGCTCAGTGTTCTTCTGTACTTGTCATTGTCATTCTTTTCATCTCATTGACCATAGTGGGTTGGTAGAATGCGTGGTCGGTCGTCCACATTTGAGAAAGTCAACGCCGCAAGTTGGGTAATTTTTGGTGTTTTAGATCTCTGTGCAATATTGTAGCATTTTGGGTCCTTCTTGATGCATGGATCGTGTAATTTAGAACAAAGAATTTTTGGGGTTGAAATTGAATTGCAGGCAGAGTTGTTTTCTTTAATTGGGTTGCTGAAGTTGATTTATGGTTTCTTTTGGCTGCTTTCTTTTTTATTTCTGTAGAATTTCAGTTTCCTTTTATGGGAGGGCTGCCTGGTTTTGCTGTTTGGTAGTTTTTGGTTAATTTTGTTCCCCTGTTGCTGCTGCTACTCTCGCAGCCTTATTCTCTTATTGGTTAATTCTGTGTAAAATATATAATCATATTTGGACTTGAAAACATTTGCAAAGAGTATTTTTCATTCTTTGGTATGAACAAATTCGTTTAGACAAATGGGCTGACAGAGCAGGGAAAAACCCCAGCTACGGCCAGCCAACTTTTGGGCTTGGATGAAAGCTGAACCTTTAGTTTAGGCCCATTTTGTAGTTTGGGCTGAATTTACTTTGAGTTTTTATCAAAAATAGTCAAAATTTATTCTGTACTTTCAAAAATAACAAACACCTCACATAAATAAACTTAAATGCCCTCAAAATTAAAACACAGATAATCTAAGAGCACTTTCATTCATTTGTCATGGCAAAAGGTAATTACTATTCACTTAAAAAAAAATTATTTTTTATTTATACATAAATGATTAATTTTGATAGGTTTAGGGTTTTAGTGTGAGAAGTAAAGAATATGATAAGGTACTTATAAAAAAAAAAAAAAACTGAATTTTTTGGTTCTTTTTCCTTTTTTTTTAAAAAAAAATTATTATTATTTTAATTAGTTGTTGATGTCATTATGATGTCAGCATTACGTCACTTGCCCATGCAGCAACACGGGTTGAATTTGCTTGTTGGCTTGCTCGGGTTGATGGGCGCCTTGCCCTTGCGCGCTGGAGCCGTCATGCGGGCCTAGACCCTCTCCTACCCAGGCGTCCCCTTGTCGTCGGAAGTGCTCTAAGGTATCAGTAAACAAGCAAAAAAGTTAGGTACCAGGAGTTGTAGCATATTCATCATAAGTGGCCCTATTACTATTTAAATTGAATTCTTATTTTGCATCCTTTTGTTTTTTTTTTCAGTCAGGATTCTCATTTTGGACCTTGAATGCAATTTGACATATGTAATTAATCTTTTAATCACAAAAGAAAAAGAAAAAGAAAAGCTTCAAATGATCAGATATCAATCAGGATGTTGTCAACTTGTCAAGGTTCAAACATTGCTGTACCAAATGTCTAACAGAGTCACAAATTTTGTTGGAGTTTAGTCCAACAGGCAATCATTCTGATGGACTGCTTAGACTTATGCATCAATCTACCATTAATTTCTTTTTGTCATACCCAACCTCACCCACCTGCATTTTTCAGCTAACTTCCATCATTTTAAATTCATTAAAGTAAATTTAGATTTTAAGCCACATAAAAAAATTTCACTTTTAAAAAAAGTCAAAGTTTTTCAAAAAAGACAGAAAAACTTCTCAACTTTTAAATCAACGACATGCAATTGTAAAGGATTCCTTAATAAATCAAAAAATAAATAAAGGCAATTTTGTCCATTTTAGCTTCTTTTACAAAAAATTTCTCTCCTTTGTGTTTTTCCAAATTAACCTATGACTTTAACATTTATTTGTCTATATTTTTTCAGCATGTAAAATGCAGTCATTAAATTTCATTTCTTCCAAGAAAAAAAGAAAAGAAATCTGCTAGAGTTTCTCTTATGACATATGAGATATGGATCTATAAGATAAAGACAATGAACAAAGTAATTAAAAAAATAAAAGAGAAAAATACTTGGGGCGTAATAGAAAAATATCAAAATCTAAAGGATCAATTTACAATTTTCCATTTAACTAATTCTAAAGACATCACAGAAAAATACTTGTGGCAAAGTTAATTTTATTAAAATCTTTAGGGTATTCAACAAGATAACCAACCAAATATTTAAATCAACATTAACAAAGACTGGAAATCTTAGAGCACTTCCACCGCTGAGGGGGGACCCTGGCAAGAAGGGGCCCAAGCAACCAAAGGCAATTTCAGCGCAAGAGTTCCAACCTGGGCAAATAGTGGGCCCTAACAACCTAGGCAAGCTCACAGGCAAGTTCAGCTCGAGCTGCTACCTGAGCAAAATAACACAATGCTAATGTCATAATGTCATCAGCAACCAACAGAAAAAAAAATCATTTTTATTTTATTTTTATTTTTTACAAATTCCTAGCCATATTCTTTACTTCCCACACCAAAAACTCTATACAAATTCATCTTCTCATATCTCATGTAAATATTAATTGCCTTTGCCCTTGCCCTAGCTCCTAAGGGTGGAGACAAAATTGAAAGGGTTGCCACTATTCATGTGAATACTAACAGCCCTTACCTTGCCCTAAGCCCATAGGGGTGGAAACAAAATTGAAAGGGCTATCACTATTCATGTGAATATTAACAGCCCTTACCTTGACCTTGCTCATAAGGATGGAAGTGTTCTTATCTAGTAGATCAAGTATACAAATGTCAGAATTTATTTATTTATTTTTATTTTCCAACCACTTGGTCTTCAACTTAGCTGGATCTTGTATGAATTGGTGCACCATTTATTCCTCATGCACATGACATCACCATGAAAGAAAATAATTACTATAATTAACATGTCTGCATCAGGAAATTGTTTCAAATAATTGGAGAGTCATTCTAATTTGGCTACCCATTTCACCAAAATGTACCACAAGGCAGCTCACCAAAAAACCAACAAAATAGAAAGACCAAAAAAGCATTATTGTTTTCCTCTCTTTCTTTACAAAAACAAGCATTAGTTCCAATAAGTTAATGCCAATCGGCTCTAGCCCAATGAAAAAGAGTCTTGATCTGCAAATTAGTGGTCTCAATTACGTTCGAACCCTATGATACTTTGGTAGTGTGTGTGAGAAATGCGCATTCCTCTTGTAATTTAGACTATAAATTAATTAAAGTAATTAGATTTAAGAACTCTAATAACAAGTACTAAAGTACTCCACCGAACTTCATCTACCATTATAAATGCCGCTAGCTGGTAGCTTCAAGACTTTCCCCTCATAAACGCCGCTATAAATTGGCGAAGATATGAATATTTTGTTCTAAAGCAAAAAACCAAAATTTATTGCTTTCAGCTGTACCAAACCGTCCCACCTCCATTCTGGTTCTAGTTATTAATTATAACATTCACCAAAAAACTTTCAACACCATAATATTACCATAGTTATCCAAATTGTTCTAGCAAGCTATCTCTTCATCTTGTACGTTCTTTCATTTTAGCTAGCTTGCTTACTTAGCTGAGTTGGGATGGATTTTATAGTGAAGGTTGAAGAATCGAGGCCGGCCGCCGACGGGAGGCCATCTGCGGGGCCTGTGTACAGGAGCATTTATGCTAAAGATGGGCTCATGGAGTTGCCGGAGGGGTTGGAGTCTCCATGGCAGTTTCTCAGGTATATCTCTCATCCCATTTTGGAATTACTTGCTGTTGTTGCATGTGTTGTGCGTTATATGTGTAATGGGGTTAATAATTTACGTTAATTTGAGTGTCACATTTTTGTTGTGAAGGCATGTAGACTGAAAGCTTGAATGCTTGTTTGGATCCTGAGTAAATGGACAAAAACTTTCCCGGAAAATTTGGCATATTTATATTGGATATGATGTAGAAACAAATTGCATTTTGTCTTGTTTTAAATTTTCTCACTTCGATACTGGGGAGAAAAAGAGAAGGTAGAACCAAAAGGAGGTAATTGTGTTTAAGCAGATCGATCTAGCTTGACAGTTTGTTCTGGGATAAAAATTAACCAGAAAAGTAAAAGAGAATGGCCCATGCAGGTCTCGAACCTGCGACCTTCGCGTTATTAGCACGACGCTCTAACCAGCTGAGCTAATAGGCCATTTGATGATTTCTCCATACTTTTTAATACTATACTAAAATGTGATCGAAAACGGCATGTCGTAGAAAGGTTTTTCTGGTTGTGGTAAGCCAAAAGAAAGGTTAGAGAAGCTGAAGCAGAAAACAAAGAAAAGAAGCTTGCTTTTCTACCAATCCACGCTCTGCAACTCGAATAGCAGAAACCCTGTTCTTAGTTTTCTAAAAAGCTTAAAATCACTGGAAAATTGCAATCAATTCAGAACATATTGTAATTCAAATTCCTAGTGTGAGTTCATGGCTGAAACTCTGCTTTTACTGGCAGCGACTCTGCGAAAAAGCATCCGAACAATCCAATGCTTGGTCGGCGTCAAGTCACGGAAACAAAGGTCCCTTCTTTTTGAGCAACAGCACAAACCCATAAGATTTTTTTTTCTTTCCAAATAAGTCTATGAAATGCCAATTTTGAATTTGTTTAATGGAAATTGCAGGTGGGTCCCTATGTATGGCTTACATATCAAGAGGTTCATGATGCAGCCCTTCGAATGGGTTCAGCCATCAGGAGCCGCGGTGTCAATCCTGTAAGTCACGTGCCTATTGAGAATATGTGTGTGTGTGTATGAATGCATAAATTAATGTGTTACTGTAATTTGCATTAAAGTTTGACATGCAATATGTTATGTTGTGAATGAAGAAAAGAAAAGATTTATAACTGTAATGTGATGTTGTTTAGAGTTGATGCAAGTTGTTAGTGAAAGTAGTAGCTGTGAAAGGTTGGTGTTTCTCATAGCAAAAGGGGAAAAAAAAGAATAACATTGGTGTTTTATATTTTTGTGTCTTTTAAATGTATACAGGGAGATCGTTGTGGTATATTTGGA
This sequence comes from Prunus mume, assembly GCF_029339155.1. Classification (NCBI taxonomy): domain Eukaryota; kingdom Viridiplantae; phylum Streptophyta; class Magnoliopsida; order Rosales; family Rosaceae; genus Prunus; species Prunus mume. Next base: position 16,843,420 of record NC_142703.1, on the reverse strand, counting down.
TCAAACTGCCCACAGTGGCTTACTGCAATGGAGGTAAATACTGTATTTCCTATTTTCATGGATCATGATTGGCTTCATATTCATGCATTGCTCACTTGAAGGGAAAAGTTATCAATATCGGAAGGAAATTCTTTATCAGGTTGAATAACTGTAATGCTTTTATGTTTTCTTGATGTTTTACAGGCCTGTAATAGCCATGCCATAACCTATGTTCCGCTGTATGACACCCTTGGTATGTTTTCTCTCTTTGTCAATAATCATCAGTGCTTATATCACCATGAGTTTTAGAGTTTCTATATATTTTCTTCTGCAATATAATTTCCAGTAGGAATTGGACTTCAATGATGGTGGTCGAGTTCGATTAAATATATCACTTTAACTTTTCATGGTTTTACATATAACAGGTGCTAATGCAGTTGAATTCATCATCAATCATGCTGAAGTTTCCATAGCTTTTGTTCAAGAGAACAAGATCCCTGCTGTAAGTTATATTTCTATCTATTTCCTCGTGATCATGAGTACCTTTTCTTTATAGGATCGTCATGATTACTTAAATGTTCAAGGCTACTGATTTCTGATACCGTGGTACTAAAATTTTCCTAATCCAATTCCATGGCACCAAACCTCAATATAAATATAAAGACGAACTTGACTTTGTGTATTTTGACCCTCATTAGTTTATTAAATATATGGTATTTTAGTTGTTTCTGGCTCTCTTTCTCTTGTTTCATAATGTCCTGCTCATATCGAAATGCTTTGTGCAGATTCTGTCATGCCTTCCAAATTGCTCTACGCATTTAAAAAGTAGGTCATATGCTATTTCCTTAGATACTTGAAGTTTAAGGTGAAACTTCAGAGGATGGTATCTCAGTTATGCATTTGCTTTGTTCAGCAATTGTCAGCTTTGCAAATATTTCTAGCACTCAAAAGGAGGAAGCTGAAGGACTGGGGGTATCTTGTTTCTCTTGGGAGGAATTCTCTCAGTTGGTAATTTGTTAACACTGTTTTTCTCATATAAATTTTTTTTTTGGTAAAAGATTGGTCAAATGGTTTTCAATAATGTAAAACCACGTTTCCTCATCTTTTTTCAGGGAAATTTAGATTGTGAACTACCTCCAAAACAGAGGACTGACATTTGCACTATAATGTACACAAGTGGAACAACTGGAGAACCCAAAGGTGTTATTATTACTAATGGAGCAATTATGGCAGAAGTATTGTCTGTGGAGCAAATTCTTTTTCTAACAGATAAAGTGGTAAACAACTGATCAAAGATTACTATTTCTATAATAAATGAGTTTCCTAGCCTTTTTACGATACATGTCCTTGAAGTTTCCAAATTAATGATTATGCTGCCTCTTATTTGCACTTAAAAAAAAAAAAAAAAACTTTTGGTTTCTCTTTTTAAGTTCTGTGATTACAAGGAAGTATTACCACTAGAAAGTTGAGAACATGATTTGTTGTTAAGTTTATCAATTGAACTCAATGATTATTTCCTGGTGCCTAATCACATGACATTGACACTGAAATTGATCACATGATTATTTCAGTGTACAGAAGAAGATTCGTATTTTTCCTTTCTTCCTTTGGCCCACATATATGATCAAATTATGGAGAGCTATTGCATCTACAAGGGTTCCTCTATAGGCTTCTGGCGAGGAGTAAGTAATAAAAGTAATTTATTGCAGTGATTTCTTTTTCTTACACTTATATGTTTTAGTCAAAAGTTCTCTTGGTGCATTACCAACTTGTTCTCATGTGATTTTTTACTTTGAACTTGAAGGATATCAGATTTCTAATGGAGGACCTTCAGGAATTAAGGCCTACTATGTTTTGCGGGGTCCCTAGAGTGTATGATCGCATATACACTGGTAATGCATGCATTATACTGAACTATATAGATATATGTCCTTGAATTTTTTTATTCTAAATATTTGGCTTAAATTTTCTTTGTGCAGGTATTGCTAATAAAGTTTCATCTAGTGGTGCGTTGAGGAAGACGCTGTTCCAATATGCTTATAACTAGTATGAGTGACGATAAAATGGAAATATTTTTGTTTGCATTTGCATCTCTACAATAAAACTAATGAAGATTTAATTGACAGCAAGTTGGCAAATCTGGAGAAGGGTCTGCCACAAGAAAACGCAGCACCTCTCTTGGACAAGCTTGTCTTTGATAAGGTCAGTCATCCCATCCTTCACCATTCCATTCTTGAGATAGCTGTTTTACATTCTAACGAAGTGTTACTTGTGGCAGATGAAACAAGCACTAGGGGGACGAGTTCGTATACTGTTGTCTGGTGCTGCACCTTTGCCTAGGCATGTGGAGGAATTTTTTAGGGTCACCGCCTGCAGTACTTTGTCACAAGGATATGGTATGGTTGGATGAATATCTGCTAAGTCATCTAGGAAATACATAGAATCATATAAATGGTGTTAGTTAATCTTCATAGGTTTTGCAGTGACCTTTATATTTGGCCAAGAAAAAAGAAAAGACATTGTGATGCGGACTTGACCTAGTATGAATTCATTCTCATCTTTGAAGAAGCTGGTATTAATTGTTTTAACTGATGAAATCTAAAGCATAATTTTGAAAATACAGGAAAATTTATAAGGTTAAGATATTTACTTATCATTACAACTATATATGCATGATTTAGGATGTACCATGTATGCAAGATTTTCTAGTCAGTGACGCGAGCTTTTTAAATTTTGATGCACTACACATCAACAGTAGTTTATAAAGTTTTCCTTAAAAACAGAGCTTTCCATCAGCTTGTTAAGCTCTTTGACATGTAGGCCTCACTGAAAGCTGTGGTGGATGTCTTACGTCTATTGGCAATATTTTTCCTATGATGGGAACTGTGGGTGTCCCCATGACAACTATTGAAACAAGGCTTGAGTCAGTGCCAGAAATGGGATATGATGCACTTTCCAGTGTGCCACGTGGAGAGATTTGCCTGAGAGGAAAATCCCTGTTTTCTGGTTACCACAAGCGACAAGATCTGACAGAGGAAGTCCTTATTGATGGGTGGTTTCATACTGGTAAAAATTCTTACAATAGTTAGCCATACAGTTGAATGAAATAATTTACTTGCTTGATGGTCGGTCTTTTGGCTTGTCAAGGTGTGCATGTTAGAATGTTTTGTTGATGGTTAATTGTTGCATTAAAAGGTGGTTTTCTTTACTTTGAGTGGATTGCAGGTGACATTGGAGAATTGCAGCGTAATGGAGCAATGAAAATTATAGATAGGAAAAAGAATATATTTAAACTGTCTCAAGGTGAATATGTTGCTGTGGAAAACATTGAAAGCAAATACCTGCAGTGTCCTCTTATCACATCGGTATGTTGCTTGTTACTACATCCAATAGAAGTAGAACTATTTCCATACATCAGGACTCACCTCTGTTTTCCTTCATTGACGAGTTTGTATTTTTGGTCTTTTTACTACATTTTAATTTGTGAAAATTTCCTTTTGGTTGTTTTGCTGTTTTCTAAAGTTGTGGATATCTGAACTTTCCTCTGGTTTGCAGATTTGGGTTTATGGGAACAGCTTTGAGTCGTTTCTTGTTGCTGTGGTGGTCCCTGACAGAAAGGCATTGGAGGATTGGGCAGCGGAGCATCATTTGACCGATGATTTTAAATCATTATGTCAAAACCTGAAGGCAAGAAAGTACATTTTGGATGAGCTCAATAGTGTTGGTCAGAAGCAGCAAGTATGTAGATAATTGTCTCAACTCCCTGTTTCTTATTCGATGCTTTGTTAATGTCTACTCAATCTGAATTGGGTGACCTTCCTCCAGCTTCGAGGTTTTGAGCTGTTAAAAGCAGTTCACTTGGAACCAAATCCCTTTGACATGGAGAGGGATCTTATAACTCCAACATTCAAACTGAAGAGACCACACCTACTTAAATATTACAAGGTATGCCTTCTGCTCTCTCTTTCTATATATTGTCTTAAATCTCCTCACTGTAACTGTGCGACTTCCTTTTCAAGCACCTGGTAGGCCTTCAGTTTGCCACTCACTTAATATCCTTTCCCCACCCTTGTGCCTGTGACCTTGGATTATTTCTTAAAAGAAATGAATTTCTATTGCTAATGATCAAGTGCTATGCCATAAACGGGTCTCCCTCATTCTATATATAAATCTCTCTCTCTCTCTCTCTCTCTCTCTCAAATAGTAAAAGCTGACTTTGTCAAGTGAATGTTAAGTTTATATTTTTTGGAATATCATCTGCAGGACCGTATTGATAAACTGTACAGTGAAGCAAAGGAAGCAAGGGTATGACAGCAATGTCGAAAGCCGGAAGCTACTGAAGAAAACCTTTTTACCACAATTTCCCAAAGATGTGATTGCTGATAGTGGGCAGGTGCTACCCACAAAGACACTGGATTCGGATCCCTGTGAGTCCGTCTAAGTTAGTTTGTGTATAAATAAAGATAATGTGAAAAGTTCTGGTTTGAAAAACCATATATTATATATATTGGTCCCAATGTCAGTTATTTGTGCTTGCAAATACACAGAACTGCTATATTCATTCACTCTTTCAGTATGAATGTCAGATATCATATTCTGACAAGGAATGATTTGCTTCCCAAACCATTTGTATGGAAGTTAAAGACGATAAAGAATTAATGGCTATAACCCCAAAATCAATGATTTACTGATTCTCAATAGATCTTGGTCTATGCAATGTAAAATCATCTTTGTGGATTTCTTAGTTGTCTTTATCACCAACAAATCCACCCAAAGAGAAAAAGAAAAAGTTGCCAACAGGGTCTCAGGTTCAAACTCGCCTGGTACTTTGCTAGTGTGCGTGCAAAAACTCCGCTCCCTTTGTAGCTTAGATTATCGCTTGTATTAAAAAAGATCATTGCTTGTTTAAAGTAGAATTAAAGGACAACACTGAAACACACCAACTACTACGCGTATGAGCTTTTGTCGTTTTGGATTTTTCCACTACCCATAATTGCACTGGAAAAGACGTTTGAAGTTTCAACGAAAGAACACTGGCTCTTCCTCTTTCTTTGTTTCCTCTCCTTTCTTTGTCTTCCCTTCACCTTCCTCGACTTCGCTGTGTTCTCATCTCACAAAGGAAGTTGAAGCTGAAGCCCGCAACTAACTTCCTCGCAGCTTCCCTCGCTCATAAGATGCTTTCTTATTGAAAGAAAAGAAACCCAGAGGCCATGCCCTTCCCAGCTCTTTGATCAGCCTGTTTACTTCTCCGGCATGCAACAAGCGACAGTCATTCAATGACATACGACGTCTTCCTGAGTTTCAGGGGCGAGGACACGCGATTCAACTTTACTGATCATCTGCACAGTAATTTGACCCGGAAGGGAATTAGAACCTTCTTAGATGATGGTCTTAAGAGAGGGGAAGAAATATCACCGGCTCTTCTCAGAGCGATCGAAGAGTCGAAGATTTCCATCATCGTGTTCTCCGAAAACTATGCATCTTCGAAGTGGTGCTTGGATGAACTCGTCAAGATCCTTGAGAGTAAAGAAACAAGGGAGCAAATAGTTTGGCCTGTTTTTTACAAGGTGGATCCGTCGGATGTACGGCATCAAAGGGGCAGTTTCGGTCAGGCACTTGCTGACTATGAATGTGAGTTCAAAGATGACACGGAGAAGGTGCAAAGATGGAGGAGAAGTCTTACGAAAGCAGCCAATCTGTCCGGATGGTGTTTCATCAACGGGTATATATTTATTTTCAACCACGCACCTTAGCTGCCTACTAAACTTGTTTATTTCTGTCCGGATCAGGACCCATATACTAAGGCATTGTTTTTATACAAATTTATAAATAAACCCAATTTAGATAAAAAAAAAGCAGTTATTTAAACATAAAAACACACCACAAAATCAACTCCAAAGTCAACTTTTAAGGGCAAATGGGTGGAGTGCTTATAAATGGGTTTTGAGTGTGTGTAATGATTGGTTTTGGGTGTGTTTATAAAGTGTTTTGGGTGTTGGGTTTTTTTATAATTTCAACTTCCATTTTGGGTGTTTTAGTGAAACTCCCTTGTTTTTAATGTCAAATGCTTTTGAACATCCAAGGTTTAAAGATGTGGCTGTTTTGTGTCCTTTGAACCTGATCCTTATACAGACAAACTGTCTAATTTTTCGATCCCCAAATTAAAAATTATCCCGCAAAAAAATTAGCAAAATCCGAAATCGTACCATTTGATTATCACCATGAACATCTTGTAGAGGAAAAGTTGAATTAATCTATTTGTTGCCGCATTTTTAGATGACTAGATATTTCGGATTTTGGTAATTTTTTGATGAACTGATTTTGGTAATTTTTTATAAGAGTGATCATTGAATAATGTCCTTAAAAATAAACGGTTCATGTTATCCGAACCTATGATCCATTTTTGTATATAGTCAAAAGGGGATTTCTTTTAGAAGGGAGTTGTACATACACACACACATATATATATATATATATATATATTTTTTTTTCATAAAGGGTCCTTGAGGTTTACGAAATTATCACCTTTCGTCTTTAACGTTTTTTTTGTGTGACACTAATGGTCCTTAAGGTAGACCACACATCAAAATGGTCCATACCGTTAGTTTCCGTCAAATTTTCTGTTAAATTGCTGATGTGGCACATGTGTGGAGCCCATACATCTAATGATATAGAGCCACGTAGTTTTAAATATAATATAATATTTTTAAAACTTAAAATTCATAAATAAAAAAATTAAAAGCAATTTAAATCTTTTTATATATTTCATGCTCTGTTTTGAGAGGAGGAGGAGGGACAGAGGAGTGGGTTTGCAAGGAGGAAAGGGAAAGAGAACACAAGGAGAGGGAGAGAAAGAAAGATATTTAAAAATATATTAAAAAGATTTAACTTACTTTTAATTAAATTGTTTTTTTTATGGATTTTAAATTTTAAAATATGTTATATTATATTTAAATCCATGTTGCAATATACCATTGGATGTGTGGGCTCCACACATGTGCGACGTTATCAATTTAATAGAAAATTTGACTGAAGCTAATGGTAGGGACCATTTTGATGTGTGAAGGCTAACCTTAAGGACCATTAGTGCCAAAAAAAAAAATTAGGGACAAAATTTGATAATTTCGCAAACCTCAGAGGCCATTTGTGATAAAAAGCCTATATATATAATATTACAAAATGTTATTCATCATTAATCTTTTGCATATTGTATAACTTTGCAGACATGAATCAAAATTTATTGACAACATCGTTGAAGCTATTTCATTTCAAGTACTAAACCAGGCATATTTGAATGTAGCAAAGTACCCAGTTGGAATAGAGTCTCGTGTGCGCGAGATAGATAAGCTTTTGGGTGTTGGAGGAAACGATGTCCGCATGGTAGGGATATGGGGCACTGGTGGAATAGGTAAGACAACAATTGCTAAAGCTGTTTATAATTCCATCGCCCATATGTTTGAAGGTTGCTGTTTTCTAGATGATGTTAGAGAAAGATCAATGTCGTATGGAGGCTTAGTCAAACTACAAAGTATTCTTCTTTCTGAGATTCTAGGGGTGAAAGAAGTAAAGGTGACCAATGTTGACAAAGGAATCAATGTGATAAAGAAAATGTTGAATGGTAAGAAGCTTCTCTTAGTTCTTGACGATGTGAATCAATTGGACCAATTAAACAAATTAGTTGGAAGGTCTGATTGGTTTGGTTCAGGCAGCAGAATTGTTCTAACGACAAGAGATAAGCATTTGCTAATTGCTCATCAAGTCAATCTAATATATGAGGTTGAGAAGTTAGATCATTATGAGTCCTTAAAGCTCTTCGCCAGTTGGAATTCATTTTCAAGAAATGGACACTTAGAAGATGATTATGCGAAACTTGCAAACGATGTAGTAGACTATGCTGACGGTCTTCCATTAGCTCTGATGGTTTTGGGTTCACATCTATGTGGTAGAAGTATTGATCAATGGAAATATGCATTAGATGGTTACAGAAGAGTTCCTAACCGAGAGATTCAAGAAATTCTCAAAATAAGTTATAATGCACTAGAAGATGCGGTGAAGGAAGTTTTCCTTGATATTGCATTTTTTTATAAAGGTCTAGGCGAGGATTATGTGATGCAAATACTAGAAGGTTGTGACCTCAACCTTAAGTATGATCTTGAAGTCCTCGTGGAAAAAGCTCTTATAAATATTACGGAAGGAGGCTGCATTTGGATGCATGACTTGATACAAGAAATGGGTAAAGAAGTAGTTCGCCAAGAGTCACCAACTGAGCCCGGAAAACGTAGTAGGTTGTGGTTTCATGAGGATGTTTACCATGTTTTAACAGAAAACACAGTGAGTAGAATATATAATTTAAAACATTTTATTTTTATTTTACAAAAAACTTGTCCTTTGCTAATAGTATTGCTTTTTCATACTAGGGAACGGATAAGATCAAGGGTATTGTGGTGAATTTGCCTGCTGGGCTTGAGTCAGATGAGGTATGTTTGAATGCTGAAAGCTTCTCAAAGATGAAAAATCTTCGACTTTTTATAAATCATAATGCGCTTGTCTGGAGAAGTTGATTATCTTCCCAATGAGTTGAGGCTCCTTAGTTGGCCTGAATATCCGTCACAATCTTTGCCAACCAATTTTAATCCAAAGAAACTTGTTGCTCTTACTATGCCTCGTAGCCGCATTTTACGACTGCATTTGGAATTCAAGGTATTTAAATTAAATCTTTTTTCAAGAGTTTATTTATTTATTTATTTATTTTTCAGCATATTGGGAGTTTATTAAGAGCTTATGATGCAATCCTCTCTCTTTTTCTCTCTGTTTTGTGGGACAGAGTTTGAAATTTTTAAATTTGGAGCACAGCAAATTCCTAAGAAAAATCCCTGACTTCTCTGGAGTCCCAAACTTGGAGAGGTTGAATCTAAAATATTGTACAAGTTTAGTTGAGCTTCATCCTTCTGCTGGATTCCTTCATAAGCTTGTTGAGTTGAGTCTTACGGGATGCCGTAGTCTTACTCTGTTTCCAAGAATTGTCAACTTGAAATCTCTGCTGAAGTTGAATCTTTACGGTTGCATAAGTCTTGAGAATTTTCCTGAAATTAAGGGGAAGATGGAATCTTTGAAATACCTGAGTCTATCAAGGACTTCCATCAAAGAATTGCCTTCATCGTCAATTCGACATTTCACTCGTCTCGAGAATTTGTATTTAACCGGATGTGAAAACCTTACAAATCTGCCATGCAGCATTTATGAGTTGAAGCACCTAGAGACAATTTCTGCCTTTAAATGCTCAAAATTGGTTTCATTTCCTAAAATGGCGAAGTCTGAAGATTCAAGGAGTGCAGAATCACTTGTGACTCTTCAAGGAGGCAATTTAGCGTTTCCCAAGCTATCTAGATTCTATGTGGGCCGATCCAATCTTTCAGACATTGCCGATTTCCTTCTGACTCTTGATTGCACGACCACATTAACTATACTTGATCTATCAGGACACAATTTCGTTAGTCTTCCCGTATGCATTAATAACTTTGTCAACTTGGAGCAACTTTTTTTGATAAGTTGCCAGAGACTTAGAGAAATTCCAGATCTTCCACAAGCATTGCAACTTTTAGATGTGAGGGATTGCTTATCATTGGAAAGAGTTTCAAAATTGTCCAACCTTTTGGAACGTAAAGAGTCTCAAATGTTCGTGGAATTGAGATTGACTAATTGTTGGAGACTGCGTAACAATCTGGTTCGAATTGCAAAGAAGAAAAGTATGTTCATAAATCAAGTCAATCTCTTCTCTCTCTTTCTCTTGTCTCTCACATCTCATGTCATGGTTGAATTTCCAGGAAGGGGAATTCCAAAGTGGTTCAGTTATCGTAAGGATTTGAAGGATCTTTGCGAATGTCAATTCTCTATTAAAACCTCTCAAAATTTCAATTGGGAGAACAAAGGAATTTCTTTTTGTGCTTTTCTCGAAAAGACCACAAATAGGTTATGTCATTATATTGAACCCAGCATCATGGAGTTTGCTATTGATATTTACATCGATGAAGCACCTTATATTATTCATTCAACAATGAAAGAATCGAGTTTAGTGTGGCTGTCATATTTCCCTTTCCATGATTTGATGTGGAGAATGGCATGCACGAGAAGAAAGGTGAAAGGAACATGGGTGATGCCGCCTTATTTGCCTACAATCCGAGTTCATTTTGTGCGTATTAGCAAAGCTGTGAAAAGCTTCGGAGTCCACCTAGTAATGCCACCAGGATGAAGACCTCAGTATAGAGGCATGGGTATGTCCAGGAAGATACCAATCGATCAATCCTCCAAAGGGAAAGGACAGTAGCATTCGAATGTGATTGGGAAGATAAGGATTTGCATCCTTCTTACAAGCTGACATTCTCAAGCCCGTGGGTAGAATTCAGTGATCTATATTTGTGATTGTTTGTGTTAATTCCACATGATTGGTTTCTTAGACTTCAATTGAGTTTTGAATGGTGGATGTTGGAATGGTGCAGTCTTGCTCTATGCAAGATGAGATAAGAGGAGAGGAGACTGGATATACCGTATAAAGTTATACTTCCAGAGCTCTAATGGTTTCCTGGCTGTCTTTACTTCTTGCTGTTTGGTTTTGTAAATGATTTGTTACTGGTGTGGTGATTCAACTGTCCTTCCTTCAGTTTGGGGTTGCTAGTATTGCAGTCCCTATGGGTTGGTCTCCCCTTGGTGCGCCACTGTTTTTGGCTAGTTGCTCTTCACAGTTCCTGTCTTTTGACCTGCTTTTATGGTTAGTGCTGCCTTGCTGTATTATTAAAGTGTGTTGCTGGCTGTAGACTTTGTTCTTCCTGCGGCTGCGTTGTGTTTTTTTATAGCAGAACAGAAAAGAGCCTAGGAACCTTATAAACCATAATTCAGATCCTAAGCTTAGATCTGGCTGAATAGAACATGACACAGCTAATAAGTGAATACAAGAGCCAAAACATACTTGAACAACCAAAAGTCACTGCCTTATGCACACTCAATACTGGGGCCACGAAATTTCTTTTAATTACATACAATAAGTACACACTAACAGTGATTATCTCAAGTACTAATTTTAAGGAACAAATTCAGCCCACAAAACAAATAAAATTGGTATGATTTCGAGAATAGGATCTCATTAACCTCAAGGTCGTTTCTCAAAATCGAAACATCTGCAACACAGATTAGGAAGTTAGGGCATCAAGCTTTTTGGAATCACACCTCAAAATCTAAATTCAAAGAGAAATCAAAACTAAGATCAAAATTATATATATACTAAAACTGAGTTCACGATTTCACTGTTCCTAGACTGTAGCTTAGGAATAGTGAATTGCCGATTTTGCCCTTTACTGAATTTTTCCTTATGTTCCCTTTTTGCCCCTTCTCATTCACATCTCTTTCGATTCTAAGGTTTCGTTCGCTCAGAGCTTTCCAGTCCGTTTCGAACCAGTTGGTTGGGCTGGTCGGGGGCAGCCATGGAAGATCAGAGTTCACTGTTTTGCATGCGTGGGGGGCCGTCGATTTTCCTTTGGGGAGGCGCGCTGCAAATCCAGCCGCCCTTTTGGTCTTTATCTCATCGGTTTTCCTCTCAGATGTTGCGTTCGTGTGTTGCCGTTCCAGCTGCGCTTCATCCTTCTTCTCATCGCACGGGTTTAGCTCAAAGGATTTCTAGGTTTCGTAAAAAAAAGGTTGGTTTTAACATTTTTTTGGTTTTCTAGGTTGGTTTATTCATTTGTCATGTTGAAAATTGAGAAGTAAATCAGAAATTGAGTTTGGTTTGTTCTTACAGGGAGGAAGATCTAAGGAAAAAGAAATGGAGTAATCAATATGAGAACCCCCAGTCTGCTCATCAATCTGGTAATTGATGTCTGTGTGGTTGATATTCTGTTTGTTTGTGGTTATAGGCGACTCCTTTTTTTTTTTTTTTTTTTTTAATTTTACTTTTATGACTCCAGATCAGAATTATAATTCTAATAGATGTTATATATTTCCTGTTTGCGTGTGGTTATAGATTTTCTGTGTGGCTGATTTATTTATTTATTTTTTCTGTTTGTACTTATCTTGATTGTTTTCCGATTAATTGTTTCATATGTGATCAGTTCAACAGTACTTTGATATATATGTTTTGATGTTCAACTACGAGTTTGTCATACATATGTGTGTTTAATGTCAAGAAGAGGTCTTTGCAAGTAAGACTTTGTACTTATTTGTTGAATGTTATGTTCCTTCTTTCGCTTGGCCTCTCCTTTAGAAGTAGTTTATGGGCACAAACCACCAAAGCTTAGTTACTGTGTTACTGGGTCAAGCTCTATACCACAGGTTGGCAAGAACTAAGGAATTGATTCCATTTTAAAGTAGTTGTGTCACAATTACATGAAGCTCAAAGGCACATGAAATTTTGCAGATAAGAAGCGGTGAGATCATGTTTTTCTGGTAGGAGATTAGGTCTATTTCTGCCTACAATCACATAGCCAATGCTTTTACGCTTTCACCTTGAGGTTACAGCCCTTTTCAGATTTTAGAAAGAATTAGAGCACTGGCTTACAAACTAAAGATTCCTGCTTCAACCAAACTAAAGACTATCTTTCATGTCTATCGCCTTAAAGAGAAATTGGATTCCCTTCCCAAAGTTTGTTAAGAAGGACCTAGAGGTCAAGCCTGGTTAAATTAAACAGGGCCCGGAGATGCAAAGGCAGACAAAATATAACAGAGGCCTTAGTGCACCAAGTAACTACCAGAAAAAACACTATGAAGAACGTTTATTAAACCTGAGGTGGATTTCCAGAACTTGCCTTGGCGACAAGGTTACTTTAACAGAGACATTTTTCCGTACAGATTTTGCTCAAGCTAATTTTTTTGGTTTAATGAAAAGATTGTGCATATATAAAATGCTCAAGCTAATTTCTTCTCCGATTTTTCTGTTTTTTCTTCCTTTTTCTTCTTCTTTTTTTAAACCATGTTTTCTTTTGATATTTTGCAGGTGTTCTTTTGTTGCTTTGGATAGAGCAGTTTGGTTGGTGTTTTCAATTCTGTTAAGCAAGGGGTGAGTTTCTAGGCTGAAATTCCAATTAATTGTTTTAAGTTTTGTGAATAGAGCATAGAACTTAGCTAATGGCATCAATTGACAATTGGTTAGTGTTAATTTGTTGTTGTAATGATAGGTTTAGATGATTACAATATCTGAATATGTTGGTAAATCCTTTTGAGTATTTTGGCAATTGGGTACTTGAGAACTCCTAGCATGGGGAGAGAGTGAGAATGCGTAATTGATTGGAGGGAAAAACATGGTGTCTTTCTCTTTGTGTGTATGTGGGTCAGTGGGGAATCAATCACTGGCCCTGTGTTCTGAAGCAGCGTTTATGAGACACTGCCATTTTTCTGTTGCAAATTGCAATTGGTTGGTATTTAAAGTAGTGGAAAATTTTCAAAACATTTCAAAGTGGTCCTAACTCCAATTTTCTGTTGTTTTTTGGTTTTTGAATTTGTTTGTTTCTTTTGTTTTTGTGAAATTTTTTATTCAATACTCTCTCTCTCTCTCTCTCTCTCTCTCTCTCTCTCTCTCAAGGAAAGCAGAACTTGAAAAGCTATTATGATCAGTAGAGTAACAATAATATTTAGAAGTGAAGAATCACTTTATCTCTTAATTACTAGGACAACAAAAGTTGAAAACGTTCTTTTAATCCAATAATATACTTACAAAGGTTAGAATTAAAGAATCACTTTATAATACTTCAATTGACCTGCTACTTTTATTGGATTTTTTAGTATTTTTTTTAATAACTTTCATATCATATTAGTACATCCACCACACAGACACATCTTTCCTGCTCTATTTTTCGTCTATCTTGCTTCTAAAAAGTTAATTATTAATTTTTCTTGAACATGGTTTTCTTTTGTTTGTTGTAAAAAAAAAAAAAAAAACAGAACAAAAAAAGAAAAAAAAAGGAGAGAAACTTTTGTATATTGAATGAGAGAATTGTCAACCTCATAGAGAGCCAACACACAAACCGACATTTCGTGTTAAAAAAGGGAAATTCCAAATGCAATACCTGCGAGTCTCAAGACTTTCTATTTGTCTTCTCCTTTTAACACTCCTCATCTTGACATTCTATCTTTCCCTCTGTTTTCTTTAATTTGCTTATTTTGAACCACTAACAGAGCAATGGGATTCCCAAATTTTTTCAAAACTGAAAATAGTTGATATAGAAATTGGAAGAAAAGGTGGAACTGTTTTTTTCCCTTTTTTCTAATTCTGTGTTTAAGGAAAAGAAATTATTAACGTGTTGGATTTGGTGAGATTATCTCTATAGCTCTTGGACATTTTTATTTTTATCTGAATTTTGATCAGTTTGAGTCATAGTGTTTATTAGTGCTACATATTTTACACTTTTTTTGTGATTGAATGTGTGAAATTTTTTGTATGTTTGGCTTCTGTTTTCTTTTATATCTAATTTTTTGCCGGCCTTTCAGAGCCATTGTTTAGTTGTAGTCTATGATAAATGATGGGAAACATTACAGATTTGGGGGTTCTCATTACAAGCGATGGTCTTTTTAGTTGTTTACTCTGTTGTCACTAGCTGGATTTGGCTTTTTCTGGGTTTGAAATTGTTTTTATATTTTATATGCTTTGACAAATTCTGATTGAATTTGAACTCTAAACCTTAGTGTTGAAAGATTTTTGCAATAAAGGATCCCTTATATATATTCCCAATGTGTCTTCATTTGGTTGTAAATATACACAAATCAATGTCTTTGTGTGTGATTTGAAGGATTGCTGAGGTGTGGGAAGAGTTACAGACTGAGGTGCATAAATTATCTGAGGGCTGACTTGAAGAGAGGGAACATCACTGCTGAGGAGGAAGAAACCATTGTTAAGTTACACACTGCTTTGGATGATAGGTATATATATACCCTCATTTTTTAATTAAATAAATATCTTTTTATATAGTTCTCTTTGGCCGGCTTTTCTTTCTGTATAATATATCTATGCTCAGAAAATATGAATGTAACCATTCTCAATTCGCTCTTAGTTTGTGAGTTCTAATTTTATTAAGATCCCTCTTTGAACAGGAGAAATCCGGTAGCCTGATACTTTATAGAACCCCTTAACTGCCCTAAAAAAGAGAACCTATCTGGTAGCCATGTTTCCTAAATTTAAGATCCCCTTAACTATTAACAATGCTCAACATATCAGATAAAAAAGGGAACTCATCTTGCCCAACTAATTGAAAAAGCCGATCTAATTGTTTGGTGTTAATTGTTGTTGTAGTGATAGATTTAGATGTTTACAATATCTGAGCATGTTGGTGAATCCTTTGAGTGTTTTGACAATTGGGCTTTCTTTTTTTGTTTTTGATTTTCACATTGTTTAGTTTATAGAGTTTTTGTACAAGTAAAGAAAGCCTCTGGATTACAAGGTTGTAATTTGATATGTACGCTTTTGCTGTTGTTTTTACTCTGAATTTTATCATTAGTTTTGTTTTCAATTGAGGATCCATATACATTAGCTATTGTTTTGTTTACAAAGGTTAGAACTAAAGAATCACTTTATAATATTTCAATTGATCTGCTACTTTTATTGGATTCCTGGGTATTTTTTTCCTTCTTATTTGACTTCCATATCATATTAGTACATCCACCATATAGACACATCTTTCATGCTCTATTTTTTGTTCGTCTTGCTTTAAAAAGTTTATTATTAAATTTTCTTGAGCATGGTTTTCTTTTGTTTATTGTAAAAAAAAAAAAGGAGAAACTTTGGTAGATTGAATGATAGAGTAGAGAGCCAACACACAAACGGACATTTGGTGGTGGAAAAGGGAAATTCCAAATGCAATACCTGCGAATCTTGGGACTTTTATTTGTCTTCTTAACACACTCTTCATCTTGACATTCAATCTTTTCCTATGTTTTCTTTAATTTTCTTATTTTGAATCACTAGCAGAGCAATGGGATTCCCAACTTTTTTCAAAACTGAAAATGGTTAATATAGGAAATGGAAGGAAAGGTGGAACTGTTTTTCCCCCTTTTTTCTTTTCTTTTCTATTTCTGTGTTTAAGGAAAAGCAATTATTAACGTGTTGGATTTGGTGAGATTTTCTCTATAGCTCTTGGACATTTTAATTTTTATCTGAATTTTGATTCGTTTGAGTCAATAGTGTTTATTGGTGCCACGTATTTTACAGTTCTTTTGTGATTGAATGTGTGAAATTTTTTGTGTATTTGGCTTCTGTTTTCTTTTATATCTAATTTTTTGCTGGCATTTCATAGCCATTGTTTACTTGTTGAACCTAAAATCAAGCTCTGCCTGAATACCAAACGAAAACCTAGCTGATTTAAGGACACAAAATCTACCTCGCTCTAATCTCTCACTCTGATCTCTCGCTCAGATCTCTCGCTCTGGTCTCCCAGGCTCGTATCTCCCTCAGATCTCTCGCTCTGGTCTCGCGGGCATATCTCGCTCTGGTCCCACGTCATTTTGTTTTCTTTTTGATGCGATGAGCGTGTTTTGAAAAAGAAAAATCTATGTTTAAAAACGTTAATTGACTTTCTAATTTAAATTGTTTTCAATGACTAATTTAAATATTGGTCAGAAAATTAAGTCATTAAAAATTAAAAACGTTACTGAGCATGTAGTATTATTAGTCATTAAATTCACTATATTTGTGACCATTATTTATGTGGTCACAAAGAAATTGGTGACTACGGACCTTTTTTCTTGTAGTGTGATTATCTCCTCGTGCTAATCATATGACATGACACTGAAATTGATCACCTAATAAAGTTTCATCTAGTAGTGCGTTGAGGAAGATGCTGTTCCAATATGCTTATAACTAGTGTAGTGACGATAAAATGGAAATATTTTTGTTTGCATTTGCATCTCTACAATAAAACTAATGGAGATTTAATTGACAGCAAGTTGGCAAATCTGGAGAAGGGTCTGCCATTCCATTCTTGAAATAGCTATTTTACATTCTAACAAGGTGCTACTTGTGGCAGATAAAACAAGCATTAGGGAGACGAGTTCGTATACTGTTGTCTGGTGCTGCACCGTTGCCTAGGCATGTGGAGGAATTTTTTAGGGTCACCGCCTGCACTACTTTGTCACAAGGATATGCTATAGTTGGATGAACATCTGCTAAGTTATCTAGGAAATATATAGAATCATATAAATGGTGTTAGGTAATCTTCATAGGTTTTGCAGTGACCTTTTTATTTGGCCAAAAAAAAAAGAAAAGACATTGTGATGCGGACTTGACCTAGCATGAATTCATTCTCATCTTTGAAGAAGCTGGTATTAATTGTTTAACTGATGAAATCTGAAGGATAAATAATTTTGAAAATGCAGGAAAATTTATAAGATATTTACTTATCATTACAACTATATATGCATGATTTAGGATGTACCATGTATGCAAGATTTTCTAGTTAGTGACGCGAGCTTTTTAAATTTTGATGCACAACAAATCAACAGTAGTTTATAAAAGTTTTCCTTAAAAAAAGAGCTTTCCATCGGCTTGTTAAGCTCTTTGACATGTAGGCCTCACTGAAAGCTGTGGTGGATGTCTTACGTCCATTGGCAATGTTTTTCCTACGATGGGAACTGTGGGAGTCCCCATGACAACTTTTGAAACAAGGCTTGAGTCAGTGCCAGAAATGGGATATGATGCACTTTCCAGTGTGCCACGTGGAGAGATCTGCCTGAGAGGAAAATCCTTGTTTTCTGGTTACCACAAGCGACAAGATCTGACAGAGGAAGTCCTTATTGATGGGTGGTTTCATGCTGGTAAAAATTCTTACAATAGTTAGCCATACAGTTGAATGAAATAATTTACTTGCTTGATGGTTAGTCTTTTGGCTTGTCCAAAAGTCACCACTGTGCATGTTAGAATGTTTTGTTGATGGTTAATTGTTGCATTAAAAGGTGGTATTTCTTGACTTTGAGTGGATTGCAGGTGACATTGGAGAATTGCAGCCTAATGGAGCAATGAAAATTATGGATAGGAAAAAGAATATATTTAAACTGTCTCAAGGTGAATATGTTGCTGTGGAAAACATTGAAAGCAATGCCCTCTTATCACATCGGTACGTTGCTTGTTACTACATCCAATAGAAGTAGAACTATTTCCATACATTAGGACTCGCCTCTGTTTTCCTCCATTGACGAGTTTGTATTTTTGGTTTAATTAGTGAAAATTTCCTTTTAGTTGTTTTCCTGTTTTCAAAAGTTGTGGATATCTGCACTTTCCTCTGGTTTGTAGATTTGGGTTTATGGGAACAGCTTTGAGTCGTTTCTTGTTGCTGTGGTGGTCCCTGACAGAAAGGCATTGGAGGATTGGGCAGCGGAGCATCATTTGACCGATGATTTTAAATCATTATGTCAAAAAGTGAAGGCAAGAAAGTACATTTTGGATGAGCTCAATAGTGTTGGTCAGAAGCAGCAAGTATGTAGATAATTGTCTCCTCAACTCCCTGTTTCTAATTCGATGCTCTGTTAATGTCCACTCAGTCTGACTTGGATGTTAGTTTGTGTATAAATAAAGATAATATGAAAGTTCTGGTTTGAAAAAACCATATATATATATATTGCCCCAATGTCAGTTATTTGTGCTTGCATTTACACACAGAAATGCTATATTCATTCACTCTTTCAGTATAAATGTCAGATACTTGACAAGAAATGCTTGCTTACCAAACCTTGTGTATGGAAGTTAAAAACAATAAAGAATTAATGGCTACTTTACTTCTGATCTCTCAAGTACCAATTGCATCTACATTGCTATGGCCCCAAAACCAATGATAACTGATTCTCAATAGATCTTGGTTTATGCAGTGTAAAATAATCAATGATAACCAACAATTAGGAGCCTATTCCTCTTCTTCTTTCACCCGTTCATGGACATATGATGTCTTCCCAAGCTTTAGAGATTAGGATACCTGTCCAATTTCGAAGATGATTTCTAACACATCACAGAAACACGAACAGATAAACATCTAGATCCAGGAACATATTCCGGAATACAATTGAAAGAGAGAAAATCCATCAATCTCAAAGATCATTTGTGATGCAGTTCAACAATTTGGTTTAGAATGAAATTAAAGCATAGATAACGAGTTAATAAATTCCTTGATCAAGGTCCTCTGTTATTTCACTACATGATCCTGTCTTTGTTTGGTCAAAAGGATTTACTCACAGTTCATCAGAAAAGAAAAATTATTATATAGGATGAACCTGTGTCGTTTTGGACATTTCCACTACCCAGCTAGTCAACTATTGCTCCCATAATTGAACTGAAAAAGATGTTTGACGTTTCAACGGAATCACACTGGCCTTTCCTTTTTCTTTTGTTTCTTTCTTCCCATCATTGTCTTCCCTTCTTTGACTTCGCAGTGTTCTCATAAAGAGGTTGAAGCTCGCAGCAAACTTCCTCGCAGCTTCCCTCGCTCATAAAAACACACCAAACTAATCAATTATTGCTCCCGTAATTCGACTGAAAAGACGTTTGAAGTTCCAACGTAAGCACACTGTCCTTTCCTTTTTTTATTGCATTCTTTCTTCCTTTCTTCGCAGCGTTCTTCTCACTAAGGAGGTTGAAGTTTCAGCAAACTTTCTCGCAGCTTTCCTCTCTCATAAGATGCTTTTCTTATTAAAATAAAAGAAACCAAGAGGCCATTCCCTTCCCAGCTCTTTGATCAGCCTGTTTCGTTCTCATGTATGCAATCAAATAACCTGCATTCAATGACGTACGATGTGTTTCTGAGTTTCAGAGGCGAGGACACGCGGTTCAACTTTATTGATCATCTGCACATCAATTTGACTCAGAAGGGAATTAGAACCTTCAGAGATGATGCTCTTAAGAGAGGGGAAGAAATATCGCCGGCGCTTCTCAGAGCAATCAAAGATTCGAAGAGTTCTGTCATCATATTCTCCGAAAACTATGCGTCTTCAAAGTGGTGTTTGGATGAACTCGTCAAGATCCTTGAAAGTAAAGAATCAAGGGAACAAATAGTTTGGCCTATTTTTTACAAGGTGAATCCGTCGGATGTACGGAATCAAAAGGGAAGTTTCGGTCAGGCATTTGCTGACTATGAAGGTGAGTTCAAAGATGACATGGAGAAGGTGCAAAGATGGAGGAGAGCTCTTACGAAAGCGGCCAATCTGTCCGGGTGGTGTTTCTCCAACGGGTATATATTTTCAACCACGCACCATAGCTGCTTACTGAACTTGTTTATTCTTTATCTTTTAATAGAAATTGCAACTGTTAGTGTGGATTAGGACCCCCATGTACTAAAGATGCTTAGAATTGGATTTGATTGGATAATTCAAGGGAGCTTCTACAATGAGGAGTTAAAGTGAGGAGGTTATTTGAGGAGACCGATCCGACCGTCAAAACTAAAATATTTAAGTCCCATGATTTCTTTACATTTGTTGATGGTGAGATTTGACATCCTCAGATAACCTCCTCACTTTAAGCCCTCATTATAGCCTTTCCGATAATTCAAAATCCGGCATTGGGCTTAGGCCTCACACGTAGGAAAACCATATTTAGGCATAGTAAGGGTAAGATAGGAAAACCATATTTAGTACCAGGAGTAAATGCCTTATTTATAGAGAAAAAAGGGGTGAGACACTTTACAATATTTTGACGTGGGACTCCGTACGTATGAGGTAGCCACACGTGTTCATGAATAGTCGAATCCTTGGATTAGGACAAAAATGACCTTTTTTGGGCCATATATCCACGCTGGCATGGTCGCCTGCTGTTTCACTGAACACGGGTGCCGAGAGATGCTGGACTCCTTTGTCCCGTAATGCAGGGCTATGGCATCAACAAAACTTATCCCTTTCAGAAGGGATAAATTCCCTTTATGACTAATTCATCTTCTGTTATCAACTTGGACAAAATTTAGAAGTTGACCTTCATTTCTTACTTCAATGTTGAAATAAGCTCTTCATCTCTTAAAGTAGCTCCTCCCCTCCTCTCCTCTCCCCATCTCCACCCCTCTAGGGCAGGTGGGGGAGGTGGCAGATGATGCGTTGAGGGAGGAAGCGCTAAGTAAGTTAATACGACTAACCACTTGTTTATACCCACTCTCATCTCATATATGCATACCGTTCGTTTTTTCAGGTTTTCATTCAATGATCACTCTTGAAAAAACAAATTAGTGAAATTAGACAACACTTAGTAATCTATCTTTAATTAGAAAAATAGACGAACACAATATTTCCTATAAACAATGAAAATGTTAGCAATAATAATCAAATGGTTAAACAATTTTCGATTTGTCTACTTTTTATTTTATTTTTGTAGAGATGTTCCTTGAATTATAAACCTGAAAAATAAATATTTTGGATCATTATATGACATTGTGGAGTGCGTCAAATGAGTGGTTAGCACCTTATTAACTTACTTACTGATTAGCAATTCAGCATTCATATATATATATATATATATATATCTTACAAAATGCTATTTCATCATTAACTTTCACATTTATTAACCTTGCAGGCATGAAGCAAAATTTATCCACAACATTGTTGAAGAGATTTCAATACAAGTATTAAACCAAAATTATTTGAATGTAGCGAAATACCCAGTTGGAATAGAGTCTCGTGTACACGAGATAAGTAAGCTTTTGGGTGTTGGGGGAAACGATGTTCGCATGGTAGGGATATGGGGAACTGGTGGAATAGGTAAGACAACAATTGCTAAAGCTGTTTATAATTCCACTGCCCATATGTTTGAAGGTAGCTGTTTTGTAGAAGATGTTAGAGAAAGATCAATGCCATATGGAGGCTTAGTAGAACTACAAAATATTATTCTTTCTGAGATTCTAGGGGTGAAAGAAGTAAAGGTGACCAATGTTGACAAAGGAGTCAATGTGATAAAGAAAATGTTGAATGGTAAGAAGCTTCTCTTAGTTCTTGATGATGTGAATAAATTGGACCAATTAAACAAGTTAGTTGGAGGGTCTGATTGGTTTGGTGCAGGCAGCAGAATTGTACTAACGACAAGAGATAAGCATTTACTAATTGCACATCAAGTCAATCTAATGTATGAGGTTGAGAAGTTAGACCATTATGAATCTTTAAAGCTTTTCACCAGCTGGAATTCGTTTTCAAGAAATGGACACTTAGATGGTGATTATGTGAAACTTGCAAACAATGTAGTAGACTATGCTCAAGGTCTTCCATTAGCTCTTATGGTTTTAGGTTCACATCTATGTGGTAGAAGTATTGATCAATGGAAATGTGCATTAGATGGTTACAGAAGAGTGCCTAACCAGGAGATTCAAGACATTCTCAAAATAAGTTATAGTGCACTAGACGATGCGGTGAAGGAAGTTTTCCTTGACATTGCATGCTTCTTTAAAGGCGTAGGCAAGGACTATGTGATTGAAATACTAGAAGGTTGTGACCTAAACCCTAAGTATGATCTTGAAGTACTCGTGGAAAAGGCTCTTATAAATATTACGGAAGAAGGCAGGATTTGGATGCATGACTTGATAGAAGAAATGGGTAAAGAAGTAGTTTGCCAAGAGTCGCCAACTGAGCCTGGAAAGCGTAGTAGGTTGTGGTTTCACGAGGATGTTAACCATGTTTTAACTGAAAATACAGTAAGTAGAATATAATTTGAAACACTTCTATAATTATTTCACAAAAAATTATCCTTTTCTAATACTATTGCTTTTTCATACTAGGGAACAGATAAGATCAAAGGTATCATGGTGAAGTTGCCTGCTGGCCTTGAGTCAGATGAGATATGCTTGAATGCTAAAAGCTTCTCAAAGATGAAAAATCTTCGAATTCTTTTAAATCGTAATGCACGCTTATCTGGAGAAGTTGATAATCTTCCCAATGAGTTGCGGCTCCTCAGGTGGCCTGAATATCCATTACAATCTTTGCCAGCAAATTTTCATCCAAAGAAACTTGTTGGTCTTACTATGCCTCGTAGCCGCATTTTACGACTGGATTTGGAATTGAAGGTATTTAAAATTAAAGCTTTTTTAAAGAGTTTATTTTTTTCTTTTTCTTTCTCAGCATATTGGGAGTTTATTAAGAGCTTATGATGCGATCCTCTCTCTTTTTCTCTCTGTTTTGTGGGGCAGAGTTTGAAATTTATAAATGTGGAGAACAGCAAATTCCTGACAAAAACCCCTAACTTCTCTGGAGTCCCAAATTTAGAGAAGTTGAATCTAAACTATTGTACAAGTTTAGTTGAGCTTCATCCTTCTGTTGGATTCCTTCATAAGCTTGTTAAGTTGAGTCTTACCGGATGCCGTAGTCTTACTCTGTTTCCAAGAATTGTCAACTTGAAATCTCTGCTGAAGTTGAATCTTGAAGGCTGCATAAGTCTTGAGAATTTCCCTGAAATTATGGGAAAGATGGAATCTTTGACATACCTGGATCTATCGAAGACTTCCATCAAAGAATTGCCTTCATCATCAATTCGACATTTTACTAGTCTCAAGACGTTGTATCTAACCGGATGTGAAAAGCTTACAAATCTTCCATGCAGCATTTATGAATTGCAGCATCTAGTGGAAATTTCTTTGAGTAAATGCTCAAAATTGGTTACATTTCCTAAAATGGTGAAGTCTGAAGATTCAAGGACTGCAGAATCACTTGTGACTCTTCACAGAGGCAATTTAGTGTTTCCCAAGCTATCTAAATTCAATGTGGGGGGATCTAATATTTCAGAAATTACCAATTTTCTTTTGACTCTTGATTGCATGGCCACATTAACAAGACTTGATCTATCAGGAAGCAATTTCATTAGTCTGCCCGCATGCATTATCAACTTTGTCAACTTGCATGAACTTCGGTTGGTTGGTTGCAAGAGACTTAGAGAAATTCCGGATCTTCCACAAGAAATGGAAGTTTTAGATGTGAGTGATTGTGTATCATTGGAAAGAGTTTCAAATTTGTCCAACATTTTGGAACGTAAAGAGTCTCAAATGATCTCTGAAATGAACTTGACTAAATGTTGGAGACTGCGTAACAATCTGGTTCGCTTTGCAAAGAAGAAAAATATGTTCATAAATCAGGTCAATCTCTTCTCCCTCTTTCTCTCGTCTCAGCAATCTTATGTCGAGGTTGTATTTCCAGGAAGTGGAATTCCAAAGTGGTTCAGTTGTTGTCAGGAGTTGAAGGATCTTCGCGAATGTGCATTCTCCATTAAAATCCCTCAAAACTTCAAATTTGAGAACAAAGGATTGGCTGTCTGTGCTTTTCTTGAAAAAACCAAAAATAGGTTCCATTTTGATACTAAGCCCAAACTTAACATCAGGGATTTTTCTATTGATATTTACTTAGATGAACGACGCACTGATAATACACATTCTACAGGGAAAGGGTCAACTGTAGTATGGCTGTGGTATATTCCATTCTTTGTAATAATGTCGGTCAGGGAATCCTTATGGGAGTACGAATGCATGAAAGGAAGAGCGAAGAGCTCATGGGTGATGCCACCTTATTTGCCTACACTTCGAGTTCATTTTGTGCGCATTAGCAAAGCTGTGAAAAGCTGCGGAGTCCACCTAGTAATGCCACCAGGATGAAAACGTCAGTATGGAGGCATGGGTGCGTCCTTGAAGATACCAGCATACCAACTGATCAATCCTCCAAAGCGTAAGACCAGTAGCCTTGAAATGTGATTAGGATGCTAAGGATTTGCATGCTTCTTACAAGATGACATTCTCAAGCCTGCAGGT
This sequence comes from Prunus mume, assembly GCF_029339155.1. Lineage (NCBI taxonomy): Eukaryota > Viridiplantae > Streptophyta > Magnoliopsida > Rosales > Rosaceae > Prunus > Prunus mume. The sequence goes on along the minus strand of NC_142703.1, from coordinate 16,818,728 downwards.
ACAATTCAATGATTATTATTTGTTATTGTTTTTGTGTTAATTCAACATCAGGATTTTGGTTTCTTTTCAATCAAGTTTTGAATGTATTGTTGGAATGGTGCAGTTTTGCTCTTATTAAAGATGAGATAAGAGGGAGAAGACTGGTCTGCACCTTATTGTTTCAGAGTAGATGGTGCCCGCTAGGGAATAAAGTTATACCTCCCGAGTAATATTATTTAAAGCTTCAAGCCTCAACCTGCTACTCTCCCAGCAATTGTGGCATGGAAATCTCTCCCTGAGTCTCTGATCACTTAGTGTTCTGGTGCCTGCTATTCCTGATGGCAAGATTTTCTAGTCAGTGACGCGAGGTTTTTAAATTTTGATGCACAACACATCAACAGTAGTTTATAAAGTTTTCCTTAAAAAAAGAGCTTTCCATCAGCTTGTTAAGCTCTTTGATAGGCCTCACTGAAAGCTGTGGTGGATGTCTTACGTCTATTGGCAATGTTTTTCCCATGATGGGAACTGTGGGTGTCCCCATGACAACTATTGAAACAGGGCTTGAGTCAGTGCCAGAAATGGGATATGATGCACTTTCCAGTGTGTCACGTGGAAAGATCTGCCTGAGAGGAAAATCCTTGTTTTCTGGTTACCACAAGCGACAAGATCTGACAGAGGAAGTCCTTATTGATGGGTGGTTTCATGCTGGTAAAAATTCTTACAATAGTTAGCCATACAGTTGAATGAAATAATTTACTTGCTTGATGGTTAGTCTTTTGGCTTGTCCAAAAGTCACCACTGTCCATGTTAGAATGTTTTGTTGATGGTTAATTGTTGCATTAAAAGGTGGTATTTCTTGACTTTGAGTGGATTGCAGGTGACATTGGAGAATTGCAGCCTAATGGAGAAATGAAAATTATGGATAGGAAAGAGAATATATTTTAACTGTCTCAAGGTGAATATGTTGCTGTGGAAAACATTGAAAGCAAATACCTGCAATGCCCTCTGACCACATCGGTACGTTGCTTGTTACTACATCCAATAGAAGTAGAACTATTTCCATACATTAGGACTCGCCTCTGTTTTCCTCCATTGACGAGTTTGTATTTTTGGTTTAATTTAGTGAAAATTTCCTTTTGGTTGTTTTCCTGTTTTCTAAAGTTGTGGATATCTGCACTTTCCTCTGGTTTGCAGATTTGGGTTTATGGGAACAGCTTTGAGTCGTTTCTTGTTGCTGTGGTGGTCCCTGACAGAAAGGCATTGGAGGATTGGGCAGCGGAGCATCATTTGACCGATGATTTTAAATCATTATGTCAAAACCTGAAGGCAAGAAAGTACATTTTGGATGAGCTCAATAGTGTTGGTCAGAAGCAGCAAGTATGTAGATAATTGTCTCCTCAACTCCGTCTCTAATTCGATGCTTTGTTGATGTCTACTCAATCTGACTTGGCTGACCTTCCTGCAGCTTCGAGGTTTTGAGCTGTTAGAAGCAGTTCACTTGGAACCAAATCCCTTGGACATGGAGAGGGATCTTATAACTCCAACATTCAAACTGAAGAGACCACACCTACTTAAATATTACAAGGTATGCCTTCTGCTCTCTCTTTCTATATATTGTCTTAAATCTCCTCACTGTAATTGTGCGACTTCCTTTTCAAGCACCTGGTAGGACTTCAGTTTGCCACTCACTTAATATCCTTTCCCCACCCTTGCGGCCTTGGATTATTTCTTAAAGAAATGAATTTCTATTGCTAATGATCAAGTGCTATGCCATAAATCTCTCTCTCTCTCTCATACAAATAGTAAAAGCTGACTTCGTCAAGTGAATGTTAAGTTTATATTTTTTGGAATATCATCTGCAGGACCATATTGATAATGTTAAAAACATAATGCACACTTGTACTTGAAATAATTTAGAAAGCTCTTGAATGATATAGAAAAGACTTGACAAAGTCGGTGAATACAAAAAAAAGAAAGTGTGTTATAATATATTATAATATAAAATATTCAAAGTGTGCGAATCCCACCGACTTTAGCAATGTCGGTTTAGTCTTCTATATATAGGCTTGATGCCTACGCCAATGTGTGTGTCGAAAAACAAAAGCTTGTCAGCTCTAAAAGCTTTGTAACTTTATCCCTTCATTCAAATAAAATAAAATATTTTGTTACTCTTTTAAAAGTCTTCCTTTCTAAGTTAAGTTATTTCCCAAACCTCTTCTCTCTTAAACTAACAAATAAACTGTACAGTGAAGCAAAGGAAGTAAGGGTATGACAGCAATGTCGAAAGTCAGAAGCTACTGGAGAAAACCTTTTTACCACAATTTCCCAAAGATGTGATTGCTGACAGTGGGCAGGTGCTACCCACAAAGACTCTGGATTCGGATCCCTGCGAGTCCGTCTATAAGTTAGTTTGTGTATAAATATTAAATAAAGATAATATGAAAGTTCTGGTTTGAGAACCATAGATATATTTGTTCCAATGTCAGTTATTTGTGCTTGCAAATACACACAGAATTGCTATATTCATTCACTCTTTCAGTATGAATGTCAGATATCATATTTGACAAGAAATGATTTGCTTCCCAAACCATTTGTATGGAAGTTAAAGACGATAAAGACTTAATGGCTACTTTACTTTTGATCTCTCAGGTACCAATTGCTTGTATCTACATTGCTATAACCCCAAAATCAATGATGAACTGATTCTCAATAGGTCTTGGTCTATGCAATGTAAAATAATCTTCGTGGATTTCTTAGTTGTCTTTATCACCAACAAATCCACCCAAAAAGAAAAAGAAAAAGAAAAAGTTGCCAACAGGGTCAGGTTTGAACTCGCCTGGTATTTTGTTAGTGTGCGCGCAAAAAAACTCCACTCTTCTTGTAGCTTAGATTATCGCTTGTATTAAAAAAAGTTATCGCTTGTTTAAAGTAGAATTAAAGGACAACACTGAAACACACCAAACTACTACGCGTATGAGCTTTTGTCGTTTTGGATTCTTCAACTACTCATAATTGGACTGGAAAAGACGTTCGAAGTTTCAACGGAAGAACACTGGCCCTTCCTCTTTCTTTGTTTCCTCTCGTTTCCTTGTCTTCCCTTCACCTTCATCGACTTCGCAAAGGAGGTTGAAGCTCGCAGCTAACTTCCTCGCAGCTTCCCTCGCTCATAAGATGCTTTCTTATTAAAAGAAAAGAAACCCAGAGGCCATGCCCTTCCCAGCTCTTTGATTAGCCTGTTTACTTCTCCGGCACCCAATCAAAAGTCAGTCATTCAATGACATACGACGTCTTCCTGAGTTTCAGAGGCGAGGACACGCGATTCAACTTTACTGATCATCTGCACAGTAATTTGACTCGGAAGGGAATTAGAACCTTCATAGATGATGGTCTTAAGAGAGGGGAAGAAATATCACCGGCCCTTCTCAGAGCGATCGAAGAGTCGAAGATTTCCATCATCGTGTTCTCCAAAAACTATGCATCTTCGAAGTGGTGCTTGGATGAACTCGTCAAGATCCTTGACAGTAAAGAAACAAGGGAGCAAATAGTTTGGCCTGTTTTTTACAAGGTGAATCCGTCGGATGTACGGCATCAAAGGGGCAGTTTCGGTCAGGCACTTGCTGACTATGAATGCGAATTCAAAGATGACATGGAGAAGGTGCAAAGATGGAGGAGAACTCTTACGGAAGCAGCCAATCTGTCCGGATGGTGTTTCATGAACGGGTATATATTTATTTTCAACCACGCACCTTAGCTGCTTACTAGACTTGTTTATTTCTGATCTTTTAATAGAAATTGAAACTGTTAGAACAGGATCAGGAGCCATATACAAAGGCATTGTTTTTAATGTCAAATGCTTTTGAACATCCAAGGTTTAAAGATGTGGCTTTTGTGTGTCCTTTGAACCTGATCATTATACATACAAACTGTCTAGTTTTTCAATCCCCAAATTAAGAATTATCCATGCAAAAAATTAGCAAAATATGAAATCGTACCATTTTGGTAATTTTTTATACAAGTGATCCTTGAATAATGTCCTTAAAAATAAACGGTTCATGTTATCCGAACCTGTGATCCATTTTTGTAAATAGTCAACAGGGGATTCCTTTTAGAAGGGAGTTGTACACACACACATATGTGTGTATATATATATATATATATATATATATCACAAATGGTCCCTGAGGTTTATGAAATTATCATCTTTCGTCCCTAATGTTTTTTTGTGACACTAATGGTCTTTGAGGTTACCCTCCACACATCAAAATGGTCCCTACTATTAGCCTCCGTCATATTTTCTGTTAAATTGTTAATGTGCCACACATCCAATGGTATAGAGCCACGTAGTTCTAAATGTAATAAAATATATTTTTAATATTTTTAAAACTTAAAATTCATAAATTAAAAAAATTAAAAGCAACTGAAATCTTTTTATATATTTTTAAATATATTTCATGCTCTGTTTAGAGAGAGAGAGAGAGAGAGAGAGAGAGAGAGATAGAGAAGTGCGTATGGGAGGAGGGGGAGGGAAAGTTAACACAGGGAGAGGGAGAGAGAAAACGAAAGGAGGAAGAGAAGGGAGAGAGAAGTGGGTTTGCAAGGGGGAAAGGGAAGGAGAACACAAGGAGAGGGAAAGAGAAAGATATTTAAAAAAATATTAAAAAGATGTACCATTGGATGTGTGGGTCCCACATATGTGCCACATCATCAATTTAACAGAAAATTTGACGGAAGCTAACAATAGGGACTATTGTGATTGGTGAAGGCTAACCTTAAGGACCATTAGTGTAAAAAAAATGTTAAAAACGGAATTTGATAATTTCGCAAACCTCAAGAACCATTTGTGATAAAAAGCATATATATAATATTACAAAACATTATTCATCATTAATCTTTCGCATATTGTATAACCTTGCAGGCATGAATCAAAATTTATTGACAACATCGTTGAAGCGATTTCATTACAAGTATTAAACCATGCGTATTTGAATGTAGCAAAGTACCCAGTTGGAATAGAGTCTCGTGTGCGCGAGATAGATAAGCTTTTGGGCGTTGGAGGAAACGATGTTCGCATGGTAGGGATATGGGGCACTGGTGGAATAGGTAAGACAACAATTGCTAAAGCTGTTTATAATTCCATCGCCCATATGTTTGAAGGTAGCTGTTTTCTAGATGATGTTAGAGAAAGATCAATGCCGTATGGAGGCTTAGTCAAACTACAAAGTATTCTTCTTTCTGAGATTCTAGGGGTGAAAGAAGTCAAGGTGACCAATGTTGACAAAGGAATCAATGTGATAAAGAAAATGTTGAATGGTAAGAAGCTTCTCTTAGTTCTTGACGATGTGAATCAATTGGACCAATTAAACAAATTAGTTGGAAGGTCTGATTGGTTTGGTTCAGGCAGCAGAATTGTTCTAACGACAAGAGATAAGCATTTGCTAATTGCTCATCAAGTCAATCTAATATATGAGGTTGAGAAGTTAGATCATTATGAGTCCTTAAAGCTCTTCGCCAGTTGGAATTCATTTTCAAGAAATGGACACTTAAAAGATGATTATGCGAAACTTGCAAACAAGGTAGTAGACTATGCTGACGGTCTTCCATTAGCTCTGATGGTTTTGGGTTCACATCTATGTGGTAGAAGTATTGATCAATGGAAATATGCATTAGATAGTTACAGAAGAGTTCCTAACCGAGAGATTCAAGAAATTCTCAAAATAAGTTATAATGGACTAGAAGATGCGGTGAAGGAAGTTTTCCTTGATATTGCATTTTTCTATAAAGGTCTAGGCGAGGATTGTTTGATACATATACTAGAAGATTGTGACCTCAACCCTAAGTATGATCTTGAAGTACTCGTAGAAAAGGCTCTTATAAATATTACGGAAGAAGGCTGCATTTGGATGCATGACTTGATACAAGAAATGGGTAAAGAAGTAGTTCGCCAAGAGTCACCAACTGAGCCCGGAAAACGTAGTAGGTTATGGTTTCACGAGGATGTTTACCATGTTTTAACAGAAAACACAGTAAGTAGAATATATAATTTAAAACATTTTATTTTTGTTTTACAAAAAACTTGTCCTCTGCTAATAGTATTGCTTTTTCATACTAGGGAACGGATAAGATCAAAGGTATTATGGTGAAGTTGCCTGCTGGGGTTGAGTCAGATGAGGTATGTTTGAATGCTGAAAGCTTCTCAAAGATGAAAAATCTTCGACTTTTTATAAATCATAATGCGCGCTTGTCTGGAGAAGTTGATTATCTTCCCAATGAGTTGAGGTTCCTTAGCTGGCCTGAATATCCATCACAATCTTTGCCAGCCAATTTTAATCCAAAGAAACTTGTTGGTCTTACTTTGCCTCGTAGCCTCATTTTACGACTGGATTTGGAATTCAAGGTATTTAAATTACAGCTTTTCTCAAGAGTTTATTTTTATTTTTATTTTTATATTGGGAGTTTATTAAGAGCTTATGATGCGATCTTCTCTCTTTTTCTTTTTCTTTTGTGGGACAGAGTTTGAAATTTATAAATTTGGAGCATAGCAAATTCCTAAGAAAAACCCCTGACTTCTCTGGAGTCCCAAACTTGGAGAAGTTGAATCTAAACTATTGTACAAGTTTAGTTGAGCTTCATCCTTCTGCTGGATTCCTTCATAAGCTTGTTAAGTTGAGTCTTACGGGATGCCGTAGTCTTACTCTGTTTCCAAGAATTGTCAATTTGAAATCTCTGCTGGAGTTGTATCTTGACGGTTGCATAAGTCTTGAGAATTTTCCTGAAATTAAGGGGAAGATGGAATCTTTGAAATACCTGAATCTATCAAAGACTTCCATCAAAGAATTGCCTTCATCGTCAATTCGACATTGTCACTCGTCTCAAGTATTTGTATTTAAGCAGATGTGAAAACCTTACAAATCTGCCATGCAGCATTTATGAGTTGAAGCACCTAGAGACAATTTCTGCCTTTAAATGCTCAAAATTGGTTTCATTTCCTAAAATGGCGAAGTCTGAAGATTCAAGGAGTGCAGAATCACTTGTGACTCTTCAAGGAGGCAATTTAGCGTTTCCCAAGCTATCTAAATTCCATGTGGGGGGATCCAATCTTTCAGACATTGCCGATTTCCTTCTGACTCTTGATTGCATGACCACATTAACTAGCCTTGATCTATCAGGAAGCAATTTTGTTAGTCTTCCCGTATGCATTAATAACTTTGTCAACTTGGAGGAACTTTGGTTGATTAGTTGCAAGAGACTTAGAGAAATTCCAGATCTTCCACAAGCATTGGAATTTTTAGACGTAAGTGATTGCTTATCATTGGAAAGAGTTTCAAATTTGTCCAACCTTTTGGAACGTAAAGAGTCTCAAATGATCATGGAAATGAGATTGACTAATTGTTGGAGACTGCGTAACAATCTGGTTCGAATTGCAAAGAAGAAAAATATGTTCATAAATCAAGTCAATCTCTTCGCTCTTTTTCTCTTGTCTCTCACATCTCATGTCATGGTTGAATTTCCAGGAAGGGGAATTCCAAAGTGGTTTAGTTATCGTAAGGATTTGAAGGATCTTTGCGAATGTCAATTCTCTATTAAAACCTCTCAAAATTTCAATTGGGAGAACAAAGGAATTTCTTTTTGTGCTTTTCTCGAAAAGACCAAAAATAGGTTACATCTTGATATTAAACCCAGCATCAGGGAGTTTGCTATTGATATTTACGTCAATGAAGCATGCACTGGTAGTATTTATCCAACAAAGAAAGACTCGAGTTTTGTGTGGCTGTTATATGCCCCTTTCCATGGTTTGATGTCGACAATGGCACGCAAGAAAAGAAATGTGAAAAGAACATGGGTGATGCCGCCTTATTTGCCTACAATCCGAGTTCATTTTGTGCGTATTAGCAAAGCTGTGAAAAGCTGCGGAGTCCACCTAGTAATGCCACCAGGATGAAGACCTCAGTATAGAGGCATGGGTATGTCCAGGAAGATACCAATCAATCAATCCTCCAAAGGGAAAGGACAGTAGCATTCAAATGTGATTGGGATGATAAGGATTTGCATCCTTCTTACAAGCTGACATTCTCAAGCCTGTGGGTAGAATTCAGTGATCTATTTTTGTGATTGTTTGTGTTAATTCCACATGATTGGTTTCTTAGACTTCAATTGAGTTTTGAATGGTGGATGTTGAAACGGTGCAATCTTGCTCTATGCAAGCTGAGATAAGAGGAGAGGAGACTGGTTTGCACCCTATTGTTTCAGAGTAGATGATGTCCACTAGGATATACCGTATAAAGTTATACTTCCAGAGCACTATTGTTTGCAGCTTAGCAATTGTGCCACATGGAACTCCGAGTTTGTGATCCCTTAGTGTTCTGGTGCTGCTATTCCTGGTGGCTTACATGGTCTTGCTTTTCTCTTCGTGCAGCTGCTCTAATGGTTTCCTGGCTGTCTTTACTTCTGCTGTTTGGTTTTGTAAATGATTTGTTACTGGTGTGGTGATTCTACTGTCCTTCCTTCAGTTTGGGGTTGCTAGTATTGCAGTCCCTATGGGTTGGTCTCCCCTTGGTGCGCCACTGTTTTTGGCTAGTTGCTCTTCACAGTTCCTGTCTTTTGACCTGCTTTTATGGTTAGTGCTGCCTTGCTGTATTATTAAAGTGTGTTGCTGGCTGTAGACTATGTTCTTCCTGCTGCTGCGTTGTGTGTTTTATAGCAGAACAGATTGCTGTTTGGCTCAGCCTTATTTTCTCCTTGGTGTTGCTGCATTAGTTCTCCTATTTGTTGTTGGTTAGGGCTTTGCATGTTGCCTCATGTTGGGGAGAGAAAGATGGAAATTAATGAAGCTGTTGTTCCAGAAGAAATTGAAAGCTCGTCCTTCATTCGATGTAGATACTAGTGGACTTAAAGAAAGGGGGTGCAGTCATCAACCCCAAAAATGCTGTCCAAGTTCAAGAGTTGTTTTCGCAAGTTTAAGAGGGGCTTTCACAAATGCAACTACTGCTAACGAGGCAGTAAAGCTCCGGTCTTGGCCCCCTACCACACAGGCGAGACAATCCCTAGTGATTATTCCTGCCCCCGCATCACAAGCACCATCCAAGTCGATATTTTTCACTGATTCCCCTGGTAGGAGCAAAGTGCATTTATTTATGGGTTTCCTCAAGTCTTCTTCCGGCTTTGATTTAACCACTGATTCTTGTACTTCCAAAAAATTTTGCGGCTCCAGTTGAGGCTTGTGTTATGACAGGCATTGGATTCACTTGCAGACCTCAGAATACACTTTCAGAATGGTCTTCCAGATAGCCCAACACACACAGGAGATAATGGTCAGCTCTTTCTTCTCTGTTTGCCCCTGAATTTCCTGTGATGATATATAACTGTCAAGGCCATTGGTTAAACCTGGTCACCTCACCTGTGATTGAAGTACTCCTGAATATAGCCTAGAAAGCTATTTTAGCTATTTTAGCTATTTTAGATAATTTTGAATATTTTATTGTAGGGCGAGCTCAAGATAATTTTTCCTAATAACCATTTTGCATAAGTTAATTTATCCATCAATTTATAAAAGTTTATTCACATTACGTACTTGATCACTTCTTATGGACTCATTTGAGGATAATTCTAATCTCGTTCATGAAAGATAATGATGTTTTTAATGCAGATGACATTGGTCAGCCAGATAGGCAATGAAATCATGCAGAGGAAGAAGAATGAATCGAATTTAACTGTCTCAAGGTGAATATGTCGTGGATAGCATTGAAAACAAACCCCTGCCCTCTCATCTCATCTCTATCTATTTGCCTCAGTAGATGAGATTCTGTTTGTTGGGGTCTTAGCACTAATTTCCACTCTCTTTATTCGAATCTTCTGAAGTTTTGAATATGTTGATTTCCCAATTGGTTCACAGGTTTGGTATTTTGGAAACAACTTTGAGTCTTCTGTTATTGCTGCGGTGGTGCTTGAAAGAAAGGCATTGGGGGACTTGGGACCAGAGCATGCTTCGACCTGTTATTATGTCTAAACCTAAAGGCAAGAAAAAAAAACATTTTTGATGAGCACAAATGTAACGGTCAGAAACAATGCCCTTTTGCTAATTGCATGCTTGCTGATGGCTGATGTTTACTCGTCCGAATTCAGAAACACCATGGCTGAGCTTCGAATTTTCTAGATGTAAAGGGTCTTCATTTGGAACCAAACGGTCCAAATCCCTTTGAGAAGTTAAATTTCAAAACACATCCATAGCCATGTCATCATCCTTGATAGTGCTCCCAGCTGGGGTGTTGCAACTTTGTGACTCGCATAAGATTGGTTGGATGAACTTGTCTAATTGCTGGAGACTCTGTGACAATCTGGCCGGTGTGGCAACGATGAAAAAGATTGTACTGTGTCTGGTTGTTCTGTCCTCTCTGTTTCTCTCCCAACAATCTGTGTTTGAGGTTGTGTTTCCAGGAAATGAGGTTCCAAAGTGGTTCAGCTGTTGTAGGGATTTTGAAGGAGCGTAGTGAATGTGAAGTTTCTATTGAAATCCCTCCCAATTTCAAATGGTCAAAAACAGGGTTGGCTCTCTGTGCTGCTGTTGAAATTAAGCAAAACAGTTCTGGCAATTGTTGCTTGATAGCCAGAGTTTACATGGATGAAGAATGTTCTCATGAACATGCGGTTTATTTCGATTCAAAAGAGGAGTCGGCTCACCTGTGGCTGTATTATATCCCATTCCATACAATAATAGCCAAGACAAGAAGTGGCCTGCCACCTTATAAGTGCAAAGTTAGTTTTGACCTTACCATCAAAGGTTCAGTCTTTTTCGAAAGCTGCGGAGTCCACCTAGTGATCGAGGATGATTTGCCAGTGCCCAAAACAAAGTTTAATCATTGCCTTCAAATGTAATGCTGGGTAAAGTCGCATTTGATTCTCTCTCTCCTTGTTTTTTGTCTTCCTTCTTATTAAGTTGTATTTCTTTCTTCTTTCGTTGTTGAAGAAAAGAGTTCCAGTAACAAATGATGTTTATTACATAAGATAATACGAGAAGGTCCATCAAGAATCATTGAACAAATACTGAGCTCTCTCTACATCAAAGAGAAATAAGTCTCTTCCACAAGGTTTCTGCTCACACTTTCATAAATACAAACTAGACTCATACGTAAACACAACGAAAATATGAATTTTGTTGGTGTCTACATGAATTAAATACAAAAAAGGAATTTAACACAATGTCCAAACCACAAAAGACCCCACATGATGGTAAGAATGGTAGTAAAGTCTATAGGATGTCAAGCACCAATGCCCAAACAGGGTAGACGAACAGAATAACTATGCCAACGGTATTCGATACGCCATTGGCTTTTGTGAAAGCATTTTTGAACCCACCGGCGGCCCGGATGTGTTCTTGCAGCAAGTAACCAGCGATGACGAGACATATTACAACGCCAATCCAGTCGCCCCTCACGGTGTTTGCAATTAAACTTGGAGCAACGACTATTAGAAGAATCAACGCAGCCGGCAATTCAAGCCACTCTGGAGGTTACCATCATAACCAGTAAGCACAAACAGAAAACAAAGGATCAACTTCTAGGTAACATAATATAAATCAACTTCCCAAGCTAACATAAACATTATAACTCAGCACTGGGAATAAAATTTGCATTTTACCTGGGAAATGTTTAGGAAAGAAAATCCGTAAGATGACAGCAACTAAAGCAATCCATTGTCCAATCTGTCCCCTGTGAAATTAACCATTTAGAAGAGTTTAGAGGGAGAGAAAAGAATGAACGGATAATAGGAAATATGCAACTGATGATACACAGAGTATAGAAAATAACCTGAAGAAGTTGAACAATATTGAGGGAAGGGTAAAGAAAATGTAGGGGATTAAGAGCCCTGTAAGGATGTTTGATTTCCAGTTTGTTCGATCCAAGACCAACAGATAGCTGCAGTAAGCACAGAGAGAAACAGGTAAGGTCGTGCATATTTTCTCAAATCAAATCACTTTACATCAGAAAAAAGGTGATAAATTGACAATCTGTGCCACTGTCGATGACTGTGCACTCACTCAGAAGTCTATATATTCGCAATGATATTACTAACACCGTTAAAATCACTCAAAAACTCTGCAATCTGTAAAAGAAATAACTGACAAAAAAACTCCACTTTAGCATTCCATCAAACATACAAATGAAAAATCTTAGTTACAGAGCAATCACAATCAAAACTTTGAAAAACCAACGTAGAAATAAGCACAGAATTTTCAGTACAGAACAGATCGTGTATTTTGTAAGACAGACAGAGCCACATGATAGATCAAGTATATGAAATTAACATGATTAAACTATTACCCAGAAACACATATGAATCAATATCTGTTAAAATCAAATTCATGACACAAAGATCAACAACAACAAAATCTCAATAACAAGGAGAGGGGCACACATTGCAGCAAAAGCAGCAACCCATTTGAGGAAAGAGGTGCCAAAGCCTAAGCTGCCCAGATGGATGGCATGGTTGGCAAGCTTTTTAGCAGCAGTGGCAAGGTCTTTGAGATCGGAGTGGATCAATTCATCTGCATCTGATTCAGTCATCATTTTCAAGTAGCTCTGTTTCGCCATCTCCAATTTTTTTCTCTCTCTCTCTCTCTGATCACAAACCCAACAAACACAAAACCACCCTTTGACTGTTCAAAACACAGACAGAACCAGAGAACAGCGAAGTTTACTAGAAGAAGGCAGAGGATAGATTTGACGTTGGGTTTTCTTGCGTATATAAGGAAGGAAGTGAGTGGAAGATTTGAGAAAATATCTATAAAAAGAAATTATTGGCGCCACGTAGCAGTATTGGCAACCAATAGTGTTTGGGCAAGTGGTGAGTGGTACCAGCTATTTTGAGATGTGGACTCTCCTTCTTTGTCTGCTGGATTAATCACAAAGGTGGACCCCTTGTTAGTTGTCTATGTCTGATTTTGTTTATTTAATTATTTTTCTTGTAAGAACAAAGGAAGTTCTGCATTATTGAATTCAAGCTTATAAAGTTGATTATCTTTATTTAAATATTTGAGGAATTTTGTAAAGAATCCGTTAGTTTCGTGATTTGAAGTAATTGCTCCCTTCATGAAAGATATTGGGTTCGAGTGAGTTTACTATATTATCACATCTGTTAATAGAAAATGTCATATATATAGAAATTTTGTAGACACGTTGCCAATCCCCCCTAAGCAAAATGAACTGAAAGATCCAACAGTGTACCAGATGCACAATCTAACAGGCGAATTCCCAATTAAGTAAAATTTAACTGCATCCAAGTCTTTTTTTTTTTTTGTGTCTTACCAAGTTCTTTTTCTTTGTGGGGTTTCTTTCTGGTAGTTGGGAGTTGGTGTGTGCAATTTTACACTGTTTTCTTTGTCGACATATAGGTTCATGTAGTTTTGCAATGAGGTCCTTATAGTTGGGTTTCATTTGCAATTCAGGACATGTTTATAATTTGGTGATTCTTTTAAAATAGAAAGCGTCATCGTGTAAGGCTGTCGTGGAAATATCAAAATGTGAAAAGATCATTTTATCCCTCTGTCGCAAAATATCCCCGTTAGCATAGTGTCTTGTCTTGTCGACCGACTTATTTTGATCCCTTCTTCATAATAAGTATTCAATTCGACTAAAGTTTGATGACTTGGACTTTCTAGGCACCGCATATAATTTTGGCAGAAAGCCCCCAAGTGCAGTGCAGCCTTTCTCTCAATGTTCCATGCGCGCATCACCCGGCATTTTTGTCAAGGGGTTTGTGTTGGTTTTTACAAAGCATAGCAAACACGTTTGATGTTGAAATCAGTCACATATTAGAAAATTAGAGTTTCTTAAAGGTCATTAGGTCATTTCTAATGGTTGGGGTTCTCAAAAGGGTTGATAGAGCCTCATTTAGAGCTCCGATGGAATCTTTAGGGCTCTAAAGGTTCTCTCCCACATGATGAAATGCCTTATATTCATGGCGGGCTCTATATATTTTTATGATGTAATTTGATTTACATGGTTTTTTTTTTTGGTTAATTATTTTACTTTAATGTTTGTTCATGCTATGTTAGTTAGTTTTTTTTTTTTTTTTTTTGTGAACATTTCAACCAAAAAAAAATTAAAAATTGGAAATCAACATTTTATTTCATAGATATGATATAACAACATGGTTAAATTCAAACACGATGCACTACATTAATTTGGTGGTCCTCCCAAAGTTGGATACGGCTCCCTTGCATTATGGCTTTCCATCCCTTTCTTATCTACATTGTCAGATAATATTGTGGTAGCATGGTGATAGCTGGATATGGGTTCCCTTCGTTATGGCCTTCCATCCCTATGTCATTTACATTTGTCAAATAATAATAGTGGTAGATGGATATAGGTCCCTTCGTGGTGGCTTCAAATAATTTTTTTTTATCTCTTCATATTACATCTTACAATAACCGTTAGATCCAATTACCTCATACGAATCTCATCTGAATATTTGTTATCTTTGAAACCATCATATCCTTTATAAATAAACAACCACCTTATTTTCATAAGAGCACCTCTACCCCAAAAGGTAAGGGCAAGGCAAAGGCAAGGCAAGGTTGACACTTATCTTTGAAACCATCATATCCTTTATAAATAAACAACCACCTTATTTTCATAAGAGCACCTCTACCCCAAAAGGTAAGGGCAAGGCAAGGTTTGACACTATTCATGTGAATAGTGTCAACCTTGCCTTTTTTGGTTCCACCCCAAAGGGCAAGGGAAAATAGTATTCACTTTACTTTATTTTCTATTTTTTTTTATACTTAACTATTAATTTTGATAGCTTTTCAGTTAATATTTTTGGTTTCCATGTGTCACTATTTATTATAAAATTCTCACCTAAAATTTCAAATAACATTTTCAGATAAAATTTTCGGTTTCCACGTGTCCATATTTATTAAATTAAAATTTTCAAGTGGAATTTTGTAGTAGAAAATTTGGTATGGAAAGTGAAAAATATTGGAAGGAGATGAATTGGTATAAAGATTTGGTGTGGAAAGTGAATAATATTTGTAGGTATTTATAGAAAAAATTTCCAGAATTTTTTGATATTTAAAAAAAAATTTGATATTTTTTGATATTTTTGAGCTGACGTCAAGAACTTGCGGGCAACAGCCCAGTCCATTTTTGCCTCCATAACTTGCTCGGGCTAGCCTTTCTGTGCTGGAGGTGGAATTGGGGCCTTAGGGGGCATGTTGCCATGGCAGGACTGTAGCGCTGCACTTGCTCTAACACACCACCTCCCAACTCTTGTATTCTCAATATTCCGTCTTTTACCATCGCACTAGAATGGCCAACAATGGATATGATAGCTCTTCTAGTGATAAGACAGGTGCCAACATAAAGTTTTTAGAAATGTTCGAAAGCTACCAAAGAAAAAAAGCAGTGAAGAAAAAGGAGAATGCCTCGGTGGTTGTCCACAGGATACATCTTCACGATGACGTACTATACCAAGAGATCTAGTAAGTGCCCATGAAAACCTTTTTCAAAATTACTTCTTTAACCATCCGTTGTATCCCCCGTTAGATTTTCATAATAGGTTTCACATAAGGCATGAGTTGTTTAATCGAATAATGGAACAAATTGTCCATTTCGACGATTACTTTAAACAAAAACCTGATGCCATTGGAAAGCTTGGTACCACAAGTGAAGATGACAACCACCTTGCGTATGCTTGCATATGGTACGACAACTGACCTCAATGATGATTACTTGAAGATACCAGAGACCACATTATTTGAAGCTTGCAGGAGATTCTGTCATGCAGTCAACAACTTATACGGAGCTGAATATCTTTTGGAACAGCTTCATACGGTGAATCACCATCTACATAAATGGATTCACTCATTGGAGAAGCATTCACAAAGGGAGAGGATTTGAACCCTTCAAAGGGTTGCCACTTATGAGCATGTTCAACAACATCCCAACTGTGGTCAAGGAGGAATGCTTTCTTGGTCCTCTCGAAAAAAAGTTGTTTTGCATCAATAATCTAAACATATTATATGCAAGAATTTAAATTAGTTGACAAATTATTAAGTTGGCAAAAGAAATTAAAAAATTATAAAACTCACATTGTCAATTTCATTTTGGCCACTCTTGTTTAACTTTGCCACTTAAGTAAGACACTCGGAGAATTTGTTGCACATTTGGGAGATGTTCGTCCGATGCGATTTCAACCTCTTTGATGACCTAACTTCCTGGGCATCAGGATAAAATTGTATGAATTGATCACTTATCCGATTCCACATCATTGCACTTGATTGACAATTCCCGATAATTGGATCTTCACTAATGATTATCCAAGCTCGCCATATAGCAACATCTTCATCGATGGAGTAATGTGCACCTTTTTGCTTCAAATCTTCGGCCATTGGTGGAAAAGAGATTAACAAATAATTACAAATAATTAAATAATTTAGTGAGTGAAAAAATTTGACAAATTGATCAAGAGTGATAAAGATGTTGTGGTGTGCAAAAATTATGAGAGATATTGTAGATATTTATAGGAAGAATTAAGTTGCAAATCTATTAAAAAAGAATGTAGCTGTTTATAGCCGCTGGTCTCACTTGTAGCTGTTTATAGAAGTTGGTTCCACAGCTTTTGAAAAAGTGGATCAGCATGGTGGCAAGCATGCTATTGTAGTTCTTTAATTACGTTATGATCAAAACTTAAGAGAGGAATGTAAAGGGATGTATTTAATTCTAGCTTTCAAAAACTTTTAATGAGTTTAAGAGCCAGTTTGGCATTGCTTGTGCTATGAAAATAATCATTGTCAGATTTGCTGTGAGATAAAGCAATTTGGTGTTTGACAAACTTTTTGTTAAAAGTGTTGTTGGTACTGATTCCTAAACTCAGCACCTTCAAAATTGATTTCTGCATAATCAGAAAATGAAAGCACCTTATTAGCTGTTTTCCTTTATAGTTTTCTCTCACATCAATTTTTAACAATAAGTGATTTTCTCATAGTTTACCAAATAGACTGGGCTTCCCAAATTTTTTTTAAAATCACTTATCATCCCAAATAAGCAATGTCAAACATGCACATGGAGGTATTCAATTATGACTTCTAAATAGTTTCTAAAAGTTTAGTGATATTGCTTTAAAAAGTGTTTAAAAATTTTGTGGTACACAAAAAGTTAATGATTTTTGAAAACTTTATTAAATGAATGGCTTTTCAATACTTTAAAGCTAATTCTTAAGAGCATCCACAATAGGCTCAAAAGACTATTAGTGGCTCTCTATAATTTAATGCTGCTTTATTTAATGAGTATTTCAAACCTTTAATTAATGTTAATTGTTTTTTATAATATATTTTAATAGAGATAGACCAATTAAAAATGAGTTATATCATTTATGACTTCCTAAATTAGAAAGCATGATTGTAATTTAAATTTTTTAGATAGCTCCACCCTCCCCCCAATTTCTCACCACACCCACCCCTACCGCAAGCACTCTTTGTCTTGAATCTAGCCCCATCCTCGATAGCTCCCCGTTAGTTTTCAATTAATGAAATCTAAATGATGAAGTTGATCGGAAGTTTTGGGCTTTTCGAAAAGGAACGAAAACAAAATGATAAGTTAACATCCTTATCTTCATTTTCTGTGCAGTGATATGAAGATAAGGTTGGTTTGGGTATCGGGTGGGGCTGGAAGTGGAGATAGAGATAGAGATAGAGATATGTGAGAGAACATTTTTCACAAGTATAAATACTATTCATAAAATAAATATTAAAAAAAAGTAAATAAAAGTATGTAAAACTCGATGATAAAGGTAAATGAAAGTATATCACTTACTTACGAAAAGTCTTTATAAAGTATGTGAAAGTCATTAACTTTGTGAAACTCATTCACTCACAAGAAATCTTTAAAGTTAGAATTAGATAAACCCCTTAATCTATTCCAAGAAAAAAAAAATTAAAAAATTAGATTTAAAAGTTGCACCGAAAGCAAACGTGGCTCTTTGCTTTCGTCTTGTTCTATTATTCCTTATTCATTCTTGACCGGTTGACTTCACATTCACAATGGAAGGAGCAGGCTGCTTCGTAAGTATGAGGCCAATCAATACACAAAGTCATAACAACTAGAGATAAGCACTTGCTCACTGCTCATCAAGTTAATCTAATCTACAGTGTTAAGGAATTAGATGATCACGAAGCTTTTGATCTCTTTAGTGCGAATGCCTTTCCAGGAGAAAGACGACTTTCAGATGATTATAAGAAGCTCGCTAGTATTGTAGTGCAGTATGCTCGAGGCCTTCCCCTAGCTTTGGTAGTTTTAGGTTCACTTCTATATTGTGGAAGTATTGAGGAACGGCTAGATGCATTAGATGGTTGCAAAAAAATTCCTAATCCAGACATTCATGAAGCTCTTGAAATAAGTTATAATTCATTGGAAGATCTAGTGAAAGAAGTTTTCCTTGACATTGCATGTTTCTTCAAAGGTGAAGATAAGGACCATGTGATACAAATACTAGAAGGTTGAGGCCTCAACCCTAAGAATGGTCTCAAAGTACTCAAAGAAAAGGCCCTTATACATGTTAATGAAGACAACAATATTTGAATGCATGAATTGTTAGAAGAAATAGGAAAAGAAATCTGGAAAACGTAGCAGATTGTGGTCGTTTATCAAGTCTTAACAGAAGGCGTAGTAAGTAAACTCATATATATACATAAGAGAAGATCCTCAAATGTCAATAGATGAAGCAACAAGTGGTTTATGTTCGTACTTAACAAGGACAGTAACAACATTTATCACCAAACACCAACATTAGCGCCATGTGGCAGTATCAGGGCAACCTATAATGATTTGGCCAAGTGGATTTGGACGACGCCTTCTTTGTCTTATGGATTAATCACAAAGTTGGACCCCTTGTTAGATGTCTCTTTCTGATTTTGTTTAACTAAGGGAGTTCTGCATTAAAGTAGATTATCTTTATTTATTTATATTTATATTTAATTTAATTATATATTTGAGGAAATTTTGCAGCTTGACACGTTGCCAATCCCCCCTAAGCAAAATGAACTGAAAGTCCCAACAGTGTATCAGATGAACAATCCAACGGCCAATTTAACTGCATCCAAGTCCTTTTCCTTTGTGGGGTTTCTGGTTGGTTTGTTTTAATTTGGAAAGAAATGCTTTATTATGATTGGGTTGCCGTGTGCAATTTAACACTGTTTCCTTTGTTGTCGACCTGTAGGTTCATGTAGTTTTGCAATGAGGTGCTTATAGGGGTTTCATTTACAATTCAGGACAAATTTATAATTTGGTGATTCTTTTAGAACGAAATATAAATATTTGAAAATATCATTTGAAAATATCATTTTGTCTTGTCGACCGACTCATTTGAACTCTTTCTCATAATAAGTATTGATTTCTGTCGATGTCTTGGCATAAAAACCCAATGTATGTGCAGCATCTGTCGATGTTTCCCCTGCGCAACCCACCTGACGTTTTTGTCAAGGGATTTGTTTAATTAAGAATAATAAAAATGTTGATTCTGCAGCTTGATTGTTATTTTACCTTTAAGAGTTTGTATTATCATTTTCTCTAAAAACTACGCATCTTCAAGAGTGGTGTTTGAAGGAGCTCGTTAAGACCGTCCAATGTCAAAGAGGCTAAGCAACAAAGTGCTTATTTATACCCATATGTTAGAGCAAATCCACCGCAAGTGTGTAGCCCAGGAAGGAGGGGGCCTTAGGCCCGGAAGGAAGCTCCAGCCAGAAGATCCAGTTCGGGCAAGGCATGGGACCTACGAGTCCGGACAAGCCCACATGGAGATCTGGCCCGTCGTATTGCCTTCGGACAGGTGCTAGAAATCAACAGCTACAAGCCACGTGGCTTCTCCTGGAGGCTCTGATCCAAAAATGTTGTCCATTTTTTGGGCAAAAAAAATTCGAAATTTTTTGTAAAAGATAAAAAAAAATTATGGAATTTTTTTCTATAAATACCTACTAATATTATTCACTTTTCACACCAAATCTTCACACAAATTCATCTCATTCCAATACTTTTCACACCAAAATTTCTACTACAAAATTCCATTTGTGTAAAAATACAAATGATCTCTTCCATCAAAGCAGGAGGGTCGTGGACAAACGTTCGAAGCGATCAAGATCTTGGTGGTGAGGTAAAAAAAAATTGCCATTTTATTCAATTTAATGTCTTTTTTTTTGTTGTTGATATTTTCTTGCATTTCCAATTTCATTTTTTTAATAGATTATTCAAGGAAAAACAATAAAAAGGAAAATCATTACACTTGACTCCTCAAGTGAACAATGCCCGCAATCGATTACAGTGGTACGTTTCGTGTCATAAATAATTGCACTATTGCGTCCTCCTAAGGAAAATACTCCCCCACATCGTGATCCGGTGTATCGTAAACATTTCATCTGACTTGTTATGTTTCCAGAATGGAGTGCAGAGTCACTTCCAACTAACTCAAATATTTCATATGACTTGCGGTAACCTAAGTGGTTGCAAGAGCCTTAAAGTAATTCCTGAACTTCCACCAGAAGTGGAACGGGTAAATGCTGTTGATTGTGTTTCATTGGAACGATTTGCAAAATTGTCTAGCATCTTGGAGCATAAAGAGGAACAAATGATCGAATGCATCGCATTGTTTAATTGTCAGAAGCTATGTGACAATTTCGCTCATGACTTGTCAAAGATTGAAAATATTTCACTGAATAAGGTCAGTCTCTGCTTTGTCTTTCTCTCCTCTAAGCAATCTCAATTCGACATTGTATTTCCCGAAAGTGAAGTTCCTAAGTGGTTCAGTCATCGTGAAGATTTGTATGAAATGAGTGATGAATATGAGTTTTCTTTAGAAATCCCTCGAAATTTCAAACTGCTAAATAGAGGATTGTCTATATGCGTTGTTGTTGGAATTAATAAAATATTAAAAGAAATTATGCTAAGTAAGATTGGTGTTGAAATTAGCCAAAAAGAAAAAGAAGAAGTAATGGAAGAAGAAGAAGAAGAAGGAAAAGGGCAAAGTAATTATGGCCGTTGCTTATTCATAGCCAGAATCGTCTTTACTTTCTACGTCGGTCTATTCATACCTTCTGCTGTTCCTTGTTGGCTTAGATTTTACTCTGCGGAAATCCTTTTTCAATAAGACGTCGCTTTTTTAATTAGGTGTGTCGTTTTTTAGAAACAACCATTGGAATCTCCATTTTTTAGGTGTTTAAGTTGTTCTTACACGGAGGTTTTATAGAACCGTCATCTTTTAAAAAACAACGACGGTTTTCCCTTAAACCGTCGTTTTTTTTCTGGTTGTCTTTGTCACTTTTTGTAATAGTGTTTCTTGGGGAAAATGCAGTTTGTATGGTTGTTGGGCCATTTCAGCTGCAATTTGCCCTCAATAAGGTAATTTAAGTTTTGTTGAACGAACATTACCAGTGTCTTTTTCTTCAATAAGGTAATTTAAGTTTTGTTGTCCGTTTTGTATCAAGGTGTTTGTTTGATGCTTGTGTTATTATTAGCAAAGGGACGTAAAGGGAGGGAGGGCTAAATAGATATGTTATGTGTGGGTGGATGTGATGAATGATGGTCCCTAAACCCTAAACCCTAAACCCTAAATTCCCAAAATACCATCATTCATTTTAAAAAATGACACCACCTCCACTTCCACATCCAACTCCACCACTAGCACCACCACATTCACTACCTCCATAACCATCGCCACCGCCACCACCACCTCCCCACCACCTCCACCTTCACCTCCACCACCACCACCACCACCACCACCACCACCTCCTCCTCCACCACCTCCTCCACCTTTACCTCCACTACCACCACCACCATCACCACCACCTCCTCCTCCTCCACCACTTCCTCCACCTTCACCTCCACCGCCACCACCAACACAACCACCACCACCACCATGTTGCCAGCTCCACCACCACCACCACCACTTCCAACTCCACCTTCATCACCACTACCACCTCCACTCCATCACTACCACTACTACCACATGATTAGTACATAACACTTTTAACATCATGTCTATTTTAGTCATTATTCACAGTTACAACAATTTTATATTAAAATTTACCAAACGGTTTTGACACTGCTTTTTGTACTAACAGGACTTTAAAAATATTGTTTACCAAACATGGAGCTGCTTTACTTTACAGCTAATAATTTTCAAAGCACATTAGAAGCAACTTTTTAAAAAAGTGACAGCAATCCCAAACTAGGCGCCGAAAGCAAACTTGGCTCTTTCAGTCTTATTCTATTTGTCATTATTCTTGACCAGTTGACTTCACATTCACTATGGAAGGAGCAATGTCATCGACATGAGTTAGCAGTACAAACTATTTCAGACTGTTTATGGATTCAATTACCATTCATGGGCCTTCTTCCTCTTCTTCATCTTCCCCCCATTCATGGACATACGATGTCTTTCTCAATTTTAGAGGTGAGGATACGCGCTATAATTTTACAGACCATTTGCATAGCAGTTTGGATCGGAAGGGGATCAACACCTTCATAGATAATGACGAGCTTGAAAGAGGAACAGAGATAACGCCAGCGCTTCTCAAAGCAATGCAAGAGTCAATGATTTCTCTCATCATATTCTCTGATATACCCATTCCTAAGGAAGCATGACGTGATAATGGACATGCTAGGTGTTAGGCATGGACGAGAGATGCGAGGATTGAGATTTGGTAGGTTTCATGAGGGTGGATCAGGTTCTTCTCATAGACATGCTGATAGGGTGCATGAGGCACAGTTGAATTGCAGAAGGCAACTCGATTGGCGACTGATCGTAGAGTCAATCAATTAGAAGTTGATTGCAATTCTATGTGGCTTTTATTGCAGCGGGTTGCTGTTCAGATGCCCGAGATCTCGATCCTATTCGACTTAGGCTCTGCACATGCTGAGGAAGACCACCAACAACATAATACTTCTTTAGGGTAGCTTATTGTTGGTCCTTTTTTTTCGCCTTCCTCTCTAGTGTCAATCTGCTTTGGAGAATGGGAAGAAGTCGGGTCAACACCAATGCCCAGATTGGATTTCTAGCTCGTGAGAGGGCTCCTTCAACTTCGAATAAAATTGAAAGTTGGATCAAGTTGAGAAGAGCGGGCAAGCTCGAGCTGGGCTCTAATGACTTCCTTCTTCTGATCCGATCTCAAGTTGCGTAGATAAATGAAAGGTATTTAAAAAGTAACTAAAGCAAATTTCAGAAAGAAAAAGGTTCCATATGTTGGAAATTTATCTATCCAACTATAGTATGGTAACAAGTTGAAACGAAAGCCAAAGATTTTCTCCATTTAGCTACTTTTAAAGATAAATTAAAATATAGAAGAAATTGGAG
The DNA here is from genome assembly GCF_029339155.1 of Prunus mume. Classification (NCBI taxonomy): domain Eukaryota; kingdom Viridiplantae; phylum Streptophyta; class Magnoliopsida; order Rosales; family Rosaceae; genus Prunus; species Prunus mume. The sequence continues at coordinate 16,795,415 of NC_142703.1, read as the reverse complement.
ATTTCTATAGCCAATTCACATAGATTTTTCCTATTAACTCAAATTGATTGTTTCAACAAGAATCATAGCATGAAGATGGCATAGCAATAAAAGATAAATGTAGGAGTTGTCAACTGGTTACCTAAACAGTAAATTGGCTATTTGAAAAAATCTTGAAGTTTGTTCAAGTGTTTTTAAGGCGTTGCATCTAATTTTGGAAAGAGAGTCCTCTTGTGCAGCTGTAGATCTTCTATATTTATAGGCAAGAGTCCCCTAATGATGAAAGCTGGAGAAGGGTACTTAGATGTTGTCCAAAGTCAGCCGTTGATCAGTCCTCGTGAGCCGATCTATAGGTAGGAGAAAAGGATTTCTCGGACGAAACTACTGATCTCCAAGGATGCCCCTTTGATCTATGTCCTTTCGCAGCTAGAAATTCAGTTGGGAAATGGTTCCTTTCGATTCTGGTGTCCATTATCCAACCTGCTTTCTTACTGAGAGAGACGGATGTCAAGTCATTATTAATGGCAATAACCCATCTCCAGACCTTCACGTTGGTCATTGGGTAATGGTTACCCATTTTCTTAACTTTAGTGTGTACCAAAACTGAGATCTTTTCGTACTTTCAGAGGGTTTCGCCCATTGTTGTCCCAAATCCCACCAAAAAACAAAGAACTTTTCATTTTTTTTAAAGAAAAAGGCTGGGTTTGAGTCTAATATAATCTTATTTGAAAAATAAAATCATTTTAAACATATTTTCCAAATATGATACAAACACTTATATATGTATATGGATGTCGTAGAAAAAATATATATCGTGTACTAGAGTTCGGAAATATGTTGTAATACACTTATGGATCCTATTTTTAACCATTGGATGATTTTTATTTATTTATTTTAATGAGATGATAAGGTTAGGATAAAAGTTAATCAAATCGGAATATGTGCAGTATAGAATAAGAGGAAAAGATTCCATGAGTGGTTATGGAGTCCACTTTGTTTGGTATACCGTATATGTGAAAGACCTTTCTCATTTTACATGGAGCAAATTGCGCTGAAAAGACACATGCGCGTCATTAGTCCACTTGCTTGGCATCGCATATGCGAAGCAGTTTCCTACCTAACTTTTTCATGTGAATCTGAAGTCTCGTGAAGGCAATAAGATTAAGGAAAGAAAAGGAGGGAAATTAAAATACAAAAGAAATAACTTAAAAGCAAAATGCCAATCGCCTTCGATTTAAGAGTTTTGACTTGCTCTAGTTAGCATGTGTCTCGTGTTCCACGACTCCAGTAGTTTATTTGATCTTGTCTTCTGTCGCTGGCTTGCCTTGTCTCCTTGTTTGTGTTGTTTTTCTAAGAATATGAGCCCGGAAATGGTAGATGCGGTTTGTATTTAGCAGTGGGTTGTTAGTTAGATTGGTTTACTCTTATTCACAGTGAAGGTAGCAGGCTAGGCTTGAGTTTATGGATTCAGTTACCACCGAAGAGGGTTCTTCCTCTTCTTCTTCCACCGATGGATGGACATACGATGTCTTTCTTAGCTTTCAAGGCGAGGACACACGCTACAGTTTTACAGACCATTTGCACAGCAGTTTGGTTTGGAAAGGGATCCACACACACCTTCATAGATGATGGGCTTGTAAGAGGAGAAGAAATATCACAAGCGCTTCTCAAAGCAATTGAAGGGTCGATGATTTCTCTCATCATATTCTCTGAAAACTATGCGTCCTCCAAGTGGTGCTTGGATGAACTCGCTCATATCATGCAATGTAAAAAATCAGATCAACAAAAGGTAATTCCAATTTTTTACAAAGTGCATCCCTCATATCTACGACACCAGACAGGTTGCTTTGGGAAGGCATTTGCTGACCGTGAATGCAACTTCAAGGATGATCCGGTGATAAGATGGAAGGCAGCTCTCACAGAAGCAGCAATGTTGTCTGGGTGGCATCATACAAGCGGGTAAATATTTTACCACTGTAGTTAATCGGCTTTACTAGCTTCTTTACTAGCTAACTTCATTGCATGCAAGCTTCTTTGCGCGAGAGGATTTTTTGCAGTTATAATTGTTACAAAGTGACAAAACATCAATATAGAAGATGTACATGATTTTAATTCATGTTAAAGTGACAAAACATCAATGCTATACAGAAAATTCAATAAGGAAACATGTCGATATCAAGGCCGCACACATTTTATGAACACATGTAGATATCAAGGCAACACGACACTCATTTATGTGTAGAAAAAGTTTACTTTGACTTTTTTTTTTGGTTGTTTTCCTCTTTTCAGCTAAGGTTGCTGATGGAAGGATTTTTGGTCTTCCTTTTTTCACTACCCAAAAATGAAGTATTAGGGGCAGAAAAATGGATGTGCCCTTATTAGTAATTAATTAGGGATTGAAAAATGACTGGCCCTTAGTAGTGTTTGGGGCGAATAAAAAGACCCCTACTAAATGCGCTAAAAGTTTTACATGTGGCATATTTAGTAGATGGACACAAGTGCCCCCTAGTAAAATTTTACAAATGAAAAAATCAAGTGTTTAGGGTTCATAAATGGTTCTCAAGGTTAAAATCCTTTTATAAATTGTTTTTTCGTTTTAAACAATAATATAGTGTTACGTGTATTTAAACTACAATATATATTTTTGAATAATTTTAAAAAGAAAACCAAAATTTTATGACTTTAAAATTAAAAAATTAAAAATTTTGCATGGACCATTTGTGATAGGTGTATGAACCTCAGGGATGTTTTGTGATATATATATGCCACGTCAGCAAACTAACGGAGTTTTTGACATAATCTAACGGCAGAGACTATTTGTGATCACACATAACCTTAAGGACCACAAATGACACAAAAAGAATATTATGGATGCAATTTGATAGTTTCGTAAACCTTATGGACATTTTGTGATATTAAGCCATATTTTTTAATTCCGCCCCTCTTTGTTATACTAGATTTTATATTTTATTATTCTTTTTACTTCAAAAGCATCTCTAATAGTAGTAGCAATTATACCCTTCAAATTAAAGTTTGTTGACACAATTCAAAAAAGTTTGTTTGCTACTTTAATAATCTGTGCCCTAGTAGACTTTTTAATTCAATTTATGCAATATTATGGAAAATGTTGTGAAAATAGAGAATTTGTAAGGAGAAATAAGAGGAAGAAAGAGACAGTATAATTTGCTCAAATCAACTTTTATTCCAATCATATTTGGATCCACTATTTATAGGAGTACATAGGCCTAAATCATTTACCAACCACAATTGGTAGGTTACAAGTATATAATGATGGTTATTATGATAGGTTAATAGTGGCTATTATTGTGGGCATCCATAACCTATAAACCCATAACGTATGGATTTATAACAGAAAAAGAAAAATTATGAAAACACATGTGAAGAAAGTCTATGTATTTATTATTTGAAAAGAAAAAGTGTAGGTTTTTATCATTTTCAATGTAGTTTCTATTCTTCCAATGCAAAATTAAATGTTTTGAAGAGCCAAAGTCAACTGTCAGTTCTGAAGAGAGAGAATGGAGTTGCAGCTTTAGTGACTGAGTTTTACAAGTATGTTGGAGGGAGTTTTGGTGATGTAGCTCACCTATTTTATAATTCCAAAGGGAATATTGGAGATGCTCTTAGTGTTTGTGCAAATAATCTTGCGGGAGAATATTCGCTTATAGATCCTTCAACCTTCGATCTTCCTTCTCTCTCTTCCTCGAATCCTGTAAAAAAGATTGGAGTAAATAGACCACACCCATGGGGTGTTGGCCAAAGACCCTTCGATGCCTAAGTTAGTTCGAGTGTTTGTAGAAAAACAATAGCTAAGCAAAGGATATGTAGTTTATGTAGGGTGTGAACTGGGCGACCGGAGCAGTGTGGAGAAAATATGGAGAGTGGAGAGGGAGAGAGAGCTTCGGATATTTTTCTCGGGTATTAGGAGTAGGTTTAAATGTACCTTGAATGATGAATAAGGTCGACTATTTATAGGAGCCTCGGGGCTAGGGTTTTGTAGAGAATATGATGAGTTTATTCTCTACCCAAATTCGTAGGGATCGAGTAGGACTTAGATAATATCTGAATTAATGATATTATCTCTTTTTATTAAGATAATATCTGAGTTAAATGATATTATCTCTTTTCATGAAGATAATATATGAATTAATGATATTATCTTATTACATAAAGATAATATCATATTAATTAAAATATTTATTCCAATTAATTAATTGGCCAGATAAACTGGTTCAATTAATTAATTTAATAGATAATCTTTTTTTCCACGTGGCGTGCCGTGATTAGAGACAAAAATATTTGCTCCCACACTTAAATATTGAGACCTAATACTAATTCTATCTTTCCTCTCTTTAGCAGTCATTTCCCCCCCTTTTTTATCCTATCATCTCATGCTCCATCACCTCTTCATCTTCTCCCCATCTTCTTTTCATCCAATTTTTTTTTATTTGCAACATTATACAAGAAGCTTCCCAAAACCTTGCAAATTTTCATTAGTGCGCTAGTTGTTTTGTTTTTTGTCTTAAGTATCTCGCCTCTTTTTTGAGTGGTATTTCCTGCAAACTTTGTAAACTCATTAAATGCATTTTTTTTTTTAAATTTGATTTCATATTGATATTATTGGAAAATTAAACAAACTTTGTTTTACATTTCTATGCAAACCAAAGATGAGAAAGAAAATAAAGTGGTATTTCCTTGTTACTTTCCCAGTATTAAAAATATGGGAACGCAATCTTCAATCAAATCTTTTCCTCGAATCAAACGAGGCCTAAATTTAGAGACTTGGGATCTATCTCCCTAGCATTACCCTAAACATAATAGCCTACAAATATTCTTGTAGGGTTCAGTGTCAAAGCCTAGGATACAAAATTTCTGTCATCCATTAATTTCAAAAAATTATATAGCAATTTATACTGTCATTAATCAAATGTTTCATCTGATTTTAATTGGTAGCTCTGAATCTGTACTTATTGACAGCATCATTAAAGACATTTCACAACGAGTATTGAATGATACGGGCAACTTTTATGTAGCAGATCACCCGGTTGGAATTAAATCCCGTGTAAGTCAAGTGAATTATCTTTTACGTCTTGGGGTAGGAGATATTCGTATGGTAGGGATATGGGGGATTGGTGGAATAGGTAAGACAACAATTGCTAGAGCTGTTTACAATTCAATTACGCATGTGTTTGAAGGTTATTGTTTCTTGGAAAATGTGAGAGAAGAATCAATGCAACATGGAGGCCTGGTCAAACTACAAAACATTATTTTGTCTAAAATTCTAGGAGGGAAAGAATTGGAGGTGGCCACTGTTCATGAAGGAATCAACGTGATAAAGAAAAGGTTAAGCAAGAAAAGGGTTCTCGTAGTTGTTGATGATGTGAACCAAGTAGACCAACTAAAGAAATTAGTTGGAAGGTGTGACTGGTTTGGTTTTGGCAGTAGAATTATCATAACGACAAGAGATAAGCACTTGCTCACTGCTCATCAAGTTAATCTAATCTACAATGTCAAGGAATTGGATGATCACGAAGCTCTTGATCTCTTCAGTGCGAATGCCTTCCCAGGGGAAAGACGACTTTCAGATGATTATGTGAAGCTTGCTAGAATTGTAGTGCAGTATGCTCGAGGCCTTCCCTTAGCTCTGATAATTTTAGGGTCACTTCTTTGTGGTGGAAGTATGGAGGAATTGCAAGATGCAATAGATGGTTACAAAAAAATTCCTAATCCAGGCATTCAAGAAACTCTTAAAATAAGTTATAATTCATTGGAAGATCCAGTGAAAGAAGTTTTCCTTGACATTGCATGTTTCTTTAAAGGTGAAAATAAGGACTATGTGATACAAATACTAGAATGTTGTGGCCTTAACCCTGAGTATGGTATCAAAGTACTCAAAGATAAGGCCCTCATAAATGTGAAGGAAGGAAATTATATTTGGATACATAACTTACTTGAAGAAATGGGAAAAGAAATAGTTCGCCAAGAGTCACCATTTGAACCTGAATATCGTAGCAGATTGTGGTATCATGAGGATGTTGATCATGTTCTAACAAAATGCATAGGAAGTGGAGTATATATATATATATGGGAAATGCTCTATTAAGGATTTTATGTCATCTAATCTCAATCATTGGATCCTTATCAGAGAAGCTATATATTTTTATTTAGTTCCATGAGCACCTTTTATAGAATTTGACTTTGTTATTAAATATCTGCTGAACTAATACCATGGAGATTCAAAAACAGAATTATGAAAAACTTGCATTCTTATGTGATTGTGAACTTTTCTCTGTTAATACTGTTGCCTTTTCATGTTAGGGAACAAATGAAACTAGGGGCATTATGGTAGAGTTGCCTCCAGGAGATGGCATACGATTGAGTGCTTCAAGCTTCTCAAAGATGATAAATCTTAAACTTCTTATATATGGTAATGCACAGTTTTCTGGAGAGGATGCTTTTCTGCCCAATGAGTTAAGGTTCATAGACTGGCCTGAATTTTCTTCCAGCTACTTGCCATTCGATTCTAATCCGAAGAAGCTTGTTAAGCTGTATATGCCTCGCGGCTGCATGTCGCGACTTGGGAATGGATTCAAGGTATTTTTAATTATTTGTATCCATTGTTATATATTGTCAAAAGAGTGTTTTTTTCAAATGACAACGTATCTATTGTTTTGCCTTGCAGAGTATGGAAAGCCTGAAATATATGAATTTTGAAAGCTGCAAATTCCTAATAGAATTCCCCGACGCCTCTGGATTCCCAAATTTAAAGGATTTGAATCTAAACAACTGCACAAGTTTAGTTACGGTTCATGATTCTGTTGGATTTCTTAATAACCTTGTTGACCTGAGTCTTGAGGGATGTGACAAGCTTAAACTTTTTCCATTGAGAATTGCCTTGAAATCTGCGAAACATATATATTTGCGGGGTTGCAGAAGTCTCAAGTATTTCCCTGAGATTGTGGAGAAGATGGAGTGCATAATAGCCTTGGATCTATCCTACACAGCCATAACAGAGTTGCCTTCATCAATTGGATATCTCGTTGGCCTTGAAGTGTTAACTCTAGAAAGATGTGAAAACCTTACAAATATGCCATGCAGCATTTATGAGTTGCAACATCTCACGAGTGTTAGTCTCTATGGATGCCGGAATCTTGTTAAGTTTCCGAAATGGAGTGCAGAGTCACTTCCAGGAAACTCAAATGTTTCACCTGACTTGTGGTATCTTAACCTTGCTGGTTGCAAGAGCCTTGAAGAAATTCCTGAACTTCCACCAAAAATGGAACGGGTACATGCTGCTGATTGTGTTTCATTAGAACGATTTGCAAACTTCTCAAACATCTTAAAGCAAAAGGGGGAACAAATGATCGAATGTGTCACATTGTTTAATTTTCAGAAACTGTGTGATAATCTGGCTCGTGACTTGTCAAAGAATCAAAGTATTTCGCCAAATAAGGTCAGTCTCTGCTCTGTTATTTTCTCATCTCAGCAAGGTCTATTCGACATTGTATTTCCCGGAAGTGAAGTTCCAAAGTGGTTCAGCCATCGCAAAGATTTGTGTAATAAAAGTGATAGATCTGAGTTTTCTTTTGAAATCCCTCTACATTTGAACCTGGAGAACAGAGGTTTGGCTATCTGTGCTGCTGTTGAAATTAGCCAAAGGGAAAAGGGTGAGGAAATTAGCAAAAAGGAAAAGGAAATTAGCCAAAAGGGAAAGGAAATTGGCCAAGAGGAAAAAGAAATTAGCCAAAAGGGACAGGAAATTGACCAAAAGTCAGTAAAAATTACGCAAAGTAATTTTGGTCGTTGCCATTTGACAACCAGGGTTGACATTAATGGACAAACAGATGTTGCACCACATTCGGTTTATCTTGACGCAAAATACATGGAGTCAGCTCATGTGTGGCTGCTCTATATTCCATTTCTTAAGATTGTGCAGTCTCTAGTGACGCCTTTTACGGATCAAGTTAGTACTTGTCGCCGTTGTCGGGTTAGGTTGAAACATAGTAGCAAAGGTTTGGTGTTCTATAAGAGCTGCGGGGTCCACCTGGTAATGCCGCAAGATGAAGACTTGAAAGATGATGAAGATGAGGAAACTCAGGAAAACCTGGAAGATGAGTACTTCAGCTGTGAAGATTTAAAAGATGGGAACGTGGCAAGGTCAAATACCCTTCTTTTTGTTGGCATTGTTGTGTCTGACGAGGCTTCTTACAAACAGATATTGTCAAGCCTATGCCTATGTGTAGAATCTGTTGATTAATATTTGTGTGAATTTTTTTATTTAATTCGACATTTCCGGCCAATGCATGGTATTAGTCGTAAGAGGATTTTAGCTTGTTAGACTTCGAGTGAGTGGTGTATACATTGTGGAATGGTGCAGATTTGCTCTTTTGCGATATGAGATAATAGAACTGGAGATTTGGTTTGCAGGTAATTATTTCGGGCAATGTTGGTGGCGTGACCGGTGGGAAGAAAAGTGGTTCTGCCAGTTGACAACCACACCACGAAATTCTGCCGGTTGACAACCACACCAAGGAATTTTTTAAAATAAATTGTTGTCGACTCATGAATTTTTTATCAGGGTTGCAATTTTGAAAGGCTAAAAACTTTATATAAAAATATCTTTATAATTAAACAATACAAATGTCATTCATAAGTCATAGAAAAAAAAAATATCAAATTAATCTAACGAAAATAAATATCAATTAATCTAATGAAAATTAAGATCAAATTATCAAATAAATAAATAATTAATCATACATCGAGCCATGGAACACGTGGCCTCTTCCTCCTCAAGTATGCTACTAAATACTAATCATATGAGCTAAATCAGGAAGGGAAAAAAAATATTACAAAAAAAAAAAAAAAAGGAAACAAAAAGAAGAATCGATTTGGCTTTTGGTCAAGAAGGAAAAAAAACAAATTACTATTTTTTGGATTGGCAGTGCTCAAGAAGGAAAAAAAACGCATAATTCATATTATACATGACTGTAGGGCGCCACCAGATGGCAATCTTTATATAAAAAAGTTGATTTCCTTTTTTTTTTCCCTCCTTCAGTAATCCTTGGTTAAATAAGAAAGAAAATCTTAGACTGAAATTATTTATAAAAAAAAGAAAAAAAAGAATTGCTTCAAGCCCATAAAATGCTTGCCTTGTTTGAAGAATTGCTTTAGGAAATAAAGCACACTGAAAGAATTGCTTTAAGAACAAATCATTTTTTAAAGCCAACGAAATGCAAGCCTTTTTGAAAGCCCATGAATCCGGTTTCCTCTTCTTTTTTTGGGGGATGCAACTCTACACGTTGAATTGTAAATAGAGAGCATGTGTAAAAAGGAAAAGATAGAACAAATTTCAAAAAGGCAAGCAAATAAATAAGGAAAACTAGAGTGTTTGCATTTAAGGCTTTGACCTCATTTTCAAAGCCATTTTTCACAACAACTAAGGCATTCAACTCACTCTCCGAAGGATCTATGTTGTCACTCAATTCCTTCTTGGTTTCCGTGAGAGTGACATTAAGTTCTTCAAGCTCATGGACCTTCACCTCTGGAACAATGTTCCGTTCTTTGATCTTACATGTTTCATTGAAGAGGCCATCGTATTTTTCACACAATTCCCTGTAGGTAATCTCATCTAGGTCAGATGACAGGTCATCATCACCAGAGTCAGATTCTACTTCAGACTTAGATTTTCCCTCATTGGCTCTGTGAACTAAATCAGAGGTAAAGTTAGGAGTTGAGACAGCAAGGGCAATATGATTTGTCTCCTCATCAGAGGAAGAGGTATATTCAAAAGTGTCATCACTATCACTCTCATTTGAGGATTCCTTCATAAATTTATCTATCCTTTTGTAACTATTTTTGAGATTGTTCGCACACTCAGCTGCAATGTGACCAATTCCTCCACAAGTGTAACACTTAATAGAGTTTTTAGAAACTCTATTATCTTGGTGATATGAATTTCTATCATACTTCCTTTTGAATTTTCTCCGTGAGATTTGTATCTAACCTCATAAGATGGACCACTATTTCCACCAGACTCTCTTCACTTGTCCTTGAGGATTCTCCTAAATTTCTTCACTAAGATTTCCATCTCATCCTCAGTAGTAGATGATTTTTCAGTGTCTTTTTGTGAAGATTCTTGCACTCCTTGGGGTGCAACACTTTTGGATTTATTGGCATCATTCTCTTCCATGTTCAACTCCATCTCATATGTTTTTAACTTCCTTATTAGTTTGCCAAGTCTAATGTGATTTAGATTTTGGACTTGCATGATTGTTGTTTTCTTTGGTCTAAATCTAGGAGGAAGGACTCTAAGGATTTTCTAAATAACAAGAAACTCTTGTATGGGCTAACCGAGACTCATTGCCTCATTGGTAATTATTTCTACCCTCTCATAGAACTCAGATATATTCTCAATCTCAGACATCCTAAGTTCTTCAAATTGTGCAAGCACCATTTGAAGTTTGAGTGTTATAACCTGATCATCCCCCTCATGGACAACTCTGAGTTTATCCCAGGCAAGTTTGGCAGTGGGAGTATGTTGAATATGGGAGAACTGGGTACTCGATAAAGCAGCTACTAAGGCATTCTTGGCCTTTTTATTGCAATTGGCAGCAAAAATCTCATTCACAGTCCACTCGACCCTTGGTTTTGACACAACTTTACCATCAACTGTTTTCACATGATGTCTCCATTCTTTTGTGAGATACTCCTATGCATGTTCATCAAGTGCATCCAGAAATATCTCAAACTTTTCTCTCCAAATAGCATAATTATTTCCATCGGAGAAGAGTTGCAAGAGCCTACAACTCTTTCCCTTTCCATGGTAACACCACCTAAACACCAACTATAACGCCATATGACCTCTCTATTTGGGTTAAGAATTGGCGCCCTGATACCAATTGAAATTGGTACTTAGGTGGAAGGGGAAAATTTAAGACTTACTTAGACAATTTACCACAACAATAACCAAACAATCCTAGACACAATATGACTAGTCAACAACTAAGTAGGTTAAAGAAAAAGGCACCTGGCAGCAAATAATTGGACCAGCAAAAAGACAAAATTAGTTGTTAAAAAACACATCTGGAGACACGTGAGAAAGCAAATGAACTGGCTCTCCAAATGTTACACAAATGATCACTAGTCATACCTAAAATGCTTTCTAATGAATGTATTGCAGCATTTGCCTTTGCCAGCCTTTGATTTTTTTGAGTTATTGATGATCACAGCCATAGGAGAAATAACTAGATATAAAATGAACCTAGTCTAATAACCATGGGCTTGGGTATACATTACATGACCTATTACGAGGTTGTCAAGGGAAGCCAAAAGAAAAACTAGCTAGAATACAACTCAACAATCTCCCCTCTTTTTGGCTTTCCTTGACAGCTCACTCGTGTTTTTCTCAACTCAAATCCGAACCCATAGTGATGATTAACCAGAAATACCTGCAAAACACTCAGCCTCCAAACACAGAACAAGCAAAACATCATCACAAAATTTGCAGAAAATGAAATAAATATGCGCTTGCTTTAGGTTTAACACTGTGTACGTAGCTTATAATCACAAGTGTGGTTTTACATACATGTCATCGGGGCTAGGTGCCAAAAAAGAGTTTATGTAAAATGACTTTATATACACGCGATGGGGGTAGAGATTGGTTTCAATGTAATAATATGGTGTAGGGTCATATATCATGTGTCATTTAAGTTGAAATTATAAGTTAGGAAATATGCTGCTGAGGCTATAATTTATTATTCTTCAAAATTATTATCAAATATAGTATATTTCTCAAATGGGTTAATGGCAATAGAAATTTTGAAAATGTTGGGAAATCCCTCCTTAAAGGATGAGGCTCAGTGTTGGTGGTATGTCAACTCGAGAATTAATTTAATTAGGAAAAGTTTATTGCAGGTTGTAAGCTAGCAAGTTAAGTTTTTGCTATTTTACAAATGTTTTAATTTCAGCCAGCTCTCCATTACCTATTGTGTAAAATCAAGAGAGTAAGTAGCTTAGCTATTGTGTTGTATTAATTGTATCCCATTATTTTACACAGTGGAAGACCTTGCAGTTGTTGTGCGTGGATGTGGGCATAACCGAACCACGTTAAAGTTGTGTCTCTCTCTATTCTGGCTTGTTTACTTATTGCTCCCCGGTGGTGCTGTTGAACTTACAAAATTTTACTACTTCTGGTTTTTGCAGTTTCTCAGCTGCATTTCACATGAATGAAGTGTGCATAAATTGAATTCACTATTACATTGATTGATTTCTTTAAATACAAAGCTACGTACATTATACGTATATAATACACTTCACTAAACAAACAAGTTAACAACACAAGCAAAAAAATAAAAAATAAAAAATTAGCAAGGCTTACAAGGAATAGTTTTTATTTTATAGGGTATATAGGATTAATTGAATCATTAAAAATAAATAAAATGAAAGTTTATGTTTGATCAAATTCATGCGGCTTTGGTCAATGATTTGAACGTCACGGATGAACCCAACAACACCGTGCCGGCATCAACGGTAAAAGTGTCATATCGAAGGAAAAACTCCACCAACATTAACCTGGAAATGAGCACCACCAGGTCCTTTCCCGGGCACTGCTTATTCTCAGCCGTCGGATGATCATCCATCTGACGACCGTTGGACCAGTAAAGGTACTTCAGCAGTTTCTCTCCCTCCCCCACAAACCTATGGGGCACAAACTCCTCTGGGTTCTCAAAAACCTTCGGATCCTTCCCAACAAAATTCTGATTTCCAAAGATCATCTCACCTTTCTTGATCTCAAATGTGGCATCGTGGCTTTGGATCACGATATCCTCCTTGGCCTTCCCGTACTGGTACGGTACAGGAGGCTCGATCCTCAAGGCTTCATAAACCACTGATTTAGTCAAAGTCATCTTCTCCAGCGCTGCAAAAGTGACTTCACCTTCGCTTTCTTTAAGAACGGTTCTGATTTCGTTACGGAGCTCGCGGTGCAGCTCCTCTCCTCCTGACGCAACCCACTTGATCAAAGCAGGAAACAAAAGCTTCATGCCACCAAATGCGTTGAAGCCAGCCACGAACAGCAGATTGTGACAAGCTTCCTCGCGTGAAAGTCCGAATTTACCCTCTGCCAAGTCCAAAGCCGAAGCGGCGGACTCGTAAAAGGCATCGTACAGCTTCTTGTAAGGGGATTTGACGAGAAAGGCAGGGTAGGAGAACGTGTGCAGCAAGAAATCTTCAACAAACCCTAGAAACTTTGGCACCCCAAACGTAATCTGAGGGGCAAGCTGTGGAAAGAGCCAAAGAGTGACCAGGCTGGGCCCTTTGGAGCCGAGCTTTGTGTTTGACGGGCTCTGACCACAAAACAGCTCAAAAACGAAATTGAACGACATGTCATCGCTCAGTGTGTTGAAGTATGCCTTGCCATCTTTGGAGAGTTGGGCTTCCAACTTGAGAAACATGTCAGAGGCTGAGCTCTGGAAGAGGGGTATAAATTTGGTGTGCTGAGAAGCGAGTAGGGCTGCGAAGTAGCTCTTGAGAGTGGCGTGGTTGGGCTCCGAAGGGTCAAGATAAGCGCAGACGCGGTAGCCGCCGGTGTAGGCGGTGGAGGGCATGTAAGTGCCGTCCAAAACGTCGCGTCTCAAGATTTTGGTGTTGTCAAAGATGATTGGGAAGCTCTTGGCATCGAGCAGAGCGATGACTTTAGGGTTCGAAGGGATGAGGATGCCGGGAGGCATGTTTGTGCGGAAGACTGTGGACTGGTATTTTTCTATTCTGGTTTTGAAGAAATCGTATCGGCCTTGGTTGTAGAAGTAGTCATAGCGATCTTTGATGTGTCCAAAAAATGGCCAGCCATAGTCTCCAGGGATTGGCTTCAATGGAAGGTTGTTTGGTGAAAAAGAAGAAGAAGAAGACATGGTTTGATAATTGTGCTTTGGGACGGGGAAGAGGTGGGATTTTTGGAGGCAATGTGGGATGAGTTGTACGAGGTTTTAAAACAAGGGATGTGCTTGCTTTGGGGTGCAGATGGGGAAAGTTAGGTTTAATAATTTTGTAGCTTATGGTCATATCGATAGTGTGGTTCCCTTATATATATATAGATGGATATAGGGTGGGAACTTGTGGTGGCGGCTAGGGGTAGAAAAGTATTTTTAAACAAATATTCTATAAAAGTTGCTGCATGTGTTTGTACTTTTCAGCCCGGGTCCAATTGGAGTCCTTGTATCCCAGTTCCTCTTTGAACCAAGAAGGATAGATTTGCAGCAGAGAGGGAAAATTAAACTAACGTGGAGTAATGAAATTGAAGAAGAAAATGGTAGAATAGTATTTTTTTTGCCCTTGATCATCTAATGCATGTGGTTTTAGTGATAAAATAGAATATGGGTTGGACCAAAATTCCAATCAGAATTACGGAAGGGTATTTTGTCCCATCTTCTAATGACATCAAAACACATGGATAACATGTGTGTAGTTTCTTATACAAACCTTGTATGGCTGCCGGGACACCAATGACTTTGTCTTTACAATACTTTTTCGCCTGAAGTTTTTTTGAAGTTTTTTTTTGAAGTTTTTATACAAGTGATATTAGAGGAGGTGGAATTCAAACACAGGACCTCGATATAAAGATAACTGTTTTTAACAACTTGAGCTATAAATCTCTTGGTTATTTATTAATTAATTTTAAATAAAAATAAAATCGATAGAATAATTTGGTTGTACATAGTTTGCACACAAAAGTTTTGTACACAGTCAATAAGGTTGGTTTGTTTTAATGTAAAAGAACTTTTCTTTTGTAAGCTAACATGTGGTAGGGTAGAGTCTGTTAATGTAATAAATACAGTAGGGTCATATGCCCTAAGCCATTGAAGTTGAAATTAAAAGTTAGGAAATATGCTGCTGGGTTCATGTCCTTGCTATAACAAAATTTCTGTAAAATTATTATCAAATATAGTATATTCATCATATAGGTTAAAACTGCAAAAGACCCATTAGTATAGTGATTTGGAGCAATTACTCCTTCAGAAAAGGTCCTGGGTTCGAATTTTAGCATTCGTGTAGTGCGTGTGAGTTTAATATGCTATTACTCCTCTCAATAGGAAAAATCTTTTTTTTTTAATTTGGTTAAATACGATATCAATTTTGAAGAGTGCGCAAGTGGTGCCACCGCACAGGGCCCCGAAATTTTTTTGTGTATATTATATATATTATATATATACTTGAGCGTGCATATGACAAGAACACAAGCGACTATTTGGTTGAGTTGGAAATCAACGCCTTGATTTTAGTAGGCAAGTCAGGTTTGAGTTTAGTATTGTATTTACATTTCTTCTCTTTTTGTTAACAAGAAAAAACAATGAAAAACATGTTTCTGAAAAAAAGACAAAAATAAGGAAACACGCCAAAGAAGAGGAAAGCAATATATACAAAAAAATTCCAATCAATCAAAACAACTTGTTGTGCATGTTTTCACCCACTCAAAACAAAACAAAAAAAGTTATTGTCTTCTTCTTCGTCTTCTTTTTCGCAAATTGAAATATTAAATTTTTTGTGAATTTGATTTATGATTGTCATTGCATGCTAATCGATGACGAATTTTAGTTATTAAAAAAATTATCTTATGGTATTAAGTCATGGAAATTTTTTTTTTAATCATAAAAACACTTGTGCATGTTTTCACTCACTCAAAACAAAACAAATAAAGTTATTGTCTTCTTCTTCCTCTTCTTTTTCTCAAATTGAAATATTAAATTTTTTGTGAATTTGATTTATGATTGTCATTGCATGCTAATCGATGACGAATTTTAGTTATTAAAAAAATTATCTTATGGTATTAAGTCATGGCAAATTTTTTTTTATCATAAATATTTTCATATTAGATGATGTGAGGGCTCTCGCTTAAATTTTGCACAGGGCCTTCAAAATCTCAGAGGTGGTAACCTGTGGTGGGGGCTAGGGGTAAAAAAGTATTTTTAAACAAATATTCCATAAAAGTTGCTACATGGATTTGTACTTTTCAGCCTGGGTCCAATTGGTCCTTGAATCCTAGTTCCTCTTTGAACCAAGAAGG
Organism: Prunus mume; assembly: GCF_029339155.1. Lineage (NCBI taxonomy): Eukaryota > Viridiplantae > Streptophyta > Magnoliopsida > Rosales > Rosaceae > Prunus > Prunus mume. The sequence goes on along the minus strand of NC_142703.1, from coordinate 16,779,361 downwards.
ATAAGATTTGCAGCAGAGGGAAAATTAAACTAACGCGGACTAATGAAATTGAAGAAGAAAATGGTAGAATAGTATTTTGTGCCCTTGTTCATCTAATTCATGTGGTTTTAGTTTACTGATAAAATAGGGTATCGGTTGGACCAAAAATCCGTACAGAATTAGGGAAGGGTATTTTGTCCCATCTTCTAATGACGTCAAACGCATGGAAGATGTGTGTAGTTTCTAAGTATACAAACTCAGTGCAGTTGCGGGGGCACCAATGACTGTTTTTACAACATGTTCTCCCCTGAAGTTTTTTTTTTTTTTTTTTTTTTTATAATTGTTATACAAGCGATATTAAAGGAGGCGGAATTCAAACACAGAACTTCGGTACAAGGATAACTGCTTATTCAACTTGGGCTATATTAAGTCTCTTGCTTATTCATTGATTGATTTTAAATAAAAAATAATATCGATATAATAATTTGGTTGTACATAATTTGCACACAAAAGTTTTGTATACAATCAATAGGGTTGATTTGTTTTAATGTAAAAGGACTTCTGTTTTGTAAGCTAACCTGTGATGGGTGTGTTAATGTAATAAATACAGTACGGTCAAAGTGGCATAAATATTATATAATTTATTTATGTAGCAATATTATATATTTATATAATTATTTATTTTATAAACACAAAATGCACGTGCGAGAGAGGTCAAACTAGGTCATCCCTTAAAAGTAAATTTAGGATTTAACCCAAAAAAAAATTTCATTTTTGGAAAAAGCCAAAATTTTTTCAAAAAATACGTAAAAACCTCTCAACTTTCAAATCAAAGACATGCAAATGTAAAGGATTTCTTAGGAAATCCAAAAATAAATATGGGCAATTTTGTCCATTTTGGCTTCTTTTACAAAATTTCTCTCTCCTTTGTGTTTTTCCAAAGTCTCCCTTTTTTAAACTGGACCTTGATATTTTGTCATCAATTTTGAGGCCTTGATATTTTGAATATGGGAAATTTAGGTTAAAATCTTGAAGGTTTTATTTATTTGTTGGCCAAATGTCTTATTTACCCTACATGGTTGAAGAAGAAATTAAGTGTAGGCAGCTACCCACACTAGGCTCTACGTAGGTCGGCCAATGCATGTACCATGTGCCATTGAAGTTGAAACTAAAAGTTAGGAAATATGCTGCTGGGTTCATGTCCTTGCTATAACAAATTTGATCACATATTTCCTGACTTTTTATTTCAACTTCAATGGCTCTTTTTTTTCCAAACATATTTCCTGACTTTTCCTTTTACATATGTCCTCGTGGTGGCTTCATGAAATTTCCTCGTGACTCTTTTTTATTATTTTTTTGGACAAATTAGTACGTAAATAATATAAATTATACAGGCTCCAATATATTTATTATATAAGTTAAGTTACAATATAAATTTGAAGAGCATAACTTCTAAGACTAACTATATAAATGCGTGAACAACTTGATCACATCCTTGCGGCTTGAGTGAGATTTTATCCCTCTACCTATTCAAAGATACTGAACAAAAAACTAAAACCAGGGGTGAAAAAAAAAACTATGAACTAAGAGCCTGTCAAGCTGATTTGATGTCCAAAGAAATTAAAATAAAAAGACTTTTTGCTTTTTGCTTTCGGAAATAAACAACAGTATTAGAGCTGAAAATTAATCGCTAGTAAGTTGACAATGGTTTTTTATTTATTTATTAATATATAAGAGATATTCTATTTTAATCTAGTTCAAAATAAAGGAGGGAGATTCAAACTCGATTACAAAAGTGGGGAGCACATCTGCTCTAGCCAACTTGATTAAGCCCATATATGTATAAGTTGACGATATTTGTTGCACGCAAACTATGAAGTATTATAAAGTTTTTCTGTTTCTCAAAAGTATAATGGGCGACTTTAAGTTTGAACGACTTTCCAATGTGGAAGTACGTTATGTGTATGGTATAATGAAAAATGTCAATCTAAATTTTACAACTCTCCGTATTAAGATGTATATGTTATTAATTAACATGGATGACTAAAGATGTATATGTTATTATAATTAAAAATAAGACTAACATGCATTAATTATAATACAAATTTATAAATAAACCCAATCCTAGACATGTATTTATAAAAAAACCCAAGTACTATTTAAACATAGAAACACACCCAAAATCAACCCCAAAGTCAACTTTTTGGGTGTGTTTATAAATAGGTTTTGAGTGTGTAATGATGGGTTTTGGGTGTGTTTATATGTTTAAATAGTGCTTGGGTTTTTTTATAATTTCAATCCTCATTTTGGGTGTTTTAGTTAAACTCCTTTACCCTATACGATTAAGATATATACGTTCTTCCTATTAAAAAAAGAAGAAGGATATATGTGTCAACAAAAGATTTGGTTTACCTCTACCTGTCTTTTCCTCTACACCGACTATAAAATAACAAAAAAGAATCAACTTGGCACATTTTATATCTGCATTGTGACAAACAAGTCAAATCTGGCGTAATTTAAAAAGGTCCATGTGAATCGTGATTTGTGAAAGTAAATGTGTATATAATGGCCAAATTACGAATTAAAAATTGTTACCTAACCTGATTAGGGCATGAAATTAGGAATTATATTATCACTTCACACTCATGAATCGTTCTATTGGACCCATTCTGATTGCATATCCCTTTGTTCATATTCATATGTCCGTCTATAAAATAAAATGATATCATGCCCAAAAAAAACATAGAAATCTCGTTTCGCAGATGTTTCGAACTTATTTTAGCGACAGAAAAATGTTTATGAGTAAAACTACTTCCTATGTAAGCACTCTCGAACAACCTTCTTAATTATTTTTCCTAGTTTTAATCAAAGCGGTAGACAATGGAGCCAAGAAAGGCATAACAAAATTTAAAGCATATGCATGAAATTAAAACCATGCCCTTAACTCCTGTGTTATTTCTCCCATTACTGCCTCAGGCCCACCCCGTTTCTTCTCGCTTTCCCATTACTTTTCCTTTCCTCTCTTCAGTTATGCCACTGATTTAACCATACCATATGCGCGCTTGATTCCATGGAGTATTGGTCTCTACTTCTTCAACGCACGGCATACTAAGAAGGGTAATGCCAAACCAAGATAAAGAGTGTTAGCGTCTATCACACACCACATACCGAGCAATGGATGATTATGGGACTCACTATAAAGGCCACATTGATCAGCACCTCAGAATGCGTTGGTCGATTGACGCTAGCACTCCTCCAACCTATATAGTTAATTTTTAAAACCACTTTATCCCATGATATGCAACAACTTGTGGAGCTATTGACGCTAGCACTTTCCAACCTATATTTATTTTATATAACCACTTTACCCCATGATGTACAACAGGTGACCCGTCTCAGTCAACGCATTTTACATTTTGACATATACGGAGTAGATTTAAGAAATGAACATCACATGCTAAAGTCGCTGGCAGAGTAAATAATTCTACTAAAAATAAGGGTAGGAAGAGTATCATTGTAGAGAACTCTCCACTCCCTCCATCAACCAACCAAACAATCAAAGCCTATCATTATGAATTGCTCACTAAGAGCTTTTGGTTTTAGGTGCAACTACTGTAGCCTTTCAAAATCATAACATAACGGTAAACGTGACAGATAATCACTCTGTTTTGTAAAAGCAAAGTCATCGCCTGCTGTTTAGCCTGCTTAATAAATAATCTACCAAGAAAAGAATTAAGCGTATTCAAATCAAGAAGTTGACGTAATCGTCAACGACACAACGCAGAGCTGGAAATAATGAGGGAACCATAGCTGGATAGAACATTTTTTGTATTTTCATATGAGTCTGAAGAATGTACATATTAAACTTCACGACCCAATAAGTTATATTGATACATTTTCTCTTGTTACTAACAAAACTTCTGAAGGAACTCCATCCTTGCAGATCTTACCTCAGCTGGGAGGAATCCTGTCTAAAAGAGAGACATGTCTGCCGGTGGTCCATACAGAGTCTTCCAAGACAATGGAGTAACCCATTTATCATTGCTGTCGCCTGCACAAACCATTAGTAAAGATGAGTATACCACTAACATCATGAAACTCAGGCTTCTAGGAACAAAAATAGATCCAATGGAAAATATATATATATATATATATATTTGGGGTAGGAAAGGGGAAAATCAAGGATCTTTTTTATATATTGGCTAAAGTTTATAATAGCCTGAATGCTCCTAATAAAATGTTAAGCTATAAAATCGATAATTAAGAATGTGAACTCAGAATAATAACTGACGACATAATGGAAGACGATTTAGGTAGCTGTGGTCAGGCAAGGCAATTGCATCCTTGCCAAACCCTGCCTCAGGAATTAATTTTAGCTCATCACCATCCTACATCCGATTTACAGTAGGGTAAATCACCCCATTCAGGATGGGCTAGGACTTGGGCTGAAATCATGCCCTTGGGTAACCATTCTTCTAGGACAAGCTAATGAATAATAAAATCTGACCAGTGCAGAGAATGATTTATAAAATATTGAGAATAAAAAATCTATATATTGACAAAATCTCAACTTCCTGTCAGCACTCTGAATGTTGATGTGCACATGCTATGAAACATAGATGTGCCAGCACACAAAAAGACACAATATCTATTTCTAAAGCATTACCGACCATGAAATCAAGACTTAAAATGAAGCTATTAAGATTAAGAAAGTATTAAGATTAACACACATGCTAATCAAAGAGAACAGGCAAAACAAAAAATAAAGCTTATGGGAATGACAAGCCTTCCTCTCAAACAAAATACATTAAATAGTGAAATAGTTATAGCTATTCATTGAAGAGAAACTAACCCTGGAAATTACTGGGACTCAAGTCCAGAAGTTTGCATGCTGCCTCAGCCAAATGGAAAGCATCAGGTATGTTGTCCCCTTCTGAGCAGTAGCAAAATAAGCAAGTGACCTTCAATCCTTTGGCCTGATTCAATAAGAGAAATCATAGGATAAATAAAATAGAAAATTTCCTCTTAATTCATGGTTTACACATTTGGGCAAGAGAGATTGAAACGGAAATGATTGCAACCAGTTGGCATGAACACATTTATTGCAAAACATAAATAGGGTGTTCGCCAAGGGGAACCCCCCATGTTTGGGAACAACTGTCCATGTCCACTTATTGCAGACTTGGGTATGCATTGCAAAGAATACCTTGAGACAAGAAAAGAGTGCGGCAAAAGGCAAGCTCGGGTAGTAATATTCTTCTTCTTCTAGTTCACCTTCAAAGGGCAAGATGCTCTCTGGTATGGCATTGCCTTCAGCTAATGTGCTGAGATACTTCCAAGCCTTCTGAGTGGGTTTATATTCCTGCAGTTTTTTCCACCCAAGCTGTTCGCAGTAATCATCTGTTCCATCTGAATTGGTGCTAGACAGGTAAAGCGTCTGCAAACCACTGGTATGTCGCCAAAAGATAAATCAGCATTTCAAAAAAGCACATAAAACAACAGGCCATCCAGCTCCCCAACCACATCATTGTACGAACAATAGAGTTCAAAAGCATATGATTATCTTTTATGACTAGTTATGCATGTTTGAAGAATGGAGATGTTTAGTTTCCACATCGGTTCCAAGTTCTTGGTACAATTCCTGAAGTACACTAGAAAGTTTATTCTCAAATGAAGCTTTAACTGAAGAAGGCATAATATTTTTATGGTATCATTACCAAACTGTACGAAGTAAAAGCAAACATAAGATGCAAAAATACGCCAAACTAAGAAGCTGCAGCCAAGCAGGAAATGCCAGAATTCTAGGGGAATACAACAGTTAGATCCAAGAGGACAATGATTGTGCAATTGTTGCACAGAGAGAGTAAAGTAGTTTTAGTTCAAAACGAATTACAAGATGTTCGTAGTTTAACAATCTTAAGAGATATTTCAATATTTGTCATTCCCTTCCTCTGGAATATTTAGATTTACCAAAATCAAGTACTTCGCTTATTAGGTTGAGAGTTTGACCTAAATATTTTTCATCCAATCAGCTACATTCCTATATAAACGCACTTCCCTAGTTGATGCATTCGAAGTATTAAGGCATTTTTTTAAACTAGGCGCATGAAATGCTTACTTGCCAGGGCACTGGTCTGAGCTGACTGAATAACTTACTCACAGCCATTAAACGAAAAAACTTCAAAAAATCTAAAGAGCTAACAGAAAACGAGAACCTTTCTCATTATACCTTGACATATCAACTCTCTGCCACCTCCCAAAATCTAAGCTTGAGAGCACGACAACATGCTTCTTCCCACTAGCAGCAACATAATCAGCCAAGTTTTTAGCAAATTCAATCATCCTTCCCTGTTTAGAATTACCATTTTTTAAACCTTTAAGATTCAAAAGCAGAGCACTACAACAAGAAAGATGAAAGGACCAAAACAATCCCAAATGTGTAGCAAAAGGTTCAAGCGTACCTTAACAACAGGAGACCTTTGTTGGATTAAAGTCATTGCATTAGCAGACGAATCATAAGCTGCAAACACAAATATGAATTCATTTAAAAAACAGATTTTTTTTATATAAAAAAAGCTAAATAAGAAAGAGAAGTAAGAGAGTGAGGACCTTCAAGAGGGAGAGCAAGCTCGCCATTTGGAACAGGCCCATATGCGTCGTTGCCAACGCATGGAAGCACATAGGGAGTATCCAAATACCCAATTCTCTCAGCTCTCGTTGACGCAACTAAGAGGTCCACTGCAAGCTGCCCCACATTTCCAATTGACAAAGCCGGCTGCATTCCATAAAGATTCAAATTTTCAAATTTTCCTAGACTTTCTAAGCAACCAAACAGAGCTCAAACGTCCGGGACAAAAAAAAAAATAACTCGTAGCTAAACATCAATTAAAAAATTAGAAAGAACAGCCACTGCCCTAGAAAATTGAACTGACCAGGATCAGAGTGGAAGAGTCGCCGTTGACGTGTTTGCCTTTTTCAGGAGCGAATTCCATTGCCGAGCAAAGCAGGAAATTGCTGAAATGTATGATCGGTGAGCCGGTGACTCTGAATGTGAGGGAGGTTGTTCAAGCTGAAGAAGAGAAGAAGGAAACTTTTTGGGGAAGAAAATATATGTGGGCCAATTCTGGGCTCCATTAGTCCTAGTTTTGGGGCCTTGGCTACATTGGGCCAACTAAAAGTCTAACACCACATAATGATCGAAACAAAAAACAAAATTATTGTAATGCGAGAAAAGCTTCATGATAATTATTTCTGAAAGAAGGTTGTGTACAAGAATTTTTCTTTACAGGGGTGTTATGGGATTCTAATTAATTGAGTTTTCTTAGGGTCTATTTGGTTCGCGGAATGTTTCTTTGGGTATAGAGAAAATGGGACTCATTCATTTGACAAGTAGTTGTTTATTAAAGCATATAAGTTTTGTATTGAAAATGACAAAAATGTATCAATAGCGTGTTGATATGTTTTATTAGTGACATGTTATCGGTACATATTGATAGCCCGTCCTTTACGTTCTTTAGAGAGAAACCCTTGCAAGACTTACCCAACCTTCATCATAAGATCTCTTCTTCTACAGAAACGCCACATTTTAAATTTCCCGTATTGTAGTTTAGGTGATTGAATTGTACACACAATTTGGTTTCTAGTTGTTTTTAGTTTACAATATGTCCAACACATATTATTGTTGACTCTTGAAGCTGCATCTTCTTCTATTTGTCCCTACGAAACCAATTTTTATCAGGACCCATAGTTGAGTTTAATAAAAACGAAATAACAGGACTCTTTTAAACTTGTTCATGGGTTGAAGGCCAAGACAAAAGAACAGGCACATGTCTTCTTTTTTTTCGTATCTGATCAACCAGAGAGAGAGAATCTGGCACGTGCAAAACACCACGAGGCGGAAACAAAGTGGGCACAAACGTTTTGGGTAAAGCAGAATTGGACTCAATTATTGGATGAGAATCCCTGACTTTTTCATGGTTGAACTCCCCAATTCTTATTATATTGTTCATAGAAAAAACAGAGTCTTCTTCTTCATCAGTAGTAGTAGGTTGCAGGCCCTTGTTTCCACTTTGTTCTCCCATCTTCCTCCTTAGCTTGTAATTTTCCTCCCTTGGGTTTTAGTTTTAGATTCACACAATTAATTGGTAAACAATGGCTGCTTCAAGTTCAACAGAAGATATTGAAATGGCGGTGGCTATGGAGGAGATTGCTCGTGAGCACGACGCAGGGGATATCGAGTCTGCTAAGCACTCTGAGAACTGGAACTACACGAACGAGGATGAAATTAGTATTGACAAATGCATGGACCCTGAAATATACAGCTACACAACCTCTAAAGAAGAACTGCAGATGGAATTGCTCCAAGTAAGCCCCCTTGGCAACACCCTGGTTCACTTCGCCGCGAGTGTAGGCGACGCTGCCCGTGTTGAACGGCTGCGCTACCTGTCACCGGAGCTCATCCTAACGAAAAACAACGATGGAAACCTCCCGCTGCACTTAGCAGCATCCGTAGGGGACCGGTCCACAGTCCTTTCTCTTGTAGAATTTCCTGAAACTGATATGCTGAGGGAAAAGAATAACAGAGGGAACACGGCGCTGCACGTGGCCATGGAAAATGGGCACCTAGAGGTGGCTAAGTTGTTGATTGAAAAAGATGGATCGATGTGGTATTCTCCAAATATGCACAACAAGACTCCCATTTCCATGGCTGCTGAAGCTGGAAATCATGAGCTCGTTAATTTAATGCTCTACCGCTATCAAGATCAGCCGATAGGCACTGAACCAGATGGTTCCAGCTACTATCTTTTTAAGAACCGGTGGGAAGGGAACTCGGTTCTTCGAGCTGCCATCTTAGGAAGGAATAAGGGTACATAATTTCTTTCTGCCACTAAATTTTAAGCATCATTTTTGGTTGACATTTTAATCAAATACAATCTTTTTGGTTGCCATTATATTTTTTGTAAATTCTTATAGGTGTCTTTGATGCAATACTTTTGGACACTGATCCGTCTTTGATCGACTCATTGGATGAAGAGGGGATGACTGCTCATACACTTGCAGCACATATAGGTGACACTGAAGCCGCACGCAAGTTGTTAAGCTTGTGTCCTGATGGCCCATACAAGCAGGACAAAAACGGCTTCACACCAGCACATTTGGCCTCCAGAAAAGGCCACATCAGGATTGTCGAAATGTATCTCAATCGCTGCCCACGATCGAGGTACTTGCTCGATGGTAACAAATGGAACATTCTACATGTGGCAGTCTGGCATCGAAGAGACAACATGGTAAAATTTTTGCTCAAAAGGCGAGAGCTTGAAGGGCTTATCAATCAGAAAGATCGCTTTGGAAACACACCTCTGCATTTAGCAGTTCGGCAAGGGTATCCAAAGAGTGTCAGCATTTTGGCATCGGATAAGAGGGTTAACTTAAGCATTAGGAACCATGAACGCCATACGGCAATGGACATTGCACGAATGTCGTTGATGGGTGAAAAGATCTTGTTTCTTCGAAGGGTACTTAATTTTCTCAACATATTTTATTGCCTTCACATTTCAACTCTCCTTACAAAGGAGCGGATCATTAACTGCAATTTTTCTCTCCTCGCAGCCTCTAACAGTTATGGCCTTGACACTAGCTAATGCTTCACGATCTCAAGAGAGGATTATTGCCAAAGTAAAGCCGGCGAGAGTTAATTATTTTAAGAACACTAAGAAAGATGGAGAATTTCATTCTGGGGCCACTGAAGATGCTGACAGCCACAGACAGACTGTCAACAATCTCTTGTTGGTGTCGACACTTGTTGCCACGGTAACCTTTGCTGCTGGCTTCACAGTGCCGGGTGGATATAAGAACTCTGGACGTGATGAAGGCAGGGCAACTTTGGTTACAGATTGGCCATTCAAAACATTTCTGATATGCAACACCATAGCAATGTATAGCTCAATCACTGGTGCAATTTCCCTTCTTTGGGCACAAACAGGTGATATGAGTTATGCTTCTGCAAGATTTGGATTGCCAATATTAGGGGTAGCTCTCTCAATGATGTTCATGGCGTTCATGGCTGGTGTTGCACTAGTAACAAGTAACCTTATTTGGCTTTCGATCTTCGTTGCCATTACGGGTTCAATCTTTCTCGTCATCATATCAGCTCTGCTTGTTCCACTAATAGTCCCAATTTCTTCCAAGAATCGCATTACACGGTTCATCTTGTACTGTATCTTCCGTTTGTTGTTGAGCGTAACTAGATATGATGATGATGATGACGATGACGGGGTTCACATTGTTTGTTGACATGGGGAGAAGAATAGCTTTTGGATTCTCAAACATTCTCAATCAAAGCTATGATGAGTTATGTTCAAGATGGCGTGCTACAGGCCGCCTCTACTTTCTTGCCTCTTCCTCCCATTCTATATTTATTTCAAGACTTCTCTTCATATGTTCTCCTAGTTCCACAGCCTCTCTGTTGCTAGAAATTTATCTCCTATGCCGCCATTAGAAATACTCCTTAAAAACATTAGAAGTTAACATAGAAGTTAAACATATCCTTTGTACTAGGATACTGTTAATTACTGCAATAAGTTCAAATATCTTCTACTGCTCTTACAAAATAGAGCAATTTGTGTAATAGAATTAGAGAGAGAATACATGTCTCTCCTCCCATATTGAATATTAAGGGAAGTCTAGTGGTGCCAAAACCACCCTCTGCATCCCCTGTTTTTTTGCTCTGTCTTTCTTTCTTTTGCATTTCATTGTTGAGCTCGCTAGATTTGAGCAGCTAAGCTCACATCTAGATTAATTCTTTGTTTACTGGCATAATGAAATTTCAGCTTGGAGATCTAGAATGTTTGAAACATCACAAATTTTAGGGTTTGGGCATGAAGATTTGTTGATCCACCAAATATTTTGGCCTTCCAGAAAGAGATTATTTTGCTCGTTCCCCTTACCCAGAAAAAAATATCCCCAACCATCTTTCTAGCATCTGCTGCATACCTACAAGTATCATCCTGGTATCTGTTTCTTCAACAAATACGGTTCACCATCCATCTGATGGATAAACTATTCATGAGTAAGGCAAATCAAGATACATTCCTAGCAAACAATTCAGCCCCTTCAAACTCCAAACCGCAGACAATGTCATGTAACAGTACCAAAATTTTCAAAGTGAAACCTTCAAAGATACGTTCCAAGAGCCGCCATATACATATAAAATAAGTGCATAAAACCCATGATATATCTATAACATGTGACATGTCAATACGTTTTACTATTAACATGCTGTTGTCGACACATTGACATCTTGAAACTATGTCAAGTTGCTCGGATTACTAAGGCCATTGCATGGAAACCATCAAAAAGAGGATTATTAGCTGGAATTATCAAGCCATCAACGCTTCTCATAAGATCCCTTCTATATACTTCATCATTTGTTTCTACTTCTTTTTGGTTTACGATCTGTCCAACTTAAAGTCCATGGACACATACTAACATTGACTCTTGAAGCTGTATCCTCCTCTATTTTTCCCTAAAAATGTCGTTTCCATCTTCGATTGCCTTTTTCCGACGACAACATTAATTTGGCTTCGACATTTTTGGACTGGTTTGCCTTAAGTCATCATGCCATGCTTTGTAACACCACTTAAGCACAATCCCAAACAAATGGTGGCGCGCATGCCATGTATCCCAAAAAAGTCATGAAAGTTCAAAATCCTTTTCTGAATTTAGCAAGAGGTGATATGAACAATAAGAAACCATTACAACATGTTAATATGAACAATAAAATAGAAGAATTTCAAGAAATCAACTCTTAAAATAAACTCGCAAGGAAAATTTTTGGTTGATACTCAGATTCCGAATAATAATTTTCGGTTGATACTCAGATTCCGAATAATATTTTTTTACGTCAATATTAGCCAAGCTTACGAAACTTCGAAATGGGTTAAAATTCAAAAGTACATTTTTGTGGCCTATATTTTCTTCTCAGGTAGGACGACTCATGATCTACGTACACCAATTATTTGTATGTATCAACCAATTGTATAGGTCGACAAAGACAACACTACTAGTTTTGGCAGTGACAGCTTGTTAGACTTTGGAGCCCAGGAATTAATTGTCATAAACCTGTCCATTAATGTTAAGATTAATCAACAAGCCCTACACTATTTATTTTCTTCAGATATGTTGCGAGAAGATAGAAGACTTTGATTTCTGACCTTTAGTTTAGACTTGGTTTAGGTGTGATGTGAAATGCAACATGCGTGCCTACCTACTTGACCAAGAAAGCAAGACCTATTTTCTATGTGTAGTTATCTCTAAGCAATTGAATTTCCTTGGAGTAGCTAAGGTGACATGATCATCGAGGTTTAGGGGGATTTTATGCCCGTACATGAGTTTTATAACTGTAGCAGACTTCATCTCTTTTAGTCATCAATGCACTTTTCTAGTATTGTATTGTTTGTAGAAACAGTCATCATCAATTCTTGCCCAGCTGGTTCTACACCTTGGTTTTTAATTATGTTTCTTATGTAACACTACTAGTGCAGATTTATAATATTTCATTCCGTAAAAACCGAGGCGACAAGTTGATCTGTTCATCGTTTTACAAACGTGTTTGATGATTTGGAGACAGCCCCAAATTAATAAATAAGTTTAAATTCAGGTTTGGTTTTGTAAGGAACTCACTTTCACAACTATTTGTATATAAAATAGTTATGGAAGATCTTCCTGAATTCCGCAAATTACTCTGACTTGACTTCCATGGCTAATTTAATCGTACGTGTAGTTTACAAGACAAATATAAAAAAGAAAGGGTATATAAAGTATATATAAAGCTTGGATGAAAAACATATCTGTAGCTTAATAAGAAACAACAATCATCTATTTAACTTTAATTTAAACGTGTCTTACTTTCATTCCACAACTTCACACGCACTTGAGACAAGTGTCAATGACTATGCCAAGAATCTCCTCCCACGTTTTGGAATGATTTGATTGCTATATGACCCCTTTTAAATAGAATTTAGAATAACAATTCAAACAACCATGATCATAGAAGTTCAAAACCCTTTTTTTAATTTGACAATATTTGTTTTTTTTTTCTTCTTTTTTGTCATAATTAAGTATGATAAAAGCGAGAGAAAAACTTTACCTACATATGGAATTGCTACTGTAACGATATTCTAAATCAATCATGTATTATCATATATTTTAATTTTTTCACATGATAATGCTTAATTGACTTAAGATATCAAACATGACGTTGCATGGAAGTTCTTCTTTTTGCCCAAAAAAGTACTTGTTCAATTATTTTCTTGTTAGTCTATGTCTGGCTTAGTGACAATCGTGGGACTCTGCAGAGTCCAAATCAGACAAGTGTAGAGCACTAATGAAACTAATAATTGAGTTGGTAAGGTTTAGGAGACGCCTTGTCTCCTCTAACATTCAGTGACTATTCCAGAACGGACACTAGATCGGCTATGGTCCACTTATACTGCAAGGAGAGAGCCAATTGTACAGCGCAGCAGCATACGTCTACCATTTGCAGGTCTTGTGTTCTACTGTGTTCTGAAAATTCTAAACACTGATATCAAGAAGGTATTGCATGTAGGACTATTCTTCATGGAATCCAATAATTCCAACGGTCCATTTTCCTTCCCGTTTTGAAGTTTATCTTTAAGAAAAATTTATAGTATATAGAAAGTAACGTAATCGAAAGTAATGTTATCTTGCTAAAGTAAATCTGAACCACATTTTCAATTAAGATTTGACTTAATCAATGATTCATATTCACCGAAATAGTCTGACAAGAACATATTTGTCTTTCAACGATCTGAATTGTTGATTTTCCAAATCTTCGTTAAAATATCATCTTTGAAAACATTAAAATAACAAATTGTGATAAAATAAATAGAAGAACATACTGCTTTCAAAGAAACACTAAAATGACAATTATTTAATCAAATGGTTAAATGTTATTTGATTCCGATGATGTTTTACACCTATAATCCATGAATTAAAACTTGAAAAATAAACGTTTAAATCATTAAACAATGCGAACAAAAAAGTTCATTAAATAAACTTATTTGAGAAATATCCGTCAATTGAACAGGCACCCCTCAAACTCATCCTTCATTTGAAGGAAACTTTGAAATGGTGGCCTAAATTCGACCACTTCATCCCTGTGTCGGCCTATATTTTCTTGTCTGGTGCGACTTATCTTTGCATATACTGACATTTTGAATATACTGGTCTGGCAGTGACAACTTGTGAGCATTAATTTTCATAAACCCTGTCCATAAGATTGATCAGCATACAGGCCCTACATGTATTGCCAGATGACTTGATTTTTAACCTCTACGTTAGCTGTGATGTGAAATGCAAGTTTTCAACATGTCCCTATACTTTTTTGGTTTTCTTTGTAGTTACCTAAGTAATTGAAAGATACCTTCCCATAGAAAAGGGGAAGCTTCCTTCTGACAGGTCCTCTTGGGATAACAATAATATTATGTCACATTGAAGTATTATCAGTCGTGTCATAGTGTTATTGGTTAGGAATAGTAAAATCGTGATACCCTTGATTCATGGAAGTTTTTGTTCCTTTATAGTTTCTCGTTTGAAAAAAGAAAAGTGAACAACAAAATATTCGGGGAAGACAAATAGATGCTATTCTTGGCTCAATTACAAATGAAAAATAATTGTAATGCAGTCACATTTGAAACCAAAAATTAGTAGGAAGAGGCTACTTGATTTATACTTTTCATTTTGTTTGCCTTATATATGGAAAACTAAATTCCAGTAGCAAAATATGTGGGGCATTGACATATGCATCCAATCTGAGCTAACATTACTTTTCAAGCAATCAATTTGTAGCGATGGCTACTTTTCGGAGTTTCAAGTCGTCCACTGCATCAAGAGAAATTGAGAGAGAAGATTTGGATTTGACATCAAAACTAAACATGTTCAGAAAAATATTAGATTGTACGTATTTCAAATCCATTCAAAATGTATAGTCATTTGAAATTCATTTTTCATTCTTATCCAAATTTTGGAGTACATGAATTGAAATAAAAAATTTAACCTTATAATGTCGTCAAAGTCCCTAGATTTAAAATTCTTCATCTAAATGAATCTAAATCATATCAATTATTCACTCATATTATACTAAATGTATTTACTTATTAATATTTTATCTTAATGGTGCTTGCTATAATAAGATTAGAAATTTTCACATGAGGGTTTTTCAATGTCACGCTCCAAAATATAGGCATAGCGTACGTAAGGCTATACTTGATTATAATAGAAGCGATTAGGGGGGGCAAGTTTAAACGAACGAAAACGGATTGAATCATTCCTACAAGGGCTACAATTTTAATTAATGTTTATGCAGCCACATGATAATATCTGAACTTTTTATCGATTTTAATACTAAACTAATGATCTTAAGATCTGGGAACGTGTTTGGTGATTAGCAACAAGATCAAATCTTATTTCTGCAAACGTGATTAGCAACAAGAATTTTTAATCCTATTGCTTATAAATTCTGATAACCTAGAAAACTGAGGCAAGGGATTATGTTGATCGTTCTGCAAACGTGTTTATGATTTGGTGGCAATTCCCAAATTAAAAAATTATTATTAGATTAAAGGTTTGTTTAGTAAGGAACTTTCACTTTCTCAGTTGCCATTGACTCCCATTACTAATTTAATCTTCTACATTAATCTACAATATTTTTTCTTCTTTTTAGTGCCACATAATTAATCTACAAGATCTTTTCCCCTTTTTTATTTTTATTTTCTTTCTTTTTCCATTCCGTACAACAAAAGCGCCACATGGCAGTTTGTCATACGTATCCGAATGAGATAATCCCTTTGAATAGTTGACACGTATTTTTTCTTATAAAGTTCCAATTTTTCGGCCCTAACCACAAAATTCATAAATTAATACTTCAGTAAAAAATTTGATAACCTAAACAATTGAGGCAGAGGATTTTGTTCACCGTTTTGCAAACTGTTTGATGATTTGGAGGCAAGCCTCAAACCAAGTAAGTTTAAGGTTTAATTAATTTATTAAGGAACTTCCACTTTCACAATATATACTTTTTTAATAATAATTAGAAAGAGCTGCTAACTTTTTTTAAAAAAAATATATTTTTTTTTATCAATTTGACTTTATTCTTTTTTTTTTTCTTTTCTTCCTTATTGTTTGGTAAAAAAATGCCGACGTGGCAGTTGGCAACCCTTTGGGTAGTTGACACGTACTATTTTATGAAGTTTTCCAATTGTTAGGCTCCCAACCACAAAAAAAAAAAGTTCATTAGTTATCAAGTTTATAAAATTGCGTCTTTTCGATAAAAATAAAATAAAATTATAGAAGGAGAACAGATGCTTTAAATTAATAATTTACTAGAAATAGAGTTGAAATTAACATGCGAAAGCCATCATTGACAATAAAAAAAAAAAGATAAAAATAACAAAGAAATAGAGAAACAAGAATGGGATGGCAACAAGTTCAACATTGTAGCTATGAATCACAAGTTGGTCCAACATAACCACGTATTCATGTTCTAATCACACAACAGACAACCTTGTCAATTATGTAAGACGAACAACCAAGATGTATAAAATCCATATAAATTAATTAATTAATTAAAACCTATTTAAATATTGTGAAATCTTTTCTAAACGAGACCATTTTTGTAAGTACTTTAGCTTGACTCCATATGATATGCACCCAGGATTGAACTCCAGTGAGGTTTCTTTCCTCCAACGTAACCCCAAAAAAAATAAAAAATCTTGTTTCCTTCCATACAAATAGCTACATTTATATACTACATTATGGTCGCCATAATATCGTTGGTCTAAAAATTTGTACACGATTCTAGAATTTAAACTTGTCACTAGTGGCGGAGCTAGCTAAGGCCCACAAGGGTCAGCTGACCCTCCTCCAATTTATGCAACAAATGCATTTGTTATGTGTTATATTTGATTTTATTGGGTTTCTTTTATAGATGACCCTTCTAACTTTCTAACTCTAGTTAATTGTTATTCTTTACTTCTATATTTTTTCCTATATTTATCTTTACTTCCTTCCTTTTTAACTTCAATCTTTCTATTCTTTCATTTATTGAGTTCTCTTACAGTTTTTGTTATTGAATCGGCCATCAATCAAGTAAATCTCTCAATAGCTATTCAGTTCTCTTTTGAGCAATGCTTTATGATTTGATTCATGTCAAATTATTTCTTTGTAATTTATTATGCGATGCGGGTTATGATTTTGAAAGATAACAATTAAAATATACAATAAAAAATATATTATGTTACTATTCACAATTTTTCTAGACTAATAATGTTGACCCTCTTTGAGAGAATTCCTGGTTACGCCACTGCTTGTCACGAAAAGAAAAGCAGTGAAGTACACCTTTTGCGGGCCTAAAAAAAATACGAGTATTTATATTATCATGCGCATGCAGCTGACCTAGTTTCCATAAATGCAGTTTTCGGACTTTTCGTGAGGTTGCACTAAAAAGTCAGCTCGGTGATAAAATTATTGTTCAAATTATCCAAAAAAGCTGCTATAAACAAATTATATTCTTACCTACCTTGCTATCCACATTGTAATAATACATTGAATAAGTAACATGCAAGAAAAGCTTCTTTTCCCACCAAGCAGCAACTCTTCTGGATATTGAAAAATCACAAAATTTAGATTTTGATGACATACTAAGGACAACTATACCGTACATATCCCGTAAAAGAAATATCTTGAATAACATCAAAGGCACCTCATATCAAAAACAAAACTAAATAACTCGTTAAACAAAAGCAGCTGATTTCCTCATTCCTCTTTTCTCCACTTGCACTCCATTTTGCTTTTTTAAATAATTTTTAATTAATTTTATTCTTTCTTTTTCCTATTCTATCCTTACCCTACATTGGTTTCTTTTTTACTTCACTTTTATATTATTTCTTTTTCTTTGTACTTAATTTTTCAACTTCCACTCCATTTTCAGTATTAAAGGGAAAAAAAAAACTTAATTTCTTACTCGATTAAAGGAAAAAAAAAATACTAAAAATGGAGTGCAAGTTGGAAAATTAAGTATTAAAAAAAAAGAACTAATATACAAGTGAAGTAAAATAAAATTAATGTAGAGTAAAGGTATAATAGGAAAGAGAAAGAATAAAATTGATTAAAAAATATTAAAAAACAAAAAAAAGTGTAAGTAGAGAAAAGAGAAGTGAGGAAATCATATCTCTAAACAAAAACATCGATGAGTTGTTTGTTACATCGTGAATTGAACTCGTTCAAAGTTTCGTAATTGCATAATTAAGTATACAATTCTACTCTTCTTTCACTTAATTCAAGATTATTTTAATCTGTCAATCATTCGGATTGCTGGCCTCAAATACGTAAACAACATAGGAGGGCAAGTGTCAATTAAACTCGAAGCCATTTCCAGCTTCTTAGAACCCCTTGTCAGTAAAACCCAGCTGACATTTGGCTTAATCCGTCATGCTCATGAAGCGTGACCTAATCCCCCAAGGACGTGTGTCGGCCTAAAAGACGGCCAATTGGCAGACCTAATTTTATCGGATGACGTGGAATATATACGACAAATAATTTTGATTTATTTAGGTATAACTTTTTGGTCTTGCTTGGGTGTGCTAAATAAACTGGTACGTGGCTGCCGGTCTCTTTCAGGCTTCACCAATACTTCGCTCACAGGTGACGACCCATTTTCATTGAGCCGTTGACAAATTGGCACGCTAAAAAGGTGAACCATGAAGCGGTTTTGGCGCGCCACGGTGTTGTTAAATGTAGTTAGGCCAAAGGCCTGACAGGGTTTGGAGCTTATATGGAACCAAGCATGTATACGGTTCACCAACCTTTACGACTTGGAAACAAACAAACAATTTGTGCACTATATTGAACATGTGGTACATTAGTTTTTCATTTTTATTCGACAATTTTTTCGTTCGCGAAACTTAAACTCATAACCTCTTCCGATAAAAATGAAATCGAGTTCGACTAAATTAAATGGTTCGCACGAGATGAGTAATTTGAGAACGAAGCTTATAAGAATTAAAGGTACTTAAAACATAATTTGATCTTAACTGTTACAATAACAAGTTTTTGCATTGCTGATCAACAAACATCGATTGATTGGATGATTGATGAGACACAAAATTAGTTATCCACAAGGACGGTTAACCATCTTATAGAAAATATGAATTGATCAAATAAAACGGCTAGCAGGGGCCTTTTAATTTGGATGATTTGATTGTCAACCAATAAATAGTAAATAGTGTGTAAGTAAGTACTGGAAGGGAGATAATGGTAGTAGGGTCCGTTCTTAATGGCCACCTCTAAAGCAAATTACTGGAATTCTTGATGATCATTCAATTTGTACTTTTCTATGGCTAAGGATTTTTTTTTTCTGATGATCATGCAAGTTCTTTTCACTATATTTCTTGTTTGCCACTATGTGCATATAAATATTATAATATAGTACTTAAAATTGAAAACAAAACCTTTCGTGTTACTTCTTCTAGAATTAGAGAAATTATACAGTCTCACTTTTCATTTATTTATTTTCCACTCGAATTCATTCACATGTTAGTCTTGAATTTTTTATTAAATTTCATAAATCGATGGAAAAGATAGTAATACTCGTTAAAAATAGTAAGGTCTAAATTAAACGAGTTTGGTAATCGCAGTGCAATATTAAAAACGATATGCACCTAAACTGCAATTCCAACTGCCGTCCAAATTGCGAAATTTTACCCTTTCATCTTCAAACCGCCATTACTGTTAGGCGAATTTAATCCATGAAAACCGATTTGCATGTGTGCATGTGAAGAGAACTGAGGAGAGAGCCAACATTCATGAACACAGCAAAAACGATGTCGTGTCAACGCAAAGAAAACGAAACGTAAATTCTTGACCAACTGAAAGGTCAAATCTTCAACGCAGCTGAGAAGTCAAAAGAACCGAGTCTGAAAATACGCTTTCATCATATATCCGCATGTAACAATAATCCACACGTATCCTCCAAAAAAACCCGTTTCGTCTTTTTCTCCAAAAATACGTGTGGGCATCAAATTAATCTCTGGAAGGAAAACAAATTCATTCACAACAAAAATCAGTTTTTTCGTTATAATTACCGGCACACCCGGTTTCCCGGTTCAAAACAACCACGTCTCATCCCAACACGTGGCACCAACCCACACCCACCACTCTTTCATCCCCTCCTATTTATATATACTCCCTCAGTCCTCTCAAACTTTCCAAATCTCTGAAACAAAAATTTCCTAAATTTTCTCTCACTTTCCGTCAAAATCCTCTCAATTTTCTCATTATCCTTTTTTTTTTTTCTTTTCACATTTAGCTTGCCCTTCTCCTCTCATCAATTGTAAATGAGAAACGAAAGAGGAGGTACAATGGTAGCAGAACGAAATGCTCTCCACCACAGACCGAGATTCGAAGCCTTCTTGCATTCCTCCGACCCCTCCCTGCCGTCTCCGGCAAACGCCGGGAACCACCAAGATCCCAACAGCGACATCAACAACAACAACAACGATTACCCTACACGTCGTAGCAGTGCCTCGGCGACCAGCCCTATGTACGACGCCAGTACACATGGTAGCAGCGCAGAGGCATCTCCCTACGCCATGTCCCCGTGGAACCAGGCGTCCGCGTCGCCATACAACAAGTCCCCGTGGATAACCCCGTCGCCCTTGAATCCACTCGAGGAGAATTTCCCTGTGAACGGACTCATCGGGTCCTTAGTTCGGGAAGAAGGCCACATATACTCCCTGGCTGTCAATGGAGACTTGCTCTACACCGGGTCGGATAGCAAGAACATCCGGGTCTGGAAGAACTTGAAGGAATTCACGGGTTTCAAATCCAAGAGCGGGTTGATCAAAGCGATTGTGATATCGGGTGAGAAGATATTTACGGGACATCAGGATGGCAAGATCCGAGTCTGGAAAGTGTCCACTAAAAACCCGAGTAATCACAGACGGGTTGGAAGCTTGCCGACTTTGAAAGATTTTATTCGGAGCTCAATGAACCCGAAGAACTACGTGGAGGTCCGGCGGCATAGAAATGTCGTCCGGATCAGACACTTCGACGCGGTGTCGTGCATGAGCATGAACGAAGATCAAGGCCTTCTTTATACTGGTTCGTGGGACAAGACTTTCAAGGTCTGGAGAATTGCCGATTCCAAGTGCTTGGAATCGGTGGCGGCTCACGAAGACGCTGTCAATAGCGTCGTTGTGGGTTTCGAGTCGTTGGTGTTCACCGGGTCCGCGGACGGGACGGTGAAGGTTTGGAGGAGGGAGTTGCAAGGGAAAGGAACGACGCACGTGTTGGTTCAGACGTTGCTGAAGCAGGAGAACGCTGTGACGGCATTGGCCATGAACCAGGAAGCGGCGGTCGTCTACTGTGGGTCGTCGGATGGGTTGGTGAATTATTGGGATTGGGAGAAGCACTTGTCCCACGGTGGGGTTCTGCGCGGCCATAAACTGGCCGTGCTGTGCTTGTCCACGGCTGGGAACTTGGTGTTCAGCGGATCGGCGGACAAGAACATCTGCGTGTGGAGAAGGGAGGAAGGCGGGGCACACTCGTGTCTGTCTGTCTTGACGGGTCACACTGGACCCGTCAAGTGCTTGACAGTGGTGGAAGATTACGGGACGGAGGATAAGGTGGATCAGCGGTGGGTGGTGTACAGCGGGAGCTTGGATAGGTCGGTGAAGGTTTGGCGCGTGTCGGAGGACGCGCCGAACTTGAGTCAGGTTATGGCGTTGGAGAAGGATGCTTATTCGGGCACCAGCAATAACAACAAGACCACCCTAGTCACTATTAAAAAATTGGGAAAGCCTTGAAAGCATAAAGGTCGTAGAGAGTATACTTAAAGCCGACGCTCCTTGAATGAGATCGTGCAGTACACTCGCCGTCTGTTCTCTGGTGGCCCCTACAGTAAGGTGCCAAAAATGTTCAGACGAAGGAGAGGGGCACCGCCCAAGCCAGACCAGGTGATGAGTGGTCCGTGGAGGACCACCTGGTTTTGCTTTCAAGAGAAGCCTTGGCATGAAGGGCTAGTAAATAACTTGCAGATTACTATGAATATGACAATATGAGATGAATGCCGAAAAAGAAGTACAAGACAAGATCCCCAAAAGCCTATATGTATAGAGTCCTGCATGACCTAATTCAATATTATGAAGCAAATGCAAATGGACCGACCATATTTTGCCAGAAGAACATTTGTTTTCCTTCTTAATTATGGTCATATATGTCACATAGCCTATGTGTTCTTTCTTTGGTTTTTTCATTTTTATTTCTTAGCATATTACAAACCCAATTAGCCATTTGCTTGTTTTGGGTATGTGTTATTGAGATGTAAATATTTTGGTTTCTTGTTGTGTGAGGTTTTATCAAAGTTATGGACAATTAAATGAAAGAAAATTGAGCCCATGATTATTTGTTCTCTTATTTTATTATTTTATTTTTTTCCAGAATATTTCTTATTGAGAAGGGCGATAATACATTAAACTCACACACACTACACGAATGCTAAGACTCGAACCCATAACATTTTAGTAGTGAGTCATTTGCTCGCTTATTGTAAGTTCGTTATTTTTCTTTTCTTGGTACCTAGAATAAATGAAACACAAGCAATGCAAGCAAGCTGTACTAAGAGTGAGAATATATAGATATACAAGCAATGTAGAAAAGGGAAAGTTTGAAATATATGGACAATTTTCTTTGTATTGTATGGTCCAATATTTGAAACTGGTGAATAGTATATCGAGCACCATTTCACACTAGTCCTGAAGTTTCTTGAAGAGAAAGCAAAGCCCATTTCTACATTTATATTTGTAATTAGAATCTCTTGACTTGAAAGTCTTGAACATGCATATGCGACCGAAAGTTAACCCAGAACTTGAAAAGTCCCCACCCGGTTGTTGCTATAAAGTCTAAAATATCATTCTCAAAAGTTGGAAAACCCCTCAACACAGGAAAAATGGTTATATACATAAGTATTGCGAACCCTACCCCAGTGAACGCAAAATCTGTATGAACTCGAACTCGAATTTGAATTTGAATCAGAATTCGAACTCGAGCTCGAATGACTAAAAATGTTATTTCTCTCAAACTAATTTGTTGGTTGTGAGACAAGGATTCTATCAAACAAATTATCTTCGAAGGATATAAAATGTACCTACCTTGTTTTTTTTTTTTTTTAAAGACAAAACAAAAAGTTACAAACGGAATCCTATAGGGATCCCTAAAGACCTAATATCAAAACGAAGGATTAGAAAAACATATATGAGGAAAAGGATTAGCATGTACCTACAACGGTTTGCAATCTGGCTACAATTTAGTTTCTCATTAATGAGAATAAGAGATGTTCACTTCTAATTGCATAGCTCATAGTTCATAGGAGGGCCTTTAAAAAAAGAAAAAAAAGAAAAAAACGAAAAAAAAACCATGCCTTAGGAGGGGGCTGAATGAATGGGCTTCAAGGCTGTAGAACAACCATGGATTAGAAGAGAAAAACTGGTGTTGGGCTTACAAGGTGATGGGTTGGACTTCAACCAAAAAAAAGAAAAAAAGGTGATGGGTTGGAGATTTAGGCTATTCCACAGGCACCCAAAAATTTGATCAATACACACCTAAACCCTAAATACACAAAATTACCAATAACAGTCCAACTTTGTCTACAACAGACCCCCAATGGTTGGAATATCGGGGACGTTGTTTTCTCTAAACAAAGAACGGTTCTAACGCAAAATTAGAAAGTTTTAAATTTTTAGGTTTTTTAGGTTTTAGACATAAAAAAATTTTCACTTTTGGAAAAAGCCAAAACTTTTTCAAAAAAGACAAAAAAACCACTCAACTTTCAAATCAAAGACATGCAAATGTATTGGATTCCTTAGGAAATCTAAAAATAAATAAGGGCATTTTTGTCCATTTTTGCTTCTTTTAAAATTTTTCTCTCTCCTTTTGCTTTTTCCAAAATGTCCCTAAATTTTTTTGACCGTTGGTTTTTTTTTTGTTTTTTTTGTTTTTGTTTCGATTCCCTCTTTTCAAACACCGCTTGTATTTTTTATTTTTATAGTACAAGTGATTGGGAAGGAAGTTTACACTACTTGTACAAAACAGTTAAATAATTACAGGGTAAAATTGGAAAATTTATGCGTCCAAAGAAAACTCTTTGTTTTAAAAATAGTTTACATAATAATTCTTCATATGACTAAATCAACCACTAGTTATATTGAATAATATTCATTTATATTTTATAGAGTTGGACGAATTGATCAAACGAAAATGCAGCGAAAAAATATATATTACATTATCTTATACATTGGTAAGTATGAGACTAGTTAATCTTTCATTTTGACATGAGTTTAGCAGTCCTTAGGTGTTTTTGGTGGGTCCGGTATTAGCAATTTCATCTAAGACTAGGATTAGATGAAACAAATATGATACTAAATTTAGTCAAAATCAAACCAAGCCAAGCTTGTATAACAAACGGCCCCTATGACAAGACCCGCCCTGAAATTCCTCGGAATCTGGGACGGACCCGCCTAATTCGACATCAACCCGATCTTTGGGCCCACTTACTAAAGATCGAGACTTTCTACCAAAAATTTGGCGAGTCTCCCATGTAAATTGAACATTTCAAACTTCAACATATTCAAAATTCTACAGATTAAATACAACCAACTGGCATCATGCTTTACAAGCAATAAAATAATTTACAAACAAGGCCTCTGGGCCTCACAAAATTTAAACCCTCAGCGTCTGAGCATATCTACGAATTCAAAATACAACCAAGTAGTTTAGCGAAAGGAAAAAGTACCAAGAGTCTCTACGAAGACTCGAGTTCCAAGATGCACTGTCCGGCTGCAACGCTCGATCGCTCTTGGTGCGCAAAAAGAAAGTTGTGAGTGGACATAAATCAAATTCAGTTCAAGTGAAATCAAAGTAGTATAACCCCCACCTTTATTAAAACATGCAATGAAACCATAAACATAACAAAACCATCATAAACAGTATATAAAGATATACTAACACATATATACCGGATCTCAAATCCGTAATCCGTGAATAATGCTTCACGAAATCCACTACTCAACTTAAGAGTCCCGAGAGCAGACTCTCGTGAAGCGTACTCGAGGAAGTATCCTTACCGAGAAATAAAACGAAAGAACATTCATTCATATATATATATATATTCATATATACAAATACATACATAATAATAATATGATATAACATAATAATAATAATAATAATAACAATAGTATATAAATATAACCAACATTTAATTGTACCGGGGAAACAATTCAACCGGGGGACTGTTTGACTAGTCCACATGGCAGAGCCATTCCTCAATTCACCATGTGTCTAGGAAATGAGCCGTCCAACTGGGGGACTAACTCTCAGCCAGACGCATACAGCCGACACAGTCAAAACTTGTACACTGAAATACCAGTCCTACGCGCGTAGACTACCTCAAATCCAGGGTCCATAGCAACATCCCCTCAAGGATGTTCTGAGTTCTAATAATTTCAAAAGTATTCAATATCCGTAACCAAATTTAGATCAGGGGAGGTACATGAATTAGTGCTTAACGCACTCCAATTAACAGATCAAACATTACCTTTCCATAGCTCATATTAACCACCACGTACCCCATGCATAGACGCATGTAAATATAGCTTCTCAAAATTCAAATATCATAATAAGTTTTATGAAAACCTCGAATTTCCATTCGAGCGTATATAAATAATTAATAGACATAATAAAACAATATGCTATATTTTCATGAATAAAATCATACTAAGGTTCAAAAGAAAAGTTCACTCACAAGTAGTCCCACACAGCTTGACCCTTAGAGGGTCCCGCCTCTGCGTATGTTGGGTGAGTACGATTGAATACGAAAATGCGATGAATATCAAGCGCTTCAAAACAGAACTTTAAAATAAAACCCTAGCTTCCCGGGAGTTCCTATAGGTTTTACGAGATCTAGGATACACGTCCTGTAAGTTTGGTCGAAACGGACGGTTAGATCGCTCACGATCGCACGATTGGACGATTCTGAAACCCTCACCCTAGGGTTGGCATTTTCGGAGTATCCGGGACTCCGTTTTATGATCCGTCGAATCCTACACGATCCTAAGGGTATCTAAAGGAACATATTTCAATTTGAAAACGATCCAACGGTCGGAACATATTGAACCCGAATAACGCACAATATGCGATAACCCGTTCGATTGTCAAACGACCTCGGAATCGAGATCCGCAAAATCCTACGCACTCGCAACAACGTAAAGATCACATTGGAACAGTTTGCAGCTCCACCACACTTGCCCACGCGCCGCCACACTCGCTGGCAGCAAGCGGGTGTGCAGAGAAATTCCGACGACGGAAAATTTCCAAATCACAAGTCACCCTCCCGGCTACAGATCCTACTCAACTAGGGAAGCACTTCATTCAACTACGGCCAAGCCCAAAACCACCAGGAACTGGCCGGAATTTCGAATTGAAAACCGGCCAAGAACCTAATTCGAAAATAACTTCCAAAACCTCAAAATCGTTTCCATCCTAAGCAATAGGCGGCTAGAACAGATAAAAAGAGGAAGAAACCTCACCTCAATCACCGGAAATGGGCGGTTGGAGTGGCGGCACAACGATCGAGAAATCCCGATTGAGCGATCCGCCGTCGATTTTTGAGTTTTCCGTGGGAAATTGGTCGGTCAGGGACTTCACTACGAGTCGAGCAGGACCGTCTCGAGAGGTGGCGGATGTGGCGGCGGGGCGGTGATTTCCATCTCGGTGACGCGAGCACGCGAGAGAGAGAGAGAGAGAGAGAGAGAGAGAGATAAAAAAACAAAAAAAATAATCTGATTTTTAACCCCATCCCTTCTCAAATTAATTACGGTTTTGCCACCGAAGGAAACTTGATCGCCGAAACCTCATTACCATTCCGAATCGAGTCTACCACATGTCCACGGACTCACCTCAAAGCGATCAATTCAAAATAAATATCAAACACTGCCCCAAACTCCCTCTCTGGATTAAGAAAATGATCGAACTACCCCGCCCCAAGGGTAATTCCGTATGTTCGCATTTAATTAGATTAAATACTTTAAATTGGAAATTTACTTGGAGTCGGGGTGTTACACCCTAAATACACAAAATTACCAATAACAGTCCAACTTCGTCTGAAAGAGACCCCCAATGGTTGGAACATCGGAGACGTTGTTTTCTCTAAACAAAGAAACGGTTCTAATAAGTTCTTTGATTTTTAACCATGCAAAATTAGGAACTTTTAAATATGTTTTGACCGTTGGTTGTCCTTTTGTTTTTGTCTTTTTGGAAGACCAAACTTTTAGATGCATATTGCATTTAGAATCCCCCCTACTTACCTTCCCACTAGTTGAAAGTTATCCAACTTGTTCCTTTCTATTCTTTCCTACACACGAAGTTAGTTTTGTTTTGATTCCCTAATTTCAAACACCACTTGTATGTATACACATATATATATATATATTATAGTACAAGCGATTGGGGAGGGGTTCATGCGGCTTATATGAAACAGTTAAATAATTGAAGGGTAAAATTGGAAAATTAATGCGTCCAAAGAAAACTCTTTGTTTTAAAAATAGAATTTACCTTCTCCATGGGACTGATTTTTACATAATAATTCTTCATATGACTAAATCAACCACGAGTAATATTCAGTTATATTTTATAGAGTTAGACGAATTGATCAAACGAAAATGCAGAGACAAAAAAATGTTATATTAAACTCGTTGAGAAAATCCGACGTGATGATTAGTTGACCCAGAAAATTGCAGCCGGCCGGAGCTCATTGCTTCAAGAGTCAAAGAGACTACCAAAAGTCGACATGTGACTGTACGGAATCATGTTTTACTCACAGGGACGACGCGAACGACGTCGTTCGGGAATGAAACAAGAGAGGTAGCAGATTTACTTCCTATAGATAGCTACAGAGAATCATAACCCCTTCAACCTAAGACTCAGTCGCATGGGTTTTGAGTGTGGTGATTTGCTTCTCTTGTTGTGAGAAATTCGTCAGCAGCTTCCTCTCATCATCGCGTGGAGAACATGGGAAGTCAACTTATTGGTCTTCGCCCGAGTCCGTGTCTCCACACCCGTGACTTTCACCAAAGAGTCCCCGTATTGTTTATGTTTTGTTTGTTTGTTTGGGGCAAGGCGGAGGAGGTTGGGGTGTTTCAGCTCAAAATTCCAGAGCTTTTCCTCGATGGGTTTGTGAAAATTTTCAATTTTTCTTCATCGGTTTTGTTGAATCATCGTTTTGCTTCATGGGTTTGCAAGGTCAATGCTTAATCTTCATGGGTTTTTGATATCAACGGTTATGGTATTGAAATTGCCTGCTTTCTGCTGATTTTTTCCATAACTCTGATATGGCTGCTATTATGAGAAAACTGAGTCATGCTATGGCTTCAAGTGCTGTTCACGGTGATCGTGATGACCATGAAGACTTTAGCACAGAATTGGAATACTCATTTGCAATAGAGTACCGTGGTCCTCCTTTGGCTTATGATATCCCAAATGCAGTTCCTGTTGATCTTGACCAAATCCCCACTGCTGCTCCAGTTTCTTCAGCCTCTCTATTGCACAATTTATCACTCCCAGTGATTCAACCGATTGCAAAATCCAACCCTTCTAACAAGAAACCCAGAGAAGAGGCAAAACTTGAAAGTGAAGCAAAGCCAGAAAAGGCCATTTTTTCTTCCAATTCAGTGGCCCCTGTTGCACTGGAATATAAGAATGGAGAAAAGGATGTCTCTACTTTATCAGATAAACTTGGAAGCTCTGGGAAATTGGGTTTCTCTTGTAGGCTCTCTGGAAGCTTGGAGGATGTGTTGGAATTACCTGATGATGGTCAAGAAGCTCAAGGCTTTCAAAGTTATATGAGCCCTGGTAATTGGGGATCGTCAGAGTCTGGTTCAAGCTCACGGAGTCTTTACTCTGAGGTTTTCTCTGGTAGAGAGGAAGCTGGCGGGGATGAAACGCCTCACCATGTTAAAAGGCCATCAACTGTGACTTTTCGCGATCCTGATTCGAATGACATAGTTCAGGAAGAAGAATTTGAACTTTCTGATAGGGATGAAAATGTGCAGGTGAGGCCAAGGGTTGAGAGGAATGGGACTAAAGGCTCGTGCTTTCGATGTGGGAAAGGAAACAGATTCACTGACAAGGAGGTTTGCATTGTTTGTGGTGCAAAGTATTGTTTTAATTGTGTGCTGAGAGCAATGGGGTCAATGCCAGAAGGAAGGAAATGTGTTACTTGCATTGGTTTTGGGATTGATGAGTCAAGGCGAAAGAAGCTGGGAAAGTGTTCTAGGATGCTCAAGCGGCTTCTCACTAAATTGGAAGTTGAACTGATAATGGAAGCCGAGATATCTTGCCAACCAAATCAACTTCCAGGAAATCTTATTTTTGTGAACGACGAACCTCTTTCACCAGAAGAGCTTGTTCGATTGCAAGGTTGCAGAAACCCACCCAAAAAGCTAAAACCAGGATGTTATTGGTATGATAATGTATCTGGGTTTTGGGGAAAGGTAAAAATTGAACTCAGCTCGAAATATTTGTTTGTTTCAGCTTGTTAATATTAGACCTCTATATTGTTGTGCAACTTGCACTGCACTGAGATAATTGTCCTGCTTTAATTGAACAGGAAGGGCATAAGCCTTGCCAAATTATTAGCCCCCAGCTGAATGTTGGAGGACACATAAGGCGAGATGCTAGTAAAGGGGATACAAACATATTGATAAACGGTCGGGAGATTACTAAATTAGAGGCCTTCATACTGCAGGTTTTTGTACTAGACTTGTTCAAGTTCGTTGGTATTATAAACTTTGGAAAAACACATTATATTGATGCCATCTGTTGAACGTATGCAGTTGGCAGGAGTCCCATGTGAAGGAAATCTTCATTACTGGGTGAATGCAGATGGGTCCTATCAGGAAGAGGGAATGAATAAAGTAAAAGGAAAAATATGGGACAAGGTATGCATGCATGTGTATATGCAATTACTTGCGTGTCTTTCCTATCAATCTTATGCATCAAGCATCCCTTAACTGTCAAGTTACTTCTTTACAGACTAGTATAAAGCTGGTTTGTAACGTCTTGTCGCTGCCAGTTCCTTCTGATTGTGCAAATGTTTCTGTGGATGAAGTGAACACCCAGAACTCCGTTGAAGAGAAAATGCCTAGCAAACTTGTTCTAGTTGGGTATCGCAAATCTGGCACAAGCACTATATTTAAACAGGTAAGACATTGGTGGAGGGAATTACACGATTACACATCTCTTAGTACAGTAAAATTTGTAACCTAATTGGTGCATTTCTATTACATAGCTTCAGGGTCTTACAAAATTATTTGTTGTGGAAAACATTAGATGATAGTAATCAACATCAAAACTTGACAGCCAAATCAGCATTGGCATGACTTGAAGTTTTCAAGAAACTTGTTGCTGATTAATTTTCAGTAAATGTGTATACCTGTAAAAAGTTGAAGGTGCATACAGAAACGTACAAACACATGCCTTTGTGTGGATTTTTCTTAATGCATTACTATACATGTGTTTTTCTTAGTGCACCGTATCAGCAGCAGCACATTCTATTTAGAATTTTTTATAACTATCAAGTGCAAATATGGACATAGATAACTAAACATAACTTCGTTTTCCTTTTGCTGGAGCAATCTTATCATGAAAGCCTATATCAAGTAAGTCATTCCACATTTGTAATAGGATCCAATGTTCTATATTTGTGTACTTTTATATTGTGTTCAATAAACTATTGGAAGGACATTGTGATACTAACTTAAACATTTCTTAGTAAGTGGTTGTGTATTTGTTCAATGTAAAACAGTGCTACTAGGAATGTTACTTTTAGAAACACTTCATTCCAATAAATTTATTCTGAATACTGCCTGGAATTTTTGTGACACTAAGTACTTGCTTATTTTAGGCCAAGCTTCTGTATAATGTTCCTTTCTCTGAAGATGAGCTGCAAAATATAAAGTTCATGATCCAAAGCAGATTGTACAGTTATCTTGGTATACTGCTTGAGGGGCGTGAATGGTTTGAAGAAGAATGTTTGCTTGAGAAGAGCAAAGGAAAAGGACAGCTTCTAGATGAACGTGGCCCTTCGGGTACAATAAAAACTGATACCTTGTTTTATTCACTACATTATGTTTACATAATCTGGTCTTTTTTTACATCAATATGTAACAATTGTGTACGGATAGCAATTCATCCACTAAAGTCAGTTGTCCTGTTCATCTCTAACTTTAGATAAATTAGTTTTTTCAATTAAAATAGATGAGATCTTAGATTTTCTTTTTGTTCAGATAGGAAACATACATTTGTATTAAACATAAAAGAAAGATGAGGCACCCTTTGCAAGATCTTAGTAAGTTAACTTTTCTCAAGTGTGTAGAAATTTACCAAGCACGTGGAAAAAAAGGCCAGCATTGATTTTTTCTGCCTCACAAACTATGTAAATAATCTACCGTGGGACAAATTTATACAATTCTTATCTTCTGTATGATCTTCCCAGGTTTATGGCTTCATACTTTTTCATCTCAGCTGTGTGATTCTTTATTTGATTCGTGAATTGTTCATCCAATTTGTTTCTGACCATTGAGTGTCTAAACCTTCCACCCATGGTTTCTCAGTTATCTATCTAATAGTGCTTTAATAAAAAGCGTTATCACCTATAAATTAATTATAAAGGAAAAACATATTTGTTTTCACTGATATTAATCGGGTAATTGGACTTTATTTGAAGGACTACATGGGTTGCGTTAAAGCTTTCAGTTAGAATTTCATTATGGTATCTTTGTATCACAGCTTGCTTCTTTTGAATACTTTTGGTGCTTCTTGTGGGTTACTGATCTTTCGATTTCCTATCAAGTTGATATATCTTTCTATTAGTTGATTATCACCTTACCATTTTGCTTACAAATAACATATGAAACAGCAAGTATGATGCTTACCTTTTGTATAAATTATTGCTATCAGTTTTTTCATTATGGAGTCATGTCTGAAGTTTGTTACTTAACGACAGGGAATGCAAGCCGGCTTAACAATAAAACAAAATATTCCATTGGCCCAAGACTGAAATCTTTTGCAGATTGGCTCATCAAAGCTATGGTATCCGGTAATTTAGAAGCCATATTTCCAGCAGCTACTCGTGAATATGCACCATTCATTGAGGAGTTGTGGAAGGATCCTGCTATTCAGGCCACATATGACCGGAGGAATGAAATAGAAATGCTACCCAGACCAGCCACTTATTTTCTTAATCGGGTGAGATCACGCTCTGTGGTCCCTGTCCTCTCTAGTTTTAGCCAATTCACATTCTCAAAGTGCTTGTTCTCGTATTTTTTGTTTGTTTAAGTTTAATCTCTCTTAGCTTTAAGTATTTGAGTTTTCAATTATTTGATGCGCCAGATGCTCAGAATGTTCGTTTGATCTTGTGGATAAATTTAGATACGAATATGGAATGTGGATAATATTGGATAATATACCCTTGTTAATCAATTTATATACCTTTCTTTGCAGGCTGTTGAGATTTCAAGGACAGATTATGAGCTCTCAAACATTGACATCTTGTATGCTGAAGGAATCACTTCATCCAACAGCCTTACTAGCATGGAATTTGCATTTCCCATGTCAGAAGGAAATAGCAATTTGGATCCTCCCTATCAGCATGACCCTTCTTTAAGGTTAGGGTTCCTGATTCATGCCTGAATTAAATGATGTTTGAGCAATACATGCTTTAATTATTCTTCATTGAGCGTGATTTTGGCCAAATCTATTGCTTAATGTTGTTGCTGATTAAATTTATTTTTGACGTGCATTGCCCAATGGATAGAAATGGATGTGCAGTCGTAGATCATTTATAACTGGGACTAGTCATCAACAAAAGTATTATTTGAAAATGAAACTTATAAAATACTTGCATCATAAGTAGTGAAATTGGATTATATAATTTGCTAATGAAGGGAAACAGCGGCAAGGAAAATATCTGTTCGAGGCCAATTGATCATTAAGTTACTTGAAAGCACAAGAAATTTCCAAGATATGGTATTGAATTCAAAATTTCAAAGTTTTAAATGGTCCTTTTTTTCCAGTCTCTTAATTATTGAAATAATGACGAGCATTCTGTTTATCTAAAAAAAACTGAAACATTCTTATTTCATGTGTTGACAAACAGGGTATCAAAGTGCCTTTTAACATGCATTGGCATGCTTTTCTTTGCAGATACCAACTCATTAGAGTGCATCATAGCAGCCTTGGAGGAAACTGCAAGTTGGTGGAGATGTTTGAAGATGTTGATATGGTCCTATTTTGTGTTGCATTGACAGACTACGATGAGTTGTCTGTAGATTCTAATGGCATTTCAATGAACAAGATGATGGCAAGTAAGCAGCTCTTTGAAAATATTGTTACTCATCCGGCCCTTGACCACAAAGACTTCCTCCTGATACTCAACAAGTTTGATCTGTTCGAAGAAAAGATCGACGAAGTCCCTCTCAGTCGATGTGAATGGTTTCATGACTTCAATCCAGTGACCAGCCAAAATCCCAGCAGCAGCAATAATAACAGTAATAACACCACATTGGCTCACCGAGCCTTTCAGTATGTTGCAATGAAGTTCAAAAGACTCTTTCGTTCTTTAACAGATAGAAAGTTGTTTGTTTCACTGGTTACGGCATTAGAGCCTGACACTGTAGATGAAGCTCTCAAATATGCTCGTGAGATTCAAAAGTGGGACGAAGAGGTACCCAGATTAGTTAATGAGTTATCATCTGCTAGCATGGATGCAAGTTCTTCTGCGTAAATGTGAGTAAATGTGGCTTGTAAGGCCTGCATCCATTACATTTGTTCAAATTGTTTGTATACATGCACTCCGGAACACAGATATATAAGAAGAAAATAGAGTTCAGATTATTTTCTATTTTTTTGTTGGTATTGCTTCTCATAACTTATGCGGAAGTTGACACGGCGGATTAGCAAATGAATAAGAATAATATCTTTCCAATAGGCTGTCTGAAATTTTATTTGTTTGAAAAAGCAAAAGTCTGCCTGCACAACTACAAGTATTGAAGAAAACCAAATGCCCAAATGGGTTGATAAGTCGTCTTTAGTTTCCCCCAAGTGCTCACCATGAAGTTCATGTAATAAAACACCATATGTTATTGCCTAAAATTACATAATACAGTATGTGCATGGTTGTGGTAACTGAAAGAATATGGAGCAAGATAGAAAAGCAAAAACTCTCCCATAGAAAAATTATACTAACAAGGCTCAGCTCAATCTACAATAAAGAAACAACCCACAAACAAAAACCATCGTATCTTGAGAAAAAAGAAACAGTTCAACTTCCTCATCGAAAATGGAGTATTGAAGCAGCTGCAGCATGCCTTCTGCTTCCACATTTTCTTCAGTAGTGCATGCTGCAAAACCAGAACACATCAAACATAGTTAGTTACGAGCAACTAATTTGGAATATAACTATTTAAAACCTAGAAACATAATCATGAGGATGAATGGATGATAAAGAAAGAGAGGCAAACCCATAAAACTTTTTATGAGCTGCTTTCTCAGAAACAACTTAGAGGTCCTCACCTGTTAGTTGGGAAGTATGTACGTATTTGTTTCCGAAAATACTTTGCCTCATTATCCTGTAGGAGGAACTCATATACTTTCATATCAATCACAGTTTGACATGTGTGCATAAATTTTTCTTTTTGACGAATTATTTTTGCATATGTGTCAAATTGTGATTCTCCTTCCGGAGGAGGAAAAACAATGACCTATTTGTCCAGTACAGGGAAAAACTAATCAGAATGTATACTGTCTTCGTCCCGAAGGATCCGGTGGACCCCGGCACTTTTAAAGGCCAGTGAACTTTCACAAGTAAAATTGACTCGACACATGCAAGGCAGCGACTCATCATCCATCCAATGTCCCCACGTCTCTATCCTTGAAAGGTCTGGAATATAGTAGAGCCACGCATGAGCTGCCTCTATCTCTAATGAACCATAAAAAGTTGTTTTAGCTTTACCAATGCATTCTTCATTGATGCAAATTTCGGCTTCAAAAAAGATGGACTCATCATAAGATTTATTTTGCGTGTTCTGATGAAAAGTAGCCCAGAGGGCCAATCCATTGTTCTCCAACATTTCAGGGATTTCAACACAAACTTCACATTTACCACTTGGCTCCGACAAATCCGTACGACTGCTGAACCACCTCGGAACTTCACTTCCTGGAAATATAACTCCAAATTTAGATTGCTGAGAAGAGAGACAGAGAGAGAACAGAGCCGCGTGATCATTCACTGAAGTGTATTTATTCTCTACCATATAAGCCAGATTGTCACAGAGTCTCCGGCAATTTGATAAGTTGAGGCTCTTAATCATTTTCGATTCTTTACGTTCCAAAATGTTCCACAGTTTTGAAAATCTTTCCAGTGATATGCAACCACTGGCCCGTACATGTTTCACTTTTGGTGGAAGTTCTGGAATTTCTTCAAGCCTCTTACAACCAGCCAGGGAAAGATGCTTCAACTTGACAAATTTGCAAATGGATTCGGGAAGACTAACAAAGTTGCCTCCTGAAAGGTCTATACTTTCCAATGTGGAAAGACAACCAGGAGTACGAAGAAAATCACCCTCCAACGATATGCAACCACCTAACCCTACATGCCTTAACTTTTGTGGAAGTTCTGGAATTTCTCGAAGCCTCTTGCAATCATATAGGTTAAGTCGCGACAAGTTGAAAAATTTGCTAATGCATTCGGGAAGACTAACAAAATTGCCTCCTGAAAGGTCTAGGATT
This sequence comes from Prunus mume, assembly GCF_029339155.1. Lineage (NCBI taxonomy): Eukaryota > Viridiplantae > Streptophyta > Magnoliopsida > Rosales > Rosaceae > Prunus > Prunus mume. The sequence goes on along the minus strand of NC_142703.1, from coordinate 16,743,466 downwards.
TCTAAGGTCGGTAGACAATCAAGATTACCAAGAAAAGCACTTTCTGATAAATTACATCCTCCCATATCGAGTAAACGTAGCTCTGGAAGAGCTAAATTGCCTTCACACTCATTTTCAGGCTTCATCTTATTTGGAAATGTAACAAGTTTTGGACAATCCATTAAATAAAATCGCTGCAGATGTTGCAACTCATAAATGCTGCTCGGTAGATGGCTAAGGTTTTCACATTGATATAACTCTAAGTCTTGAAGATTAACGAGATATCTAATTGATGAAGGCAACTCTTTGATGGCAGTGCCGGATAGATTCATTCTTGTTGTGCATTCCATCTTTGCCAAAATTTCGGGGAAATACTCGAGCTTTTTGCAATCATTAAGAATAATAAGTGTCAGAGATTTCAACTTGACTCCTCTTGGAAACCTAGTGAGATTAAAACAATCAACAAGTCTCAATATGGCAAGCTTATCAAGGAATCCAACAGATGAATGCACCTCAACTAAACTTGTACAGAAGTTTAGATCCAACTCCACTAAGCTTGAGAGTCCAGAGAAGTCGGGGATTTTTGTTAGGAACTCGCAACTTTGAAAACTTATATGTTTTAACGTTGCCAGACCCTGTAACATCAAAAAAATAAAAAAGAAGAAAGCGTCACATGATAAGCTTTAAAGAAATTTACAACATGCACAAACTAAACTTCTGAAAATAACAACGGATAGGTAACATTTAAAATACCTTGAATCCATTCCCCAGTTGTTCGATACGACTGTCACGCAGTTTGAGCTCAACAAGTTTCTTTGGATTAAAGCTGGAAGGCAAAGCTTTTAATGGACATTCAGGCCAATCAAGGAATCTCAAATCATTGGATAGATAACCAACTTCTCCAGAGAAGTGTGCGTTACAGTTTATGAAAAGTTGAAGATTTTTCATCTTTGTGAAGCTTTTAGCACTCAGGCGTATCTCATATGGTTCCGGCAAGTTTACCATAATTTTTTGAATAGTGTCTGTTCCCTAGTATGAAAAAGCGAGTATTGGCAAAGCAAGTTCCTTATTAAATTTATAAACATGAATCCCCAAATTCTACAATGGGATTTAAATAAAACTTACATATATATAGGTATATGTATATTCTACTTACTGTATTTTCAGTTAGAACACGGTAAACATCTTTGTGAAACCACAATCTGCTACGCTTTCCAGGCTCATTTGGCGATTCGTGACGAACTATTTCTCTACCCATTTCTTCGACCAAGTCATGCATGCAAATTCTATTTACATGATCAACATATAGGAGAGCCTTTTCTATGAGTACTTCAATACCATAGATAGGGTTGAGATCACACCCTTCTAGCATGTTTATCACATAGTTCTTACCTTTACCTTTAAAGAAACATGCAATGTCAAGGAAAACTTCTTTCACCGGATATTCTAGTGCATTGTAGCTTATTTTCAGAACTTCATGAATCTCTTCAATAGGAAATCTTGGTTGACTTTCTAACATAGTTTTCCATTGATTTAAACTTCGACCACAAAGATGTGAACCTAAAACCATAAGAGCTAACGGAAGGCCTTGGGCGTAGTCTACTACAGTTTTTGTGAGTTTCATATAATCATCCTCCGAATTGCTATTTCTTGTGAAGCCATTCCAACTGATGAAGAGCTTAAGAGCTTCAGAACTATCTAATTCCTTGACCTTGTATATAAAATTAACTTGATGAGCAGTTAGCAAATGTTTATCTCTTGTCGTTATGATAATTCGGCTGCCGAAACCAAACCAATCAAGCCCTCCTGCAAGTTTGTTCAACTGGTCCAAATGATTCACATCATCAAGAATTAAGAGAACTCTTTTATGTTTCAACCTTTCCTTTATCACATTTACTCCTCTATCAACACTGTTCAAATTCAATTCTTTTTCTCCTAGAATCTCAAGAAGAAGAATCTTTTGTAGTTGGACGAGGCCTCCATATGGCATTGGATAGTCTTTAACATTTGCTAAAAAACAGCTGGCTTCAAACTTAGAGGAAATTGAATTGAAAACAGCTTTAGCAATTGTTGTCTTACCTATTCCACCGATCCCCCATACCCCAACCATGCGAACATCATTTGCCCCAACACCTAAAAGCTTATGAATATCTTGCAGACGAGACTCTATTCCCACGGGGTACTTCGCCACATTCAAGATGTTCTGGGTTGATACTTGTACAGAAATTTCTTCAACAATGGCAACTATAAAATTAGATTCATGGCTGCAAATTTAAAAGCATATACAGTTAATGAATTGATCTTTGTTATGTGTGCGGAAACATATGTGAGTACCTTATTTATTTATTTTTATTGACACCACATATGTCTTAACTTTCATTTTCAAATCCCTCTTCCTCATTGATAAAAAAGTATCATGTTATTGAAAATCATGAAACACATCGATGTATATATCAGAGTACATATTTTTCCACATGTAATAGTCTATACAAGAAGCAGCTCAAGTAGCATTGGAATGGGGTCAAAAAGTAGTATAGGGGCTAGGTTCAAATCCTATTATAACCCCCCAAAAAAAAAGTATATATATATATATTTGTAGAGATCAATATACAGCTTTTGGATCCTACACTTAAAACTTATCGGTTTTTATATGAAAAAGCTCAATCAGAAGATAGATAACCCTCAAATATAGACAAAAGCTAGTAAGCTATATTGTAGTAAGAAAGATACCCGTCCAAGAGCGACCACCCAGACAAATTTGCTGCTTTGGTAAGTGCTGCCCTCCATATCTTTACCTTCTCCTTGTTATCTTTGAACTTGCGTTCATGTTTGGCAAGTGCCTTTCCAAAACTACCTCTCTGGTTTCGTACATCTGATGGATCCACCTTATAAAAAATTGGCCAAACCATTTGTTGCTTCAATTCTTTACACTCGAGAATCTTAACGAGTTCATCCAAGCACCACGTTGAAGTTGCGTAGTTTTCAGAGAAAACAATGATAGAAATCCTTGACTCTTCAATAGCTTTGAGAAGTGCTGGTGATACTTCTTCTCCTCTTCTAAGCTCATAATCTATGAAGGTTTTGATACCCCTTTGAATCAAATTTCTGTGCAAATGGCCGGTAAAATTGTTGCGTGTATCCTCACCCCGAAAACTCAGAAAGACATCATATGTCCATGAGTGAGTAACATGAGAGAAAGAGGCTCCTTGAGTGGTCGTTGAATCCATAACTAAACAACACGAGTAAAGGTTTGTGTGCACGCCAGATAACTAAACAGGATGAGATGTTAGGCCTCTTTGCTCTTGCTGGGCTTCATCATATAATGCAAAGCAGCCAAGGAGTTTCCTGCTACCTTTCACAAGAATGTGAAAAGTCAACTGAATAAGATCAAGGAAAAAAGCAAACACATAAACAATAATATAAGCCAAGGGCCGTTTACCAATTCAGCAGCAGACGTGGTAGTTGGGGGTGTTGAATAGTTGAAAAAGACCTTCCCTGAGCAGACCTGAAATCTAAAAGAAAAAAAATTGAAGATATGAGAAAAAAAGAAGTCAAAATTGATCAGTTTTCTCCTTATTTGTGGTGGATGTTACCATGGCAGATCTAGCAAAGAAAAAAGAACAGAGAATATTTAGTGTCCTCATCGCAGAATTAATGTAAAATGGGCTGATTAAATTTATTATTGACGTGCTATGTGGATAGAAATTTCTGACTGTTTATAACTGGGACTAGTCATCAACACTATGTATTAGCACATGGTTATGGATGAAAGTTATAAGATACTTAAACAATAAATGCTGAAATTGGATAATGCGTTGCCATAAAGGGAAACATAGGTAAGGGAAATATCTCTGTGATGTTAATTGATCAATAAGTTACTTGAAATCAGGGTATAGCAATTTCATTTCCAATACTTAGTCTTGACAGAGTTTTAAAAGGCAAGACTTAGGGGTGCCTTGAGGCTCAAGTTGGGGCAAGGCGGTGATTAAGAATCTCGCCTATAGCTCTTATACTCTCATGAAATTTTAGTTCTCATCACTTTTATTAATGGAAGAAGGTATATATGTTACCCATCCTAAATCTTTCTGTGCTTACTGTAATTAGTTGTTAATCTTAGATAGTACTGTTTACATTTCAACTGTTGGAATGTGTTGAAATGTTAGCACAGAAACCTTGTGCAAGAGACTCAATTTTCATTGTTGTAGAAAGGACCGGATGCAGCGCGGAAACACAGGTTTGCGGATCGACAAATGTCCCAAAAAGATAAATTGAAATCCATCAACAACTAGAATCTACCAGAAAATAGAGAAAATCTCTATCCTTAATTAATAATATGATAAAACTGATTAAGACAATGCCATGAGTTGGCTTAAATAGAAAACCAAGAAATCCTAAAACCGTAGGAAACCCTAAGTTCCAGAATATTCATAAAACTTAACTAATAAGAAAACTAATTAAATTCATATCAGGAAAATAATATCCTGATTGATAACTTATCCTAAAAAAATATATAAATATAATTTAAATCTTCTCAAGAAATCAAGCAACCTAAAAATCCCAATGATACGCGTTGAAGCTCTGTTTTTGTCTAGTAGTAACTGGTGTCGGCCACCATGGGATCGCAAATGGGTAGACAGCTCTCCTACGGTGATTCTGAATTGTACCATAATTAAGCGGAGTGTTCAAATAACGCATTATCCATCCTTCACCGTTAATGTTGAACATGACAACGTGTCCAATAAAATCTACATACAAGATATCATCATCATTTGGGTCGAAAGCAAGCAACATTATCTCATCGTGCCAGCAGCCCTGATCTCTCCATTTCCTGATCACTGGATTTTGTGAAAACATCCCGTTCAGGGAAATTCTGCGTACTAAAAGCCAATTGCTATCGTTATCAACCTGATCATCTTTCAACTCCCAAACACTCAGCTGATCCACGACTCCATCGTCATTATTTCCGCTGAACTGGCACATTCGCAGACGCTCTCCTCCTCCTCCAACTCTACACACACTTAGGAGATCAAATGTTGCAGTGACAGGGACCTGATCATCTTCAGGCTTATCAATGAAACGACAATTATATTTTTTAGCAACATTGATGTTTGAATAGGGATCCAAACCAATAATAGAGCCAGCACTACTGCTCATCCAGTACAGCATTCCATTGTAAGCAACGCCTTCATGTCTTACATCCAGATAGAAGTTTCTTGGGCATAACAAAATTGTTTCTGTCCATTTACCAGTCTCAGAAGAGAAAATCTCTGCTTTGAATTGGACGGAACCCCCTGGAAATTCAGGAATTATACGCACAACCCTGTACCTATACTCAGTATTAAGCTGGAATGATGCTTTACTAGTACTAGTTTCTTCTTTTCTTTGGTCAGCATCTTCCTTGCATTCCTTATAGTAGGGATCACAGATGAATCCAACACCTACTTCCTCGTGGCATTGAGGAGGAGAAGGAAGAGCTTCCCACTGCTTGGTGTATGCATTGCAAAGGTAGTAATCACGTTGAAAACGCATGGTTGCACAACATAAAACTAAGTCGTTATATGTTCCTACCACCATTGGTTCACCCTCTTCTGTCTTGACAGGCCCTTGAAAACAAGGGAGGCATCTCAAAGAGAACTTGAGTTTTTCGGGCTCTGGAGGCTGCTTGGACATGGAAAAGAACTTGCTTGTGCACTTTGGATTTGTGAAGAATTCTCTTCTGTGCTCTGGATTTGTGAAGATTAGTCTAGGGCGTGGAATGGGCGTTTGGTTATCATTTTGTTGACGTAGAAATCGGCCAAGAAAATAAGGATTATAAACGAGACTATACCAACGCTTCGACACACACGTGCATTGAACTGCATATTCACGGGGGAGTCGACAAAGGATTTCAACCAATACGAAATCAGAGAGATCATCAAGATTGAACATGGTGGTGGGTTTTGATATATATAAGTTTCAATGGCGATGTTTTTTTTTAAAATCTTTGTAAGTGGGACTCACAGAGTGGTCCAAGAGATTGAGATATATTGTAGTGTTGAAGCTTCGTTTTCTGTTGGTAGAAGTAGTATCACCAGGTCTCGTGGTGAAATTAAGACGGACGGATTGATGGGCAGATCGATTGCAGAGAGATTTTGGGAGTTGGGAAGTGCGTATGTCTTGAGCGTTTTGGAGATTTTGGGGTAAAGCTACAGAATCTTTATATAGTTTATGTACTTACGAATCCCAGTACAAGTGAAATAAGATATCCCAACCCAATACAAAAAGAAATAGGAAAGGAATACAAAAAGAAATAGGAAAGGAATACAAAAAGAAAGGAAAATCTGCATAAATGCCATATGAACTTTTAGGTTTGTGCTAATATCACTTGAACTTTTTATTTTTATTTTGGCTTATTTACTGTAGTATCCCTTGAAACTTTGGTCAAATCTCACTTTATCCCCCGAAAGTTAAAATGATCCACTTAACCCCCTTGACCAAGGTTTGGTGTTCCAATTTGCCCCATACCGTTATCTCCATTAATAATTCCGTCAATTTTGATGACGTGGCATGATTGTTTTAATCTTTTTACCATAAGGGATGATGTGTGAGATGTAGGCCCCACTTTTTCTACTTAAGTAGACTAAAATATTAATAAAAAATTATAATTAAATAATGTAATTACTTGTTAATATAAAAAAATGGAAAAAATGGAAAAAAATTAATATTAAAAACAATCTCTTCTTCTCCATTGCTCTCCCTTTGTCGTCCTCTCCCCTTCCCCTAACTTCACACCATCAGACCACCACCACTACTCCAACCCAAGGACACCTTCACCACCACCACTCCAACCTTACCCAACATCACCTACCCAACAACCAACCCTTATCACCCTCCCACCACACAATTTCTCAAGACACCTTCACCTCTCTCTCTGTTCCTCTCTCTTCTCCTAAGCCTAGCCCCGACATTCACCCACCCACCCACGACCTCCCCTTCCTTAGCCCCTTATTCTTTGCAATCATCAAGGAAGGGAGGTCTTGGGTGGGTGGGATGTCGGGCTTGGGAGAAGAGAGAGGAAAGAGGGAGAGGTGGGGTGTCTTGAGAAGTTGTGTGGTGGGAGGATGGTAAGGGTTGGTTCTGGGTGGGTGATGTTGGGTAAGGTTGGAGTGGTGGTGGTGAAGGTGGCTTTGGGTTGGAGAAGTGCTTGTGATATTTACTGTTGGAAACAAGAGCTTTTCTGATGGCAAGTATTTAGAAGAAAAACTGATGAATTGATAATAGCAGTGACGATTGTTTAAATAGCCTTACAAAGAGTAACCTAAGAATGAAAGAACAACCCACATTTAACAAACCTATTACGTGGTAACAGACTAAGTCAAAACAAACAAATACTCCCTAAACAATAGGGATTTATTAACCAAGCAGTAACACACTAACAATAATTCTAACTGCAACCTAACAATTCCTCCCTTAAACTGAATGCAGCTTCCAATCAGTTTACACAAGGTTCTGGACAAACACCTAACATACTTCGCAGCTTCACAAACGCATCCAACTTGAGAGGTTTTGTCATCACATCTGCAATTTGTTCTTGACTGTTGCAATGCACCATTTCCACAGTTCCTGCCTTTATAAGATCACAAAGAAAATGGAAACGAACGTTTATATGCTTGCTGCGTCCATGCATCACTGGATTCTTTGCAAGTTCAATTGCTGAGCTACTATCACAGTGAACAATTGTAGGCCTATCTTGCTTTTCACCAAGCATCTCAAAAATCCTTCTCAACCATACTACCTGACATGCATAAGAGGTAGCAACAATGAACTCTGCCTCAGTGGTAGATAGAGTTACTATCGGCTGTTTCTTTGATGACCAGGACATAGCTCCTGAATCTGAATAAGAAAACGTAACCTGAGGTGCTCTTCCTGTCTTCTTGGTCTCTAGCATAGTCACAATCTGTGTAAACATTCAACTCTCATTTTCCTCCCTTCTTGTAGAACACCCCAAAAATCAGTTGTTCCTCTTACATATCTTAAAATTCTCTTTGCTGCCTCCATGTGAAGCTCAGTAGGATTACTCATATACCTGCTAATAAGACTTACCACAAACATCATGTCTGGTCTAGTAGCAGTTAAATACATGAGGCGTCGCACAATTTGTTTGTAGATGGTGTTGTCTACTTTTACTCCATCTTCATCTCTCAAAAGTTTGCAACTTGGGACAATGGGATTAAGAACCGGATTGCTTTTATTCATTCCAAACTTTTCAAGCACCTCCAAAGCATATTTCTTTTGGCTAATGAATATTCCATCAGTTCTTTGCATAACTTCGATACCAAGAAAATACCTCATCTTCCCAAGATCAGTCATGTCAAACTCAAGCTTCATTGATCTCTTAAACTCAGCAAACATAGATTCATCATTGCCAGTAAATATGAGATTATCAACATAAAGACTCACAATTAGAATTTTACCTTCCTTTGCTGTCTTTGTGAACAAAGTGTGTTCATAATGACATCTTTCAAATCCTTCCTTCATGAAATAAGCCTTTATACGACTATACCAAGCTCGTGGAGCTTGCATAAGCCCGTATAAAGCCTTTTTGAGCCTATAGACTTTCTTTTCATTGCCCTTGCGCACATAACCTTGAGGCTGCTCAACAAACACTTCCTCATTTAATTCCTCATGCAGGAAGGCAGACTTCACGTCCAGCTGGTCGATTGTCCATTGTCTTTGAGCTGCAAGTGCTATTACAAGACGGATCGTATCCAACCGTGCCACAGGTGCAAACACTTCTGTATAGTCTATCCCATGTTGTAGAGAATATCCTTTTGCTACGAGCCTTGCCTTATACTTGTCTACTTCTCCTTTCTCATTAAGCTTCATTTTATATACCCACTTCACTCCAATCTTCTTTCCCCAGCAGGTAACTCCTTCAATTCCCATGTATCATTCTTTTCTATTGCTTTGATTTCTGAATCCAGGGCTTTTCTCCATTTTTCACTTTTCACTGCATCTTCGAAATGAATTGGATCAACAGCTGCAAGCATGATAAAATGAGCCACACATCTTCTTCAGAGAGACTCCCTCCTGTTTCATAATCTTCCATTCAGACTGGTGGTCTTCTATTTCTCCCTTCATTGAAATTGAGAGGATTTTCTTCAACTAGTTCATCTGAAGAAGAATTTCCCATTTCTTCTCCTGTGGCATTATTAAAGTCAGCAGCACCTTCATTATTAAAGTCCGCAACACCTTCTTCTTCAGTTTCAGTGACTCTGGTTGCTCTTTTTTCATTGTTACCCCACTCCAAATAAGCTAATATCACTTCTTCATGTCTTTTGTCCCAATCTCAAATTTTATCCTCTTCAAACACAACATCTCTGCTTACAAGTATTTTCTGAGAGACTGGATCATACAATCTGTATGCTTTAGACTCCTCACGGACACCAAGCAAGACACACCTTATGCTTTTATCATCCAACTTTGTTCTTTTACTATCAGGTACATGTACATGAGAGACACACCTAAAAACCTTGAAATAATCCACTGTCGGTTTAACTCCACTCCAGGCTTCTTCAGGAGTTTGATTTTTGACAGCAAAAGTTGGGCTTTTATTCAACACATGTACAGTCCAGTTAATTGCTTATGGCAAGAAAATTTTGGGAATTTTCTTCTCTGAGAGCATGCTGCAAACCATGTTCATTATGGTTCTATTTTTCCTCTCTGCAACTCCATTCTGTTGTGGAGTATATGATGCCGTCAATTGTCTGCGTATCCCACTGTCATTGCAAAAATTGTTGAACTCTTGTGATGTAAATTCACTACCTCTATCTGTTCGCAGCCCCCTTATACTTGAACCTGTTTCCTTTTCAACACGATTTTTATAGCTTTTGAAAGTACTAAAAGCTTCTAATTTTTCTACCAGAAAATAAATCCATGTCTTGTGACTGAAATCATCAATAAAATTGATCATGTACCTTTTCTTGCTATTTGAGATTGGCATGATTGGCCCACAGATATCAGCATGAACGAGTTGAAGTATTTGAGAGGCCCTCCAAGTGCTCATTGTTGGGAATGAATCCCTGTGCTATTTGCCCACCAAACAATCTTTACATAATTTGGAAGGAGTCTTGAGTTGGGATAATCCTTTCACCATCTGCTTCTGCTGGAGGGTTTTCAAGCCTTGGAAATTCAAGTGTCCATACCTACAATGCCAAAGATGTGTTTGGTCCTTTGTGACTGTATTGAAACACGTAGACTCTCTTGGCTGAGATTCAGCAAGTAGAACAAACATCATGTTGGATGACATTCCGGACTCCATAAGCAAGCCTCTTTCAGGATGAAAGATCTTGCACTTTCCACATTGAAATACAATTGTAAGTCCCTTCTGTAGAAGTTGTCCAATACTCAGCAAATTATTATTTAGCTCCGACACATAAAACACTCCAGTGATAATTTGATCAATCCCATTCACTTGCGTCCTTATATTGCCTTTCCCATATACTGCCATGCTTGAGTTGTTTCTAAGCTTTACTGAGTCTCTGAAGCTTGCATCCAAAACTAAGAAACATTCCTTCTTCCCGCACATATGATTACTGCAACCGGAGTCAAGATACCACAAATCTTCCATGTTCTTCTTTTTATCATCTACATAAGCCATCAGCAATATCTCTTCTTCAGGCTCTACAAAATTTGCTCCTTTTTCCTTGCCGGCATTCATATTGAAAATGTCCTAGTTTATGGCAGTGGTAACATTCCACTGTGGATTTGTCAAAGCTCATGCCTCTCCCTCGACCTCTTCCTTTAAAACTTCCATGTCCACGACCTCTTCCTCCAGAGGACTCATCATACGTTACCTTCAATGCTTGTTCTTCTATGACGTGATCATTCATACGTTGCTCATGCATCAGTAGACTACTTTGTAACTCGTCAATGGACATAGAGTCTAAATCATGTGACTCTTCAATGGAGCAAACAACATAATCAAACTTAGAAGTCATTGACCTCAAAATCTTTTCAATGACTAACACATCTCCCAATTTTTCACCATGTAGCCTCATTTTGTTAGCTATGGTGAGAGTCCTGGCGAAGTATTCATTCACAGATTCTCCTGCCTTCATGTGAAGAATCTCAAACTCTTTACGAAGAGCTTGTAGCTGTGCTCGCTTGACCCCTGTGGTGCCTTGATACTTCTGTTTCAAAGAATCCCAGATATTCTTTGATGTGTCTTTGTTCAGAATTGTCTCTAGGATTGAACGGTCAATTTCTTGAAACAGATAGTTCTTGGCTTTCAGATCCTTCAGCTTCTGATCTTCAACGGCTTTCCTCTGTCCTTCTGTGAGATCTGCTTCTCCTGCTGCTGCAGGGATCCCATTCTCCACCAGACCCCAATACTCCTTTGATCGCAAGAAGTTTTCCATGAGCATAGACCAGTGATCGTAGTGCCCATCAAACTTAGGAATCGCTGGCTGCACATAGTTGTTCTCTGATGTCATATTCACACCTAGAAGACTGCTGCTTCTTCTGATTTCAAATCAGGCTCCCTAGAAGGAAGCTTTGATACCAATTGTTGGAAACAAGAGCTTTTCTAATGTCAAGTATTTAGAAGAAAAACTGATAAATTGATAATAGCAGTGACGGCTGTTTAAATAGCCTTACAAAGAGTAACCTAAGAATGAAAGAACAGCCCACGTTTAAAAACCTATTATGTGGTAACAGACTAAGTCAAAACAAACAAATACTCCCTAAACAATAGGGATTTATTAACCAAGCAGTAACATACTAACAATAATTCTAACTGCAACCTAACAATTTCTTCTCCTCTTGGTAGCTCATCATCGATGAAGGTTCTGATGCCTTTCTGGACCAAATTTTTGTGTAGATGATCTGTGAAGTTGTAGCATGTGTCCTTACCTCTAAAGCTGAGAAAGACATCGTGTGTCCATGAATTGGTGGAAGACGAGGAAGGTGGGGAAGGAGCTCCTAATAATTGAGTGGTGTTTGAATCCATTTTGTTGAAAGTTTAACTAAACAGGCTGAAAGGGTTGGAAATGGTACTGATAAATAGTCAAAGAGTTTGATCATCGTCTTTGCGAAGCAGTTTCCTGCTACCTTGGGTGCAACTTCGCAGGCGTTGACATCAATTGAATTTGTTGTTTACCTAAAATAAAATAAGCCAATGGCCTAGAGGTAAACGACCTTCCCGGAACGGATCCAAAATCTTTAAAAAATAAAGAAAAGTGGACGATATGTATAACTTTTTGTTTGGACCAAAATTGATATGGGCCAATTCTTTAGTTATTTGGGCCACAATTGATATGTATAAATTTTTTTTCTGAAGGCCAAACTTTCAAGTTTTTCTTTATAAAAAATTTCATTTATTTATGGCATGTGAACTAATCTGTAATCGAATTGAATTGAGGATGAATTGGATTATTTTAGTTGAGGTTTAGATGTAGAGAAGCTTACCATATACACCTTGAAATGTATATAAATAATAATAAAAAAGGCTTATTTTTTGATATACCCCTAAAAGTGCATTTGAGTCTCACATTGCCCTGGAAACTCATTTTGTCTCACTTTACACCCTTTATCACACGTATTTGTCTCACTTTGCCTAGGTTCTGGTGAGCCCAATAATTTCCGGTCAAAAGAAAATATTATAAATAAAAAACAACTTTATGTATTTTATTTTTGTTTGTTTGTTAAAAATAGTTTATGGTTTAATGCTTGGTCCTGTTTAGGGCCTTGAAGCAATAATTAAACTTTTGGTTTATATGTAATTTCTTTAAATCCAAATGTAAGAACCATTCATCCGTTAATAGCTTGCAAAAATATAATTAAAATGGAAAAACCAAAAACAAATACACTAGTCATAAGTTTATGCATCTACTAAAACTTAATTACATGGAGACAAGCTAATGGATCCGTAATGACTTTTGAATCCAAACAGCCTTAGTTATATATAATTACTCATTTTTTATGGCCAGAGCCTAATTAAACATGCAAGATTATATATGCAAGATTAGACTAATTAAATAGGTTTACAAGGTGTTACCAAGGCACAAAACGGTCCATAAGCAAACGAACTGTGGCCTCTGAAAGCGCGGAGGAATCCAAGTCCCTCTGAATCTGAGCCATTCTGCTGCTCTCTTTTCTTGCTTCTTTCAACACTTCTTGTTGTTCTTCAACCTCATCATCACCTTCTCCTTGTTTGGCCTTTGATGAAAATACCAACCGCTTCTTAGCCCCTACCTTGTCTTTCAGCTTTGCCAACTCGCTCATCCAAACATCCACCACTGCAGACATGCTTGAACTTGAAAATCTGAAATGTGTATAGTTTTACAATTTCTTGGGTTTAATGGAAGCTTATGGTGAGGAGAGAGCCTTTTATGGCTGTTGGGTTTATATAAGAGAAAGAAAAAGAGGGTCTTGCCATTGGTTTGTGTGGGAACCGAATTAAATCATACCATAGGTCAAATAATTCCTTCCATTTGGGGATTATTTGACCTAATTGGGAGTTACTCAATTTAATTGGGAGTTACCCAATTAAATTGAGAATTACCTAATTAAGTTGGGAATTGATTTGATTCCTTCCCCAATTCCCAATTAAATGAGGAGTTACCTAATTAAATTAGGATTTGATCTGATACCTACCACGATTAGGGATTTGATTTACCATAATAAATCAAATCCCTAATTAATCAAATCAATTCCAAATAGGGGAGGAATAATTCCCTTCCATCTATGGAATTATTCCTCTGAAACCCTAATCTCGGAGACCATTATAAATACTTGGCTACGCACAAAGGTCAAGGATACGTCTAAATTCCTACTGAAACTCTGCAGAAATTATTTCTCACAAACCCTAGCCACCACTTTCTTTCTCTCTCTGACACAAGGCTCCGGCCACCACACATGGCTCCGGCCACCCGGTTTTCCTTGAAATACCCTACCTAACTTAGGCATCGGAGGGCCTTTGGCCAACACCCCCCGGGTGTGGTCCTTTTACCCCGATCTGTTTTGCAGGGAGAAAGAGAAGTGGAGAAGACGAAGGAATCTTAGACGAATATCCTCGTGAGGAAATTTGTACAAACAAATTGGTGCTTTCATTGAGAGCACGAGATATATTCAAAGCGTGCTCCAAATCCATCTTTCACACATTTTTTCAAACAACCATGGTTGATACAAGACGTTCGAAGAGTAACGCCACCACGATGGGCCCATCTCATGGTTTTGTGGTGGAAACCTCAATGCAACCGCACGGAATCATGGCTGCCAACGTCTTGCAGCTGTCTTCTAGTGCTTTGCAGCCGCCTTCAACTGCTGGAATTGCAGAAAAGCCGCCACATGACCCAGGACCTCCACAGCCTTGCGATCGCCAAGACCGACATCGGAGTTGCTCGCTCGCTGTCCTGCCGTTGGAGCACAAAGCAGCCACACCACTCAACTACGGACCAGCCCCACGGCTACTCGACGTCGTCCCGGCCTTGGAGCAGATCCATTCTCTCCCTCCTCTGCGATCACACTTGACATATGCACCTGTGTACGCGTCTAATGGAGCCCTAGCCCACATGCCGTTGGGCCCAATGCACACCACTCTACTTGACCCGAGCAGTCAGGTGGACCTTAACTCGCGGGTTGATCAACTCACACAGAAGGTCGATGATCAAAACAACCTGATTGGCCAGCTACTCAGGCAGATCAACTTGAATCAAGGCCCCAACCTTGGACCCCATGACGAGGAGAGGAGGGCACACGAGCATCTTTGGCGAGCAGTTCGAGAGGTCCTGGCTAGTCGACAAAGGCAAACCGGCAGGAAGAGAGCGAGATCGTGCAGACGAGACGCGCAGACACCGCGAGCCGTACTCGAGCCGTTCGAGGCTAGGACCCAGACCAATGTGCTCGAGAGGCTAGGCCCACAATCCAATGTTCGTGCTCGCTTAGGTCCATAAGGAGCTCGAGTTCGTGAGCGGTCGCGGCGACAAGCGTGGAGGGGTCCTCCCAAACTCAACCTTCTCTCCCGCCCCACCGGCAGGCAACCAAGGATCGACCCTTGGGAGTTGGAGAAGAGGTTAGCGACCACGCCGAGGCACCAAGAGCGTCGACCTGAACGACCTTCCTTGCGAGCAGAGGATGACGATCGACGCTACCAGCCCGCTCGAGGACCAACACGCGGCGACAAGCTGCAGAGGAATCCTCACAAACTCAATCTCCTAATCGCCTCACGGCAGAGCACCCAAGGATCGACCCTTGGGAACCGAGGAAGAAGTTAGCGGTCGCGCTCGAGGCACCGAAGACGTCGGCCCGAGACTCCAACCCTGCGAGCAGAGGATGTCGCAAAGCTAGTAAATAACCAACTCCGAGGTCTCCGACTCAAAGGAAGCGCGAAGGAGGCCCTATGCAAGGAAATTGATCGAGTTGTTGCTCGCCCTTTACCGACGAGGTGGAACGAGCTCCGCCGCAGAAGCGGTTTACAACGCCATCCATCACTCCATTCAAGGGGGACTCTGATCCTAAGAGCCATTTGAAGCACTTCAAGAGCGCCATGATCCTGTACAAGGCGACGACGCCCTGATGTGCAAAGTGTTCGCGATGACTCTGCGAGGAGTAGCTCAGGATTGGTTCCACACTCTACCGTCCGCATCAATAGGCAACTTCAAGGAGTTCGCCATCATTTTCACAAAGGAGTACACCTCCTACAAGATGGTCAGAAAGCATGCAGACCACCTGTTCAACTGCGCAAGAAGCCAGACGAGTCTCTACGAGACTACCGAGACGGTTTAAGGCTGAGAAGGCCAACATCATAGGATGCAACGACCAAGTTGCATCCTCAGCTTTCAAGAAGGGCTTGCCAACCGAGCACGAGCTATACCGGGAGCTGGCCATAACTCCAAGTCAAACATTGGCGAAGTGTTCGCGACGGCAGAGCGCTACGCACTTTGGGACGATGATCGTATCGCCGCAAAGAAAGCTAGCAAGAAAGTTGACCACCCGACGAAGCAGGCAAGCCAAAAGAGCAACAAGTTCGAGCAAAAGCCCGAGATAAGCGCAGATCGCGGCCCCAAGAGGAAAGCTCGAAACAGGACCTTCACCGATTCGCTATCCCAATCAACCAGATCCTAGCTCGGGTGAAGGACAAGCCGTGGGTGAGGAGACCACCACCCATGAAATGAGACCCTCTAAAAGAGACACCAGCAAATCACTGCGCATTCCATGGGGAGCACGATCATTACACCAACAACTGCAACGCTTGGAAAAGACACCTTGAGGAGCTGGTCGAGAGAGCCATTGCACAGAGTTCGTTGCAAAGAAGGCTATCCAGCAGATCGAGGATCGTGATGTAGCTGCCAAGGAACCTCCCCAAAAGGTCATTCGAATCAACACCATTCTAGCCGACTCCCAAGAGTCCGGGCTGACCACCAAGGAGCGCAAGAGAAAGATCGTGCAGGCAACTTATGTCTCCCAAGTCACAACGGGAGTACCAGCTGTTGGGGATACACCTATCATCGGCTTCCGGAAGAAGGACTTGATCGGGCTTGACCTGCCACATAATGACGCCCTAGTCATTTGCATCCAAATTGAACAAGCTGTGATCGAGCGAGTTCATGTAGATGAAGGAAGCGCAGCCAACATCCTGCAACTATCTGTTATCCAACAGATGGGGTTTGAGCCCAAGATTAGCAAACTTGCCAGATCGCTCACCGGCTTCAATGGGGCCACATCAATCACTATTGGAACTATCGACTTGGATGTCCACTCACCCCAAGTGGTCTGCTCACAGACCTTCATGGTCATCGACGAGGTTTCCCTCTACGATGAATCTTGGGCCGACCGTGGATCAGCAAGATCGAGGCCGTCACATCCGCTCTACATCGAAGATCCGCTATCCCATCCTCGGGCGGGATCGGGCAGATCAACAATGACCAAGCCATGGCAAGGAGATGCACCGCCCAAGGGCTCAAGAAGAGCAAGCACCGCAGTTCACACCGAATGCAAGCGCCAACGAGGCAGAAGCGCTCTTAGCGCAAGCAAACCCGAAAGGGAAGGAAGTTCGCCTCACAATAGCGATTAAGGAACCAGGATCGAGACGAGGAATCCGCGGAAGGCTCCTTGAAGAAGGTTGGAAGCCCGAGGAAGGACGTTGAGTTAGTAACCCCGATCCGACCAGCCCGGACAAAGAGGCGCAGATCGGCTCGTGCTAGAATCCGAACAAGAAGGATCGAGAAGAGGAATCCGCCTAAGGCTCCTTGAAGAAGGTTGGAAGCCCGAGGAAGGCGTTGAGTTAGTACCCCGATCCCGATCGGCCGAGAAGGAGGCGCGGATCGGCTCGCGCGAATTCAACCAAGAAGGATCGAGATGAGGAATCGCCGGAAGGCTCCCTTGAAGAAGGTTGAAGCCCGAGGAAGACGCGTTGAGTTAGTACCCCGATCGACCAGCCAAACAAAGAGGCGCAGATCGGCTCGTGCGAATCCGAACAAGAAGGATCGAGACGAGGAATCGCCCGGAAGGCTCCCTTGAAGAAGGTTGGAAGCCCGAGGAAGACGTTGAGTTAGTACCCCGATCCCGATCGGCCCGGAGAAGGAGGCGCGGATCGGCTCGCGCGAATTCAACCAAGAAGGATCGAGATGAGGGAATCCGCCCGGAAGGCTCACTTGAAGAAGGTTGGAAGCCTGAGGAAGACGTTGAGTTAGTACCCTCGATCCTCACTAGCTGATAAGAAAGCGCGGATCGACTCGCGCTTAAGCCTGACGAGAAGATGGAGTGACCATCTTCCTCCGAACAACAAAGACATGTTCGCGTGTTCACCATTTGACATGCCCTGGCATTGACCCAAATATCATCTGCCATCACTCCATGTCAACCTTGCTAGCAAGCCCGTGGTGCAGAAGAGACGCAACTTTGCTCCCGAGCGGTCG
Source organism: Prunus mume (assembly GCF_029339155.1). NCBI lineage: Eukaryota > Viridiplantae > Streptophyta > Magnoliopsida > Rosales > Rosaceae > Prunus > Prunus mume. Next base: position 16,725,590 of record NC_142703.1, on the reverse strand, counting down.
CGATCATTGAAGCCGAGATCGACAAGCTCCTAAGCTGCGGTTTCATTGAAGAGGTCTCTTACTCGGAATGGCTGGCTAACGTTGTTCGTGGCAAAACAAGAAAAGGGAAAATGGAGAGTATGCGTTGATTACACCGACCTCAACAAAGCGTGCCCTAAAGACAACTTCCCACGCCGAGAATCGACCAGCTCGTGGATTCAACTTCCGCAACCACCGCTCAGCTTCATGGATGCTTACTCCGCTATAATCAAATTATGATGTACGATGATGACAAGGCGAAGACCTCTTTCATCATCGAAAGAGAGACCTCTTGCACAAGGTCATGCCCTTTGGGTGAAGAACGCCGGAGCAACCTATCAAAGGCTCGTGAATAAAAATTTCAAAGAGCAGATCGGCAGAACCATGGAGGTGTATGTCGACGATATGTCGTTAAAGCCCCCAAGCGGGCAGACCACCTCAAAAACCTCACCGAGGCGCTCAGCCTGCCCGCCAATATCGCATGAAGTGAATCCAAGTAAATGCACGTTCGGTGTATCGTCTGGCCGGTTCTGGGGTACTTAGTGACGCAACGAGGTATCGAGGCACACCGCGCCAAATCAAAGCCATTCTCGAGATGAAGTCGCTTTCACAGTGAAGGAAATACAAAGCCGACGGCAGAGCAAGCGGCCCCTAACAGATTCCTCTCAAAATCTACGACAAGTGCAGATCAGTCTTCAAAGCTTTCAGAATCTAAAGACCTACCTTACTTCACCTCCCGCTCTCAAAGCCAGCCTCTGGTGAAGACTTGTTCGTGTACAGTTGTCCAACTCGGCCGTCATTCGGCTCTCATCCGAGAAGAACTTGGGGCCCAATATCCGATATTCTACACGTCAAAAACTCTCCTCGATGCAGAGACTCGCACCCAAATTGGAGAAGCTCATTTTGGCCATTGTGGTTTCTGCGAGAAAGCTGCGACCTTATTACCAAGCTCACCGAGTCATCGTCATGACCGACTTTCCTTTGAGATCAATCCTCCACATCCCGATGCTTCTCAGCGACTCATGAAGTGGGCTATAGAGCTAAGCCAATACGACTTCCTCTACCGCCGAAGACTGCAATAAAAGCTCAAGCCTTAGCGGACTTTGTTGCAATTCACACCATCACCGAAGAAGAGAAGGTGGTCAAAAAGAAGGAAAGTTCGAGTGCAGACAAGACCTCCATTGAACTTGACCAACCCGAGACATGTGGCGCTTGCGCGTAGACGGGCGTCGAACTGAAAGGAGCGAGCAGCATCGTCATCATCACCTCGGATGGAACCCTACTAGAGCAAGCTATCACGCTTGGCTTCCCGGCTTCAAACAACGAGGCAGAGTACGAGGCATTGCTCGCTGGCTTGTGCTTGGCAAAGGAGTTATCAATCAAAAAATTGGCCATCTACTCAGATTCCCAGCTAATCACAAGTCAAGCCTTAGGAGAGTATATGGTGAAGCACTCGAGGATGATCATGTACCTTGACAAAGTCTAAGAGTTGTTGAAGGCGTTTCCCACCTTCACCATCCAGCAAGTGCCCCGAGCAGAGAACGCGCACGCAGATGCACCGCAAGCTTAGGATCGGCTGGATACCAGTTCGGATGCTCCATCCCGGTTGAGCACCTCGACCAGCCTAGCATAGAAGAGACAGAGCAGCCGGACTGATGCAGATCGATGAGGATCCTAGCTGGCAAGACCCCATCATTTGACTATCTAGTGAATGAAAACCTGCCCGAGGACAAGTCCGAGGCCAGAAAAATCAAGCATAAGGCTGCAAGATACTACATGAAAAGCGACATGCTTATCCGCAGATCATACTCCGAGCCTCATCTCACTTGCATCAAGTACCCACAAACGCTCGAGGTTCTCTGCAAGATACACGACGGTGAATGTGGGAATCACGCTGGAGGCGGATCGCTTGCTCAGAAGGCTCTTAGCATCGGCTATTTCTGGCCTACTATGCGCCAAGACTCCACGGAGTATGCTCGAAGATGTGATCGATGCCAACGCTACAAGCCGGTTCTGGCCTGCCCGCTGAGGAATACCATCCGCAGAATAGTCCATAGCCATTCATGCAGTGGGCTATTGACTTGGTGGGACCTATGCCGACGGCACCTACCAATAAAGAGATGATGATCGTTGCCACTGATTACTTCACCAAATGGATCGAGGTCGAGGCTTTATCTTCTACCAAAGAGGCTGATGTGGAACGGTTCATCTGAAAGAATATTATTTGCAGATTCGGTTGCCCGCAATCGATAGTCACCGACAATGGTACACATTCGTGGGCAGGCAGATCACCGCATTCTTTGTGAAGTATGGCATCAAACAGCATTTGTCAACACCCCGATACCCGCAAGGCAATGGCCAAGCAGAGGCATCCAACAAGATAGTGCTAGACTACCTAAAGAAAAGACTGGAAGGCGCAGAGGAAAATGGGTCGATGGAATTGCCAGGAGTCCTATGGGCTTATCGCACGACCAAAGGAGATCGACCGGAGAGACACCATTTTCCCGGCTTATGGGACGAAGCAATCATTCCCCACACATCACAGTCCCTTCCATGAGCATTGAGGTGGCGGTCTTGACCAAAGCGCAAGCGGATGAAAGTCAACCTTGATCCGCTCAAGAAGAACGAGAAAAGGCCATTGTTCGAGTTGCGCCTACCAGCAGCTTGACGCGTCCTACTACAATAAGAAGGCCAAGATCGCACACTGAGACCTTGTGCTTAGAAAAACTTTCATCACAGCACCAAGGCAAGGGTCAAAGAAGATGAGGCCAAACTGGGAAGGCCCCTACGTGATCAGCCGATCTGGGGGCAGAGGAAGTTACACCCTTGATACTTTAGAAGGAAGAGAAATTCCGAGACAATGGAATGTCCACCACCTTCGAAGATACTATCCATGAAACTCTTCGCTTACGGCTTGGCTGCTAGCAGCGACGAGCCTCCTGTACTTCCATTAAAGACGAACTACTTTTGATGTTACCTTTGTTGTCAATTTCCTTTATTCAATAAAGCGATGTATTCACACCAACATCAATACAAGAGCAAGCTTTTCAATGAAGTACTTTTTTGAGCATTATGTCTTACGAACATACACATGGCGGCAGCAAGCCTCATCTCCATTGTAGATAGGCTGCTTCACGAAGCACAAACTCAATGGAGTCTTTTTCGAGCTTTGTGTCCTCGACATACGCTCGCAGCGAGCAAGCCTCATCTCCATTGTAGACGGTCGCTTCACGAAGCATAAACTCAATGGAGTCTTTTGACGTTGTGTCACGACATACGCCGCAGCGATAAGCCTCATCTCCATTGCACGGTGCTTCACGGCACAAACTCAATGGAGTCTTTTGAGCGTTGTGTCCTTGACATACGCAGCGACAAGCCTCATCTCCATTGCGAGCTGCTTCACGGCACAAACTCAATGGAGTCTTTTCGAGCGTTGTGTCCATGACATATGCTCGCAGCGACAAGCCTCATCTCCATTGCATGTGCTTCACGGCACAAACTCAATGGAGTCTTTTGAGCGTTGTGTCTCGACATACGCCGCAGCGATAAGCCTCATCTCCATTGTAGACAAGCTGCTCCACGGCACAAACTCAATGGAGTCTTTTCGAGCGTTGTGTCCCGATATACGCCGCAGCGATAAGCCTCATCTCCATTGCGACATAAGCGCTCCACGGCACAAACTCAATGGAGTCTTTTCGAGCTTTGTGTCCCGACATACGCTCGCAGCGACAAGCCTCATCTCCATTGCAGACGCTTCACGAAGCACAAACTCAATGGAGTCTTTTTCGGCGTTGTGTCACGACATACGCCGCAGCGATAAGCCTCATCTCCATTGCGACAAAATTCGCTCCACGAAGCACAAACTCAATGGAGTCTTTTCGAGCGTTGTGTCCTCGACATACGCCGCAGCGACTAAGCCTCATCTCCATTGCATAAGCCGCTCCATGAAGCACAAACTCAATGGAGTCATTTTCGAGCGTTGTATCCTCGACTTACGCTCGCAGCGATAAGTCTCATCTCCATTGCGGACAAATGCCGCAAGCACAAACTCAATGGAATCTTTTTATTTCGAGCATTGTGTCCCTGACATGCGCTCGTAGGCGACAAGTCTCACCTTCACTGAAGACAAGCTACTCTTCGAGTACAAACTTCATGGAGTCTTTTCAAGCGTCATGTCCCCGACATACGCACACAGGCGACGAGCCTTACCTCCATTGTGGGCAAGCTACTTCACGAGTACAAATTCAATGGAATCTCTTTCAAGTGCTATGTCTCCGGACGTACACTTACAAGATATAATGAGAATTGAAGTTTGAAAGACAACTGAAAATTCCATAACAAAGCAGCCAACTAGCACCATCTACTTAACGGCCTCACCTGCCTGCTCCTTCGCATATGGTCTAACCTTATCAGCTACGCCACCTTGGGAGTTGTCTTCCTCCATTGCAGCTTCATCCGCTATCTGCTCTTCAATCGCATCCACAACATTGCTCTGCTCACTTTGAGCGGGGCGAGTCAAGATAAAGCGCTACCGTCTTCATGTTCGAGAGGGCAACAAGGAGAAACACTATTCCTGCATTCGAATATCCCAGCTTGTACGCATTAGCAACAATCTCATGCTTGGATGCCTCCGTGGCTTCAACATGAGTGTCGAACTTGACCGGCGGAGCTATCACCAACTCGGATCGGCAGTTCGTGCAACTTAAGGACTCTTTGCTCGAGCAGCGACTCTTTAGCTCTCTTGGCCGTAACTTGCAACATTGAGTCACCGCGCTTGACTGCTCGTGGCTTTGCGCGAGTCGTGATTGCTAGACAGATGTATAGTCCTCTCGTTTGATCCTAAGATCGCACAAGCGCTCAAACCCTACTTCTCAACAGCCTCCTCACGGGGTAGATCATGGGTTTTAGGCGATTCGGCGGATACCGAGCAGAATGTCCTGCACCTCCCGCATGTCATTGATCTTCTTCGCTCGCCGACGAGGCGCTTGATCCTCGCAGATGAAGAAGCAACTCCCATAGGGACATTCCCAAAGAACGAGACCCCTTACGGAAGACTTGCTCATGGAAGAATGAGAAGCTTGGTCGAGGACTTCTCCCCCTCAACTGGCGGATCATCTAGGTCCGAGCCATGCAGCTCCCATCTTTCAATATCTTCGGTGGCGGACCATCACCTCCTTCCGATGTTCACTCAAGAACCAGCGCAATCCACAGAACCTGGCAAGGACGTTCAAAGCTTGATGAACATTGGTCATGTCTGGGCCGAGATCGAGCTTCTTGTGGATGTCATTTTCTACAAGCATGAGACAGAAGTCAGTCAAACACATAGCAAAGAATTCCATGGCAGCTGTAGCAGATCAAAGGGATGCAACTTACCATCACAGTAGGTGAGAGGAATGAGCGGACCGTCGCCAACCTCCCCTACCCATCTGCCGCTGACTTCTAACATGTCCGTGCTCCACACATGATCGCCTTGACTCATACTGTTCCTAGTTCGTGACACAAAAAGAAGGAATTGAAGTAGTTTGGATCAACCACAAATAAGCCGACCCAAACGCCACCTGCTCCAACAAAGAAAGCTTGCCTCCCCGATTATAGTTGGACAACCCAAGTCAAAGACCGGTTGGCAAGTCAAAAGCCTCCTCCATTCAGAGCCCAAATCCAAGGAGGAAGCCCAGCTGGACAGCCCAACAAACAATTCACATCTCCTACATGCCACCACGTGCCATGCAGTAAGTGGGGGCATTTGTGGGAACCGAATTAAATCATACCTTAGGTCAAATAATTCCTTCCATTTGGGGATTATTTGACCTAATTGGGAATTACTCAACCTAATTGGAGTTACTCAATTTAATTGGGAGTTACCCAATTAAATTGAGAATTACCTAATTAAGTTGGGAATTGATTTGATTCCTTCCCCAATTCCCAATTAAATGAGGAGTTACCTAATTAAATTAGGATTTGATCTGATACCTACCACGATTAGGGATTTGATTTACCATAATAAATCAAATCCCTAATTAATCAAATCAATTCCAAATAGGGGAGGAATAATTCCCTTCCATCTATGGAATTATTCCTCTGAAACCCTAATCTCGGAGACCATTATAAATACTTGGCTACGCACAAAGGTCAAGGTACGTCTAAATTCCTACCGAAACTCTGCAGAAATTATTTCTCACAAACCCTAGCCACCATTTTCTTTCTCTCTCTGACACAAGGCTCCGGCCACCACACATGGCTCCGGCCACCCGGTTTTCCTTGAAATACCCTACCTAACTTAGGCATCGGAGGGCCTTTGGCCAACACCCCCTCGGGTGTGGTCCTTTACCCCGATCTGTTTTGCAGGGAGAAAGAGAAGTGGAGAAGACGAAGGAATCTTAGACGAATATCCTCGTGAGGAAATTTGTACAAACAGTTTGGATGAAAAATCAGTGTGTCACAGACAGCCGTTGGTTATAGGTTCGCACACAGGATTTAGTTTTAGGAACATTCCTTGGGAAGAGAGAGAGAGAGACTATAAGTGGGGTATGAGAGTTTTGACTAGTGAATGAAAAGCTTCCCCGTGGGCACACGGAACTCTCTTCTTTAGATTGTGGGCGACTTTGTTGATGTGTAACCCTTAAGCTGAAAACCATGAAGCCAAAGTCACAAAGTCGGTTTTGATTTCATTTTATAAGTTTTTAATTTCTGATGTAATGAGAGCCATCGGATCATAGTTCAAGTGGACTCTCTTTCTAGCCTAAGATTTTAGTAACAGCTAGTGACAAATGTAAGCATCTTATAGGATGATAGAAGCAATGGCTAGGATTTAATCTTTGTGAAAATCTGTTAGAGAAGTAGCTCACTTCTCTCTCTTATACGAATACACATGAATAGTGAAATAGAATGAACAGTTATCTCCAGCTTTCTTTTCCAGAGCAACGTTCTCATATTCATCTGTTTGCTATGATTTTTTCCTTCTCCCGAACATCCAAAACATTGAAACCTATGAATTCTAACAGACTTGGCATATTACCATTCATCAATACTATTCCATCTGTTTTTTTTTTTTTTGATAGAGTTCTATTTGTTGAAAGTAATGCACATTTGTGCTAAAAAATATAGAAAAATCTAGAAGCTTGAAGAAAGTGCCATAAGCTTGATGGGAAGTCGGCAGCTACATGCAACTTGGAGAACTGTCTAGAGAAAGCCACACATATATGTGGCTGGGGTTAGTCTTCCTAAGTCGATGGACCGAGGTATGGCGGTGGATCATGTCAATAAATAGACATACATGTGGTCATACGAGGTGGAGCAAAAAAGCTACCCAACTCAAGTCATACAGGAGTTCAACAAAAAGAACTCCCAAACTATAAGGGAGCCAAGAGCTACCCAAAGCTAGCCATGTTAGGGAGTCAATAAGCTCACTAATCAAAGTGTAAGGGCCAAATAACCTAAACTAATTTAAATCAAGTGTGGTGGCCAATAAGTCAATATGTTAAGAAAGCTAATTAGCCTACACCAAGCCATATACTATTCTCCTCCAAATCTAATAAAATCACTTTGTTTCCCCTACAATCTAACACCATTGCATCTTAGTTTTTCTTTTGTCTGATTCCAACATTGCATTTCTCTTTCTCCGAAATACCTATTCACCTCTTTCATAATTTCATCATCATCTTCATTATCTTCACAGCTGAAGTAGTTCTGAGTCTTGCTCATCTTCACATAGATCAATACAATTATCTCCATCAAAACCTCTCATTAGCATCTTCCAAGTCATCGGATTCAGACTCACCATCTTCCATAAATATAGACAGGTCTTCATCATCCTGTGGCATTACCAGGTGGATCCCCAAGCTTTTAAAACGCAGTGAAACTTGTGTCCAATTCTGAAAATTAACTCGACGCAAAAGTCAGATGAGATTATGAGAAGATAAGATGACTGAGTAAATAGGGCAGGGAGAGGATAGCAGCACTCTTTATGTATTGGGACCAAAAGGAAAATTCGATTGTAGTGAAAATATCTTCTTTTAGGAGATCTTTTATGTACATACAGCACTTCAAAATTTGCAACATATTATTTTACTAATTACGGACAAAAGAACTGCACTAGCTTATTTTCTCTTTTTTTTTTCTAACCAAAAAAAACGTAAATCAAACACGCTCCATCCCTTACATGTAAACCAGGTTGGTGCCACAAGGAGTTACAAAATAATTTACAAAATCTAATACTTTGAAAGTATATTATCCTCTGGACTTCCTGGCAGAACTTCTTCTTCTTCTAACTAGTGTTGAGTATCGACCCCAATATCATCCTCCTCCTTCCTCACTGCCACCGACGAGACGAGACGAATGAATATCTCCACCATCCTGTGGCACTACCAGGTGGACTCCGCAGCTTTTAAAATACAGTGGATCATAATCTCGATAAAAACTAGCTCGACAAATAAAAGGCGGTCGCGGCCACGTAGACTGATTTAGCTTTACATACTCATCCATCTTACAAAACGGAACATAGAGCAGCCACACGTGAGTTGACTCAAAAATTGTTGAACCAAATTCAAACATAACACCATAAATTTTTTCTTCATTGACGTGAATAACGGCATAAAAAGAACCGGATTTAAATGGCGTTTCAAAAGCAACAGAGATAGCCAATCCTTTCTTTTCCCATCTGAAGTCTCGAGGGATTTCGAAGGAAATGTCACAGTTCTTTACGGGCTTCTTCAAATTCTTACGACAGTTGAACCACATTGGAACTTCACTTCCTGGAAATACGACCCCGACTGACAATGGCTTACAAGCGATCAGAAAGTGATCAGAGAAGTGAGCCGCAATGTCGAGCAGTCTCCAGCAATTAGACAAGTCCATCCTTCTATGCCTCTGTAACTCTTTGCCTTCCAAGATGTTTGGCAATTTCGGAAATCTTTCCAATGATATGCAACCACTCACATCTACTGAAGATATGTTTGGTGGAAGATCTGGAATCTCTACAAGCCTCTTGCAGCCAACCAAGTTCAGTTCTTGCATGTTGACAAATTTGGTAATCCATTCGGGAAGTCTAACAAAATTGGATCCTGAAAGATCAAGTACGCCTAATCTGGACCAACAATCAAGAGTCCCAAGGAAATCGATTTCGGATAAATTGGCACCTTCTATATATAAATGGAAAAGATTGGGAAGCGTTAAAGAACCAGCAATGTCATTTGAGTTGGTTGGAATCACCTTATTTGGAAATCTCACAAGCTTCTGGCATCCACGAAGATAAACAAATTGAAGATTCTGTAACTCATAAATGCTGCATGGCAGATTTGTGAAGTTTTTGCAGTTGCTTAACTTTAACGAATAGAGACGAATGAGATGTCTGATTGATGAAGGCAATTCTTCAATGGAAGTGCCGGATAGGTTCATCTCTCCCAATGATTCCATCTTTCCAACAATCTCAGGGAAATTTTTTAGCCTTCCACAATGACTAAGATCTATAGATTCCAGAGATTTTAAGTGAACCCTTCCTGGAAGTTTCGTAAGTTTACGGCATCCTCTCATACTCAAGCAAATAAGCTTATCAAGGAATCCAACAGAAGGATGAACCTCAACTAAACTTGTACAGTAGTTTAGATTCAAGTCCTCTAAATTTGGGAATCCAGAAAAGTTGGGGGTTTCTGTGAGGAACTTGCATCCCTCCAAACTCATAGATTTTAGATTCTGCAACCTCTATGGAAAGGAAAAAGAAAAAGATCAACCGATAAGCTTCACTTAAAGATATGTAAACAACAACTTCATAAAATAAACTCTTGAAAATACCAATGTATGAAAAGAAATTGAAAACACGTACCTTGAATCCTTCTCCAAGTTGTGACAAGCTGCTACGAGGCATATTGATTTCAACAAGTTTCTTTGGATTAAAACTGGATGGAAAAGTTTGCAACGGACATTTAGGCCAATCAAGCAACCTCAACTCGTTGGGGAGATAATCCACACGAGTTTCAGAAAATCGTGCATTCCTATTTATGAAAAGTTGAAGATTTTTCATCTTTGAGAAGCTATTAGAACTCAAGGATATCTCATGTTCTTCTGGAAAATTCATCAGGATGCCTTTAATTTTACTCGTCCCCTAGTATGAAAGCGCAAAAGTATCAAACGATAAGATTTCTTTGTTGTCAAGTTGATTATTTATGTATATATATATTCATATCTGTATATAATCTACTTAGTACTTACGGTATTTTCTTCAAGAACATGACAAATATCCTCATAAAACCACAATCTACTTCGTTTGCCTGGCTCAGATGGTGACTCTTGGCGAACTATTTCTTTACCCATTTCTTCTAGCAAGTGATGCATGCCAATACAATCTCTCTCATCAATATTTATGAGGGCCTTTTCGACGAGCAATACAATACTATACTTAGGGTTGAGGTCACAAATTTCTAGTATTTTTATCACATAGTTTTTATTTTCCCCTCTAAAGAAACAAGCGATGTGCAGGAAAACATTTTTCACATGCTCTTCTAATGCATTATAACTTATTTTGAGAATTTCCTGAATCTCTTTGTTTGGAACTCTTTTATAGCCATCTAATGCAGATTGCCATTGATCAACACTTTTGCCACGTAGAAGTGAGCCAAAAACCATTAGAGCTAATGGAAGGCCTTGAGCATAGTGTATGATAGTTTGTGCGAGTTTCTCGTACTCATCATGCAAATGTCTATTTCTTGAGAATCCATTCCAACTGCTGAAGAGCTCAAGAGCTTCATGAGGATCTAATTCCTTGACCTTGTATATCCGATTGACTTCATGCGCAGTTAACAAATGCTTATCTCTTGTTGTTATGATAATTCTGCTGCCTGAACCAAACCAATCAAACCCTCCAACTAATGTGTTTAACTGGTTCAGTTCATTTACATCATCAAGAATCAAGAGAATTTTTTTGGCCATCAACCTATCCCTAATCACATTGATTCCTTTATCAACATCGGTCACCTTTAATTCCTTTCCCCTTAGAATCTCATACAGAAGACAATTTTGTAGTTCGACTAGGCCTCCATATGGTATTGATCTTTCTCTAACATCTTTCAAAAAACAACTAGCTTCAAACTTGTGGGCAATTGAATTATAAACAGCTTTAGCAATTGTTGTCTTACCTATTCCACCTGTCCCCCATATCCCTACCATGCAAATGTCATTTTGCCCAATATCTAAAAGCTTATATACCTCGCATACACGAGACCTTATTCCAATTGGGTACTTTGCGACATTCAAATGGGTACAATCTAATACTTGTAGGGAAATGCTTTCAACAATGCTATGAATAAACTTTGATTCGTTCCTGCCATTTAGAAGTATACAAAATATTTAATGAAATGATGTTTTGCTATATATGGTTAAATGTTAAAATTAATGCACACTTGTGTCTTGAATAATATAGAATAATCTAAAAAAATTGAGAGAAGTTGAGAATAATCTAATTATATAATATATTATAACTAGAAAAATCTAGAATAAGAAGACAAATTGTGGATGAAAATGACTTTGGAAAAGTCGATTACTTTGCAACCGAGTTGTCCAACCGAAGGTGCCGACTTTAGCAACTCTATAAATATTCTAGGAAGCCCACTTATGTAATCAAGCAAGAAAAGCCAAAAAAAAAAATACAGCTGTCAAACTCTCTCCGTCAGCCAAACTCTAGTATTAAAGCATTAGTACCTTTCCTATTTTAATTAATAAATAATAAATAAATAAATAAAGTTTTTCTTTCCAAGTTAAGCTATTGTCCTAAACACTACCAACCATTCTCTAAATCTCTTTTCCTTTAAACTAACACTAAAAAAGGCAAATGATACAAACACTCACAAAAAAGGAAAACAAAGGAAGAGATTTTTTTTCCACATTAAGAAAGAATTATATGTCTTCATATTATTCTTAGTATTTTTTTTCTCTTCTTAAAACAATATACAACAGAACTAATAATTCAAATTATGTTGGATATAAATTCACCAAGACTTGCAGCAAGAGATAATATTGTGACTAAATTATAATAGTTTGCCACATACCCGTCCAAGAAAGACCACCCAGACAAATTTGCTGCTCGTGTAAGAGTCGTCCTCCACCTCAAGACCTTCTCCATGTTGTCTCTGAGTTTGGATTCATGGCCTGCAAGTGCCTGACCAAAACTACCTCTTTCGTTTCTCACATCTGAGGGATCCACCTTGTAGAAAACTGGGAAAACCATTTGGTTCTTCGATTCTTTACACTCAAGAATCTTAACGAGTTCATCCAAGCACCACTTGGAGGCTGCGTAGTTTTCAGAGAAGACAACAATAGAAACCATTGACTCTTCAATTGCTTTGAGAAGCGCTAGTGATATTTCTTCTCCTCTACTTAGATCATCATCTATGAAGGTTTTAATACCCTTTTGAACCAAATTGCTGTACAAATGGCCTGTGAAATTCTTGCGTGTATCTTCACCTCTAAAACTAAGAAAGACATCATATGTCTGTGAATGGCGGAAAGAAGAGGCACCTTCATTAGTGGTTGAATCCATTTGATTGCAAAAAAGGATGAGATATCGATGTCGGGAAATGCTCCTTTTATATATATTAGGTGTTTGTTTAGTCTCTTCCACCTCACTCATGCGAGCTCGAAATCCCAAACACCAATAAATATTTGTGCGAACTCTACTCCGCCAATTGCTTGTATTAAAAATAAAATAAAATAAAATTAGGCCATCCCATCTGCTGCGAAGTAGTTTCCTCTGTCATTTTCACAGTGGATGAGAAGTCAAAAGGCGAATATGAATAAAAAAGAAGACTGCACTTTCGTTGCAACGTACGGTTGTTTCGCAATTCAGAAGTAACGTAGTAGTTCGGCGTGTAGGAAAAAAAGACAAAATGCATAGATGATGAAGATGCATAAAATAACCTCCTCTAAAAATAATATTTTGTTAGAAGACAAAACTTTGTTTCTTTTCCTTTTTTCTTATTATATGACCTAATATTTAGGATCTTGTCCACAACATTTTGAAAAATAATATTGATTCCTTTATCGACAAAATGGCCTAATTATTTACAGAATTTAAGTAAAATTTTATAATAAAAAATTGATTAAAAAAACAAGAGAAATGCTGTCATATTTTAATCCCCACTAGATACACGCACATAGGACGTGCTTAGGATATTCATTAGGAAATAAAATCAATATGATCCAAAATTTGGTGTTTATCGAATATAGGATGATAAACTAAATTCGATAGTCTCAGTACGACCTGAATTCGGTAATCTTATATAATTCACATTGTTTGTCAGCTTGTAATATAATCATCTTAAATCACTCAAACTCACTATGCAACACATTTCACTCAATTCTTTTGTGCCAAAAGTCAATGGGATATAGCTCAGTTGATTGAGCTCTTTCACCTCCATTCATGTGGGTAAAAGTTCAAGACACCCAGACACTCAATGAATATTTGTGTAAACCACCCTCCCCCAATCACTTGTGCTATAAATAAATAAATAAATCCATTACAAATTCCCATGTTTTTCTTATCATTTCCATTGTTTTTTTTTAATCTAGTTTTTATCAATATCGATAATTTTCGAAACCTTAAATACTTAATACCTTACTTCTTACCCAAAAAAAAAATTGTCCTTATTTATTGTATAATTAATGAGACAATAATTATTTATAACAAAAACCATGATTTCACTTATAATAAGCATCAATATACATCACAGATGTGAAGTAGTTTCCTGTCATCTTCATAGTGGATGTGAAGTCAAAGGGAATAAGAAAATGGTCAAAAGGAAACAACGACAAACCACAAAAAGAAAAAGAAAAAGGAAGCATCACTACACTTTCGTTGCAACATGGTTGTTTACCAAGTAGTTGGGGTGTGGAAAAAAAGAAAAAAGGTCGATTGATGATGAAGATGACTAAAATAGATCAGGATTGTCAAAAATAACCTCCATAATTGTTAGAACACAAAATTTTGTTATTGGCGAGTCAGTTAATTCATAATGTGTCATGCTATTAGATAGAAAAGTATTCGTATAGTGTATGCGAGTTTAATATATTATCGTCCCTCTCGATAGGAAATGTCCTAATATATATATATATATATATATATATATATATATCTCATCTAACAATTGGGGCTTGCAGGTAATGAGACACATAACCAAATTAAAAAATAGGATTGTAATTAAAGCGATATTTTGTTGATTAAGAATGAATGCAATTCTCAAAAATAATATCATGAACCCATTCACATAGAGTGAGAGGGACTTCATTTGATCTTTTCTTCGAGCAGAAACTGGTTGAGTATCAGAATGAAGTCTTTATATGGTCAATGGCTAGATAGTGAGCGTATAGTGGAATGTCAAATAAGTTTTGGGGTGGGTGGTTTCAATTGGGTTGCCACCAAATATATATTACAAGATCAAATAGGCTGTTACTAGATAGTAACTTTTTAATTAATGATGCCAAGGGCTAAAATAAGATGGAGGATTTAATCAAACTTGTTGTTTCATGATGCTATAGTCAATTGTTGCATGACCAATACCTTTTCCTTTTTTTTTTTTTTTTTTTTTTTTTTGAAAGGGCAAATTTCATTCCATTAGAAAGGAGGAATAATGGGCATGTAACGCATGGCCTCGTTAAAACCTTCCCGGAGAAACCACACAGGAAAAACCCTGAGATAAGAAAGAATACCACATATGCTGATGAAGTACAAAAGAAGGAAAATTATATAGCATCAATATTCCTCCTTTTTAGTTGAAGAGGGGGTTTTTTTTTTTTTTTTTTTTTGGTTTTCTCTGTGTATGTTATTGCGATTTGCAGTACTTTACTTTGTTGCGACCAATGTTATGTCTAGAGTATCCAATGTTATATAACTCCCTCATTGGTAGTTTCACTAAAACACCCAAAATGGAGGTTGAAATTATAAAAAAACCCAACACCCAAAACACTTTATAAACACACCCAAAACCCATCATTACACACACTTAAAACTCATTTATAAACACACCCAAAAAGTTGACTTTGGGGTTGATTTTGGGTGTGTTTCTATGTTTAAATAGTGCTTGGGTTTTTTTATAAATACATGTCTAGGATTGGGTTTATTTATAAATTTGTATAAAAACAACTTGTGTATTTTGTTTTTGTTTTTGTTTGTTAAAAAATAATATATGGTTTAATGGGTTGTCCTGTTAAGGGAAAGCTTGGAGGCAATAATTTAAACTTTTGGAAAAACAATAATCCCAAATGTAAGAACCATTCATCCGCTAATAGCTTGCAAAAATATAATTAAAATGGAAAAACAAAAAACAAATACGCTAGTAATAAGTTTATGTATCTACTAAAACTTAATTACATGGAGGCAATCTAATGGATCACTAATGATTTTTTAATCAAAACAACCTAGTTATATATAATTACTGAAAAAAATAATCTCATTTTTCACGGCCCAAGAAGCGAGCAAAGGTCCTTCAACAAGTTAAACATGTTCACAAGGTGTCACCAAAGCACAAAACGGTCCATAAGCAAACGAACTGTGGCCTCTGAAAGCCTAGAGGAATCCAAGTCCCTCTGAATCTGAGCCATTCTGCTGCTCTCTTTTCTTGCTTCTTTCAACACTTGCTGTTGTTTTTCAACCTCATCATCACCTTCTCCTTGTTTTCCCTTTGATGAAAACACCAGTCGCTTCTTAGCCCCTACCTTGTCTTTCAGCTTTGCCAACTCGCTCATCCAAACCTCCACCACTGCAGACATGCTTGAACTTGAAAACATGAAAACTGGCTTGGTCTTGACTCTTCGAGTTTGATCAAGGATGATGAGGAGAGCTGGCTATTATGCTTGTTGGGTTATATAGAAGAGAGAGAGAGAGAAAGAGGGCTTTGCCTTTCATGTGGCTTGGATTGGATGAAAAATCAGTGTGTCACAGACAGCCGTTGGTTATAGGCTCGCACACAGGATTTAGTTTTAGGAATATTCCACACAGAGAGAGAGAGAGAGAGAGAGAGAGAGAGAGACTAGAGAGTGGGGGTATGAGTTTTGTTGAGTGAATGAAAAGCTTCCCCGTGGGCGCACGGAACTCTCTTCTTTAGATTGTGGGCGATTTGACATATTACTATTCATCAATAGTATCCATTGCATCTTAGCTTTTCTTTTGTCTTATTCCAACATTGCAAATCTCTGTCTCCGACCTATTCACCTCTTCATCATCATCTTCAGTAAAAGTAGCCATCTTCATTATCTTCACAGCTGAAGTAGTCATGTTCCGAGTCTTGCTCATCTTCACATAGATCAACACAATTATCTCCATCAAACCTCTCATTAAAGTCTTCCAGGTCATCGGATTCAGACTCACCATCTTCCGGAAATATAGACAGGTCTTCTTCATCCTGTGTCATTACCAGGTGGACCCCGAAGCTTTTACAACGCAGCGAATCTTGTGTCAAATTCAGAAAATTAACTCGACACACAACAGGCGACTGCGGCCAGGTAATCTGATCATCCCGGCAAGACATTTCTCTGAATCGAATATAGCACAGCCACACATGACCTGACCCTATAACATGACCTGACCCTATCTTTCTGAAAATGTCATCGAACTGAATAAAATGAGGTAGCATTCCTGGTTGATTGACGGAAATTTTTGCTCGAAAATGATCGTAAACTAGTCTTTTATTTTGCAGGTATTCAACATCAGCGTATAGAGCCAATCCTTGGTTCTGGCATTTGAAGTTTGGAGGGATTTCAATCAAAAATTCACATGCTTCATCACGCTCCTTCACATCCTTATGACAGCTGAACAACGTCGAGAGAGCTTCAAAACTTGCTGGAAATACAACCTGAAATCCAAGTTTCTGTGAAGACAGAAGGTGATCAAAGAAGAGTGTGATCTGCTCCTTTGCTAAAATGTTTTGCTTCTTTGTGAGGTCACGAGCCAGATTGCCACAGAGTCGCTGGCAATTACACAAGTCCACGAACTCAATCATTTGTGAGTCTTTTTTACCTTTCAGAATGTTGGACAATGATGAAAACCTTTCCAATGATACGCAATCACTCGCCTCTAACTTTACAATTTTTGGTGGAAGTTCCGGAATATCTCGAAGCCTTTTGCAGCCATGCAAGAAAAGCTCCCGCAAATTGACAAATTTCGTAATGCATTCGGGAATATTTACAAGGAAATCACATAGTGTTAGATCAAGTACGCACAATGTAGACACATAATCTTCAGACTCCACTTTATTTGGAAATGTAACAAGCTTTCGACTTCCTCGGAGATCAATTTCATTTAGATGTTCCAACTCATAAATGCTGGGTGGCAGATTCGTAAGATTTTCACAACTCCTTAGGTCTAAAAATACAAGACTGATGAGATATGCAATTGACGCAGGCAACTCTTTGACGCCACTACCAGATAGAAACATGCAACGTAAGGAATCCATCTTTCCCCCAATTTCAGGGAAAGTCTCCAGTCTTCTGCAATCTTCAAGATTGAGAACTTCTAGAGATTTTGACTTGATTATTGGAAATAGTGTGAGGTTATGGCATCTCACAAGACTCAAGTCAACAAGCTTATCATGACATCCAACAGAGGGATGAACCACAACTAAACTCGTGCAGTCGTCTAGATTCAAGGACTGTAAGTTTGGAATTCCAGAGATATCTGGGGTTTGTGTTAGGAATTCACAGCTCTCAAAATTCATGGACTTCAAATTTTGCAAACGCTATATAAGACAAAAATAGAAAAGAAAAAGAAGGATCAAACGATAAGGCATAAACAAGTGCAAGCCATAACTCCAAAAACTTAATAAACTTTTGAAAATACGAAGGGATGAAAATAATTTAAATTACCTTGAATCCCTCCCCAAGTTGTGACAAGCGGCTACGAGGCATATAAAGTTCAACAAGTTTACTTGGATTGAAAGTAGATGGTAAAGTTTGTAGAGGACAATCAGGCCAATGAAGAAACCTCAACTCATTAGATAGATAATCCACGTGATCACCATAAAATCGTGCATTCACATTGATGAAAAGTCGAAGGTTTTTCATCTTTGAGAAGCTGTCACCACTCAAGCATATGTCTTTTGGTGTCGGAAACTTTGCTATGATGCCTTTAATATTGTTTGTTCCCTGTTATCAAAAAACATTAGTGTTAACATACAAAGCTCTTTAGCAAATAAAAATGCAAGTGTACACATCACACACAGACTTACTGTTCCTTCTGTTAGAACACGATAAACATCCTCATGAAACCACAATCTGCTATATTCACCAGGCTCATTTGGTGACTCTTGATAAACTATTCCTCTACCCAATTCTTCAAGCAAGTCATGCATCTCAATTGTGTCTTGTTCAATATTTATGAGGGCCTTGTCTACGAGTACTTTAATAGCATACTCAGGCTTGAGGTCACAACCTTCCAGGATCGGTATCACATGGTTCACCTTTCTACCGTTAAAGAAACATGCTATGTCAAGGAAAACTTCTTGCACCGAATCTTCCAATGCATCATAGCTTATTTTGAGAGTTTTTTTAATGTCCGAGTGCAGATTCCCATCCAATGCATTATGCCACTCATCTATACTTCTACCACATAGATGAGAACCTAAAACCTTGAGAGCTAAAGGAAGACCTTGAGCATGATTCACCACAGTTTCTGCAGCTTTCACATAATCATCATCCAAATTTTTATTTCTCCCACCATTCCAACTAATGAAGAGATCAAGAGATTCACCAAAGTTTAATTTCTTGGCCTCGTATATAATACTAACTTGATGAGAACTTAGAAAATGCTTATCTCTTGTCGTTATGATAATTCTACTGCCCAAACCAAACCAATCACAACCTCCAACTAAGTTGTTTAACTGGTCCAAATGATCCACATCATCTACAATTACAAGGACCTTTTTACGACTCAACCTTTCCTTTATCACACTGATTCCTTTATCGGCACTGGTAACCTTTATTTCCTTTCCTCTTAGAATCTCATAAAGAAGAAGATTTTGTAGGTCGACTAGGCCTCCATATTGTATTGATCTTTCTCTTACATTTTCCAGAAAACAACTCCCTTGAAACACATGGGCCAGTGAGTTATAAACAGCTTTAGCAACAGTTGTCTTTCCTATTCCACCATCCCCCCATATTCCTACCATGCGAACATCATTTCCTTCAACTTCTAAAACTTTATGAATATCTCGTACACGAGCCTCTATTCCAACTTGGTATTTTGCCACATTGATATGGGTATCATGTAATACATGTAAGGAAATCTCGTTGACAATGTTCTGAATAAATTCAGCTTCACGGCTGCCAATTTTAAGCACAAACAACATTAAAATAAAATGGGATTTTTCTATATATGTTTTAAAGAAGTGCTCGACTCGATACTAGTGTAAATTATGTCGTGAATTTTAGATGATGGAGTTACTTCATCATGATATTTGATATGTCTAGACACTTCTTATTAAAATCTCAGTTTATTAGTTAAAAGTTGGATTCAATATCCATAACTGTCTTACATTTATCAAGAAGAATAATTAAATGAGGGTTTTATAATCAACATAAGGAAGAGCTGTTTGGTAGGTATCTAAGACTAATAAATCAATTAAGTATTTTGTTCTTGGAAATTATGTAATTTATGGACAACATTTTATATATATATATATATATATGTTTGTTGCATGTTATCACATACCATAGGCTTAATTTTTTCAAATCCTCTAGGTGGGATTGCCCCTGAGAGAGAGAGAGAGAGAGAGAGAGAGAGAGAGAGAGAGAGAGAGAGAGAGGTGGAGTGTAACACCCCGACTCCAAATTTATTGCATATTTTAATTTATTTAAGTGGAATTACGAATTTACCCTTGGGATAGGGGTAATTTAGTCACTTTCTTATCTGGAGGGAATTTGGAAATTCCAGTGGTACCGTTGCGTAGAGCACGGTGAGATGAGTCCGTAGACACGTAGTGGGCTCGAATCGGAGTTGTAGCGAAAGAGATACGATCAAATGAAGCTCAGTGGCATAATCGTAAATATTTTAAAATGAGTTTTTGGTTAAAAGACGGAACTGCCCCCATCTCTCTCTCTCTCTCTCTCTCTCTCTCTCTCTCTCCCGCACGTTCTCTCTCTCTCTCTCTCTCTCTCTCCCGACTCCGATTCTCTCTCTTGATTCACGGCCGTCGCCAAGGCAGGACGTGAGGCCGTCACGTTCAACGGCTCGACGCGTCGATCACGCCGCACCGAAATCCCCGGAAACCTCGAATCCCGGCAATTTATTGGTTTGAAATAGGTTTTCGTCGTTGCGCCGCCGCCTCCGCCGCCCAAATCCAGTGAAACGGTGTGGTTCCTCATCTATTTTCGAGATCTAGCTGCCTGTTGGGTAGGATTGGATTGATTTCTTGTCTAGGATTCCGATTTTAGAACCTAGGTTTTGGCCGGATTTGGGTTGAAATTCCGGCCACTTGCCGTCTGAATTGGACGTTGCCGTAGTTGAATAAGTTGCTCCACTCGTCGAGTAGTAGCTGTAGCCGGAAAGGTGGCTTTCGATTTGGAAGTTTTCCGGCGATGGTATCGCTTAGGACACCCACGCCGCTGCTGCGTGGCGTGAAAAGGGCATTTTGTCCCAATGTGATCTTCTCGTTGTCATGAGCGCGTAGGTGTGCTCGAATTTCAATATGGATACCGTTAGAGTTCCGAACGGATATCGCATATCGCGTATTTTTCGGGTTCGCTAGGTTTGGACCGTTGGATGGTCCTGAAGTTATAATATGTTGATCTAGGTATAACCAGGATCACGTAAGATTTGACGAATCGTAAAATGGAGTCCCGGATACTCCGAAAATGTCAACCCTAGGGTTAGGGTTTTAGTGACCGTCCGATCGTGCGATCGTGAGCGATCCGACCGTCCGATCTGGACCAAACTTCCAGGACGTGTGTCCTAGACCTTGTAGAACCTATAGGAACTTTCGGATCATAATTTGGAGGTCGTGGGCCCTGCGGGCCTGTTTCACCAAGTTTGGGTAGTTTGACCCTGGGTTGACCGCTAGACTTTCGTTGTAGTCCTACCATCCCAGGAGGGTTAGAATGACCTTAGTGACAGGTCTTGAGCGTTGTTAAGTTAAATGGTTTTTATGCGAATTTAGAATATTATTATATGATTTAAATTGCGAAATTATCAGATGCTATACCAGGGTTGAGGTTTATTTAGGAGTAGAAATTATATTTTATATATTTAATTGTGTGGATGTATAAAGGTAAATAAAGCGTTTGAATGTTAGTTTACAGTGCTATACGCACTACCCCACGTAACCCCCCATATTGTGATCATGTTGAGGCCTTTAAACCCGTGTGATGGTGAGAATGTAGCGAGCCAAAGTGAAACGATATGATGATAGGTGAGAATGTAGCGCCCGGTGAGGTCGCACACGTCTTTGGATTAGCCGTATTGACCCCATATGTGGACCGGGTGCGTCCGGCGTATGAGGAGATATGATTGTATGAGGTGGTGAGAATGTAATCAAGCCCGGTGTAGGTCGCACGCGCGTCTTTGGATTAGCCGCGTGTTGGCGGACCCATATGTGGCGGGTGCGTCCGGCGTATGAGGAGATATGATTGTGTGGTGGTGAGAATGTAGCGGGCCCGGTGTGAGTCATCGCGTCTTTCAATTAGCGGCGTGTTGACAGGCCCCATCGTGGCGGTGCGTCCGGCGTATGAGGGAGATATGATTGTGTGGTGGTGAGAATGTAGCGTGCCCGGTGTGAGGTCGCACGCGTCTTTGGATTAGCCGGCGTGTTGGCGGACCCATACGTGGCGGGTGCGTCCGGCGTATGAGGAGATATGATTGTGTGAGGCTGGTGAGAATGTAGTCGGACCCGGTGTGAGGTCGCACGCGTCTTTGGATTAGCGGCGTGTTGACAAACCTCATACGTGGCGGATGCGTCCACGTATGGAGAGATATGATTGTGTGGTGGTGAGAATGTAGTCGGCCCGGTGTGAGGTCGCACGCGTCTTTGGATTAGCCGGCGTGTTGCGGACCCCATCGTGGCGGGTGCGTCCGGCGTATGAGGAGATATGATTGTGTGAGGTGGTGAGAATGTAGCCAAGCCCGGTGTGAGGTCGCACGCATCTTTGGATTAGCCGGAGTGTTGTGGACCTCATACGAGGCCGGGTGCGTCCCGTCGTATGAGGGGATTATGTGATATGTTGATGAGTTCTCATGTGTCGTAGGTTTATCCGGCATGCGGATAGGTCCCATACGTAATTTTGGATGTTCCGGCGTATGGGGAGATATTGTGATTGGGTTTGGTGTGTTGTGATGGATAAATCCTAAAATGTAGGAATTTGTATAGCTGTAATGGTTTATTTGATATTAGGAGCCAGGATGTATACGAAAGAGTTACGTGTGGCTTGATCCCTTAGTAGGGTACGTAGGCAGCCTGAAGTTACTAGGTGCAGCCACAGATTAGACCCCATTTAGGTAGTCTTATTGAGATTGGTTTGGACCTCGTTGTTGGTCCCGAAACTTGGTTGAATTGAGGCTTGTCCTAGGGACTAAGTGAGCGAAGGTGGACATGATTAGATTTTGAATTTGTTAAATGCATGTTTGATGCATTAAGTTATTTTAAAAACATGGTGGGCAGTTCTGCGAGAATCATTTGAAGGCCGGAGGCCATTTATGCAAATTGCATGAGATTATATTGTGCGTGCTGCCGGTTGGGTTATAAAATGTGTTTTATGCAGGTGGAAATTTTGAAATGTTCAATTTGGGAGACTCTGCGAAATTTGGCAAAAGTCTCGTGCCCTTAATCCTCTCAGTAAGCGACGAACATAGATTTAAGGAGTGAACAGCGTGGGTGTGATGCGGATCTCCGAGGTTTCTCGGGTTCGGAAAATTCGGACGGGTCTGTCATGGAGGAGGTCATAGAGAGGCGGGAGTGCGGCTGTGTATGGCAGGGATGGGTTGATTTGAGAACTTATTTTTTTTTTTCACAATATTAAACCCAAATAAATAAGTTAGGGAAAGTACATCAAACGTGGTTTTCTTCTTCTGTCTTACACTCCCCTTCTATTTTCTCACTCTATCGTTTAATCGCTTTTCTGATCGATTTCTCCTTACTAAACAATTGTTTATCAAACATGTTACTATTGTACAAGATTTTCATGTTGTCTTTTGTATATTTTTGCTCATTTTGCTTCAAGATCTTGAATTTGTCGTTTGGTGGTTGACAAATGAAGTGCAGAAAATATATCTAATCTGTAGTTTCTATTCATTTTCGGTACTTTTGATTGCATATCTTGAATTTATATTGTTTGATGGCTGAGAACATGAGGGAAAAACAAACAATTAGAAAATTCATGAACAAGCTATGATGTTAGGGAAAGCATGTGATGGAATGGACACTACAATAAGAATAGAAGAGATTGGTTTTATTAGAAAGGAGAGAAGTACACTGCTTGCTTGGTGTAGAACTATGAGGCTATTAATAATGTAGCTATTGGTTGGCTAATTGGCCTTTCAGTGATGTAACTATTGCTACTTAGTGGGTTTGTAAGACTGCAGGATTTCATCCAACACAAAAAAAAAAAAAAAATTAAAGGACTGCAGGATTCCACTGGCATATTACACAAAGCCTTGTAATCTCCTCTGTTTCTATTAGATTGTGTGAGGCTTAGATATAAGAATAGTGTTTGGCTTTCTAGTAGATTTCTTAGTTACAATTCACATTACAACACTTCCTTATTTATATTGTAAACTTAAGTAAATGGAGTAACATAAAAATAAATGAAAGTAAAAGGACAAAGACATCTACTAGAAATCGGTTTTAGTGCAAAATACAATTTAGGCTAAAAATGATGGCTCATTAAGTCAATATATACTTCATACTAAAATCCCGTAAAATCAAATTTTCTTATTTGATGTGTAAGGAATAAAAGCCGCCAAAAATTATCTTGAAAAAATGATTATTCTGAAAAACCATTTTTCATACTTAGCCAATATTTTTACTTAAAACAGTTTTTCATGTATGATATGAATGCATAAAGGAACCTAAGGTCAATCTAGGTAAAAAAAACTTTAGATGTTCAATCCACAAGGAGTTTTACAAGAATAACCTAACTCTTACGTATTGAAGAAATATTTGCTTGAATAAGCTCCCCTTAAGACAGTACTCATAAAGGTCCAAAGTTTGAGAGCTAGAACCCAAAAGAAATGCAGATAAAGCCCCAAATCAAAACTATGACGGACCTAAAAAATGACGTAAATGCCCTAAAATGAGCAAAATTGCACTAAGATATGTCAGTTCTTATGTCGAATAAGACAAGATGCCTTGGGAGGTGATAAGGATTGCACTAATTTTTTGGTTTATTATCACATTCTTAGATATATTTTTGGTGTATTGCAATGTGTGTTTATTTTTTGAAGTTAATGCAGTTCACTTTGATAATGAACATGAGTATTTTGTATGGTTTTATCTATTAACTATGAATTAGAGTATTATCATTTCATTTCAACGGGTCTATTTTGCATAGAATTTTTTTTAACATTTTATACGTTGACCTCCGGAATGACAATTCATGGATCCGCCACTGCCGGCAAGACTGCCGACTTGACCAACCACCATGTCTACGACTGGCTTTATCAAATATTATCAGCCACATAAGCTGCGGCTTGCTCTAGGCTAGAGCATTCTACAAAACTCCTTATATGTTTGTGGCTATATGTTTAGCCGGCATAGTTCACCGACTTGGTCATTTAGCCCAGTAGCCACCCTCTTCTAGATTCTACTACAATTATCTTAGATATCTGATAGCTATTGTAGCACTTTGGGATTCTAAATTATTACTCTAGAGATTTCTACCAAATGTCCATCACATTTTTACAGTTAAAATAACAGATTCTGCAACCCTGGGAGAAATAAATTGAAATTAAAGCAGAGCCTCCGGATCCTAAATGTATATTAAAGATAGAAATATACCGCATTCAGAAAAGAAAAAAACATACCCCTCCAAGTAATGCGACCCAGACAAGTGTGCAGCTTTTGTAAGAGCTTCCTTCCATCTCCGCACCTTCTTCATATTGTCTTGGAATTTTCTTTCATCATGGTTTGTAAGTTTCTGTTCTTTGAATTTGCGTTCATGGTTATTCAGTGCCTCGCCATAACTACCTCTTTGGTTCCTTACATCTTTGGGATCCACTTTGTAGAAAACTGGCCAAACCATCTGTTGCTTTGATTCTCTACACTGAATGATATGAACAAGTTCATCCAAGCACCACTTGGAGGATGCATAATTTTCAGAGAATACGACGACAGAACACCTCGATCCTTCAATTGCATCGACAAGTGTTTGTGATATTTCTTCTCCTCTTGGGAGCTCACCATCTATGAAGGTTCTGATGCCCCTCTGGACCAAATTATTGTGTAGATGGTCTGTGAAATTGTAGCGTGTGTCCTCACCTCTAAAGCTGAGAAACACATCGTGGGTCCATGAATTGGTGAAAGAACAAGAAAAAGAAGGGGAAGGAGCTCCTAATAATCGAGTGGTGTCTAGATCCATATTGTTGAAAATTGAACAGGCTGAAAGGGTTGGAAATTATAGTGATTTATTGTCCAAGGGTCTGTTAAGATGAAGAGAAACTGAAGAACAGAGTAAAGAAACTATAGAAGCAGAGAGAATTTTAGAGAAGGAATTGTAGGTTTCTGTATTTTGTTAAGCGTTGGCTACTCACTTTGCTAACAACTCTAACCACATTCTAACAGCTTACTCATTGATCTATTGACACTTGGCAATATCATCATCATTGATACTCTTACAGGGTCTCTGGTTGGCAATGCCAGTGGGGAGAAGAATCATCAATCATGTGAGTGAAAAGTCTTCGTCTTTCTGGGCCCCAAGAGCCCCTACCTCTGCTTGGTCTCTCTAGTCTAGACCCGAGGGACAGTTTTAATTTTTTTTAATTTTTAATTTTATATAATTATTTAATCAATAAAATAAAACTAATTTGTTACTCTTTCAAAAGTTTTCCGCGAATGGCGGAAAGAAGAACCACCTTCATTAGAGCACTTTCACCAATTAGCACTTACCATGGAAGGGAAGCAGCTACTATTCTTTCGTATGAATAAGTATTGCTGCCAAAAAAAAGTGTGTTTCACAAGTCTTGCCATTGCAAATACTATTCATTTTTTTGTTTTTTTTTCACAACTTTGTTTACTTAAACATTTGATTTGGATAATATTTTCGGATAAGATTTTTAGGTTCCTACGCGTCAATACTATTCATATCGGATAAGATTTTTTGTTTCAAATTTCATATAAATTTCAAAATTCAAAATTCAGATAAATCAATACAACTAATAAAATAAAATACATGAATGACAACTAATTATTAAAACAAAACAAAAAAACACAATGAAATGAAAGGCAAGCAAACTAAGAAATGAAAGGCAAGATTTTATTTTATCGGATAATATTTTTGGATAAGATTTTATTTTATTAGTTGTATTGGTTGGTATTTATAGAAAAAAAAAAGTATGAGGATTTGGTGTTAAAAGTGAAGAGTATTGGTTGGTATTTATAGACACTGGCGAACTCGAAATTTTTTTAGCGGAAGTGCAATATTGACTAAGTATGAAAAATGGTTTTTCGGAATAATCATTTTCTCAAGATAATTTTTGGCGGCTTTTATTCCTTACACATCAAATAAGAAAACTTGATTTTATAGGATTTTAATATGAAGTATATACTGACTTAATGAGCCATCATTTTTAGCCTAAATCGTATTTTTCACTAAAACCGATTTTTCATATTTTGATTTGGTGGGAATTTGATTTTCTAGTATTTTTATTTGAATCCAAATGGGGGGTACTTCCTTATTATGGAAATAAGGTATAGAGAGAAGAAAAAAAAAGTAATTTTTTGGCATTTTTTCAATTTTTCGATTTTTTCAATCTTTTTATTACAAAAATATTGGCTGCCGTTGGATTGGAGCAAAAATTATGATCGGAGAACCAGGACACGACACATGGCACATAATTGCTGGCGGACCGTATCGCCACGTCACGACGTCAGAAGGGCCACCCGGAGCTCGAGCCACCCGTTTCTTTGGGTCCCACCATCTTGCCCGGGCTTGCCTCCACTCTGAAATGGGTTTTACCCCAAACCCCAGCCCTCCCCCAAACCCCACTGCTGGAAATGCTCTTAGTGGTTGAATCCATCTGATTGCAGAAAAGGATGAGAGATCGATGTTGGGAAAGGCTACTTTCCTTTGTTATATATTAGGTGTTTACTTAGTGCTCCGCCATTTGCTTGTATTAAAAATAAAATTAGGCCAACCCATCTGCGATGTAGTTTCCTCTGTCATCAGAGTAGACGAGAAGTCAAAGGCGAATATGAATAAAAGAGAAGACTGCACTTTCGTTGCACGCACGGTTGTTTCGCAATTCAGAGTAACGTGGTAGTTCGGCGTGTCCAAAAAAAAAGAGAGAAGACAAAATGCATAGATGATGAAGATGCATAAAATAACCCCCTCAAAAAATAATATTTTGTCAGAAGATAAAACTTTGTTTCTTTTCTTTTTTTCTTATTATAAGACCTAATATTTTGGATATTGTCGACAAAATTTTGAAAAATAATATTGATTCCTTTATCGACAAAATGGCCTAATTATTTACAGAAAGAAGAGAAATACACTGCTTGGTGTAGAACTATAGGCTATTAATAATGTAGCTATTGGTTGGCTAATTGGCCTTTCAGTGATGTAACTATTTGCCACTTAGTGGATTTCATCCAACACAAAAAATAAAGGACTGCAGGATTCCACTGGCATATTACACAATAATCCCAAATGTAAGAACCATTCATCCGCTAATAGCTTGCAAAAATATAATTCCAATGGAAAAACAAAAAACAAATACACTAGGAATAAGTTCATGTTTCCACTAAAACTTAATTACATGGAGGCAATCTAATGGATCACTAATGATTTTTGAATCAAAACAACCTAGTTATATATAATTACTGAAAAAACTAACGACTCATTTTTCATGGCCAGAGAAGCGAGCAAAGGTCCTTCAACAAATTAAACATGTTTACAAGGTGTCACCAAGGCACAAAACGGTCCATAAGCAAACGAACTTTTGGCCTCTGAAAGCGTAGAGGAATCCAAGTCCCTCTGAATCTGAGCCATTCTGCTGCTCTCTTTTCTTGCTTCTTGCTGTTCTTCTTCAACCTCATCATCACCTTCTCCTTGTTTTCCCTTTGATGAAAACACTAGTGGCCTCTTAGCCCCTACCTTGTCTTTCAGCTTTGCCAACTCGCTCATCCAAACCTCCACCACTGCAGACATGCTTGAAATTGAAAACTTGAAATTCTGGCTTGGTCTTGACTCTTGAGTTTGATCAAGGATGATGAGGAGAGCCGGCTATTATGGTTGTTGGGTTATATAGAAGAGAGAGAAAAAGAAAGAAGGCCTTGCCCTTTATGTGGTTTGGATTGGATGAAAAATCATTGTGTCACAGATAGCAGAGCCGGTCCATTGATTTTGGAGGCCCTGTGCAAATATGGATGTCGAGGCCCTATATATACAAGTAGGAAGAAAAAAATCCATATAGAAACAAAAATTTCTGACACGGGAAGAACACATTCAGAAATAGCTTCCTAGAAAAATTTCTTTAGTCACCCTTCCAAATCATAGAGTTGATAAATTGATTTTCCAATTTCAATGCTTGGTGAATTCTCATGTGAATAAGGGAGGGAGAAAAGAACTGTGATTTTGGGGAAAGTGCTAAAGCTTGGGTTTTTACAATCCAAAATTTAATGGAAGAGGGTGGTACACTGGTACTGAAGATAAATGGCTTTATTTTGATGGAGGAGAGTGAGAAAGACTTATTGAAAGAAAAAAGAATATTAGAGTGGTTTTGCAGCTTGATAGTTGGGAAGAGGAAAATGAATTAAATTAGAGTCTCTACTCTCTAAGTCGTAGAATTTGTTGATAATTAATATTCAATTCAATTTTGGTTTTGGTGCCTTGCATGTGGTGTGATATTTAATATTTCATTTTTATTTTCATGTTTTAGTTAATTTAATGGGTTGATTTGGAAAAATTTGGAGGCCCCTAAATTTTGGGGGCCCTGTGCAGTCGCACACCTCGCACACCCAATGGACCGCCTCTGACAAACAGCCGCTGGTTATAGGCTCGCACACAGGATTTAGTTTTAAGAATATTCCTTGGGAAGAGAGAGAGAGAAAGAGAGAGACTAGAAAGTGGGGTATGAGTTTTGTTGAGTGAATGAAAAGCTTCCCCGTGGCCAGGTGCACAGAACTCTCTTGTTTAGATTGTGGGCGACTTAGCATATTACCATTCATCAAGGCCCCGTTTGGTGGGCTGGACTAAACTGGTTGGGATTGAACTTGGAGTGTTAGACTGGACTGACTTGGATTGATCTAGACTTCAAGTCCTATTGAGTTGTTTGGTAGAGCACTAGACGGGACTGGACTTAAGTCCAATCCATTATTTGGTACAAGGCCACATTGGACAATATTGGACTTCATTTTTTTTTAAATTTCAAAATTAATTTACTATTTATTAGATTATTTAACATCATAAAAAAATAATTGGTTTTTGGGTTGCAATCATAAATTTTTTTAATAATTAATTAATTAAAAACGCATCAAATTACAGAACCAATATTCATATACAAAAAATTATAGAACCAAATACATTCACCGAGATTGGCACTTCAATAAAAAAAATTATTTATTATTAAAAAAAAAAAGAAAAAAAAGAAAAAGAGATTGGGTCATGAACACACATAGAAGAAAACTACAATACGAACTGCAACTTAGAAACTTTTTGCTATTGCTTATTTCATTTACTAAATTTTCTGAACAAACAAACAGAACCCATCATCTTTGATAGAAAACATAAATAAAATATAGAACCCATCATCATAAAGAAAAGGGACAATGAATTACATAACCAATATTTATAAATAAATAAACACAAATCTGGGATTCTTTCGTAAAGAAAAGGCGAAAATTCTGATTTGAATTCTTGAAGCCTTTGATCCATGGCTTCTCATAGGCAGAGAGAGGAGAGGAGACAGGAGACATGAGAAACAAAATTGTAGTCTAGCAAAAAAAAGTTAATTCGAAACAAAATGAAAAGAATTCAGAGATATGAAAGGCAATCAAACAAAACATTAGGCCCTCCAAACAATTGATAGAATTTTAGTCCTTTTTAGTTGGAGAAGTCTGGTCCAGTCCAGCCCACCAAACGGGGCCCAATAGTATTCCTTTTGTCTTATTCCAACTTTGCAATTCTCTTTCTCCGAAACACCCATTCACCTCTTCATCATCATCACCAGTAAAAGTAGCCATCTTCATTATCTTCACAGCTGAAGTAGTCACGTTCCGAGTCTTGCTCATCTTCACATAGATCAGTACAATTATCTCCATCAAACCTCTCATTAGCATCTTCCAAGTCATCAGATTCAGACTCACCATCTTCTGTAAATATAGAAAGGTCTTCATCATCCTGTGTCATTACCAGGTGGACCCCGAAGCTTTTAAAACGCAGCTTAGTTATTGGCCAAATCCTAAAATGAACTCGACACACAAAAGGCGACTGCGGCCAGGTAATCCGATCCTCCCGGTAAAACATTTCTCTGAATTGAATATAGCACAGCCACACATGACCTGACCGTGTCTTTCTGACATGGAAATCGCCCGAAATCTGATAAGGTCTCACTCCTGGTTGATCGACGTAAATTACTGTTAGAAAACCATGGCAACGTTGTCTTTCATTTTGCGGGTTTTCAACAGCAGCGTATAGAGCCAATCCTTGGTTCTGGCATTTGAAGTTTGGAGGGATTTCAATCAAAAATTCACATGCTTCATCACGCTCCTTCACATCCTTATGACAGCTGAACAACGTCGAGAGAGCTTCAAAACTTGCTGGGAATACAACCTGAAATCCATGTTTCTGTGAAGACAGAAGGTGATCAAAGAAGAGAGTGATCTGCTTCTTTGCTAAAATGTTTTGCTTCTCTGTGAGGTCACGAGCCAGATTGCCGCAGAGTCTGTGGCAATTACACAAGTCCACGAACTCAATCATTTGTGAGTCTTTTTTAACTTTCAGAATGTTGGACAACGATGAAAACCTTTCCAATGATACGCAATCACTTGCATCTAACTTTACTATTTTTGGTGGAAGTTCCGGAATATCTCGAAGCCTCTCGCAGTCATGCAAGTAAAGCTCCCGCAAATTGACAAATTTCATAATCCATTCGGGAATACTTACAAGGAAATCACTTCGTGTTAAATCAAGTACGCTCAATGTAGACACACAATCCAGATTACAGAGGAAATTAAATTCTGATAAATTGCTTCCTCCCAAAATGAATTGCCGAAGACTGGGAAGCGCTAAAGGATGTGATCCTGCACTCCCCAAAACTTCTTCGGACTTCACTTTATTTGGAAATGTAACAAGCTTTCGACTTCCTTGGAGATAAATGTGGTTTAGATGTTCCAACTCGTAAATGTTGGGTGGCAGATTCGTAAGATTTTCACAACTTCTTAGGTCTAAATATTCAAGACTGATGAGATATGCAATTGACGCAGGCAATTCTTTGATGCCACTACCACGTAGAAACATGCAATGTAAGGAATCCACCTTTCCCCCAATTTCAGGGAAAGTCTCCAGTCTTCTGCAATATTCAAGATTGAGAACTTCTAGAGATTTTGACTTGATTATTGGAAATCGTGTGAGGTTATGGCAACTCTTAAGACTCAAGTTCACAAGCTTATCATGAAATCCAACAGAAGGATGAACCTCAACTAAACTTGTGCAGTGGTCTAGAGTCAAGGACTGTAAGTGTGGAATTCCAGAGATATTTGGCATATTTGTCAGGAATTCACAGCTCCCAAAATTCATGGACGTCAAATTTTGCAAACGCTATATAAGACAAAAATAGAAAAGAAAAAGAAGGATCAAACGATAAGGTATTGTTAAACATTAATGCACATTTGAGAGAGATTTCTACAAGACAGCAGAATTTTCTAGAATAATATAGAATGAAAAGTCGGTGGTTGTATTCCCTAAACACTAGTTAATGAAGCTAGTAGAAAGCTCTAGTAGAAAACTACAATATATGGCTGAAATTACTTAGACAAAGTCGGTTACTGTGCAAACCGACTTAACTAAGCAAAAAGCCAACTTAGATAGTCGGTTCAGCAACTCTATATATAGCTATAACAGCCCACTAATGTATTCAAGTTAAGAAAGTTGAAAAACCCACCAGCTGTCTAAACTCACATCAGTCACCTCTTGTATCCAATCAACTCTAAAGCCTTGTACCCTTCTTATTTCAATCAATAAAATAAGTTTATCTTGTTACTCTTTTAAGAAAGTTTTCTATTCATTATCAAGCTATTGTCCTAAACAATATCAACCATTTTCCTAAGCCTCTCTTCTCCCTAAAACTAACAGTGGTATCAGAGCTTGTTCCGATCAACCTTGGGCGTTGGTTCACTACTCCTCCATCATGTCTACCACTAGCCAAAACTCTGACCCTCTTCCTATTTTCATGGGAGAAAACTACGACTTCTGGAGTATTAAAATGAAGACCTATTTTATGTCTCAAGATTTATGGGACATAGTTGATAGTGGTTTCAATAATCCAGAAAACCCAACTGTGGAACAGTTGAGGCAACTGAAGAAAGATCAACAAAAAGATGCGAAGGCCTTATATGCCCTGCAACAAGCCTTGCATGATACGATTTTCCAAGAATCATGGGAGCCACAACTGCAAGGGAAGCATGGAACACCTTAAAGGAGGAATTTCAAGGCAATGCCAAGGTACGTGCAGTTAAACTACAAACTTTGAGAAGAGAGTTTGAAAATATTAAAATGAAGGATTACTGAGACCACACAAGACTATTATGCTAAAATAAAAATAATAATTAATCAATTGAGAGCCTATGGAGAAAATATTAATGACTCAAGAATTGTAGAAAAAATACTTATTAGTCTTCCGATAAGTATGATCCTCTTATTCTTGCCATTGACAGACAAAGATTTAACTAGTCTCAAGGTTGTAGAGACTAATTAGCTCTCTTGAAGCTTATGAGAAAAGGCTGAGTAGGCGAAATGAAAATTCAGTTGAAAGCGCCTTTCAGTCAAAACTAAATTTGAGGTCTCAGAAAACTAAAGAAGGGGAAAGGAAAATTGGAGAAATTTCTAGAAAAGAAAATTATAAATCCAATAAAATTGGGGAAATAAAAAAGAAATAAAGGGAAGAAAAAACTATCCTCCTGCAAGGGGTGTGTAAAAATACAAACCACCTAGAAAAAGATTGTTGGTTCCGTGGCAAGCCCAAATGTCAAAATTGTAAAAAATTTGGGCACATAGAAAAAGACTGTCGATCCAAGAACTATCAAGCCAATTACTCAGAAAAAAGTGAAAAGAATGAGCATGTGTTCTATGCTCATCAAGCCACATCAGTAAGGAACCAACAAAATGGTATATTGATAGCGGCTGTAGTAATCACATGACTGGAGATGAAAGTATCTTTTCCAACATAGATAAGTCCGTAAAATCACAAGTAAAACTAGGAAATGGAACACTGGTGGAGACAAAAGGAAAAGGTACAATCTCCATCCAAACTAATAAAGGAACTAAATATATAAAAGATGTTCTCACTGGTACCTAGCCTGGAGCATAATCTATTAAGTGTTGGACAAATGATTGAAAATGGATACTCTCTGCACTTTTCTAGAGGCTCCTGCACAATATTCGATAAAAGAAATAAAAATCATATAATAACAAAAGTAAAGATGGAAAATAGAAATTTTCCTATCCAATGGCAACTTGTAAAAGCCACAGCCATGAAAGCAGAAGTAGAAGATTCATGGTTATGGCATAAAAGATTTGGCCACTTTAATTTTTATGCACTAAAAACTCTTTATCAAAAGAATATGATAAGAGACCTTCCAAACATAAAAGAGATCCATGATGTCTGTGAAGGTTGCCAACTTGGCAAACAACATCGACAAGCATTTCCATCTGGAAAGGCTTGGAGAGCTAAGGCCTTGTTGGAGCTTGTTCACACAGACGTTTGTGGACCCATGAGGACTCCATCTCTTGATAATAACAGGTATTTTATCCTGTTCATAGATGACTATACTAGAATGAGTGGGTTTATTTTCTAGAAAGATCATAAGTGTTTAATATCTTCAAAAAATTCAAAACCCATGTTGAAAAACAAAGTGGCCACTATATTAAAGCTCTAAGAAGTGATAGAGGAAAAGAACATACCTCTAAAGAATTCAACAAATTTTGTGAAGAAGAAGGGGTAGAGCATCAACTAACAGCTGGCTATGCTCCTGAACAAAATGGAGTCTCAGTAAAGAAAATAGAACTATCATGGAGATGGCAAGATCCATAATATTTGAAAAAGGCTTGCCAAACACATTTTGGGCAGAAGTCTGTGTATACACAGTATACTTGCTAAATAGATGCCCAACAAAAGCCCTACAAAATAAGACTCCTATTGAGGCTTGGAGCAATATAAAGCCATCAGCAAAGCATCTCAAAGTATTTGGATGCATTTGCTATGTGCACATCCCTAAAGAGAAAAGACACAAGCTAGAAGAAAAATCTGAAGTTGGTATATTTCTGGGATACAGTTCTTAATCTAAAGGCTATCGAATCTACAATCCCAAAACTAAGAAGTTCATGATAAGCCGAGATGTTGAGTTTGATGAATCGGCTTCATGGAACTGGGAGGAAGAAAAAGTTGAAAAGAAAAAGTGTAACTATAACACAACCGTGCAGAGAGGAAAATGAAGAAACTCAGTACGATTCCTCAACCTATAACTCCTCCAGCATACAACATGAAGGCTCTCCAGAACCAGAACCAAGAACTAGATCACCTCCAAGATATATATGAAACTTGCAACTTCATAACTATAGAACCAGAAAATTTTGAAGTTGCAGTAAAAGAAGAAATTTGGAGGAAAGCTATGGAAGAAGAAATTAAAACAATTGAGAAAAACAAAACATGGGAACTCGTTGATTGCCCAAAAGACAAAGAAATCATTAGTTAAATGGGTCTATAAGACCAAATTTAATCCTGATGGATCAATACAAAAGCATAAGGCAAGGCTAGTAGTTAAAGGCTATTCGCAGCAGCCAGCATAGACTTCAACGAGACTTTTGCACCAGTTGCTAGACTTGATACTATAAGAGCACTGGTAGCATTAGCCGCTCAAAAGAAATGGAAAATTTATCACTAGACGTAAAGTCTGCATTTCTAAATGGAGAGCTCGAAGAAGAAATATATGTGGAGCAACCACAAGGATTTATTGAGCAAGGAGGAGAAAATAAAGCACTCAAGCTAAAGAAAGCCTTATACGGACTTAAGCAAGCACCACGAGCATGGAACAGCCGATCGATAAGTACTTCATCAACGCAGGCTTCAGAGAGGAGCAAATGCGAGCCTACTCTACACTAAAACTCAAGGTAAGTCTGATATCTTGATTGTCTCTCTATATGTGGACGACCTCATCTACACTGGAAACAATGAAAATATAATTCAAGAGTTCAAAAAAGATATGATGAAAACATTTGAGATGAGTGACCTTGGGTTGATGCACTATTTTTTGGGCATTGAAATAAACCAAGAAGAAGATGGAATCTTCATATGCCAGAAAAAGTACACTGAGAATCTTTTGAAAAAGTTCAAAATGTACGGGTGCAAGACTGTAGCTACTCCACTTATTACCAATGAGAAATTAAGAAAAGAAGATGGATCAAGTAAAGCTAATGAATCAGTTTATAGAAGTCTTATTGGGAGCTTACTATACTTAACAACAACAAGACCTGACATCATGTACTGGACAAGCTTATTGTCAAGATTTATGCAAAATCCAAGTCAAATACACTATGGAGCAGCAAAGAGAATATTAAGATACTTGCAAGGCACAATTGACTATGGCATATGGTATAAGCCCACTACAAATCCAAGACTATTTGGCTACACAGACAGTGATTGGGCTGGATCAGTAGATGACATGAAAAGCACATCAGGCTATGCATTTACAATTGGATCAGGAATATTTTCATGGTCATCAAAGAAACAAGAGACTGTGGCTCTATCATCAGGCAGAAGCCGAGTATGTAGCAGCAGCAAGTTCAGCATGTCAAGCTATTTGGCTCAAAAGAATATTTGAAGACATGGGAGAGTGCCAAACAGAAACTACTGAAATATTTTGCGACAACAAGTCTGCTATAGCAATGGCGAAGAATCCTGTATTCCACAGCAGACAAAGCATATCGCCATCAAGCATCACTTCTTACGAGAAGTCTCAGCAAACAAAGAGGTTGAACTCAAGTATTGCAAGACAGAAGAGAAAATTGCAGACATTTTTACTAAGGCACTCCCTAGACCAAGATTGAAATGCTACGTAACATGCTCGGATTACACAAATGTGCATTAAGGAGAGTGTTAAACATTAATGCACATTTGAGAGAGATTTCTACAAGACAGCAGAATTTTCTAGAATAATATAGAATGAAAAGTCGGTGGTTGTATTCCCTAAACACTAGTTAATGAAGCTAGTAGAAAGCTCTAGTAGAAAACTACAATATATGGCTGAAATTACTTAGACAAAGTCGGTTACTGTGCAAACCGACTTAACTAAGCAAAAAGCCAACTTAGATAGTCGGTTCAGCAACTCTATATATAGCTATAACAGCCCACTAATGTATTCAAGTTAAGAAAGTTGAAAAACCCACCAGCTGTCTAAACTCACATCAGTCACCTCTTGTATCCAATCAACTCTAAAGCCTTGTACCCTTCTTATTTCAATCAATAAAATAAGTTTATCTTGTTACTCTTTTAAGAAAGTTTTCTATTCATTATCAAGCTATTGTCCTAAACAATATCAACCATTTTCCTAAGCCTCTCTTCTCCCTAAAACTAAAGGTATAAACAAGTTTAAGCCATAACTCCAAAAACTTAATAAACTTTTTAAAATACGAAGGGATGAAAATAATTTAAATTACCTTGAATCCCTCCCCAAGTTGTGACAAGCGGCTACAAGGCATATAAAGTTCAACAAGTTTCCTTGGATTGAAAGTAGATGGTAAAGTTTGTAGAGGACAATCAGGCCAATGAAGAAACCTCAACTCATTAGATAGATAATCCACGTGATCACCATAAAATCGTGCATTCACATTAATGAAAAATCGAAGGTTTTTCATCTTTGAGAAGCTGTCACCACTCAAGCATATGTCATCTGGTGTCGGAAACTTCGCTATGATGCCTTTAATATTGTTTGTTCCCTATTATCAAAAAGCAGTAGTGTTAACATACAAAGCTCTTTAGCAAATAAAAATGCAAGTGTACACATCACACACACAGACTTACTGTTCCTTCTGTTAGAACACGATAAACATCCTCGTGAAACCACAATCTGCTACGTTCACCAGGCTCATTTGGCGACTCTTGATAAACTATTCCTCTACCCAATTCTTCAAGCAAGTCATGCATCCCAATTGTGTCTTGTTCAATATTTATGAGGGCCTTGTCTACGAGTACTTTAATAGCATACTTAGGCTTGAGGTCACAACCTTCCAGGATTGGTATCACATCGTACACCTTTCTACCATTAAAGAAACATGCTATGTCAAGGAAAACTTCTTGAACCGAATATTCCAATGCATCATAGCTTATTTTGAGAGTTTTTTTAATGTCCGAGTGCAGATTCCCATCCAATGCATCATGCCACTCATCTATACTTCTACCACATAGATGAGAACCTAAAACCTTGAGAGCTAAAGGAAGACCTTGAGCATGCTTCACCACAATTTCTGCAGCTTTCATATAATCATCATCCAAATTTTTATTTCTCCCACCATTCCAACTAATGAAGAGATCAAGAGATTCACCAAAGTTTAATTTCTTGGCCTTGTATATTATACTAACTTGATGAGAAGTTAGCAAATGCTTATCTCTTGTCATTATGATAATTCTACTGCCCAAACCAAACCAATCGCAACCTCCAACTAAGTTGTTTAACTGGTCCAAATGATCCACATCATCTACAATTACAAGGACCTATTTTACGACTCAACCTTTCCTTTATCACATTGATTCCTTTATCGGCACTGGTAACCTTTGTTTCCTTTCCCCATAGAATCTCATCAAGAAGAAGATTTTGTAGGTCGACTAGGCCACCATATGGTATTGATCTTTCTCTTACATTTTCCAGAAAACAACTCCCTTCAAACACATGGGCCACTGAGTTATAAACAGCTTTAGCAACAGTTGTCTTTCCTATTCCACCAGTCCCCCATATTCCTACCATGCGAACATCATTTCCGTAAACATCTAAAACTTTATGAAGATCTCGTACACGAGCCTCTATTCCGACTTGGTATTTTGCCACATTAATATGAGAAATTATAGAATAGTACGGTATCACCAAGTCAGCTGGTGATACTTCCATTCAAAATTTGCCACGTGTATTCTTTTACAAGAAGTGCTTGTGATATTTCTTCTCCTCTTGGGAGCTCATTATCTATGAAGGTTCTGATGCCCCTCGGGACCAAATTTTTGTGTAGATGGTCTGTGAAATTGTAGCGTGTGTCCTCACCTCTAAAGCTGAGAAACACATTGTGTGTCCAGGAATTGGTGAAAGAAGAGGAAAAAGAAGAAGGGGAAGGAGCTCCTAATAATTGAGTGGTGCCTAGATCCATATTGTTGAAAATTGAACAGGCTGAAAGGGTTGGAAATTATGGTTATTTATTGTCCAAGAGTTTATAGTTGGCAATGTCAGTGGGGATAAGAATCATGTGAGTGAAAAATCTTGGTCTTTCTGGGCCCCAAGAGCTCCTACCCCTGCTGCGTCTCTCTAGACCCGAGGGACAGTTTAACCTAAAATAAACGTAGTAATAATAACACACTAGTAACAGCACTCTCACCCAATTGTCATGACAAAGAGCAAAGGCTGTTAATATTCATGCAAAATTGGTCGAGGAAAGTACTTGTACTCTGTCCTTAAGACAGTTTACGCCCCACTACATTGCTCATGGTCATGCTTGTGTCCTAAGATACAACCACCACTTACAATTGTAACTTTTTTCATTTTACATTTCAAATTTCAAATCCAGTCGACAATTAGACCAGCATTAACTAGTACATGCGTCGTTAAACACCTTGCAGTTACATAAAAAATTGAATGCAAATGTGTCTAGAAACAATTCTGCACTAAAAATAGTTTTCAGTTCAACATTGGTCGTGTGTGTTTATTTTCTTGTCTCACCACAACAACTTCCAAAACCACAGCAAAGCTAGCTGCAGTCATTCTGTCACAAAAACAAGTTGATGTATTTTGTTTTTGTTTGTTCGTTTATTAAAAATAGTTTATGGTTTAATGGTTTGTTCTGTTAAGAACCATTAATCCAAACTTTTGGTTTATATATAATTAAACTCTTGGTTGCAAGCTAATAGCTTGCAAAAATATGATTCAAATGGAAAAACAAAAAACAAATACACATCAAATTAATAGTACATTTATATATATATATATATATATGCAAGATTAGACTAATATTTAAACATGTTTACAAGGTGTCACCAAGGCACAAAACGGTCCATAAGCAAACAGACTGTGGCCTCTGAAAGCGTAGAGGAATCCAAGTCCCTCTGAATCTGAGCCATTCTGCTGCTCTCTTTTCTTGCTTCTTTCAACACTTGTTGTTCCTCAACCTCACCATCACCCTCTCCTTGTTTGCCCTCTGATGAAAACACCATTCGTTTCTTAGCTCCTATCTTGTCTTTCAGCTTTGCAAACTCGCTCATCCAAACCTCCACCACTGCAGACATACTAGTTGAACTACTTGAAAACTTGAAATTCTTGCTTGGTCTTGACTCTTGAGTTTGTTCAAGGATGATGAGGAGAGCTGGCAATTATGCTTGTTGGGTTATATAGAAGAGAGAGAGAGAGAGAGGGGCTTGCCCTTCATGTGGTTTGGATTGGATGAAAAGTCACAGCCGTTGGATATAGGCTCGCACACAGGATTTAGTTTTAGGAATATTCGTTGGAGAGAGAGAGAGAGACTAGAAGTGGGGTATGAGTTTTGTGGAGTGAATGAAAAGCTTCCCCGTGGGCACACGGAACTTCTCTTCTTTAGATTGTGGGCGACTTGGCATATTACTATTCAACAATAATATTCCATCGCATCTTAGTTTTTCTTTTGTCTGATTCCAACATTGCATTTCTCCGAAAGGCTGTTTGGGGAATTGTATTGGTAAAATTGGGGATCCACAATTTGGTGATTTTTGATGTGAGAATCGAAGGAAGTTGGACCTGCTCAGCTCCAAAATGTTAATTTACCCCTCCTCCACGTGTTTATCATGTGAAAACATCAAATTCCTTTTGTTGATTTAAAGAATTGCCCTTAATTGAAATCTTAAGCAAACTTCAATTTCCAAAATTAACTATTTAAGTCCTTTTTATACAAAACTTAAGTCCTTTGAGTTTTTCTACTCTTGTAATAGTCTTTTGTGATTTGGGTCGAACTCTTTTCTTAATCGTTGGCATGTGTGATACTCTTATTCTAGAGTTTGTCCCAAGTGGTTTTCCTAAGAATGTTCTAATGAAACTACTGTATTCATGTCTGTCTTTCTATGCTTTTTAGCTTCTGAATGAAATCTTCTTAAAATTTAAAAAAATAATAATAATTAATTAATTAATTAAAAAAAGAAGTTCTTTGGGTACATAAAAGATCTCCAATTTGACAAAAGAGGATATTTTCAATGATATTTTCACTACAATCCAGTCAAATTTTCCTTTGGCTCCCCATACATGTTCGTGAAAGCTTCTTTAAATAATTTCGCAGTCACCTGGACCAATGTTGACGTCATAAACACATGGTTTTGGGGCCTCTGTATGTGGGGCAAATATTTGGCGTATGTGATTGTAAATCAATGGCATTGCTAGCCATCTTGCTCATTCCATAATAGCTTCAAGTGACCTTAGTCGTAGCTTCGAGTTACGAAGAAACTTAGATTATATGCACATTATAATTTACGAGCAATAAAATAAAATAAAAAATTCATCTTGCTCATCTCTTACTCCATAGGTCCACCAGCGAAGAGATAAGACTAAATATCTTTTGCACCAATAAGAAGTCAAAAGTGTAAAGCAAAGAAAGAACCCTTCAACAACTCCAAGTGTGTGAAATTAAGGGGAATATTTTGGAAGATATATAGAAACTTGGTGGGGTCTAAAGACTATATATATAAACAATAAAGTAAAGCAAATAGTGTTTGAAGTTTGAATGAAATCCAAGACATCTTTTGTCTCATATTGATAGAATAGAGAAAGAGATTGGTTCTTATAATTCTGGAGTGTCCCACACTTGGTAGATGGACAGTAGACCTAGTGCAAGTAATTTGAGCTTCACATTGGGTATGGACTTTAAATATTATGATTAATTATATTTTTTGTCATTGAGGTTTGCCTCGAAATCAAATTTGGTCACTGTAATTTTAATTTTTCCAATTTGACCACCGTACTTGGAATTTTATTTGGCTTTTGGTTATGGAATGCAATAATGTAATCAATGATACCCATTTGTTATTTAAAAAATTTTAGATTGGGGCATTCCAGAGTTCACTCCTCAAGAGTTAGAACGGAACCCCGTGTGTTCTGAAAATGCGAAAAACACATGTAAAGTCGTTTTCAATTTTACTACAATTTAACACCTCGTGATGTTTTTATAAAAATAAAAAATAAAAAATAAAAACAATATCCTGTGTTTTCTAAAGACAACGCACCAAACAGATATATGCGTGTTCTTGTTCTCAGAAAATAGAAAACACATTTGAAAAACGATATAGAACGGGCCCTAATATATCCTTTTTGAATTAGTCTCTTATAATTGTATTGCATGAGCGTGCCATTATTAGTGCTATTATTAATGGCCCAATAGAAAGATGAATTTATTATAAGATGTGCTTCAAACAAACTAATTTCCAATCAAACTATTGTGCTCTAAGTGGAGAACTGGGTAGATTGGTTCTTTTCTATGCCTCAATACAATTAAGGACCTTATTATTTTCCTAGTACAAAAACTAAAATAAAAGGAAAGCAAAATAAAACAACAAAAGCGTGCCAAAACAAAGGGGTATGGCTGGAATCAAGACTATATCACCACTTTAACTCGCCTCAGATCGCCTGGAAGCTTGTTAGAATGCCTGGAAAGTTCGAAGTTGGAGAACTTGATGACAGTTTGTCAGGACTCGAAAGTTAGTCAGCAAGATAACTACAACTTGGGCAAGAAATGAGAACAATCACAACTTGAATGTCACGCTAGTTGGAAGTAGTACCACCATTTGGCATAGAAACAAAAATAATATGTGGGAAATTTCCTAGGAGTTGTCAATTCGAGATTTTAAAAAACTACGGGAATCTTTGAAATATTGTAGATGAGATGTTGTGTTTAAAGAAAGTTGGTATATCCAGTCAAAGTCGTTGCTCATTGGGTTACTTTCGTTCTGTTTCCAGTCACCCACGAGACTAGAACTTGTAGAAGGTGCCAAGTCAATGGCTTTAAGTCAATGCTTGTGCTTTTAAAATAGCTAGTTGGGGAGAAAGGCAGAGCAAAAGGCAGAGCAAAAGCTTGATCAGTAGTGTTGGGGAGAAGGGCAGCTAAAGGTAATTTCTGTCTGCTTTTATATTATTGGCCTCAAAGTTTGATCAATAACCTTGTTTTCTCAAAGTTGTCATACTAAATAATAAAAGATACAATCCCAGGTTCCTCACCCCTTCTTCCCTTCCCAACAACTAGAATCATCTTTCTCCCCTACAATATTTTTGAATGATTTTACTTGTTGGGCACTAAATTCGTTTTGGGAAGGTAGCAATTATGTCATGTGACTCACTAATTTTTATTGCCACAGCCTGACCCACATATTCCAGCCCATGTGAGGGACCCTGGTCGGCCTAACATTAGCTTTAAGCCCTAATAATTTGGCCGGCCCATTGAGAATTCCTAAATTAATTAATTAATCCAAACCCATCATCATCTACTAGAGAGATGAGAAGTACACACAAGAAAAATGGACATTTTGCACCATATTTTATGCTTATTTAGTTATATTAAATATGTACATGCTGATTGAAAATCTAATATTCTTTACCAATGCCGAACCCTAGTCCCCTTTCTATCAAAAAACCCTCCTAGGGCCGTTTTTATTTTGACTGGGAAGGAAGTCATGGTTCTTTCTTCCCTCTCCCCTCTTCTCTTCCTCCCTCTATTCTTCCCTCATTTTTAAAGACAAAAGGTTTTCGTCTTCTTTTTGTTATCTTTGCATCTTATCTCTACCTACGCTTCGACATTGGATCTTTACCACCATCTTTTTTGTTATTTCTTTATATTCGGAATAAGTCACAAAGACTCTTTGGGTTCTCTATGTAGTTTTCATCTCTTCTTTTGTGAGAGCTTTTCATCTCTCCTTTTGTGAGAGCTTTTCATCTCTCCTTTGCGAGACCTTTTCATCTCTCTTTTGTAAGACATTTTCATATCTCCTTTGTGAGACTTTTTCAACTCTCCTTTGTAAGAGTTTTATTTGTATTGTTATGGTTTTGTTTTTTCAAGCTTTTTCCCTTTTTGATTATTTTGTTAGTTTGTAATGGCCCTTTGTGGCTAGTTTGTATTAGTCATTTGTGGCTAGTGGCTTTTTTGACTGAATTATGAACGCAATCTTTGAATTTCTCAACAATAACAAAATCTAATATTCTTTTAATGGTGGATCGATAATTTTTGAGATTTAAAGAAACGTTGAAGTAATTAAGAGGACCTACTAGATGAGGTATTTGTTTTTTGAACCAAAACTTGTTGTAGTATCCAAAGCTTGAGAATTAATTCTCTTAAGTCATCTATGTGTTTCATGTTGAAAACATGAAGTTCATGAACCCTATTTCTCCCAATGGAAAGCGATGTCGTGAGAAATTAATTACATTGGTTTAATTTTTCCCAACTGCACCTATGACACTGCTGATCAAGAATTATGTCAATCAGATCGATTCAAAGCTTCTAGATTAATCTAGAAAGATGAAAAAACTTGAAGGCTTAAGCCACTCATATGGTGCCAGAGGCCAGTGAAAAGAAGGTTTTTCTAGATGGTCGGTAATATTTTGAATGGTACCTTTCTATCAGCTCATGACCAAGAATGAAAAATTTGGTATGAAAATAAGGTTTTTCTCGTCGGCGTTTTTTTCCTTTTTTCACATGTTGGTGGGCTGTTGAACGGGATTGAGATACATGGCTCTAAAGTAGCTATAAATAAGAACCACTTCTTTCAAATAGAACGACTCATCACACTCTTGCTTCCCCGTCAATTTATATCTTCTTAGTTAAGTTTAGAGATGGCTGAAGTTGCTGCTGCTCAAAGCACGGAGGCATTGAAAGTAACGAGCATCAAATCACTTGCTGAATCATCTGCTCTCAACAATGTTCCTTCTGCATATGGCTTCACCATAAACCCCAACGATGAAGCAGATCCCAACGACCCTGAATTCACAATTCCCATCGTCGACATGTCTCTTCTCACCTCAGGATCTCCAGAACAACGGTCAAAAATCATCCATGACCTCGTCAAAATTTGTCAAGAGTGGGGCTTCTTCATAGTAAGTAGTGGACATGCAAATATACATGCAGTTATATTATCAACGTATTAAAAAATTAACAACTTATTATAATCATGTGCATTGCAGGCCATTAACCATGGAGTCCCTGAGAGCCTCATGAAGGCGATGATCGAAGCATGCCATGGATTTTTCAGTTTACCAGACGAGGAGAAGAATGAGTTCAAATCGGGGAACGATGTGCTAGAGATGTTCAAGTATGGAACTAGCTATAATCTGGCATTGGATAAATTCCTTCTCTGGAGGGACTTCTTCAAGGTCAGAGTGCA
Source organism: Prunus mume (assembly GCF_029339155.1). NCBI lineage: Eukaryota > Viridiplantae > Streptophyta > Magnoliopsida > Rosales > Rosaceae > Prunus > Prunus mume. The sequence goes on along the minus strand of NC_142703.1, from coordinate 16,680,604 downwards.
TCCCGAATTCTACTCCCTCTACAAGCCGGCTTGCTTCAGTGAGGTCTCAATGGAGTTCAGCAAGAGAGCCCGAGAAGTTGCGTTGGAGATAACAAGAGCAATCTCAGAAAGCTTGGGGTTGGAGCCAAACTACATACACAACGCCATGAACATGGATCGTGGCATACAAATGCTCGCCGCCAACTACTACCCGCCTTGCCCTCAGCCAGAACATGCAATTGGCATACCCCATCACACGGATCATGGCCTTGTCACCCTTCTCATCCAGAATGAGATGAAAGGCCTCCAAGTTGAGCACAACGGCAAGTGGCTCACCGTTGATGGCCCTCCCAACGGTTTCTTTGTTAACCTCGCTGACCAGATGCAGGTTTTTTAATTTTTAATTTTTCTCAACTCAACATGTTATACAATAATTTATCTAAACTTGTTTGGTTTCTTACAGATTCTTACTAATGGTAAATACAAGAGCGTAATGCATCGAGCCACCGTGAACAACAAAGCTACAAGGATATCGATCGCCATACCACATGGACCATCTGTTGATACAGTTGTTGCACCAGCTCCAGAGTTGTTGGAAAAGGAAGGCCAAGCTCCTAAATACCTTGCCATGAACTACAAGGAATATATACAGCTTCAACAAAGTGGCAAGAACTATATGAAGTCTACCTTTGATCACATACGAGTCTAAGCCTTTTACCGTGGGCTAGCTTTGTCACGTTTCAACCATATTGAAAGAGCTGCAGCAGATTCCCTTTTTTTTCTTTTAAATAATGCCATCTCTGTTTTTTTTTTTTTTTTTTTTTTTTTAATGATAGAGTAGCCCAAAACTAGAGTTTATGTAATGAAATTTGTTATTTGATAAAATAAAATAAAAATATATATTAAATAAACTATTGGCCTTAAGTCATAATTTCAGTGTTGAAAACTGTACAATACTTTTATTGAATACTTAAAGAGAAAATGAAGATAAAGAAACAGAGATGGTGAAGCAACATCCTTCAAGCGCTAAACCAATCAACAAGCATGGAAATTGAAGCCTCAGAATAGCCAGTCAAAAGCGAGTTGGCACCCTCGACTCGGCTGAAAATCGAAGCTAAGACAGTTGAGTTGATCCCTCTTTTTGCTTGCACCTCCTGGCTAGACCCAGCATCAGTTGAGCCCGAGGCATTAGAGGCAAGGATTTGATCCTTTCGGGTCTGCTTGTTCATCTCACTACTCCACATACTTGCCACTGCAGACATGACTGAATGTCGTCAACCTTGAAATGCTTGTGAAAGGGGAAGATTTTGAAGCTTTGGGGACTTGGTAGGTTCTATATATAAGGTTGTGTATATATATATCTGTGGCTTGTTTTTATAAAAACAAGCACCTACGTTGGTCGGTTTCATTCAACTTTCTTGTCTGGCCACAGGAAGTCCCAAAAACCACGGCAAGCTAGCTAGTGGTATTAGAAAAGAACGATATGGAAATGAAAACATTGGGCATTTACTTATCCTATGTATCTCATATGGCTTCCTGTATTTCTTTTCCTAATGGCTCAAAATCGTAACTTTAGTTAGGTTAAGTAAGAGAAATTCTTAGGTCCGGCAAGTAGAATATATCACCAGTCTGACCACAAATCAGTATTTGGAGAAAAACTTGTACACCACGGGGATAACACTGTTTTGCTTGATAACACTGTTTTGCTATCCCCAACCGATCACGCTTTAACACATGTGATAAAGATTCCACACTACATGTGATAAAGATTCCACACTACAGAGCATATTGGATGGGAATGTTTTGCTATCCTCGTGACATGCAAATCTTCCTCCAGTATTTGGGTCGCCCTTCAGAGAATGATAATAATAAATACGATTCCCGAGAGTCAAACTGAGTACCAAAATCTGGATCAGATTTTATCAAAAGAAGACTGGATTTAGTTTAGTGCATCTTTTTATTAAGAATACCACTGCTCTGTTTGGTTACTTTCAACTGTCATTCTTACCATCCTTCCCCAATACAGAAGAAATCTAGAAGAAAAAAATGTTAAAGAAAGGGAACTCTCGAAGTTTCCAACTATGAAAGAGGATGGCGCTGTCCAAAAACTAAGCATTTCAGGTTGTGTTGTACTTTTGGTATTCCTGCAGAGATGAAGATCCTGCTCTTTCTGAAACGCAACCAGTGGAAAAATAAACTGATTGCCTATCAAAATGGTAGGAGAAGAACTGGACAACCTGGCTGAGCATATATAAACGCAAAAGAGTAATTCTGGGAAAAATGCATTTAAATATACAGCAGAACAAAAGATTGATGCTGCACTCACATTGGTAAGCAAATTTGAGATACGGAGCTCGTGTTGGTTTTCTAGAGACTGCTTTTGGAGATACTGAGAATGGAGCAGAGATAAGCAAATGTGATACACCACGCAAGCCAGCTGCCACAAATCCAAAATCCTTAAAATTGCAACTGTGGAAAAACCTTTTTCAAACCTCCAACAGTTTTCTACTTTGGATAATAGTGTGTGAGGTTGTCCCTATCTTCATAAAAGGACTAAAGCAGTGCAGGCAGCTAAGCAAGCCCTTGTTTTGTTCGGAAATCGAGTTCAGCTTCAAGCTGCAAGACTTGTTCGCATGAAATGTTCATTAATTTCTTCAAGGCACCCTATGTCCTCTGCCTAATCAACTGCTGACCGTTATAGGGTGGGCACATGCCTAATGCAGTTATTGGACATTCGTGGCCAGTTTCTTTCCAAAGATAACCGTGGCACATATAATGATCAGGGGCCATGAGATTTGAAACGAACAGAAAGCTGGTGTTGCTGAAGTTTGCCAAGGATGCAAAAGGTTCCATGCTCGATTGTCTGATTATGCACGGCAAAAATGAACCACCCCAACATTCCTGACCTCATCATCACCTTCTCCTTGTTTGCCCTTTGATGAAAACACCATTCTCTTCTTAGCCCCTACCTTGTCTTTCAGCTTTGCCAACTCGCTCATCCAAACCTCCACCACTGCAGACATGCTTGAACTTGAAAACTTGAAATTCTGGCTTGGTCTTGACTATTGAGTTTGATCAAGGATGATGAGGAGAGCTGGCTATTATGCTTGTTGGGTTATATAGAAGAGAGAGAAAGAGAAAGAGGGCCTTGCCCTTCATGTGGTTTGGATTGGATGAAAAATCAGTGTGTCAGAGACAGCCGCTGGTTATAGGCTCACACACAGGATTTAGTTTTAGGAATATTCCTTGGGAAGAGAGAGAGAGAGAGAGAGACTAGAAAGTGGGGTATGAGTTTTGTTGGGTGAATGAAAAGCTCCCCGTGAGCGGGCGCACGGAACTCTCTTCTTTAGATTGTGGGCAACTTGGCATATTGCTATTCATCAATAGTATTCCATTGCATCTCAGTTTTTCTTTTGTCTTATTCCAACATTGCAAATCTCTTTCTCCGAAATACCTATTCACCTCTTCATCATCATCTTCAGTAAAACTAGCCATCTTCATTATCTTCACAGCTGAAGTAGTCATGTTCCGAGTCTTGTTCATCTTCACATAGATCAACACAATTATCTCCATCAAACCTGTCATCAGCATCTACCAAGTAATCGGATTCAGACTCACCATCTTCTGTAAATATAGACAGGTCTTCATCATCCTGTGTCATTACCAGGTGGACCCCGAAGCTTTTAAAACGCAGCGAATCTTGTGTCAAATTCTGAAAATTAACTCGACACACAAAAGGCGACTGCGGCCAGGTAATCTGATCATCCCGGTAAAACATTTCTCTGAATCGAATATAGCACAGCCACACATGACCTGACCCTATCTTTCTGAAATGGTAATCGAACTGAATAAAATGAGGTACCACTTCTGGTTGATTGACAGAAATTCTTGTTAGAAAACCATGGTAACGTCGTCTTTTATTTTGTGGGTTTTCAACAGCAGCGTATAGAGCCAATCCTTGGTTCTGGCATTTGAAGTTTGGAGGGATTTCAATCAAAAGTTCACATGCTTCATCACGCTCCTTCACATCCTTATGACAGCTGAACAACGTCGAGAGAGCTTCAAAACTTGCTGGAAATACAACCTGAAATCCATGTTTCTGTGAAGACAGAAGGTGATCAAAGAAGAGTGTGATCTGCTCCTTTGCTAAAATGTTTTGCTTCTTTGTGAGGTCACGAGCCAGATTGCCGCACAGTCTCTGGCAATTACACAAGTCCACCAACTCAATCATTTGTGAGTCTTTTTTACCTTTCAGAATGTTGGACAATGATGAAAACCTTTCCAATGATATGCAATCACTCGCCTCTAACTTTACTATTTTTGGTGGAAGTTCAGGAATATCTTGAAGCCTCTTGCAGCCATGCAAGTAAAGCTCCCGCAAATTGACAAATTTCGTAATGCATACGGGAATACTTACAAGGAAATCACTTCTTGTTAGATCAAGTGCGCTCAATGTAGACACACAATCAAGAGTTCTGAGGAAATTAATTTCTGATAAATTGCTTCCTTCCAAAGTGAATGCCTCAAGTCTGGGAAGCGCTAAAGGATGTGATACTGCACTCCCCAAAACTTCAGACTTCACTTTATTTGGAAATGTAACAAGCTTTCGACTTCCTTGGAGACAAATGTGGTTTAGATGTTCCAACTCATAAATGCTGGGTGGCAGATTCGTAAGATTTTCACAACTCCTTAGGTCTAAAAATTCAAGACTGATGAGATATGCAATTGACGCAGGCAATTCTTTGACGCCACTACCAGATAGAAACATGCAACGTAAGGAATCCATCTTTCCCCCAATTTCAGGGAAAGTCTCCAGTCTTCTGCAATCTTCAAGATTGAGAACTTCTAGAGATTTTGACTTGATTATCGGAAATAGTGTGAGGTTATGGCATCTCACAAGACTCAAGTCAACAAGCTTGTCATGAAATCCAACAGAAGGATGAACCTCAACTAAACTCGTGCAGTCGTCCAGATTCAAGGACTGTAAGTTTGGAATTCCAGAGATATTTGGGGTTTTTGTTAGGAATTCACAGCTCTCAAAATTCATGGACTTCAAATTTTTCAAACGCTATATAAGACAAAAATAGAAAAGAAAAAGAAGGATCAAACGATAAGGCATAAACAAGTGCAAGTCATAACACAACAAACTTAATAAACTTTTGAAAATACGAAGGGATGAAAATAATTTAAATTACCTTGAATCCCTCCCCAAGTTGTGACAAGCGGCTACAAGGCATATAAAGTTCAACAAGTTTCCTTGGATTGAAAGTAGATGGTAAAGTTTGTAGAGGACAATCAGGCCAATAAAGAAACCTCAACTCATTAGATAGATAATCCACGTGATCACCATAAAATTGTGCATTCACATTGATGAAAAGTCGAAGGTTTTTCATCTTTGAGAAGCTGTCACCACTCAAGCATATGTCATCTGGTGTCGGAAACTTCGCTATGATGCCTTTAATATTGTTTGTTCCCTATTATCAAAAAGCAGTAGTGTTAACATACAAAGCTCTTTAGCAAATAAAAATGCAAGTGTACACATCACACACAGACTTACTGTTCCTTCTGTTAGAACACGATAAACATCCTCGTGAAACCACAATCTGCTACGTTCACCAGGCTCATTTGGCGACTCTTGATAAACTATTCCTCTACCCAATTCTTCAAGCAAGTCATGCATCCCAATTACGCCTTGTTCAATGTTTATGAGGGCCTTGTCTACGAGTACTTTAATGGCATACTTAGGCTTGAGGTCACAACCTTCCAGGATCGGTATCACATGGTTCACCTTTCTACCATTAAAGAAACATGCTATGTCAAGGAAAACTTCTTGCACCGAATATTCCAATGCGTCATAGCTTATTTTGAGAGTTTTTTTAATGTCCGAGTGCAGATTTCCATCCAATGCATCATGCCACTCATCTATACTTCTACCACATAGATGAGAACCTAAAACCTTGAGAGCTAAAGGAAGACCTTGAGCATGCTTCACCGCAGTTTCTGCAGCTTTCACATAATCATCGTCCAAATTTTTATTTCTCCCACCATTCCAACTAATGAAGAGATCAAGAGATTCACGAAAGTTTAATTTCTTGGCCTTGTATATAATACTAACTTGATGAGAAGTTAGCAAATGCTTATCTCTTGTTGTTATGATAATTCTACTGCCCAAACCAAACCAATCACAACCTCCAACTATGTTGTTTAACTGGTCCAAATGATCCACATCATCTACAATTACAAGAACCTTTTTATGACTCAACCTTTCCTTTATCACACTGATTCCTTTATCGGCACTGGTAACCTTTATTTCCTTTCCCCTTAGAATCTCATAAAGAAGAAGATTTTGTAGGTCGACTAGGCCTCCATATGGTATTGATCTTTCTCTTACATTTTCCAGAAAACAACTCCCTTCAAACACATGGGCCAGTGAGTTATAAACAGCTTTAGCAACAGTTGTCTTTCCTATTCCACCATTCCCCCATATTCCTACCATGCGAACATCATTTCCGTCAACATCTAAAACTTTATGAAGATCTCGTACACGAGCCTCTATTCCGACTTGGTATTTTGCCACATTGATATGGGTATCATTTAATACTCGTAAGGAAATCTCGTTGACAATGTTCTGAATAAATTCAGTTTCACGGCTGCCAATTTTAAGCACAAACAACATTTAAATAAAATGGGATTTTTCTATATATGTTTTAAAGAAGTGCTCCACAAAGAAGTGCTCCACTCAATACTAGTGTAAATTATGTCGTGAATTTTAGATGATGAAGTTACTTCATCATGATATTTGATATGTCTAGACACTTCTTCTTATTAAAATCTCGGTTTACTAGTTAAAAGTTGGATTCAATATCCATAACTGTCTTACATTTATCAAGAAGAATAATTAAATGAGGGTTTTATAATCAACATAAGGAAGAGCTGTTTGGTAGGTATCTAAGACTAATAAATCAATTTAGTATTTTGTTCTTGGAAATTATGTAATTTATGGACAACATTTTATATATGTTTTTTGCATATGTTATCATATACCATAGGCTTAATTTTTTCAAATCCTCTAGGTGGGATTGCCTCTGGAGAGAGAGAGAGGTGGTGGATGCGAAAGAGGAAGGTGGAGGGAGGTCATAAGAGAGGCGGGAGTGCGGCTGTGTATGGCAGGGATGGGTTGATTTGAGAAGTTATTATTTTTTTCACAATATTAAACCCAAATAAATAAGTTAGGGAAAGTACATCAAACATGGTTTTCTTCTTCTGTCTTACACTCCCCTTCTATTTTCTCACTCTATCGTTTAATCGCTCTTCTCGATTTCTCCTTACATTATCCAACAATTGTTTATCAAACATGTTACTATTGTACAAGATTTTCATGTTGTCTTTTGTCTATTTTTGCTCATTTTGCTTCAAGATCTCGAATTTGTCGTTTGGTGGTTGAGAAATGAAGTGCAGAAAATATATCGATCTAATCTGTAGTTTCTATTCATTTTCGGTACTTTTGATTGCATATCTTGAATTTATATTGCTTGATGGCTGAGAACATGTGGGAAAAACAAAAGATTAGAAAATACGCGACCAAGCTATGATGTTAGGGAAAGCATGTGATGGAATGGACACTACGATAACAATAGAAGAGATTGGTTTTCGTAACAGAGTGATTTTATTAGAAAGGAGAGAAGTACACTGCTTGGTAAAGAACTATAGGCTATTAATAATGTAGCTATTGGTTGGCTAAGTGGCCTTTCAGTGATGTAACTATTTGCTACTTAGTGGGTTTGTAGGACTGCAGGATTTCATCCAACAAAAAAATAAAGGACTGCAGGATTCCACAGGCATATTACACAAAGCCTTGTAATCTCCTCTGTTTCTATATTACTTTGTTTCTATTAGATTGTGTGAGGCTTAGATATAAGACTAGTGTTTGGCTTTCTAGTAGATTTCTTAGTTACAATGCACATTACAACACTTCAATCCTATTCATTGGCAATGTTTTCCGGCAAGACTGCCGACTTGACCAACTGCCGTGTCTACGACTTGGCTTTATCAAATATCATCAGCCACATAAGCTGCGGTTTGCTCTAGACTAGAGCATTCTACAAAAACACCTTATATGTTTGTGGCTATTTGTTTAGCCGGCATAGTTCACCGACTTGGTCATTTAGTCCAGTAGATACCCTCTTCTAGATTCAACTACAATTATCTTAGATATCTGATAGCTATTGTAGCACTTTGGGATTCTAAATTATTACTCTAGAGATTTCTACCAAATGTCCATCACATTTTAACAGTTAAAATAACATATTCTGCAACCCTGGGATAAATAATTTGAAATTAAAGCAGAGCCTCCGGATCCTAAATGTATATTAAAGATAGAAAAGAAAAAAACATACCCCTCCAAGTAATGCGACCCAGACAAGTGTGCAGCTTTTGTAAGAGCTTCCTTCCATCTCAGAACCTTCTTCATATTGTCTTGGAATTTTCTTTCATCATGGTTTGTAAGTTTCTCGTCTTCGAATTTGCGTTCATGGTTAGCAAGTGCCTCACCATAACTACCTCTTTGATTCCGTACATCCGAGGGATCCACTTTGTAGAAAACTGGCCAAACCATTTGTTGTTTCGAATTTCTACATTGCATGATATGAGCGAGTTCATCCAAGCACCACTTGGAGGATGCATAATTTTCAGAGAATACGACGACAGAACACCTCGATCCTTCAATTGCATCGACAAGTGTTTGTGATATTTCTTCTCCTCTTGGGAGCTCATCATCTATGAAGGTTCTGATGCCCCTCTGGACCAAATTTTTGTGCAGATGGTCTGTGAAATTGTAGCGTGTGTCCTCACCTCTAAAGCTGAGAAACACATCGTGGGTCCATGAATTGGTGAAAGAAGAAGAAGAAGAAGAAGAAGGGGAAGGAATTCCTAATAATTGAGTGGTGTCTAGATCCATATTGGTGAAAATTGAACAGGCTGAAAGGGTTGGAAATTATAGTGATTTATTGTCCAAGAGTCTCTAGGTGGCAATGTCAGTGGCGAGAAGAATCATATGAGTGAAAAGTCTTCGTCTTTCTGGGCCCCAAGAGCCCCTACCTCTGCTGGGTCTCTCTAGACCAGAGGGACAGTTTTAATTTTTTTTAATTTTTAATTTTATATAATTATTTATAATTCCAACAGCTATATTTTATAATTATCTCTTTATTTTCCTTTCTCCTTTTGTTTATAATTATCGTTTATCTTTATTTATGATTGTCGTTTATTTTTTTAAATTCGATGATAAATCACATAATTTATTAAAATCACACAACTACTTTTATAATTTATTCCAAGCATACATATGGTGTTGTACTTGTTTTAATTTTTAAGTGAAATTCTATTATGTTTTGGAATTCTAATTTTTTTAGGTTAAAATGTTTATAAAATTAAATCACTAATGTTGAAACAAAAATAATGTCAAAAAAAATTAACATGAAAAAAAAAATTAGGGTTAATCATTCTTAAACAAATTAATAAAGTTGCGGACTCAAATTATGAGTCTGCAAGGTTGGAGGAAAAAAAAAGTTAAGTCCTGAAAATACATGAATAATTATATTTTAGAGTGTGAAAATTTGAGTTTAGCCCCAACATGGTTGGAGATGACAAAGTGCAAAAGTTGTTACTATTTATGCGAAATTGGTAGAGGAAAGTGCTCGGCACTCTGCTTTTAAGACAGTTTATGCCCCACTACATTGCTCATGGCTGCGCTTGTCTTCTAAGAAACAACCACCACTTACTTACAATTATAACTTTTTTCATTTTACATTTCAAACTTCAAATTTAGTCAGCAATTAGATCAGTATTAACTAGTACATGAGTCGTTAAACACCTAGCAGTTACATAAAAATTTGAATGCAAACCCTTTGTGTCTAGAAACAATTATGCACTAAAAATTTTGAAAAATAATATTGATTCCTTTATCAACAAAATGGCCTAATTCATAGGATTTAGGTCAAATTTAAGCAAAAATTGATTTTAAAAAAACAAAAGAAAGCCCATCATATTTTAATTCCCACTAGATACACTCACATAGGATGCTCTTAGGATATTCATTAGGATATAAAATCAGTAGGATCCAAAATTTGGTGTTTATCGGATATAGGATGATAAGCTAAATTTGATAGTCTCAATACAACCTGAATTGAATTTGATAATCTTATTATAATTCACATTGTTTGTCAGCTTTTAATATAATCACCTTAAATCACTCAAACTCACTATGCAATATATTTCATTCTATTCTTTTGTGCCAAAATAATTGACTATTTGAACATCTTCTAAAAGTTTCATTACGTCCATGGGATATAACTCAGTTGATTGAGCTATTACACCTCAACTCATGTGGGCAAAAGTTCGAGACACCCAAGACACCCAATGAATATGTGTGTAAACCAACCTCCCTAATCACTTGTGCTATAAATTAAAAAAAAAAAAAGTCATAACAAATTTCCATGTTTTTCTTATCATTTCCATTGTTTTTTTAATCTAGTTTTTATCGATATCGATAATTTTTCTTAGATATATATTTCCAAATTTTTAGACCACAAATATTTTTGAAACCATCGATATTTAATACCTTACTTCTTAACCAAAAAAAAAACTTTCCTTATTTATTGTAAAATTAATGAGACTAACTATTTATAACAAAAACCATAATTTCACTCATAATAAGCATCAATATACATCACAGATGCGAAGTAGTTTCCTGTCATCTTCATAGTGGATGCGAAATCATAGGGAATAAGAAAATGGTCAAAAGGAAACACCGACAAACCACAAAAAGAAAATAAAGAAAAAAGAAGCATCAATACACTTTTGTTGCAACATTGGTGTTTATCAGGTAGTTGGGGGTGTGGGAAAAAAAAAGACAAAAGGTTGATTGTTGATGAAGTTGACTAAAATATATCAAGATTTTCAAAAATAACCTCCGTAATTGTTAGAAGACAAAATTTTGTTATTGGTGAGTCAGTTAATTCATATTGTTTCATGCTAACTATTAGATAGAAAAGTATATGAGTTTAGTATATTATCGTTGTTTATACCAAAATGAACAGCCAATAAGCGTCGAACACGTGGACCAAATTGGAGCTGTGGAAGCCTTCGACACCTAGCTACAGTTCTATTCCTACCGATCGCACTATTAGGGCAACTCCACCCCCAGGGGCACGTGGCGATCCCACAATTGAGTCCACATCACACATCGAAATTCTAAACAACTTGCACACCTCCCAAGGCCTATAAAAGAGGACAACTATCCCAACTTGGAGGTGATCAACTAGAACTTACATACTGCCTATTGATCGTAATTCAATCTTACTAAATCCGACTTACTTAGCATCGAAGAGCCTTCGCGGTACCACACGGTGCCCAGTCTTACTGAGCATTTGTTATCTTGCGGATCGACGCCCTAAAGAGGCCGTGCATACGAAGGCCCAACATCACTAAGTTGCGGGAAAAGTGCGAACCATTTTCCTAAGTCAGCTTGGCGCCGTCTGTGGAATCAAAAAGAATCGACCTACAATTCCTAAAAACACATGGGAACCACTTCAGCATCAACGTTCTTATCGAAGGATGGACTACCGTATGGCATGCCAAGCGGCGCAAGCCCCGCGCGCACCTAGCACTCCCGGTAATCCTCCGTGATGACTACGAGGCGAAGCTCGCCCAAATGACTTCCTTGAAGAAATGGCCAAACTCAAGAACATAACAACCTCCACTCGTCCAAAGTAGACGAAACTTAGCGGCTTAACGGGAAACGCAAAATATTCAGCTCGGAACCTTCCCAGTCTGCACCCGATCGGCGAAGAAAGGAAGAATGGGGCAAAAAGCGCCTCGCCTTCCAAACAGCTCGGTAGTCCCAGCCCACGGGACCAACCTCAATGCAGAAGAAGGTCTATACGCGAAGGATCAGCGACAAAGATGCCATCGGATCAGCGACAAAGATGCCGAACGCGAGGTCCCCAATCGGGATCAATGCTGCGCAAGATGACCCACTGATGAGGTCCTTGGGAGCAAATCACCCTTAGAAGGTCCGAGGGTTGGTGTCGAAGGTAGAATCGGCGATGGTATGCCTCCAAGGGCACCGAATCAAACTACCGTTCGAAACTCCCACGAGTATTCAAGGCAAGACTACCAAGTGCGAGGAGAACTTCCGAAGACTACGCCCGAGGAGGTCCTAAGCGAGACCCGTTATCCGTCTGCTCTTCCAGAGAATTCGGAAGATGGAAGGACGGCCAACCTAGTCCGGGAACTTGACTGGGAAAACTTCGACGGGAACCTTTATAGAGCGATCAAAATTCCGGACAGACGGGGAGGTACAGCCGTTGCGCTTACTGCTTTACACAGCGTGGAAGACCCTTTAACGCACCTTCACTCTTTCAATCGATTGAATGCAAGGGCCTCGGCGATGAGGCAATGCTGTTGTTCTCATCCTCCTTACAGAGCCGCTTTGGAACTGGTTCTACCTCTTGAACCAGAATGTAGTCTTCTATCATCCCTTCCATGATTCCTTCGGAAAGGGAGGAGGATTGGCAATGAAATTCAAGTTCGCACGCTGGTTGTACGAAGCGGTAGGACAGTCCACCATTTCGAGCCCACCTCCTTGTCCGGCAAGGTAGAGAACTCGGAAGAGTGCGGTACCTCCGGATTGCCTCTTGGACTGCAGCCTCGATCTCGAAGCATTGGCCGCTCCGACTCCTTAAAAGCCACTGGACCTCCTCCTTCGCCTCGAGCCTCCTTCGCCGTTAATTGCGCCGACTCGGGGTTGCCGGCTCGAACTTGGCTTCATAAACCTTGACTGCCGTTCGGTAGCTTTGCATATCCTTTGCCAAATTCGCATAAGCTTGGATAGCCTTGCCCCTCGGCAACCCTAGCCATGCCGTCTTCACAAGCCTTCTTTGCCTTTTCGACGGCATTGATGGCTCGCTTGATGCACAACCACATGTCCATTGAAGCCTAGGAAACAAAGGAAAATATTAGACAAGGCCGTAAGCAAACGGTAAAATAAACGAGAATGGTTAGCGCTTAAGCTTGAAGGCGAAAGGCACGGCCAGCCTCCTCCTGAATGAGCTTCTTGGCAGGTCCTCAATCTCGGACAGCTCCATTTGCGAACCGAGGATCATGTGGTTCACAAATCGGACCGTCTTCGATGGATAAGCCAAAGTGACGGGTTCGGCGCCTCATTATCTTCAGCGAAGATGGCGGCGAGCTCATCTGCGCCCGCGCTTTAGGGCGGGATCGGCATCGGATCGCGATGATTGGGACGCTTGCGCCGCTTTGGAGGAGGTGCTCTCGGCAAGCACACCTCAACTAGGAGACGGACTGACCGCTTCGCTCCGGCCTACGCCGAGCCGGCGTTGAGCTAACGGAGATCGGCAATGGTCTTGTCTTCGTGGTCGACTCCTCCCGAGGATGCGGTAGCGCTTTGGCTGCCGGCTCTTCTTTTCTTCCCCTGGAGCCCAAGCATGAGGCGCCGCTTAGAGGACTCGTTCATCCTCTTCACCTCGGCAGCCCTCCTCTCTTCTGTCACTACAAAATCATGATCGGTAAGAATTCTCATTGTGGTAAATAAGTTGTCATAATGGACAAGTACACTTACTCTAGGCAGGGTTGATAAGTTGAGCCTTGATGAGATTGGCGGTGAAGAGGAACTTTGGGTCCACTCTCTCCACGCATGGACCTTTAGCCTTACCTTGTCAATCTGCCGGATCTCTGCTTGGGTGGCGCTCGGCTGCTTCAACTTGCTTGCACAAAAGAAAAGCGAATTAAAACTCCAAAGAGCGCCTACACACTAAAGGACCTACCGAAGCAGTACGATGGCCTATCGACTATTTGGAAGGTGGTGGAAATGTGGAAATAGGACGGGATGTCCCGATGGCGATTCCCAATCAGGACAAAAGCACTGCTTTCTCCACGTCTTACGGGATGTTGGCACGACACTAATAAAATGGCCGCGCTCGTAGCCTTGAGCTTGTCCTGAACCCAACCCCGTGGTCGGCAGACTTGGACTTGGTGGCTATGCAGGTGGGAGAACTGTTCGTCGAAAGCGCTCCCTCGCCGGCCATGCGAAGGCCGTGACCACTCCCATGCGCCACCCGAGTTGGGGTTGAATTGGCCAAGAGCATAGCCGATCTGTGCCAAGATTCTCTGAAGCGGCATGCTGCAATAGAAGCCTCACTCCTTGCGAAATACGTCCGTGAAAAAGCGACCGCTATCCTTGGTTTACTTAGAGTTTGATTGCCATTGGGATCCTCATCCCTACCGAATCTGTATGAAATACTTGGCACAATATTTCATGATCTCCTGCTCGGTAATCTGTTGGGCTCCGGTAGTCTACACCGAATATGTGCTCCTTTGGAACTACCATCGGCACCCTAGGATTGCTAGGAAAGACTACCGATACCCTTGGCGAGAAGATGGTTCGGCGGTGACTCTTCACGGCCGGAAGTGGAGGTCTCGGATGGTGACGGCGCTCGTCTCCCGGTATAGCTAGACCAGCGTGGCGGCCGTAGCTATAGACAATAGACAACGGTGCGGTGCATTCATTAGCCCTTCGGATGCCATGTGAAGGAAGCGGAGCTGGGGCCTTCACCAAGTATCTCAACATCGGTGTAACCGCATCGGCGCCTACCGCCTTGCTTTAGGAGTCAAAAGACCGTCCGATGACTCCCACCGAACGCATCGGGCTTACGCTCAGAAAATGACTCGCTTAGACATCTACAAAAACAAGGAAAAAGGAAACTAAAGCTCATGCCGGATACTAGGTACCGATCCCTACATAGCTACTTATGGCGACTAGACTACAGAACGGAACCCTATGGTCAGTCTAGTTCAAACCAAGGAAGGATGTAACAATAGTTAAGGAAGAGAGTAAATTGAGGGTGTCGAATGGTACCTTAAATCAAGCTTTGGACGAGGACCACGAACTATGCTGCTGATCGCCTTGACGGAAATCGCTCGGCCGTTCGCAATGCCGAAAATCTCCTGGTTTACCGTTAGCCCGCGTCGGAAATCATATGGAATGCCGGAAGCTCTCGTCAAAAATCGCCTCAACAAAGCTCTCGCTTCTCACAAAATGCAAAGCGAATTCCTCTCTGGGGTCACCCCTATTTATAGGCGAGGTTATAGCGATACACCTCGAAAAACCAAGCGGTGCATGATTACTCTCGCCACGTGTCGCTCATCTTATGGGGGTGACGGCAAGCGAGGCACGGAAGACGAAGCCCATCGTCTCTTCACATGTCAACTCGACGCGACCTTCTGACTTCCCGGACGTCGACCTCGGAATGAACATGAGCGGAAAGGCCAAAGTTGAGCTCGCCCACTAGCTGGGTTACCGAGCGGTAGGACAACATTTCTGCCGAAGACAATTTTAAGTCCCTTCCGAAGAACTCTCGCAAGAGAACTTGGGGACTCTGTTTATACCAAAATGAACAGCCAATAAACGCGTCGGACACGTGGACTGAATTGGAGCTATGGAAGCCTTCGACACCTAGCTACAGATTCCTGTTCCTACCGATCGCACTATTAAGGCAACTCCACCCCCGAGGCGCGTGGCGGTCCCACAATTGGAGTTCACAGTCTCACATCGAAATTCTAAATAACTTGCACACCTCCCAAAGCCTATAAAAATGACAATTATCCCAACTTGGAGGTAATCAACCAGTAACTTACGGCATACTGTCTATTGATCGTAGTTCAATCTTACTAACTCAGTACTTACTTAAGCATGAGAGAGCCTTCGGTACCACACCGGTTCCCAGTCTTACCGGCGTTTGTTATCTTGCGGATCGCGCCTACGGAGACCCTAGTGCATACCGAAGGCCCAATATCACTAAGTTGCGCGGGAAAGTGTCGAACCATTTTCTTGCGTCAACAATCGTCTTTTTCGATAAGTTAGGTCCTAAAAATATATATCATCTAACAATTGGAACTTGCAAGTAATGAGACACATAACCAAATTAAAAAACAGGATTGTAATTAAAGCGATATTTTTTTTTATTAAGAATGAATGCAATTCTCAAAAATAATATCATGAACCCATTCACATAGAGTGAGAGGGACTTCATTCAATTTTTTCTTCGAGCAGAAATTTGTTGAGTATCAGAATGGAATCTTTATATGGTCAATGGCTGGATAGTGACCGTATCGTGGAATGTCAAAAAAGTTTGGGGTGGGTGGTTTCAATTGGGTTTCCACCAAATATATATTACAAGATCAAACAGGCTGTTACTAGATAGTAACTTTTTAATTAATGATGCCAGGGGCTAAAATGAGATGGAGGATTTAATCAAACTTATTGTTTCATGATGCTATAGTCAATTGTTGCATGACCAATACCTTTTCCTTTTTTCTTTTTTCTTTTTTTCTTTTGAAAAGGTAGATTTCATTCCATTAGAAAGGAGGAATAATGGGCATGTAATGCGTGGCCTCATTAAAACCTTCTCGGAAAAACCACACGGGAAAAACCCAGGATAAGAAAAATTACCACAAATGTTGATGAAGTACACAAGAAGGAAAATTACATAGCATCAATATTCCTCCTTTTTAGTTGAAGAGGTATGTTTTTTTTTTTTCTGGTTTTCTCTGTGAATGTTCTTGGATTTGATCCTTTACTCTGTTGACCAGGGTCAATTTTTTTATAGATCGAAGCTTTTTTATTTTAAATTTCACTATTTCAATTTAAAATTTAACTAATAATCAACTCATCGCTCGCATTATCTAGATATAAGGAACCAGTCAAGATATGATATATGAGTCATATCATTGTAGCAACTGAAATCTTTTTTGCATAAACACAAAAGAAAAACCAATCTGATTATGAGTTGTAAAGCAATAAAAGTATACAGATAAATGGAAGGGTGAGAGAAAGATAGGAAAAGAAATATCAATGATATATAATTCCAATATGTAAGGTCTATGAGTCATCTCATATAAAGGGAATGTAATAAAGCATCAATACGATTGATCCATAATTAGACAAATCGGTGCATAGAAGAAAAAATCAAGAGCAAGCGTTATCCGGAATGATTGGGCCAGGTGGCTTTTAACTTGACCAGTATAGGGGCAGAGGGAATTTCGGTGGAGCGTGAAATGCGTAGAGATCATAAATAGGGGACTACCCCTTATCGGGCCATCCATAGCGTCATATCAATTTAGTTTTCTGTAAAAAATCCTATCAAACCTAGGATAATAAGCTCATGAGCTTAGTCTTACTTCACCGTCGAAACGAAAGAAGACTTCCATCTCCAAGTTTTAGCTCGCTTCTTTTTTGGGTGTGCGATCAAACCAAAATACCCAACAAGCATTAGCTCTCCCAATAAAAAGCCATTCAACCTCTCCCATAGTGTGTGGCGGTGTCAGATGGCGTGATTACTATTCCGGCTTCATGTAGGCGATTTAATTGAGTTAGCTCACCCTCGCGGGATCGCGACCCTTTGTCCCGGCCATTGTAGCACTCGCCCAGGGCATAAGGGGCATGATGACGTCACCTCTTAAGTTAACTGACTACATATATATTATAAATAAATAAAACCAACTTGTGTATTTTGTTTTTGTTTGTCTGTTTGTTAAAAAATAATATATGGTTTAATGGGTTGTCCTGTTAAGCGAAAGCTTGGAAAAACAATAATCCCTAATGTAAGAACCATTCATCCACTAATAGCTTGCAAAAATATAATTAAAATGGAAAAACGAAAAACAAATACACTAGTAATAAGTTTATGTATCCACTAAAATTTAATTACATGGAGGCAAAGGTCCTTCAACAAGTTAAACACGTTTACAAGGTGTCACCAAAGCACAAAACGGTCCATAAGCAAACGAACTGTGGCCTCTGAAAGCCTTGAGGAATCCAAGTCCCTCTGAATCTGAGCCATTCTGCTGCTCTCTTTTCTTGCTTCTTTCAACACTTGCTGTTGTTCTTCAACCTCATCATCACCTTCTCCTTGTTTTCCCTTTGATGAAAACACCAGTCGCTTCTTAGCCCCTACCTTGTCTTTCAGCTTTGCCAACTCGCTCATCCAAACCTCCACCACTGCAGACATGCTTGAACTTGAAAACATGAAAACTGGCTTGGTCTTGACTCTTTGAGTTTGATCAAGGATGATGAGGAGAGGTGGCTATTATGCTTGTTGGGTTATATAGAAGAGAGAGAGAGAGAAAGAGGGCCTTGCCTTTCATGTGGCTTGGATTGGATGAAAAATCAGTGTGTCAGAGACAGCCGTTGGTTATAGGCTCGCACACAGGATTTAGTTTTAGGAATATTCCAGAGAGAGAGAGAGAGAGAGAGAGAGAGAGAGAGTAGAGAGTGGGGTATGAGTTTTGTTGAGTGAATGAAAAGCTTCACCGTGGGCGCACGGAACTCTCTTCTTTAGATTGTGGGCGACTTGGCTATTCATTACTTATTCATCAATAGTTTTTCTTTTGTCTTATTCCAATGTTCCGAGTCTTGCTCATCTTCACATAGATCAACACAATTATCTCCATCAAACCTCTCATTAGCATCTTCCAAGTCATCAGATTCAGACTCACAATCTTCCTTAAATATAGACAGGTCTTCATCATCCCGTGTCATTACCAGGTGGACCCCGAAGCTTTTAAAACGCAGCGAATCTTGTGTCAAATTCTGAAAATTAACTCGACACGCAAAAGGCGACTGCGGCCAGGTAATCTGATCATCCCGGTAAAACATTTCTCTGAATCGAATATAGCACAGCCACACATGACCTGACCCTATATCATGACCATACCCTCTCTTTCTGAAATCGTATGTTTTGTGAAATGCCACAAACATAAATAATAATAAATAAATAAATAAAACATACCCCACCAAGTAATGCGACCCAGACAAATTTGCAGCTTCTGTAAGGGTTTCTTCCATCTCAGCACCTTCTTCATATTGTCCTCGAATTTACTTTCATCATGGTTAGTAAGTTTCTGTTCTTTGAATTTGCGTTCATGGTAATTCAGTGCCTCTCCATAACTACCTCTTTGGTTCCTTACATCTGAGGGATCCACTTTGTAGAAAACTGGCCAAACCTTCTGTTGCTTTGATTTTCTACACTGAATGATATGAACAAGTTCATCCAAGCACCACTTCGAGGATGTATAGTTTTCAGAGAATACGACGATGGAACACCTTGACCCTTCAATTGCATCAAGAAGTGCTTGTGATATTTCTTCTCCTCTTGGGAGCTCATCATCGATGAAGGTTCTGATGCCTCTCTGGACAAATTTTTGTGCAGATGGTCTGTGAAATTGTAGCGTGTCCTCACCTCTAAAGCTGAGAAACACATCGTAGGTCCATGAATTGGTGAAAGAAGAAGAAGAGGAAGGGGAAGGAGCTCCTAATAATTGAGTGGTGTCTAGATCCATATTGTTGAAAATTGAACAGGCTGAAAGGGTTGGAAATTATAGTGATTTATTGTCCAAGAGTCTCTGATTGGCAATGTCAGTGGGGAGAAGAATCATGTGAGTTAAAAGTCTTCGTCTTTCTAGCTAGACCCGAGGGACAGTTTTAATTTTTTTAATTTTTAATTTTATATAATTATTTAATTAATAAAATAAAACTACTTTGTTACTCTTTCAAAAGTTTTCCGTGAATGGCGGAAAGAAGAACCACCTTCATCAGTGGTTGAATCCATTTTGATTGCAAAAAAGGATGAGATATCGATGCTGGAATTGTTGAAAGAAGAAGAAGAAGAAGGGGAAGGAGCTCCTAATAATTGAGTGGTGCCTAGATCCATATTGTTGAAAATTGAACAGGCTGAAAGGGTTGGAAATTATGGTGATTTATTGTCCAAGAGTTTTTGGTTGGCAATGTCAGTGGGAAGAAGAATCATGTGCGTGAAAAATCTTGGTCTTTCGGGGCCCCAAGAGCTCCTATCCCTGCTGGGTCTCTCTGACCCAAGGGCCAGTTTAACCAAAAATAAATGCTGTGTCCTTAAGACAGTTTACGTTTCACTACATTGCTCATGGTCACGCTTATCTCCTAAGATACAACCACCACTTACAATTGTAACTTTTTTCATTTTTCATTTCAAACTTTAAATTCAGTCGGCAATTAGACCAGTATTAACTAGTACATGCGTCGTTAAACACCTTGCGGTTACATAAAAATTTGAATGCAAACCCTCTGTGTCTAGAAACAATTCTGCACTAAAAATAGTTTTCAGTTCAACATTGGTCGTGTGTGTTTATTTTCTTGTCTCACCACAACAACTTCCAAAACCACAGCAAAGCTAGCTGCAGTCATTCTGTCACAAAAACAAGTTGATGTATTTTGTTTTTGTTTGTTCGTTTGTTAAAAATAGTTTATGGTTTAATGCTCTGTTCTGTTAAGGGAAAGCTTGGTTGCAATAATTAAACTTTTGGTTTATATATAATTTCTTTAAATCCAAATTCAAGAACCATTAATCCAAACTTTTGGTTTATATATAATTAAACTCTTGGTTGCAAGCTAATAGCTTGCAAAAATATGATTCAAATGGAAAAGCAAAAAACAAATACACATCAAATTAATAGTACATTTATATCTATATGCAAGATTAGACTAATATTTAAACATGTTTACAAGGTGTCACCAAGGCACAAAACGGTCCATAAGCAAACAGACTGTGGCCTCTGAAAGCGTAGAGGAATCCAAGTCCTTCTGAATCTGAGCCATTCTGCTGCTCTCTTTTCTTGCTTCTTTCAACACTTGTTGTTCCTCAACCTCATCATCACCCTCTCCTTGTTTGCCCTTTGATGAAAACACCATTCGTCTCTTAGCTCCTACCTTGTCTTTCAGCTTTGCAAACTCGCTCATCCAAACCTCCACCACTGCAGACATACTTGAACTACTTGAAAACTTGAAATTCTTGCTTGGTCTTGACTCTTGAGTTTGTTCAAGGATGATGAGGAGAGCTGGCAATTATGCTTGTTGGGTTATATAGAAGAGAGAGAGAGAGAGAGAGAGAGAGAGAGAGAGAGAGAGGGGCTTGCCCTTCATGTGGTTTGGATTGGATGAAAAGTCACAGCCGTTGGATATAGGCTCGCACACAGGATTTAGTTTTAGGAATATTCGTTGGAGAGAGAGAGAGAGACTAGAAGTGGGGTATGAGTTTTGTGGAGTGAATGAAAAGCTTCCCCGTGGGCACACGGAACTCTCTTCTTTAGATTGTGGGCGACTTGGCATATTACTATTCAACAATAATATTCCATCGCATCTTAGTTTTTCTTTTGTCTGATTCCAACATTGCATTTCTCCGAAAGGCTGTTTGGGGAATTGTATTGGTAAAATTGGGGATCCACAATTTGGTCATTTTTGATGTGAGAATCGAAGGAAGTTGGACCTGCTCAGCTCCAAAATGTTAATTTACCCCTCCTCCACGTGTTTATCATGTGAAAACATCAAATTCCTTTGTTGATTTAAAGAATTGCTTAATTGAAATCTTAAGCAATTTCCAAAATTAACTATTTAAGTCCTTTTTATACAAAACTTAAGTCCTTTGAGTTTTTCTACTCTTGTAATAGTCTTTTGTGATTTGGGTCGAACTCTTTTCTTAATCGTTGGTATGTGTGATACTCTTATTCTAGAGTTTGTCTCAAGTGGTTTTCCTAAGAATGTTCTAATGAAACTACTGTATTCATATCTGTCTTTCTATGCTTTTTAGCTTATGAATGTAATCTTCTTAAAATTTAAAAATAATAATAATAATAATAATAATTAATTAAAAAAAGAAGTTCTTTGGGTACATAAAAGATCTCCAATTTGACAAAAGAGGATATTTTCAATGATATTTTCACTACAATCCAGTGAAATTTTCCTTTGGCTCCCCATACCTGTTCGTGAAAGCTTCTTTAAATAATTTCGCAGTCACCTGGACCAATGTTGACGTCATAAACACATGGTTTTGGGGCCTCTGTATGTGGGGCAAATATTTGGCATATGTGATTGTAAATCAATGGCATTGCTAGCCATCTTGCTCATTCCATAATAGCTTCAAGTGACCTTAGTCGTAGCTTCAAGTTATGAAGAAACTTAGATTATATGCACATTATCATTTACGAGCAATAAAATAAAATAAAAAACTCATCTTGCTCATCTCTTACTCCATAGGTCCACCAGCAATAAGAGATAAGACTAAATATCTTTTGCACCAATAAGAAGTCAAAAGTGTAGAGCAAAGAAAGAACTCTTCAACAACTCCAAGTGTGTGAAATTGAGGGGGATATTTTGAAGCTTAATTGGATATTTAGGAAGATATATAGAAACTTGGTAGGGTCTAAAGACTATATATATAAACAATAAAGTAAAGCAAATAGTGTTGGAAGTTTGAATGAAATACAAGACATCTTTTGTCCTATAATGGTAGAATAGAGAAAGAGATTGGTTCTTATAATTCTGGAATGTCCACACTTGGTAGATGGACAGTAGACCTAAAAGAAGTAATTTGAGCTTCACATTGGGTATGGACTTTAAATATTATGATTAATTATAATTTTTTGTCACTGGGGTTTGCCTCGAAATCAAATTTGGTCACCGTGATTTTAATTTTTCCAATTTGATCACCGTACTTGGAATTTTATTTGGCTTTTGGTTATGGAATGTAATAATATCAATGATACCCATTTGTTATTTAAAATGTTTTATATTTGGGCATTCTAGGGTTCACTCCTCAAGAATTAGAACGGAGCCCCATGTTTTTTGAAAATGCGAAAAACACATGTAAAGTCGTTTTCAATTTTACTACAATTTAACACCTTGTGATGTTTAAAAAAAAAAAATAACAATATCCTGTGTTTTCTAAAGCCAACGCACCAAATAGATATATGCATGCTCTTTTTCTCAGAAAACAAAAAACACATTTGAAAAATGATATGGAACAGGCCCTAATATATCCTTTTTGAATTAGTCTCTTGTAATTGTATTGCATGAAGGTGCCATTATTAGTGCTATTATTAATGGCCTAATAGAAAAATGAATTTATTATAAGATGCGCTTCAAATAAACTGATTTCCAATCAAACTATTGTGCTCTAAGTGACGAACTGGCTCAAATTGGTTCTTTTCTATGCCTCAATACAATTAAGGACTTTATTATTTTCCTAGTACAAAAACTAAAATAAAAAGAAAGCAAAATAAAGCAACAAAAGCGTGCCAAAACAAAGGGATATGGCTGGAATCAAGACTATCACCACTTTAACTCGCCTCAGATCGCCTAGAAGCTCGTCAGAATGCCCGGAAAGTTCAAAGTTGGAGAACTTGATGATAGTTTGTCAGGACTCGAAAGTTAGTCAACAAGATAACTACAATTTGGGCAAGAAATGAAAACAATCACAACTTGAATGTCACGCTAGTTGGAAGTAGCACCACCATTTGGCATAGAAACAAAAATAACATGTGGGAAATTTCCTAGGAGTTGTCAATTCGAGATTTTTAAAAACTACGGGAATCTTTGAAATATTGTAGATGTTGTGTTTAGAGAAAGTTGGTATATCCAGTCAAAGTCGTTGCTCATTGGGTTACTTTCGTTCTGTTTCCAAACACCCACGGGACTAGAACTTGTAGAAGGTGCCAAGTCAATGTTTGTGTTTTTAAAATAGCTAGTTGGGAGCAAAAGGCAGAGCAAAAGGTATAGAAAGCTTGATCAATAGTGTTGGGGAGAAAGGCAGCTAAAGGTAATTTCTGTCTGCTTTTATATTAGGCTTACGTGCTACCGTGTCTCTTGAAATATTGATTAATTTCCATAGTACTCTCTTAAAGTTAAATGACCCACTTTGCTATTTTGACTAATGTTTTGTATCTCGCTATACCCCTCACACTCAAGTCTGTTAAAAATTCCGTTAAAAATATTGATGTGGCACCAATAGGACCCATTATTTTGCTAAACTAAGTGTCATGTGTGAAGAAAAAAATAAACAATACAAAATGGAAAAAGTAAAAATAAAAAATATATCTTCTTTTCCACTCCCTAGAAGCCTTCGTCACTCTCTGTTGCGTCTCTCCCTCTTCATTTCTCCACCATCTGATAGCACCCTATCCCTAGCCCCACCCCTACCCCTAGCCATGACCCACCCCCAACCCATCCCTACCGACAACCCAACACTAGCGCACTGACCCCCTTCATCTCTCTCTCTCTCTCTCCGATTTGGCCTTTCACCTCACCCCACCACAGCCGCTAATCATCCCTCCATCTCACCCCACCACAACCGCTAATCATCCCTCCACCACCATCATAACCTAAAACTAGATATTCTCCAATATACAACTTTGTTCATCAATCGATTTTTAATAACTTGGAGATAGTTATAGATTTTACCGTTCCCAACTTCAAGTTCTGTTTCTCACAAATACCATCAAATAAGCCATAATAAGTGAAAATAAAATAATTGAAATAGGTCTTGGTGGGTGGGCTGGATTGGAGCGATTTTTTTTTTATTTTTTTGCAGATCTATTTTCCATAATATAATAAATTATGAGCAATGTGGTCTTTTGCTTGCACTGAATTTTGGGGCTGGACTTGAGACAGAGAGAGACAGAGAGATAGAGAGATAGGTGGGTGTCTTGGGAAGTTTTGTGGTGAGAGGGTGGTAAGGGTTGGTTGCTGGGTGGTGATATTGGGCAGTGGCTTGTTAGATGGTGGTTATGGTGGGAGGGGGAGGGCACGAGAGTTAAAAAGGAATGAATTTTTTGTTATTTATTATTAGTTTTGTCATTTTGTATTTGTTATTTTAAAAAGAATGAATTTTTTAATTTTTAATTTTTTTTTCTTCACACATGGCACTTAGTTGAGCAAAATAGTGTGTCCCATTCGTGCCAAAACAGCATTTTTAACGGAATTTTTAACATACTTGACGGTGAGGGGCAAAGTGAAATACAAAATATCGGTCGATGGAGAAAGTAGGTCACTTTAACTTTAAGGAGTCTGTGCGAATTGACCAAAATTTCAGGGGGCACCGTTGCAATTAAGCCTTTATATTCTTGCCTCAAAGTTTGATCAATAGCCTTGTTTTCTCAAAGTTGTCATACTAAATAATGAAAGATACAATCCCACGTTCCTCACCCCTTCTTCCCAATAACTAAAATCATCCTCCTTCCCTGCAATATTTTTGAATGATTTTTAGTTGTTGGGCACTAAATTCGTTTTGGGAAGGTAGCAATGATGTCATGTGACTCACTAATTTTTATTGCCCTCCAGCCCATGTGAGGGACCCTGCTAGGCTTAACATTAGCTTTAAGCCCTAATAATTTGGGCCGGCCCATTGATGACTCCTAAATGAATTAATTAATCCAAACCACATCATCATCTACTAGAGAGAGAGAGAAGTAAACACAAGAAAAATGGACATTTGCACCAT
Organism: Prunus mume; assembly: GCF_029339155.1. Taxonomy (NCBI): domain Eukaryota; kingdom Viridiplantae; phylum Streptophyta; class Magnoliopsida; order Rosales; family Rosaceae; genus Prunus; species Prunus mume. The sequence goes on along the minus strand of NC_142703.1, from coordinate 16,655,246 downwards.
ATTTTATGCTTATTTAGTTATATTTAAATATGTACATGCTCATTGAAAATCTAATATTCTTTACGAATGCCAAACCCTAACCCTAGCCCCATTTCTATCAAAAATTTCTCTTAGGACCGTTGTCATTTTGAGGAGGGAGGAAGTCATTGTTCTTTTTTTCATCTCCTCTATTATTTTCCTCCCTCTATTCTTCCTTCATTTTCAAAGACAAAAGGTTTTCGTCTTCGTTTTGTTATCTCATCGTCGGATCTCCACCTGCACTTCGGCGTGCATCTTTTTTGCTGTTTCTTTATATTCGGAATAAGTCATAGAGACTCTTTGGATTCTCTGTGTAGTTTTCACCTCTCGTTTTGTGAGATCTTTTCATTTCTCTTTTGTGAGACATTTTCATGTTTCCTTTGTAAGAGTTTTATTTGTATTATTATGACTTTGTTTTTTAGTGCTACTATTTCCACCCCAGTGTCCTATTTTTTCACCCACCTTATCTTTTCACCCACCATATAAATTTGAAAAAACATAATCATATCTTGCCACCATTATTCCTAAAATACCCTTTAATTATTAATTTAAACAATTAAAAAATAAAAAATTGAAAAGAAAAAGAACCATCAACCACCGCCCACCAACCCTCCATCTTCCTCTTTGTTTCTCTTCTTTTTCTCTCTCCCTCTCTCTCTCTCTTTAGAAAACAAGGAATGTATAAGTTGATTGTGAATCTACCATAAGTTGACTAAGGTTCAGTTGGACCAGCGATCCATATCCCACCAGAAAGTCTTATTTGCAAATCCCATCCGCTCATATAATTGACGAATTCGTGGTGGGAGGCGTCGACCAGGAGAGGTAGTGATTGGTTCGTGATGGCTGGTGGTTTCTGTACAATCTTTTTTTTTTCTTTTAATTTTGAGGAAGATGGAGATGACCCATATGAAAAGATTGAAGGATTGAGATTAAGATCATGTTGTTGATGTTAGGGAAGAAAAGGACAAAATTTGAAAACGAACAACATATGTTAAATAAGATTGTTCTTTGTGCATGAAAGAGAGATGGAGGAAGGAATAGAAACAAAGAGGGAGGCGGCAACAGCAACCATGAAAGGGAATTTGCCATGGGGGAGGGGGGGTGGGAGGGTTCTTTTTTTTTTTTTTTTTACTTTTCGTTTTTAAAATTTTATTCTAAAGGGGAATTGCCATAAGTTGATGAATGGTGAGTTCATCGCATTGTTCCTTGATGTTGCAGTTGTGCAGGTTTGCATATGCGATTGTTTTCTCCTATCTTGCAAGTTTCCTGAGCGTGCCTTCTTTTCTTTTTTTCCTTTTTTTTTAAAACTAATATATTGTTTGTGAAAAAAATAAATTTACTTTATATGAAGTTTTTAAATTTTTTTTTCAAGTCCTTAGAAGTAATTTTACAAAAGGATAAATTTGTCCTGAAAATTTTGAAAATAAAGTTGGTGGAAAAATAGGACAGGTGGGTGGAAATAGCAACACTCTTGTTTTTTCAAGCTTTTTCTCTTTTTGATTATTTTGTTAGGCCATCTCCAATTTGTTGGCTGCGCAAATCTCATGGTCTGGTGCTCTGGGCCGAGGGGATGTGCGTTAACACGTGACGTCCTTCTTTTGGATGCGGTGCGGTTGTGCGCGGGCATGCTAGCACGGTCTACCATGTGTCGAGATGGTGATGAGCTTAAGGTAGAAGATGGTTAAATGATGCGCCTGTTTTGAGTTCGACTCCTAATCAAACGATTGTGACCGAGAGAGGAACGATATCGGCCGTCAGGTTCACGGCCCTGAGTTATAAGGCCGTTTAGTAGTGGTGTTGGTGACGGGTTTTAGGCGTGCTCCAGCGCGTTGCTCAGAGAGCGACGGTCGTATGATATATGGGGTGAATGAGATGATAACAGAGATGGTGCTCCGGCGCCTTGAAAATCAAGGGTCGTATGATATATTGATGAATAGATTTTCTTTACAATCTACCACTACTCCTAGGAAAGCAAATAAAGGTATTGAAAGTGCATTACAGGAAAATATAATTTGCTCCGTGGAAGGCTTTTGGTTTGGTGTTTGAATCCTTTGAATGTAGTCTTGAGCTTAGTATTTATAAGGGGAGTCCTGGAGGGACAATCGAGGCTGAAAATATCTACGTGGTGGAGCCTGATCGGGGCAAGTGGGTAGTCAAATCAGCATTTGGGATCGTGAAGCATGGTGGTGTGACCCCCATAAATCCCGGTAAATCTCGGCCACCGCCCTGATCGTGGGTTCTGCCCCCTTGGCCGTGGGAACGCATTTAATGCCCTAGTCTGGTGGTTGGTGATCTAACCTCAAGTTGTAAGAATACTTGTGAGAATGTTTGCGCCTAACCACTCTGATTTCCATCACCAAATCCTAACTTCAGTCACTTCCCATCTTCCCTCGTGCATTAAATGCTTCTTGCAACTAGTGGGTTTGCTGCGCTAGTCAGAGGATTTACTTCATTAAATGGGGCGTGGGACCCTGAGGCCACGTGACGATTTGACCACAGTATCTTCGGCCATGTCTTTTACGGCCTTCGGCTTCGGTCTATAATACCGCGGTCGGGAGGCCGAGAGGATTCTGCCTTTGCAGCTTTTTTTTTGTTTTCGAAAGCAAAATGCCTAACGAAATGTGACCGTTTCAGTTCATGAGTAGGTGCTAGGGCCGAGAGGAAGTTCCTTCAGTCAGTTTATGACCGTGATTTATCAGGCACAAACACAGTCATAAGACTAAGGGAGGTGTATTAAATTAAGATTTTAAAAGAGTTAAATGGAGTTCTAAAGTTCATAGAGTTAAACATATTTTAATTGATTTCTACAAACTCCACATAGAGTTTGATTGAATTCCTAAATTGATTTTAATGGTGTTTGTTAGAGTTTTATCATAGATTTTAAAAGAGTTTATTAGAGTTCTAAAATGTTTTTTTCTTTTTTTTCTTTTCCTTTTGGGGCTGTTTTTTGTTTTTCTTCCTCGATTTCTTCATTCCATAGTACTGCATCTACTTCGTCCTACTTCTTCCTACGGTCTTGATCTCTGGTTTATTGGTGATTGCTACACTAATTATTGATTTCTTTGCTGAAATGATGACTAGTTTTTGTCTTAGAGAATGTATTTTGTATCTATGTTATGCTGTTCGTTTGTTTTGATGTGGTTAGAGATAATGCTAGTGAATGAAACGGATGTTTTCAGCCATTGTTAGTACTTTTATTCTGGCCCAAAATTGTAAATAACTATATAGGTTAAAATAAAATACCATTAATGAAAAGACAAAACTGAAAAAGCATAAAGGCACATAAAACACGAGCAATACTCATAAGTAACACACATAAACATAACCCAAATAATTAATTCTAAACCAAAGTTCAACCAATTCCAAACTAATAAAGTCTTAACACTTTTCCAAAATGGTAAATACTTCCAAACCAAAGTCTTAAAAATATACCAACATGATAAAAATAGTTTAAACCAAAGTTTTAACCTAATCTAAAATGGTAAACATAATCTCAAAGAACCACACTCATTCCATATTGTATAGTATCCACTTTGAGCGCTCTTCAAGTAACATTTTCAGGAATGCATTTTTCATTCCCAACTTATGAACCAGCCCAAGTGCTTTGTAACGAGTACGATTATCCAAGTTCGGAGTCTCCTTGATGGCATCCCAAACATTGTTAGTTTTCTCTCTCTCTTTCTCTCTTTTCTCCATTAGGCTATGCATTCCTCAAATTTCAATGGTAATTGCAGCAATTGAATCCATGCCTGCATAAACTTTTTCTACCAGTTCAACTCGAGTTATGGTCTCAACTGAATTATTATTTGCTTTAGACTCAGTTTTAGGTTTCTTTCTTTGAGGGAGCTTTTCTAATGGAGCCTCCAAATTTGTGTCCATAAAATGTGATGAAGTAAAATTACCAGACAACAAAGATTGGTATGATGTTCCATTTTGACTTGGTACAAATGCCTCATTGGAATCCTGCAATCTGGTAGGTTTACTTTCTCCAACTTCATACGCTCTAGCATCAGTATTATCACCAAGGCCAATTGAGTTTTTCCTAGCAGCTGTTCCATTGCCAATTGCAGTTACCAAATCCTCATAGTCTGCAAATGTATCTCTTTGAAGATGCACTTGACTTGGAGGAGACTAGCAAAAACCAATAATAAAATAATAAAAAATAAAAACATGCATAAAGTACGAAAGTGAAAGTTATCATTATAAAGTAATATTTAACAAAATTGAAATCTTACCTTAAAGTAATCTTGCCATACTTCTTCAGTAGTTGTGAATTTCTTTGAGATGGAGTCCCACCCAAATCCAGAACTATGAAGCATAAGCTGAGTAAAACTATGATATCTTGTCTTAAACCATTTCATACGGCTCTAATATTGATGAGAAGTTTTTTGGCATCCAAGTTTTGCATTAAGAACAGGAAGTATCTTGCTTTCTACTATTTGCTTGCTTAGTAAACCATTAGAATCACGCCATTCGCAGTTGGCAGCATCAACCATTAGTTCTAACAGCATATTGCTTTCTTTCGAGGTCCATGGGTTATAAGGTATTTTTTCTTTTCCTTGTTGTGAATCTCCCATTTATAATGTTACTAGATAATACATGAAATCTTTAATTAGTTCATAAGAAAAAAATTATCTAAAAAAATTATATACGAAGATAATTTTTTTCCTTTTTGTTTTGGCATGGACTAGATATACATAGATATTGTACACCAAAAAAAAAAAAAAGGATGAACATAGATCGATGAAGAGGGCTATCATCTATATGATATGATGCATAGAAACAAAAAACAAAAAAAACAGCAACTACAAACAAAAAATTAATAATAACAGCAACCAAAAAAAAAAAATAATAACAGCAAACCTTGACAAGCACACATGTTATATGATGTGCATCGAATACAAGATGTGCAATTGCTTGGATATATAACGGAAAAGTAGAAACAACAATTGCTTGGATATATGACGGTAACAATAACTTTTCAACTATTCATACATGATGTGCATCGAAACAAGCAACATCAATTGCTTGGATATATGATGATGTATAGCAACAACAATTATTCAAGCACTGGAAAGCGTAGAAAGCATAGAAAAAGAGAAGAGATTTTTTTACCTCCACTTGACAAGCACACACGTTCAAGGACTGAAAAGCGTAGAGTACGTTCAAAGTTTTTAGGGTTCACATAAGATTTGTCAAAGCCTTTTGTATTTATATTTACCACTTTATTTTCTAACAAAATTGGGCAACTTATTAATTCCTTCAAAATAAATTACTTTTTGAATACACCTAAATTTTGTTTGACTTTTCAAAAGTCATAATTGAATACACCTAGATTTCGATGTATTTTTTAAATATCAATTGAAATCTGAATTGAATACACCCAAACTTTTAAGAACTCTTTTAAAATATGAATTGAATATACATAGATAATTGAATACCCTAAATGCAGTCTAGGGCTAAAAATTTAACCCTCCAAAATATTTATTTTTTAAAAAATAGTGCATGACTAAATTTTTCTATCTCCAGCCATGCATTGCTATATTTTAGGGTCCTTATTTTATTATTTTGAGAAAAACTATGGTACAACACTCATACATTCCACAACTATGTATTGTTTAATTTAATTAAACTACTATTTAGAGATAATATGTCATATATGACAAGATTTCTGATAAGATTTTGTGTCCATGTGGCACATCTTATCCTGAAGGAGTCTTAATAATTTTTTGGGCTATGATTTTTGAGTGACACGTGTTGAATTTTTTATAATTTTTTCTTAAATAACACGAATTGAAACATTAAAAAATTGAAAACATAATTTTCCGGGCTCCAACAATCATGACCAGTAATTTTTATAATTTTTTCTTAAATAACATGAATTGAAAATATTTAAAAAGGTGACCACACTTTTATAAAAAAATAATAAAAAAAAAAAGATGGGTTTCAATGGTCTGACCTCCAACGTTCATGACCATTAATTTTTTTTATAGATTTTTCTTAAACAACATGAATTGAAAACATTTAATACATATATATATATATATATATATCAAGATAACATCATCGATGACATCAGCACTTTTAATGTTGACTATTGGATATGTATTTGCACGAGATGATTTGTGCTCTTGCCCACACTTGATAATTTATCTTCTTCAATAGCACATGCATGAGGCTCACAAAAAATTTGGCCTAGGCCGAAGTGGGCTACATATGGCTCGGTTGGAGGCTAAAGGGCCAAATGTGGCTTCCAAATTTGACCAAAATTTTGTTTAGCCCATGACTGGAGATGAGTTTTGCATTATTTTAAAGCTATATTTAGCCCATGGCTGGAGATGGCCTTAGTTTATAATGGCTCTTTGTGGCTAGTTTGTATTGATCATTTGTGGCTAATGGCTTTTTTGACTGAATTATGAACTCAATCCTAGAATTTCTCAACAACAAAAAATCTAATATTCTTTTAATGGTGTGTCGAGAATTTTTTAGATTTAAAGAAAAGTTGAAGTAATTAGGAGGACCTTCTAGATGAGGTATTTGGTTGTTGAACCAAAACTTGTTGTACTATCCAAAGCTTGAGAATTAATTCTCTTAAGTCATCTGTGTGCTTCATGTTGAAAACATGAAGTTCATGAACCTTCTATTTCTCCTATTGGGAAGCGATGCCGTGAAAAATTAATTACATTGGTTTAATTTCTTCCAACTGCACCTATAACACTGTTGATCAAGAATTATGTCACTCAGATCGATTCAAAGCGTCTAGATTAATCTAGAAAGATGAAAAAAAAAAAAAAAAAAGGCTTAAGCCACTCATAGCGTGCCAGAGGCCAATGAAAAGAAGGTTTTTCTAGATGGTAGGTAATATTTTGAATGATATCTTTCTACAAGAATGAAGAATTACGTATGAAAATAAGGTTTTTCTCGTCGGCGTTTTTTTCTTTTTTCAAATGTTGGTTGGCTATAAATAAGAACCACTTCTTTCAAATAGAACTCATTACACTCTTGCTTCCCCCTCAATTTATATCTTCTAATTAGTGATCATCATCTTCTTAGTTAAGTTTAGAGATGGCTGAAGTTGCTGCTCCTCAAAGCACGGAGGCATTGAAAGTAACGAGCATCAAATCACTTGCTGAATCATCTGCTCTCAACAATGTTCCTTCTGCATATGGCTTCACCATAAACCCCAACGATGAAGCAGATCCCAACGACCCTGAATTCGCAATTCCCATCGTCGACATGTCTCTTCTCACCTCAGGATCTCCAGAACAACGGTCAAAAATAATCCATGACCTCGTCAAAATTTGTCAAGAGTGGGGCTTCTTCATAGTAAGTAGTGGACATGCAAATATACATGCAGTTATATTATCAACGTATTAAAAAATTAACAACTTATTATAATCATGTGCATTGCAGGCCATTAACCATGGAGTCCCTGAGAGCCTCATGAAGGCGATGATCGAAGCATGCCATGGATTTTTCAGTTTACCAGACGAGGAGAAGAATGAGTTCAAATCGGGGAACGATGTGCTGGAGATGTTCAAGTATGGAACTAGCTATAATCTGGCATTGGATAAATTCCTTCTCTGGAGGGACTTCTTCAAGGTCAGAGTGCATCCCGAATTCTACTCCCTCTACAAGCCGGCTTGCTTCAGTGAGGTCTCAATGGAGTTCAGCAAGAGAGCCCGAGAAGTTGCGTTGGAGATAACAAGAGCAATCTCAGAAAGCTTGGGGTTGGAGCCAAACTACATACACAACGCCATGAACATGGATCGTGGCATACAAATGCTCGCCGCCAACTACTACCCGCCTTGCCCTCAGCCAGAACATGCAATTGGCATACCCCATCACACTGATCATGGCCTTGTCACCCTCCTCATCCAGAATGAGATGAAAGGCCTCCAAGTTGAGCACAACGGCAAATGGCTCACCGTTGATGGCCCTCCCAACGGTTTCTTTGTTAACCTCGCTGACCAGATGCAGGTTTTTAAATTTTTAATTTTTCTCAACTTAACATGTTAACAATAATTTATCTAAACCTGTCTGGTTTCTTGCAGATTCTTACTAATGGTAAATACAAGAGCGTAATGCATCGAGCCACCGTGAACAACAAAGCCACAAGGATATCGATCGCCATACCGCATGGACCATCTGTTGACACAATTGTTGCACCGGCTCCAGAGTTGTTGGAAAAGGAAGGCCAAGCTCCTAAATACCTTGCCATGAACTACAAGGAATATATACAGCTTCAACAAAGTGGCAAGAACTATATGAAGTCTACCTTTGATCACATACGAGTCTAAGCTTTTTACAGTGGGCTAGCATTGTCACGTTTCAACCATATTGAAAGAGCTGCAGCAGCTTCCCTTTTTTTTCTTCTAAATAATGCCATTTCTGTTTTTATTTATTTATTTATTTATAATGATCTAGTAGCCCAAAACTAGAGTTTATGTAATGAAATTTTTTATTTGATAAAATAAAAATATATATTAAATAAACTATTGGCCTTAAGTCATAATTTCAGTGTTGAAAACTGTACAATACTTTTATTGAATACTTAAAGAGAAAATGAAGATAAAGAAACAGAGATGGTGAAGCAACATCCTTCAAGCGCTAAACCAATCAACAAGCATGGAAATTGAAGCCTCAGAATAGCCAGTCAAAAGCGAGTTGGCACCCTCGACTCGGCTGAAAATCGAAGCTAAGACAGTTGAGTTGATCCCTCTTTTTGCTTGCACCTCCTGGCTAGACCCAGCATCAGTTGAGCCCGAGGCATTAGAGGCAAGGATTTGTTCCTTTCGGGTCCGCTTGTTCATCTCACTACTCCACATACTTGCCACTGCAGACATGACTGAATATCTTCAACCTTGAAATGCTTGTGAAATTAGAAAGGGGGAGATTTTGGAGCTTTAGGGGTTGGATAATTTTGAAGCTTTTTGTGTTGGATAATTTTAGGGAACTTGGTAGGTTCTATATATAAGATTGTATATATGTATATTATCTGTGGCTTGTTTTTATAAAAACAAGCACCTACGTTGGTCGGTTTCATTCAACTTTCTTGTCTGGCCTAGGCTAGTCTGGCCACAGGAAGTCCCAAAAACCACGGCAAGCTAGCTAGTGGTATTAGAAAAGAACGATATTGAAATGAAAACATTGGGCATTTACTTATCCTATGGTCCTCATAAGGCTTCCTGTATTTCTTTTTCTGATGGCCCAAAATCGTTAAGAGAAATTCTTTGGTCCGGCAAGTAGAATATATCACCAGTCTGACCACAAATCAGTATTTGAAGAAAAACTTGCACACCATGAGGATAAACACTGTTTTGTTATCCTCAACCAATCACGCTCTAACACATGATAAAGATTCCACTACGGAGCATAATTGGACGTGACATGCAAATCTTTCTCCATATTTGGGTCGCCCTTCAGAGAATGATAATAATAAATACAATTCCCGAGAGTCAAACTGAGTACCAAAATCTGGATCAGATTTTATCAAAAGACGACTGGATTTAGTTTAGTGCATCTTTTTATTGAGAATACCACTTGCTCTGTTTGGTTAGTTTCAACTGTCATTCTTACCATCCTCCCCCAATACAGAAGAAATCTAGAAGAAGAAAAAAAAATGTTAAAAAAGGGAACTCTCAAAAGTTTCCAACTACGAAAGAGGATGGCACTGTCCAAAAACTAAGCATTTCAGGTTGTGTTGTAGTTTTGGTATTCCTGCAGAGATGAAGATCCTGCTCTTTCTGAAACGCAACCTGTGGAAAAATAAACTGATTGCCTATCAAATTGGTAGCAGAAGAACTGGACAACCTGGCTGAGCATATATAAACGCAAAAGAGTAATTCTGGGAAAAAATGCATTTAAATATACAACAGAACAAAAGATTGATGCTGCACTCACATTGGTAAGCAAATTTGCGATACGGAGCTCGTGTTGGTTTTCTAGAGACTGATTTTGGATATACTGAGAATGGAGCAGAGATAAGCAAATGTGATACACCATGCGAGCGAGCTGCCACAAATCCAAAATCCTTTAAATTGCAACTGTGGAAAAACCTTTTCAAACCTCCAACAGTTTTCTACTTTGGATAATAGTGTGTGAGGTTGTCCCGTCTTCATAAAAGGACTAAAGCAGTGCAGGCAGCTAAGCAAGCCCTTGTTTTGTTAGGAAATCGAATTCAGCTTCAAGCTGCAAGACTGGTTCGCATGAAACATTCCTTCATTTCTTCAAGGCACCACATGTCCTCCGCCTAATTAACTGCTGACCGTTATAGGGTGGGCACATGCCTAATGCAGTTATTGGACATTCGTGGCCAGTTTCTTTCCAAAGATAACCATGGCACATTTAATGATCAGGGCCATGAGATTTGAAACGAACAGAAAGCTGGGGTTGCTGAAGTTTGCCATGGATGCAAAAGGTTCCATGCTCAATTGTCTGATTATGCACTGCAAAAATGAACCACCCCAACATTCCTGACACTGTTTTTTGCTCTGTAAACAGACTTGGAAACACATCATCTTCACAAGTTCAAATCCATGGTGTCCAACCTTCATACATGTTGCAAAGATTGTCTACACTAGTGGCCTGCTTAAGTAGATAGTCAACTTGTTCTGAGATGCTAATTTCTCTGAGAATAAAAAAAAGAGCCAATGTCAATACCGATTATCACCAACAACCTACACAGAACTCCAGAAGAAGCAGTTACCTGTTCTCAGCAATATCTCGACCATCTAGTTTCATCTCAACTCGCCTCAAGACCGACATTGCGTAAGGGTTTTTACCTATAAAAAGAACCAAAAGTATATTACTTTTTTTCTCAAGCTATTAAGCACCCAGCAATCGCCAGACAAAAAGTAGTTAGTATTCAGGCACAGTGAATGCAGAGTTGGAGGGTGTGGGTGGGGTGGGGGGGGGGGTCAGATTGACTTACCACATGAAAACATATTAACGACTAAGGGAAGACCAATTTAAGACATATCACCATATTATACATAATTAACATAATAACGCAGAAATGCTGTTGAACCACATGAAAACATTTAGTCTGTTCTTTCACAAAATAAGGTTGCATACTGAGTTCTCCACCTAAATCTTTGGATCAGTTTCATAATTTTATCTTCATACCAAACATATTAACACAGAAATTTATTTTAACCACATCCAAAACTTAGTCAATCCTCTTCCCGCTCTCAATCTCACACCACTTTTTTTTTGTGATTCTGCCCAGCTTTCAAGTCACCTGGATCCCCCTCCCCCTTCCGTCGCACTGCCCATTCCCCTCCCTTGCCCACCTCTTGTCTCTTAACTCTTAAGTGAGAACTTTATACAGTAGTTAAATTGAGCACGGTGAAATACTTGAAGGGAAGAACAATGGAAGTAATAGTGTGGGAGAGAGGGTATAAATTTGTTGTCCATGTTGTAATCTTCAATATGAGAAAAAAGAGAATATTAGCCTACTCTTTTATTGTTGTAAAGCAATAAAAATGGAGTGGAGTTTATATGAAAGCAATATTACTGTTACAGAACTTGTTATCCTAATTTTCCATTTCTACCCCTGAATGGCCGATGGTTAGTGGAACTTTGGAATTCTACCTGTTACCTAGTATTCCCCTCACTCTTTAGGGGGAGCAGAAACCTGGGTCAGAAGACCCTTGAAGGGAGCCTGGTTTCCTTCATTAATGGTTTCTTCTTTATTACCAAACCAACCATTTTGTCTTTTTCCTTCCACTCTAAGTTACTGAGACACATTTTCATCTTGTAATAAGCTTATTAGTTTTAACACTTATCGCCATGCTATAATTATGGAAATAATAATTCCAATATATCAATCTAGTTACTTCTTTTTCATAAATAAAATTTATAAGGAAATAAAAGAAATAACAAAATTATGAACGGCGGGCATTTTCAATGAGAAATGGGATGAGTTGAACTTTCAAATGAAAATCCTGCTCAGACGTTAAACTGTGTAGACTTGATCTGGGAAAGTTAAAAAAGGGATGGAAAGGAAACAGTAGATATACATATTAAAGAGCAGAGAAAAAAGAATACAAGTAGATGATTTTATAGATAGGCATGATACTTACCCCTGCCTACTCGGCTAGAAGCCTGCACAGCATCATGATTTTCATCCTTAATTTTGACCTTGTTTAGTGAAGATATTTCCTCTTTACTCCCAAACTTCTCCTGTGTGTTCTCATCTGAAGGACGTGAAATTTCAGGACCAACAGTTGCAGATTCATCATTTGGTGATGCCACAGCCTGGGGATATTCATTTGGGTCACTAAGTGTTGACTTGAAAGAACCAATATGAATGTTATCAACCTCTGTGTACTTTGATTCAAACTGCGCGGAATCTGTGATTTCTTGGTTATCATTTTGAGAGTAAGGAGCGGTATTTTGATAATCTATAACCTCTCTGCTGCTAGGCCCAAGCAAAAGCTGTTGTCCTATATCTTCTGGATCATTGAAGCTACCTGGAAAACTCTCTTCAGCTAAGGTAATGCCAGATTCTGTACTACTACTGCAGATACTATCTGGCGGAGATAACCATCCTTTAGCTTCCAAAGGAAGTCCAGTAATGCCAAGAAAATCTTTGGTGCTTTCACCATTTGACGTGGAGAGGCTCTCTTTCTCCTCCTTTTCATCAAATCCAGTAGCATCAGCAGCAAGATCTGGCCTCGATACATCAATTACTGGTGATTCTACTTCCTGACTTTCTCCCAGTCCTTCAAGAGCCTATCCAAGATGAGAGAGAGAGAGAGAGAGAGAGAGTTCATATTTATTTAACATGTAGTTATCAAAAAAGTATGATTTATGTAAAGACCGTGACTATACTTTATGAAGATTCCCAGCATGGAGACTTGCAGTTCGTGCAAGCCTAGTCAACATGGAATAGAGCCCCTTCACAGATGATGTAAGGGAGGGCACCAAAGGCTCTATGGCCTGACGAGCCTCCCTAATTCTTAAAGAATAAGACTGGTATATTGCTTGTCCATGAATGGGAGATATTTCCATCTTGTTCTCCCTTTCCCCAGCCATAGCATCAGTCATGGCAGCTACATCCTTGGACAACACTGTTTCCAGTGGAAGAAGAATTGCATTTGCCTGCCCAAGATGTCAACAAACAGCATATGTGGTTATTAACATACTTGAAAACAACCAGATATATTAATATTTTCATACAAAACTCATGGAATAAGTAAACTACACTCAAATATAAAATAATAATTGTGAGACAAGGAAAACCTTTGAGAGCTCTTGTACAAGAGAACAGTGTACTGCAGCAGCCTCCTTTCCAAGACTGTGAACATCATGTAGATCTTCAGTTATTGCAAGAACCTATTCAAAGAAGCAGTATTAGTAACACAATGAAGCCATCCCCCACAAAAGAACAATTAAAAAATGACAAAGGAAATAGAGTGCCAGCTGATGAGATCCTTGAGAAATTCTAATTCCAGAAGGAAAAGAAAGGAAAGAAAAATTCAGTTGACAGGCTGATAACAGGAACATGTAATGGTGTTTCAGTACTCGATCATAAAGTTTATGGGCAATCTATCCATCACCTTTTATATACCGTTTCTACTGAATGTATGACTAACAATTAGAACAAAGCTAAAATTTAAAACATTGCCAATTTATTGGAATGACTTCAGAATTAAACCTCAAATTCAAAGGATTCAAAGGGAATAAAAAGAATAAAATTAAAATCATAAAAAATGAAATTAACTTTTACATAATTGAGTTTTTAGGAAAGTAGTAGGGGCTCAAACACAGTGAAGATTACATGGTAAAATTAAGCATGGATCAATATAAAGGACCCTATAAAAATGCATGCATCTATTGGAAAAAACTAAATCTCAGGGTACAAAAATATTTACAATATTTATTCAAAAACATGATAGCTAATATGGCAATGCCATGCAACGATGAACATATCAGCTGTGCATGTAATATTGGTACACAAGTTTATGGCTATTTGACGAGTATTTCAATACAGTACATAAACGTACAAAGTACATTAAAATATGCTCGAATGGACAAAATTAATTAGCATCAATGTTGTAGCCCATACCTCTTCGAGCATGGAACCACATTCAGAAGTCAAAGCAGAATGACGATTTGACACACGGGCATATGCACTCAGTGCGACACTGGCTTCACATGCACAGTCACTCATTGCAAGCACAGTGCTTTGTAAATCACCTGTAAATGACAAAAACCAGCAGGTCTCGCATGATTTGTAGATATACGTATTGCACAGATGGGATTGTGTGGTATTTACTTATTTCTTTTCTAATAAATATTAACTAGTATAAAGTGAAAAATGTATCTATTAGTATATGTGGAAAAGTAGGCATCACCTGAAGCTGACTTTGCTCTAAGAGAGGCAACACTAAGTTCGTTGGTTGCAGAAGACAATCCACTGCAAGCAGTTTCCATGGTCCTTTCTGCAACCTTCCATTCTTGTTCAGTGCCTAATACCAGAAACAACAAACTGCACATTTAGGACTCATATGGATGAGAAAGAAGTACCAGAAACAAGTTGATCACCAAAAAAATTAGAAACTCACGAGCAAAAGAGTGGTAAGTAATATCCAATCTTTTTAGTGCATTCAAGTAAGCTTGCTGCCATGTTCGACCATCTGCACCAGTCCTGAATGGATAGATCTCTCCAGGAGAATGGAAAATACCGTCTCTTGATGCTTCAAACTCCAATATAGACACGCAAATTTTTATAACATCTGATGCCTTTTCTCTAGCTTGCCTTAGTAGTTTCCTTCGCCTCATTAGATGGTCATGAAATTCGGGAGGAATTCCAGAAGTCTTGCTTGAATTATTTCCCGTTGCACTGGAGTTTGGGCCACCACAGGCCCACCCCATTGCTCTCTCAAGCTGCCCTTCAGCTGCAAGAGAAGTTCGTTCACAAGCTTGCAGTGACTCCATAGACCTAGCTATCTTTGACACAGCAGATTGTAAACTTTCCAACACGTTAGGTCTGCTCAGTTTTAAGACAATAGGGTATAAACTATCATCACCAGAAAGAAATTTCTGAAACATGACCCTGCTACTCTGAGAAGGGTTCAAAGTAGCATCATGCATCCATTCCAACTGAACAATCTCTAGGCCAGTCTTCCAAAGAGTCTCTCTGAGCTCATTCACTTGCTTTTTCATTAGAGATGCAGCTACCCTTGCTGCTCTGGCAGTTTCATGTGCATTGCAGAATTCCTCAAGCATAAGCTGAACCCTTTTCAGAGCCCCAACATCTCTTTTAACTTGATCAAGAGAAACTTCCTTTGTAGCCTCTGTCAGTTGCTTCAAACGCTCATTTTCTTTATCTATGCTAGCCAATAAACTAGGGCCAACTCGTTCTTTCAGGTATCGACCAAGATGTTCTTGAAGTTGCATTTCAAGCTTTCTCTTAACAACATTGTAGAGCTGGTCAAACCCTAAAGTTTGATCCACAGATGAAGCTACGTCATTTAGGCAGGAATCAAGAAAAGAATCAATAACCCCTAATTTCCAAACAAAGAAAGAATGATGATTCAATGAGCTGCCAAACTTCCAAACATATTCAGATATTGGGTACCCTGAACTCATCAAATCTGCTAAATTAGAAATCTCATTTGAGTGAGAAGTGAATCCAAATGAAGAAAACACTTTATCAATTGATTCCAAATCAGTAAAGGGCTTAACAAGCATCGACAATAGCACTTTGCTTTTTGAGACATGCAGCTCTCTTTCCTCTTTGACACCAACTAGAGAGTGAAAATGGTGGGCAGAAGTAGCCAGGGCATTCTTTATATCTGATTCTCTCTTTATGAGAGAGGAAGTGCGCAAATCCCTTTGGTTCCAAGCTTGATGGAGTTGGTCCAGCTGTGCCCTACAAGCTTCTTCTTGGGATGCAAGCTCCTCTGCCTCTTCCCATGAAAGATGATCTCTACCTTTCATGGCAGCTTCTTCAAGAGACAACTGCTGCTCAGTAATGAGACCAACCTTAAAAAAGTAGTTCTGTTCCAGTTCAACTAAAGATGCCCTCTCCATCTCTACCTCTATAAATTGCTCAAGTACTGTATCAATAGTACCACGAATTTGTGAGATTAGTCCAAATGCATCCATGATTTCAGAATTCAGTGAAACTGCAGATCTTATAACATCTGGAAGAACAGCTTCAGTCATTTGCCCAATCAAGCTCTTGCAGGAGAGTAAAATGGTTTTAAAAATGGAGGCCCAATTTCTATTAGAGTAATATCCTGAATGGTCTTTATCTGTGTCACCACCACTAGGTCCATCTCTACCAATCAGTTGCTGAAGTTCATTAACAAACCCTGCTAGAAGTACACACTTCTCTACTTGCTCTTCAAACCCACAGAAAATAGTTTCAAATTCATATTGTAACTGGTTGTTTGCATTTCTCCGTTTATTTGAGTCATTGAATATATTGAGCACCTTATGCTTGATTTCATTGTACAAATAACTGGCTGCTGAGTTCAGAACAAACAAAACCTTTTCCTTTTTCTCATTTAGCTCCCCACGCAATTTAGCATCCTTTGTCCCATTCCCATCATATTTAGATTGCCCAAATTGAATGGAAAGAATAGCATCTTCCTTCTTTGCAAGACCAGCAGATTGCATGTACTTCATAAAAGCAGACAAAAGCCGATCCTTAGCCTTTGATTCAGTCTCCGAGCCAATAGAGTTCACTAGTTCAGCACACTCCTCTTCAAGCTTCTCTATCTCTAGAGCATACTTTTTCACTTTAAGACACATATCATCATGACTGTGTTTGATAGAATCAGTATTATCCCCATGTACTTTGGAAATAAGTTCAGCACCCTGTCTTCTAGCTAGAGAAAGGATATCAGAGGAAAGAGCACTTGCAGATAGCTGCAGAGCCTGTGCCCAGCCATGAACTGCACTCGTTGTAATGTAATTCAATGGTAAAATTCTTTGCAAAGCCAAAGAATACACTTGAAGTGCATTTATCGCAGAAGAGAGTCCATCGTCCAATTCAGATACTAGTTGAGAGACTTCCCTATCTATATCATAGCATTGTGCTTGTGTAGGCTCAGGAACAATGGTCAATGGAACCCCAGCCACCAGGACGGCAGACGTAAGAGACAAGATTTCCTGCATACTACTCAGCTTTACAAAGGCATTTATTTCTTGAAGCAAATTGCTTCGTAAAGCATCGAGGATGCTTCCATGTTGTTCCATCCAGGTTGCTGCCTCTTGAGATTTCTCAGCAACCAAGGCCTTCGCCTGAGCAAATTCTCGAGCCTGAATTTCAAACGAAGCACGAATTTTCTCTGAATTGCTAGTTGCTTCAGCAACCATTGACTTCGCAGATGTCTCGTGCAGAATTAGGTTAGATCTCTCTTGATCAGCTCGATAAAAGAGTGCAGATGTAAGTTCATATTGGTTTAGAACATCAGCAAACCTCTGGTACAACATTTCCCAAAAGTCAAAAACAAATTTCAGCCGCACAAAAGTACATAATAATAATAATAATAATAATAAAAGGGAGTTACCCACCTCAAGAGCAGATTCAACAGCTGGTAGAGTAGCCAATAAAAGATCATGGTGCTCCTGGTCACAATAAAGGACATCAAAGTGCCATTCACATGATCAAACAAGTTCCACTATGGGCATATAAATATATTGATTGAAACATATATTCATGCACACACATAACCAAGGATAGATTTAGATACAATAGGCATAATGTGCCAATGCAAAGACCAGAACTTCAGGACATTTGCAGATATATAATAAAATCACAAGAGTCACATACAATGCGCTAGGTTGAAATTGAATTCTATGTATGTTCAAGATTGTTTTCAGCCATCAGGATAAATGAAATAATAGAAGGCAGTGACTAAGAACAACCCACATATTCACCACAAAGGCATTTACAAGCTTCGGCTTCAGAATGAGTACCTGTAAGGGAACACGAATTTCCTGCACACGAGATGCAAATAAACTCAGACTGACAGCCAACTCCATGCCCTTCCTTTCTTCACCAGCAATTGCAGCATCATCGTGAAAATCTCCCCGTGTCCATTCCACAAGAGGATCCCAAACAAACACTTCAAGTAACATCAAGAGTATGTCTTTGTTCTTCCTCAAAACACCAATAACTGTTTCACAGTTTGACCTGAAGGTACCTTCTATCCCAGTCATCCCTAACGCTGCTTCAATGATCTGTGTAAGGCGGAAGGGAACAATTTCTGGAATTTTTAATCTTTGCCCTTTATCAAAACAAACATTGTAATCAATATGTACTATATCACCACTACAGAAATCCATTAGAATATTATCCAAGTGTCTATCCCCAAGGCCAAGAATATGGCCCACCATGCTCATGGCAGCAACACTTCCTGAAAACCTACAAAGTGAAGAACACATTAAACACTAAATGGTTTACAACATAGCGTCTACTTTTTTTATGAAACAATAGTATCTGATTGCTCAAAAACAAACTAATAGCCAAATACTACAATATATCAGAATGCAAAAAGATTATACTCTACCACAAAAAGGGGGGATAAAAGGAAACTGATCCTATAATGGATTAATATTTCAATGTACCTTACCTCACCTATCAAATTAAAATGTTGATTCTGCTCCACAAATTATAGTGCCAAACCCAGTACAATATTCACACGTCAACAATATTTACATAACATAAATATACGCATTCCCATCTCCTTGCAACTCCATGAGCAGTTATACCTACTAAAGGTATATGCAATTTGAGAGAAGTGGAATTTATTTATTTTTATTTTTAATTTCAACCACCTATTCACCTTACCTGGGAGTTATTTGGAAAGCCTAAAGTGGACACCATGAGAGGAATTGCCTTTGATTAATAGTATATATGCTATAATAAGAATGCTATAAAGCATGATGACTAGGTTGAGGAACTGGAAGCTCCACTGACAGTGAAATTAATAGATCCCAAGCAGGTTGTTAAAGCTTAGGTAATTATATAAATCAATGCAATACAGATTGTTAGCACCGTAAAGAGTGTTTTCAGGAGTGTCAGTTACCTCTTCTGTTTTGAACTGAACGCTTTGAATCCTTCACTAGCACACCAAAGTTCTTGATAAAGAAGCTGTCTAGGAGTCTCCTTCATTAGTTCCAGAAGAACTTTACGCTTCACCTCATGAGGCCAGTCTCTTCGAGAAATTACTCTCCTTATACCTTTCTCTTTGAGCGCTGGTATGATTTTACCATAGAACATATCACTGGGTCGGGGAACAGCTGGAGGAACAGAACTTTTTGAACTGCTGCCACCCACTGCTGACAGCTGAGCTAATTGGATGCGGTTTTGCCAGGACTTAAAGACACTGTATATACTAATTACATTGTCCACCCACTGGATGAGGCCAGCCCGGCCACTAATTGGAGTCACAGAATAATAGCGAACACCAAGAAAGTGACTATGAGTTGCAAGAGATGTATGCAGAAAACCATTTATAGCTTGCAAGAGCTGCATGATTCTGGCATCAAGGCGGAGATCTTCCCTGCCCTTCAGGAGATATGTGTACTTTTGACCATCTGAACCAAGAATAACTAGTTTCTTAGGTTTAGTCTTGGTTGATATGATAGCCACCTCCTCAGAGAACGAAGCAATGGTGACAATTCCCTGAAGATTAGCACTGAGACCTCTGTCAGCTTCAGAGACTGTGTCTTGCTTCTCAAGACCAGGCATTGGAACATCAGACGATGATAGTAGAGCCAGTTGTGGTGCAACTTCCCTTAAAGGAATTGATAACTTCCTCTGATAAGATCCCAAGGATGCAGCAATGTTATCAAATGGACGCCATGCATCACCAAGTGCTGCAGCAGATGCTGGAGGGGTCTTGAAGGCCATGATGGCTGATTTCAACCGATCTTTATACTCCTCATGGAACCATACTTCATGAGGAGTTTCAGGTTTCCGAGATGTAGAAGCTAGACGACGTTCCAAGGCCACAACAATAGGAGCCATCATAGCTGAATATTTAGCAGCATTTATCTTGTTTTTCTCACTCTGGCTAAGAGTAACATTTTCTGCAATTCGTGCAGCTTCCTCTTTCAGCACATTTATGCGCCTCATGACATCTGAAACAAAAATTAATAAAATAAATTGGTCAGATTGAAAACAGTACACCAATTTTTATGTCTGGCGCACACATATATTCAGGTCCCAGTGTGCAGTAGTTCATTTGTGATTAAAGCATGCACTGGCATATAGTTTCATATCCAAGTTATATACGACTGAAAAGAGAACACTTACATCCCACAGAATTTTTGGCATCTAAAAAACAAATGCATATTCAAATAAACGGCATCAGAAACAACAAAAGCCTCGTTTAAGCAAGGTCAAACATACCTGTGTGAATATCTTGAAGTGTGCTGAGCCATAGCTCCTCCCAAAGAACAGTAACGTTTCCCAGCTCATTTATCACAAGCTGAACATCCTGAATCAATCTTGGATATAGTTCACTCTGCATGTAACATGATTATGCTTAATTCAGTGGCGTACAAGCAAGTTATAATACAAAATCTCAAATTAATAAAGATTAGGATAGTTAGCACCATTTGCAAGATATAACCTTTATTAATACATAAAAGCTAGTAATTAGCAGTTTTGTTATTATTACAAAATGCAAACTTGTCATGTTACTGTGCTTTTCATTGTTATTAATGATAACCTCGCACTCCAGAATTTGGAGTCTAATTGTATTGCACTAAATGCACAGCACCCTGAAAAAAAAGAGTTAAAATAAAACTATTGAAAGAAATTTCCTTACCAAACAACCAAGTATGTGCTGAAGCTCCTCTGAGGGCTTCTCTTCATAAGCATCCACGTCAACTAGTGTTGGGTAGACAATGGACCAAGGAGATTGCTTGGCCAGCATCATCAGTAAGCCCTCCAACTGCTTCCGAACCACTTGCTCGGGATGAGAACTTAACCGAGCAAACAATTGAGGAGTTACTTCCTAGAAGTGGAGATTGTAATCAGAATCAAATCAAGTCATCCATACTAATAAAATAAAAATAAAAAAATTAGCATGTAGGAAACAAACCAAGGAAGAGCCCCTTACCTGCCAGGGTGACAAAGGAACAGTTGAAAGAGCAGGTTCAAGTATATCTTTCAACTCCGCTCCATATTTGAGAAGAATATGTAGGACATACAATGTAGCCCTCAGAGTATAGCTGCCGGCTTTTTGCTTCAGAGGCTCAAAATCAGAGTCAGCCAAGCCACCATTGCAAATTTTAGCGGATGAATACGAAAGATACTTTATAAAGCCATGAGCTGCATGCCCAAAGAGTGACACTCTTCTCCTCCTCAAAGACCACCAAACAACAACTAAATCATCAACTACAGAAATTATATCGGTTTCATTTAGGCCAAAATTTGCACGAAGAAAGCAGATCTTCAACTGAGAAGCTAGAGTAGCAGAAAAGCAATCGTCACTACAATCTTCTGCACCAGGTCCCCCAGAAACAGCTTCAATGATACTCACTACTTGCTGCACCAAAGCCATCACAGGGTTGGTATTTCTCAGTTCAGCAGAATCAAGAGAGTAGTTCGAATCTCCCTGTTCAGCTCTAAAACCCTTGTCATCCTTATTCTGAACGAGCTGAAAAATCAAAGATTCCACTTTTATGATCTCATCTTCAGTTAGCTTGAATCTCTCAGGCAGAACTTCATGAACAAGGATGGGAGAAAATGAGCATGAGTGAAGGGTATTTTCATTTGGGGTTAAGAGAGAGTCCTGGGCCATACTAAAACACCAAGAGGCATAAGAAATCCAGGATTTTCCCATAGTGGGACAGAGACGAGTAGACAATTTTGTAGCTGTACCCACAATTTCCTCAATGATAGGACCCAAAGGTGGTTTAGAGCTTAAGATCTCATCGCCAAATGAGGGCCTACCCCTTCCAGGAGAAGAGGAATCAGCCATCTCAAAGTCTGACCACATATTAAGAACAATGTCATCTAACCTCAAATCTGAATAGTTCTGTTTAAGCCAATTCGAGAGTTTCAAGCATGCCTTGGCCTTCAGAATACTATTGTCAGCATCAGAAACTATAGACAGTGAAGAAACCACGCAAGGACGCACAAAAGACCAAAGGTTCGTCAAAGCATCTTCAAACTTGTTTTCAGCATGCATTAGCAGGATGCCCTCATACTGCAAATTTGAGGTGAGAAAGTCATGGTGCCTTTCCCTGGAGCAACTCAATATGTGATCTTTGAGATAATTGTTCAGACGGTTTGCCAACAGTAGGTTTTGTTGTTTGCGGGCCAAGCTCAACAAATTCATAGAAAGCTTTAGAGTAGCAGGAGAAATTGGGGAAATGGTTTGATAAACTCGCAGAACTTTTAACCAAGGGTTACAATCTTGATAGACTCTACCCATTTGTGGATGCATAAGTTGGACATATGAACTTAATATTGACTGAAGTTGCCTGGGTTTATCTTGGTTGTCTTTAATCTTGTAAAATTCTTCAAATGCAATGATGCAGTGCAACTGGGTAGCATATGCTGCTGCTTCTTCTAATCCATCAAGCGGCAGAATAGACAATGTTTCCTCCAGCATTGACCTGGCCTTCTGTAATTCATGTGGCATCTTATCTTCCTTTCCCTCATTCTGAAGAAGCATTGCCTGTAAAAGCATCTGCTCACTTCTTTGCAAGGCCAATTTCGGATCAAGGGTGAGCTCACTGCTACTTTTAGGTGTCAAACCAAGGCATGCCCATGCTGCTTGAAATTCATCCTCATCATACCGTGCCAAGGCATGGATTGCATTAATTTCATTGCCCGTCGTTGTGAGAGCACCACAATAACTCTTCCCAGCATGCTTAGCACGAAGTGTTTGCAATTCTGATAACCAGGATTCTAAAGATTTCCAATCACAAACAGAAGTATAACACTCAATGATGCGTGCAATGACAAACTGTACACCATCAGAACCCAAGGAACTCAACAACTCCTCAGCCTGTAGCAAGTGAATAAAGTGCGCAGCAGCCTTTTCATATTTACCTTCTGCCTGATATACAAGCCCAGTGACCCATGTAAAGTGTCCCAACACCCTACTGTTACTGAGGGACTGGTTTTCCTCCACAAGAAAGGGAGCGAGTGTCATCGAAACCCATTTTTCCAGGCCATGTAAAGCCTCTGATTCATGAGTCTTACACAGAGCCAATGCCATGTGCCGTACAACCCTCAAGATGTCTGCAGAAAATCTGCCCCTAATATTATGGAGGTTCTCAGTTACTTGTGACCTAGACTTTTCATTCAAAGCTGAAGCCACAAGATTCCTCAGTTCCTGTAAACGTAGAGCACAATACTGAATTGTAGCATCATGGCATTGGAGAGCTAATCCAGCATTCATCATTGGCTCACAAATACGAGAAAACCACTCCTCACAGACTTTCTTGTTAGCTCGAAAGAATAAGGAACTAGAGCGAGTAGCAGACGGTAAAACAGCAGATCCCTCATATGCATTATATACATTTTTCTTCAGCGCCTCAACAAAATCGAATAGTAACCTCATTGGTAACAAATGAGCACCAGATGACCCTATCATACTTAAATTCCCATCATTTTGCTCACTGTCAAGCATTAGCAGGTGTGCAACGTCCAAAAGCATTCGCTCTAATGCTGCAAAGGTCTGGGTTGGCCCACCAAGGTTAGTCCGAAGGCGTGTGGCAATACAATATCTAGCAGCTTCATGAACAGCCCACCAGGCACCAGCCAGATTATTAACTGAGCAATGCTTTTCAAGAAAGTCTTCCTCCATTTTTATGTCCAACCACACACCAATGGCACCAAAATTTCCTGTTTCCTCAAGTTGAATTGGAAGGTCTTTTGAACTCCGACAACTATGAATAAGCCGTTGGATCCAAGAGGAAAGAGGCACCTTCCACCTTTGGGATATGTAACTCAATATGGTAACAAGTTGTTGCGAGTGAAGTTGCTGAGGGAGCTGCTTCAAGGCAAATCCTTGCTTCCATTGCAAGTTAGAACTATTGCCTAATCGAAGAGCAACAGCCCTAGAAGAAGTAGATGTCCCATAATCATTAAGCCCACATGCATACAATGTAGTAGGCACAACAATAGCAAGCAACCGAACGAATGCATTTTTTATATCACTATCTGGATCACCAAGTTTTCCTAGGACCACTTCAGCCAAACAATAAAAGTAGCGAGGATGTATAATCCTTGCCTGCAGTAACAACTCCAATACTAATGCAACATGTGACCTCACATTTGGTTCCCTGTCAGATGCAGCATCCAAAATTGAGAAAAGCATATTCCCAATAATCTTAATATTGCCATACACTTCATAGAAATCAGTTTCTGTGTTTGATTTCTTGTTAATAGCAATAACATTCTCACCAAAACTTTGAACCCAATCTAGCGCAACTGTTTTAACTGCAAGCGGAGAAGAAACATGGAGTGCTTTCACAAAGAACATACTGTACTTCCTCAGATTCTCAACAACCACAACTGATAGTTCATTTGTCAAATAATTGCCATAAAGTAATTTATCAGCAGTCACAACTGGTGATGATTTCCCACTACTCTGATATGTTATAGAGCACTTGCTTAAGAATTTAACTGTTGTTAGCCTGTCTAATGTCTTGATAACATTGACTTGCAAATCCACATATGCCATAATAGGTAAGTCAAAAGGATTAAATTTCTCTATGATAAAATCCAACAATTTTTCTGACCTCATAAGATATAGGGTTGCAATGTCTAGTTGACAAGTCAAACTGTTCTCCCCACCCCAGAAAACAGATGTCAACAAAACTTTCAAATCAAATTTAATCAATGCAAACAATTCAAGTTTTGAATACAATTTAGAGCATCCAACAACCTCATCTCCAAGACCCGTGGCTTTCTCTAACATGCCCTTCAACAACTCCAGCTCCTCTGTTAAAGATGTCAGTACTTGTTCAACAACTTCATTATTCCCGTGTTGAAGCAAGAAAATATAAGTGGCAGCCGAACTACCAGTTACTAGGTGATTAGGATGCAAACGCAGCTGAGATATTGGAGCATTAAATTGCAATATTTTCTGCACAGATGATTGGAGAAGGCCAAACTTTTGCAAGGATAATAATTGGAGATTAGTTTTTAAAACTCCATGAACTTGAAAGGAGGTAATTCTTCCACTTCCCATTGGTTGGGTAGTATTGTCCACTTCCAAACTTTGAAATAAAATATCAAATGCAAGGGGATAAAAGGTGGAAAACCTTTCACAAAATATTTCTGCCAACAGAGTCAAACACTTCCATAAATCCCCAATCCATTCCAACCACCCAAATTTCCTTCCAACCATAGATAAACATCCCAATAAACGAGGAACAATTCTGTTAAGGGGTTCAGTGATTTGTTCAAGTAAATTCATTTCCAGCAACCCAGAAGCAGTGGACTGCAAAATTGTTGAAAAACAAGAAAGCAATGCAAGCAACCTTCGAAATTGTTGTGGGGTTCCATGACTTACATCCTGAAGCAAAACATCCATGTCACCTAGAAACTTCGACAGCAGTCCAACAGAAAACTGCAAATTACCCACCCAATGATTCTGAAATTGCAAAAAACTATCCATTATTATTCGTCTATCCGATTCAGCAAGGTCTGGTACCAAAGCCCACCCGAGAAGAAGATCAACAATGTCAAGAAAATGAGGCTGGAAGCATCTAGAAAACTTTAAAGAAATCAATGTTAAAACACCGAGAAGCAGATGTAACAGACTCAAGGAGGTTCTCTCATCCTCGAGAAGTACTTGACATGCTTTGAGAATTGACAAAGCATATCTCTCAACCCCACCAACATCCCCAACATTAAGAAACTCCCGTAGGCTATCCAATGCCAATTCCATGGTCCCTTCTCCAGCGCCGCCATTGCTAAGCAACGGCAACGCCCAACCAATGAACCGGTCAACCAAGCTTCCCAGCATAACATGGTTTTGCCTTCCATTTGACGTTATAGGGATCGAAGAAACCACGGCACAAAGAGCCCCATAAGCTACAGCTGCCCCTTGCCTCACCGCATACGATCTACAGTGCAATTTCCAGAGATATTCCATAAACATATGTACTTTCAAGGAGAATAGATAATTTCCGACATTTTCACAACGCAAAACCCTTCTACCCAATATAATTTTTCACGATTTGATTAAAAAATATTGCCATTTTAAGTGGTGGTCCATAAATTTTAATTACCCATAGTAAGTTAGAACATCCACTGTGATCTACGCATCACAAACCTTAATAACACAAGCTTCATAGTTCCACATTCCAATCCTTTAATTATCCTACACTTTCTCAGCAAACAAACACAACCAGCAGAACTTGTATAAAACTAAAACAACTTCAGAATGCAAAATACTCGAAAGTTGTACTTCAGTAGAAAATTGAACTAAAAAGAAAGTAAGAAAAGCGAAATATCAACTAAAATTCCAGAGGCTTTACTTGTCTAATCCCTTAATCTGTAACCAAACAGAACAAGCAGGATTTGTCTAAACAATGCGAAATGCAACGCAAATTCCAATTTAATGGATAATTAAACCAAAAATTAGTAAGAAAAAAAAGTTTAATTTTAAAGAAAGAAAAAGTGAAAGTGAAATTGAGGAGGCTTTACTTGTCGGAGAGAAGCTGCGAAAAGCCCTGGGCGAGAAAAGTGGCGGAGTGAGTGACGAGGAGTGAGTTGGGCGGGTAAAGAACGGCGCGGTGAAGCGAGTTGATGGCGGCGAGTCGAGCCGAGTCGTCGTCCTCCGAGTTAGAGGATGGGGCCGAGGCGGAAGCCGAATCGTCCTTGGGAAGCGCGACGGACAGAAGCGCCGCGAGTTGCTGCTGTTGGTGATGAAGACCCTGCATCATTCTCTTGCTGCTGCTTCTGTAGTTTTAGCATCTCTCATTCGCACTCGACTGAGTCGACTTTCTAAACTCTGGCTCGAGCTTTCTATTGGCTTTGTTTGTTGTTGCTGCTCTGCTCTGGTTTCTCTCTCTCTCTCTCTCTCTTTCGGCTTCAACGTTGTCTTCTGCTTTCTTCTGTTTTCCGAAGTCTTTCTTTTGTTTTTGGGTTTTATTTGTTGGTTTTCCGGTGATGAAAATTGAAGGGGCGAATGACTAATTTTCTTTACTTTTTTAATCCATGTACAGTAAAATCCTATATTAACCACCGTGAAAGAAAATATCTTATAAAATAAATATTGTAATCTAAAATAAATGAGATGACAATTATTTTAGGAAATTAACGAAAAAGACATAAGATATTTTCATTTTAGGCAAAAAGTCATTTTTTATCCTTATAGTTTGCCACTTTTATCACTTTAATTCTTGTCATTTTAATTTGATCAATTTTGTCCATTTAGTTTCAATTTAATCTATTCAAGGACAAATTATAATTTCTGTCAAAATGGGTAACTTCAGTTAGTTGTTGAGGGGCATTTTGGTCCAAAATTACAATTTCTCTAATGTTTAAATTAATTTAAAAAATTAAAATCAGATAAACACAAGAATTAAATAACAAAAAAATTTGAAAAATAACCAAAAACAAACAAACCTATATCACCCAAACCACACCCCCCCCGCCCCCTCTCTGCGTGCACCCCCATCTCATCCTCCTCCATCTCGTAACCCAGCCTCCTAACACCTACCAACAACACAACCCAGAGGGAGGCAAGAGGACTGATGGGATGGATGTGGTTTGGGGATGGGGTGAGGGAGGTTGCGGGGTTGGGTTGGTATGGGGGGAGGATGATAGGGGCAGGTGGGGTTTGTGTAATTAGAGTTTCTTTTTATATATATATATATATAAAAATTTGTTATTTTATTCTTGGTTAATTTTTTGGGGGTTTTGATTACTTTTTTGGTTACCTTTATTTTTGGACCGAAATGTCCCTCAACAACTAACGATAGTTACTCTATTTTGATAGAAATTAGAATTTATCCTTGAATTGCTTAAATTGAAAACTACATGAACCAAATTGATCAAATTGAAACAACAGGGACCAAAGTGGTAAAAATAACAAACTATTAGGACAAAAAATGATTTGTATTTATAAATTGATATTCTACTATTGTAATGCTATGAGAATATACATTCTTTGTTCTAGTCTTTTCGGAATTTGGAGCCTTTCTCAGGAAAATATTTTCCTTTTTTTTTCATATAAATAAATTTTATATATATATATATATATATATCTTCTATTGAGGATCCTCAATAATATTTGAGGACACCCTTTAGGGTACCCTACAATTTTTTTTCCAATGATCAAAACAATCTATTTTTTAGGTCTTCATTCATAGATCATCCTTACAAAAAATTAGACAATTTGAAAACCGTTTCGACATCCAATTGTGTCCTACAAAATCAATGAACACTGCTTCAAGAAAGTATTAAAATTTCAATAACTCAATTGAATGCTCAAATGATATCGGATTCAAGTGATTTTTGTAGAGATGATCTTTGAATGTGTATGTACAAAATAGACGGTTTGGATTAGTGAAATACAATCCGAAGTGAGCGCTGTCTCAAATGTTTTAATCAAGAATCCTCAATATATATATATATATATATATATATATATATATATATATATATAGCCGCATAGATTGCCAAACACCTGATCTTCAGTTTAAGTCATATCGACGGCTGAATTTTTCCAGGTGACTTGAAGGAATTTTCCAATTAGGGTTTTGGATCTTTCAATTCAAGTTAGGGCTTTTGCGAGGTTTCAAGAATTAACGAACCCTAATCCAAACTCAGGAGCCAAAACGATGTCGTACGACGATGTGGAGATCGAAGATATGGAGTGGAACAATGAGCTCCAGGCGTACACATACCCCTGTCCATGCGGGGACTTGTTTCAGATCACCAAGGAGGACCTGAAGTTGGGCGAAGAGATCGCTCGGTGCCCTAGTTGCTCCCTCTACATCACCGTCGTTTACAACGTCGAAGATTTCTTAGATAAGAAAAGTAACAAACCCATCGAGCCCTCTAAGCAGCAACCCATTACTGTCGCTTAAAATTTCGGGTAAAATTTGATATGAAAGGTCCGTAATTTAATATTTTCATATATGTTAGCGATTGAATGTTCCTTTCCAGTGAAATTTATTTATTTATTTATGAATTATTGTTGTTTGACACGTTCATCAAATTGGCCTTGGATATTTGCTATTGCTAAAATGGATTTTTGTCTCCCATGCCAACTGTTGCTCAATCTTCAAAATTTGTTGTGTACCTGTTTTGTTTCTAGAAAATAGAAGATAAAAAATATAGTTTTTAGTTTTCTATGGTGCTTAATTCTTACTGTCATTTAGTCATTTCAGTTTCTAGCTTGTTTCTCATTTTCTGGGAAAACCCATCTAATGTTGAAGCTGGGGCGGATGGATAAAATTCAAGGATTTGGTGTTCCATGAGTTTTCTGATTGTTTTAAATGGGCTATATACCCTTTGAAAAAGAAAAAAAAAAAACACATTATGAGAAGCTCCTTACTTGTTTCTTATCTTCTATGACAAGTGTGATTTGGAAGTAGTGCTTCTAACGAAATTAACTTCCGTATAGCTTTTTAATACTTGAATTGAAATGCAGTTTGGAATTATTATTATTTTTAAATTGTCAGAGGTTATTAGCTCTTGAATGGAAACTCAACTATACACTTTTAGACAGTATAATTCTTTTAGGAAAGATGGTGCCTGAAGTTTTGGCACTTTCAAGTGTGGCAACTTAATGTGGTAGTGCAATAGTTGTCGGTAGACTGAGGATGGAGGTGTCCTGACGAACTTCCATCGTACTAGAAAGTTTGGATTTTCTGCTAATTTGGAAATTAGAATAAGTCTGGACTCTTTACTTGGAGTTGAAATTTGCTTTGGAGGAGGAATGCTTCAAATTCAGGGTTGAGACTGATACACTGCTACCGTCAGTTTGCTGCAGCAAAATACTAGAGATTGTCACCCTTTGGAAACCTTATTACTTGGTTGTAAGATTCTAATGGGGAAGGGTCTTCTTGTCTTTCTCATGTCTGTAGGGAGAGCAAAACAGTAGCTGTAGCTGATAGCATGGCAAGATTTCAGTTCTCACTGGAAGTAGGCTGCACATTGTTATGCCCATCCAACTCAAGTCAAGGATGTCTATTTTCTCACCTGGTTGGGTTCACTAGACCTTGATTGATTTATTTGCAGTTTGTTATCCTCTCTGGCCTGTAGTCATTGTTACAAAACCTTAGTTTGGAGCAGTTTCACTTTCTTCAAATATTTTTCCCAAATTGTGTTGCTTTGCTGACTTGGGGGATACTATGGGTATTCCTTTTAATTGCAGTACTTCATTTCTGCCAGTCGAATACCCCAAAAATAAAAAGGTGGATGATATAGTTGTATTGTTTAGATCAGTGAAGAGTAAAAACTAAGAACAGTTTGGTGAGATGGGATGTTCTGTCTCAAACCAAAGGAAAAGGAGGTTCAGGGATGGGTAATTTAGCAAAGCATCTGTTTTGTAGCTCTTTGGAATTCTGTTCTTGTTTTGATGTTTTCCCCAAGGATTGAGGTGTCGATGCAGTTTGCATGTTTAGTTTTTTTTTTTTTTTTTTTTAAAGAGTTGACTCCTTGTTTACTTTTGTTGTACTGTTTATTTTTAATAAAGTGTCACGTTTCTTATATATGATAAAAATCTAATGTAATTTGTGCTTTTAAAAAAACTTTTATAATTTGTATACCTGTTTGAGCACAGCAGCACTGCAACTAGCTCATACGGATGAAACTTAAATTGGAAGTTGTTGTTTTCAAAATAGAAAATTATGAGTGCACTTCTCAAGGGTTTTCATGCTCTTTTAAATAGCTTCATTTTGGTGTAGTTTGCAATCACTCTAATGCTTCTACTCTTTCTTGCAGATGGCCTGATCTGGAGATGTCAAAGTGGTGGAAGGATTCTTCCCAAGTTTTGTTAGAAATATAACTAGGTATGAAGTGTGCAAGTAAGGAGTGAGGAAACTTTTTGTATTCAACCTGCAATGGAAAAGTAGAATTTGATAAGGCAATTGTTATTGAGCGATTTTATAACTTATTGTTTGTCATTTATATGTAGGGCTAAACACATGTAATCTGATACCAGTAAAATAAAAAAGAGAAATCAGCTTGGTCATTTGAAACTATCCGAAAATGTGTTTCGATCTCTATGTATTATTACCCCATCTGATGGGGGGGCTCTGTGACCCTGGTGTTGCTTGAATTGAAAGGAGCTGATTAACTGACTAACTCCATGTAATCAATTATTAACAAATTGGGTTTTTGGTCATTCATCTGGTTCTTCTGGTAATCCCCAATTTGGTAAAACTGGTTTTTGATTCATCAAATTGGGTGGAGTTTGGTACTCAACAAAACCAAACCAAACCAATTTTCAGTGATATTTTTCAGTTTGAGGGCATGAAGAAAGATGGATTCAGCAAACTCTTGGAACCAGACGATGCTCAGTTTGTGTTAGGTTAATGAAGTTTCATATTCACCAACTTTATTACAAATTTAAGGGGGGTATTCAATTGAGATTTTAAAATACTATTTTGAGATAAATAAGTTATGTGGTATTTTCAAATAATCTAAATAAGTCTTGTCGTATTCCATTAAAACTATTAGGATTTTTAAAATACAGTCACCAAATCTATTGGTATTCAATTAAGACTTTAGACAAGTAACAAAAAGTCTTATGGTATTCAAAAACTTACTAATTTCGCAAGGTTTTTTAAAATGTGGGCTTGTGTGGGAGTTTTTAATGGGAAGTATAAATATCAAGCCTTATCTCAAATCTCACCCTAACCCATCAGACTCTTCATATGAGATTTTTTAATTTTGTTTCCTCACCTTGACCTCCATCCAAGTAGTTGTGCATTGGGTATAAGCCATGGCGACCAAACCACCAATGAAGACCACTAAGTATAAGTAATAATGTTCTTCCCTCACATGATGACCAAACCACCAATACCCAAAAGCGATGCACTGTATATAAATAGTTAGTTTATGTTGTTTGGGCACAATCGGGTTTGCAAGGCAAGTGTTTGATGAAATGATTGTTAGAGATATGGTTTCTTGGAGCTCTATGATTGCAAGATATGTAGCTTGGTGTGCGCCTTGTTTGTTCAAATTGTTTACCCTTTTTTTCTTTTTAAATTTGTTTCATCAGTGCGCAATTTGGATCATGTAGTTTCTGCCCTCTCATGCACCAGTTATTACTTAAAAGATGTTTTATGGCAGTACATAGAACCAAATGTTAACTAGTTAGTCATTCTTTAGAGCTCTACTAAAACAACTTTTCCTAAACACATGTATATTATTACTCATATTCGTTTCCTTCTTTTGTGATGCTTTTAAGGTTTTCAAGATAAGAAACTAGCGAATGAAAATCCAAATTCATTCACTTTGGTAAGCATGCTTTCTGCTTGTTCCTGTCTACTTGATTTTAGAGTAGGGAGAGTCCATTCATTAAAAAATCTTGATTATAGAAATCAATAAATAAAATCCTATAAGTCATTATATTCTGCTTAAATTCACTAGACTTTTTTTTAATCCCAAATAGTCTTCTAAAATCTCAATTGAATACACTAGATGCTATTTTTGTTGTTGGTCAAAGGTAGATGCTTAACATGTTAAATTGTTTGGTAAAATAACATTATATATTGGCAAAAAGTCACTTTTCATCCCTATAGCTTGACGAAATTTCCACTTTAGTCTCCATGGTCTTAATTTTGACAATTTGAACCATGTACCTTGATTTTATTGCAATTTAAAGACATGTCCAATTTCTTGACGAAATAAACACATGTCCCTTACGTGGGGAGTATTTTGGATGAAAATTCAGATGTGTCCTTGAATTGCAATAGAATCAAACTACATAGGTTAAATTGATAAAATCAAAACTACATGAACTAAAGTGAAAAGACCGACAAACTAAAGGACCCAAAGTGACTTTTTCCATATATATGATTACTTGAAACTTGGGCGTACGCCATAAGTTTTTTCAGCAACCAAAGCCTACCCCTCTCTCCCCAAAAAACTCCCAGCCGCTTTACAAGTAGAAAAAAAATTACGTCGATACTGTATTTCGTACCAATTACAATGGTAGAAGAAAAATGGACTCAATTGCAAAACTACCAAGCTTCAAACTGTTTTTCTTTCCTAGGTTCTGAGAAGACTTCTCCCAACACTCATTCTGTGGCAAGGTAATAGGGTATCCAGGAATCTTACAATCGTTGGTGTGACTTGTGGATATTGATTTACTTTCCTTACACACCAAGAATTCCTATTATAATTATAATTGATTTACTTTAATTATTGATTTCCTATTGTAAATAGATTTAGGAATTTATTATTTACTTGCTTATTCAGGTTTCGTTGTATTATAAATATGACCTCCTACAAGGAGAAGAATACATAGAAAATTCCCACAAACAAATATTCTCTCATAGTTTTCATATTTTAGCATGGTATCAGAGCGGCGATCTTGGAATTGTTGACTCTAGTTTCAAACCCCCGTCGCCGCTATGGGGGTTGATGATTTTTTCAACCCTCATTAAGGTAGCACCACCGACTCATTCTCTCCTTCTCAACCAACCTATAGTCAAGTTGAGTGCCCAAATGGCTCAACTCCTACAGATGCAGACTTTGGCCCCGAATTTGATCCTGAATCAGGATCCTATTTTGATGACCCCGAACCCGATCCGAAATCAGGATCTTATTTTGACGACCTCAACCTCGACTATGACGACCAAGACGACCCGACTCCGATGACGACCCGACTCCAAGGATGACCACGACCCGAATTTGTCTATGATTCGCACTCGATCCCGATTTCGACTCCGACTCACCCGACTCAGCTCGATCCCGATCCAAATTCCTACTCAACCTGTATCCTATGCATCTTCCGCTGCATAGATTATGACTTCTCAACTAACAACCCCGACACATGGACTAGATTGCTCATATTGTGGTGATCTGAGACACTCGTGAGACTTGTTTTAAATTGCATGGCTACCCCGATTGGTGGGCTACTCTTAAAGATCGAGGACAATGCAATACGACCAGTAATGGTATTGGTTATGGATTCCATACTTCTGATAAGATTGATTCCATGAGTTGGATAATTGATTCCGGTGCAACTGATCATATGACGTTTGATGCTGATGATTTTCTGAATACTACACAACCTCGATGAACCTGTATTGCAAATGCCAATGACGTTACTTATCTTGTGACAGGGGCTAGCACTGTTGCACTTTCATCATCTCTCACACTGTCTAATACTTTACTTGTTCCATCTTTATTCACTATCTTTATCCACTAAATTGTTGTCCGTTAGTCAGCTTACTGAACAATTGAATTGTTGTGTACTCATTTACCCGAGTTTTTGTTTGCTTCAGGATATTCACACTGAGGAGATTCTTGGTCGTGGTACTAAGAGAGGGGGGCTATATTATGTCGATGACTTCACCTGGCATGGCTAAACAGGACGATCCTTTTGATAGCAAACAAAAGCAAATCTGGTTGTGAGTACGAACAAGTGTACTACTCCATTTACGTTAATTCACTCTAATGTCCGGGACCTTCACCTATCATTGCTCCTTCTGGTGTTCGATGGTTTGTCACATTCATAGATGATTGTACACGGATGACATGGCTTTATTTGCTGAAGAATAAAAACGAAGTGTTTTCCCGCTTTCACCTTCCACAAACAGATGGAAAATCAGTTTAATGCTCAAATCCAGATTCTTCGCTCCGACAATGGTGGAGAATTTGTCAATCATGACTTTCAGACTTACTTCCAACAACATAGAATTATCCATGAGACGACTTGTCATCAGACACCGCAACAAAATGGTGTTGTTGAACGAAAGAATCGACATATTCTTGAAACCGCCCGAGCACTTCTGATTGGCGCTCATGTTCCTCGCCATCACTGGGATGATGCTATTGTCACCGCAGTTCACCTAATCAACCGCATGTCTTCGTGTATTGACCTTTAAAACTCCCTTACAGGTGCTTGCGCAACATAGACCTCGCCTCTGCTTTGGTACTCACACTCGAATCTTTGGATGTGTGGCTTTCGTTCATCTCCACAAAAATCAACGTAGCAAACTTGATCCATGTGCGCTTCGTTGTGTTTTTGTGGGTTATGCCACTCATCAGAAAGGTCACCGTTGTTATCACCCTCCTACCGACGTACCTATGTTACTTTGGATGTGACCTTTCTGGAATCTAAGCTGTTCTTCCATGACCCATCATCTAATTCTACGCTTCATGGGGAGACAAAGTGAAGAGCAGAATTGGAGCAACTTGGAAAACGAAGAAATTCTCCTATGTACAGAAATGATTGATCATCCCGAGTCTGGAGCACAAGATTACTCTTGGCCGAAAAGCGACCAATCGCCTATTCATAGCGATCAATTATCTGACCCACCTGATCCATACGAAGATATTTCTAATCCGAGTCTCACACCTACAGATAATACATAATAACAAGATGAAGACCCCCCTTCTAACTCAACAGTACCAACAGACCAATCTCCTGAGAATATCCTTGAGGTAACTACTCATACTAGACTTGTGCATTTAGAGGATAAAACTATTGGATATCAATTACCTTTCAGGCAAAATCGTGGGAAGCCACCAAACCGCTATTCACCTGATATTGGCAAGACATCCAAGTATCCAATTGCAAATCATGTATCCACTGAGAAGCTGTCTGAACCACTCAAGGCTTTTGTGCATCAGTTGTTTGTTATCCATATTCCAACCAAGGTCTCTGAAGCATTGAAAGATCCTAAGTGGGTCCAAACTATAAAAGAGGAGATGAAAGCTCTTGAGAAAAATCAGACTTGGACATTGGAGACTATACCACAAGGAAAAAAGACTATCGGATGTATATGAGCGTTTACTATAAAACATAATGTAGATGGATCTATCGAGCGATACAAGGCAAGACTTGTGTCAAAAGGGTACACACAAACTTATGATATAGACTATGAAGAAACCTTTGCTCCAGTTGCAAAGTTAAACACCATCAGAGTCTTATTATCCCTTGCAACTAATTTGGATTGGTCACTACACCAGTTTAATGTAAAGAATGCTTTTCTACATGGCGAACTCACGGAGGATGTGTACATAGACATTCCTCCTTGTTATAATACTACTCAGACTGGAACAGTTTGCAGGTTACGAAAAGCATTGTATGGGTTGAAATAAGTCACCACGTGCATGGTTTGGACGGTTCACCATGGCAATGAAGAACAATGGTTTCAAACAGGTAACTCGATCATACTGCTGTTCTTGAAACATCGGAAAGGGAAGTAACAACATTAATAATTTATGTTGATGATATGATTATTACTAGGAATGATAAACAGGAAATATCACAGCTACAAGACTATCTGGCTACAAGAGTTTGAGATGAAGGATCTAGGTGGACTCAAGTATTTCTTAGGAATTGAGGTGGCTCGATCGCAGCAAGGCATATTTCTCTCTCAAAGGAAATATGTCTTGGACTTGTTGACAGACACAAGAATGCTAGATTGCAAACCTGCGGACACTCCTATTGTTCAGAATCATCATCTTGGAGAATATCCGGATCAAGTTCCAACTGACAAAGAAAGATACCAAAGGTTAGTGGGAAGATTGATCTATTTGTCACATACTCGACCAGACATTGCTTATGAGCGTTGTCAGTCAATTTATGCACTCTCCAAGTGAAGACCACATGAATGCAGTTCTTCGGATACTTAGATATTTGAAGTCTGCACCTGAAAAGGATTTATGTTCTCAAAGCATGGTCATCTAAATATTGATGGTTATTTAGATGCAGATTGAGCAGGTAATGTAATAGATAGAAAATCCACATCGGGTTACTTCACATTCGTGGGAGGTAATTTGGTGACATGGAGGAGCAAGAAACAGAATGTAGTAGCTTTATCCAGTGAGTTCAGAGGCATGACTAAAGGGATTTGTGAACTTCTTTGGTTAAGAAAG
This sequence comes from Prunus mume, assembly GCF_029339155.1. NCBI lineage: Eukaryota > Viridiplantae > Streptophyta > Magnoliopsida > Rosales > Rosaceae > Prunus > Prunus mume. Next base: position 16,618,210 of record NC_142703.1, on the reverse strand, counting down.
TTGCTTACTGAACTTGGGTATAAACCTACATCTACAATGAATCTCTTTGTGACAACAAGGCTGCTATAGCCATTGTACAGTAATCCGTTCAGCATGATCGTACTAAACATGTTGAGGTGGATCGACACTTCATCAAACAGTAAGCTTGAGGCTAAAGTGTTTCAGCTTTCCTTTTGTGAAATCCGAGGATCAATTGGCGGATATTTTGACAAAGGCGATTTCCAGAAAGCATTCTACAATTCACTGGATCAGTTGGGCATTGTCGACATCTATGCACCAACGTGAGGGGGAGTGTTGGCGTGACTTGTGGATATTGACTTACTTTTCTTACACAAGAATTCCTATTATAATTATAATTGATTTACTTTAATTCTTGATTTCCTATTGTAAATAGATTTATGAATTTATTATTTACTTGCTCATTCATGTTTTGTTGTATTATAAATATGACCTCCTACAAGGAGAAGAATACATAGAAAATTCTCACAAACAAATATTTCTCATAGTTTTCATATTTTAGCATCTTCTACCGTTATTATTGTACAATTCCTTAGTTGCATAAGGACCACAAAATAAATATCTTGAACAAGTGGAAACACCTTTTTTCCCACACACACTATATTGAAACCACTTCACTCTCCACTACCTGTACATGGACTAATAGGCAACAAATTAAAGTAATCATCTTGTAATCTTAATCTAAAGCAACTTTCATGGTCATGAAGTAACCCTTAATCTTCTTCAAGGGGTGACACTTCCATTTCGGATATCCATTTTCTTCAGCTTTTTGGAGTGTCACACTAGGCTGGCTGTCGTTTTGTGAAATTTTGTTTGTGGAAACACATGCATCATGCACCAAATGCTCGGAAAAATTACCACGATGGACTTTTGTTGCTTTTAGTATTCTCTACCACTGCAATGGCTTCATGTATTTAAGGTCTGTATTGAGATTGTGAGTTAAGCTCTGTCTGCTACAGATCATGCACTGAAAACCCTGATCTGTGAAGACAAGCTTTCGATGGGCACGTTTGTTGGACACATAGTTCCCGGGTTTGCACTCACCCTCCTTGGTTTATGGCACACCATCAACACTATCAGATCTTATTTTCTCAGGGGCCCTAGTAACTTTAGAGTAAGGTTTTGGCACCCATTCAATTCCCCTCTTTCCAAACTCAAACACTTGGAGCTCATTTTCATCTTATCTTTCTCTGTATTGGCAATTTTCATGCAAGTTTTAGACTTCCCTTTTCTTCAACTCTCTTTCAAGCTCCACAACTTGGAGCATGCAACTATGTTCCTCCACCTAGTCGTATTTGCAGGATTTACGCTTTGTGCTGAGTTGATTCATCCGTTTCAGACCCTATCTGGGGTTGTTGGAATGCTGGTAGCATCTGTTTTCTGTCAAGAGCTTTTCCTACTTCATTTCCACTCTGCTGACCATGTTGGTCTTGAAGGGTATTACCATTGGCTGCTGCAGCTCATAGTGTTTGTTTCTGTCATGGCAGCTTTGGCAGCAACTTGTTGTCAAACCAGTCTTCCTGCAGCACTTGTTCTTTCAATTTCAGTGGTATTTCAAGGTTGCTGGTTTATGAACATGGGGTTTTTTCTCTGGGTTCCTAGGTTTGTTCCAAAGGGTTGTGTTGTCCATTATGTAGAGGGCACCAATGATACCATGCTTGGAGCCGTAACTTGTCAGTCAAGTGAGGCTGATTTTAGGGCAAGAGCATTGGCCAACTTGCAATTTAGTTGGATACTTTCTGGAATTTTGATATTCACAGGTTGTACATGCCTGAAATTTGCTGTCAAATGCATTCCAAGGGACCTGCCAATAGAGTATGAGCAACTCCATTGCAGAGGAGCAGATGTCCCTATAGTCATAAATGATTTCAAAGATGCTCATCCATAGAATTTTTAGTAGTAAATAGGAGCAAGTCCAATGTCATTTGCAAGGACAACATATATGACACTTGATTTCTGGGATCAATAATGTATCAAAATTGGGCTGGAATAGCTCTTTGATATTTGTTTCCACAATTTCAAATTATATATCTTGATATTATGAGATTTTCTTATTTATGCTGAGAGAACTGAAAAGGTAACATTGAACCCCCATGTACTCTGGTTGGGCATGTATAGCCATTTTCTATGAGAAATCATTTATATTGTTGCCCTAACATTTTTAAATAATCTAGGGCCTAATTTTGTCTCTAGAGCATCTCCACCCGATATGTCAAATTATCGTGTGCACATGAAATGGTAAAAATTGAAAGAAAAGAAGATTACTTCAACCAAGTTGGAGATAAAAATAAATAATCACATGAGCTCCATTTGTGCTTAAAGATATAATAAAATAATATAGTTTATGATATTTCAGGTAGAGAAAAAAAAAATTACAAAGTGCCAGATTGGAACCTAATTCATCAACTAGATCAGTGTCACTCTCAAATGCTTAAACAATTAAATTTGTCCTAACTTGGCCAACTAATGCCACTAAAATTTCAATGCATGGATTATCATCTGACCTGACCAGTAAAAGAAATAAAAAAATTCCAAAACTGTCTACAAGAAAAAGGGGATGCCCCCAGTCCTTTTAGAGATTCAGAAAGATTTTACTCTTTTTGTTATAGTTTGTTTTCAATCATGTGGGAGATGAACTACTTTGTTGGTAAAGCTGGTGCACAGTAAGATGCAAGTATATATACAAGAATGAAAAAACTTGGTCCAGATCCTATTTCTTGAACTGGTTTATTTATCCAGTGGAAACTTTAGATTGGATGCCTGTTGCTAGTTTGGCTTAGATTAGATATCCAACTCAATGCACCAGAAAATGAAAATATATAAATCATTGCTACATACATCAAATGAAGTATTTAAAGAGAGATACAATGTAAATATTTAGCAAAACACAGAACCAACCATCACATAATTCTTACTCAGCCTCAGCTGCCTCCTCCACGGATGCTTCGATTCGAAGAAGAACAAACCCTACTGCAACTCCAACAAGTGTAAGCCCATTCATGATTGCTGCAATCTTGAAAATCTCCCCAACAGCATTGCAGGTAGAGGAGAGTGCCCCTCCTCCACCTCTGCCTTTGCCCTGTGAAGGGGCTCTCAAGGAGCTCACGATCTTTGCAAAGGACTGCTCAGTGCCCTGTGGAAGGCCAAGAGAGGCCACACTGCTGTGAGCTTTCAGCCCAGAAAATGAATTGAGCCCTGTTATGTAATTCACATTGTTTGCTGCCCTCCTTGGCTTGGCCACTGTGGTTGTGGTGAACATTGCTGGAGACACAGTAGCTGAGGCTGTTGCCATTGTGGAAAACTTCCGCAAAAGAGAGAGAAAAAAAAATGGTACAAAGATTTAGACAAGATTAACTACAAACAGATTTTGCTGGTAATGAAATAGAAGGAACCCTTGGTGTAGGGAAGGAGTATATTGTCACCTTTTTTTCTTTTCTGCGGTGGTGCTTGAAGTTTTTCAGGCTTCTGCAAGTACAAAGATGATGGGAAAAGCAAATGAGTGACTTTGTATTGGCATGAGATAAAAGATGAATGGATAAGGTGAGGAAGGGGATGGTTGGTGGACAACAAGATTTGGATGAGCTTAGTTTCTAGAGAAAGATTGTGCAACTTTAAATGGTGGCCAAGGAAAAACATAAAACCATGGCTTGACAATAAAGAACAAAGATTGACTACAATCCTTGTTTTCTTTGAGGCTGGGTCTTTTTTTCCATGTTGGAATAATATGGGCCGAAACTATCACCTACAAAATTTAACCATTGGGTCTTCTCCATGAGCTAAATCCACTTTCAACATTACAACAACATCGAAATGAATGAGATCAAACTCTCCAAAACCAATTAGAAAAGTATTATTTTGTCAAATACAATCGATATTATATTTGAATTTAATATGAAAAATTAATGGAGACATCCTTTTGGCCCAAATATTGAACAAAAATCATTTCCAGAAAAATAACTATAAATAAATAAGAAGGAGTGAACAGGAGAGTCCTGCAGAGTGAGGAATATCAGAATTCGCTCTAGCCAACCTAAGATAGATAATATGTATTTTTTACACAACGAACCTTTTCTCATCTAGCAAAGTAAATGAATGTTTTATATAAGATTAGACATTGATATTTATTTTATATAGTTTGTATTAAATAAATTGTTAAAGTCCTCAAACAAGAAAAGAACTTAAGATATTCTCACACAAATTCACAATCTTTAAAAGCAGACCACATAATTCGCACACCAAAGAACTTGTTGAATAGTTGGAGGCTTAAACCAAAACGGGTGAACAATAAGATTAGACTATAGTTTGTTATTTGTTTTAAAAGCAGACCACAAAAATTGAATAGTTGGCTTAAAGCGAAAGGTTATTGGAACGGAAGGGGAAAAAAAAGTAAATAATAAAAATGAAACGTATTTATAATAAAACATATAAAGAACTAACAACAGAGTCGTTGTAGTATAGTGGTAAGTATTCCCGCCTGTCACGCGGGTGACCCGGGTTCGATCCCCGGCAACGGCGATTTATTTTTTAAGTTCAACGTTCCAAACTCTCTGTTTACCTTTTTCTCCATTTCTCACTAACCAATCATCAAAATAGTTAATGAACCCATTCCAAACTCTCTCTCTCTTTTTCCTTTTCTTTCTCTCTTTATATTCTCAGCAACCAATCACTAAAAAAAGCACTAATGAACCCATCAGATTCCAGAAGTAGAACATGGCCCTTTAGTTTCTTTTTTCTTTTCTTTTTTTCTTTTTCCTGCTGGTGGGAAATTATAAATGTTAATGATTTTTTGGAATTATATGACCATAGCGACAAATCGATTACATGCTTACAGAATGTCAAGCTCAAAACTTATGAATATGATGACCCTTAAACTCAAACAAATGCAACTTACAACTACACACAAACACATCCACAGAGAGAGAGAGAGAGAGAGAGAGAGAGAGAGAGCACTGGCCTTAAAGAACACAAAGTAAAAGAAGAACAGCTGAGCCCAAAGATAAAAAATAAAAGAAGATCATTCAAAGTTTAAAGCGAAGAAAAGGAGAACCCATTACGCATCCGAAGCCCCCACAAGCCAAACCACATTAAAGCAAAACATCAAACTAAAATAAAACAAATTATATTCATAAAAAAAAAGGTCAGAAATCTTCCCATGAACTTAAGCTCAAGATATAAAATGGAAATTTGCCATCTACTTCTGAGAGAGATACGATTAATAAATATGATGCAAATAGATTTATTATTTTGTTTTGATTTTAAAAGAAGACTTGCATGTGAATTATCTTAAGCCCAGGCTCCTAGCCTACTAACTTTTTTTAATATATATTTTTTTGCCTTGGCCTCAGCCTACCACCTTTTCAAAAAGCACAGCTTGCTTTCGGACATAAAATAGTATAAATCTTGTAGTTTTCTATTTCTCAACTTTTCAAAACTTCCAAATCGAGTATTAGGTAGTCTTGTCTATCTTTTTAAAATGAAGATACAAAAATATTTATATATTTGACCTAATGTGGAATCAATCAACATATTCTCTTATTAGGTAATAATAATTAAATTTTTATAGATACGACGTTTGAAATTAACAATTTAAAAACATAACATGTTAAATTGTTTAATATCCGTAAACACTAAGAAGCGATAAAGAATGAAGCAAAAACCCCCAAAAGGTCATGGCAAATTACAACCTAGTTGAAATTTTCATGTATTTTTTAGCTGGTCAAAAGAAGAAAGGAAATATTCCCACGATCCAAACAATCCCATGGCAAATCTCCCCATGGCAAATCTTTTGGCTTTTTCGCGAGTCCTTCACGAAATGTGGACAAGCCACCTCTTGGCCAACCCCCACTCTCCCACTTGAAAAAATAAAAAATTATACAAATATTATAAAGAAAAAGAATAAGCCGTATGAAGTAAAAGACAAAAAATTATTTGTTACAAGCAGCATCTTGAGCTGACTCAGCTTAAGATGCGACCCTTCCCCTTTTCGACAGCTTAATTTTCGGCAACCAAACAGAACTATGACTTCTTGGATAGTAGAGGATGTATAGCATTAACTTGTGGAAGAGGCCAGCTCTTTTTGGTGTACTAACTTGATTGATCCCTTGGTTTGATATGAACGAATTTGTGTTCGTTCGTACGAGAGTTGATGTGTTAATTAACAGTTGATTATGATCAGTAATGTGCTTAGCTAATGATCAAAAATGTTATTTTTATTGCAAACAGGTGTCATGTTGTGAATTTTTCAGTTGCAGCTGCCCAACTCATCAAATACCAACCCATGAAAGTCATCAACCACTTCCGTTGATCTCTATAAAATTCTGGAAAAGGTTGCCACAAAAAGAAAGAACTGAGCCGAAAGTATAATATAATGAGGCTTTTCCTTTTGGACATTTAGAATGAGAATAGTGACTTTGAGTGAGTGAGGCCTCTCTTTTTTACCCCCTTTTTTTCTTTTCTTTATTAAAAAAATTATAAAGACAACCTAAAAATATGGTTTTCAAGGAGATTCTGAATTCTTTTCTTTTTGACCATATTTCTAAACCCTGTGCTCTCTCCACCTGAGCTTACGAACGTCTAGCGTCTGAAGATCAGAGGAAATGTCACATAAAAAAAAAACTCTGTACAAATGCAAATGAGAATGAAGGATGGTCGAGCACAAACAAATGCTTTGAACAAAAGTTAACACCACCATGAAAAAGAAAATTGAGAAGATTAGGATCCTAGTATTGCACAATCTATTTACAGTGCTTGTCAAGACACAAAAAATTGTATTGAAACTCCTAAACAAAGAAAAAAGTTTCCACTATGTCATCCTGAAAAGTTCCACTAAGTCCACATGAACAACTCAGATCACTACCCAAAGAGGAGATTCTTTGATACAGTTTAGACATCCAAATTTACCAGCCAGGTAGCCGCTAATTTCTAATCATTTTAGCTTGGCTGGCATTTTGCTGTGGAGGTTGGTTCACAAATCCTGCAGCTTCGACGACACAAAATACAGTAACTTTCAGCACAACCTCCTTCATCTTGAGCAACTCAAAGACACAAACATCTCCCTCTCCCAAATTGTTCTCCAGCGTAAACTCATACCATCCCTGGCTTAATTTTGCTCTACCTCCTCTGTAAAGGCATCGAACCGGCCACTGTCTACCATCAGAGGATTGAAGTTTGATGAATCCTGAAACTCCATTTAAATTCTTTTCGGCAAAGCAGGATGGCAAATACTGCACTAGGAAAAAGACACTTTAAGCCAAGATGTAACAATTTGAAATCGACAAACAAGCTATAGCACATCTTATTGAACGACTCACCATTATGCAACCTCTATATAGATAGGATGGTCGAAGGACAACCCTGCAAAAAGGATTAACTGGCTCAAACGTTTTGGCTGCATTAATAGCCCTTTCTCTTTCTTCAGCTGTCACAGTTCTCTTCCTTGCAGATGCACTTTCATAAAATCTAAAGCGTATTTCAACTTCTTTTTCATGTTGAGAAGAAGACTCCTGCACTGCTGCACTTCCGTAGAATTAATAGTGAGATTCAAATTTCCCATCAACAGACTATGACAATCAATATGAGTTAGAGAACTTACTAGGATCAAGTTTTCGTTTTTTTCTCATAGTCTTCTTCATGCTTCGTATATCTTCACCTGAACTACGCAATTTAACTTCATCCACAGTCTTTTTAAGCTCTGTTACATTAAATTGAACACCTATCTCTCGACTAGATTGGTTACCTGCTTGTAGACCAGAACCCTTTGATGGATGCGGGTTCCCTGCATCAGGCCAATTCGTGCAATTCTTAGGTTTGGAGCCATTAAACAAATTCTGCAGAGCTGGAGGATTATAATCTTTTCCAGGGATCGGTTGATTAGCACAGTCGCCAAAGAGCTTGTCTCTCAATGAATCAGTAACAATGGATTTAGGGGTGGAACCCAAGATTTCGACAGAGTCATCGTCTTCCATTTCTTCAAATACTTGATGTCTGTAAACAGACCCTCCAGTACTACTGAGAGCATTAGGTTGATAGTTAATCTCAGCAGTGGTCAAATTAAATATATGAACAGTGAAAGACGAACGTCCTTCATATCGGAAGGTTAAAAAGTATCCGACACGGATTGAATAACGTTCAATGAATTCCTGCCAGCCATCATGAAACCAAAACTTGTTGTCAGCCTGCTTTATTAATACACGCCAAACATTACCATCTGGAACACTCAGCGTAGCAACAGTGGATAGATCGTCTCTGAATTTCTTGACAAAATTTTCTGGGATCATCTACAATTACAAAAATAAAGCAAGGCTTTTTAGCGAGAATAAAATGACCACCATGTTAAGTTGTAAATGAACTCTTGTTTTTTTTTTTTTGTTGCCATTGTATAATATGCTATATCAGTAAATTTGCATAAACATAACCTGAACAGTGCAAACTTATCACCTAAAATGATAGCATTCCAGAAAAGAAATCAGAATTACTGACAGTGGCACAAATATAATACCAAAAGTAAAATTATTTTCCCCACTATATCATATTCATCAAATTTTAAGTTTCAGGTCCAAGAAAGTGACTCTGGATCCAATTAGATAATTACATGAACATAAACTGTGTTACTTGTATGAAACAAATTCATATTGTTTCAGAGGCCTTCCAAAGGAATGCAGGAAGTCAACCATATTTTTCAGAGACAAACATGACTAGAAAAATAGCAGAGGCGACCATTCAGAAGCAGATCACTTTAAGATATGCTCCTAAACAATCACACTTGAGGGACCCAAAATAAAGTAAGATCAATGCTACCAAACGGGGAGTTATTTATACAGGTAAAATCCAATTACAACTTATTTATTGGCTCCAATGCAACTCTTTTTTTCAATAAGACATGTTAGAAGGCTGGCAGAGCATTATAACTCTTTTTTTCAATGAATGGCAGAAGATTAACAAAAATAGTTGAAAAGGCTCAAGCACCAGTTTTGTCAATAAGTAAAATTTAGTATAAATTACATTTCCAGTTATACAGTTATTTGTCAATAAGCAATTGGTCCCAGAAGGTTTATAATCTCAGAATAACTTTCTTTCTAACCAAACAGAGCAAAACTGGTATAAACATTTAATGTATTTTCATCCTTTCAGTCCAGTAAGACATAAATTTAGCAGCCTAATTGAGTTTTGATCCTTATAAATATCAAGAACGAAATTCATTTTTAAAAAAAATTAAAAACAAACAAACTTAGTTTTATAATTCAAATTTCGTTTCCAAAAAAAATCAACTAACCATTCCTTATGTAAACAAACAAGTTCTGAAGTTCTGGGATTTCTATTAGAACATCCTGTGACTAAAATTGAAAGAAAATATCTAAACAACCTTGATTAGCTATTCATCATCTTTGGGTTTACTAATCTCAGCATACAAGCAAAACAAAGTTTCACCCTTTAGGTTTTGACCCACCCACAAAAAAAAAAAAACCCCAAGAGTAGGAATTTGAAGGATTCACTTTCCTCTCCTAAGTGGGTCTGCAAAGTCTTCAAGAAAGAGAAGAAAAGTTTACAATTTGCCATCTGGTTTTCACACACCCAATTTCCTCAGTGACCAAAGCAAAACAAGCACCAAACTACAATCAAGAACAATTAAAGAAAAACAAAATACCCATAAAAACCCACAATTTTTTTTTTTTTAAATATTAAAGAGAGAGAAAGAGGGTACCAGCTGTTTGGCTTGGAGAGTAGAGGAAAGAATCAGCTTGTGAAAACAAGGGCGTATCATGTTTTTCATTTTTGTTGGGTTTTTTGGGTTTGAGGTTTGTAGCAAGAATTAAATTTTGGGGTTAGAAGAAAGGCATTGAAACTCTGTAACTTTTGCAGGGTGAGATTGGCTGAGAAAGGCTGTCTGTGTGTCTGCTTTCAGATCTGAGTTTTAACCCTACAACAGGCTAGAGGCCTACACAAACACTTAACTGGTTTTTAGAGTCAAACAATCGGTTTAAAAAACCTAACCTTGTACAAATACATCTACTCTCTCTAATCTCTACTTGACCTAAAAGTTGAACAAGTCGAAGCTGGGTCCATCTTTTGTCCACATATCTGCTTGAGTCCATTGGGTATACGGGTCGGGTTCCTCACGACAATTGACCCACTATTCGATTTTCTTGTTTTACTTTGTTTTTTAAAAGCAAAGTGTATAAACCACAAGATGTGATGCAGTTAGCAAACTGTCACTTCTTGCTGGTGAGCTACCGTGTCTCGATGACAAGGGTTCGAAATTCTTTGAAAACACTTTGTGACTTTACGCAGTTGAATTCGAACGGAGATTAATCCTACCCTTCGAGTGTAGGGATAACTTGTAGTATTTACCCCAAAAAAAAAGAAAAAGGAAAGTGTAGACATATATCTTACTTGTTAAATACGGTATTTTCTAGCACTATTTAAACATAGATACAGTTGTGGATGTAATTTTTTATACTGTTTGATCGACCAACAACAACAGGACTGATACACCGCCTGTGCGAACAATATGTACGCACAATGCTCACGCCCGCACTAGAAAATCTCTTCAAACATACTACAAAAATAATAGATACTTTAAAAAAGTTGCCTCTATTTAAACTCCACAAACTTTATCTAATAAATGCTTTAAAAACTCTGAAATCAAAAACTGCTTCCTCTTTCCTTCCTCCTTCTCTCTCCTCACTCTTGGTTTTGACTAGAGGCGGCTCTAGGCAACAAAGATGATGAGGGAATGGTATTGGAACCTCTCAAAGTATGTAACCAAATTTTCCAGCAATGAAATTTCATTGGTACCTCAAAAAAATTATTATGAATTCTTCGATATAAAAATATAAGGAGAATTCAACTTGGAAGAGTGCATGATGACTTTTTTGGAACATCTATAATTGTAAGAATACTTTTCCAACCTTGGATTTAGAAAATGAAATCAGAACTCCCGACTCGGACACAATAGACCCAAAATCTTAGACTTAAGACCTTGGGTTTTTTTAATTTTTTTAATATAAATAATTTTATAAATTTATAAATTTACTGTTTGATGAATAAAATATAGGATTTTGATGGATTTATTGGTGGCCTATTATTTAGAGGGCCATTTCAATGCAAGCTTATGCTAAAGGTAGTGGTTATAATAATCTCCAAAGCAACCTTCTAACGTATGAAATCAAATAGTATACTTTCTTGGTTAGCAACCAGCAATATTTAAAATAATAATAATAATAATAATAATAATAAATTTCAATGTTGATATTCTTTAGTTTTGCATCATAATCCAATCAATACCAAATGAAATTAGTTTTGCAATACTGACCCAACAAAGCACAAATATTTTTTTAAAAAAATACATACCATTTCTTTTTGCAACAAGTTGTACTTTAATAATGTACACGTGTCAAATCAGGGTGGGCTGCCATATGCATTCTTGCATTCGACTTGCAATATGAGGAGGCAAACACTGTTTATTCTAGTTGGACTACAGAGAATTCAAGAGAATGTTTTTTCATTGAATTTTTACAAAAATTGAGAAGAAAAAAAAAAGTGTATCCTCAAATATCCAAAGAGGCTCATTTCTATTTTCCTTGGAGAGAATTATTTCGTATTGGAGTCTTTTCAATTGACTTCATAGATTTTGCACTAGGGTGCTTACTGGTTAGAATTATTTATTAGTATTGGACTCTTTTCAATTAACCTGATAGATTTTGCACCAGGGTGCTTACTGGTTAGTGCTACTTATTATGGGAGCATATACAGTCATTGGGAACTATCACTAACTAGATATTAAACTTATCACAAATATATATCGTCCTTGTCATTCAAGACTAGATATCAAACTCATCACTAATATATATCGTACGTCCTTATCATTTATGTGAGTCGAACCTAAAACCTCCTCAAATCAAACGGAGATAAATATCACTAAACAGGACTGTTGGTTATGTCATCATGTTATATATCCAAATGAAATAAGTACTATACATGTGGATAGGATAGACACTAAATGAAAGGGTAATAAGGAAAAGTGACAATTGTTCACTGGTATAAACTTAGATGGACTTCCACTTCTATCAAGTAGAGGATTAATTACTTATTGTTAGTGTTCACCAGAGTAAGCAAAAGACACAATCAACTACTGCTGCTTTTTATGCTACGCACGCAGGGTAGGTGTAGGCATTCATGATTGAACATGATAGCCATAGTTTTTTTATATTTATATAAAAGGAATTAGTGATTTATTATAGCATATGTTGGTAATTTTTATTATTTATTTATTTTCATTTTCACTATTTAATCAATCAAGAAGTCAATAATCATTGTATTGTAGGCATGGGGAAAGAAATAATATTTATTGTACACCTTTTCATATGGAAGCAGATCATTAGATGGAAAAGAAATAATGGAGAGTTAGAAACCAGAGCTCTCAACCAAAATACCATCAAACCCCCACTTCCGGAAAATGCCTCAACTATGCAAAGTATGGCCGGGCTTGATTTGGTTAGCTTTTTGCAAAAGCAAATCCACCCTGCAGAAAAGAAGTGAGTTCCACTGGCAGAGACAACCTTCACTTCCCATCTCCCATGTCAACAAGTTCTTGTTTAGTATGTACTTCAAAGGGAACTTCGTTTGAGGCCGGCACCACACCTCTCTCAAAGGAGATAGACTTTTATGAAACATGGATGATATTATTTTGCTATTTTTGGCCAATAATGCTATAACACACGTGATAATACTTCCACATGTCATAACATTATTGATCGAAGATAACAAAACAATGTTATCTCCGCAATAATTTTTCTCCTCTCAAAGAATAGCTAATTAATGATCTCAAGTAAAGATCAAAAGCAAAAATGCACTCGAATCTTGATGCAAGAGAATGTGATGTTTACACACATCAGCGTTTGTTTTTCTCACATCCTAAAATTGATAACAAGAAGAACAAGGCATGTTTATTGTGCTCATTCATTTGGATATATAATATATATGGCATGTTTTTCTCGCTATCCAAATGAAATATTCAAAGAAACAAACTACCAGAATAATAAAAAGAAAAAAAAAATTACATTTGCAATAATTATGGGCACTGCAGTAGGGTTGGTAAATTCTTTAATAAAACATTCACATTGCTATTAACTGCTGTACAAATCATAGTCAATGCAATTTGACTGGAAAAAAAATAAGAAAGAGTCCATGATCATATTGGGTTGGCAGGTAATTGAAAAAAGGAAGCAAATCACTTTTTTTTATTGGTTGTGTGAAAAAGAAACACACTGACTGCACCATCTCCTACTTCATGGAGTCTCAAATCAAATTTTAAGGGATTTAGCTATTTAGAATAATGGCGGATGAGAAGAGAATGTTCGTAACTTTTATAATTTAATGTGGCGTAGAAATATAAGATAAGTGTAAAAATAACACAACTCTTTCAATAAATTTTCTGCCAAATGATCACCAACTTCAACTGATGGAATATTTTGTTGAACTTCCAACTATGTAAAGGATTATATAGAAATAGATTTGAGGTCACAAATAATCCAGAACTGATTAAGTTTCTAACTATTAAACATAAAAAAATTAGTAGACTTGCACCAACATCCAACTTCTTAATCCGAAATATAACTAACTATTTGCCATACAACATTAAGCAGTAACAAAGGCCATTAAAATTAGCTTAAGTTCCCACATTATCTCTTCCTCAAAATGTGAACCATTATCTGGTACCGGCTCAAAAGCTCAAATATGCAAGTGTCGCCGATACGGATTTGGTTAGCAGATGCAAATTTATACCACCCTGCAGAAAAGTTGTGTGACTGAGGGGAATTAGGGATACAATTCACGGTCCATTTTCCCCCCTCTGCATTTTTCAGGATAGCCTTAAAACCTTTGCCTTGAGGAAAATGCTCCCTAGAGAAGGCTGTGGGGATGAACTGCATGAGCGAAATCCAATTAGTCAATTGAGAATTTGACAAGTGAGGAGGGAGAAGTGTGTGTGTGTGTGTGTGTGAGAGAGAGAGAGAGAGAGAGGACCAAAAGTTGAAACAGCACCAATCAGCAGAGTAAGAAACTGAGATAAACATTCATAAGATTTTTATTCTAGTTTTCTACATGGTAATATAGTCTACTGTGGGAGCAGATATTTTCGTCTCCAATCACAGCGCGCCACGTGGAAAAGAAGATTATCTCTTTTAATTAATTAATTGAACCAGTTTATCTGGCCAATTAATTAATTGGGATAAATATCTTAATTAACATGATATTATCTTTATTTAATAAGATAATATCATTAATTAAGATATTATCCTAATAAAGAGAAGATAATGTCATTATCTCATATATTATCTCCATAAAAAGAGATAATATCATTTAATTAGATATTATCTCAGTCCGACTCGATCCCTACGAATTTGGGTAGAGAATAAACTCAGCATATTCTCTACGAAACCCTAGCCCCGAGGCTCCTATAAATAGATGACTTCATTCATCATTCAAGGTACATCTAAACCATACTCCTTATACCCGAGAAAAATACCCGAAGCTCTTTCTCCCTCTTCACTCTCCATATTTTCTCCACACGGCTCCGGCCGCCCGGTTCACACCCTACATAAACACTACTCCATACCCTTTGCTTAGCTATTGTTTTTCTACAAACACTCGAACTAACTTAGGCATCGGAGGGCCTTTGGCCAACACCCCCCGGGTGTGGTCTATTTACTCCAATCTGTTTTACAGGAAAGGAGGAAGAGAGAGAAGGAAGATCGAAGGTTGAAGGATCTAGAAGCGAATATTCTCCCGTGAGATTATTTGCACAAACATCTACAAATACAAATTGATGGCCTTAAACATTCAAATTGATATTTCCCAAGCTTAATAACAATATGTTAAAACCTGCAGTTAATCATTTAAATATAATTATAACTGTCGCTTCTTGTGAATCAAGTTATTAGAAGCCTAAACCGTGAACATTCTCGTTTCCTTAACAAGTTAACATATACTTTATGTAAATGCAAGTTACTGCTGCCAACGGCAGTGATATTTTATCTTTTATATATATCCTTTCTCTAACTGCATATATGAGAAATTTCATTTCTTGGATGCTTGTTAAGCATGTTAAGTCTACTGCACAAAGAGGACTGATAGTGAGGAACAAAATTGGTGCCCTAAAGCTAAACTAAAGGAATAAAAACAAAGTTAAAGGTTGCCTTGCTTACCTGACATTTAGTTTGTCTGATGATGCCTTCAAAATAAGGGAAGTTAGATTTGAAAGCTTCAGGCTCAACACCTTCCAAATCCTCAGATGTGCTGTCTTCAGAATCTTCCTCCTCTTCTTTGATATCATTGAGCTCAATGGATTCAGAACTTGAAAGTTCTTCACCTGCAGTTTCACATCCAAAATGAAACATAGCAAGCAGAGATATAAGATATATGGGTTCCGCTAGTGATATATGCACATGATATATAGGTACAGCAACATCTTATCACATACCCGATTCAACTTTGCAAGACTTCGATGGACGAGGCTTCGAAGAACTCACAGGGTATTTTCTTGGTCTACCACGAGGCCTTTTAGTAGTATTTTTAGCAAGGGAGTTGTGAAGTGATCCAATCTTGGTAAAATCAGCTTCCAAATCCTCCGATGTGTTGTCTTCAGAATCTTCCTCCTCTTCCTCGGAACTTGAAAGTTCTTCAGTTCTCTCAATCCCATTCTTGCCAAAAATCCTTACGCTGAAATGCATCTTTCCCTCATAGAAAATTTGTAGCATCTCATTGTCAGTGCCCAAGGAGTTATCCTTTATAAACTCCTCCCAGCCATTCTTGAAATACACAGCACCTTCTCTTGTCTTATTCACTGTAACAGTCCATGAGGAATCTGACGAATCCTTCAGTTTCAATATTGCTCTCGCCGACAAGTCCTTCAACATATGTTTCAAGAACTTTTGTGGGATACGCTTGACAAAAAACAAAGATAAAGAAATTTCAGAATATATGCACTTGGTAAAGAATTTAAACAGACACCTACTGCAAAATTACAACATTCCAAGATGAAGTGCAGGACATTAAATACACAACACTAGTTGAAAATTGAAATTAATTACCACACAGTCAGTGTTGAAACCAGCGAGAAGCTTGAAAAATGACTGCTTCTCCTCTTCATTCTTGGATATTTTTCTCACCATTTTCTCCTCTGTTTGAGCTGATAATGATGCTCTGTACAGTCAATATTATTGGTAAGTAAAGGAAGAATCTTTAAACAGAAAAAGAAGAGATAAATGGTGAAATCGCAACCGAAGAAGCACAAACAAACCACCAAACTAACATGAAGTTCAGCTTCTGATAAGAAACAGTGTTAGAGTTCACCCAAAAACAAAGATAACCAGGAATTCACTACAAAAACAACATGATTTCATCCATTGATGGGGACAATACAACTAAAGAAATAATATTTTATGCTGAAAAAAGGAGTTACGGGAAGAAAAAAACCCAACACCCAGAACACAAACAAACTACCGCAGCTAACATGAAATTAAAAAAGCAAAATAACAAGGAACACAAACCAGCAGACGAAGTGGAAGCAAAGATGCAACTAGGAAGAGAAACAAGCAAGAAGAAACACTTAACAAAAAATAAAAATGAACAGATAAATACAGGGAACAGATCTGTAACTCTAAGCTGAAAAGGCAACCCAGTTGATAACCTGTGTTTTTTAGGATTTTGTTGAGAAGTAACTGCTGCTGCTGACTGAGTGGACTGAGAAGCCAAGAAGATGGAGAGAGAAGAAAACTGAGGACTGAGAAACGAAGATGGGAGAGTGAAGAAAGAAGCTCGCTCGCTCCAGCACACTTGAGACTTCGAATATTGGATGGGGGTTGTTTTAAGCCCTTCTGTACTGTACGGAATTAAGGAAAAAAAGACAATCGCATTTTTCAGTTCCCGTTAGGACACGTGGCACGTCACATCTGTGGTCTGTTGTTTAACAGTGTTTAAGTAAATAGTTTTCTTAAATAAAGAAAACATTAATTTCAAAAGACAATCCCATTTTTGAGTTGGCATCTGGACACGTGGCACATCACATCTGTCTGAAAAAACATTCCTTTCGTTGTGCGAGGAAGGACTAAATAAATAAACAGTAATTAAGGATAAATAAGGATTTTATCACGATTCTAATCAAAAGATCGCTCTATTCATTGTGCATCTGCTTCCCTTCCCCTCCTCCCCTACATTTACTGATTCATCTACCTCTGTCTCCCAACCAACAGCCATTAATAACTATGTTTGATTCCCAAATACCTCGGATCCTAGGCCCTTATTATTCTGTTCAAGGGGAGTTCCTTAATGGCCCATTATCGTATCAACCTACCAGAACAACACCAAATCGCAACCACCTCATTAATGTTCCTCTCTGCTCTGATATATATTGGCCTAGTAAAAAAGAAATCTCACATGTTGATGGTTAAAAAAAGGGAACAATAATACCTGATGAGGGGTAAAAAGGGCAACTAAAAGAGTGAGTAGCTATAGTATTTAATGAGTGAGTTAGGGTATATAAGGGTTTAACAAATTAGAGGAAATTTTGGGTTGAAATCGAAATTGTGAGGTATAAGGTCATGAATTGATGTTACGTTGAAGCCTGAATCGATTGAGTGAGAACCGTATTGTGATAGAACACCAAAATATATTGGTAAGTTGTTGATTTCATTTTAATTTGGTTTGCCTTTTTTATTTTCCTTATACCTCACAATTTCGATTTCAACCAAAGATTTCCCCAATTTGTTAAACCCTAATAGCACAATATACCTTGACTCGTGGAGTTAGAGGAAGAAGATTGAAGACACTTCCTTTAAAAAAAAAAAAATTGCACTTAACGGAAGATAATAGAATGTCAATAAATTGTAAACTTTAGGAAACACAGTGACCAATTTGGCTAAATTTTTTTCTTAGTGACCAAATTGAATTTTCATATAGCACCCATTGAATTTAACCTATTATTAATTACTAGCCTCTTGGAGCTTGCGAGAGGCTTTTTTTTAAATAAATTTAAATTTATTTTAGAATTAAAAAATATAACGAGTTGTTGTAGTTCATAAAAATAGAATCAATTATCTAATTTTTCTTTTAATTTTAATATTTTTTTAATATGAAAAAGTGTGAATTTACCATATTATCCTCATTTAATTAATAATTTCAATTCTTAATATTTGCATTAATCAAGAGGATTTTTTAAATATTTTATCATTATCTGTATTTTGCTTCATATATATAGATATTGAAGAGAAAAAAAAAATTAATGATCTTTGTTTCTTACAAAATTTGCCACGTGAAGAGCACCAACTTCCATAACCGTTTCCTAAACTCTTAGACAAGATCCAGCCAGTCTGCCGAGATAACCGTTTGGCGTGTATCGGATGAAAACAATTCCAAGGAACACAAAACCCCAAAAGAAAACCTCATATCACTCTAATAATTTTATTACAAAGAAAATTTTAATTAACCAGTCGTCCAATGTTCTTTAAGAAATCCATTAACCCATTTGCCTGGCTCTTTATTTCCCACGTTTAATTGCTTAATCACTGATTAAATCCACATAGAATTCATAGAAACTTGTTGCAGCAACACCTTTGTGAGCATTGGAGGAAGAACATTCATTACCATTTTGGATATTGGTACGTTTTGGTCATTATTTTTTTTTTAAAATAATTTTATTTCCTATATGGATTAGTTTGCTGATTAATTTTGAGACTAGGGTCCTTCTTGTGGATTAATTCTGTATAATTTTGTGTTTTTTTTTCTGTTTTCCTTTTTGTTTTTGTGTATATATTTTATAAAAATTCTATGTTAGTTTCTGCTGTTGAGATTCTAGGCTTTCTATTTTGTCTTTTTCTTCTTGGATTTTTGAGTTATCAATGTTATGGCTTAGGAGCATTGTATTATAAGACAGCAAAGGCACATTGTATTTACCACAGGAAAAGTTCTACTAATTCTTTTGAATCAACCTCACCAACATTTCTTTTTCTATACAAAATTGTTGCTGGGTTTTTCATCTTGTTTGAGTTGGATTGGTGCAGAAGGTGATCAAGACCTGTTCATCATGGAAACAACAACAATGGTGAAGATCAAGATGATCATGGCCATGCTGTTGATGGTGATGATGGTTTTTGTTGGAGATGCAGCTGATACAAATAGTGTATATGATCCTTGCTCAGATGCAAAAATCCGGAGATTGGATGGTTTTACTTTTGGTCTTGCATTTTCAAAGAAAGACTCGTTCTCATTCAACCAGACTCAGCTTTCACCCTGTGATAGTCGTCTAAACCTCGCAGGAAACAATGCACAACTTGCTGTGTTTAGGCCAAAGGTTGATGAGATGTCTCTCCTAACTATCAACAGCAGCACCTTCAGCCCGGTACGATATTGAAGCACACTTGGCTTATTTGGATGGAATTAAGATTCTTCTGTCCCTTGTCCCATATCTATCAGCTCATACTTTTTAATTTGTTCCTGATTTGGTAGATTTAGTTGGGTTTCAGAATTTGAGTAATTAAATTGATCAAGGGTGTGATGAGACTCAAAACCCAATGTATTTATAATAGCTTCTAATGTCAAATGATAGTTTTTATCTCCTACTATATTTACACATACATTACAAGATTAAGAGTAAAAGTTGGTGATCATATCTCATGAATTTTTCAGATTAAGGCTGGTGGCTATATGGTAGCGTTCGCGGGACGCAAGTATGCGGCAAGATCACTCCCAACATTGGTTGCTGATGATTCAAACACCATAACTAGTTTCACCTTGGTACACCCATTTAACCATGCACAACTCTCTCTCTCTCTCTCTCTCTCTCTCTCTCTCATAGCAGCATTGAGTTGAACTTGTATTTTATTTGTTCAACAGGTACTTGAATTCCAAAGAGGCACTCTTCAAAACTTGTATTGGAAGAAATTTGGGTGCAAGGCATGCTCCGGGGACTATTCTGTTTGCCTCAACAACGAAGATTGTGCTGTGCCAAACTCAAAGTGCAAAAGCAGTGGGGGATCTTTTGACTGCAATTTAAGCATACAGTTGGCATTCTCAGGAACAGACAAGCATCTTCAAGTGCTCAACTCCTGGTATGAGGTGACAAATCTTCGAAGCTACTCGCTGTATGGCCTATTCTCCAAGCTTCTGCAATGATCATGCAACAACTGGAACAGCTCTTTAGAATATGCTCTGATGGATTGGTCTCCAAACTCACAAGCTCGAATATATGGTTATTGTATTCAACCTGGTCTTGATTTTTAGGCGCCCAAAGTCTTCCCGGGAACGAAAAGCTTTCGCAGCTATGCCTATGAATATGTAGAAGTTATATGCACCAGTCAGGGCATCAGGGTGAGCACAGAGAAAAATTATAGAGTAAAATACTTATTAGGGGTTTGCTTTGTGGGCTAACTAGAGACACTGCAAATAAATTGAATCAATGTTGATATGTGAACGTCGTGTAATTTGCAAAACAGCTCGGTTTTCTTTTCCACCTATTTGTTAGTTTTTTTTTCTTTTTCTTTTCATCTTTTTAATCATTCAAGTCCCAAAATTAAGATGTAAAAGGTGGTTCCAACGTGAAATAGACCCGTATACTTTTCTGCCTCATTGGTTTTTGTAGAACTCCTTTGAAATTATAGAAATGCTGTTCCATAATGGAACTTCTATTGTTGTTTTTTTCTTCTAATTTTCTGTCACAGTTTGGAAAATGTCTTAAATCCGAAAATCGTGTTGGGTCACCACTGAACAGCTCTCCGACCATGAAAAAGATAGTTAATATATTAGAGTAAAATCAGTAACTCCACAAAAAATTACAGCTGTGGCATTCTTTTAGTTGTCTTGCTAACAAAGAGGAATATTTGTGCTCAAAAAGAGTTTGGTGACTCCCTACCCAACCTTTCACCAGTTGATCCAGGACTAGTTAGTATTAAGAACACCTTCATGTCAGACAATCTAATCCTGAAATATTTAGTTCCTGCTCACCCTTGTCCTCCTTGGCTTTTCCTTTGCCTCACCATCAACAGTATCACCAGCAGCAACAGCATCTAGCTTACCCACATCATCGACATCAACATGCTTGATGCCCATGAAGTGCACCTCTCCCATTTCTTCTTCTGCAGTGAAGTAACCCTCTCCCATATCATCATGCTTTAAGTCCACGGGTTGATGTATTGTGCTATTATCGAGGCTTTTGGCTGTTTCCAGAGATTCATCATGTGAAGAGGGCTCTGCTGAGGGAATTGATCCCTCTTCAGCAACCTCTGCACCTGAGGTTTCTGATTTTATCTGGGAACGGCGGGTTTGAATAAGATAATGCGCAACCGACTTGTAACCCAGTTTTGAGACCTGATAAATTAACAAAATTTAGCAATTGGTTAGCCATGTTAATTTGTGAACTTGCTCACTATGTACCAAAATCACAGTGCCCGAACTATGTAGTGATTCTAATGAGTGAATGCCTGTATGCATACCCTTTCTCTTTTTTTTCTTTTTCTTTTTTTCAAACAGATGATAGGACCTCACTAAGTCTGACATGCAAGGACCTAAGATTATCAACTGAGAAACCGTGGGGTGCTGGAAGAGAAGAATATTACACCAAATTATATAATAATCACAGATGCATGCAGGATGAATAAGGTTGATAGGGTTAACCTTCCTATACAGATTACCAGTGGGTTCCCACCCTTTTGCTTTACGGCAAAGACTGCAGTTGCAGATGCCCCGACAAGCAGGGCAAACCCAATCAGGATTTTGGTTGGCTTCAATCACATTCTCTCCATATCTGTTGAAGACGGTAAAGTTTAATGTATAGGACCATCAGGGTTCATTACAAAGATATAAGATTGCAAGTTCTTTGAATAAACATTAAGCTAATGACATGCTTCTGAGGTCTTGTCAGTTGTTCTCAAGGTACATGTACAACCTTTCATTCATTACATGTTTTTGGTAAGAATTGAAGCATTAAAATAATAACAAAAAAAGTTACTTTGAACAGGTAACTTAAGAAAGAACTTACCTCGTGTATAGGCAATCTCCACACAACTGCCCTTGGACCAAGTCACATTTGCAGCAATGTGTATGCTGGCCAAGAGTTTTCTGCCTGCAAGGAAGTATGTCATCTCTAAGCATACTTTACCAAGTGAAAGGACACCTTTAATTAACAAGTAAAAAGTGAAAGGACACCTTTAATTAACAAGTAAAAAGTAAGCTCAAATAACGCATGATGAATGTATTGTGAGATTAAACAATGAACCCAGTATAACAGTAAATTTAGGCACTTTTTCTATACTCTTGAGAAGGTACCATCTTTCATTCAGTTATAAATCATATGTATGACCTACGTCAATCATCATTAACCCTTTAAATAATTTTCCATTTTAGATTCAGAAAACAAATTACTTTGAGTATAAAAGATTAATACATGCACGAATAAAAATGCTGCAACAACGAACCAATGCACTGCAAAACTCAAGGAAGAATAGGAAGCAACAACAATTTATATCAGTTCGAAACTTGAAGGAATTCTTTTAAGGACAATTATTCAAATGTCAAACAAGCCACGTGAAATTTTACAGTGTAAACATGAATGGGCTAAGCTTGCGGACTTAAGAGTTAAATTGCATCTAAAATCTTAGAATGTTCTGCATAAGTTATGTTAAAATCTGACAATGCTGTTAGGAACATCATTATCAGCTAGTCAATTAAAGCTGGTTCAACGAATCTGTTTAAAGTATGAAATTAATACATGCACAAATAAGAATGCTGCAACAACCAACCAATGCATTGCAAAACTCAAGGAAGAATAGGAAGGAATCAAAAGGCAACACAACATTTTATATCAGTTTGAAAATTGACGAACTCTGGTGCTCAGAGAATCCTTTTCAGGACAATGATTCAAATGTCAAACAAGCCACATGACTTTTTTCTGTGTAACATGAATGGGCTAAGCTTGTGGACTTACAGTTAAATTGTATTTTAAATCTTAGAATGTTCTGCATAACTGACATGTTAAGAACATCTTTATCAGCTAGTCCATTAAAGCCGGTTCAACTAATATGTATAAAGTATGAAATCTTTTCACAGTTCAAATCATAACTTTACTGAATAAAAATCTGAAATAATATTTGTCGCAAGTTTACAACAATGCAAAAATATCGACAGTTCCAGGGATTACAACAAACACAGTAAGTCATCTTCAGTGGTTACTAGAAAAGCAAGAAACCCATCACATGAGTCATGAACTACCTGCATTGGTGGCAAGTTTCTCCCTTAACCCCATCATATATGCGTTTTCTATCTTCCCCATAGCCATCCACACCCATAGTCCAGCTTGTCATGCAATCCCCCAACAGCTTCTCATGTTCCTCTGTATAAATCTCTGGCTGTGAACCCTCCTTGATACAAATATTAACACTCCCTGAGGTCTCTCTCTTCCCTTTAGGCTTACTAATTTCCACATAACTTACTGGAGCCAGAGTCTTCAACCTAACAAAAAAAACAATTTTTAAAATGAAATTCCTTTTAAGTTTTAACCTTTCCTACCATTTTCTTTTGCATTTTCCTGGAACCCAAACAAGAGGGTCAAAAACGAAAGAGGATACAAGTGGGTTACCTAGAAGAGCGCCTTGGCGGGGACCCAGAGTTGTGGATTTTGGTCTGAACAGAAGGGTCTCTCTGACTCTGGGAACGTTTTGGAGGGGCAGCTTTCGGCTTGAGCTTCAGCGAGAAGTCCAAAAGACCCAGCTTCTGCAATCTCTCCTTGTTCTCTTTGATCCTTTGGTCCCTGAACTGCTCGTACCCTGAAACCCCTGCAGTTCCATTCTCTCCGGTTCCTTCACCACTGTTCACTTCCGAGTTGCCTCCTCGGCCTCGATTTCTCTGAACCACCATTAAAAACAGGGGGCAGTGGAGATTGATGGAGTTTCCTCTGTAAACGAAAGTGATATATTAAAACCTATTTGCCTGTGCCTGTATATTTTTTATTATAAGAAATTGATGTTTTAGAGAGAGAGAGAGAGAGAGAGGCGCCAATACACAATACGAAACGAATGGTGGCGCCAATACACAAAACGAAACGAATGGTGGAAATTCTATTGGGAACCCACTAATGCTTTCTACACCCAAGTTGTGTGTAATCAATTAATTTAATTTAAAATGCATCCATATGATATTTTTGAACAAAATTATAAGTTTTTAATCTCAATGCCAGAGTTTCTTCGATCTTGCTTGATCATTAGTGGAGACGTATCATATTGCCTTAATTTTGATATTAGACCGCTCCGTTATTGTAATGGGCATTTTGTGGCTAGTTTTTGCATTGGCCTTTTGTGGCTAATGACTTTTTTGGCTGAATTATGAATGCAATTATATAATTTTTCAAAAAAAAGAGCAAAAGATTAAAGGACTCGAATAAACAACTAGTAGCTCAAAAGATTAAAAACAATTATTCTGCACGAGGTCTTATATTCGGATGTCTCATCTTTTAATATCATTTGTACGAATTAAAAAAGTCAAAATTGAATTTTTAATCAGACAAGAAAACAAAAAAGAAATAGGCCGGTAAATGTTCAAACTATTATTAGGTAGTAACAGTAGAGATTTTGGCACACATAATGAAAGAGCATTTTGGGTTCAACAAATGACTTTAAAATAATTATTGTAGTCTCCATGTTTAGTAAATACAAGTTAAAACCGTGTAAATTTTAATATAAAATTGTTGGAATAATGACTAAAATAGACATAATGTTAGTGTTATGCACTAATCATGGTGGTAGTGGTAGTGATAATGATGGAGTGGAGTTGATTTTGATGGTTGTGGTGGTGGCAGGAGGAGGTGATGTTGGAGGTGGTGGTGGCAGAGGATGAGGAGGAGTAGGATGTGGTGGTTAGTGGTGCAAGTGATGGAGTTGGATGTAAGTGGAGGTGGTGTCAGCTTTTAAAATAATATTAAAAGCAATCCCAAAGCCTAAGTTAGTTTATTGTCATTTTGTAAGGTTAGTTTATGGGCAATGATTTTCACTATTTTATTTTACACTCCTTTTTAGTTATAAAAAGGAGTGTAAGTGGATAAAATATGAGAAAAAGTAGGGAAATCACCACTCTAGTTTATTATCATTTTGGTCGACAATTGGCATGTTGGCAAGAGAACCAAACTTTAGGTGAAGAAACCCGTAATTGACTTTGGATGAGTTGAGGTCGTGCAGCTAGAGCTGATGGAGACCTTGCGGCTGGATCCCAAATAATTATGGCTCGATTGATATTCATGCACATGGAAAAGTAGGGGGGGAGAGTGAAGCCCTCCTCTCCCCCCCCTTGAGTTTTGTTTTCATCCTCATGATAAAGTTTGGGAAAACAAGCCAACATTAAATATACATTTTGTATGACCATATTGTCCTAATTGACAATTTAGAATTACAATATAGCATTAAATGCATTCTTTTTTCATTTGATTTAATATGGTTATAATTGAAAAATTAAACAAACTTTGTTTTACATTCCGATACAAACCAAACATGTGAAAGGAAATAAAGTGGTATTTCTTAATTACTTTCCCAGGATTACCAAATATGATAAATGAATCTTCATTTCTCATCCCTTAAAAAATGACATGAGAAGTGATTTCCCTCAAATATCTTATGTGAACCAGTGTGACATATTAAGGTCGTATAATTTGAAAAACAGCTCGGTTTTCTTTTCCACCTATTCAATAGTTTTTTTTTCCTTTCATTTTTTTCATTTTCAAGCATTCAAGTCCCAAAATCAAGTGTGCAATAGACTCATATACTCCCTCGTAAAAGCTTATCTGCCTACTGGGTTTTTGTAAAACTGCATTGAAATCATAGAAATGTTGTTCAATTGTCTCAAATCCGAAGATTGAGTCGCTCACCACTCAACAGCACTCTCCGATCTTGAAAAGGATAGTTAATATATTTGAGTGAAATCAGTAACTCCACAAAATATTACAGATGTGGCCTTCTTTGCTGTCCTGCTAACAAAAGAGGAATATTTGTGCTCAAAAAGAGTTCGGTGTCTCCAAAATTTCACCAGTTGATCCAAGACTACTTAGTATTAAGAACAGGCTTCATGTCAGACAATCAATAATCCAGAAATATTTAGTTCCTGCTCACCCATGTTTCTCTCCTTGGCTTTTCCTTTGCCTCACCATCATTAGCATCAGCAGCAGCAACATCATCTAGCTTACCCACATCATTGACATCAACATGCTTGATGCCCAGGAAGTGCACCTCTCCCATTTTTCATTCCATTGTGAAGAACCCCTCATCATGCCTGAGGTCCTCAGGTTGATGTCTTGTGCTTTCCAGAAATTCATCATGTGAAGATGGCTCAGATCCCTCTTCAGCAACCTCTGCACCTGAGGTTTCTGATTTTATCTGGGAATGGTGGGTTTGAATAAGATAATGCGCCACAGACTTGTAACCCAGTTTTGAGACCTGATAAATTAAAAAATTTAGCAATTGGTTATCCATGTTAACTTGTGGACTTGCTCATTATGTACCCAAATCACAGTGCCCAAACTATGTAGTGATTCTATTAAGTGAATGCATGTGTGTATGTGTATGCATTTAACTGTCTGTAGATGCATGAGTTACTGTGCTTGCATGCATGTTGTATTCTATTGCATGTTTTTCTCTTTATTTCTTTTTCATTTTTTCAAACAGATGATAGGACATTACTCAGTCTGACATGCAAGGACCTAAGAGTATCAACTGCAAAACCGTGGGGATCATGCTGGAAGAGAAGAATATTACACCAAATTATATAATGATCACAAATGCATGCAGCAACATAAGGTTGAAAGGGTTAACCTTCCAATACAGATTACCAGTGGGTTCCCACCCTTTTGCTTTACGGCAAAGATTGCAGTTGCAGATGTCCCGACAAACAGGGCAAACCCAATTAGGATTTTGGTTGGCTTCAAGCATATTCTCTCCATATCTGTGGAAGACGTAAAATTCATTGCATGTTTTTTGTAAGAATTGGAACATTAAAAGAAATGTTACTTTCAATAGGTAATTTATGAAAGAACTTACCTCGTGTATAAGCAATCTCCACATAACTGCCCTTGGACCGAGTCACATTTGCAGCAATGTGTATGCTGGCCAAGAGTTTTATGCCTGCAAGGAAGTATGTCATCTCTAAGCATACTTTACCAAGTGAAAGGACACCTTTAATTAAAAAGTCAAAGGTAAGCTCAAACAACGCATGATGAATGTATTGAACGATTAAGCAATGAACCCAGTATAACAGTAAATTTAAGCATTTTTTCTATGCTCTTGAGAAGGTACCATCTTCCTTTGGGTTATAATCATATGTATGAGCTCCTAAGCATCAGTAATCCTTGAAATCTCCTTTCCATTATAGATTTAGAAAACAAATTACTAAAGAGTATAAAATATAAAAACATGCACGAAATGCTGCAACAACCAACCAATGCACTGGAAAGCTGAAAGAAGAATAGGAAGGAACCAATCCATTGAAAGTGTACCTGGTATATTGAAAAAGTTTCAATTGGATGCATAATTTTCATAGCAATGACAAGACTTCTTTCAATGCTACATTTTCATCTATCCATATAAGTAATTTGATGAATTGAAAGCTTAAAGCCGAAAGAGGCAACAAACTTTGAATGGTTCTAAATAAAATGTGGTGTAAAGGATAAACTATTGGGAAAAGGAGAACATAAAATACATTTATTGTAAGGTCAAATGCAAGCTTGATATATTCAAAAATACAACCCAACCAAAAGGTAACAACAACAATTTATATCAGTTTGAAACTTGAAAAACTCCGGTGCTCACAGAATACTTTTAAGGACAATGATTCAAATGTCAAACGAGCCACGCGACTTTTTTCGGTTTACCATGAATGGGCTAAGCTTGCAGACTTACAGTTAACTATATCTAAAATTTTAGAACGTACTGCATAACTTGACATGTTAAAATTTGATAACGTTGTTAAGAACATCATTATCAGCTAGTCAATTAAAGCCGGTTCAACTAATCCCTATAAAGCATTAAATCTTTTCAGAGTTCAAGATCACACCTTTACCAAATAAACATCAGAAATAATATTTGTGGCAAGTTTACAACAATGCAAAAAATATCCAGTCCCAGGGGACTACAACAAACACAATGAGTCATCTTCAATTGTTATAAGAAAAGCAAGAAACCCATCACATGAGTCATGAACTACCTGCATTGGTGGCAAGTTTCTCCCTTAACCAAATCCACACCCAGGGGCCAGCTTGTATTACAATCCCCCAACTGCTTCTCATGTTCCTCTGTATAAACCTCTTGCTTTGAGCCCTCCTTGATATAAATATTAATACTCTCTGAGGTATCTTCCTTCTCTTTAGGCTTTCTAATTTCTACATAACTTACTGGAGCCACAGTCTTCAACCTAACAAAAACAAAAAACGCTTTTTTGAAAAAGAAAATCCTTTAAAGTTTGAACCTTTCCTACCATTTTCTTTTGCGTTTTCCTGGAACCCAAACAAGAGGGTCTTTAAAACGAAAGAGGAGAAAAGTGGGCTACCTAGAAGAGCGCCTTGGGGACTTGTGGATTTTGGTCTGAACAGACGAATCTCTCTGACTCTGGGAACGTTTTGGAGTGGCAGCTTTGGGCTTCAGCTTCAGAGCAAGGTCCAAAATTCCCAGCTTCTGCAATCTCTCCTTGTTCTCTTTGATCCTTTGGTCCCTGAACTGCTCGTACCCAGAAACCCCAGCAGTTCCATTCTCTACGGTTCCTTCAACGCTGTTCATTTCCGAGGTGCCTTGGTCTCGATTTCTCTGAACCACCATTGAAAACAGTGGACTCTGTCAACGACATTGGCAAAAACGAAAGTATATTTTATAAGAAATTGATGTGCTTGAAAACAAAAAACAAACAAAAAACAAGAGAGAGATAGAGAGGCGGCAATACACATTACAAATGGGGAAATTATAGTGATATTTAGTCATATACTTATTTTTAGCATTAATAATATAGATAAATTTTAAATTATTTAATTTTTATAAAAAACTAAAAAAAAAATTCCAAAAATGACAGCTAACCTTATTGAATTTAATTTTGATTGTTAAATTACTTCGATGCCCAATTAAGTGTTTTGGGCTTTTTTAATGAGGTTTTGGAGTTGGGTTTGTTTAAGAAATCAATTGCAGTTTTGTAATTTAAAAGAAGTTAAAAGCTTTTGTTATGTTGTAAATGGGCTTTGGGTGTGTTTCTAAAGTCAATTTCTTATAACTTTTTTCTATTTTATAATTTGAGCTCCTATATTGGGTATAATAGTAAATCTCTCGAAATTATATTGGGTTGGGAACTACTAAAATGCTTTCTAGAATCAGCAATAAATTACTCCCCCCAATCTTCCTATTTTGCCCTGAAATGAAACTAATGAATAAATAATAAATAAAACTCCCAGCAAATCTGAGCGCTTCTTTTTTTTTATTAGTTGCTAGAGTTAGGAATGGAGAGGGGGCAAAGCACACACATGCGAGTCCTATAGGGACTTGAATCCTTGACCACTTAAGAGCACACTAAAGATCTGGACAATTTAGAAACCTATTAAATTTACATCAAATTGCCTAATAATTCACGGTGACCAAGTTTAATGAACCTAGGTAAAATCTTACTGTACTTATGTAGAAACATGATCTTAAGTTGAATGGTTTTTATTTTTATCAAAATATCTAAGTTGAACACTAAGAGAGTCTAAAACACTTTGAGAAAAAATAAAGAGGATAACGTGGACAAATAACTAAGATGGGGCTAAAATGAAATGATGACTACTATGTACACAGAATGGGAAAAATATGAATAAAATATGTACATGTTTTATTTGGTAAAATTTTGGCAAGATACAACTAACAAGTTCAGCCACTTTATAATATTTTAATATAATTTATTTAAATATTTAAATATATATTATTATTTTTCAATAATATGTGAAAAATTATGTGTATAATACATGAATTTTGTATGTATTTTTCAAAATTTTATAAAAAATATGTGTATTAAGTGTGAAAAATATGTATGTACATGTTTGCTTTTTTTTAAAGGTGCCTTTTACCGAGTCTTTAAGATGTGTATGAAACGGAAGTATTATTGAAAAATATGTATATACGTGCATAATACGAGTATTAAACGAAAATATACTGACTAGGGTTCTGCTTTTGGGAAATCAATTAATATTCATTGATGCACACCAAAGAGCTCAACAATGATAAAACTGAAGTAGAAGCAACAAGCATGGCACCAAAGAGTTTTTTTTTCTCATTGAGAATGCAAATATATAGGTCATGTGACGAGAGACAGAGAGTGGGAGAGTGACCCACAAAGTAGAACAACTATGAAAGCAAGCTTATGCACAAAAGCTACCACAAAATTAAAAACAGTGAAATGAAAAGAATGACAAATACTAGATGCCAGTGATACAATTAAGAAATAAAAAGTTTAAAATATAAATGATAAATGCAGTTTATATATATATATATATATATATAAATCAAGCGATATAGAAATGATAAATGATGACTATTTGAGCTACAAAGCCCCTTACAAATAAAAATCCATTTAAAATTTGATAATATATGCTACAACTCATAAAAAAATGTGGATTATCACAAATTAGAGTTTTCTTCGACAAAAAGATATTATAGAAAGAAGAAACAACATAAATCTAGAGAAATAAAACAAAATCTGATGCTTAATATGTATGTTGACATAGACAAAGAATCAGAGGAATAAAATCAATTCTTAATCTTACACAAGGGATTAGTCTAATATGTATTTAGACAAGGAATAGTATAGTTGTATCTAATTTCTTTAAATACATTATCTAAATTGCAAGTACGAACATTTGTGTATTATAGAAAATTGTATATATTTTTATTTTTACTATTGAACAATCAAACATGAGAACGAGAATAAGTAATACTTTCATATTTACGAGTATTTTCAAACACTAGAATGGGAGTCATTTGTTTTCATCCGCTAAAATGAGTTTAGGAACGACATCCTCATAGAATTGGTTATGAGTGCGTACTTGTAAAAGTGGTAAAGTTCATATATGATATAACAACTCCCATAAATAGCGCGTCCACCTTCCGTCTTAGAACTATAATCTAGAAGTTCTCTTATGGCAATATTGATACAATTCTTGCAATCTACATCAGAAAGATCCCCAGTGCATTCAACTACACCATAAACCGTGCCTTTTTCTGATACTTTTAGCTGCCCATGAGCATGCAGCGATCCACGAACAACTTTGTCACATAATTGGATTAAGACTTGATGCACTTTCTTTTGAATGAACTTGGCATTATAAAGGGATTTACGATTTTTCAAATAAATCTCGTTATCCATGTCAATTTTACTAAAGAAATTTTCATCTGAGTATTTTAGGATGCAACCTACCATCCAAATTATAGCTCCTCGACTTCGAGGGCAATGCTTGCCAATTTTTTGGGTTGCTCATGACACCTATCCGGTAAAGAGTTCTTAAAACATATTAAAATCATTGAAAATTCTTATATAACTATTGGAAAAGAGAAAATAATCCATAAAACAATCTTTTCATTGTGTGATTGCAAGTCTGAGACGTTTTTCTGTTTCCCCCCCTGACATATCAGAGCGGGCGTTTTTCGTTTCTTATCTGTAGGGAAATAAATTGAAAGCTCTTGCTCAAATACAAATACCGATCGCTTCAAAAAGTGATCGTGTTAACATGGATAACACTTCAAATTGGTCTAAGCTAACAGAATAACGATCTTTGAAGGGCTCTTCTCATTGTCTTCACAAATTCTTCACAAATTTAGGACTTACGTAAACTTGTATCCAATACAAATACAAATGCATTTTTAACCGTTGGATTGACGAGTTTACGTAAATCTGAAGAAATCAGAAGCAAAAACAAACATATTCATCTTTGAAAAATTGAATTGCTTTATAACTAAAACCAAAATAGGCTCATTTCTCACTGTTGCATTACATAATGATGAATGCACCATTACGGATCATATTTCTTGAGTTTGCAACAGTATAAAAACCCCCACAAAAGGGTATCAACTTCACCACGCAGAAGCTATACAAAAAGAAGATGACGCCTGTACACACCCTACATCTACATTTTTGTACAGTTAAAACGCGAGAGACAGCGTAAAACAGGACCATTTCTCACATTCTCAAAAAAATTTGTAAACTTCAACTTCATGACTTTCTGTTCACTTACCTACATAGAAAATACCACAGGCAATGCCGAGAGAATTGGATCATGTGCTCTTGAGTCTTGCCTATCTTGGAAGGTACCTTGGTATTTGAGCTTTGTGATCATTGAGAAGTTAAACAGCAACAATCAAGTGGAAGGACGGACATAAGATCTTCGCTAAACAGTTTCATTAACACCCATCGTCTGATGAACATCAAGAACAAGATCTCGCAGCTCAGGAAAAATTGAAACGAGCGACAATTCAAGTATGGCATATGCAAGTTGCTTCACGCAGATAGTAGACTGCAGTTCATAATAATCCACAATCACCATATGCGGTTTGAAACCTAACAAACTAAATTGCAGCAGACAATGCAAAAGGATGAGAGACTAACCTGAGTGAAATAATAAATGTCTCTTGCACAACGTCTGTACTGCTTATGCCCGATTAAGCTGACTAAGGCAGTTGGAGTTCCATCTGTCACAATTGTGGATCAGTTTGTTTCTTTTCATGTAGTAGTCAGAGCAATTAGACAATGACACAAGCAGTTCTAGTCTTCACACTACTCTAACAATCATGGAATACTTTATGATATATATAACATATGTATATACACATGAATCAAGCCAGAAAAATGAATGTATGTACGTATATAACAAGAAAGTGGCAGAAGATTCACGAGTTGTCACAGAATTCTGGTGCCGGAAACTTTGTTTCACCTCTCCTGAACAAGAAGCTGTGACAACTGAAAGAGTGTATTTTTCATGAAATATAGTTCTAGACTCACATAACTGTAGAATTAATATATTCCAGTTCTTTGGTATCTTTGTATTCATAAGATTGTAAGTTTCACATGAAAAGTGATGATTAACCTATATCTAAGAGCAATTTAGCCATTTTTTCTATGTTAAAATAGTCGAACTCTCAAAATCCTACAACTCTCAGAATTCAACACGTTATCAGAGGCCCTTGCTACAATCCTAGGTATTCAATATAAGCACTTATCAGAAACCGAAAAGAAATAAATAATTATAGTCCAAGAAAATTTGGAGAAAGAACAGATAAGAGTACTTGAACCTAAAAAGTGCAATAATAACTTCTGGAAAACAGATTTCACTGGTTAATGAAAAACAAGGCAGCAGAACCATTTCCATGAAGACTAATACAGCCACCAAAATTATCTATGACCAAAAAACAGATAATATTAATCACTCACCAAAGAGCATTTTTTTGATATCACTAGCTCTACGAGCAGCCTCAAGCTGCTGCTCAAAAGACCCCAGTTTATCAGCCTTACTGCCACCCAATTGACTTATATTTTGAAAAGGGTTTTCATTACCGTCTTGAGCATTTCCGACTCTAAGGAAGAATGTGCCATTGGGCCACAGAACCTAAAAGAAATACATATGATTAGAAAGCAAAAATATTTGCATATGACAACTGTGAGAATAATTTTACCTTAGAAATTTTGGAAGCACATACCAAATTTATTATGATGATTAAGAATTGAGAGTTGAGACAATCAAAATTCAACAAACAGGAATACATGAAGTCGCTCCCTTCAAATGTAACCAAAACTTTTACCAGCTTCAAGAGAAGCAGTTCTAAAGAAAAAATATAACAATAAATTAAAGACAAAAAAGAACTTGCAACAGGAGTTCTGTTTTTCACTGCTCAACACAAACATTTATGAGGTGGATAAAAGGTTTTGTGGTTGAACCCTTGAGCAAGGTCGTTTTGCATGACATCTTAATGTAGATATATTTTCTTCTATGTTCTTAACTTAAGCTTGAGTCAGGCCAACATTGCAATTGCAATATGTATATAACCAGTCGAATATTTTGAGGGCAAAAGTATGCACAATGACTAAGCCTGCAGAGGTTGGACTGACTTACCCAATAGACCTAATCCCTTTCCATTTCAGAAATCTACCGAGGAAAGTGCAGGCAAAGGTGACTCCATTTACATAATATATGTAGTAGACTAATATGCAAAAATATTTATTCATATAACTATTCTTCTGCAGTATTCATCTAAGCTTGGACTGAATTCTTCTAATTGCATTTACAGCTTACATCTCTAAGTTGGTATAAAATATTATTTCAGTAAAATGAAGATGTTTATAATTGGTTCAGTACTTACATCTTTAAGCCACCGAATTCCCGAAGCAATAGTATCCTCCCTCCGAAGCCAATGAATCTGCGTCAAGAGCCAGTCATCAATAGCATCCTCCATCATTAACTGTAATATTTGTTTTGATATCCAAAAGACCTGTCTTCTGCATGAACAAATATAAGCACGTGTGAAAGACCAATCATTTACTGTAATTACACACGTTACAGCACTAGTGCATAACATCATGCTTTATACAATTCGACCAGTACTTGGGACATGGTCTGCAGACTAAAAGGAATTAAGAAAAGAAGTCTTATAAGCTATAGACAGTTGCTCATACAAAAAGGGGAGAACAAAATGACAACAATTCTGAAAATCGTAAGTTATTGACCACATAAAATAGAAAGAAAAAAGAAATATTTATCACTAAAATTAAAGCAGAACCATGGGAGAACAAATTCAAATCAATTGTTAAAAAAAGGAAGAGATGAGCAACCGAAAGAAAGAAAAGCACAACAAAGAGAAGCACAACAAAGAGAAGTGGCACAGAGAATAACCAATCTATAAAACTTTGCCATGATGGCATATGATGTTTCCTTTCAACGTTTACAAGAAAACAGGGTGGAGATAAGAGTTTTTTACTTTTTGAATGGTGGACTGCTTGCCCACTTCTGGACAACGCTGTTGTACTTCACCTACTTTATTAAATGAAAACAAAACTGGATACTGGTTTATCATGCGTGGTCCAAATGCTTTTATCCAAGATCAACTTACGAGAGCTGAAGACATACCTCAGGTACACTCAGGCATAATAAAAAGATAACAAATTAAAGATCTGGTCTCTAATATACAACAACATAATGACTACAGATTACATCATCATGCATCATCAGGACACACAACCATAATTTCCTTGAACCATTAAAAAGAAACCAGGATTTCCTAGCAATCACTAAAAACAAAAATACATCTACGTTAAGGCATGAACAGCTCACCTCAGCCAGCCCCTTCTCTTAAGCTGAAATACCTTGTCCACTAGATTCAACAGAGGTACACTAACATTGGGTGGAGTCCACTGAAAGAAACCAAGTTGTAAACATCCATATTAGACACAACCAACATGTCCTACGAAGCACTGTGGTATTTATTTAAAAATGTTGATTGGAATGGTGATCTTCAGATAAACCTATGAAAGAACCAAGTTCACTGAAAAATCTAAAACTTATACATGCAATTCCCAATTACTTTAATGGCAACCTTTCACAAGTCAGGATACTATTTTCTTATAATTCACACGTCCATATAAACCTCCTGAATCACATTTCGAAGTTCAGCAATGTACTGTTTCAATGGGCACCACCTCCTTCATTTCTAGTGTTGAGTATGCTTTAACATATATCAGGGTTGGAAACTTTCAGAATATCTTGGTGATCGAGATTTTTACTCTGGTCCAGCAGTGAAAAACTGGAATGGCATCTTGTATACAAAATGTGAAAAACTGGTTGTAAATTTTAAATTCAAAATAAAATGGCATCTTGTATACAAAATCCAAAACCTAAACTTTATAACCAAAGACAGATTCCATTACGCTGGAAACAGGAGGATCCCAAATGGGCATGGAGAATATCATCATGCTACACTGGCAGAAAATTAAGAAAGTTAAAAATGGATAACAATATTAACCTATTAAGTAATTGATGGTCATATGAAATACCTAAAACTATAGTTTAGTTGTGTGAAGAAAAGGGAACATGCCGTGGAAGAGACTTCAGGTAATGATGGAAGTAGGCAAGTACTCGGAAATGGGATACCACATAAGATATTGGTGAAAATGGTCAAAAAGGTCCAACATGAAGCTACTCCTCTCACGTCTAACCCAAGCCTTTTTCCTAAGAAATTGAGTCAACTACGGAAGTCCATTTCTCAAAATACTTCAAGGTGGTTAACACGAATTCTTTTCTACCAGTCAGCCCTATCAAATGCTAGTTAGCAGTCTAGTGGCTTACATGCCAAAAACCAACATGAATTTGTTTACCATAATCAACAAATTTAGGATACTAAGTATCATGACAGTGAACAATAATACCTCAGGTGGCATTCCAACTGGATCCTCCAAATTTCTGGAGGTTGCTGTAAAATTTGCTGCAGGAAAGCCACCCTCCCCAGCTAAATCATCTTTCTTCTCCGAACCTAAGCTCCTTGTATGTATAACCCTGCATGGATAACCCTTGGAGTTCAATTCATTATCTGAATGCCACCCATTTTCTTGTGCACCAGATCCTGCTTCCTCAGGGTCACAACTTTTATCTTTATCACCATCCTCATTATCAGAAAAGCTATTTGTTGTTTCCACTGTATTTTGCCTAATAGCACGTACTCCTGTCTCATCTGCATTTGTGGATAAGTTCCATGCAGAAATTGAAGATGAGGCCTCAGATGTGGGAGAACCAACAACTTTACGCATTAAGCCATCTGAAACCCCTTTGAACTGGCGTACAATATCATCCACAGCATCATCCACATTGACTGCTTCAATCAAATAAAAAGAATGACCATGAAAACCTTGACTAACCGAATCTCGAAAAGCAATAAGCAAATATGAGAAATTGCCATAACACTAAAGGAAGCACCCAGATCAAGATAAAACTAAAAATAAAGATACTAGGATTTAAGACCAAGGGCAATTATGGAGAAGAAAAATTAAAAAAAAAAAAAGGTTCTTTAACATATATGGCTTTCTGAGAATTACTTTGGCGATGGATAATTACATTTTAGTTATTAACTGTATTCTGCATAAAGTAAATAAAAGAGAAAAGCCCACGTTCACTTAAGATAATTACTAAGAAGTAAGAACAAATGCCTTTTAGTGACTACTAAAATGAAAGGTTTCATGGTCCATAATATATGAATCAAAAACTGTTCTGAGCCTCTGAAAAATATTTGCTGCAGGCAGCAGAACAACTCCTTTTGAGCAAGACGAATACTTCTAAATTTATTTTTTACAAGGAAAGAAACTATTCTAAAAGATTTTCAAGGGGGTGCTAATCTGTAAAGTATTGAAAAATATAAAGGACCAAAAAATTATGAGGGATAAAATAGATAAAGGACCCCTTAATCTGGTCAAACAAGGCTCTGAAGACATATCCTTCAGTTCCATTACATCACTTGTGTTCTTCAAACATGGACACTAATTTCTGAATGTAAACATGGACACCCAAAAATATGAACAGAAAATATGTGAAAAACCACTGAGAATAACCACATACCTGCAAGAGTTCTCATCACTGAGGGAGATTTTCCAAAAGCGTAATTCTAAAACCCCCAAAAAAAAAAAAAAAGAAGATACTGTTTAGAAAAAAAGAGTGAGAGAGATATATATATAGGTGGTCATCTAAGATTCTAAAACTAAGGTCAAGACAATGAATACCTTTGAGGAACCACTTAAAAAATCCCACACTTCATGCTGTTCAGCAACATTAGCTATTGACAAGAGATCCTGGGAAAATACAGCATGAGTAAAGCAACAAGGAGAAAAGAAAGTAGAGAATGAGGAGGGGGCGAAAGAAATACATTGAAGAACCTGCATCATACCTGCAGATATTTGTCCAGCTGAATACATCGCTGATGAACAAAAGCATCCTCTGTGCTTGACGAAAATATTCTTTTGGGTGGCAACTGTAAAGTGTAATTTGGAATTTCTTTAAGATGGCGATGTAATCGCTCAAAATTCCTATATCTGCAGGTAGAACAAAAATTCATATATGGACCAGGTAATGCTGAAATAGACTTCAAGAACTTTCTGAACATATGTAAGAACAAACACACACACACACATATTTTCTCTAATGAGCACATCTTCATTTTAAGAAAAACAAGGTCCACATAGTGGGACCACCCAGCAAGAATAACTTAACAAAATCTGAATCTGTTTAGTCATCTAATTCTCATCAAGTATTTCTGGTAAACATAGAAATTATCATGATGATGATAATCAAAGGGCTAAACGATTTCCATTTAGCTCAATTTTTGCAATGATGATCGTTGAATGGAAACCTAAAAAGTGGATGGTTTGGATCATGGCATTACACTTCAAGGTGGGCCCCAACAAGTAGTTCTTACTTTTCTTTAAATTAGGACATCCGCATCAGAGGTGGATTCTGTATATGTTGTATGTGTCTGTAATTTTATTTTCATTATTTTTATGCGAGAGAGAGAGAGAGAGAGAGTGTGTGTGTGTGGGCGCCGGGGGGGGGGCATGTTTGGGCTTGTGCAAGTGCAATAAAAAGAAAATTGAAAAAAAGAAAGGAGTAATCTTGGTGTGATGATATAGATGAGAATGAAACCTTCTTTTCACAAACCAAGTTCTGTTTTCTGAATCTGTAACTGCAATTGAATAAACTGCAAAAGATTTTGACCCAAGTTTCTCAAAGTATGCGCCCATAACCTGTATAGGCATATTGGACAAAGAGTCAAGAAGCTGAAATTGTTTACATCTTCAATACTTACAATATCTGCTAGACCATTGCCAAAATTTATATCTGCTAGACCATCAAATTTATATCTTCAAAATTTATGATATCTACTAGACCATCAAATTTCACAGAAAAAATGCTTACCCGGCATCTGAGCTTGGGAACTTGTTGTCCCACACAATGGACTACCATATCTGAGGCACTCTTACCAACATGCTCTTCTCTGTGCTTGCCAAACTCAGGGCTATAAAACTCTGATATGATAGACCCTCCACCTTCTGTGAGTGCCCTTTTTGTGTCTGGTTGGATTTTTAAAGCAGAAGTGCTATTTGATCTTTTAAGCCTAATTTTATTTCCATCAGCAGCAAGGCTTCCAATGTCCTCCAATTCATCAACAAGATTCCCACCCTCAGCATATGATTTTTTGCTGGGATCCAAAGAGAACTGCATCTCTTTTTTGGTCCCATCACTCAATTGAGAATCTAAACTTGTCTCACGTGTCAGCTTCACAATAGATTTATCCTCTATTCCTGTAGAAATTTCATGCCTGTCAGCTTCCATTTCGTTCCCTAACTTTCTAGCAGGTACAGCACTATCTACTCCAGAACTCACAGGTGTATGTGGTGTATGTTCCTGAGTTGCTCTTATCTTTTTCTTGTGCTCTTTTCTTTTGTAATTTCTCCCTTTCGTCCACATGTTTTCAAGATTTTCAGGAGCAAGAACTTCAGTCCTTCTCTGTGTCGCAGCCTCCAAAATTCTTGCCCAATCAGCAGGCCGCGGCTGCAAAGGATCTTCCTGGAATGGGTTATAATCCGAGGACTTTTCTCTCTGATTGTCAACTTTAGACAATATCATATCAGTTCTTTGATTAAAGGTTGCATATTTGTTCAATGGAGAACCATGATCAGGTATACCCCCTGCAGTTGACTGGTCACCCGCTACCACTTTAGTGATTTCATCTTTAATGGCTAGCAAAATGTATTCAATCAATTCGTTGATATACCTGAATAAAGGAAAATTGTATGTTAAAATGGCTAAATTTGTGTAAGCGATAGGAAAGGAGTGGAAAAATCTGTACCATTTATGTTATTAAATTGGAGGCACGTATCATTATTATGCTGTTATACACATATACGCCCACTTATAAGATCAGATGCTCCTAAGCTCTAAATCATGGCATAAATAGATCATAATAAAATAACAATAATAATAATAATAATCCAATACAAGATTTCAACCACGGTTCTGTAATATATGTTTAAAAATCTGGAAAAACAAAATAAATAAAGGTTTAGCCTAGGCCATCAGGTGCTTTCTATAGAATATAGATAGTAAATGACAGTTTGATGCTTCTGAACAGTTTTACATGACAATACCTTCCAGGAGAATTTAGCACCCTCAAGACAGAAAAGAAAAAGGAAAAAACTAAACTAAATGGCAATACCTTTGAGGAGAATTTAACACCCTATAGACAGCAAAAAAACATAAACTAAACTAAAAACTGAAAAACAAAAATAAATAAGGTAATATTAAATTAAACTATTCAATAACATACCCAGGGCTTGCGAAATTCAGAACAGGTTGGATTACCAAGCTTGTAAGAAGTTCTCTGGCAATAGATCGCACCACTGGACATTGAGCTTCTCGTGGCCTTAAAACCACAGCTAACACTCCACCCATCAGCCGCTGAAGAACCTATGGAAGATAAAGAGCATCAACCTAAATCCAAGAGATAAAATCTAAAAACAAAACTTATTTCTGTAAGAACACTCCACTCACACCTTGTACTCACTCTCAGGTGATATCAATGCAGGATGGAGCTCCTTTGAAGCCATGAGATGATGTTTTAACCTATCATCTCTCTCCTCCGAAGACAAAGTTTTCATAACATCAACACCTATAGCAGCTTGGTTTTTTCTGAAAAGCTCCATATGATCCCCTATTAAATCAATTATATCCCTGAAACATACGAAAGCCATTAATTATGTTTCTTTAATGATAAAAGTGTTTTAACAACTTGCAAATGATTCACTTCCACAAGAAACAGAAGGATACCTTGTCAGCAAGTCAACAAGGTTTATCTCTTTAACTCTTCCTGATACTTCACCAAGAGCATCCATGATTATCACACGTATTTGCTCTGGAGCCTCCTTGTCTGGTGTTATATCTGAATACCATAAATCAATCACGAAATCCTTTAAAATTTTGTCAATGAAATCACTCATCGCATCCTCTACGATTGGAGAACCAATTTTCCTCTTCCACCTTGGTGGTGGAGGCCCGGTAGAAAGGCGTGGATCATTGACCGACAACTGTTTCTTCTCCAAATGAGACAAATATGACTGCGGTCGAACAGGTCTTTGAACCTTCCAATGGAATTCCACATTATTTAATAGAAAACGTAATGCGGAAACCAACAAAATTGATATTGGTATATTCATCCACATTGATTTACTCGAATCTGTGAGGAATGACAAAGAATTGGAGTCAGGAAAAAAACTCTTTTAAGAGTGAAAAAGACCACATTTTCAAGAGAACCAACCAATTTTCACAACACAGACTACCATAATTCTAACCTGCACTTGTTTACAGATATTTTAGAAACTTGAAACTATGTTATGACTTTAGCTGAGTATAATATACATATGATGAAGAAATCATAGATAATATGTAAAATCCAACATTGTATTTTCACTTGATTATTTTCGACCAGTTTCTCGGAAGCTAAACACAGAGTTATGAGTTAGCTACTGATTCTTAATTCTTGGAATAAAAAGCAACTTAGATACAATCAGAAATCATCAACCACCCCAAGAAAAGCAATAATTTCATGAACTACAGCAAATTTGTAACAAAACCGAAACAAAGAAAGAACAAAAAAATCCAATTTGCATCAGATTGGAGCACTTACGGGACAGGAAGTAGGTAACGCAGAAGACAAACAAGGCCCACCAAACCACTCGGAGCTTAATCTCCTCGATCAGATCTTGTATGGTCTGCATGGGCTTCATCTTGTTCCCCGAAACCCTAGAATCCCACTTCAATTCGCTAAAAGTAAAACGAACTCCAACCCAATAAAATTCCGCAATCCGAGTCAAATCCTTGAAAGTTGGAAACTTCAAAGCTTCAACACCAAGCAAGATCAACCGTGGACCCTTCCCTTGCCAAAGGGTCCTGTCTGGTTCCCGAGCTCGAAGAAATTGCTTCACGGAGTAACAGAGAAGAAGAAGAAGAAGACGAAGACTAATCTGGAATTCGTTTGGGTCTTTGATTTTGATTCACCCTCTCTTTCTTTTATTACTTGATTAATTTCAATATTTTTTCTCTATTTATTTTCTTTTTTCACAAAATATGTATTATACTGTGAGCTGTTGTGTACGGAGGAAACGGAAGAAGAATCAGATACAGGAGAGAGAGAGAGAGAGAGAGAGCGGTAGTTCGTTAACGGTTAACCCGGTTAAGCGCATCCTTGTAAAGTCTGGGTGTCCGACCGGTTGGACCGGTTTGGCTTCGCTGTGCTCTCTCCACGTTATTGCCATAATACAAAACATTAATGAGAAGGTGGATTAAATCATGTGTGGGGCCCATTCACGCATTTTGACGTGAGTTTAAGCAATAATTATTTTCCAAATTGTTTTGTTTTGTTTAATGAAATTGGCACGTGGGAACAGTTTTAAATTAAATTACAGTTTTGTCGATGACCACTAAGGAGTAAAAAAGTGAGTTGTCTTAATGCATGTTTGGACCTTGCCATAAATTGAGTGAGTTAAAATAATATTTTTAGAGTGCTGTTATTTTCACCCATTTGTCTTATTTTCTCACCCACTTTATCTTCAAAATTTTAAAGACAAATAAACCCCATCATAAAATGACTTCTAAAGACTTAGGAAAAAAACACCAAACTCAATCTGCAAAGGCCTGGATTTGTTCGAAGACAGAGAGGGGGGAGAGAGAAAGCGAAGCGAGACAGAGGCATGAACCACCATCTTCCTCATATCACTAAACCAACCTCTCCA
This sequence comes from Prunus mume, assembly GCF_029339155.1. Lineage (NCBI taxonomy): Eukaryota > Viridiplantae > Streptophyta > Magnoliopsida > Rosales > Rosaceae > Prunus > Prunus mume. The sequence goes on along the minus strand of NC_142703.1, from coordinate 16,575,352 downwards.
CCCAACTTGTAGGCCACGACTTGGAGTGGCATCCCCCAACTTCTCCATGGTTATTTCACATTTCTCTTTGCACTGGATGATGTGCGCCTAGTAGTAGAATAATGCTACATTATTAGCATGCAGCATTGCTGGAAAACAAGAAGGGTCTTCCAAGCTCTTTCAAAATTAAAGGCGCTTTGAAATTATCCTCAGAAGTCTTATGGATGTTAATCTTCTGCGCTTCTAGGAAGGATGGTGATGCAGGGCATATCTCGTTCTAAATTACTTTCTAGTTTTACCCAATTACCTAAAAACGATCACACAACGAAGAACTCGTCAAAATATGGCCAATCCTGAGAAATGTCAGCTAGTCTTAGGCGTCAAAGTTCTGAAGAGAAGAAAGCCACTATTCCATATAGTTCTTGCAATTAGAAGAGAACATGTTTTTAAAAGCTTGAAACTGAACAGAGAGAATAAAGGAGAGAGGAAATGAGGTAATAATTAAAAGGGTATTTTGGGAATATTGGTGGGTGGAAAATAGGATTGTATTTTTTAAAATTTATATGGAGAGTGGAAAAATAAGGTGGGTGGGAAAATCGGACAGGTGGGGTGGAAATAGTAGGACTCTACTTTTAACATCTTGGTATGTTTATGTTATTTAATAAATAATGCTCACATGGGTTTTGATTCTATTACGTTTTGAGCTAGGTAAAATTGAAATTGGATCGGTTGGGTCGAGCCTAGTCCAAGGCACACTTTGTCCAGTCTTACATGGCTTTGGTCCATTATTATACTAAATTTTCATAGGTAAGGTGAGCTCTACATGGGTCCTAAAATAGTGTTATAACTTCATAAAACCTATATCATGTGGGAAAGTTAGAAACTCTTGTTTTTCCTTATAAATTTTTTCTAAAGTTTAGTTGCAAGCATTGAGACTTCATGTATATACTTATTAGTAGGGGTGGACACGGTACGATATGGTACAGTATTGAGCCCGCACCGCTACCGATACCGGAAATTTAAATCGGTATGGTACGGTATGAGATTATGATTTGCCAAAATTGGTACCGTACCATACTGTGCCAAATCGGTATCGGTACCATTTCGGTACCAAAATGATACAACTAAAAAAATGAACCAATTCAATATTCAACACCAAAATAAGTGATGCCTAAGTTACAAATTCAAAGATTCAACATATTCAATATCCAAATCCTAATCAACATATTCAATATCCATCAATATATTCAATATCCAAATCAACCAAATCAATATTTATCCATCAACAAATTCATCAAACTCAAATAGTTAAAACTCATGCCTTATGACTTACAAACCAAAATAGTTAAAATTATGCCTTATGGCTTACAAAAATACAACACAATCCAAACATAAATGACAAAAACATAAAGTTATACTATTCGGTACGGTACGGTATTGACCGGTACCAAAATCTTGATACCGCTACTATACCATACTCTATTGGTACGATACGGTACGGTACCGAATATCTCCTCATACCAAATGAAATGGTATGAAATCGGTATGGTACGGTGCGGTTATGGTACGGTTTCGGTATTTCGGTTTAAGATGCCCACCCCTACTTATTAGTAATGTTTGTACATCTGACCAAGCAACTAAAAACAACTTTAAGAAGTACAAAGAGTCTCACCTTGAAATATTACAAGATGTGAAGACTCCCTTTCACCTATAAAAGGAGACTACTCTACACTTAAGAAGGGATCCTTAAATTGGGTTTGATCTTTAGTCATGGGCTTATTCCTTTTTCCCTTTATATTTAGGCCCAAACCCTTGTACAAATGTAAATACACATTATTATAAGAATGAGAATATACTTCTATGTAGACGTAGCTCATTCATTAAGGAGGAACCATGTATATCTTGTCTTCTGTATATTTATCGCTTGCCCAAATCTTCACACACATGTTGAAGGTCCTCACTTTCACCCATCATCCATCACACCTCATCTCTAAGTTAGACTCAATCTTAGCCGTCCATTTTTTAGCATCAACAAGTAGTAATCTCACTACAACACAATTGCTCTTGTGTTATAATTAGAATTACGCATATATGGGATTAGCCAAGTTGGCTAGAACGGATATGCTCCCCACTCAGCACTCAGACTCAGCACTCGAGTTCGAATTCCCCTCCCCGTAATTTAAATTAGATTAAATAGAATATTGCTTGTCTATAAAAAAAAATAAATTAGAATTTCCATATGATTATTATATTGTATATGCTATTTTGACTAAGTGCCAAAATCCATAGTGTAGCATAGAAATGCTACTTTGACATTATACCATATAAGCAGTTCCTTGGGAACACATCATTGACAAAAACATTGACATAGGGGGTATGGTTATGTGTGGGCATGTCAATCTGAATTTGAAAGAATTAGACACTTATGCTTATAAGTGTTTTTTTTATAAGCGTTTTTATTAGAAGAACATCAAAGTTTGTATGAAAAATTCACATGTTTCTTGGAAAAGCATGTTGGAAAAATACAGGTTTAAATACTATAACTAATACATTTTCTTCAAACAAAACAAGATTTTATGAAATTGATACATGAGTTTTAAAAGAACATGTAGGAGTTTTTTTTCTTCCGATAGCTACTGGGCTGAGCTGCCGTAAGGAGCAAATTGAATGAAATTACCCCCGTGTCTGAGTTCAAAGATCATACCCCAAAATGTTTCAAAAAGACAGTAAAGCCTTAAAAAACACCTTGGTTACCTTCACCAACTAAAATAATGGTTGCTTACAGATAAATTCTTAGTGCTTACAAGTAGAATCTTAGCTTGACATGAAAGACTTGTGGCATGAGAGCAAACTTGTCATGAGTTTAGCACTAAAGAGAAGATTAAGTGTTCCTAGGGGAAAGATGGGGTATTAAGGTAGGAGAAAAAAGGGTTTTGTAGAAAAGTTTGGTTAAGAATGAGAGAAAAAGAGAAAAAGATGGCTTGAGTGCTTTTTGAGGCAGCTTGACAGAGGTTCCGTCAAGTGTTAGAACAGTATGCCAAGAAGGAAAACTGAGGAGGGAAGAGATGAACTAAGCGCAAAAATTGCTGGGTTTTGTAGGCAAGAGAGGAAGCTTGCTCTCTAGTTGTGAATGGTTTTTGTTCGGTAGAAGAGACCCTATTTATAGCCGTTGGAAGCCATATTTTTCCAAGAAATCCTAATGGTTTCTATCTCATTTTGCCAAGTCTTTCCCTTCCTTTCTCCCCTTATCCCTTCAATCATCCTGTTTTGGTGAAATTTACTTTGCTCATTTGCACAAAATCAGGGATTTTGGGAGGTCAAGGTTCCTTTCTTGCAGCTGCACTAGTAAAGAATTCCTATTTTCAGATATCTCCTTTCCTCTCTTTCTTTTCCTCCTTCATGGTCAGATCTGATAAAGGAAAGAAATTGTATACATGCTGGTTTGAATGGTGGCTCCTTGAGCGCCAATAACTTTTGGTCCCTTGAATGTTTTGCTTGAAAACTTCTTCTTTCCCTCCCAGCAGCCCACATGGTCTTCCAAGCTCTTTCGTGGCTGTCTTTCAGCCAAATGCTGAAGCCTTTGCTGCTTCTTGCTTCTAATTGTATGGGCTTTCTAAGATGGCAAGTCAATCTACCAAACAAATGGGCTGATCTCATCAAGTTTTGGGCTATATTGGTTAATTTTAATGGACCATTTTGGTTGGGCTATTTTGGTTAGGTTATTTTGGTTTAGATATCTTCCCTTTTTGTGCTCACTCACATGTTTGGGCCTAAGAAATGGGCTTGGGTTCCGAGGCTCCCAAGCAACTCGGAACCTCCATTTCTCAGCCCATGAATGGGTCTCATGACAACTTATTACCATCCATATCACAACCCACTCAAGCAAACCTTGGGCATTTGAGTGGCTTGGGCCCACTTAGGCTTGTAGCGTGGTTGGGTGTGACATAGCGATTTTTAGCTTGGCATGACATGTTGCTTGGCATGTTTTTTTAATTATGATGCTTGACGGGATAATTGGCATGGATTTGTAGTGCTAACGTATTTTTATAATCTTAATCTTGATTCCTAGCATGACAGATTATTTATTTGGCATGGCACACGGGGTGTGACTTGTGCGTGGTGGATCTTTGTGTGTGCCAAATTGGGCTTTTTCTGAATCATGCGTCATTTTAGGCCAGAAATTTATTTGGGCCCAACTGTGGATTTTTTAGGCCTCAACAGAACCTTAATTGAGTCAAGGTAAATGTTGGACTATAACCTTAAGAAGAATTATGCCCCACACAGGTGCTTATATGGTCATTGGTGCTCGCCTCCTAAGATACAACTACACTTCTCCTTGCGAAACAAGAACTACAATTCCAAAAAATCTTAAATCAGATTATGCAAGAAACCTGTCACATAATATAATGAGTGACTATTCTAAGACTTTGTATACAAGTGGATATGCAGAGACTGAGATTGAATTAGTTGATTGCAAGAAGGACCCTATAGATGCTAAAGAGCCCCTTTCCAAAAAGGTGTGTCCCAAATTGAGAAGCCAACCAATGAATTTATTGAATAAATAGGTGCATTAATACATTTTCAGAAGATGAACGTAAAATACTCTTTATTAATGTCCATTAAAATAAGAAAATTAATATTAAAATTTGTAAGAAATCACTTGGAAGTTATTCCTTCATAAATTGCTTTTGTGAATTAGAAGAGCTTATAAATGCTTCTATCAAGCATTATTAGGAGCGTTTTTGGTTTTTAGAAAACATTTTTAGCCATTTTATAAGCAGTTTCAACCAAGCTCTTAGAAAAGAAGTAGGAACTGTCATGGTCCCCTTGAGCCCTATATGCAAAGACAAATACTTGAAGTGTTGCTTCTTTCATGCATTACAAATGATACATCGACTTATTATTATCATGCTTTATTTTTTGGGAGTTTCACTAAAACACCCAAAACAGGGGTTGAAATTATAAAAAAACCCAAACACTATTTAAACATATAAACACACCCAAAACTCATCATTACACACACTCAAAACCCATTTATAAACACACCCAAAAAGTTGACTTTGAGGTTGATTTTGGGTGTGTTTCTATGTTTAAATAGTGCTTGGGTTTTTTTATAAATACATGTCTAGGATTGAGTTTATTTATAAATTTGTATAATTTTTTTATTTTTATCAAAGTTAGAAAGGGGAAGTGGTTTTTTCAAACACACTGTCAATGTATCATGAGGTTCGAATATGAAACAACTAGTTTACATATTGTTTGTACAAATTTCCTCACGAGGATATTCGTCTAAGATTCCTTCGTCTTCTCCACTTCTTTTTCTCCCTGCAAAACAGATCGGGGTAAAAAGACCACACCCGGGGGGTGTTGGCCAAAGGCCCTCCGATGCCTAAGTTAGGTAGGGTATTTCAAGGAAAACCGGGTGGCCGGAGCCGTGTGTGGTGGCCGGAGCCTTGTGTCAGAGAGAGAAAGAAAGTGGTGGCTAGGGTTTGTGAGAAATAATTTCTGCAGAGTTTCAGTAGGAATTTAGACGTACCTTGACCTTTGTGCGTAGCCAAGTATTTATAATGGTCTCCGAGATTAGGGTTTCAGAGGAATAATTCCATAGATGGAAGGGAATTATTCCTCCCCTATTTGGAATTGATTTGATTAATTAGGGATTTGATTTATTATGGTAAATCAAATCCCTAATCGTGGTAGGTATCAGATCAAATCCTAATTTAATTAGGTAACTCCTCATTTAATTGAGAATTGGGGAATGAATCAAATCAATTCCCAACTTAATTAGGTAATTCTCAATTTAATTGGGTAACTCCCAATTAAATTGAGTAACTCCCAATTAGGTTGAGTAATTCCCAATTAGGTCAAATAATCCCCAAATGGAAGGAATTATTTGACCTATGGTATGATTTAATTCGGTTCCCACAAATGCCCCCCAGCTTCTGCATGGCACGTGGTGGCATGTAGGAGATGTGAATTGTTTGTTGGGCTGTCCAGCTGTAACTGGGTCTTCCTCCTTGGATTTGGGCTCCTGAATGGAGGAGGCTTTTGACTTGCCAACTGGTCTTTGACTTGGGCCGTCCCTATAATGGAGGCAAGGTGGCTCTTTGGAGCAGTGGCAGTTTGGGTCGGCTTATTTGTGGTTGATCCAAACTACTTCAATTCCTTCTTCTTTTTGTGTCACGAACTAGGAACAATATGAGTCAAGGCGATCATGTGTGGAGCACGGACATGTTAGAAGTCAGCGGCAGATGGGTAGGGGAGGTTGGCGACGGTCCGCTCATTCCTCTCACCTACTGTGATGGTAAGTTGCATCCCTTTGATCTGCTACAGCTGCCATGGAATTCTTTGCTATGTGTTTGACTGACTTCTGTCTCATGCTTGTAGAAAATGACATCCACAAGAAGCTCGATCTTGGCCCAGACACGACCAATGTTCATCAAGCTTTGAACGTCCTTGCCGGTTACTGTGGATTGCGCTGGTTGCCGAGTGAACATCGAAGGAGGTGATGGTCCGCCTCACCGAAGATATTGAAAGATGAGGGCTGCATGGCTCGGACCTAGATGATCTGCCAGTTGAGCGGGAGAAGTCCTCGACCAAGCTTCCTCATTCTTCCTCGAGCAAGTCTTCCGTAAGAGGGTCTCGTTTGCTGGGAATGTCCCTATGGGAGTTGCTTCTTCATCTGCCAGGATCAAGCGCCTCGTCTGCACGAACATTAAGAAGATCAATGGCATGCAGGAGGTCCGGGACATTCTCGGTATTCGCCGAACGCCTAAAACTCATGATCTACTCGTGAGGAGGTGTTGAGAAAGCAGGTTTGAGTGCTTGTGCGATCTTGGGATCAAACCGAGAGGATCGACATCTGTCTAGCAATCACGACTCGTCTGCAAAGCCACGAACAGTCAAGCACGGAGTCGACTCAATGTTGCGAGTTTCGGCCAAGAGAGCTAAAGAGTCGTCGCTCGAGCAAAGAGTCCTTAAGTTGCGCGAATCGCCAATCCAGAAGTTGGTGATAGCTCCACCTGGTCAAGTTCGACACTCATGTTGAAGCCACGGAGGCATCCAAGCATGAGATTGTTGCTAATGCGTACAAGCTGGGATATTCGGAATGCAGGAATAGTGCTTCTCCTTGTTGCCCTCTCGAACATGAAGACGGTAAGCAGCTTTATCTTGACCGCCCCTGCTCAAAGTGAGCAGAGCAATGTTGTGGATGCAGAAGCGGTTGAAGAGCAGATAGCAGATGAAGCTGCAATGGAGGAAGACAACTCCCAAGGTGGCGTAGCTGATAAGGCTAGACCATATGCGAATGAGTAGGCAGGTGAGGCCGTTGAGTAGATGGTGCTGGTTGGCTGCTTTGTTATGGAATTTTCAGTTGCCTTTCAAACTTCAATTCTCATTATATCTTGTAAGTGTACGTCCGGAGACATAGCACTTGAAAGAGATTCCATTGAGTTTGTACTCGTGAAGTAGCTTGCCCACAATGGAGGTAAGGCTTGTCGCCTACGAGCGTATGTCAGGGACACAATGCTCGAAATAAAAAGATTCCATTGAGTTTGTGCTTGGCATGCAATGGAGATTAGGCTTGTCGCTGCGAGCGTATGTCGGACACAATGCTCGAAAAAGACTCCATTGAGTTTGTGCCGTGAAGCTGTCTGCAATGGAGATTAGGCTTGTCGCTGCGAGCATATGTCGTGACACAACGCTCGAAAAGACTCCATTTAGTTTGTGCGTGAAGCACCGTCGCAATGGAGATGAGGTTTGTCGCTGCGAGCGTATGTCGAGGACACAATGCTCGAAAAAGACTCCATTGAGTTTGTGCTTGTGAAGCACGTCTGCAATGGAGATTAGGCTTGTCGTGCAAGCGTATGTCGACAAAATGCTCGAAAAGACTCTATTGAGTTTGTGCCGTGAAGCTTGTCTGCAATGGAGATTAGGCTTGTCGCTGCGGCGTATGTCGGGACAAAATGCTCGAAAAAGACTTCATTGAGTTTGTGCTTCGTGAAGCAGCCTGCAATGGAGATTAGGCTTGTCGCTGCGAGCGTATGTCGGGACAAAATGCTCGAAAAAGACTCTATTGAGTTTGTGCCGTGAAGCGCTTTTCTGCAATGGAGATGAGACTTGTCGTCTGCGAGCGTATGTCGGACACAACGCTCGAAAAAGACTTCATTGAGTTTGTGCTTCGTGAAGCAGCCTGTCTGTAATGGAGATGAGGCTTGCTGCCGCCATGTGTATGTTCGTAAGACATAATGCTCAAAAAAGTACTTCATTGAAAAGCTTGCTCTTGTATTGATGTTGGTGTGAATACATCGCTTTATTGAATAAAGGAAATTGACAACAAAGGTAACATCAAAAGTAGTTCGTCTTTAATGGAAGTACAGGAGGCTCGTCGCCTGCTAGCCAAGCTGGTAAGCGAAGAGTTTCATGGATAGTATCTTCGAAGGTGGTGGGCATTCCATTGTCTCGGAATTTCTCTTCCTTCTAAAGTATCAAGGGTGTAACTTCCTCTGCCCCCAGATCGGCTGATCACGTAAGGGCCTTCCCAGTTTGGCTTCATCTTCTTTGACCCTTGCCTTGGTGCTGTGATGAAAGTTTTTCTAAGCACAAGGTCTCCAGGCTGAAATTGTCTGATCTTGGCCTTCTTGTTGTAGTAGGACGTCAAGCTGCTGCTGGTAGGCGGCAACTCGAACAATGGCCTTTTCTCGTTCTTCTTCGAGCAGATCAAGGTTGACTTTCATCGCTTGCGATTTGGTCAAGACTGCCCACCTCAATACTCATGGAAGGGACTGTGATGTGTGGGAATGATTGCTTCATCCCATAGGCTAGGGAAAATGGTGTCTCTCCGGTCGATCTCCTTTTGGTCGTGCGATAAGCCCATAGGACTCCTGGCAGCTCGTCGACCCATTTTCCTTCTGCGCCTTCCAGTCTTTTCTTTAGGCAGTCTAGCACTATCTTGTTGGATGCCTCTGCTTGGCCATTGCCTTGCGGGTATCGAGGTGTTGACAGGTGTTGTTTGATGCCATACCGCAAAGAATGCGGTGACTGCCGCCACGAATGTACCATTGTCGGTGACTATCGATTGCGGGCAACCGAATCTGCAAATAATGTTCTTCCAGATGAACCGTTCAACATCGGCCTCCTTGGTAGAAGATAAAGCCTCGGCCTCGATCCATTTGGTGAAGTAATCAGTGGCAACGATCATCATCTCTTTGTTGGCAGGTGCCGTCGGCATAGGTCCCACCAAGTCAATGGCCCACTGCATGAATGGCCATGGATTCTGCGGATGGTATTCCTCGCGGGCAGGCCAGGGACCGCTTGTAGCGTTGGCATCGATCACATCTTCGAGCATACTCCGTGGAGTCTTGGCGCATGGTAGGCCGAAATAGCCTATGCCGAGAGCCTTCGAGCAAGCGATCCGCCCCAGCGTGATTTCCACATTCGCCGTCGTGTATCTTGCAGAGAACCTCGAGCGTTTGTGGGTACTTGATGCAAGTGAGATGAGGCCCGTAGTATGATCTGCGGATAAGCATGTCGCCTTTCATGTAGTATCTTGCAGCCTTCTGCTTGATTTTTCTGGTCTCGGACTTGTCATTGGGCAGGTTTTCATTCACTAGGTAGTCAATAATTGGGTCTTGCCAGCTCGGATCCTCATCGATCTGCATCAGTCCGGCTGCTCTGCCTCCTCTATGCTAGGCTGGTCAAGGTGCTTGACCGGGATGGAACGTCTGGGGTATCCAGCCACGATCCTAAGCTTGCTAGTGCATCTGCGTGCGCGTTCTCTGCTCTGGGAACTTGCTGGATGGTGAAGGTGGGAAACGCCTTCAACAACTCTTGAACTTTGTCAAGGTACAAGATCATCCTTGGGTGCTTCGCCATGTATTCTCCTGAGGCTTGACTTGTGATCAGCTGGGAATCTGAGTAGATGGCCAGCTTTTTGATTGATAGCTCTTTGCCAAGCGCAAGCCACGAGCAATGCCTCGTACTCTGCCTCGTTGTTTGAAGTCGGAAGCCAAGCGTGATAGCTTGCTCTAACAGGTTCCATCTGGGGTGATGATAACGACGCCGCTCCGGCTCCTTTCTCGTTCGACGCCCGTCTACGCGCAATCGCCACATGTCTCGGGTTGGTCGAGGTTGGTAGAGGTCTTGTCTGCTCTCGAACTTTCCTTCTTTTGTCGACCACCTTCTTCTTCTTCCGATGGTGTGAATTCTGCAACAAAGTCTGCTAAGGCTTGAGCTTTATCGCCTTCGGCCGGTAGAGGAGGTCGTATTGGCTTAGCTCTATAGCCCACTTCATGAGTCGCTGAGAAGCATCAGGGCTGTGGAGGATTGATCTCAAAGGAAAGTCGGTCATGACGATGACTCGATGAGCTTGGTAATAAGGTCGCAGCTTTCTCGCAGAAACCACAAGGGCCAAAATGAGCTTCTCCAATTTCGGATAACGAGTCTCTGCATCGAGGAGTGCTTTTGACGTGTAGAATATCGGATGTTGGGCCCCAAGTTCTTCTCGAATGAGAGTGAGCTGACGGCCGAGTTGGACCTGCCAGGTACACGAACAAGTCTTCACCAGGAACTGGCTTTGAGAGCGGGGAGGTGAAGTAAGGTAAGTCTTTAGATTCTGGAAAGCTACTTCGCACTCTTCGTCCCATTTGTCTTTTTGTCCTTTCTTCAAAGCTTTGAAGAATGGTCTGCACTGTCGGTAGACTTTGAGAGGAATCTGTTAAGAGCCGCTGCTCTGCCCGTCAGCTTTGTATTTCCTTCAGTGGAAGGCGACTTCATCTCGAGAATGGCGTTGATTTGGCGCTGGTGTGCCTCGATACGTTGCGTCACTAAGTACACCGAACGTGCATTTACTTGGATTCACTTCATGCGATATTGGCGGAGCAGTGAACGCCTCGGTGAGGTTTTTGAGGTGGTCCGCCCGGCTGGGGCTTTAACCAAAGATATCGCCCACGACACTTCCATGGTTCTCGCGATCTGCTCCTTGAAAATTTTATTCACGAGCCTTTGGTAGGTTGCTCGGCGTTCTTCAGCCCAAAGGGCATGACCTTGTAGCAAGATGGGTCCCTCTTTCGATGATGAAAGAGGTCTTCGCCTTGTCATCATCGTACATCATAATTTGATTATAGCCGAGTAAGCATCCATGAAGCCGAGCACCGTTGCCGGAAGTTGTCTTTAGGGCACGCTTTGTTGAGGTCGGTGTAATCAACGCATACTCTCCATTTTCCCTTTTCTTGTTTTGCCACCAGAACAACGTTAGCCAGCCATTCCGAGTAGGAGACCTCTTCAATGAAACCGGCAGCTAAGAGCTTGTCGATCTCGGCTTCAATGATCGCGACCCGCTCGGGAGCAAAGTTGCGTCTCTTCTACACCACGGGCTTGCTAGCAGGGTTGACATGGAGCCGATGGCAGATGATATTTGGGTCAATGCCAGGCATGTCAGATGGTGACCACGCGAACATGTCTTTGTTGTTCTGGAGGAAGATGGTCACTCCATCTTCTCGTGGGCTTAGGCGCGAGCCGATCCGCGCTTTCTTGTCCGGTGGTGAGGATCGAGGGGTACTAACTCAACGTCTTCCTCAAGCTTCCAACCTTCTTCAAGGGAGCCTTCCGCGGATTCCCTCATCTCGATCCTTCTTGGTTGAATTCGCGCGAGCCGATCGCGCCTCCTTCTAGCCTGGTGATCAGATCGGGGTACTAACTCAACGCGTCTTCCTCAAAGCTTCCAACCTTCTTCAAGGGAGCCTTGGGCGGATTCCTCGTCTCGATCCTTCTTGTTCGGATTCGCACGAGCCGATCTGCGCCTCTTTGTCCGGCCGTGGTCGGGATCGGGGTACTAACTCAACGCGTCTTCCTCGGGCTTCCAACCTTCTTCAAGGGAGCCTTCGGCGGATTCCTCGCCTCGATCCTGGTTCCTTAATCGCTATTGTGAGGCGAACTTCCTTCCCTTTCGGCTTTGCTATGCGCTAAGAGCGCTTCTGTCTCGCTGGCGGCTTGCATTCGTGTGAACTATGCTGCTTGCTCTTCTTGAGCCCTTGGCGGTGCCATGGCTTGGTCACTGTTGATTCGCCTGATTCCGCCCTGGATGGGATAGCGGATCTTCGATGTAGAGCAGATGTGACGGCCTCGATCTTGCTGATCCACGGTCGGCCCAAGATTCCGTTGTAGGGGGAAACCTCGTTGATGACCATGAAGGTCCTGTGAGCAGACCACTGGGGGTGAGTGGACATCCAAGTCGATCGTTCCAATAGTGATTGATGTGGCCCCATTGAAGCCGGTGAGCGATCTGGCAAGTTTGCTAATCTTGGGCTCGAACCCCATCTGTTGGATAACAGATAGTTGCAGATGTTGGCGCTTGCCCTCATCTACATGAACTCGCTCGATCACAGCTTGTTCAATTTGGATGCAGATGACTAGGGCGTCATTATGTGGCAGTCAAGCCCGAACAAGTCCTTCTTCAGAAGCCGATGATAGGTGTATCCCCAATACCGTACTCCCGTTGTGACTTGGGAGACATAAGTTGCCTGCGCGATCTTTCTCTTGCGCTCCTTGGTGGTCACCGGACTCTTGGGAGTCGGCTAGAATGGTGTTGATTCGAATGACCTTTTGGGGAGGTTCCTTGGCAGCTACATCACGATCCTCGATCTGCTGGATAGCCTTCTTTGCAACGAACTCTGCAATGGCCCTCTCGACCAGCTCCTCAAGGTGCCTTTTCCAAGCGTTGCAGCTTGTTGGTGTAATGACCGTGCTCCCCGTGGAATGCGCAGTATTTGCTGGTGTCTCTTTTAGAGGGGTCTCCTTTCATGGGTGGTGGTCTCCTCACCCACGGCTTGTCCTTCACCTAAGCTAGGACTGGTTGATTGGGATAGCGAATTCAGTGAAGGTCCCCTGCTTCTGAGCTTTCCTCTTGGGGCCGCGATCTGCGCTTATCTCGGGCTTTTTGCTCGAACTTGTTGCTCTTTTGGCTTGCCTGCTTCGTCGGGTGGTCAACTTGCTTGCTAGCTTTCTTTGCGGCGATACGATCATCGTCCCAAAGTGCGAGCGCTCTGCCGTCGCGAACACTTCGCCAAGGTTTGACTTGGAGTTATGGCCAGCTCCCGGTATAGCTCGTGCTCGGTTGGCAAGCCCTTCTTGAAAGCTGAGGATGCAACTTGGTCGTTGCATCCTATGATGTTGGCCTTCTCGGCCTTAAACCGTCTCGTAGTCTCGTAGAGACTCGTCGCTTCTTGCGCAGTTGAGCAAGTGGTGCATGCTTTACGACCGTCTTGTAGGAGGTGTACTCCTTTGTCAAAATGATGGCGAACTCCTTGAAGTTGCCTATTGACGCTGACGGTAGAGTGTGGAACCAACTCTGCCGCTCCTCGCAGAGTCATCGCGAACACTTTGCACATCAGGCTGCTCGCTATGTACAGATCATGGCGCTCTTGAAGTGCCTCAAATGGCTCTCGTGGTCGAGTCCCCTTGAATGGAGTGATGGATGGCGCGTAAACCGCCGGCGGCGGAGCTGCGTTCCACCTCGTGCGGTAAAGGGCGAGCAATCAACTCGATCAATTTCTTGCATAGGGCCTCCTCCGCGCTTCCTTTGAGTCGGAGACCTCGGAGTTGGTCATTTACTAGCTTTATGCGACATCCTCTGCCGCAGGTTGGAGTCTCGGGCCGACGCCTCTTCGGTGCCTCGAGCGCGACCGCTAACTTCTTCCTGCGGTTCCCAAGGGTCGATCCCTTGGGTGCTCTGCCCGTGAGGCGATTAGGAGATTGAGTTTGTGAGGATTCCTCTGCAGCTTGTCGCCGCTGTTGGTCCTCGAGCGGGCTGGTGGGCGCCGATCGTCACCCTCGCCGCAAGGAAGGTCTTTCGTGTCGACGCCTTCGGTGCCTCGAGCGTGGATCGCTAACCTCTTCTCCAACTCCCAAGGGTCGATCCTTGGTTGCCTGCCGGTGGGGCGGAGAGAAGGTTGAGTTTGGGAGGACCCCTCCACGCCTTGTCGCCGCATGTCGGACCTCGAGCGGGCCGGTAAGCGTTGATCGCCATCCTCCGCTTGCAAGGAAGGTTGTTCAGTCGACGCCTTCGGTGCCTCAACGTGATTGGCTAACTTCTTTTCCGGCTCCCAAGGGTCGATCCCTTGGTTGCCCTGCCGATGGGGCGGGAGAGAAGGTTGAGTTTGGGAGGATCCTCCACGCCTTGTCGCCGCGACCGCTCACGAACTCGAGCTCCTTGTGGACCTAAGCGAGCACGAACATTGGGTTGTGGGCCTAGCCTCTCGAGCACATTGGTCTCTGGGTCCTAGCCTCGAACGGCTCGAGTACGGCTTGTCTGCGTCTCGCCTCGCACGATCTCGCTCTCTTCCTGCCGGTTTGCCCTTGTCCGACTAGCTCTGGGACCTCTCGAACTGCTCACCAGATGCTCGTGTGCCCTCCTCTCCTCGTCATGGGGTCCAAGGTTGGGGCCTTGATTCAAGTTGATCTGCCTGAGTAGCTGGCCAATCAGGTTGTTTTGATCATCGACCTTCTGTGTGAGTTGATCAACCCGCGAGTTAAGGTCCACCGACCGCTCGGGTCAAGTAGAGTGGTGTGCATTGGGCCCAACGGCATGTGGGCTAGGGCTCCATTAGATGCGTACACAGGTGCATATGTCAAGTGTGATCGCAGAGGAGGGAGAGAATGGATCTGCTCCAAGACTGGGATAATGTCGAGTAGCCATGGGCCGTGCGGCAAGTCCGATGAGTTAAGTGGTGTGGCTTTGTGCTCGTGGCGAGGGCGCAGCGACTCCGTGTCGGGCGATCGCAAGGGTGGAGGTCCCAGAGTCATGTGGCGGCTGTTCGCAATTCCAGCTGAAGGCGGCTGCAGGCGTTAGCGTGCATGATTCCGTCTGTTGCATGGAGGTTTCCACCACGAAACCATGAGATGGGCCCGTCGTGGTGGCGCATACTCTTCAGACGCCTTGTATCAACCATGGTTGTTTGAAAAAAATGTGTGAAAAATGGATTTTGAGCACGCTTTGAATATATCTCGTGCTCTCAATGAAAGCACCAATTTGTTTGTACAAATTTCCTCACGAGGATATTCGTCTAAGATTCCTTCGTCTTCTCCACTTCTTTTTCTCCCGCAAACAGATCGGGGTAAAGGACCACACAGGGGTGTTGGCCAAAGGCCCTCCGATGCCTAAGTTAGGTAGGGTATTTCGGAAAAGGGTGGCGGGCCGTGTGTAGTGGCCGAGCCTGTGTCGAGAGAGAAAGAAAGTGGTGGCTAGGGTTTGTGAGAAATAATTTTCGCAGAGTTTGAGGAATTTAGGCGCTTGACCTTTGTCACGTAGCCAAGTATTTATAATGGTCTCCGAGATTAGGGTTTCAGAGGAATAATTCCATAGATGGAAGGGAATTATTCCTCCCCTATTTGGAATTGATTTGATTAATTAGGGATTTGATTTATTATGGTAAATCAAATCCCTAATCGTGGTAGGTATCAGATCAAATCCTAATTTAATTAGGTAACTCCTCATTTAATTGAGAATTGGGGAAGGAATCAAATTAATTCCCAACTTAATTAGGTAATTCTCAATTTAATTGGGTAACTCCCAATTAAATTGAGTAACTCTCAATTAGGTTGAGTAATTCCCAATTAGGTCAAATAATCCCCAAATGGAAGGAATTATTTGACCTATGGTATGATTTAATTCGGTTCCCACACATATCATACATATCATTGTCTTTTTTCCATTGGGTTAGACTCCATTGGCAATGATACATCAACTTTTATTGCTATATAGTTTTTATTTATTTATTCACAGTTATTGTTCATTAAATTTAAATTAATAAGGGCTTCCTCCATTAAAATTGACTTCGTAACATGTGATCAAAAATCAAGTCAAGATCAAATAACCTTGAAAATATTTCCCAAAAAATAAAAAAAATCCTTTGAAAATAAAAAATAAGATATCGAAAAAGAAAATATCAAACTTTTGTCAGTACGTTGCCTCCGCAAATATCTACAACAGGGGTAAAACGGTCACCCTAAAAGAAAAAGAACGGAGGAAAAAAATAAGCAGTGAGCTGCTGCTGAGTGCACGTGCCCTCTTCTTTTCTCTTCCCGCCCACGGATTCACACAAACCGCCGCGTTTTGCTTAGCGGATCCCAAATTCGAGAACCTATGACCCGGTCCCACATTGACACTTTCCACAAAAAGTCACCCTCCTCATGTCTCTACCACGTCAGTTCACATCCCAAACCTCCACCCATCTCATCGATCAGCGGCCAAGATTTCTCCGTCATTGTTTTCCGTCACAGCCACTTCACATTAACACTACTCAAATATCTTTGAAAAAACAATACTTAATTCTTATCCACTCGGCCGATGCCTCTTTGGTATAAAATTGTATGTCCGATCCCAATCCACTCCAATCCAATCAAACAATTTCTGAGAGAAGAAAAGAAAAAACCAGAAGCAAAGCAAAGCAAGAGAAAGTAGTGAACTTTGCGGTGTGTTTGGACACGATGATAAAAACAGTCATGCTTCGTTCTTGCCCTTCTTCTTCTCCTCTGCTCTTCGAAGCCAATAGAGAAGCTTTTTCTGGACGACCGTCTTCGCCGTCGTCGTCATCAACGACGCCGAAGTTCGCTTCCACTATCTGTTGTTCGTCCAGAAACCATGCTTACATTCCAAAGCTCGAGCCTTTTAGCCGGTCCAAGCTTGATCGCGCCATTAGAGACCCGCCCTTGATCGAAAAGTGCGAGAACGAACTCTCTGGTACGTACCCATCTCCTAAATTTCAAATTTTTTTTTTTGATGTTGTTATTGGTTAATCTGAAGTGGTTTTTGAAGGCATGATCTGATTTTGATTTTTGTTATTACCCGCATGAATCTTTCTTTGGGTTTTATGCTGTTTCAGTGAATTTTGTATTAACTTGTTCTGTTGATATGATTTTTGTTCAGATTACTGTTCAACACTCGAAGGAGACGAGTCTTATAGGTGCTGGAGAGCGTATTTTGAGCTCAAGGATCTAGAGGTACAAAAACTTTCTTACCTGTTAAATTATTGTTTGGCTGCTGAGAAAATGGAGGAAATTAAAGACAAGGAATTCACATATTTTTTTAAATCTTGCTGGGTACAGAAGGAGATACCAAAACAAGATGTGGAGAAGCTGATTCTTCAAGCAGGAGGTGTAAAGACATTAGTGGGATGCTTACATGGCATTGCAGCAATACAAAAGGATAAGAAACATGGATTTAATTCAGCAAAGCCATCAGATGTGGCAAAAGAAGGAGAGAGACTCTGCCCCATACCAGATGGGTTGCCAAAATCAGCTCAGGAGCTGGAGGAAGAAGAAAGTGCAAGAATGCCAGATTCACCCTTCACCAGGCTTCTTAGAATCAAGGGGAGGAGGCACCCTGCTTGGTATTCAGCTACCCCTGACCATGAAACAGATTGATCAAACACGAAGTTTTGTTTTATTTGTTTCATTTGTGAATATGTCTTTGGGATTTACTGAATTAGGAATGTGGTGTAATGGTGTTTATAGATGTGGGGATGTTTTGGTATTGATTGTTGGGAGGCTTTGAAGGTTTATTTTCAGTAGAGGACTTCAATCCCTGTATGATTTTTCATGAAGTTCAATGAATTAAAATTTTCCAAGCTGAAGAGATTGTCTTCAAGTTTCTTGTTATTTAGTGGGATTTCAAGGACTTCAGTGCCTGCTTGCTATGTCAACCTCATCTTAGCAAAACATGAACAGAGAACCTTATCTTCTTCTTTTATATGAATCCATCTTATCTAAAGTTAGACTTTTTGTACATGCATGTAAATAAAAAGTGTATACAGTATACTTAAAATGGTATTAATAAATAAATAAAAAGATAGAGACAGAAATCAAGGACACCAGAAGTTGTGAGATGGAAATGAGAGAAAAAGATTAAGGAAAAAAATTGGGAAAGGTGGGAATATTTTGTGAATGGTATGGTGATGCTTTCATATTTTAATGCTACATAATTTAATTGAAACCTTGGTGTTTTCCCCTTTTCAAAGTTACAAGGGGCCAAGCAACCCCAAGCCTGCCCTCACAGCTATTCCAAATCAGGGGAGGAACCTCAAAATAATGAGCACCCAAGGAGATCCATGGCTTAGTTTTGGGAAAGTAAAGTTTGATAATAAATAAATAAAAACTGAAAAACTGAGTGTTTTGTTCACCTAACCAATGTCTGAGACCATGGTACTATATTACATTATGAAGTGATTAATAATATGCTAAGGTGGCAACATAAATTACTATAACCCTCTGAATGCCCGTATCAAATCTTTTCCGCAAACCAAACAGCGAACTTTGGTACGTTTCAGGTTCCTGATGAAAAAATGATACTTGCACTATTGTAAGCAGCCACAGAAACAGGGGTTATAAGCTTGACCTTTGATTGGTGAGCAACAGCATTTCATCTTCTCTTGCTGATGCCATTAATTCAATGTTATTATTGGACCTCCTGAGGAATTTTTTTTTTCTTTCCTTTTTCTGCTAAAAACATGAGGTTTATGCCAAGTGGCAAATAGATAGATGTTATGCTATTTATGGAAAGACAACCTGATGCATGGAAACTAAATCTGGTGCAAAAATGGATGCTTAGGATTCAACAGCCAAATTTAGTCATCCAACTAAAAGAGGACCGGGTCTATTGCCAATTTTTAGACACCAGATAACTTCTGATGCTAAAAAATGAAGGTACCACCAAGTTTTGTGGGTGATGTGAAGAGCCCCATACTTTCCGGTCCTAAAACAAGAAGACCTGTCTTCTACAACCATTCAATTTCTGTCAATACACAACAGCCTCCTCCCCACAATATAACAGCTTCCCTCTTCACCTCATCCCCATGTCTTTATAAGCAGAGCCTTGTGCTTGCCGATTCAGTACTCATCCAATGGCTCCACCTCTCATCACAAACAAGGCCTCAGGCGGCTGCCTTCTCTTCTTCCTCCTATTCTCTTCATTCTCAGCCCTCTCGTTCGCCTTAACCGATGCTGAAGTCGCCTTCATAGCTCACCGCCAGCTCCTGACTCTCCCGGAGGGCGGTGACCTTCCTGAAAACTATGAGGTTCAAGTGGATGCCAAGCTCAACTTTGAAAACAACAGGCTCAAAAACGCTTATGTTGCTCTTCAGGCCTTGAAGAAGGCCATCTTCTCCGACCCTTTTGGCTTCACAGTCAATTGGGAAGGTGCAAATGTTTGCTCCTACAAAGGGGTCTTCTGTGCACCGGCGCTTGACGATGAAAAACTGACCGTTGTGGCCGGTTTGGACCTGAATCATGCCGACATTGCTGGCCATCTCCCTGTCGAAATGGGGCTCTTGACTGATGCTGCTCTCATCCACCTCAACTCCAACAGGTTCTGCGGCATTATCCCACGCAGCTTCAGGAGACTGATACTTATGCATGAGTTTGATGTCAGCAACAACCGCTTCGTCGGCTCCTTCCCTGTGGTGGTCCTCGAATGGCCTAGTTGCAAGTACCTTGATCTCCGGTACAACGATTTCGAAGGGGAGCTGCCTCCAGAGCTTTTCCACAAGGAGCACGATGCCTTGTTCTTGAACCACAACCGATTCACATCAATAATTCCAGACACCTTGGGCCACTCCACGGTTTCTGTAGTGAATTTTGGGTTCAACAACTTCACTGGTTGCATACCACGAAGCATTGGGAACATGAAAAATCTGAATGAGATTATTTTCATGAACAACCAACTTGGGGGCTGCTTCCCTCCTGAGATTGGAAACCTTGGAAATCTGCAGGTTCTTGATGTGAGCTACAATGTGTTTATTGGTTCCTTCCCAAAGACCTTCTTGGAGCTCCGCAGCATAGAGGAATTGGCTGTTGGGTACAACAGGTTGACAGGGTTTGTGACTGAAAAGATTTGCTCCTTGCCTAAGTTGGCCAATTTCACATTTGCTTACAATTATTTCAGTGGAGAAGCTCAGAAATGTATGCCAAATCCCAAACGTGAGGTGAACTTTGATGACACGGGCAACTGCATGCCTGGCAGGCCCAAGCAAAAGAATACTAAGACTTGCTTCCCAGTGGTCACTAAGCCTGTGGATTGCAGCAAGCATTGTGGTGTTGGTTCTTCAACCCCGGATAAGCCAAAGACACCGAGGCCTCAACCACCTCAGACGCCAAAGACCGAGAAGCCTCCGACACCCAAGGCTGAGCCACCACTGACACCAAAGGCGGAGCCACCTTCCATGCCTAAAGCCGAGCCACCTCCCACACCTAACGCGGAGCCGCCTCCCACTCCCAAAGCCGAGCCACCTCCCACGCCAAAGGCCGAGCCACCACCCACGCCAAAGGCCGAGCCACCTCCCACACCCAAGGCCGAGCCACCACACACGCCAAAGGCCGAGCCACCTCCAACACCAAAGGCCGAGCCACCTCCAACGCCAAAGGTTGAGCCACCACCCACACCCAAGGCCGACCCACCTCCAACGCCCAAGGCTGAGCCACCATCCACGCCAAAGGCTGAGCCACCTCGAACACCAAAGGCCGAGCCACCACGAACACCAAAGGCCGAGCCACCTCGCATGCCAAAGGCCGAGCCACCTCGCACGCCAAAGGCCGAGCCACCACCCACGCCAAAGGCCGAGCCACCACCCACGCCTAAGGCCGAGCCACCTCCAACACCCAAGGTCGAGCCACCTACCACGCCAAAGGCCGAGCCACCTCCAGCGCCAAAGGCGAGCCACCTCCAACACCTGAGGCCGAGCCACCTCCAACACTGAGGCCGAGACACCTGAAACACTGAGGCCGAGACACCCCAAACACTCGGGGCCGAGCCACCCCAAACACCCGGGGCCGAGCCACCCCAAACACCAGGAGGCCGAGCCACCTCAAACACCAAAGGCCGAGCCACCACCAACACCAAAGGCCGAGCCACCACCAACACCAAGGCCGAGCCACCACCAACACCCAGGCCGAGCCACCCCAAACACCGGAGGCCGAGCCACCTCAAACACCAAAGGCCGAGCCACCACCAACACCCAAGGCCGAGCCACCACCGACACCCAAGGCCAAGCCACCACCGGCACCCAAGGCCGAGCCACCACCATCACCCAAGGCCGAGCCACCACCATCACCCAAGGTCGAGCCACCACCATCACCAAAGGCCGAGCCACCACCATCACCCAAGGTCGAGCCACCACCATCACCAAAGGCCGAGCCACCACCATCACCCAAGGCCGAGCCACCACCCTCACCCAAGGCCGAGCCACCACCAACACCCAAGGCCGAGCCACCACCCTCACCCAAGGCCGAGCCACCACCAACACCCAAGGCCGAGCCACCACCCACACCCAAGGCCAAGCCACCATCCACACCAGAGGCCGAGCCACCCCAAACACAGAGGCCGAGCCACCCCAAACACAGAGGTCGACCCACCTCCCACACCGGAGGTCAACCCACCTCCCACACCAAAGGCCGAGCCACCTCCCACACCAAAGGCCGAGCCACCACTGACACCAAAGGTGAGCCACCTTCCAAACCAAAGGTCGGGTCACCTCCCACACCAAAGGCCGAGCCACCACCGACACCAAAGGTGAGCCACCTCCCACACCAAAGGTCGAGCCACCTCCCACACCCAAGGCCGAGCCACCACCGACCCCAAAGGTTGAGCCACCTCCCACACCCAAGGCCGAGCCACCTCTTACACCCAAGGCCGAGCCACCTCCAGCACACTGGGGTCGAGCCACCTCAAACACTGACAGAGCCACCTCAAACATCTGAAGTGAACCACCTCAAACACACAGGTGAGCCACCTCAAATACCAAAGGTGAGCCACCACCATCACCAACACCTTCACTGGACCGGACCCAACTAACACATCTCGGTCGAAGCATTCACCTCCGCCACCATCTCGAGCGGTGCAGTCACCTCAATCACCGGTATTCTCTCCACCACCACCAAAGATCGGTCCATTCCTCGCCGCCACTGTTCAGTCCCTACCACCTCAGTTCAATCCCCACCCCCCACGGTCAATCCCCACCACTACAGTTCAATCCCCACCACCACCGGTCGAATCACCTCCACCACCAGCTCCCACTCCATCTCCTCCTCTACCTCCTCCTGCTCAGTCTCCACCACCAACCGAACCGGACTTCGTGCTGCCACCAAACTTTGGCGCACTTTACTCATCCCCACCACCTCCAATGTTCCCAGGCTATTGAGTACTAGTTTATCATTTGACATGTTTCCCATATTTTGTATTTTTTTTAGTTTTTCAAAAACACCTTCTACACACACTCGCTTTGTAACTTGGAGAATCTTATTGAACAATGAAATTTGAAATTTGAACTACCTTCCATTACTACTTGATTAGTTACCTCTTTTATTCAAAATGCATGAAATTGTAATGTTAGCTTATCTTGTGTTTATTGCTAAGATGGAAACTGAAAACGAAATGAAATGTAAAAGAAAAATGAGAGAGAATTTAAAGGTTTGAAATTTGCAGTTTATCATGAATAAAAATTAATTTTATTATTAAGTATTTATTTGGGAAAACATGCCTCTATAATCTAGAAAATACTTTACATTATTGTGCAAGCGCTATGAAAAGTGTTTTTAGTTGTTTGAAAACGCTATTCACACCTCTAAAAAGCTATAAAATTATTCATTGTAGCGAGGTATATAATTGCTTAGGATTATATTAACCATCCACAGTACATACGTATTAAGGCAATAATGCATTGAAGTTGCCAAACATGTGTGGCTCAGTCTTTAGAAAAAGAAAGAAGGTAGTAATTTTATGAGATCATATGGTATTAGGTATCCCCCTAGTTCCTCCCATTTTATTTTTGAAAGCTACATCTAAACCACCAAAAACATTTGTTTTCAAAAGAGTAAAAGGACTACATTAGCTAATCATAACATGATAGTTGATGTATTATCTAACAACTAGTCATGATAATTGAAGTGCGTGCATATCTATAGTCACAACATATGAAAGCATTACTCTTTTTAAAAAAGGAGTGAATTAAGAATTAACAAGTACGTGACATAAGTATAAGTTCGGTTAGTTGATCATTTTAGCGCACTTGTCCTTGCACTCAAGTTCAAATCTCATACCTCATAAATTAAAGTAATTTTAAAATAGGGGTGCGCATTTGATATGTAAAACTCGCGTACCGACTATACCGAACCTATATGGTTTGGTTTGAATGGATTAAATTAATTTTTGTTTTCTAAATTACAACCCGAAACAAAAGTAGTGGTTAAAGAAGCAAGTTACATTCTCCCTAACTACTGAAAATTTGTATAGAACTGAAATTTAAAAAATAATTTTTTTATTTAATTACTAATATACGTGTCATGTGATACTTTGAACACAATGTTAAGTTTTAATTACAATGTTCCGCTTGAAAGTAAGTGATAAACAACCAAAATTGACCTTATTTAACTTTGTAAAGAAAAAAAAGGGGATTAGCTATACTTTAGTCCCTGGAGGTTTGTTTGTGCCTAATAAATCACGGTCATAAACTGACCGAAGGACCTCCTCTCGGCCCTAGCACTGCTCATGAACCAAAAGCGGTCACGTTTCATTAGGCATTTCGCTCTCCACTGAAAACAAGAGGAAAGCTGCGAAGGCAGAATCCTCTCGGCCTCACGACCGCGGTATTATGAGCCAAAGCCAAGGGCGTAAAAGACATGACCGAAGGTACTGCGGTCAAATCGCCACGTGGCCTCAGGGTCCCATGACCCATTTAATGAAGTAATGCCTCTGACTATCGCAGCAAGCCCACTAGTCGCAAGAAACATTTAATGCACGAGGGAAGAGGGGAAGTAGACTGAAGTCAAGATTTTGTAATAGAGATCAGAGTGGTTAGGCACAAGCACTCTCACAAGTATGCTTACAACTTGAGGTCAGATCACCAACCACCGGACCAGGGTATTAAATGCATTACCACGGCCGGGCGAGAACCCACGATCAGGGCGGTGGCTGAGATTTACCCGGATCCATGGGAGTCACACAACCATGCTTCACGATCCCAAATGCTGATTTGACTACCCACTTACCCCTATCAGGCTCCACCGCGCAGATCTTTTCAGCCTCGATTGTCCTTCCAAGACTTCCCCTATAAATACTAAACTGAAGACTACATTCAAGGGGTTCAAACACCAAACCAAAAGCCTCCCACGGAGCAAATTATATTTTCCTGTAATGCACTTTCAATACCTTTATTTGCTTTCCTAGGAGTAGTGGTAGATTGTAAGGAAAATTCATTCATCAATATCATATGACCCTTGATTTTCAAGGCGCCAGAGCACAATCTCTGTTGTCATCTCACTCACCTCATATATCATACGACCGTTGCTCTCTGAGCAAGGTGCCGGAGCACCGCCTAAAACCCGCCACCAACACCACCATTAAACGCCTTATAGCTTAGGCCATGAACTGACGGCCGAGATCGGTTCCTCTCTCGGCCACAATTGTTTGATCAGAGTCGAACACGAAACAGGCGCATCATTTAAACCATCTTCAACCCAAACCTCATTACCATCTCGGCCCGCGGTAGACCGTCTTTGCGCACGCCGAGCACAACCACACCGCATCTAAAGAAAGGCGTCGCGTGTTAACGCACATCCCTCGGCCCGGAGCACTAGGCCGTGAGATTTTTGCGACCAACGAGTTTAGTGTCGGTATCGACATGGGCCCTAATGTTTCCATTAAATCAATTTCATACCAGACATTTCAAAGTATTACCAATTTACATCTGCCGTTACATTGACCGTTAAAGTCAGACGTTAAATGCTGACGTGGCAGTCGTAGGACCCACTTCATAACCAAATTGCATTTAAAAATATTATTCAATTAAATTTTTTAAAACAGAAAAAAAAATAGAGATTTTCTATTTAAACCCCGCACTTCTCTTTGTTCACCCTAATACTTAAATTATTAAGCTATCAGTTTTATTATTATGTAAAAAGACAAAAAAAGTCATTCAACTTAATATTTAACCTTAATACATCTATCTATACACACACATCACACTCCATACCACTCTTCAAGGATCATACAATCTCAAAATTCAAGGATCATCAGTTACCCCTTGTGAGGGATTGGATTACTTTAAGAATTTCCAATGTCATATCAACTTGATGAGCTTAAAGACTTCCTAAGGTTCCGAAGGATGCTCCACATGAATGTGGATATAATGAAGAGGATAATACCAGTGATAATTGCATATTTTAGACCAAGGTTCACCAGCAAATTTACTAGAAGCCCAACCAATACAACACCAAAGAAATTTGCAGACACTGCTGCCCAGAATGGCATATGAAGAATGGAAGCTATGATGGCTCCTGTCCATGCTTCTGTTCCAGGGAAAGGCACAACCACAAACAACATCAGACCAAGCCATTAGAACTCCTCTACAGGGCCAGCTTACTCTTTGGCTCTCACAAACAGTACGTTAAGGAACCGAGTTGCGGCCTTATTCTTTCCAGCAAGGAAAGATGCAAATCTCTTCAAGTAAAGTATGATGAAGGGCACAGGAACCATGTTCCTACAAATACATAGTCTTATTGCTAATGTTGTGGTCATTGGTTTTCACTATCATCATAAAGCGAAACCAAACAAACTACAATTTCCCATATGATCTAATCATAAGATAAAAATAGCCTTGTGAAAACAACAAAATCTCATGTATACTACAAATATTGTTTAATGATTTAAGTATTGGGGTGAACAAAGAAAAGTGTGGGGTTTAAATAGAAAAACTTTTTATTTCTTCTTTTTTCAGCTTGGGTTGTATTTAAGGGTAGTTTGGGAAGATAGTGGGGTTTTCTTAGAAATTGTGAAAATTTAAATTAGAAGTTGGGGTGAACTTAGAACATGGAATGAACAAAAAGAAGTGTGAGGTTTAAATAGAAAATCTCAAAAAATATTCCCCACTCTATCTCTTTCTCTCTCTTTCTCTCTCTCTCTCTCTCTCCGTGCCCAGAACTTGAAGACCCCACCCACATATCTGACCCATTTATCTCCCTTTCTCGTTCTGGCTCTCTCTCTTTCTCCCTATCCCTCCCTCTCTCTACTTTAGTGATGGAGAAGAGGAGATTATCGCTCAGAGAATCGAAGCAGCTGTTGATTTCCTTCTGTGCGTCGGTGATGAGCTTGGAGAGGCGGTAGGAGGGGATGGTGGCGAGGATGAAGACGGCGACGGCGCTGACATCAGGATCGGGGAAGTCGAGATCCCATCTTTGTTTCTTCAGATTTTGATTTCTCCATTTGATAATTAGAACAATCTTGGACTTTTCAACTTAAAATTGATATTGGGAAAAGGTTTTTGGTTTCAATTTTGATAGTGAAATTGGTTATATTGCATTAAGATTCAATTGGTAGGATTTTGGTTAATTTTGATTCTGGGTATAGTAGGTTTGTGAATTCTCTAAATTAGGGTTTAATGTTCTGTCAATTAGGGATTAGGCTCACTGTGAATAATGGGTTGGTTTTTTTAGGTGGAACCAAAGAGAAGGCCGTTGCCTGATTACATGGAGAAGGCTCAGAAAGATGCTAATGCTAATATGAGAGCGGTCTTTGTGGATTGGCTGGTGGAGGTTGCAGATGAATATAAGGTCTTTCCAAGCACTCTTCATCTCTCCGTTGCAGAAGGATGTCGTCTGATTGGTACAATTGTTTTTCTTCTTCTGATGAGTTCTGACATAACAGAAAATGGGACCAAGAACAAAACCCTAGGACTCTCCAAAATCTCCTAAACCCCAAATATTTCTTCACTCCAAAATCTCCTTTTTGGCCTTTGATGTGCGCCCTCTTTTCTTTCTTCCTCCATTTCTTCTCCTTCGTCTTCTTCTTCATGCTTTGTACTCTTCCACAACCCGAAAACCCATAATACTAAGCATGCCCACATGTCTCTAGAACGACCCGAATCCGACTCCTCTCTTGCGAACCCAACCCAGACACGGTGAGAGAGGAAGAGAATGAGATAGTGAGTCGGAGAGGGGCGGATATGTGGGTGGGGTTTGTATGGCTTCAATGGTGGTTGGGTGGGGAGGTGATCGAAGATGGGTCGGAGATGTGGGTGCGGTTTTCAAGTTCTGGGCAGAGAGAGGGAGGGAGATAGGAGGAGAGAGCGCGAGAGAGAGAAAGAATGGGGATTTTTTTTTCTTCCTGTTTTAAAAAAATCTAATTTCATAATTTTTTAAAGATTTATTTATCTATTTTTGTTTACACATCAGCATCAAAGTGGGTACCACAATTGCCACATCACCAATTTAACAGAAATTTTAACGGTGGACAGTGTAAATTGGCCGAATTTGAAAAATATTGGGTGTAAAATGATGAAATTAAAATCCGGTGACCCATATTAAGAATGACCTCATACCTTGAGGGGATCTTTTAATGTTAATCCAAAAAACAAAGTGGACTGATAAAAATTTCGTACCAGGCCGAACTGAACCGATACGTGCCCCAAGTATAAATTCCAGCCCCACCCGTCAGTGTCAAATGAGTGAAACCAAAAAACGGCGTCGTTATGGTGCTTGATTGCCTTCGAAAGCACGTTGAATGAAGCAGATAGTTCTTTTCAACTTCCTAAAAAAAAAAAAAAAAAATCTCAATCAAATTGCTCATATTTCAAACTTCCATTTTTCTCCATAGGGCTTGAGATCTCAGACTGTGGACTGGTCTTGGCTGCAATCGACAATGGAGGAAGAAGACAAACAGCCACTGAAGGAAGAGAAAAGTCCTCTACAAGAAGAAAAAGAGGAAGCAAAAAAAGCAGAAGCAGCTGAAGCACAAGCATCGCCGGCAAAAAGTGGAGGATGGGGAGGCTGGGGATTTTCTTCTGTTTTCTCAGATCTCCAGAAAGCCGCCGAAGAGATCTCTCGCAATGTAAGCGTCTCTAGCATTTCGCAAGTGTATATGAATCTCCATTTTTATTATAAACTTGCCTTATTATTATTATTTTTTCTATTTTAGGAAATTAGAAATTAGGGTTTCTAAGTTTGGGAAAGGTTCGTTATTGGATCTAATTTTGATGTTTTTAGATGTATCCGTTGTTAATTAACTATTCAGACTGCGAATCTTAATGTAGGTTTTAATTGGGTAATTATAAAATATATGCAAAGATTTGTCTATTCAATCCAAATTGAAAAGTTTAGGTTTGCAGCATTTTGTAATTAAATGTGTGAAATGGTTATTTGTGGATGCAGGCGGCTGCAGTTGCTCAGACTGCAGCAAAGAGCATTGCCGACATGCAAAACCCTGCGGAGGACTCGGAAGAATCTTCCAAGGAGGAAGAAGGGGATACTGAAAAGGAAAGCCAGGATGGGATGGAAAGCCAAGATGAGCATGAAAAGCAACGAAAGGCTGCTCTGGAAAAATTGGAAAAAGCTAGTGAAGATTCGTTTCTCGGTCAGGCAAGTTGTAAATTTTTAAGCAGTTGAACTTTCCTTTTATATGTTTGCAATTATTGCGCTTATAATTTTGCATCTCTCTCAATTTGATATAGGACACTTTAACATTACATTAGTTTCTGTTCAACTGGACTGGAGCTGTTTGTTTCTTGACTTCTGTAACTATCCTCTGAAGCTGATACCTTTTATTTATATTTCACTAAGCATGCCGTTGCTATAATATTTTCAGGGTTTGAAGGTACTTGATAGTTCTGTGGAGAATTTTGCTTCAGGAGCGTGGCAAGCATTAGGAAGTGCATTGAAAGGCAGTACTGATCTAGTCCACAAGTATGTTCCACTGCAGTTGAATGTTTTAATATATTTTACATTATGTTAGAGGAAACAAGAGTAGTTGCATTGCATTTGGGGACAGTTTTTTGGGGTTATTTTCTGGGTTAAAATTAGTAATCAACAGATGCTAACTGGTCATATACTTTCTCTTGTTTCTCAGGAGCTGTGTACATAATTTTTATTTTTGTAGTTCTAGGATTGTAGAATGTTGTAAAGATGATCTAGTACTGCATGATGTAGTAAATATGGTTTTATAAGTTCAAAATTGGTGCAGTAATACAGTTGTATTGTGTTTTATTGACAGTGGTCAAGTTTGACTTTACCAACTTCTCTAATTACTTTCTAGTACTAGCATTGTATTTTGTTATTGAAATAAGTTTTGTTGTTCTCTAGGCTTGAGAATTCAGCTGTGAATCTTGCGGGATCCATCCAGCAAGGTGGTTTGCCTACAGCTGCTGGTTCTGCTGCACCATCCTTATTAGAGGTTTGTATTCTCCTGTTACCTGGCTTGTTAAGTTATATTGACTTCATTGCTTATATCTTGGTTTCATGTTACAGACTGGAAAGGCTTTTACCTCTAAGGGAATGCAAGTGCTTGAGCTTGTAGGCAAGGAAACTTTGGATCTACTGATCACAGAGACTGGTATAGAAGTTGAGAAGAATTCTAAACCCTCTGAACAGGAAGCCGAAGAGGATCAGTTATACGAGGAAGTAGGATTTGATCGATGCTTCTATATATATGGAGGTCCAGAACAGTTGGAGGTCATTTTCTTAATCCTGAGGGTTAAGTCTTGTTATATTAAGGAATAAATTTATTGAAGCTGTTGTATTGTAATACTGTCAGGAATTGGAGGCGTTGTCCAGCCATTATGCACTATTATTTAACCGGAGAAAAGGAAAATTATCATCAGAACAGAAATCTACTTATGATGGAAAGCTTAAACAGGTGCAGCAGATTTTCAGTTTGGATATTGAATTGGATGGAAGTGGTGCAGAGTCGGATAAAGGCAAAAAGAAAGAGACTGGAGATGATGGAAATAGCGATGAGATGAAGAGTTTGCATGATTCAAGCGTCAGCAAGGCTGCTGATATGGCGGCTGGGTATTTTACCTTGTTTAATTTATATTTTTATGTATTTTCCATTTTCTTTTCCTTTTTATACAGATTTTGTGAATATAATTAGTATATTTGCTTTCATGCATGGCTGTGTTAGGTCTATTGCTTCTTTTTGGACTTTCATCCGATTTTGACACATTCACTAGAGCCAGAATTAGATTACAACTGCTGTAAAACTAGCTGTTCTTGCATCTGTCAGAGTTACATCAGATGGATTTTCACGAAGTCACTGTTGATGATGCGTCCTGTCTATACCCATCATTCTTGTCTGTGTGACTTGATTGGAGATCTTACAATCCTACTAGATGATTTCAAAATGAATTTCTTTATAATCATTTGCTAAAAGAGATTTGAGTTTATGGATCAGATCCCATCAGTTTGGTACTTGACATGCGTGACATTCTCAAAAAATGTTACTTTAAAAAGTGGGACTGGTGAAAGGCGAGTCCTGTAAAAAGTTATTGCAGGGTGTTGATATGTCCAGTTTCTAAACTGATTGCAATTTGATCAGCCTCCTCATTATACACTTTTTTATTTATTACAATTTCAGGAACGCCCAATTAATAGAAGTGGAAGCTGTTTGCTCCTCTTAATTATGTGACCTTGTCTGAAACATAGGAGTAGAAACATGCCTGGTCTTTTATGCTTAACTTTATTTTTATACATATCATGCCTTAACTACTATTACTTTTGGATTTTTCTACGTCCATTCTCCTTTTCCACAACCCTCTAAGAATCTTCTGTATTTAACATTATTCAGGTTCACAAGTGCTTTAGCTGGACAAGCTGTTAATGATATAATTCAAAGAACCACCGGCCGAGTAGAGAGTCTTCACTCAGAGGGAGTTCATGTATGGAGTTATCTGGGATAACTGTATTATATTCTATTGGCTCTGCTTTTGTTGACTTGGGTTTAATAGTTTTGATGTAATCATATGTCTGCAGAGACTCTCGGAAATGTGCTGCTCTGCGGTGTCTCAACTGTTGATGCTTGGTAAATCCATCATATCTAGTGCAAACAACACTCAGGTAGAAGATGCGGATGCTGATGTCGAGAATATTGATTGGCCTGAAGATTCTGTTGAGAAAGCAAAGATAATCAGATCAAAAGCGCAAGCAATGACTGGATACATGGAGGCAGTGTCCAGTAGTTTCATCACAGGTTGATATCCTGGAGCTCTGTTTCTTTGTGGTTATGCTCATAAATGACTACTTTTTCCTAGTTGCAATATGCCATTACAGTTCACCCTGTTGTGCTCAAAGGAAAAATACTCTGAGATTACTCGGTACCTCAACAGCAGAGTGGTTAGCTATTAGTTGACTGATCAGTTGTACGGTTGGAAAGATAATCCGCATCCGCATGCATGCAGCAATCTTTTGACCCAAATATAG
The DNA here is from genome assembly GCF_029339155.1 of Prunus mume. Taxonomy (NCBI): domain Eukaryota; kingdom Viridiplantae; phylum Streptophyta; class Magnoliopsida; order Rosales; family Rosaceae; genus Prunus; species Prunus mume. The sequence goes on along the minus strand of NC_142703.1, from coordinate 16,544,146 downwards.
CCATTGTATAAGCTATGAAGTCCATGTATATTGTTTAGGGTTTAGGGAGCCTAATTCCTAAGGTCCCCAACTCAGAAAGCCTTGTGTCTTTTCTGTGTGCTTTTAGACTGAGGTCTTGATGATTTTCATTTCCAAGTGGATTTGTTCATATCTGATATGCAAGATATGTATTGTAGCAGATATTTTTGTTGACAGTTTGAGTCTTTACGAACTTGTCAGGCATATCTGATGTTGCCGAAGCTTATCTAGCAGCCATAAAAGGTGCTTCTGCGGAATCCCATGACGTGCTTCCACAGACATCAATCCAAGAAAAAGCCAGTTCCTTCTCTAAACATCTCCGTGATGACCAGAACACAGCTTTGGGCAAAATCCAGGACGGGCTTCACTACTTGTCGTATGTGGTCGTTTCAAGCTCTATGCCCACTGCATGAGAGAACTCAGATCTCTGACCCTTCACAAGCTCTATTTGTTAAGCTTTGTAAATAGTGGTTTTTCAAGTGGGTTTGAGTTCTCTTATCATTTCAAATGTTATACGAAATTGAAGGAAAATTCTTGTTAGAACTCTTAAACAGTCAGCAATTTGTAACAATGAGGAAGGTAGAGATTATGTATTGCGTTAATTAAGGTTAAGTTGATGGATCCTATACACAGCTATTCTTGCCGCCTTGGTTTCATTAGTAATTTGGATGGTCTAGTTGACAAGAGTGCGATATTACCACTTACCAGGCTTGTGAAGTGTACTTAATTTTCAAATGACGACTTGAAACAACGTAGTAGTATTGTACACAATCTCTAATCAGCACATGAATCATAAATAGAGATTCGAACTCAATTCAACAATGAAAACAAAAAGAGGGATTTGCTCAACTCTGCAGCCTTTGAGCAAATTCCTTGCTCAGTTCTGATGGACGGGCGCTTTGCTCACTTCTAATGGACAGTCGCCGAAGTGCCCGTGGGTGACTTCTAGCTGTTGGTATAATGTGTTGCAAATACTGACATGAGCGACTGCTCGAAACACTCTTCTGACTTTTAGCAGAATAATCTTTCAATTCTTAGTGCAAATCCCTTATGATATGCGTCCATATGATGTTGCTTGCTGCCATGATAAAACACTTCTTAGCCAACCCTTTTTGCAATAATCCTTGATAGGGTTTTTAATAACAATGGTCCTGAATTTGTGCCCGATTTGCATTTTGTTAATTGAATTTGGAAAATGGCTGCCATTCCCACCATAGGCGCTCTATGAGCGCGTTGGAAGGTTGTGGCCTAGTTCTCCCTCACCTAATCAAGACACTACAAAAGCAGCAGATGACCCTAGATGTGTGTCGCTAAAGAAAACAACCACGGTATACTTGTCGGTCTATCCTGCAGTGATACCTTCCAAACTCTGTATTACCATATTGTCTGCATTTACCAAACCAACATTTTCTATTCCGAAACTGTCTACATTCATTGTACAGAAGAGAAAATTATGCACGGAAAAATCCAAAATATATATAAACCAACGCCACTTTCTTCCACCAGAAAACCACTTCCACTAAATTTTACAATCTATCTGTTCTTGAATCTTAACCAATGGGAGAAATTGATCCAGCCTTCATCCAAGCCACAGACCAGAGGCCCAAGCTCAACCCCACAAACCCAGTTGCTGATGAAATCCCCATAATTGACCTCTCAGTTTTAAGCAGCCCTGATGAGACCAGAAAAGTGGTATCAGAGATAGGCCATGCATGCAAAAGCTGGGGATTTTTCCAAGTTATAGATCATGGGGTGCCATTGGAACTGGCCAGGAAGATTGAGGAGGTGGCTAAGACATTCTTTGAACTACCAGCAGAAGAAAAGAAGAAGGTGAAGAGAGACATGGTGAATGCACTGGGGTACCATGATGGCGAGAACACTAAAAATGTTAGAGATTGGAAGGAAGTCTTTGATTTCTTGGTGGAAGATGAGTCTTTGGTCCCGGCATCACCTGAGCCCGATGATAAGGAGTTGAGGAAATTGACTAATCAGTGGCCTCAGTACCCTCCTGAGTTCAGGTGTTTTATATTTGCTTATTTGAATTGTTCATTTCTAGTTTATCTTTGCTTTGTAATAGGTTTGCATAGAGTTGGCTGATTCTGGATTGCTTTAGTTGAACTGAGAACAATATGGAACTGAAAAAAATTAACATTTCTGCAAAAACTTAAACAAACTTGGACCGCTTTAGCTGATTGTGCAAAATTAAATTAAAATTGATTCTGGATTGCTTCTTTGATTTTTTTCCCTTCTTCAATAAGCAGTGTTCTTTTATAACTTGATTCATCAGAAAATTTGCCAACTCTTAGAAGGTTTACAAGTTTGGAGACATGATTGGATACAAGAAAACTGATTTGACTTAGAAATCAGCACGATCTAGTATAGGCTTTTAGTCCATGAGATTTTGGGGCCAAAATTGTTCAGGGAAATTGGGTTTGGATCCCCTCAGAAGCAAAACTGGTTCTGCATAAATTCTCACTTGGAAATAGGACCATGTATTCCACTAGGATAATATTGTATGATGCTAGCATTTTAGACTTTAGTTGAACTGAGAGCAAACTTGAACTGTAAAAAGAATATGTCTGCAGAAGTTCTGCCCCTTCAAATTTCCCCCTTCTTAATTCACCATAAGAACTGCTGTTTTCATACGTGGTTCATTAGACAGGTTACTCTCAGAAGTTTTACAAGTTCGGATTCAAACAGATTAAACAGATTTGCCATGAATGCCCATGTAGTACAGGCTTAACTCCACCAGGTTTACAAAAACTTAAGTGTAATTGAGTTTAAATCCCCTCAGAAGCACATGTTGGTTAAGATTCAAATAAAAAAAAAACTTATTAGCTACATTTTGCTTAAATTCTCACTCCACCAGACTAATATCCTATGATGCTAACGTTTTGCCTTTACATTGGCATGTGGTCTATGTACTCCAATTGGCTGCCTTGAGTAGAGAGGTCTGCCAGGAGTATGCTCGAGCGGTGGAAAAACTGGCTTACAAGTTGTTAGGACTAATTGCTTTGGGCTTAGACCAGCCAGAAAACAGGTTTAATGACTACTTCAAAGACCAGCAAACGAGCATGGTCAGATTCAATCACTATCCTCCATGCCCTTTTCCTCACCTAGCTCTAGGCGTTGGGCGCCACAAGGATGCTGGTGCCTTAACCGTCCTGGCCCAAGATGATGTTGGAGGACTAGAAGTTAAGCGGAAATCTGATGGAGAGTGGATTCCAGTCACACCCACCCCAAATGCCTACATCATCAATGTTGGTGACATTGTTCAGGTACTATTCATGAACTGTGAAATGAAATTTTCCCATTATGTCTTATGAACGACATTAATGCATTCATAATTATGAATGAGATTGTAATTGCGAGTGACCTTGTGCACAACACCAATAAATTTTTTAGACACTTGCATGAGATGTACGTTCACTTTGTAAACGGCGTTTTTATCTGCAGGTTTGGAGCAATGACAAATATGAGAGCGTGGAGCACAGGGTGGTAGTGAATTCTGAGAAAGAAAGGTTTTCAGTTCCATTCTTCTTCTTCCCAGCCCACCATGTGATGGTGAAGCCCTTGGAGGAGCTACTGAGTGATGAAAACCCTGCCAAATACAGGGAATACAACTGGGGAAAGTTTTATGCTACGAGAAACCGCAGTGATTTCAAGAAACAAGAGGTGGAGAACATCCAAATTCATCATTTCAGGTTACCAGAGTAGATAGGATATATCGGTGAAGTGAAATGTTATCCATTGCTAGCAACATAAAGTCCTTTTAGCTTCTTGTGAATATTGTGCTATGTAATCAGGTCAGAGGCTTTCAAAACTTGCTTTTATAACAACATGTCCTTTTAGCTTTTTCTGTCTTTATATTTTATGATTGTTTTTCAGGCAGTTTCTGAGTTTAAATTTATCACCAGTTACTCAGTCTAAGCAAGACATATTTATCAATGTGTACAGTTTTAAAAAATTTAATCATCAGCATGAATTTCATACTAATCCTTAAAGCCAAAAGAAGAAAAAAAAAAATTTGATGCAACTATGAATTAGGATTATCCAGAACATTGCAGCTAATGGAGTGCAGCAGAGCCCAAAAAAGAAAACAGAACTGGAAAAAAAGGTACAACCCTTATAGTAAACAACTATTTAAGCAAGGGGCTTGTAGCTTAAGTGGTTAAGAGCATTTACCCATGCACCGAGACCCTAAGTTTGATTCCCCCTTCCCCAATATCACTTGTATATAAAAAAAAATAAAAAAAAACTGTTTAAGCAAATTAGCATTCTTCTCAAGAGAAAAAAAATGTAAGAAATGATGTAATTAATTAAGACATAGGCAAAGATAACAAAACAGTACAAGACCTGTTCGTCAAGCCCAAGATTCTTCAATATCTTTTGTTGTAATGGTAGTGACAAGCTGCTTCCATTACTTACAGGGATAATATTCTTCCTGCTGCAGCGGAACCAGCGGAATTAATTTAATTTAATTCTAGCAGCCCCACCCATCAATGTTTAATTTTAAAAAATGAAGAAGAAGAAGAAGAAGAAAATTTGGATTGTGTAGCAATTTGATTTTGTTGTGACATTTTGTGCGTTGGTTTTTTATTCTTTCTTTAGAAGAGTGAGTATTGCACTCAGTAACTGATACAATCATACTTATTTCAAATTAATACCTAAAAGAAATATTGGTGTCAAGTCAGACTTTGGTTCCAAAATGTTGCTGTACGTCTGCAATGGCATCATAGCAAAGAAAAAGACAACCATGCAAGCACAAAAGGTCACAACCCTCTACAAAGCAAAACCGTGCAGCACTAGGTAATCTCCACCTAGTAATTTACCCAAACCCTTGTCCAGATTCAATATAAAAGTACAAGCACTTGCATTATAAAAGCTACCAGTGTCGTTGTTGCTTCAAAGTGGCTTTTCTAGCAAAATAAATCATTTGTTAAACCAAGATCACCAGCCATGGGAGAGGTTGATCCAGCTTTCATCCAAGACCCTGATCACAGGCCTAAACTCTCCATCACCGAAGTCGAAGGCATACCCTTGATTGACCTGACTCCGATTATCTCCCCGGACTCCATTTCTGACCCTAAAGCTATTGAAGCGGTTGTTAGAGAAATAGGCAATGCATGCAGGGACTGGGGGTTCTTCCAAGTGATCAATCATGGAGTAGTATTGGATAAGCTCCGAAAGATTGAGACTGCTGCTAGGAAATTCTTTGCTCTGCCTTTGGAGGAAAAGAGGAAAATTAGGAGGGATGAAAAAAGCGTGTTAGGTTACTACGACAGTGAACGTACCAAGAATGTCAGAGACTGGAAGGAGGTGTTTGATTTCACAGTGGAGGAGCCTACTCTAGTCCCGGCTTCGCCTGACCCTGAGGACAAGGAAGAGACAGAGTGGTATAACCAATGGCCTGAGCACCCTCCGGAACTAAGGTAACTAAATGATCACCAAAGGTAGTATAAGTATATATGTTTTAGCTAATTGTAATAGGAAAGGGAAATCTTGATCACCTATCATCATAACTTGTGAATTATAATGTGTATCAAACAAAAAACACTATCTCTCATCACTTTGTAACTTATTCAGTTGTGCCGTAAGGACCCCATGCTTTTGAGCTTCCTTTATATGATATAATACACTGCCTTGACCAGGGAGGTCTGTGAAGCATATGCTCGAGAAGTCGAAAAGCTAGCTCTGAAGTTGATGGGACTTATTGCCTTAAGCCTAGGCTTGCCAGAAAACAGGTTCAGCAGCTACTTCAAAGACCAAACAACTTCTATCAGACTCAATCACTATCCAGCTTGTCCTTCCCCTCAGCTAGCTCTTGGTGTTGGTCGTCACAAGGATGGTGGTGCTTTAACCGTGCTAGCTCAAGATGACGTTGGAGGATTGGAAGTGAGAAGAAAAACAGATGGAGCGTGGATTCGGGTTAAGCCCACCCCAAATGCCTATATCATCAATGTTGGTGACAGTATCCAGGTTCATCACTTCAATCTCTATATTAACTTGTTATGCTCAAAGCACTTTGAAGTCTGTCACTTTTGAAGATATGCTAATTAGTCTATTCCGGTGTTTATTGTTTTTCGCCAGTTTCTCATAACAAATGAACATGTTTATGCAGGTTTGGACCAACGAAAAATATCAGAGTGTGGAACATAGGGTGATGGTGAACTCAGAGAAGGAAAGGTTTTCTATCCCTTACTTCCTCAACCCATCCCACTACACCATAATCAAGCCTTTGGAGGAGCTAATAAATGAACAAAACCTTGCCAAGTATAGGCCCTACAGCTGGGGCAAGTTTATGACTAACAGAAAGCTCAGTAATTTCAAGAAACTCAATGTTGAAAACATCCAAATTCATCATTTCAGGGTATCAGAATAAATGGATTAGAAGGACTGTTTCTGTATGACCAATTGATAGTAATGTTATTTCTGCTTCCTGTGCTATCAACTCAGAAAATAATGCCAGCTGTATAGAGAAGGAAGTAACTTGTTAGGAACTTCTGAAACATGGCGTGGTTAATGTGGCAATAAGATCTGTAATATAATTTATCTACAAGCACATGTTCTGCTTCAAAAACTAAGCACATCTCCTTATAAAGAAAGATTTGCATAAAGTTGGCCAGTGTTTGGTTGCTATTGTGTGAACTACAAACTTGAACTGCAAAAATAGCGTCTGCAAAAATTCTGCCCCTTTGATCTCTTCCCTTCTCAAAAGTTTCTTAAGTTTGGACATGATTGGATTAAAGAAAACTTGTTTGAAGTTCAAGTTTGATGGCCAAAACGGTTCAGGGCAATCGGGTTTGAATCCCCTCAGAAACTAATACTGGTTCTGCATAAGTTCTTACTTGAAATATAGGACCCTGAATTCAGTTAGGCCTAATATTCTTCTTGCTGCAATTGAACCTGAACTTTTCTAGCATCCCCCCACCCATCAATGATTAATTTGAAAAAGGGAAGAAAAAAAAAAAAAATTGGATGAGGAGGTATCAATTTGATTATGATGTGACATTGTCTGCTCTGGCTTTTCCTTCTTTTTCTTTATTATGTAGTGTCAAGTCAGACTTTGGTTCCACATATGTGGCTCTACGTCTGCAATGGCATCGAATCAAATCAAAAGATGACCGAGCAAGCACAAATATCACAGCCTTCCAAACCTGTCCACACATCCAAGATAAAAGTTGAACCGCTCACATTATAAAACCTACCAATCAATAGCTTTGTTGCTTTAACTGCCTCTTCTTGCAAAGCAAATCATTTAACTAGAGTCCAGACATGGGAGAAATTGATCCAGCTTTCATACAAGACCCTGATCACAGGCCTAAACTCTTCATCATCGAAGCCGAAGGCATACCCTTGATTGACCTGTCTCCAATAAACTCCCCAGACTCCATTACTGATCCCAAAGCCATTGAAGGTGTTGTTAGAGAAATAGGCAGTGCATGCAAGGGCTGGGGGTTCTTCCAAGTGATCAATCATGGGGTTCAATTAGATAAGCTCCGAAATATTGAGACTGCTGCTAGGAAGTTCTTTGCTCTGCCCTTGGAGGAGAAGAGGAAGATTAGAAGGGATGAAAAAAGCGTATTGGGTTACTATGACTGTGAGCGTACCAAGAATGTCAGAGACTGGAAGGAGGTGTTTGATTTAACAGTGGAGGAGCCTACGTTAGTCCCGGCATCGCCTGACCCCGAGGACAAGGAAGAGACAGAGTGGCATAACCGATGGCCGGAGTATCCTCCAGAATGCAGGTAACTGAATGATCACTAATATGTAAAAGAAATCTAGATCACCTCACCTGTGATCGAAGGATCAGTTAAACTTTAGATCCTGTGAGTTATAATGTGAATCAATCAAAAAACACTAGCTCTCACTTGGTAACTTAAATGATTGTGCTGTAAGGACCTCATTGAAGGAAGGTTCCATCCCAAAATCAATTGGCAATGAGGTGAGTAGCTCAACTCATTATAAGCCCTTGCTAGGTTTCTCAACTTTCAAATATGGACTTTTACTTCACACTCTCACACACCCTGCACGTGTGGTGAATTTCAAGCCTAGCACGTTGTGGGAGCGATTTTCGTCCCACGAGAATATTCTTCTTAGATTTTGTCTTCCTCTCGCTTCTCTTTCTCCCTACAAAAATCCAATTAGAGGACCACAGGGTATTGGCCAGGCCTCCGATGCCTAAGTTAGTTCAGTGTTTGTAGAAAAACAATAGCTAACAAAAGGGTCAGAAATATATGTATGATGTGAGCAGGTGGCTGGAGCCGTATGTGGTGGCCAGAGCCTTGTGTGCGTGTGAGAGAGAGAGAAAGAGTGGCGGCTAGGGTTTGTGAGATGGAATTTCTGTAGAATAATTCCACATATGGAAATGAATTATTCTTCCCCAATTTGGAGAGATTGACATAATTAGGGATTTGATTTAAATCAAATCCCTAATTAAGGTAAGCATCGAATAATTGCCAATCGAATCAAATAACTCCCAATTAGGCCAAATAATCCCCAAATGGAAGGAAATATTTGACCTAGGGTTTTGCTAAAATTCGGTTCCCACACACGTGGACAACACATATTAGGTGACGTGAAACACGTGTGGCGTTAGCTTTCACACGCGCTAACCCGCTCTGATACCATAAAGGAAGTTGAGGTTCCACCCCAAAATCAATTGGCAAGGGGGAGTAGCTGAACTCCTTATAAGCCCTAAGCCCTTGCTGGTTTCTCATCTTTCCAATGTGGACTTTTTACCTGCACATTCTCACACTCATGCATAATGAGCTGAACTTGTATTTGGAACTTGATTTATATGATATAATAGACTGCCCTGACCAGGGAGGCCTGTGAAGAATATGCGCAAGAAATTGAAAAGCTAGCTCTGAAGTTGATGGGACTTGTTGCCTTGAGCCTTGGCTTGCCAGAAAACAGGTTCAGCAGATACTTCAAAGACCAAACAACTTCTATCACACTCAATTACTATCCACCTTGTCCTTCCCCTCAGTTAGCTCTTGGTGTTGGTCCCCACAAGGATGGCGGTGCGTTAACCGTGCTAGCTCAAGATGAAGTTGGAGGATTGGAAGTGAAGAGAAAAACAGATGGAGAGTGGATCCGGGTTAAACCCACCCCAAATGCCTATGTCATCAATGTTGGTGACAGTCTTCAGGTTCTCCGCTCTTCAGATTTCATATTAACTTCTTTTGCTCAAAACACTTTGAAATTTGTTATCAGTACAATGACTTGTCGAATTAGAGTCACTACTCATTGCTACAGCTAGCTAAATATATTGTTTTTGGCCACTTTCAAATAACAAATAGATATGTCTATACAGGTTTGGAGCAATGATATCTATCATAGTGTAGAACACAGGGCAATGGTGAACTCAGAGAAGAAAAGGTTTTCTATTGCTTACTCTCTCAAACCATCACACTACACCCTAATCAAGCCCTTGGAGGAGCTAATAAGTGAACAAAACCCTGCCAAGTATAGGCCATACAACTGGGGAAAGTTTATGACACACAGAAAACTCACCAATTTCAAGAAACTCAATGTGGAGAACATCCAAATTCATCATTTCAGGTTATCAGAATAAGTGGGTAAGGAGGAGTTTTATTTATGTTATTTCAGCTTCCTGATCCTGTGCATACCATGTTGTATATCAATTCAGAAAATAATGGCACGCTGTGTATAGAATTGACCTGTAAGGAACTCTTTTGAAACAAGGCCTGGTTAATTTGTCAACAAGATCAGTAATATAATTATCTACAAACATGTTCGGCTTCGAAAACTAAGAACATATTCCGGAGAATCATTTTACCACTTGCACCAACAATTAGTCATTACTGTTCTCCCAAAAACTTGAAAATTGGAGTAGTTTAGAATATCGCCTTGTAAATAAAAAATATTTAGTCTGTATTTTCATGACCTGAATTAGTGGAGTCCAAGCCCGAAATTTTAGAACTCATGACCAAAAATTAAGCTTACACTCTAAAAGATCAGTGGCACCTAAGGGAAAAAAGAAACAAATGCCTTAGAGTAAAACAATCATGTAAGCAAATTATCATGTTTCTCAAAAAACAAAATGTAAGGCACCCAAATCAATCATTAAATGTTGCAGCAGAAGAATCAAATTACAAACAGATATAGACAAACAGTGCAAAACAGCACAAGACTTCTTGGTTAAGTGCTAAATTCTGCAGTATTGTTATTCTTGGAAAAAAAAAAAAAAAAAAAGTACCATGGTGTGGCTTAGCTAGTTAGCTTCCAAATCAAAATCACTGCTCCAGCCATGGGAGAGTTTTATCCTGCCATATATCCTGAGCACAGGGTATCAGAAATGTCAAGAAACTTATTGCAGAAAACATCCAAATTGGTCATTTCAGGATATAAGCATCCCTGAGCTTAATCAGTCTTGAGTTTCTTGAAATTACTGAGCTTCTTGAAATTATGTGTTTCAAGAAGCTCAGTAATTTCAAGAAAACTCAAAACTGAATAAGTGGATTGATTGGAAGGAGATTTACTGAGAAGTAACTAGTAAGAAACTTCTGAAACATGTTGTGGTTAATGGTGATTGTATCAGATGAGAAATATAATGATATACAAACACATTTTTTGCTTCAAAAACTAAGAGCATATTCTTTTATTAGTATCCTATACAATAATTAGTCATTATACATAAAACTAAAGTGTTCCTACTGGTTAATTTTTATAACAAACAATTTTTGCATTTTGAAGTATGCCTTCATCTGAAAAAAGGAGTGTTCAATGAATGTCCCAACAACAATAAAAATATTTGTACTAATTACTAATCACATCTCTCACAAGGATAAGACGTACGTGCGATCCATATAGGTAAGAATAGCCTGTGATGAACAATATATTAGTGAATGGGATACAAATAGCATTACTCAAGTAACAAAAGACATTGGTTAGTCCTAATTCTAAATGGTCAAATGATTGCATTACAGAATGGAAGAAAAATTTAAGTGATGCTACATGTGGGAACCAATTAAATCAAAACCCTAGGTCAAATAATTCCTTCTATTTGGGGATTATTTGACCTAATTGGGAATTACTCAACCTAATTGGGAGTTACTCAATTTAATTGGGGGTTACCCAATTAAATTGATAATTACCTAATTAAATTGAGATTTGACTTGATTCCTACCACAATTAGGGATTTGACTTACCCTAATAAATCAAATCCCTAATTAATCAAATCAATGCCAAATTGGGGAGGAATAATTCCTTATCAACTACGGAATTATTCCTCTGAAACCCTAGCCTCCGAGACCATTATAAAAAGATGGCCACACACAAGGGTTAAGGTACGTCTAAATTCCTACTGAAACTCTGCAGAAATTATTTCTCACAAACCCTAGCCATCATATTCTTTCTCTCTTTGACACAAGACTCCGGCCACCACACACGGCTCCGGCCACCCGGTTTTCCTTGAAATACCCTACCTAACTTAGGTATCGGAGGGCCTTAGGCCAACACCCCCTGGGTGTGGTCCTTTTACCCCGATTTGTTTTGTAGGGAGAAAGAGAAGTGGAGAAGACGAAGGAATCTTAGACGAATATTCTAGTGGGACGAAATTTGCTCCCACAAATTGGTGCTTTCATTGAGAGCACGAGATATATTCAAAGCGTGCTCCAAATCCATCTTTCACACATTTTTTCAAATAACCATGGTTGATACGAGACGTACGAAGAGTAATGCCACCACAACGGGCCCATCTCATGGTTTCGTGGTGGAAACCTCAATGCAACCGCACAAAATCGTGGCTGCCAACTCCTTGCAGCCGTCTCCTAGTGCTTTGCTGCCGCCTTCACCGCTGGAATTGCAAAACAGCCGCCACATGACCCTCGCCAACGCCAATTACTAGAGCTGCTCGCCTCGCTATTCTACCGTCGAGCACAGCAGCAGCCACACCACTCAACTACCGAATTTGCTGCGCAGCCCCATGGCTACTCCGACGTCGTCCCAGTCTTGAAGCATATCTATTCTCTCCCTCCTCTGCAATCACATTTGACATATGCACCTGTGTACGCGTCTAATGGAGCCCTAGCCCATATGTCGTTAGGCCCCATGCACAACACTCTACTTGACCCGTGCAGTCAGGTGGACCTTAACTCACAGTCGATCAATTCACACGAAGGTCGATGATCAAAACAACCTGATTGGCAGCTACTCAGGCAGTTCAACTTGAATCAAGGCCCTAACCTTGGACCCCAGAACGAGGAGAGGAGGGCACACGAGCATCTTTGGCGAGCAGTTCGAGAGGTCCCAAGCTAGTCGATAGGCAAACTGGCAGGGAGAGAGCGAGATCGTGCAGGCGAGACGCAGTGTGAGCCGTACTTTAAGCCGTTCGAGGTTAGGTCCAAGGACCAATGTGCTCGAGAGGCTAGGCCCACAATCCAATGTCCATGATCGCTTGGGCCCACAAAGAGCTCGAGTTCGTGAGCGGTAGCATGACGAGCACAACGATCGACCCCCACCAGCCCGCTCGAGGGCCAACATGCGGTGACAAATCAGAGGGATATTCCCAAACTCAACCTTCTCACCGCCCCATGGGGGCAGCCAAGGGGATCAACCATTGGGAGTGAAGAAGAAGTTAGCGATCACGCTCGAGGAACCGAAGACGTAGACCTAAGCGACCCTCCTTGCAAGCAGAGGATGACGACCGACGCCCACCAGCCCGCTCGAGGGCAAACACGCTACGACAAGCTGTAGAGGAATCCTCACAACTCAATCTCCTAATCGCCCCACAGGCAGGGCACCCAAGGGAATCGAACCTTGGGAACCGAGGAAGAACTTAGCCGTTGCGCTCGAGGCACCGAAGATGTCGGCCTGAGACTCTAACCCTGCGAGCAGAGGATGTCGAGAAGCTAGTAAATGACCAACTCCGAGGTCTCCGACTTAAAGGAAGCACGGAGGAATCCCTGTGCAAGGAAATTGATCGAGTTGATTGTTCGCCCTTTACCGATGAAGTGGAACGAGCTCCGCTGCCGAAGCGGTTTATAACTTCATCCATCACTCCATTCAAGGGGGACTCTAACCCTGTGAGCCATTTGAGACACTTCAAGAGCGCCATGATCCTATATAAGGTAGACGACTCCATGATGTGTAAAATATTCGCGATGACTCTGCGAGGAGCATCTCAAGATTGGTTCCACACTTTACCGTCCGTGTTGATATGCAATTTCAAGGAGTTCGCCCTCATTTTCACAAAGGAGTACACCTCTTACAAGACGGTCAGAAAGCATGCAGACCACTTGTTCAACCTGCACAAGAAGCCAGACGAATTTCTTCGAGACTACCTCAGACGGTTTAAGGCTGAGAAGGCTAACATCATAAGATGCAACGACCAAGTTGCATCCTTAGTTTTCAAGAAGGGCTTGTCAACCGAGCACGAGCTATACCGGGAGCTGGCCATAACTCCAAGCCAAACCTTGGCGAAGTGTTCGCGACGGCAGAGCGCTACGCACTTTGGGATGATGATCGTATCACGCAAAGAAAGCCAGCAAGCAAGTTGATCACCCGACGAAGCAGGCAAGCCAAAAGACCAATAAGTTCGAGCATAAAGCCCGGGACAAGAGCAGATCGCGGCCCCAAGAGGGAAGCTCAGAAACAGGGACCTTCACCGAGTTCGCTATCCCGATCCACCAGATCCTAGCACAAGTGAAGGACAAGCCGTGGGTGAGAAGTCCACCACCCATGAAGGGAGACCCCTTTAAGAGGGATACCGTAGCATCTGCGCATTCCACAGGAGCACGGTCATTAGACCAACAACTGTAACGCGCTGGAAAAGGCACCTGGAGGAGCTGGTTAGAGAAGGCCATTGCACAAAATTCGTCGCGAAGAAGGCCATCCAGCAGATCGAGGATTGGGATGCAGCTGCCAAGGAACCTCCCAAAAAGGTCATTTGAATCAACATCATTCTAGCTGACTCCCAAGAGTCTGAGCTAACCACCAAGGAGCGCAAGAGAATGATCGTGCAGGTGACTTATGTCTCTCAAGTCACAACGGGAGTACCAGTCATTGTGGATACACCTACTATCGGCTTCTAGAAGAAAGACTTGATCGAGCTTGACCTGCCACGTAATGACGCCCTAGTCATCAGCATCCAAATTGAACAAGCTATGATCGAGCGAGTTCATGTAAATGAGGGCAGCGCAACAAACATCCTGCAACTATCTGTTATCCAATAGATGGGATTGGAGCCCAAGATTAGCAAACTTGCCAGATCACTCACTGGCTTCAATGGGGCCACGTCAATCACTGTTGGAACGATCGACCTTGACGTCCACTCACCCCCAGTGGTCTGCTCGCAAACATTCATGGTCATCGATGAGCTCAACCTTTACAACGGAATTTTAGGCCAGCCGTGGATCAACAAGATCGAGGCCATCACATTTGTCCTACACAGAAGATCCGCTACCCTATCATTGGGGGTGGGATCGGGCAGATCAACAGTGACCAAGCCATGGCAAGGAGTGGAGAAGACGTAGGAATCTTAGACGAATATTCTAGTGGGACGAAATTTGCTCCCACACTACATGTACCACATTTTTTTATTGTATTGTAGCGCTAATAAAGACAGATCCAATTATCGCCTCTATTAGAGACGTGATTTACACATAGTATTGGACAAATTTTGAGGTGATTTGGTATTCCTGTTGAAATTAATGCACATTTGTACTTAAAAAATAAAGAAAATTCTAGAAAATCCAAGAACCTACAAACTAGTTGAAGTCACAAGCTAGTGGCTGAAAAGAAATGATTATGGTAGCGGAGGAACTCTCTAGTGGCTGGAATAAAAGGCTAAAGGCAGTGGAACAAAGCCTGTGGGATAAGGCTACAAAGAAAGTCGGCAACAATGCCTATAAGTAGGGATGCAATGCAATATAACAAGGTGGAGCTATCAAGAGTCTCCCAATCCGAACTAAGCTATGTTGTAGAGCCAATAAGCTCACCAAACTAAGTAAAGGGACAAATAGCCTAGAGTCTAAATCGAGAAGATAGGTAGCCAATAGCTACACCACTAGGAGGCTAATTAGCCTACACAAAGCTATGTACTATTCTCCTCCAAATTAATAAAAAAAACACTTTGTTTCAACTATTGTTCTATATTTTCTAACCCCCTTCACCTATAAACCAACAATGGTGTCAGAGCACATCACAACTCTCAAACTTCCAACAATTCCAAATGTGGGGAAACAGACAAAAGGCTTTGTAATTAGCCAAAGAAAAAGGCACAAGAGGCTTTGCATATTCTCCTACAGATGAGCAATAATATCCAACACCACATTATTTTTCAAAAATTAAGAGCATATTCAAGGGAACCCTTGGTGCTCTATCCTTTACAATTATTATTCATTACATGTAAAACTAAAAGTGTGCTTAGAAAAGCTTTGAGGATAGAAATCTCACAAACCCAAATCCCACGTACACCCAAATCACTCTCACTCACCCAACAAAACACAAGAGAAAACAAAGTCTGAAGTTCTCTTGTATGGTAAGTCACAAACAAAAGAGAATTGTCTTGTCTTGGTGGTGCTGTAGCACCCCTTTGCCTTTCCTTTTTCTCCTTCAAATGTTGCGACTGCAAAGTCCCCCAAAAAAGAATGTAAACAAGCATTTTAGATATCCACCTAGTAATATTATTCTCAAGTTGATTTTTGTTCCAAATATGATGCTTTACATCTACAATGGCATCATTGCAAAGAATAAGATAACTGAGCAAGCACTTAACATCCTTAATTCCAAAGCAAAACCTGTCCACATCCAAAATAAAAGTTTAACCTCCCACATTATAAAAGCTACCATGCACTCTAGCTTATTGCCTCAAACTGGCTCTTCTTGTGAAACAAATCATTTCTTAAGTCGAGATTACCAGCCATACGAGAAGTTGATTTAGCTTTCATCCAAGACCCTGATCACAGGCCTAAAATCTCCATCACCGAAGCTGAAGGCATACCCTTGATTGAGCTTTCACCAATAATAAGTACCCCAAACTCCATTTCTGATCCTATAGCCATTGAAGAGGTTGTAAGAGAAATAGGCAATGCATGTAGGGACTGGGGCTTCTTCCAAGTGAACAACTATGGGGTATCATTGGATAAACTCCTAAAGATTGAGGCTGTAGCTAGAAAGTTCTTTGCTCTGCCTTTGGAGGAGAAGAGGAAGATTATGAGGGATGAAAAAAATATATTGGGTTACTATGACAGTGAGCGTACCAAGAATTTCAGAGACTGGAAGGAGCTGTTTGATTTCACAGTGAAGGAGCCTACATTTGTCCCGTCTTCACCTGATCCTGAAGACAAGGAAGTGATAGAATGGTATAACCAATGGCCTGCGTATCTTCCAGAATTAAGGTAACTCAATGATCACTAAGGGTAGTAGTATCCATGTCTTCATTTTCGCTAATGACAATTATATAAGGATAATCTGGTCCAGGAAATCCAAATAACTTGTAATTCATAATGAGAAGCTTAGGAGCCAATCAAAGGGCCAATTGCACTTTGCATCCCTATAACTCCTAAGTCGCATGTGAATTATAATGTGTATGTCAAGCAAAGAGCTCTCAGTTGGAAACTCAATTGCTTGTGATGCAAGGACCCAATGCATTAATTACTTAAAGGGTTAAACACAAATTTGTAACCTGACATATGTTCTAATATCTAGATTGCATGCCTTGTCCAGGGTGGTGTGCAAAGAATATGGTCGAGAAGTGGAGCAGCTAGCTCTGAAGTTGATGGGGCTTATTGCCCTGAGTCTAGGGTTGCCAGAAGACAGGTTCACCAGCTACTTCAAAGAACAAACCAGTTTTATCAGACTCAACCACTACCCACCTTGCCCTTCCCCTGAGCTTACTCTTGGTGTTGGCTGCCACAAGGATGGCGGTGCTTTAACTGTGCTGGCTCAAGATGATGTTGGCAGATTGGAAGTGAAGTGAAAAATAGATGGAGAGTGGATTTGGGTTAAACCCACCCCAAATGCCTATGTCATCAATGTTGGTGATAGTATCCAGGTTCCACTCTTCAAGCTTGATATTAACTTGTTAATGTGCTCAAAACACTTTGAAATTTGTTATCAGCACAAAAGTATTGTCAAATTAGTTTATGCAGCTTTGTAAATTTTTTTTATGTTCACTTTCACATAATAAATTGATATGTCTACACAGGTTTGGAGCAATGAAAGATATCATAGTGTGGAACACAGGGCAATGGTGAATTCAGAGAAGGAAGGGCTTTCTATGCCTTTTTTACTCAACCCAGCACACTACACCATAATCAAGCCCTTGGAGGAGCTGACCAATGAAGAAAACCCTGCCAAGTACAAGCCCTACAGCTGGGGCAAATTTTTTGCTCACAGGCAGCTCAGTAATTACAAGAAACTCAATGTTGAAAACATCCAAATTCATCATTTCAGGGTATCAGAATAAGTGGGGTTATAAAGGAATATTACTACTGAGTGATAATAATGTTGTTTCTGCTTCCTGTTCAACAAATGCTGGATATCAATCCAGAAAATAAAGCCATGTTGTATAGGTTTCACAGAAGTAACTTGTAAGGGACTTCCGAAACATGGCACGGTTAATGTGTCAATAAGATCAGTAGTAATGATTTCCAAATATGTATATGTTAGATTTTCTATATAAGTGTTCATGATCTTTCACACAATCTGAAATATATAAAAGACATACTTGGTGTCATCTTCCTTGAGTACACGATCTCAGAACTCGTTTAATTGCAGCAACAACAACACTAGTAAAAGACACGAACGGCTCAAGACTTCTACTCTCTCTCATAAAATATTTCAGCTCTCTCTTTATGATGAGATTAGAGTTAGAGAAGGTGTCTGATGAGGGCAGGGTTTTAAGCTTATATAGTGCTAGGTCAAGTTTTCTGTACTCATCACCAAGGGCAGACTTGACTAACATTAAAAGCCCATCAGCAACGGTCCACGCAAAACGAAATAAATAGGACCCTTTTAATTGGCTTCAAAACTTTCCTTATTTCACAAGGTTTTGGGCCTCAAGGTATAACCTAATTTAAACTCTTATCAAACGTTATATAACTTAGTATCTAGTGCACCGATCTAAATAGGAATATAACATTCTCCCACTAGATCAAGCACTAGAGCACTAAGCTTCTGTATTGCAAAAGTTTGATACTCATTTTTGGCCATGAGTTTAAAACAGTTAAGTCCTTCCCTTCAGGCTATAGTGAAAAGTGATTAGACAAAATGAACTATAGACAAACACTACTCTCCTTTATGAAAATAGGTCATCTACAATCACATAATGCAATCTCAAAACATATGAAGCACCTACAAATGCTAACCTTAACATTGATTGATTCGTAATGTGAATCTTTATGCTTTTTAGTACATATAACCCTTTATTACTTAGCAAGAGTCAAACCGCAATGTTATAAAAACACTGGTATCTCAAAGAGACCACAAACTCACATGCATAAACAAAATGTATATAAACTTAAACATCTAAATAGTCAAAATGGTAGAAATTTTTTAATAATCAAAACTATCAACCAAATTAACATGCTTAAATGCAAATCCCTCAATCAAGAAAACAACAAATTAGACATACTAGAAAACTATGAGAATGGGAAACAAGACTCGCACTAGATTGCAGCATCAAAGCTAGGAAATAATCTCATGCTCTCAACATATCTCATAAAAGCTTCTGAAGGCAGAAACTTTGTAAACGGATCCGCAATCATCTCTTGAGTTCTGATATGATCAAACTTGACTAGTTTGTCTACTACCTTCTCCCTCACTATTAAATACTTTTTGTCAATGCACTGAAGTTCACACAACATCTTGTTGTTCATGCAATGAAAAACAGTCGTAGTAGTGTTGTCATTGTATATCTGCACTGGTCTTGAAATCGAGTCTACCACCTTAATGTATTTGATAAAATTCCTTAGCCATACTGTATGAGAAGTGGCTTCATAGCAAGTTATATACTATGAAAACATAGTTGAACTCGAAACACCAAAGTGTTTAGCACTCTTCCAATAGCTGCTCATGCCATCTTAAAAAGAAAACCTAAAGTAGAGATGTAATCATCCTCTGCTTTTCCAAGATTTGCATAAGCATAACCAACAAGCTCTAAATTCTATGTGCGTCTGTAAATCAACATGTTCTCTGTAGGTACCTTAGAATCTTCTTTCTAGTTATCCAATGTTGCATTCTCGGATTTGACTGAAATCTCCCCATCTTGCTAATGCACAAGGCTAGGTCTGGCCTTGTATATACTTGTGCATACATATAATGCTCCCAAGTAGATAAGCATACGGCTTGTTTCTCATCTCAGCTTCTTCTTCTTTATTCTTGGGGCAATGCTCTTTCTTCAAATCTCCTTTAGCTAACGGAACTTTCTGTCTATAACACATACTCATGTCAAAATGCTTGAGTATCCTTTCAATGTATGTTTTCTGTGACAAGCCTAGCACACCTCGAGCTCAGTCTCTCTTAATTTCAATGCCTAACACAAAAACAGCTTCTCCCAAATGAGAGCAGGGTCTTAAGCTTATATAGGGCTAGTTCAAGTCGTCTCTACTCATCACCAGGGTCCGACTTGACTAACACTTAAAGCCCATCAAGCAACGGTTCACGCAAAAGAAAAGAAATAGGACCCCTTGAATTGGTTTCAAAACTTTCCTTATTTCACAAGGTTTTGGGCCTCAAGGTATAACCTAATTTAAACTCTTATCAAACTTTATATAATTTAGTATCTAGTGCACCAATCTAAATAGAAATATTAGAGTATCTTGCTTCAAAGACTAAGAACAAATTCCCGAGAACCCTTTTAGCGTTATTCATCACAAAACTAAGTTAAGTTAATGGACAATAGTAAGACCGTTGTTTACGATATATATTTAAATAAAGAAATAAAATTTATGTCCTTCCCACTGCAAATGAAAAACAAAAGTATTTTGGATTCCAGCACCCGTGGAGGAACATCTAGAAAACCAGTTTCAG
Source organism: Prunus mume (assembly GCF_029339155.1). Classification (NCBI taxonomy): domain Eukaryota; kingdom Viridiplantae; phylum Streptophyta; class Magnoliopsida; order Rosales; family Rosaceae; genus Prunus; species Prunus mume. The sequence goes on along the minus strand of NC_142703.1, from coordinate 16,524,127 downwards.
CTCAGAGAAAAAAGAAAGACAAATGCATTTTTCTCAAATCAGTCATTACATATTGATTTGTCCAGAAAGAATCAATTTAAGTTGATACATATGCCAACAGTAAAAAACAGCACAAGATCTCTTCGTTAAGTCAAAAAATCTGCAACATATTTTCTCAGTACACTTCTGCAATAAAGATAGTAACTCTGAGATAAAATAAATAAAAAGAGAGAGTGAACCTTGTTGGACTCTATGAAGGGAAGTATATTAGGGTCAAGGTCAATATTTGTACCAATTATTTTGATCCACGTCTGCAATGGCATAATCTTCCACCTAACAATTGACCAAAACCCGTACAGGTTCAAGATAAGGCTTCCATTATAACTCTTCTATTAGCTCTTCTTGCAAAAAGTTCAAATTAAAACCACAGAGTGGCTTATACCTTCCAAATCAAAAATCACCAGCCATGGGAGAGGTTGATCCAGCTTTCATTCAAGACCCTGAGCACAGGCCAAAGCTCTCCATCATTGAAGCTGAAGGCATACCATTGATTGATCTTTCTCCTATAAATAGTATCCCTACCCCGGATTCCATTTCTGAGCTTAAAGCCATTGAAGGGCTTGTTAGAGAAATAGGCAGTGCTTGCAAGGACTGGGGTTTCTTCCAAGTGATCAACCATGGAGTCGCGTTGGATAAGCGCGAAAAGATTGAGACAAGCTGCTAGGAAGTTCTTTGCTCAGCCCTTGGAGGAGAAGAGGAAGATCAGGAGGGATGAAAAAATTGTGGTGGGCTACTATGACACTGAGCACACCAAGAATGTTAGAGACTGGAAGGAGGTGTTTGATTTCGTAGTGGAGGAGCCTACATTAGTCCAGCCTCCCCTGATCCTGAGGACAAAGAAGAGACAGAGTGGATAAACCAATGGCCTGAGAATCCTCCTGAACTAAGGTACCTCAATCTAAGAAATTGCTGAGCAACCAACCAAAGGGTCAATTACATTTTTTATGTTCCTGTAATTCCAAAATCACCTTTGAATTATAATGTGTATCAAGTAAAGAACTGCTAGCTTTCTCACTTGGAAACTTAACTGTTTGTGCTGTAAGAACCCTATGAATTGAAGTGTTAAACATGAACTTTGGAACCTGATTTATATATGAATATGATCTAATAGCAATACTGCATGCCTTGACCAGACCGGCGTGTGAAGAGTATGCTCGAGAAGTAGAAAAGCTAGCTCTGAAGTTGATGGGACTTATAGCCTTGAGTCTAGGCTTGCCAGAAGACAGGTTCAACAGCTACTTCAAAGACCAAACAAGTTTTATCAGACTCAACCACTATCCACCTTGCCCTTCCCCTCGGTTAGCTCTTGGTGTTGGGCGCCACAAGGATGGCGGTGCATTAACCGTGCTCGCTCAAGATGATGTTGGAGGATTGGAAGTGAAGAGAAAAACAGACGGGGAGTGGATTCGGGTGAAACCTACCCCAAATGCCTATATCATCAATGTTGGTGATGTTATTCAGGTTAAGTACTTGTGTTCAGATTACTTTTGAAAGTTGTTACTGGCCGAGCTTGCTTTCCACTTCTAACAGCATAAGAACCTAAAAGGACACACACACACACCAATCTAGATCTAGAACAAAATCAGTTGTCCAATTAGAATTACTTTACAGGATATGTTAATTAGTCAATTTCACGCTATATATTGTTGTGCACATAACAAAGAGATGTTTATACAGGTTTGGAGCAATGAGAAATATGAGAGTGTGGAACATCGGGTGATGGTGAACTCAGAGAAGGAAAGGTTTTCCATTCCCTTCTTCCTTAGCCCAGCACACTACACACAAGTCAAGCCCTTGGAGGAGCTGACCGATGAACGAAACCCTGCCAAGTATAAGCCCTACAGCTGGGGCAAGTTTATCACACACAGAAAGCTCAGTAATTTCAAGAAACTCAATACTGAAAACATCCAGATTTATCATTTCAAGGTATCGGAATAAGTTTGGATTACAAGGAGTTTTGCTGAGTGCTACTATTGTTATTTTAGCTCCCTGTGCATACCGTGCTGTATATCGATTCAGAAAATAATGCATTGTTGTATAGAGAAGTGACCTGTGTGTAACTTCTGAAACATTGTGTGGTTAATGTGTCACTAAGATCAGTAATATAATTATCTACAAACATTTATTTTGCTTCAACAAGGAGAACGCTTTGGGTATTGATTAATTTGTGACATCGGCTGTTTTGACCTGCTAACAATCTATCTCAATCCCATCCCACATTTTAAAATTTTTTAAATTGCAGTACAATTTAGAAAGAGCTACCGCTTAATTAATCCATTTATGGACAGTTCCTCTTCTGACGTGGGACAATTGTATTTGATCCACCATTCCTAACAGTAAGCACAAACCGTCACAACCTTCCAAATCAAAACCTTGCAGCACCTACTATTCTCAAACTACTAATTAACAATAACCCATCCAGATAAAACTTCAACCACTCACATTAAAGAACCTACCATTCTTCTATTAGCTTTGTTGCAAAAACAAATAACAAAATACCATTGAGCAGCTTAGCTTCCAAATCAAATTCACCATCCATGGGAGAGGTTGATCCAGCTTTCATCCAACACCCTGAGCACAGGCCCAAACTCTCCGTCCCCAAAGCTGAAGGCATACCATTGATTGACCTGTCTCCCCTAAACTCCTCAGACAACATTTCTGACCCTAAAGCCATTGGAGGGGTAGTTAGAGAAATAGGCAATGCATGCAAAGAGTGGGGGTTCTTCCAAGTGATCAACCATGGGGTGCTATTGGATAAGCGCAAAAAGATCGAGGATGCTGCTAGGAAATTTTTTGCTCAGCCTTTGGAGGAGAAGAGGAAGATCACGAGGGATGAAAAAAGTTTGTTCGGTTACTATGACACTGAGCACACCAAGAATGTAAGAGACTGGAAGGAGGTGTTTGATTTCGCAGTGGAGGATCCAATGTTAATGCCAGCTTCCCTTGATCCTGAGGACAAGGAAGAGACAAAGTGGACTAACCAGTGGCCTGAGTATCCCCAAGAACTAAGGTAACTCAATGATCACTAAGAAGAACATGCTTATCTTAGGTAATCATTTGATTATACAAAGATGAAAACAAAAAACAGAGAAGCAATAAAATGGTTAAGGAAATCTAGAACACCTGTGATTCATAATGAAAATGCTAAGGAGGGAATCAAAGAACACTAGCTCTCAATTGAAAAGATAACTGTTTGTGCTGTAAGGACCCTTTGCATTAAAGGGTTAAATACAAATTTGGAACTTGATCGCTTATATGATCTAATAACTAGACACTGCATGCTTTGAGCAGGGTGGCGAGTGAAGAGTATACTGAAGAAGTAGAAAAGCTAGCTCTAAAGTTGATGGGACTTATAGCCTTGAGCCTAGGCGTGCCAGCAGACAGGTTCAACAGCTACTTCAAAGATCAAACAAGTTTTATCAGACTCAACTACTATCCACCTTGCCCTTCCCCTCAGTTAGCTCTCGGTGTTGGGCGCCACAAGGATAGCGGTGCTTTAACTGTGCTTGCTCAGGATGAGGTCGGAGGATTGGAAGTGAAGAGGAAGAGAGATGGAGAGTGGATTCAGGTTAAACCTACCCCAAATGCCTATATCATCAATGTTGGTGACATTATTCAGGTTCCACTCTTCAAACTTCATACTAAGTACTCGTGTGCAGATTTTTTTTCAAAAACTTGTTAGAACCAAGGTACCAGTTACTACTATAGGGTAGCAATTTAACACTCCCATTTTGCGCAATTGCGTTTAGCTCCTCTACTTATTTTTATACTTTCATTCTCCATTTTATGCAGGTTTGGAGCAATGACAGATATGAGAGTGTGGAACACAGGGTGTTAGTGAATTCAGAGAGGGGAAGGTTTTCCATTCCCTACTTTGTCAACCCAGCACACTATACCCTAGTCAAGCCCTTGGAGGAGCTGACCCATGAACAAGAAGACCCTGCAAAATATAAGCCTTACAGCTGGGGCAAGTTTTTGAGTCACAGAAAGCTCAGTAATTTCAAGAAACACAATGCTGAAAACATCCAGCTCTATCATTTCAGGGTTTCGGAATAAGTTATGACCCCCCAAAAGAGAAAGACGTGTGCTATCCTTTACAATAATTAGTCTATGTACACAAAAATAATTGTGGGCTAACATGGATTTCTTACAAATTTTTACCTAGTCGAAGGCAAACTTGAACGATGCTACATGTACCATATTTACTTACCGCATTGTATCCCAGATTTCTAATAAAGTGTGGATCCACTCACAAACTCTATTAAATATGTGGCTTACAAGCTACAACATAGTACTGGACAAACTTTGCAGGTGATTTGGTAACATCACAGAGATTCCAAATGTTGGGAAACATACAAAAGGCTTTGTACATATAGTCTTTGTACATATGGTCCCACTGGTTGGCTAGTGATGACTCAGACCCAGCATTAGCAGTTATAGTATGTAGTGACCCTCCCACCAAGCCTAAAGCATCAACAAAAGCCAAAACCAGAAAGCTACTTTCTTGGCTTTGAGATTTTTTCTTTTACAGGACAAAAGGTGGAAACTTTTACAAGTGCTCTCTACCTTGTCTTTTGAGTTCGCCATATCTGAGAGTTTTTTTTCACTTGGGGGTTGTTTACTCACCAATCTCAATTGAGTGCTGGTTTAGTTCTAAATAAGCTTATTTTCATCCAATCAAAGGATATCAAGTACAACCATATTGCTGCTCTGGCAAACCTCAAGTTTGCAAACCATAAGAGGAAAATAATAGAGTACAAAAACAAGCCAACTAGTGAGAAAATCTAACACTAAATTGTTAGGAAACACAATATTTATTGATATATGAAAAATGGTACAAAAATAAGTACACGAGTGACTTTGTTGCTCAATGTAATATAAATTGTGGTCATTCATAAACAGAGTCCCAAAGGCAAGTAATAGGACATATATTATCAATACTTAGTTTTCATTATAGAACTGGAAAGTTTCAGGTAACATTATCAAGAATGCTATTAATAATAACCGACACATATAGCCCAAGTTAAGTATATACAATCCAAAAAACGTTCTTAGAACATGTGCATCTACTAAGAATGAACCTTAAAAGCTAGATAATGGGAATCTAGAACAACATCTGCCCATTTTTGTTTCAAAATCCCAGTTTCTCTCTCTCTCCTTCCCACAATCTGGTAAAATGAACATAGGATCGTATGACAGAAGCAGAGTGATAACTCCTTTTCCAGATTCTAAAAACTATATGCTTGCAAAAGCATTATATTCCAAAAAGGTGGAATGCTGATGAGAATGGACTTAACTTGTCTACCATGGATCTTCAAACTGCATTATGATATTCATCCATTGTTTCTTTCATTGCATCCAACTGTGACATGACATATTCCAGTTTCTTGCAACAGATTTCATTAGCTACTCTTGAACTGTAATCACACTTCTCAAACGGACGGTAATCACATGCACTTTTAATTTCATCCCGCAGTGCCACTTGAATATCCTGATTCACAAAAGAAACAAATATTCCAAAATAAGAACTTAGAGTAAGAATAAATTCATTACCAAAAAGAATAATCCATCCAATTAACCAACCTTCTCACTGAGACCAAAACATTTTGCACCAGAAAATATTTCCATACCAAAATAAAATTAGACAAATTTTTTTTATACTTAAATGAAATTGCCAAATATACTCTAGGTACTATGGTCCTTGGTTAAATTTACATTATTGATCCAAAATTCAATATAGCATCCAAACCACTGAATCAAATATACTCCTAATTCAATTCTAGACTATTAAAAGCACAACTTTCTTGAACCCCAAAACCCTCGTCCCAAAATGTTCCCCTGATAACATTATAAATGTCAAATCTGCAATCTACTTCCAGGCAGAGTTCAATTTTTGGGTCCCGTTAGCAAATCTCAAATTCCATGACAGCCCCACGATTACAGAAATTTTATTTTTTTCGGTTACAGATTACAGAAATTTTCAGCTATATAAAAACACATATATGTATGGATGCACAAACACATGATATACCTAGCTACAACCTTGATTAGCAGAATAAAACAAAAGACAGACCTTGATCAATTGCATGAATTCGCGGCAATGGTTGTTGATAAACTCCTTTCTGGGACCACTAGGGTTTGCAAGCTCGTCCATGACACCTCCAGCTAGCTCCAAAACCTTAACGATTCTCTGCGCAATCAAGCAAAAAAATTCTTATTATAGATATAGTTGGTTCCTAAAGGCAATTACATTTCAGTATTTCATTGCTTACTTTCTCCACATTTTGAAGCCTCTGCAACGAGGTGTTCTGGGTCTGCGAGTCCATGGGGTTCATCTACGTTTCTGTTTAAGAGAAAGTTCATAAGTACCACAGTATTGCAGAACCAACACCCTGTGCCATAAATTTGGGAAGGAGAGAACAAATTCCCAGGAGCTGGGATGCTTTTCTAACTTAAAGCATAGAACTACAACTACCCATATGCTTTGATGAAATGTCTTTCGCACAATCCAAACATTTAATAGATTTGTTCTGACTATGCAATCACCAACAAACGGGAAAAACCCAAAAAAATCAGGAACAATCAAAGCAAAAGCATACAAATCAACAAAAACCAGAGCCAAAAATATAAATCAAGCACATCAAACTCCCAGTAATCACAAAATAAACCAAAACATCAAGAAAAAAACAAACAAAGAAAGCACATATATAAATCAATAATACTTGTTGGAGATTGGAGATTATTTTCTTTAACGAGTGTGAAGATTTAACTTAACAAAAACGAAAAGCAAATTCAACCCTAGAAATTAAAGAGAAAAGGAAAGAATAAGAAATTGAAAACTACAAAAAACAAACCCTAGACTAAATTACCTGGGCTGTGTAAGAACTGCACCAACCAACAAGACCACTGAATGAAGAACGAGGGGAGAGAACCAACAGAAGCCTCAGTGGAAGAAGAAGCGTAGAGAAGGAAATTCACGCGTGAAATGTGAAAGGGGTATCCAGTGGAAATTGTAAAAAGCCATGAGGGTAGTTTGGGTAGTTAGAAGACTCTAACTCAGATGACTTTCTCAGCCCAAATAAAGAGACCACGTAATTAGATCCAATGTTGTTTTTTTTTTTTGGTGTCCAAGGTTTTTTCATACATTTGAAAATTTGCTCTAACGATTGTCAAAGCATTTGGAATCAGCAACCTTGATAGTAAGAAACCAAAATGCTTGTTTATTGAAGAACTAACCTCTAAGTCTTTAGAAATCCAATTTTAAATTGAAGTCAAAATTCAATGAAAGGAAAAAAAAAATGGTCAAACAAGCAAAGCCAGAACGCCTATCAGTACTTTTGAATCCAATAAATAATATGAAGACATATACAAACAACGAATATATATTTCCCAATCAAATTGGGGTGACCAGACCAGAAACATAAACACATGGATGAAAGAAAGAAAATTTTGATCAAATCAATCTCTACTTTGCTGATCATTCTTCTCTGTGCAGCAAATATAAAATCAGAGCCTACAAACCCTAGCAAGAAGCACTTTGTACTGGTTCATGGTTCCTGCTTTGGTGCTTGGTCATGGTACAAGCTTGTGACCTTAATGAAGTCATCTGGTCACAATGTCACTGCCATAGACCTAGCTGCTTCTGGGGTTGACCCTCAGCAGGCAAAAGATCTGCAATCAATTTCTGACTACTTCAAGCCCTTGACGGATTTCATGGCAGCTCTTGATCCTCCAGATGATAAGGTCATCCTTGTTGGTCACAGTCTTGGTGGGTTGGTCATTTCTTATGCCATGGAAAGATTTCCAGATAAGATATCTCTAGCTGTTTTCGTCACTGCCTTAATGCCTGGCCCTACCCTCAACATCTCCACTCTTAATCAAGAGGTACGTATTACTTTCATTAACTTACGTCGTTGAAAAATGCTTTGAGATAACTAAAAGTGTTTTTTCTTTTATTAACTTGCAGAAATGAACAAAAGTACTTTATAAGAAATCACATAATCATTTTAAGCGCTTCGTAGAGAAACACTCATAAGACGCATGTGTAATTCACATAATGTACTTCCAGTATTTTTCTTTTATATGCACATAATTTTAATATATATATATATATATATCTTTGAATTATTATGGGAAGTTCCTTGTCCTTTTATGCTGATTATATCTTTTTTTCTTTGATTTTTTTATCTCTTCTAATTGGAATTATAAAGTCGTTCAAAAGACAAGGATCTCTATTAGACAGCAAATACACATATGTCCAAGGCCCAAACAATCCTCCAATCACTCTCATATTCGGCCCATTGTTCTTGGCAACAAATGTGTACCAACTCAGCCCAACTGAGGTAAGTGAAATCTAACCGTCGGATCATCATCAACCAACAAAATCCGACCGTCCATATTAAACGGATCATAATTTGGTGCAGGATGTAGCACTAGGCACCATGTTATTGAGACCTCAACGCCTTGTTTAGTGAAGAGGACCTGTCCAAAGAACTCAAGCTAACCCATGAGAAATATGGGTCGGTCAATCGGGTTTACATCTTATCCGGCGGAGATTTGTTGATGATGAAGGATCTCCAACGGTGGATGATTAAGAGGAACAGGCCAAACAGTGTGGTGGAAATCACAGGATCTGATCACATGGTCATGATTTCTAAGCCATTAGAGCTGTGGGTGCATATCCAAAGAATTTCTGAAAAATATACCTAATTGTTAAGTTATTTTGTAAAAATAAAAGCCATGGAAATTGGATTTCCTATTAGGCTAATATGCATCATGTATTGTTGTCTTCTAGATATCCAATCAGACACTACAGCATCATTTGTCTGGAATCAATAATGTAGATACATCCAGGATATTTAATTTCAGAAATAAAATAATTTAGCATCATTTGCCTTGGAGTTTAGTGGATGTGTGACCTTTTTGTAGTGAGCTTCAACATTTGTTACAAATTATGCTCTGGACTTCACATATGAGTACATTCACACCTGCCCTATGCATCTACCTTATATAAGAAAAATATATTAGAGAACTTCAATTAAGAAATATCTAAAATATGCTTATTTGATAAACACGTTTGTAGAACGCACTTTACAAATGATCCAAATTATCCATTTTTTAAGTATTTCTTCGAAGAAAATTTCTGTAAAAAATTACTCGAATCGAAAACCATATAACATGCAACTCAATTCAATAGTAGTCATTTTAGTGTTTTCTAAAAACACCGTGTTCATCTATTTTGTTGATCGCATCTAGATGTTTTAATGATTTTCAATTTGTCTAACTTTTTGGAAAGATAATTTATAAATAATAGACGGTTTGAATTGCATAATTAAAATTCACAGTGAACTTTACAAGTTATCCCTCAATAACACGATAAGATATTTTTGATTTGATAAAGATCCTCCCCTTAAACAATTCCAATTATAGTACACATGGTTGGCGGGTTTTAAAATATTCAATGAAATCAAATTAGGGACAACAACTAAAAAGTAGCTGAAATATCCCAAACCCTAATTAGCTTTTCAGAACAGAAGCACAAACGATCTATTTTTGTGCTTTATAAAGTTTGCCACATATTACAAACTCTTGTCTTATAAACAAAGGTAAGCATCATTGCCATTAATAAACAACAAAAACACTTGAGTGTTTTTTTTTTCTCTCAAAAAGCACAAATATAGAACAATGCCTTATGAGCTGTTTTCTATTAGCAAAAATGCAACAGATCATGAACTTAATCAGGATGATTAGAACGGATGTGCTCCCAAATTCACGAGCATATATACGGGTAGATTTTTCTCACAAATGAATAAAGCTACAAATCTCTACTGGAAAAAAGGAAATTAAGCTCTTAAAAAAGTGCAATTAATTTGTACCAACCTGAAGCTTTACATGAGAGATATGAAAATGATGAATATAACTTAAGGAAGAAAACCAACAAAATGAACTGGAACACTGCTATAAGCTGAATAGCTGGTGAATGGAGACATGTTGTGCTGAAGGGCTATCTCCACTGCTTGAGCTACAACGAGGACGAACTCCAGGGCCAGTTTCAGCAGCTCTATACACATTTCCAGCCTCTGGATCACCATGGCTAGCTGTCGCTTGAGCTTGAAGATTATTTTTGTGTCTTTTTCTTCTTCCTCCTCTATATTCTCCCCTTATCCCTCTTCCTTATCCATATTCATTGACAAGTCCCTTGCATTTATATACTACAAAATTAACATGAACAGCAAAACGCGTAGATCAATTAATGGATAATATCTTGTTTACTGAGGATTCGGATTTGGGATATCTTCAGAATATTAAAAAAGAAAAAGAAAAAAGTGCCACTAAACTTAATATTGAATTCCGAATAGCTTAATATGTAATTTTCAAGGAATTATACGTGTTCGGAGTTTATTTACAGCATTAGATGCTAAGAAAGTTCTCAGAAAATTTTGTTAGGAGTGAAAACAGAAAAATATATAGTAGTTTGAAGTTGGTACACTTACCTTAATACCTTAATATGGCTTTTGGAGGATGCCAAGGGACACGAGCATCTCTCTCTCTCTCTCTCTCTCTCTCTCTCTCTGTGAATGTATATAATCCAGTGAAACCACAAGAAGTATTCTTATTAAGCCAAGCCGAATGTCATTCTTATCCGTTAAGATTCTGTAAATGTCAAATATGATAATGATGTGGGTCCAAGACGTCTACAAGAGGATGAAGATGAAAGCATCTAACAATAGGCAAATACGGCATCTTCAAAGCCAATAATGCGAGACTATATGTGGTAAGGTTAGGTGGTAGTAGCACAATGTAACTAACAAAACGTTAGTGCTATTACAGCACTAGCCCCCTTTTATACCATTAAGAGCAGTGATAGCCGTTGATGTATGTGCCAACTCATCTTCATCAGTGGGTTGGAGTCATCCACATGTCGAGAGAGTACCATGCATTGATATTGTCCATACCCTGTCGACGTTTCATGCTTTTTAAGAGTTACTGTTGTTGATAGCATTATCCTTAATATATAAAGGGAATTCTTTAAGATTTGAAGGACACAATGTGGGGTTCACTACGAAGTGTGCATTAGCAATTTGAACGGTTTATTTTTTAAGTCATTATTTAAAGATTATTTTTACAAAAAAAAAAACACAAATTGAAAATTACTCACGAAATAGACGAACACGGTATTTCAAAAAAATAACACCAAAATGACAACTAATTTAATTGATTGATTAAATAGTTATGAATTCGAGTGTTTCTAGAGATGATCTTTCAGGTAATACATGAAAAGTAGATGGTTTAAATTATTACGGCACAATGCCGAATGGCCTTATAACAAACTCCCTCAAATTATCTTATTTAAGGGAATACTCGATTGAAACTCTCTCTATATACATATTGAGTAATATGGGCCTCCTAAAACAAAGTCTTCAACGAAAATACTTAAAAAAAAGAGCATATATAAAGGATTCATCAAATTACTAATTAAAATAAAGCAAAAACAAAAAGACAATAAACCTATGATCGGCTAGGTTATTAATCAAGAGCTCCTATTATATGTAATTTTAATATATTAATATTTATGTGGAATCAACTTAAATGAAGTGGTGGATATATCATATATTAAGTGCCCGTTTGACATTGCTTATTTAGGGTTATAAGTGATTATTTTGAAATTTTTGAAAGCCCAACCTGTTTTGGAAGAGATAATAAAAGTCACTTATAATTTTGAATAATTGTTGTGAGATAAAGCAATTAGGAAAAGCATGTAATGAGCTGCTTTCATTTTTAATTATAGGGGAATCAATTTTGAATGGACATTGGGTTTAATAAAACTTCCAAAATTCCATAAATAACCCCGTCTTTTTTTTTTTTCACGCTCTCGTCTCTATTATCCTTCCCATTGTTCATCTTTACGCCCTATCTTCCATGTTCCTCAGTCCAAAGCTATCACTCTTCTCCTTCTCTTCCATTCCTTCTTCAATTTTTTGTTGTTGGATCGACTAAAGTGTTGAAGAATAAAGTCTAACATCGGAAACTTAACAAAATAAAATATAACATATAATGAATGGTTCCACTACTAATTGTACCGAGACCTTTTGTGATAAAATCACACGCCTATTGGGTTTTGTAAGTGATTAAGTTGGGAATAATATCGGTGTTGCTAATAGTGGGCCAATGACTCGTCTCTCTAAAAATTAACATGGTATCATAGCGAGTTTATTGTCTAGGTCTCAATTACTGGTCCATTTACCCTTACTTACCCAACATTTGGTGTTCACATGTTTGGCTTGAATATTTACCCTTATCCCTTACATAATATGTGGTGTTTACGTGTTGAGCTTGAATGTTTGACTTCATTGTGGACTTGGCTTCATGTGTGGCACACTATGTGTTGGTCCCACGTGAGGGGAATGGTTCCACTACTAATGCACACTATGTGATGACTCGTCTCTCTGAAATTTAACATAAAGTACTCTCTAGAAGCTGTAAGATTCAGGTAAGAGACATAATAGGTTTATTTTTCTTGTCAATTTCTTTCTTCTCAATTAGGGTTAGAGAAGCTTCTCAATATATAATGGGTTTATTGTACAAATCAAACTGATAAACCATGAAACTAATCAATTGCGTTTTTCTTTTTAAGAATTTATGAGCCTGCATTAATGATCCCTAGCTTGTTTGTTTTCAATCAACCAAAACGTTGGTAAAAATAAAGCATTACACTAGTGCGATTACAGCAATAAGCCCCCTTTTATAACATTAAAGAGCAGTGATAGCCGTTGATGTATGTGCCAACTCATCTTCATTTCGAGTCATCCACATGTCAAGAGTAGTAACATGCATTGATAATTTGATATTGTCCATACCCTCTCAACGTCAGTGCTTTTAAGAGTTGCTGTTGATGCCATTATCGTTAACATATAGAGGGAATTCTTTAAGATTTGAAGGACACATTGTGGGGTTTACTACGCAGTGTGCATTAATAATTTGAACGTTTATTTTTTAAGTCATTATTTAAAGATTATTTTAAATAAAAAATAAAAATAATTAGAAATTACTTCAAAAAAACATCACAATGATAACTATTTAATTGAGTGATTAAATAGTTATGAATTTGAGTGTTTCTAAAGATGATCTTTGAGGTAATACATAAAAAGTAGATAGTTCATATTATTACCGTACAATGCTGAGTGGCCTTATAACAATGTCCCTCAAATTATCTTATTTAAGGGAACACTCGATTAAAACTCTCTATATATGTATACAAATTGAGTAATATGAGCCTCCTAAAACAAAGTCTTCAACAAAAATACTAAAAAAACAGGGAGCATATATATTAGAATGTTAAACAAATTTTCAACAAGGAGCATAAAATCAAAACCCCGTGATCCATCAAATTACTAATTAAAATAAAGCAAAAACAAAAAGACAATAAACCTATGACTGCTAGGTTATTAATCAAGAGCTCCTATTAGATGTCATTTTAATATATTAATATTTATGTGGAATCAACTTAAACCAAGTGGTGGATATAATTTTTTTTTAGGTGGATATATCATATATTGCTTATTTGAGGCTATAAGTGATTATTTTGACATTTTTGAAAGCCCAACATGTTTGGTAAGAGATAATAAAATCCCTTATTTTGAATAATTACTATGAGAGAAAGCAATTAGGGAAAGCAGGTGATGAGCTGCTTTTATTTTTTTTTATTATGCTGGAATCAATTTTGAAGAGGCGTTGGGTTTAATGAAACTTTCAAAATTTCATAAATAACCCCGTCCTTTTTTTCACGCTCTCGTCTCTCTTCTCCTTCCCATCCGTCGTCTTTACGCCTCTCTTCCACGTTCCTCAAATTCATTTGCACACTTGTTGTGACTCGTCTTTTGAAATTAACAAAACACTCTCTAGAAGCTCCGTAAGATTCAAGTAAGAGACATAATAAGGTTTATTTTTCTTGTCAATTTCTTTCTTCTCAATTAGGGTTAGAGAAGCTTCTCAATATATAATGGGTTTATTGTACAAATCAAACTGATAAACCATGAAACTAATCAATTGCGTTTTTCTTTTTAAGAATTTATGAGCCTGCATCAATGATCCCTAGCTTGTTTGTTTAATCAACCAAATAAGTAATTAAATTGTATTTTGGTTCTTTTGTTTTGCATCTTGTGATAGACCATGCCATTGCATTTGATAGCTATAAACACAACCTGAATCTTGCAACTTCTTTCAATCCATAAACTCAATTCGTTTTTCTTTGTTTTTATCTCTTCTTAATAAAGCTAGCCTGCACTTTTGGGTTTGGGTTCATCAAGTCCAGTCATGCTGCTGAGCAGCAAGCAACGACGACCTTCAGCCTGCACTTGATTTCCTTTCTTCACTTGTGATATTTGCAAATCTGGCAGTTAGAATGCATTGGCATATATACATACATATATATATATATATGTTTGTTTTGAATGAACAGTATAGATGGTTCCAATTGCCTGTCCATGCTGTTATTTGTAATGTATTCAAATATGGATGGTTGGGATGACAGGCATGGTTTGTGATCATGATTATAAATTTCTTTAACCAAGTCTAGTGTTTAGTTGATCTTGCTAGATTTTTGTCCACATTTTCTAGTTCCAATTTTGTGTGATGTATTCGAATTTGAATGATTGGCATGTTAAAGCAGGATTTGTAATGTTTACTAGAAATATGTTCATGTATGCAGATAAAGGTTATAATTGGTGAGGCTCATGAATCTGAGAGTGCGTTGGTCAGAGACATGCGTTGGTCAACCAATGGATTTTAATTACTGATTTTTTAGGAGAACTAGCAAATGAAAATGAAAATGCTTTTCTTTTTTACCAAATACTTGAATATAAATGTCATTTCAGTATGATATCATTTTTAGTTATTATATACAGTTCACAATACTTTTACACAAAAAGTTACTAGACACTCACAAAAAGTTACCCTATTATTATTGTACCAACAACACTTCAAACAAAAACTTTACCAAACCGCAAACTGTTTTTTTTTTTTTTTTCACATTTGATTTCTCTCATAGTAAATTTGATAATAATTATTTTTACATCACAACAATACAAAACTAACCCTAAATTAAAACAAATATATGACATAATAATAAATAATATATATGGTGAAACAAAATTTTGGGGCCCTCCTAAAGTTGGGCCCTAATATAAGCATCATAATTATTTTAGGCTTTCTTTCAAGGATTATTCATATTTTTGTTTTAGTTTTATTTAGTCAATTATGATTTTTCAACATTCTAGATAGACCAAAGAGTTTGAATTTGTGCACATGAGAATCACTTTTACTGAGAATCACTTCTCCATATAATCATTGTATAGGTTTGTTTGGTCATGCTTCTGAAAGGGCTAAAAGTGTTTTATGACAACCAAATGCGCATCTGGCTTATAGAAGCGCTTTCTAGCATGTGCTTTTCCAAGAAGCATTGCCAAGTGCTTTCCCAGAAACACTCCCAAGTGCTTTCCAAGAAGCACTTGGATTTCTTATGAAAATTTCAACATCTTTACAATAAAAGCATTTTTGCTAGAAGCGCTTATGAGCATAAATGCTTTCTAGAGAAGCAATCATAAACAAGCCTAGGTGGTTTTAAATGATTTTATGGGGAAACACATATTCTCTCAAGAATCACGTAAAATCACTAATGCTTCTCTCCAAAAATGATTTTGGCATATCTAAAATTACTTCCCAAACGAGCCCTTAATATATTAACGTGAAAGGAGATTTGAACTTAAAAATCCTCTGAAATTATAAAGAGAAATATCAGGAAATCAAGAGTTTGATTGCCTTATATTTTTCATAGTTTTAGGTCATCTTGAACCATGGGCTATATCCCAAATATAACCCTAAAATAATGCAAAACTCATATCCAGCCATGTGCTAAACAAAATTTTAATATATTTGGAGGGCCACATTTACTTTAGCTCTAACTAGCCACATTTAGTTTAACTTTGGCCTACCCTAGCCAAATTTTTTGTGGCTCCATGCATGTACTTTTCATTGATGATGTCATATATATATATATATATATATATATATTTAAAAGCCTTTTTAAATGTTTTCAATTTGTAAAAAAATTATAAAAAATTATTGGTCATGACCATTGGATGTCAAACCATTGAAACCCATCCTTTAAAAAAAACATGTAGTCACCTTTTCAAATGTTTTAAGTGTTGTTTAAAAAAATTATAAAAAATTATTGGTCATGAAATATTTTCTCTAAATAGTAGTTTAATTAAATTAAATAATACATAGTTGTGGAATGTATGTGTTATACCATAGTTTTTCTCAAAATAATAAAATATGAAAGACCTTAAAATATAGCCCTGCATGATTGGAGATGAAAAAATTTAGCCCTATATTATTCTTTAAACAATTAATATTTTGAAGAGCTAAATTTTTAACCTTAGACTATATTTAGTCCCATGATTGGAAATGACATTAGTTTGAATGGTGAGAAATATAAAAAGCAGAACAAAATAACACCAGGGCTGTTTGAATTCGAATCTCATAGTTATAGGGCATGTGGCATGTAGCCGTTGAAATTTGAATTTACAGTCATAATTAATATACCCCTCATATTTCCTTTTTTGACCAAAAAGCCCTCGTAATTCAAATCCCAAAACCGCGACTTCATTTGCGGGATGCGCAATTTCAAATTTAAGATTACATCTCAACCGTCCCTTCAAGTCCTTTAACCTTTTAGCTTTCAGAGCTCTGTTCAAAACCCCGAACAACTTTGAACTTCCACAGTGAGAGAGAGAGAGAGAGAGAGAGAGAGAGAGAGAGAGAGAGATGCTCGAGCTCAAAACCAGCAACACAAAAAGGAAGAGATGAGCTATTGAGTCAAGACCCACTTCCAGAGATTCGTCAGCAAAATCAATAATAGCAATTCGACAGCTTCATATTTTGTTTTTCAATTCTTCTTTCAGGTACGTATTTACATAATTTTCACTAATAAATCCAAAAATATGTAAATATGTTTCTCTGATATTCCCATTTCCTTGTCTTTCTTGAATTTCTGCACATCAGGATGTTGAGGGATTTCAAATTCCTCCGCTCAAATTCCCAAAAGAAAGAAGAGCCCGAGAACGTGCCGCCGATGAACCCAAAGGACTTATCGGCGAACCGAATCAGCTCCGAGTCGTCTAGAGCTCCATTTAACCCGATTCAAGAGCTCGGTCAGCTTCCCAAGCCAGAACAAGAAGTGGGTATTCGGAGCAGGGTTGAAAAGACACCAACTAAGGCTTCCAAGGCTAAAACTTCTGATCCCACGTTGCCTCTTCGGACCCCCGACAAGCACGGACCTGGGTTTTCTACCCGGAAACGATTTGGCTGGGCCCAGAAGACTGAACCCAGTTGTATGACCACCAGTGATTCGCATGAAGATGGGGCTAATTGTTCGACCCAAGTGAGCAGAGGAGGTGGTGGTACTGGAAATGGGGGTTTGGCAAATGTGACTCCTCGGGTAATGAGGACAGCTGGGAGGGCTGTTTCGAGTTATTCGGAGAGTAATTCAACGCAGACAACACCGACCAAGAGTGTTTCAAAGCCTCCGAATTCGGGTTTTCGGAATAAAGTTGATGGAAGTGTTGGTCCTCGAGGAGGGAACTATGCGGCAATGTATAAAGGGATTCCCATTTCTTGTGGTCCATCTACGGTGGTTAATATAGTGGAAGTGCCTCACTTTGATCTCAAGGAAGATCCCTCTTTCTGGATGGATCACAATGTACAGGTAAAAAGCTCAGTTTGTAATCCAATTTGGACATACATTTATTGTTTCACGATTGAGCTTATTTTGTATTCAAGTAAAAGTAAAAATATGTTACAAATGAGCAATAGTGGATTTTTCGTTTAATGGTTTCTAGAGTTTTTATGTTCATTCTATTTTTCTATTTTTATGATTGAAGGAAATGGATTGGGCCAACAAAATTTGCAAACTTTCTGTAGTATATTGCAAGTTATGCTAATGGGATTGTAAATTTGATTTAGGTTCTTATTCGTGTCCGTCCTCTCAATAGCATGGAGCGGAGTATGCATGGTTACAGTAGGTGTTTGAAGCAAGAAAGTGCTCAGACAATTTCTTGGATTGGGCAACCAGAAAGTCGGTTCACATTTGATCATGTAGCCTGTGAAACAGTTGATCAGGTGTGATTCGGGACAAGATTATATTCTGATATACTATTTTTTTTTCTTAAGCTTCTACTCATTTGTGCTAGTTACATGTGGTTTTTAAATTTGTGAGTTTTGCAGGAAATGCTTTTCAGGATGGCTGGTCTCCCGATGGTAGAGAATTGCTTGTCAGGGTATAATAGTTGTATGTTTGCCTACGGTCAGGTAATCTCATTGAGTTGGGTACTGTTTAACCAGGAACAGAGTGAACCTTTAGTAATGTGAGGTTAATGCAACCATGAAAGTCACACTTATGCTCTGCTGCATTTGGTCCTCATTCTTATCATCAATTTACATGAGCACTGGTTAAACTCGACTTACTATTACCTAGCAGAGCTATGCAAAATATTGTATTAGGGAAAGTAAGATGGCTTAAATTTCTCATCTAGCGCCTTGAATTTTATGTCATGCTACTAGATGGAGGCAGAGATATCTTTGATGCCTACCTAGTCCTATTTGTACAATCCAATTTCTCTATACATTTATTCTGTCTAGTATGTCATTCCTATTATTGCTTCACATGGTCAAAATAGCATGCATCATATGGCAGAAATTGCCAACCATGAAGGCGTAGATAAAATGGATGTGTATGCAATAGCATGTTGTATACTTCTCATAACTGAAAGATTGTATTTATTTAATTGAAACAGTTTAAGCATATGGTAGTTTTGTATTATTTCAACGTGTTTATAATGTTTGGGATTTGGTCTTGCAGACAGGAAGTGGAAAGACATATACAATGCTTGGGGAGATTGAAGACTTAGAAACCAAGCCCAGTCCACACCGTGGAATGACGCCCCGCATTTTCGAATTTTTATTTGCAAGGATTCAAGCTGTAAGTTTTCTTTAAAACTTTTTTGTACTTTATCTCTTTGATTATACTTGAGTACATAGAAGTTTTTTACTATATGATTTTTACTTCATCTTTGTATATTCAGGAAGAGGAAATCCGGAGGGATGAGAAATTAAAATACAATTGCAAGTGCTCTTTCTTAGAGATTTACAATGAACAAATTACGGATCTCCTTGATCCATCATCTACCAATTTACTTGTAAGTGGATTCTTTTACAAATGCATGACGTTTGATTATCTTGAAGTATTTCTCATTATGTTATCATTTACCTTTTGTTTTAAGCTGCGGGAGGATGTTAAGAAGGGTGTTTACGTAGAAAATCTCTCTGAATTTGAAGTTTGTACCGTGAGCGATATCCTGAGGCTACTAATCCAGGTTTCCACATCATAATCCTTCTCAGTTGTAGGCACACGATTTTCTATCTGCATAATGCACACATGCAGGCATGTGACTGAATTAAACTGTAATTTGTTGCACATAGGGTTCTTCAAATAGGAAAGTTGCTGCAACAAACATGAATAGAGAAAGCAGTCGTTCACACAGTGTCTTTACTTGTGTAATTGAGAGTAGATGGGAAAAAGATTCCACAGCTAATCTACGTTTTGCTAGACTGAACCTAGTTGATCTGGCTGGTTCAGAAAGGTATGTTGTCAGACCCAAGCTTGTTGTATATATAATTATATATATATTTGCATGTCAACAACTCCTGACCCAATTGTTTTTTTTAGGCAGAAAGATTCTGGTGCTGAGGGTGAACGGTTAAAGGAAGCTGCTAATATTAATAAATCACTATCCGCACTGGGGTAAGTTTTTTTAATTCCTATCTTGGTTCTCCCATGCGTATTCATGTGTTTCTTGTTCTAGCCCTTCGTAATGTTAATGGGTGTTATTTCATTTGCAGTCATGTTATAATGGTTCTAGTGGATATGGCACATGGGAAGCTGAAACATGTACCGTATAGAGACTCTAGGCTAACCTTCCTTCTACAGGTTATTTGTAATTCCATCTTCTCTTCCTTAATCAACTGTAAATTTCTTAGACAGAATGTTACTCTTGGTACCACATAAATGCAGGACTCACTCGGTGGAAACTCCAAAACAATGATCATTGCAAATGTCAGCCCTTCTATCTGGTTTGTTTTCTCTTCTATTTTATTCTAAAATCATTTGAATTTATACACTTCGTGACAAAACTTTGATGAACCTTTTTTTTGTAAATTTTACTAATATTTGGTCTATTGGTTACAGTTGTCAAGCTGAAACACTGAATACCCTTAAGTTTGCTCAGCGAGCAAAGCTTATTCAAAACAATGTAAGCTTCATACTGTAACTAGTGTTTTTTAAATTATTAAGCATCAGTCAATTCATTGACCAATATATTTCTTTCTTTGTCATTGCGCAGGCTGTGGTGAATGAAGATGCTACAGGCGATGTCATTGCCCTACAACACCAAATACGGCTTTTAAAGGTAGTACTGATTATCTTTGTTCTTTTATGTTCTCATATATCAAATAATTAATAGTTCAAATGGTGTGCTTTCTGGAATAGGAGGAGCTTTTCATTCTTAAGCGTCACAATGTCTCCCGATCTTTATCGTTTGGTTCGACCAATATTGAAGACACACAAGTACGAAAAATTGATTGTAATGGAAATGTATGTGAAATGGACCTTGAGTGTGATGATGATTTTCTGGAAAATGGATCAAAAGGAACTGTGAGACTTTCCACCAAACAGGTATGGTTGCTTTGCTAGCTTCTATGTTGTCTAGAAACTGATCAACTAAATACCTAAACAAGTGAATAAATCTATGTGTGTGTGACATGTCTATGACTGTTTCTTCTTTAGCATCATGCTAAACATGCCAAATAGCTGGTTGTTCATGTTAATGACATTACAGGGTGCACATATATTAGGAATGTCTCATATAAAAGCATCCCAAGCAACATAAGAAAAACACTTAATCACTGTTAGATTACACCTTTCTATTTTTAGTTGTGGGACTGCTGTACTATTCTTGGGTTTACCATGAACCATGTCACTAGATTTTGTTTTTGGAATCATTGCATTGGCTGAATATTACGGTGAATCAGTTAAAATCTTTGGAGACAACACTTGCGGGTGCCTTGAGAAGGGAGCAGATGGCAGAAACTACCATCAAGCAACTTGAAGCTGAAAAAGAGCAGTTGAACCGTTTGGTATTTTTAGGGGTCTTTGTGCATTCTTTCTTTATTATTTTTCCATTTGGAGATTGTGGCTTAACTCCTTAGCATTCATTACTCTCAGGTTCATCAAAGAGAGGAAGACACCAGGTGCACTAAAATGATGCTTCGGTTTCGGGAAGACAAAATTCAGAAAATGGAGTCACTTATTAGTGGTTCTATTCCTGTGGAGACTTACTTACTGGAGGAGAACAAAACACTCTCTGAACAGATTCTGCTACTTCAAGCAAAACTTGATAAGAATCCCGAAGTAACTCGCTTTGCATTGGAGAATATAAGGCTTTTGGACCAACTTAGAAGGTAGTTTTTTTTCAAAATCAATCAATTTAAGAACTCTCCTATCCATTAAACTAATCTCTTCACTGTGGCATTCACAGGTTTCAAGATTTTTATGAAGAAGGGGAGAGAGAGATACTCTTAGATGAGGTATCTAAACTGCGAGATCAGGTACTTAAAGAAATAACAAAAATATGTTTTTTTAATCCCCATTTTAGCTGTTGTTTACGGCTGGTATAACAAATTAAATACAATTTTTGTTTTCAGTTGCTTCAATTTCTTGATGGACACTCTAAGAACCCTAGCATTCCAAATTTTAGTATGAAACCTCAGGTTGGTTACTATAATTCTATTTGGTAATTCTTTATATTTTAAGTTTCATTCATTTCGGAATATATGATGTCAATGAAAGGAAAATGGGAGTGGATTTCTGTTTGTGGCTTCCTCAAGCATTTTCCTTACCTCAAGCTTCCCCGGGAGCCAAATCCAGGGCTAGCTATAATTAATATACTTATGTTTGTGTGTTATCTTTTTTCGCTAATTATATGTCTTTTATTGAAACAGGAAACCATGTGCACGAACAAAGA
Organism: Prunus mume; assembly: GCF_029339155.1. Classification (NCBI taxonomy): domain Eukaryota; kingdom Viridiplantae; phylum Streptophyta; class Magnoliopsida; order Rosales; family Rosaceae; genus Prunus; species Prunus mume. The sequence continues at coordinate 16,501,952 of NC_142703.1, read as the reverse complement.
GAATGATTCCCTCAATTCAGAGGTAGAACTTACTCATGTCTCTATATAGCCGCTTCATTATTTTACTCATATTAACATATTTGGTTTCATGGTTTCAGTTAAAGAATACTCTCCATGAGTTAGAGGAATGCAGGCGGAACTTAAATAATTGTATGGAGGATAATGCAAAACTCAGCAGGTTAGAAAATTTTGTCCTCCTGTTTTATCAATACATGGGGTCATTGGTACACTTAGTTTCTGCCTTTATATTGGAATTCTTATTCTTAAAGTAATATACTCATGTGGTTTTGTTCTTTCCCATATGTTGCAGGGAAATTGATGATCTGCGCACAATGCTGAACAATCTCAAGCCCCTTGATCAACATGGTGGTGTAGCTTTGGAGGTATTTCTGTCTTTAAAATGAGAATTTGTTTTATGGCCGCCAGTAAATTGTTTTATGGTAGAATCCAATAGAGCCTTAGTGTAATGAATCCTGTGGCCTAGTTTTACAATTCTTTATGGCCACCACTGTAGATTGTCTATTCAGGCTTATGTGACACGTGTGTGTTGCTTTGCATCTTCTGTTGTGTGCATAGGCATGCTTTAGATTCTTGTATTTTATGTACAAGGTTTACAGGGAAGCAGTAGATATTACTTTCAGGATTCACTAAATCTACCTTTTGAATTCAGGTGCACAATGCGGTTCAAATTGAGGAGATAGAACGGAAGGATGACCCTCTAAGAAAACATGCGGAAGAGATTTTGAATTTACAGCTAGAATTGGATATACTGAATATCATTCTTAAAGAAGAGAGGACTACTCAAGAGGAAAGGGTGTTTTTCTTAAATAGAGATCTTCAGCTGGCAAATGAAGAACTTTTTCTGATAAGCAAACAACATGATGATGCAAACAGCAAATTGCAAGAGGCTAAGTCTATTATTGAAGCTCTCGAGTCTCAGCAAATTCTATCAATCAATGAGCTTGAGGATATGAGGAATAGTAACAATCATTATGTGCAGCTTTTGAGTGAACAGGAGCTTGAATTGAGGGCTCTGAAGGAACAACGTAATTTTAAGGAGTTTAGAGACTTATCACCTTTGAACTGCTCAAACAATCATGACTCGCCATTACAGGGAAATTTGAAAAGGATGCAAGATTCCCTTGAAAAAGCAAAGAGACTGAATACGTGGTACCAAAGTGATCGTGCATTTCAAGTCTCAAATGAAGAAGAAATGGATGAAGTCTGCAGGCAGGCTGAGGCTGAAACTGCTGAGGTGATTGTCTGTATGCAGGAAGAACTTGGCATGCTTCAGCAGCAAATTCATGATAGCCATTTGAAAGAATTGGAGATGAACAAAAATGTAATGATTCTGGAAGCTGAACTGAAGGATGTGCGAGAAAAGTTGTACATGTTGAACAAAGATAATGAAAGGTTAGGTAAAGAGCTTGAGGAGAAAGATGGGGAAGCAAGAACATTATCAGAAGAATGGGCATTATTGTCCAGTGAGATTGAAGAAGTTCTTTCTGATGGGTGTGAGGTACTAGATGGTGCCTCTGATCAACTTGACCTTATATCCCATTCCTTTCCGCAGAAAAGGATTTGGATTTCGCAACAAGTTGGAAGAATTGTACAAACCATCTGTGAAAAGGAATTTTTGATTGAAGAATTGAGGAAGTGTTTAGAGGATGCGAACAACAAGAAAAGTGATGTGGAGTGCATGCTGAAGTCTTTGAGAGGAGCGGCACTAGTTATTACTGAAGCACATGAGCAGGAATGTCGTGAAAAGGAGACAGAAATGGTCATGATTACAACGCAGTTGAATGCAAAGACATCTAAAGTGGAAAAGCTGGAGAATAGAGTAAAGCTGCTTGAAGATCAGATAAGAAAAACATCAGTTTGTGCAACAGGTGCTTTCGTTGTTGTGAACAGGTTAGAAGAGATGAAACTTGATTATGAAGACGCTTTAAAGCATAAGAATATTCAGCTTAGTGAATCAGAAAACTTGATCTCGATGAAGGTTGCCATTCTCAATGATCAGGCAACTGTGATAGCAGAAGGAGAGAAAAAAATTCAGTCTCTAAGTGGGGAAGTTGAAGAGTGGGAGAGAACCTGCACCAATCTAAGGCAGGAGCTTTCTGAGGAGCGGCAACGTGCTTGCACTATAGAACAGAAGCTTGAAGATGTTGAAGAGAAAAACATTTTGATGACAAAGGAGAAACTAGCTGAGCTAAAAACTGGTGTATCCACACTCAGGTCATGCATGAACACACATGCGGAGCATCATACAAGTTCTGAAATGAAGAATTCACAAGTATCTTGTAAGACTTCCAAAGGAGAAGGAGGTGGATGGGTAAGTTAATGTTTCGCTTCCTGATAGCTTGATCTTGAGGTTCACGTCTATGTTGTAGAGGAATTCTTTGAAGAGTGTTCTGTTTTGTAATTGCTATGCCTAAATATTGTTGCAGATAGCTACGGGAACAATTATAGACCAGAATGGAAACAAACAGTTTGTTGAAGACCGAAGAGATGATTTATCTGAGTGTTCTCTTGAAGCCAGGAAGAGTATTAGCGCTAATATATGCACTTGGGAAAATTTGAAGTCTGACAGACCTTCCAAGGAAGTGAGTGGTAGAGATGTTACCATTATTCTTCTGAAAAAGGAAATAGAAGCTGCCCTTGATAGCTTAAAAGAGGTACAGGCTGAGATGGACAAACTACGTGAAGAGAACAAAGCGATGTGCAAGTCCGAGCAACAGAGTCGGGAAAGCATGAAATATCTCATAACTCAGGTCCTTAATCTGCAATCAACCATGAATAACTTAGAAAGGCAATCGAAAGTGAAGTTGGAAGCTCACAATCATAGACTGGAAGCATTTCAACAGATTTTGCAGGAAGCTGGCTCTCACTGGTGCCAAACAAAAGAGGTAAACCATTGTATTTTCAAATTCAATTCATTTTTGTTTCTTGGTTGAGCTACACCCTACTGTCTGACAAGACTTCCGCTTATCTGTGTGTACCCAGAAAAACCAAAAGCAACCTTCTGAGATAATGATAATATCTGCTCATACCTGAATCCATTGTCCTTTTCCATCCTCTTATGTTTTCTTTTTTTTATAAATCCTCTTATGTTTCCCTGTGTTGTACGTAATTGTAAATTTATTTCTAACTCACTTGTGCGTATATCTTGGCATTGAACAACTCTTTATCAACTTCTTTGGTTTTTTTCCCTCGCAGCTAATGGAAATAGAATTTGATGATGCAAAGTTAGTTGCAGATCAGAAAACTGCTGAGGTCTCTTGCATTCTTCCTAAGTTCGAAGAGGCTCAGGATATCATAAAGGAAGCAGATATTATGATCAATGAACTGATGATATCAAATGAAACAATGAAGCTTGAAATAAGAAGGCTGAAGAAAATGGAAGCCTCAGTAACGAGTGACAGGGATATGTTACTAAATGAGGTTCAAAGCTTGCAGTCCATCAATCATCTGAGCAATCAACAATTTGCAGAAGTTGAAGAGTTGCTTGCCTCAGATATAAAGGAAACAAAGGCTCTGGTTGTAGAGCTGGAGGGCATGCTTGCAGAGGTCCAGGCTAATTACAACGAAAATTTCATGCTTTTAGCCTCTGATTTCCGCAGTGTGAAGTCTCTGCTTTCAGACTCCTCAAAGTTGGTTCGTTCATCACTTGAGGACATCTGGTCTGAGATAATTGTGAAGGATTGTGCAGTTTCAGTTCTACACCTCTGTCACATGGGACTTTTGCTGGAAACAGTGACTGGGCTGAATGCAGAGAACGGTCTGCTTCAACGTGGACTTTGTGAATCAAGTTCTTGTATAGCTGATCTGAGGCAACACAACATTAGGTCAAAAAGAGAGCTCGAGATGTGTCAGATTCTAAAGGGGAAATTACTGACCGACATTAAGAACAGTTTTGATCACATCACAAGGAGAGAAGAGGAAGCAGGGAAGCTTAATATGAAGCTCAACACTTTCGAGGAACAGATATCAGAACTTAAGTTTCAAGAGGAGTTAATGCTGCAAAGGTCTAATTATATGGGATCTCAGCTTGCTATTCTAATGAAAGAGTTCGATTTGAGCAACTCAAATTTTGGTACATCCCTTCTGGATCAAGAGAAATTTCTGAAAGATAAAGAGGAGGCACTTGAATCTCAAGCGGAGTGTTTCATGATAGATTGGTGTGTGAAAGACTTTGAGTCACTTATCTTGACATCAGAATTAGAAGAGATGGCTATGCACAAAGTTGATATGGAGAGAGAGCATATCACTTGTTGTGTGATGCTTGAAGATTTGAAGAAAGAATTAATTCTTTCAAAGGTTGATGCACTATTGAAAGAACAGTCCTTACTCGATGAAGAAGTTGAGTTTGCTCATCTGCAAAAGGAAGCCCAAAAGGAGAGGCAGGATTTGTTGTCACAGCTGAACCAAAGAACTTTAAGGATCACACAAATAAATGAAGTGAACAAGGCTCTTGAAAAAGATATTCAGTTGCTAAAGGACGTTGCTCTTTCAAATGATGCCTTGAAAGGTGAACTTGGTGAAGTTAAGCAAACAGAGGTGAAGCTGTCGAGCCACGTTCAGGCACTAGATGCTGAATACCAAAAACTACGAGAAGATTTAAAAATGAAGGAAATGAACTTAGAACTTTCTGCCCGACAGATTTCTGTCCTTGATCAGGACAACCAAAGGTTGCAGAATGATATTTGCATGTTGCAAACCTCATCATTTGGACTTCAAGATGCTGTAGAGAAGAAAGATGCCGAGCTGAGCAGATTGAGTCACTTGGAGATGGAAAATGAGTCACTTAAAACTGAGATAGGGAAGTTAAATACAGAAAACAGCACGACCCTAAAAAATTTGGCAGAGAAGAATTCTGAATTTGCATCTTCATTAAACCGTATAAATGTCTTTGATAAAGAAAACTGCAGGTTGCAAGATGAAATTATCTCGTTGGAGATTCATATTACTAATCTGGAGACTAATCTAAGGGTGAAAAGTGCTGAATTGTATGAACTCAAACAATCAGAGTCTGCCGTTCTGGAAGAACTGTGCTCAAAAAGCCAGGAGTTACAGATCTGTCTTAGCAAAACTAATACACTGAAGGAAGAGAATGTTCGCTTCAGGGAAGAAATTTTGTCTCACAAGAAAAGCAAGGATGAATTCCTCACCATGTCAAATGTGAACAGTAAGAAGTGCATTGATTCAGTGGAAACTGTGGATTCAGTGAGTAACATATTACGTAATATTTTAAAGGGCGAAGGTTTCATCATTGTGGACAAAATGTTTCAAGAAATATGTGAAACTGGAGAGAGAATATCTGAGTTCATAGAGCAGGTCGATTGCTTAGAGAGCCATGCTAAGGAGCTGGTATCTGAAAATTTGTCTCTTCAGGCTGAATTACTAAGGAAGGATGGCGTTCTTAAAGGATTGTTATTTGATCTGAGCATGTTGCAGGAATCTGCATCTAAGAATAAGGATCAACAAGATGAAATTGAGGCTTCTTTGGAGGCTTTAGAGGATGAGCTTTCAGCAAAATCATGCGAGCTTGGTCAGGCCATTGCTAACAGCCAAATGCTTGAAACTCAACTGCAGGAGAAAACAGATGTAATCTCCACTCTTGAGTTGGGTATATTGGAAGAGCGCGAGTCTGTAAAATTGCTGTCCAGTGAAAACCTGGAGCTGAGAGCTCATATGGAAGATGCTTTGGAAGCAAAGTATTCTGTCGAGAAGGAGTTGACAGAGAGACAGAAGATAACTGAGAGCTTGAAAATGGAACTCCTGGAAATGAGTAATGCTCTTGACCAAATGAATAACTCGAATGAATCCTTGAGGAGCAATATGCATGAACTTGCTAGTGAAAAGGATCTTCTTCACATTGAGATGCTTAAGTTGAAGGAAAAGCTCGAAAGAGAACAAGCACGAGCGGATGAAATTGAAGCAATTGCAAATGAAGCTCAAGAGGTACATGCTTGTTCAGCACAAACAGTTTACTACTTTTTCTTCAAATTTACATATACTGATTCTAGTTTGCTGTACTAATTTTCAGATAGCTGAATTAAGAAAGAACTATGCCGACGACAAAGAGGCAGAGGTGAAGCTCTTAGAGAGGTCTGTTGAGGAGCTTGAACGTACTGTAGATGTGCTGGAAAACAAGGTATGTCTTTGATTGCGATTAAGTCACATGAATCTTGTTCTAGTTCTGTATATTATCTATCATATCATCACCGCGACCTATGGACTCCTGCCTAGGTTGATATTGTTAAGGGAGAAGCTGAACGACAACGGCTGCATGGAGAAGAGCTTGAATTGGAGCTTCATGCTGTGAAACATCAGATGCAGAATGTTGAAAATGCTAATGCTGACATGAAGAGGTTAGAGCACATCCTCCCATCAATTTGTTTCAAGTGCACAAACACAACTGTTTTGATAAATGGACATTAAATAATGAATTTTAATTTTCTTTTGAAAATAGATATTTAGATGAGAAAGAGAAAAGCCTTCAAGAAGCCCTACAGAACATACAAATACTTGAGAAGGATATAGCTGAGAAGGATGCAGAGGTGAAGTTCTTGTAGCACCTGTACTACAATAAATTCTAACTCTAATCTGAGCTTGCAATGTTGAACCATAGTTTTCTGATATGCCTGTGGAATGCAGACTCAATCATATCTATTGTAATTATAGTTTTGCAATATCATGGTTTTGTTTTTACCTGACAGATTGCCCAATTTAAAGCACATATCTCTGAGCTGAATTTGCATGCAGAAGCACAGGCTTGTGAGTACAAGCAGAAGGTATGGGGAAAGATTGAATCTCATTGTCTTGATGAACTTTTTAAAAACATATTTTTTAGTACTTCAATTATGTAACTACAAAATCTGCAAACAGTTTAAGGCATTGGAATCCATGGCTGAACAAGTCAGACCTGAAGGCCATTCCACTCATGCCACAAGTTCATCAAACAAGTCAGAGAAAAATGCCACAAAGTCTAGAGGCTCTGGTTCCCCATTTAAATGCATTGGCTTGGGCTTGGCACAACAGATAAAATCTGAGAAGGATGAAGAACTTACAACCTCAAGGGTCCGCATTGAAGAGCTTGAATCCTTAGCATTAAGTCGACAGAAAGAGGTAGGCTTTACTGTCCTATTTGGTTCTTACAAGTATGTTCGTCTACCACAAATTAATCCTGTTTTTCCATTTTGGTGGTGCAGATATTTACTTTGAATTCCAAATTGGCTGCTGCTGAAAGCATGACCCATGATGTGATTCGGGACTTACTGGGAGTCAAGTTGGATATGACCACTTACGTGGTAAATTATTGTACACAATATAACAAATATCAAAGAATTATATTACTGATGCACAATTATGATTTACTTTTTTAACAAAAACGAACTGCTATGGTCATCTCACATTTTCCCTTTTTGTGAATGCTAGTCACTATTGGATAATCAACAAGTGCAGAAAATAACAGAGAAGGCCCGGCTTCATAGTGTGGAATCCGAAGAAAAGGTATTCAGCTTTAATTATATTAAAACTCGGATAGATAACTTTTGTTGTGTTTCGTTGTAATTAACTCTTTCATTCAGGAACAGGAGGTAGTTAAGCTGAAAAAACAGCTGAATGAATTCATTCAGGAAAGACAAGGGTGAGCACATAGTACTTCAAAACTTCCAAATTTTCTAGTAACTTTTCTATCTTCCATATGCCTAAGTTTCTTTAAGCCTCATATTCTAGGTGGCTCGAGGAAATTGACCGAAAACAGGCTGAACTCATAGCTGTGCAAATTGCTTTGGAAAAACTTAGGCAGCGAGATCAGTTTCTAAAAACTGAAAATGAAATGCTGAAGGTTGATACTGTTTTTGAGACATTATTCACTAAATAAAGTGAATCTTTTATCTTCTTTATTTCTGGCTTATTACTTTTGATCTGTGTAGGTGGAGAACGTAAATCATAAAAAGAAGGTGATGGAACTTGAAGGGGAAGTAAATAAGCTGTCTGGTCAGCAAAACCTCCAGCAGCGGATTCATCATCATGCAAAAATCAAGGCAAGATATTTCCAATTAAGATATTCTTGCTAATGAAGTCTTTCTAAGCACAGCATCTGTATTTTCTCTACTTATCATTTCTATTCCTAGCCAATCTGAATGAGTCTTGTCTATAATGCATCAGGAAGAAAATCACAAACTAAAAGTTCAGAATGAAGAACTAAGCACTAAGCTCCGGCGGACAGAAGTTATTCTTTCACGTGTCAAGGAAGAGCTTGCTCGCTTTCGTGCTTCCTGTGGGAGGAATCCTTATGTTGATTTTGATGAAGAGCAACGATTGAGTGCCAAACTGGAGGTTAGTGTTGTCTTTGTGTGTGTGTGTGTGTGTGTGAGAGAGAGAGAGAGAGAGAGAGGTGCAAAATCAACCCATAGTTCGATGCCTGACAATGGAAGTGAATCTGCTACAGGAAACTGAGGAGGAGAAATTGCAACTAGCACAGAAATTGTTAGGCCTGTGTACTAGTGTTTTGAAGGTATGTTAAAAGGCCATGTGGTTACTTAATTCACTCTCAGAAATTAAAAAACCAAACCTGGACTTATATTTTCTTTTGAACTAACTTTCAGGCTGCTGGAATAACAAAACCATCAACCCACATAAACCCATCCGTTGCTGAAGAGGCACTCGAGCAAATCAAGAACAGGGTTACTTCGATGGATAGAGAATTGCAGGATTTGAAGTATAAGGTATATAAAATTTTAGCACTGGGAAAGCATTTTGTTTATCTTTGAGTTTGTTTGGCTGTACAGGAATGTATAATGTATACAAAAACTACGTTATGATCCTAATATTTTGTTTCTACAGAACAAAATAAGCAGTGAAAGAATTCGACTGTCAGAGCTCATAGCTTCACCAGTAAGCTCAAGGACGGATGAGAATCGTCAAACTCCGAAAAGAATGTCCCAAGCTCCATATTTTTCTCCCTTAGATAGATGACCTTATTCTTTGATGTAAAGAATCAGAGTCTGGTTAGCTTTCTGCTAATATTTATATGTATACAAGTTCTGTCTTTCTAATGTCTAAAAGCTTTCGTTTTCAGCTGTATATTATTCTTTTGCGGTTGTGTAAATAAAACAGATGTGAATACACGTTAATACAAATTCAGATTTTTCCATTGTGCTCCTCTCTGTGCATATATTGGATCATACAAATTTGGTGGCCCTTCAAGAAATCTAAAGTGTTTCTAACAATCTGTCCATGTCTGCGTGTGTATAGAAATTTAGAGAGAGAGAGAGAGATATATATATATATATATATATGGAAAGAAAAGAAAAGGGTGTGGTAATTGAAAGAACAAAGCAAGAAGGATCATCAACGGTGAAAAAGTTGAAACGCGGTGTATTGGTAGGGAAAATAGGAGGGCTTTGTAGCACGCCACCGCCAATTTGGAGACTTGACGAGTTTTACTCTCAGCAAAACAACAACAAAAAACCCAGCTCTGAATTTCTCAACCTTACTAACACAACTCTTCAGAATTTCATCCAGTTTTGGGATCAGACGATAATTCTTTGGAATTTTACGACGATGATGACGACGACGAAGAATGGTGATGGCGATGATGGATCTGGGTAGGGGGTGGTGGCTGGGCTATGGTTCAAAATATTTTATTTACCGCGCGGCTGTACCATTAAAATATTGTACTAAAACCGTATAGCCGACCGGCTATACTTCTAAAACATTCTATTCATCGGTTACAGCCGAGCGGCTATACGTCTAGAATATTATATTCATAAAGTACAGCCGCGGGCTACACTGCTAAAATATTCTATTTACGGAGTATAGCTGTTCGGCTATACATTTAAAATTTCTATTTACAGAATGTACATAGGCGGCGGCTATACGTTTAAAATATTCTATTCAACGGGTATAGCCGCGCGGCTATTCTATTCAAATAGTCTATTCATAGGCTATACTCCTTTTTTTAAATTTTTTTAAAAATCGTATAGCTGAGCGGCAATACCGATTTTGACACGTGGCCGCCTAATTGCAAGGTGTCCTTTTTATATATATATGTAAATAGTATAGCCGAGCGGCTATAATCGGTTTTTTCTTTTTTTTTTAAAAATGGTACCGCCGAGCGTCTATACTTGATTGTTTAAGAACTAGTATAGCCGACCGGCTATACCTATAAATAAGAGTAGTTTAGAGCATTATCAGAGTCTATACCCATAAATAAGAGTAGTTTAGTGCATGACTCTAAAAAAATTTGGAGGAAGAAGAATTCTGAATTTTCATCGAATTCTGAATTTTCATATTCATTAAGCTGTATAAATGTCTTTGATAAAGAAAACTGCAGATTCATATTGATCTGGAGACTAATCCAAAGGTGAAAAGTGCTGAACTGTATGAACTCAAACAATCAGAGTCTGCCATTATGGAAGAACTACGCTAAAAAAGCCAGGAGTTGCGGATCTGTCTTAGCGAAACTAATACACTGAAGGAAGAGAATGTTCTCTTCAGGGAAGAACTTTTGTCTCTCAAGAAAAGCAAGGATGAATTCCTCACCATGTCAAATGTGAACAGTAAGAAGTGCATTGATTCAGTGACTAACATATTACATAATATTTTAAGGGCAATGATTTTCCCACTCCTATTTTATCCACTTACACCCCTTTTTTTAGTTATAAAAAAGGAGTGTAAGTGGATAAAATATGAGAAAAAGGAGTGGGGAAATCACCGCTCTATTTTAAAGGGCGAAAATGTTACATCATTGTGGACAAAATGTTTCAAGAAATATGTGAAACTGGAGAGAGAATATCTGAGTTTATAGAGCAGGTCGATTCCATGCTAAGGATCTGGTATCTGAAAATTTGTCTCTTCAGGCTGAATTACCAGGGAAGGATGATGTTCTTAAGGGATTGTTATTTGATCTGAGCTTGTTGCAGGAATATGCATCTAAGAATAAGGATCAACAAGATGAAATTGAGGAAATATTGTCTTCTTTGGAGGCTTTAGAGGACGAGATTTCAGCAAAATCATGCGAGCTTGGTCAGGCCATCGCTAACAGCCAAATGCTTCAAACTCAACTGCAGGAGAAAACAGACGTAATCTCGGCTCTTGAGTTGGGTATATTGGAAGAGCGTGAGTCCGTAAAATTTCTGTCCAGTGAAAACCTCGGGCTGAGAGCTCATGGCAGCAAGGTAATTCTGCTGAGAAGGAATTGATAGAGAGACAGAAGATAAGTGAGAGCTCGAAAATGGAACTCCTGGAAATGAGTAATGCTCTTGACCAAATAAAAAAACCGAGTATAGCGTTTCTGATTTTTTCCAAAAATAGTATAGCCGCCGGCTATACTCCGTTCAAAATCATTTTACATATTGACACGTGTATATATAGTATACTCAGGCGGCTATACTCGGTTTTCCCAAAATAGTAGCGCCGCACGGCTATACGCTGTTTTAATAATGTTTCTTCCAAAAATAGTATAGCCGCGCGGCTATATTTAATTTTGACACGTGCCCCTAATCGCAAGGAAAGAGTATAGCCGCGCGGCTATACTCTGGTTTATTAATGTTTCTTACTTGCTGAATTTTCAGTTTTTGTAATAACATTTTTTTAGTTTTACTACAAACAAGGAAATGTACAACCCATGTATATATTTTGGCATCCTTAAAATATGAGAATTAATTAGTATTAATTTTCCTGCTCTAGATAGTAAATTAGATTTCCAACTAGAAAATTTTTAATTTACTTTATTCAACAATTCCTGTGTATTAGAGAGATCCTTCCATTTAACTATATTAGGTATTCCTCAATATTTTCCCGAAATTCCAAAAAGTAAGCACTCATCTGCAAAATAAAGATTTGAAACTTTGATCCCAAGATTAGAATATAGCAACCCAATATGAGAGGAAGTATTAAGGGTTAATTTATTTAAATTCTTGATAAAAGGTTCCACACATAAAATAAATAAACAAGGAGATAAGGGATCACCCCGTCTCACTTCCCTAGACGGGGATATATTTCCATAAGGTTTACCATTAATAAGTATTGCATAAGAAACCATAGTGATACAATATTTGATCCAACTGATCCATGTTTGATTAAACCCAAATCTCTTTAAACAAATAAAAAGCTTTAATGTTTGATATTTTTTTTGTCTTCAACCATTTCTTATATATGCAGATATACAGAAAATAAATTTTATTTTATTTGAGGCCTAAACTATTTATTACGGTTATGAAAGACTCTATTTTTTAATATTCTATACACACATAAATAAAATTAAATGATTCTTTGTAAAGCTATACATAGAGTCTATTTTCGACTTCACTTGGGCCTTAAAAATCTCAAGTCTAGCCCTGCCGAGGACCCCAGATGCAGCTAAATACTCTCTTAGCAGCTGAGCTACACCACCCCCTTGCAACTATCTTCAAATATTATTTTGAGATATTTAGTTACATACTTATTCTTAGCATTAATGATATAAATAAACGCAACACTATTTAATTTATATAAACAAACAAAAAAAACCCAAAAATTGATAGTTGGCTCTATTGAATATAATTTTAATTATTAAATTCCTTTGATGCCCTATTAAGTGTTTTAGGGTTTTTTATGAGGTTATGAGGTTGGGTTTGTTTTAAGAAATAGACGGAAATTTTGTAATTTATAGGAAGTTCGAAGTGTCTTTGTAAATGGACTTTAGATGTATTTTTAAAGTCCATTTCATGTAGAGTTTTTTTTAAAATTTGGGCCTCTATATTGGATATAATAGTAAATCTCTCTTTTATTTTCAAGCTATCATTTCACACCTCACCCTTAATAAGTCCACTTAAATCCAAACCCTACTGGCAAACCAAAAAAAATAAAAATCCTAACCCTAATGTTTTGTCCTTTTCCACTGAGTTACTGTTTACTACTTTTTCACCCGCACTTGTGTCTTTTTTACCGTGTAATATATTCTATGTTTCGTCATGGATGCTGTGTCAGTTTCTGCAGCGGGGAAACTCCGTTTTCTTACTGAAAAAAAGAACCTTTTTTGTCTGCGAAAAAAGAAGAAGGTTACATGCTGTATTGTAGTTTAGGCTTGTGAGAGCTGATATTCAATTTGAAGTTTTCTAGGTGCTGTTGCTCTGTGCAAGTTTCTGATAGAAGATGAGCTCTGCAACTTTCAGCTCCAATTTTCTTCAAACTGGGTGCCTCAGGAAGGTATGTACTCATTAAGATTTCTGTTTGTTTTCTCAGAAAATGCTGGAAAAAGAAACCCAGTTAAAGCCCTGCATTGTAAATTATCAGTCAATTAGATACTTTGATTTGTTGTGTTAGTGTTTTCATCATGAAAGTTGAACTTATTATTGAGGTTTGGTAAATGCAGGACGGGTTTAACAATCCAAAGGATAAGAAGCGAAATGTAGGGAAGGTGTTTGTTAAATGTTCCGTGAATACAAAAACCCAGAAGGCAGAAAAGGAAGTTCGCCTTGGTGTTCTTGGAGCCAGTGGTTACACTGGTTCTGAGGTAGTGGCTCACTGACAAACCCTTTTGTTTACCATTTCGTATTTTAACTCAGAGCAGTAATGTGAAGTATAGATGAGAATTGAATTGGGTCAGATAATTATGTACTCAATATTTAAGTAGTTCCATGGTTTTATGGCTTACAATGAGCTGAGATGATCCTTCTTTCTGGAAGATTGTTCGGCTGCTGGCAAACCATCCTCACTTTGGCATTACCTTGATGACTGCTGATAGAAAAGCTGGACAGTCGATTGGATCGGTGTTTCCTCATCTGGTTTCCCAAGTAAGAATTTCTATGATTTATGTGTTTCCTCTAAGGGCCAAAGACTTGAATTTAAATATGATATGATATCTTTCTTCTTCTTTTTCTCTTTCTCTTTATATAAGCTTAAATATTGGTGCATTCCTATGGTATGGTTGTGCTCTGTTAGTTGTTGTCATGGTCAATTTGATGATGGGGTTTCAATCATTTGATGGTGGTGTTTGATCATGGCATACTTTTCAATACTTTGGAATTACATTGCTTGGCTTTCTGTGTTTGCAGAATCTGCCAAAAATGGTTGCTGTCAAGGATGCTGATTTTTCTGATGTTGATGCTGTATTTTGTTGTTTACCACACGGAACTACACAGGTTATTTTTTCTTTCCTTTGTATCAGTAAATCCTTTCTGATTTACTGAATCTCCTCCTCAATTTCTAACATGTATATGTTTGTTATTTCAATTGCAGGAAATTATCAAAGGCCTTCCCAAGAGTTTAAAGATTGTTGATCTTTCTGCTGTATGCTTTGAATAGCACTACCATGCAATGCTTTTGGGAATTTTTTTATTTGCCCTCATCAACTATAAATTTGTCTCATTTTTAATTTTATGCGATGGTTTTTTCAGGACTTCCGTCTACGAGATATCTCTGAGTATGAAGAATGGTATGGTCAGGCACATAGAGCACCAGAATTGCAGGTAAGGTAATTTCTTCTGCATATCTAGGCTTCTACGGAATTATAAAGTCCACCAAGCATTATTGTAGGGATAGATTGAATGTTAACTTCAACTTTCAACAAAAACTCTGGCCTGTTTAATTTGTTGTCATAAAGTTCACCTTTGTTTTGCAGCAAATGTATATGACAAATAAAACTCAGGCACCATCTTGCTCTTATTTCTTTAAATTATTGCTCTGCTTATTTTAACAAGCATTTATCTTCCTGGATCCAGAAAGAAGCTGTATATGGTTTGACAGAGATTTCAAGGGAGGAGGTAAAAAGTGCACGCCTAGTTGCTAACCCTGGTTGCTATCCAACTTCTGTTCAACTTCCCCTTGTTCCACTGATTAAGGTTTGTGCCTTGTATATGAGTTCTCCGCAAATTGCATGCTTTTATGAAATATGGGCTTGAGATCAGTTCACTCACTGTTTGAAATGTAATAATGTAGCTGAGATACAAACCCATATACATACAGGAGGGTGTCACTCCTGGATACTCTTTAGAGAGCAACAAAAGTGGAAAAATGAAATACTATGTCTTAAAACTCCTGCACACTTATTATGCATACTGAACCACCATGCACGAGGAGGGAAACAAAACATTAAAATTCCTTGGAATTTTACAGAAAACAATCTTAAAGTGATAAACTTGTATAAAGGCGAAGCTTCAAAACTTGGTTTTATCTATGATTCTATTGGCAGTACATAAGATATTACAAGTTAAAGATTTCTTCAGAGCAGAAAAAAGAAATAAAAATATTTGACCCTTGAAAATATGAAACTAAAGGTATGCAGGTGGCATGAATTATGTTTTAAAGTTTGGATATAAGCATTGCTTTCTCATGAATTATGTTTTAGGTAGCCATTAGAATCGTATAAATGGCAGTTGTCTAGTCACTAGCCTCATGCCAGTTATGCTGTTCTTTATTCCCAATGGTCCTGGCACATGCCTTATGGTTCTCTTCTTGCATTTTCCTTGCAGGCTAATCTCGTTCAACCTAAAAATATTATTATTGACTCAAAGTCTGGTGTTAGCGGAGCAGGTTAGGACTTGATTGCAGTTTCTAACATTTCCTTGCGAAACTTACCATATATGTGCTCCTAGTGCTCCCATCAATTATGCCTGCGACCTGGTTACTTTTGCAGGACGTGGTGCCAAGGAGGCAAATTTGTACACTGAAATAGCTGAAGGCATATATTCTTATGGCGTTACCCGTCATCGCCATGGTAAGATTTTGGATTTGTAGAAATTTAAATTTTACACTCTATGACATGTTCAATCTTACTTCCTAACTTGAGCAAAATACACAGAATGGGTGATTAAGCTAAATACACTGAATGGGCAATTAAGCTAAACACAAATAATGGGAAATAACTTTAAAAAGTGTGTATTTACTTCTTTACTGAGAACATATGCCTGAAAAGATGCTTAAAGAATTCTGGTTAAGTGGAGAGAAACAACAGGTAAAAACAGCTTCTTTGCTACACCTCTCAAACTCAAATGCTTGTAAGTTTTTTACACCATTGAACAAGCATGCAGTTTGGGAACTGTAGTCTTACATCATAGATGTAGAACTTCGAAACTCAGATGTTTGTAGTAAGAATCTGGTTTAAATAAAGAGAAACAAGGGGTGAAGGGCTTCTTTGCTACACCTTTCAAATTCAGATGCTTGTAAGTTTTATACTGTTGAGGAACATGAAGGTTAGGAACTATAGTATTGCCTTTTTACTGGCGTCTTCTGAATGGAATGGATACGTTGGGGTTGACTGTGTTCCTTCATTGACTGGACTGAGTGGTCCCTCTTAGATGACATAATTCTGGAATTTACTGGTTGATCTAGTTGATGTTCATATTGAAGGTCTACACTTCAGAACATGGTGTATCTGCATATTCTGGATACTTGTACGAAGTTACATAAACTGTAGACAGCATGTGTGTTTTTTTATTTGATTTTGATTACCTAAGGCAGTGACCTGGATTTTATCTTTGAAATTCAGTTCCGGAAATTGAGCAGGGACTATCTGATGCTGCAAATTCAAAAGTAACTGTTAGTTTTACTCCACATCTAATGCCAATGGTAACTATTACTCTCATATGCAATTAGAGATTCCATTTTTACAATTGACTTTTTGCTAACAGACTAAGCATTATTTTACTTTTGTCTTTTAGAGCCGTGGTATGCAATCAACTATCTATGTGGAACTGGCTCCTGGGGTAGAAATCAAGGACTTACGCCAACAGTTGAAGTTATCCTATGAGGTATATACTGGTTATATTTTTGCTCTGCTGGTTGTGTACTAATCTGATGCATCTACGACTGATGTAGGATATGGGTGAATTGAGTGTTTAGGTAATTTAGCTGAAGCGAAAACAATGGAAAACAGATGTCCGCATCAACGACAAAAAAAAAAACTGATTCATCTCTGATGCTCATTGGGAATAAAAGCCAATACATTGAAGTTTAAATGCACACCCCACAGACACACTCATATAGTTAAAACTGTTTAGTAGTTTGGTTTAATAAATAAAAGTTATTTAAATACATGTCAAGCAAGAATTTTCTTGCATAGATTCCCATATCAGTGAACAATTATTTGCATTAGTGAGCTAGACTATCATGGCTTAACAATCTGCCAGAATTATGTGTTACATGGTTCATAGGATTCACAGTTCAACTAGTTTTTCTTTTGGCCGAAACAATGTGTAAACACCCAATGCTAATGGCAAGATATTGAGTGCAGGACTCCTGCTTATGCTGCATTGATTAATAAAACATAAGTCAGTCAGATAAATTACCAGTGTCCTCTTAATCTCCTTGGCAATGTGGCAGTTGCACTAGGAAGCACATCATTCCTGCAATCATATTGCTTGTATGCTTATATCATGTGTTTTTCTCTGCTCTCTTGGGTGATGGGTGAAAGTATTGATTATTCTTTTCTATTTCCTTTTTTCTTTTGCAGGATGAAGACTTTGTAGTTTTGTTGGATGAAGGAATTGTCCCTCGCACTCATAATACTCGAGGATCTAATTATTGTTTCATCAATGTCTTTCCTGATCGGATTCCTGGAAGAGCAATAATAATTTCTGTTGTATGTTTATGTTCCCCATCCTTGCATTTTGAAAAAAAATTGTGCTTCTATGTAAGTGTGACCTTATGTTATTATTGGCTGACAGCTAAACTTTCAAAATGTTGTTGCAGATTGATAATCTTGTCAAGGGAGCTTCAGGTCAAGCCTTACAGAATCTTAATGTGATGATGGGGTTTCCAGAAAGCACAGGGCTTCTTTATCAGCCCTTATTTCCTTGACATGTTAATTAATCACACATGAGTAAGCAGGCAAGTCTAGACTAAAACTTTCATTTTGGCTATGCTAACGCCATTTTCTCATCTAGGAATTTTCGATCCCCACCATTTTGGTGTTCTATTGTCCTAGTGGCTCTCTTTTGCATAAAAAGACTGCCTTGTATGACATCTGTAATACCATCACAGGTTTAGCTGGGGTTGTCTTGTCCCAAAGTTATAATTTTGGCCTTGATTTTCATCTTCCCATTTCCTGCTTCTCATGCAAATTAAGCCAAGATTAAATATTTTTTCCTTTTTTATTACTATTTATAATTAAGTGGTTTTAAAAACCTTCTGTTAACTGGGTTGATAACTTACATTCCACTGATTGTGTTGCAGGTAATTAAGGTGTAGAAAGCCGTTTGCAGGAGCTGCGTGACTATTTCTGGGAGTTTACTTTGGTTATACAAGTTTAGAAATATGTTTTACCTGTTGTATCTAGAGATTTTGTATCCTCTTGGATGCTAGTCTGTTTGATTTGATGTGGCACTTAATCATGAAATAATTTTACACCTATTTCTCGGTCTTACTGTTTTGCTACAGATAGTCTGATAAAATTTACCATGTAATTTATCGTGGTAAACTTAAAAATAAATGCATACTTTTATTAATCAATTACTCATAAGCTCGAGACAACTTTATTAAATACTCAAAAATTTGTCGGATGCTTCTGTTGAAATTATAAGGACTTACAAGAGGTTTGTAGCTCAAGTAACTGATAGCATTTACCTCTGCATTCGAGGTCAGTTCCCCATTCCCTGTATCTATTGTGTCAAAAAAAAAAATTACAAGGACTTAAAAATCAAACTTTCCTCCTGTAGATGCTCAAACGGTCTTGATTTGTTTTAAAGGCTATTCGAACGGTTGTGATTTTTGTTTTTCAATTTTACCTTTTGTTGTTTTTTAGTGTTTTTTTTGTGATTGATGTTAGGGCCTATATGCTATACGAGTGTGTTAGAGTACTTTGTAGCATGACTTGAGAGACTTATTGGTTTCGGATATAGGGTTTTTATTAGGGCATAAATTGTACCATCGTGATGTGAGAGTAGTGCAAAAAGTATAACTCATCATACTTATGTTCGTTCGAATGTATGATTTAATAATATATAAATTTGTAGCTCAAATCGCTAATGATCCATACAACCAAAGTTATTTTTTTAAAATTATTGTACGTGTAATGATATGAAAGGCCAAGGTGTAAGAAGCTTATCAGTAACGAGAGCTCTATTTAATTTAAATTATTCAATAATGCTTCACTTATATATAATTCTTCATTTTCTTTTGGTTGAACTATTTTATTTATTTTTATAAAATGTGTTTCTCAAACCCGAAAAATAAAAAGAAAAAATTTATGGACGGCCCATTAACTGGCGGCCACGAAGGTACGCTTACAATATGGCGGCAGTAGCGGATCCCAGCTCCATCCCTTAAACCCTCCTCTCTCATTCTCAATTTCCCACACCGAAAATACCGTCCGACATCGAAGAGTTCCTTCGGTATCTTATCCTCCAACAAATCCAGCCATGGCGTTTCGAATCAAAGAAATCATCACCTAATTTTTTTATTTATTTTTTTAAATTTTACTGGAAAAGGGCTCGAGCATTGTAAGCAATGGCAACTCTTTATCCTTCTCACTTGTTATCTGCCTCCCCCCACCTCCAAGCCTCCGCGAAAATCAACCTTCGGGCTCATGCTCCTCCTTCTGTTCTTGGGCTCAAGGTGAGCTTCTAATTTATATATATTTTTATTGTTTAAAATTATGATAATATATATGGGAATCTTCATAGAACAGAATTGAAATGGGCATTCTTGAATCTCGTTGGGTGAAGATTAAATTTTCTTAGTTTTGAATGTTAGGAAACGTGTTTCTGGAATTGTTTTCAATCTTATGTTCATTTGTGGTAGAAATTTATATGTGCTTTCAACTTCTTATTGTATGCTGATATGTTTGGTTGATGGGCAAAACAAATGCATAAAATGGGTCTGGAATTGTTGGCACAATCATATTGTGATTTAAACGATTGCGTTTTATTTTTTCTGTGGAAATAAATTTAGAACCTCACATCATCTAATTTATCTGAATTCGGAACCGCTGACTTTGGCAATGTTATGTTTTAGTGAGTAACTTTCCCCATGAATATCAAACTAGTTGGCATGTAGCTTTTGTTCAGTTGGGTTGAGGAGCTTCCTCAGTTAACGAGTTTCATTTTGTTGTTGAAGGGTTTGGCACAGTGTAGTAAACTGCATGCCTTTGGCCAGAGTGTTAAGCTTTCTGGGTTGCGTAAGAATTCTCGGCACAATATCTCGTGTGTGATAAATATGACTGCAGGACAGTCGGATGAACCTGGGAAGATGAAATTCGATCACCTGATTAATAAAGCAAGAAAATTGTGGGAAAGCTCTCCACAGCCGGTCAAGATCTTCCCTTGGAAAAGGGCCGTGCAAAACTTTATTCAACTCATCCTTGACCTTATACTAGCAGTTGTCAAATACTTATCTGTACCTTTGCTGGCCGTTTCCTCCCTTAGTGAAATGTCCTACTGTGCACATGCGAAGAAGTTGTTTTTAGTTCCTATTCCAGTCCTCATTGGAATGGCTATTGCGGAAGTCTTAAAACTGGCAGCCTTGGATGCTTCCCCACTTCTTAAGGTAAAGTTATTTTGCTCAAACCCCTTACTTGTGGCAGAAAGATTTAAACAAGTACAGAGATGGGGGTGGGTTTCTTCAGGAATCTGGTTCTTCTTTGTTTGCTATTATCTTGCTCACAATATCATTATAATTTTTTATTATTTAAAGACAATATTATGAAATAATTGATGACTGCAACATAATTTTCTCCATTTGCCTTTTGTTTTTGTTTTTGTTTTCTGTCTATTTGTATTCCCTCCTTTAGAATTGCTGCACACCCTGATTTGAATTTCTCATTTTCAGTGTATCTTAGAGCGTCCTTAATCTTTTTGTGAGTTCATTCTATGGGAACAGTTCTTGCATAAGTGAAGGAATGAAAATTAAACTCAGTTATTTACTAAGCTTATTGTCTGGTTTTAATTGTCAGGATGCAGAAGTTCCCTGGCATCTGATTGTCATGGCAATCTTCTTCACAATGCTCAAATTGCCAGGTCCATATTACCCATTCTGGGGGAGAATTTTAATCCCACACTTGGCTAATGGGGGGTTGTTAAGGACCTTATGGTTTGCATTTTTGTGGTATAGAAGACCCCAAAGGGTATTGAGAACGGCACCGTCACAAAATTCTGAAAGTGGCAGTCAATCTGAAGTTGAACCAAATAAGCTCTAATTCTTGCATCCAAACCTGCACCAGGTATTTGTTTAACTTTTTCAGGTTTTCTTTGTTAAGTTTTATGCTGTTCATTGTAGCCTGTACCCTACCACTTTAGAGTAGGTATCATACATCCCCCTTGTTTCCCTGAGGCTTTCGGTTTTCATTTAGTTAATAAGATGAGCTCTTCATGTAATAAATCCATGTCTCAGTTTTTCATGTCGCAGACCTGTATGCTTCTGCTTACTTGAACCTTTTAAGTAGTAAGATTTAGGGCTTCGTCAAATAATTTTAACCCTCCCTTTTGATATAGGTGATCAATGAGGTGAAATTTTATCCAATGAGGTGATCAATGCCATTGATTGAGAAATTACTCAAGGTGGGAAGTGGCATCAATTCGGAGCTCAAAGGGTGGTTCTGAAGATGCCTTTGGTGGCTTGATAACTGCTGCACTCGTTTGCCTAATTGGACAGCCTTTTTTGCTCTTTATGTTTCTTTTCTTTGTTGTGGGAGAGGGAGACTTTGCAAGTATCAGAATATTCGTGTTGTTAGGATATAGCACTCGATCTTTATTACGCAGCCGGCATTGCACCATCTCAAAGAAGTGTTGACACTTCATCTGTAAATTGCTGAAGCTCTCCGTTCAGATTGAATCCACTCAAGTATTCTTCTGCTTGGGCTACCAACAGATAAATGGTGTGAGAGCGATGACTAGAGGAATTCTTGGTCTTTCAAGTTGTCAATTTGAGATATTTGATCTTGAGGAATTCTTTGTAAGCTAAATGCGATGTCTATTGGCAAGGACATGTTTTCTTGGTTGAATTTTGAGAAGTAGATCAGAATATTTATAGCTGAAATTAGGTCACTTTCATGCCTTATTCAATGAGAGCATGGCATCCATCTACTATTAAGCTGCAAAAATAAATAAAAATAAAAGCGTTGTATTTAATTAATATTTTGCCTAAAATAAATTGCTCAAATGGGAAGCAAGCAAGACTTGATCTTTAACTTCTCTGACCTTAAAAAAAATTGTTCAACAATTTAATCTAGAAACGACGTCGTCTGGACTGATTTCATATTTTCAATCAGAGCCCTATGTAATCTGTTATGCCAAGTCTTTCACTCCTTTCGCTTCCCTCATTACCTTTTCCCTCTCTCTCTCTCTCTCTCTCCCTCCCCAATTGGTCTGCGAGTCACTGAGTCAGAGAGCGATTGCACCATGAAAGAAGACCAACACCAACACCAAGAAGCCACCGCCACCGGCGACAGTGCAAAGCGAAAGCTGGAAGACAGCAGTTTCAGCATCGAACTGGCCAAACAGAAAGCTCAGGAAATCGCCGCCCGACTCGTCAGCGACGCCGAGTCAAAGCGCCCTCGACTCGAAGAGGAGCCTTTCCAGCCTAGCCCCGTCTTCAACCCTCCTGCCTACCCTGGTACTCCTTCATTCTTCCAATGCTTTGCTCTTTCTAGGGTTTTAGACTTCTAGTTTTGTTAATTTATTACTATTCGCCTCTACTGTTAATTGAAAATTAAAAAAAAGGGAAATAATTGTTAACTATAGCGCAAGATATGTGGAGATTTTGGGATTGTGTGTGAATGGAAAAAGAAAAAAAAAAGGAGAGTTCTACTTTCAGTCTAGCTCTTTGGTCGTTAAACCTAACTTTAGGTTTAGGGAATTTAGGTGATAGTGAGCACTTGGGATTAAGTAAAGAACTACTCCACTGGACTGTCTGAGCTTTTGTGGAGCATCTGGTGCTCAATCATGGGTATCAGTTCCCACGAGTGCTCAATGTCCTCTTTTTTGTTTTTTGTTTTTAAAAGAAAAAAGAGAGCCTGTTGCGTGGATGTCATACAGTAGTTAAATATAAAGATTCGGGCTATTTCTTGTTGTGCATCTGCATGTTTGAATCCAAGATCCTCTCCCATTGTTTTAGGAGTGTGGTGTTATATTTTCATACAAGCATCCCCATTTTTAGAACTGCATGAGACCTTCGTTTTCTAACTAAAAAGTTGGTTCAGTTTCTTTTACCGCGCAATCAGGCCAGTCTTATGGTTCTCCAGGCACAAGCAAGAAAATAACTATACCAAATGGGAAGGTACTTTGTTGGTTTCTTGCTGCTCCTCGGACTTTTTTCATGGCATAATGCTCATGAAATTGGATTTGTTTCGGTAATTCCGTCTTTCAGGTTGGGGTAATTATTGGAAAAGGAGGAGAAACGATAAAACAGCTGCAACTTCAGTCAGGGGCCAAAATCCAGATAACCAGGGATTCAGAAGCTGATCTTAGTTCTCTAACTAGGGATGTGGACTTGACGGGTACGTCTGAACAGATCAGTAGGGCAGAACAACTTATCAGTGATGTCATAGCAGAGGTGAAAGCTATGTTTATATTGGTTTGTGCATTGATGTTCTTGCTGTTTCATGATTCAAAAAGTACCGTTCTCTCTAAAAATATTTTTGTTGTACAGGCAGATGCAGGGGGCTCTGCTCCTCCCTCTACAAATCAGGGATTCAACTCAATCCAACCTGGAACAGAACAGTTTGTCATGAAAGTTCCCAATAATAAGGTAGATCTGTTGGATATTTTTCTTATTAGATGAAGCTGATGCTAATGTAACAGTGTCATGCTTGCACTCATTATTGTCATAGGTTGCTTTAATTATTGGAAAGGGAGGTGAGACTATCAGGAATATGCAAAGCAAGTCAGGAGCTCGTATTCAGGTTTGTATTTTAAGGAGGGTAAAAGTAATCATGGGAACTTATACTATCTCATAATTCCATTGGTTGGTCACATGTATTTTCAAATAGAAATTATAACAACCTTGTCAAAATAGTAAAATACAATTATGACACTTAGTTCATAATTCCATTGATTGGTTTGATGGCTTCAGAGCATTTAGTTTTTCGGCATGAAGAGGATTGGAAATTAATATCGTACAACTTTAGTATGGGGGCAGAAATGGCCATTGTGTTGGGTTTGCATCCATTAGATTACTATAGTACTTTTCTCCTTTAAAAAAAAGGAAAAAAAAATTACTATAGTACTCACTTCTCTAGTTATAGTAACCTCTTTATTTGAACCATTCCTGGTATTTATTATTCAGAAAACTAAACCTAGGTCCGATTAAAAAAAGCATGAAGACCATAGTAAGAAATATGTTTATCCTTTATATAAGTGCTTTAAAATATAAATAATTTAACCTAATGAACATGAAGTGTGCATTACAAAAATGTGGATGATATGTTTACTAATGATATTTCATGCTCAATGAGAAATACAAAATATTGGAACTAATTTTAGCAAAATAACATATTCTTTTCAATATTTTGAGTTGTTAAAATTACATAGTATGTAACTTCTTAAATTTTTATCATATAGCTTTATATGAAAAATATAATTGTTATGTTAGTATAGCATCATAGTATGTGGTTGAACCTTTAAACCTTGACCCTCTGCCACTTTTTGTTCAATGATCGGTCTGTTATTTAGAGCATTGTTTTTTTTTCCTTTTTAGGTTTAAATGTTTATCTACTATTTTTTATTCTAAAGCTGTTGAGGACTCAAACCTTTTTGTGTCATATTTGAGATTATGTTCCTGAAATAAAATTGATAGCGTAGGCATTTTTATGGAATGACAATTGCCTCACCACATGGAACAAGTCTTGCATGCCATTTGTCTCGTATGTTCCTACATCTTATCTCCATTATATTTAATACATTATTTTGGTTCAGGTTGTACCACTGCACCTTCCTCCTGGTGATATGTCAGCTGAGAGATCAGTATATATAAATGGAGTGACAGAGCAAATTGAGGCAGCCAAGGAATTGGTCAACGAAGTAATCAGTGGGGTGAGTCATCAGTGGTTTGTTGGTTACCTGTTTTTGCATTCAACCTCTTTTTATCTTCTTCCTAAAAGTTCAATTTTTTTAGAAGTATCATCTTATGATAGAGGATTAGCATTGCTTTCTACTTACAACAATTGACCTTTTAATCTGATGAACAAAATCTTGTTCGGGTTAGCATTATCAGATTTTCTTCTGAGTCTTTCTTTGACAAGTTGCTTGATGGTCATTCTTTATCAATTTTAATCCTATACAATGACCATCGAGCGACTTGTCAAAGAGGGAGAGGGAGAGAAACAGAGAGTGAGAAAGAGAACATTATATTTTGCTTCATTATTGGTTTCAAGTGCAACTATTTTATACGGATTATTCAGACGTTTTCTGTTTGGGGACTGGAATAGTGGTTTTTAGGACTGGTTTTCTACCTTGATGTGGTGTATAGTTTTCTTTAAAATTGTTCTGATAGCTAAGGTTGGAGCACTGGTCCTCTTTTCATCACTTTGTACTCTTCCTCTATTTACTCTAATTTTTTCTTATAATTTTTATTGAATATCAGAAATTTTGGCCTAAATTTGAACTCGTTTTCTGGTTAAATTCTTCTTGTACTGATCTGTCCAAATGCAGACATAATTGGCAATTGAAACATTCAGTTCCCATTACCCTTCTCATCATATTATTCCTCTGAATTACTGGATTGTTGCTTCTTGGTTAGTTCTATATATTCTGCCCTTGGTTTCACTTCTGCAGAAGCGTTTAGTAAATACCTCTGGAACCAATAGCTATATGCAGCAGTCTTACGCCCCTCCTGGTAATTGGGCCCCACCAGGACAAGCTCCAATTCAGCAACAGCAGCCTCATTATGGGTACACACAACCAGGAAGCTATGCACCTCCTGCCTCGTACTATGGTAACTATCCTACCCAGGTAGCAGGTTGGGATCAGTCAAACCAAGTACCCAGCTCTCAACCACCACAAGAAAGCAGTGCATATAATTACTATGGACAACAACCTCCGATGGGGCCAGCTCCCCCAAATCCTAGCTACAACTACAACCAGACACCCCCCGTCGCCAGCCATGGTTATGATCAGGGTTACGCTCAGCAGCCACCAAGTTATGGACAAAACATCTCTAGTCAAGCTCCAGGGTCTGATCAGCAGCAACAATATGCAACTTCAGGATATGGGCCACCTGCAGTGCCATCCAGTGTAGATGGAAGCGCTTCCTCTCAAAGTACTCAGCCATCAGCTGCTTATCCAGTTCCATACAGCCAGCCACCGGCCAACTCTCAAGCTGGGTATTGGCAACCACATACTCAAACGGGCTATTACCAAACAAATTATGGAGGGCAGCAGGCGGTCGAAGACCCTTCTGCAGCATCTCAGTCAGCAGTATATGGACAAGGTGGGTATCCTCAGCCAGACCCTTCCCATTATGGCCAAGCAGTGAATCCACCTGTCAATGGAGAGTCACAGCATCAGCCACAACACCAGTCACAGCCACCGACCAATGGATATGTGGATCCATCAGGTTATGCAGCTGAAAAAACTGGTGAGAGGAATTCGGAGGAAGATTGCTCAGCCCCTGCAGCGGAAACTGTTGGTTCTGAAAGCTGATATTTTAGCTGGTTAAGGATGTCCTCTCTTACTTATTTCCTTTCTGTTACCTATTTTCATTTTTGGAATGATTTTTCTTATTGCTCTCACATACCATCTGTGTGGTTGCAAAGCATTATATTTCTAGCCGTAATATGTAGGAATATCTTGTTAGACACCCGTTTATTATGTTCATATGTGATGATTAGCAGTCAACAGCTGGTCCATGAGTTCTCTTGTTTTTATGTTTGTTTAACTTCATAACATTTGTAGTCCCGGGGTCCATGAAATATTTTAACTGAATGGCGCCAGATGAGCTATGAAGGTAATTTTGTTGTTTGACAATATGTTTGCAGTAAAAAATTTGCTACAAATACATCTATGGTTGATGCACAAGATGGATGCCCATTTGTGAAAATACGGTACTGTTTTAAGTGCTTTGCTTTGGAAAGACTGGTCCTGCTTCTACGCACAAATGCACATCCTTGTTATTTTAATTACCCTTAAATAAGATTTAAAATTTTGTAATGAGTTTTCAGAAGGTCCAAAAACTTCTGGAAGTTTGAAACTGAAAAACGTGGGTTCATTGTAAAACCTCTATTACCCGAAGTTACATATTATGTGATTTTGCGTTATTTGTAATTATGGATACAAATCGGGTGGCTTGGAAAGGCTAATCACTGCTTAACCACAAACCTTTTTTTTCGATTTGGAAATTTAAGTACAATCCTGTCGAATTAGAAACACAACAATGTCTAAATTCAAATTAACGTCGGGTTGGTCCACATCCTACAGGCGTCAACTAAATAAGGTCTTTTTCTTCTTTCTTTTGACCATGAAATGACAAAACCCCGGCTTACATTTCCTACAATTCTTTCAAAAACATGTTTGGCTGAGGGAGAGAGAGAGGGGAAACTTTCTGGAAAATGAGCACTGATACAATTTTCAGCAAACCACCTGTTACATTACTTGCGACAAGTACATAACAGTAGATAAATGCCACTAGTAATTAGTGGTAAAAACAAAGCAATGCTAATTAACAGAAGCTGCCACCAGAAAAAGGAAAAAAAAAAAAAAAACACAGGCGGAGGATGTACTCCATTGCCAGGAACTTTCAGGCACTGAACCCTCCATTGCCAGGAAAGCTATAAACCATTGCTCCAATTTCACATCGGCGGACTTGTGACTGAAGATAATAATTGGTCTTCTAAATTCCTGCTTGCACATCATCCGCACCATGACCAAGCATTCTGCCAACTATATTGCATAGACTATCTCTCCACTGCTGTCAATGTCGATGTCAGGATCAGACTCCAGATCCTCCTCCATGTTATCAATGTCCAGGCTGCCAGCAAGATACTGGTTGAGGCTGTTCGTCCCAGCCGCAGGTATTGTAGCCTCAGCAATTATCTGCATAATCTCATCAATGCTTTGCATGGGTTGATCAGGCTCTTCAAACTGGCTGCTTGTGGTGTTTTCAACCATGAGATCTGCTGGAAGGTTCTTCAGAAACCACTCATGGTTCCTAATCTCAGGAATGGTTATCCTCTGTCACACAGAAAAATATTCAATGGAACTCAAATTAGAACATTGCTCTTTCTGTCCTTTGAACCCTAATCAGATATGGGGAGCAAGCCAATGAAAGAAACAACTTGCAAAGCATATTTCTATATGCAGAAAAGAGAGTAGGCTGCAAACCAGGAAAGAGACTAAGCTGCATTCCTGGTTTCTTTCACAAAATGCAGCCTATTCTCTTTGCATTTTGTGAAATCAGGTTCAGGGATGCCACATATATAGGAAGAGAGAGAAGAATAAGCAACTGCAAGATCCTAATAAATTCATGTACTAGAATCCAGCAATAAGCAAATAGGACATGGATCAAGATGGAATGAGATACTGGTATAGGTGCACATGTATAATACAAAGAATATCACCCACCTTCTCTGGTTCCGCAACAAAAATCCTTGAGATTAGATGGCGGCACTCTGGAGATATGTGAACATAGTCAGGAATCGAGTACTGGACATTTGTTATACGCTGCAAAAGAGAAATAATCTTTCATTTTAGTTAAGTGTCATAGCTTCCCTATTTCAGTATTGAATATGGTGCAAAAAATTACATGTATTGTCTTGCGGAAGTTTTTAGGCTCCCCAGGATCCTCAAATGGGTATGCACCCACCAACATGACATATAAGGTCACCCCACAAGACCAGACATCTGCAATCTGAAAGGCATACCAAAGTGGAGCACTATTAACATAACGTATTCAATTTATGTGAAAGCAGAGGAAAGAATAACCTTTATCCATCATGCAGAAGTACACAAGCATTGAATCATGTATGGAGGGAATAGAGATCGAACATTGATTCGGAAGAACCATTTCTTTCTAAGGGGTGGTGAGTAATCAAATTGCCATATTTTAGAATGTGCATCTAACTAGTGTACTTTTGCTTTCCTGAAGTTGCGTTTGCCTCAGGTTATATCATTAGTCAACACAAAGGCCCTCAAGAGTACAGTTTGTAAGGTACCAAAAACAAGGATAAGGCAAGAAGAAAAAAGTAAACCCCCCCAACATTTATGTATTGTGGTAACATCCAACAATCTTTTCTGGCTCATCCTTTCAGTTGCAGCTATGGTCATAGTGTTTTAAATTTCTACCAGATGAACTCAGAACTGAACTCCATATATCATGGTGGAATTGTTTTGACCTTGCGAGCTGCACTTTGGCCCTACTAGATTTGGAACTGATTTAAGGGTGGATTACTCATAAATTATTTATAGTGACAATTGAGATAGAAATAGGACAGCTTTACATACTCATAACTATAAGATAATGGGAATGTTGCAAGTTATAAGTTGTAAGATAAGTTTTTGTTTTTTTTTCCCCAGAAAGTGTTAAGCATATGCAAATACAGTGACAAATGAACTTATAAAGAATTGAACAGAGAAATAACTAAAAGTGCAACAAACATAATAAGAGACCATTACTCGAGATTACTTAACATGTTAGTTAAAAGAATTATCCTCTCCAACTTTAAATAGATTGATTCGTATAGATGAAAAACATTATTACCTTGCCATCATATTCTTTCTTAAGTAACACTTCAGGAGCAATATATGCAGGGGTGCCAACGGTTGATTTTGGTTGTGAATGCAGCACCGAGGACTGAGAAAATAGACAGAGCCTAATTAGATGGATATGGAAAAAAAAAACAAACAAAAAACCAAAAAAACAAAGAACAAAGAAGGTAATAGGACACACAGGTTAGCAATGAAAAATTAGCTTACATTTCACCAATATCACAAAAGTACAAGGGGCAGACAACTTCCTATGAAGTATCTACCAGTTAAAAGGAAAACAAGTGTATATAAGCATTCAAGGAACCATACTTTTCTAGTGATTTTCTGGATACATTTTTGTTTTAAGTTTAATCACCAGAGATCTGTCATAATTTAGCACCCAACTTCTGTAAAATGAAGGCAAGGGCACGTGCAGAGAGAGAGAGAGAGAGAGAGAGAGAGAGAGAGAGTCGCATACCTTTGAGTAGCCAAAGTCACATATTTTTAAACGAGGAGCTGGACTTCCATCTAACAATGTGTTCTCCAACTTCAAGTCCCGATGGCACACTTGCTTCATGATGAAATGCAAAAATATATATCCAGTCAGAAATTTAGTAGATATCAAAAGAATCACAATAGAGATAGACTGATTAGTCAGCACACCATTGCATGACAGTAACTGACTCCTGATATAAGTTGTTGGAAAAAGAAGCGTGCCTGCAACACAAGTACATTAGAAATAAGTCGGAACTATTAGAAACAAAATTAATGTATTGGATAAGAACCTCATCCTCGCTGAACCGCCCAGCATTGCATATCCGCTCGAAGAGCTCTCCTCCAGATGCATACTCCATCACAATAGCCAGATGAGTAGGGGTTAAAATTACCTGCAATCAATATTAACATTACTGAATCCCATGGAGGATTTAATTTGTGTGATTAGATGTTAGAAATTAACAGACCTCTTTGAATCGGACAATGTTTGGGTGCCTCAATGACCTGTGGTTTATAATTTCTCTTTGTACATTTTCATCTATCTGTTAGACAAAATATAGAAGTAGGGTAAATCAACAATGATAGGAGAGTATATGAATTGAACTACCAAGCACAACAAGGCCTATTACAAGCCATACAGGACAATAGAAATTTATCTGGCATAGATAAAAAGATCTTGACCAATCAGATGACTTGTCCTAACTACATCACTAAAAAATAAGATTAACTTCAACACACTCAATAAGAAGATAACATAAAATTGTTAAAAGGTTTTTTAATAATTTAACAATTTACAAAAGAATGCCAGCATAACCCATCCAGGAAAAGTCTTACTGCTTGTGATCTACTAATGAAAACCATTAGTCTGCAGTCCTCAAATGTCATCAATTCTAACATGGTCAATTTCTATCTGACACCTGCTACATATTTTCCGGCTCCATATCGAAGTCAGTTACACAGTTAAAACTCAAATTTAGTACATACGTCTTTACAAGTTTCTTTCTCAGACATACTATTAGTGGTTTTACTATACAGGTTATAGAATAGAAAGCCAATGCTAATTCTGGATTCTTTGAACATCCACAGATTCTCATTTTATCCATCGGCACCTAACTGAGAAGAAAATTCATTCCAAAGAGGGATTACAGACCAACAAACTGGGAAAATAGAAGAAAACAGACATTTAGAAATTTGCAATCCATAACAAAGGGAACTACTGGGCCAATGTAAGGTAAATTTGCAGTTCAAATTCATTGCTTCTTTCTTTTCTCTGGTTTATTCAGAAGTTTAGTAGAGGACAGATGTTTATCTTCCATCCTCCATTCGAATGTCAAGTTCCAGCCTTTTTAAAAACAAAATCCTGAGCATTTAAGAATTCAAATCCAAGAAAAACAACTGTTTCTGTTTTGGACACTTCAGTAGGAAACTTATTAACCCTCAAACAACAAATAAACAATCAACTTCCGGAAACTCCCATTCAAAAGACACACAAAGACAAAAACATTTTATGACCCACCAAAATCAATTTGAAACGATCACAAAAGGAAACTTTAATCGAGCATAAAACAAAAAACCCATCAACCTTCACCTATAAAAATAAAATAAAAAATGTCAAGAAAGCAGTGAATTCCCTCACATACAGAACAACTCAGTCAGACCTCAAAAACTCATCTAAAAGAAAAAAAAGAACAAAAAAGAGTATAATTCAGCACTAACCTTCTCACCTCTCTCTATATATTTCACAGCAACAAGCTCATCAGTCTGCTTGTCCCTCATAAGCCTGGCAACCCCGAAATTTCCCGACCCAATATCACGAACGAGCTCGTACCGATCGCTGTCATGCATGATCGGCATGTCCATGCCTGGCCCAACTGTGAGCACAGACCGATCCATCTCTCTCCTCTCTCCCTCTCCTATATATACCAACACTCTTCAAAAAGAAAAAGAAAAAAACCTAATTAAGTTCCTCCACAAGCTGAGCTTTCTTTCTCCGTTACATTATAGAGAGAGACAGAGACAGAGACAGAAACAATTGCAAAATGGCCCAAAACAGTGATCAAATCAACCGAGAAGGCGGTGGTGGAGACGACGTGGCAGGACGTGGACCACTGGATTGATGAAAAGCTGGTGGGTGAAGAAAAAGACCGAGATGGGTTCGAGCCCGTGAAGCTTCACCCACCTCAGAAATGGGGGGTTTCTCAGATTTTTGGCCAAAGAAAAAAGCTTTTTCCTTTTTTCTTCTCTGGGTATTTTAGCACACTGATTGTAGAGGCGTTACGACAGAGCTCGTGAACCCAACCATCCCCTCTCCCCCTCTCTCTCTCTCTGTGCTGTGTTTTCTGTTTGTACAACTGTGTGGTTTTTCTTTTCTTTCAGCTCCTACTCGCTCTTCTCTCTCTCTCTCTCTCAGTCTGAGTGAGATTGTTATTTTGTTGGTGTGGTATTTATCTGATTCTTTTTTGGAAAATGAATTTTTATGATTTTATCCGCTCCAGAGTCCAAGACTAGAGAGATCTTTAGGAGACAAGGCATACATAGATCATATCTATTTATTGTCTCAAATTCAGTGAACTCAGAACATGTGCAATTATTTAAATACCCCCTAACCATATCAGTACTGTCCACATGGGGATAGGCTTTTCTGTTTCTTCTGGTTGTTTTTTCTCACACCTGGAATGCAATCAATGGTAGCTACTGGGAAGTGTCTCTCAAACCCTGAAAATTGTTATATTGAGAAACATAAAGAAAGGGATGGCTTTGTATGGATTCGGAACACAATCCAATGATGGTAACAAATTTAATTCAAATTAAGATAAAGAAGTTTGTAGTTAAGGAGTTGGCTTTGTATGTCCTTCACTTAAAACAATGTAATAATGCATCAAACAAGCTAACATTTGTTTTCCAAATTTACCCTTATTAAATATTTTGTCTTTCAATTTGTTCAAAAACACAATCTTACCATACGTAAAAAAATTAAATAATAAAAAATAAAGTTAAAGAGCATTTTCAGTGACAACTAAAAATTTATATATATAAAACAAATTTCCATAGGAAGTTCATAATTTTATTTATATTTATTTATATCCCTTGCTGCCTTTGGAGTTTGAATATATGAAGAAAAAAAAATCCTAAAATTCTGGCATACCAAATTTTATATTTAAACCAATGTCTCTCCTTAGAATCTTTGTAAGTTGAAGTAGTCTAAGAGTCTTCACCAAAAAGTTTTTTCTTAATTAATTTTTAACAATGTGGTAAAGTTTGTTAAAAAAAGAAGAGTAAATTAAAGAAAAAGTAAAATAAATATATTTTAAGGGTAAAATTAGAAAACTAATGATGGCTTGTTTTGCATTAATTACATTGTTTTAAGTGTAAGAAAATGGACACATGTCATGAAGAAAATGGAGAAGGTCCAAAGGAGAAGGTTGGAGAGAAGGTTGCTAGCATTCCCCATATCTTATATGTATAAAAAAATGATAAACTTGTTGATCTAAGAGTCAAACCAAAGTTCACTTTCAATGCTAATTCCCATTATAGAAAAAGCTAGTTCACATTTAATACGAATTCATATTGTGGGTGCGCTAAAATTCACTTTGTTTATCGTGCATGATCACATGGTTTCTAATGATGCTATACCCTAATAGAAGATGATAAACCTTTGGTCTAAGTGTCAAAACATCATCTATTTGTGCATAGGTGAAATTAGCTTAACTACATAACTACAAACTCATTGACTATGAAAATCATTTTGGGTAGTATCTTTCTCAAGTGGAACAAATACAAATACTTTTATATTTGAGGGGTCATGTTTTTATGATCAATTACATTCTCATTTGATTTACTTTGTTTCTAACCTATACTTCCATTTGCCTAATTATCACTTACATGTATTGATCCTAATGGTTCCTTAGGTTAAGAGGAAGTAATTTTTGTTATTATAAGGTTGAGAAATATACAGCATTGTGCATGTGTTAAATGATGATTAGTCAAACCCACCCCTCTCTGCAATCTGAATCTTTGACTCCCTCATCCTTTAATTAAGGATGAGCTAGAGTAGTAGTAGACCAGCATATCATTAATTTTGAAGGTAAATTTCAAGGGCTTAAGAAAGGGACAACCTAAATCTTTGCTGCTCCCTGCTCTGTTCAAATCTTGGATCTCCTGTACTTTTATAATGGAGTGTGAGAGAGTGTGGGAGCGGCCAGCAAAAGAAAGTGAAGAAAAAAGGAAACAATGGTGAGTGAGATTGTTGTTGCCTGACAAGTGGCAAGAAGATGTGGGCAATAGGAAGATAGTCATCAAATTATCATTATATTTTATTCTCTTGGTCAAGCAAGTGGCAGTTCTTCATATTAAACTGCAGCTGGATACTAATTTGATTTTAACTGAGTTACAAGTTTTTCTTCATAATAATGATGACTGTTACATCATTTATTATAATTTCATTTTCCAATTTGAAATTGGAGTAATTGAATATTTAAATACTTTACTTATACTGATCTTTTCCAACCACAAACTGACCTACCAAATTGCAAGCCTAGCTAGCTGGAATTGAGTTATTTTTTATTTTCCCAATGCTGGCTTTCCAACAAATAGTATGGTCGGGTAAATTACTCAAATGGTCCTCAAACTTATACTCGATTTATATTTTGGTCTACTAATTAAATTATTAGTCCAAATGGTCCATCAACTATATATTAATCGCTCCATTGGTCCTATCGTTACATTCTGTCAATATTACAGTTAAATATGAGGGCAAATTGGTCATTTCGTACGTTAAAAATAAATAAATACTGAAAAATGAAATAAAAACTCTCCCTATCTCTCTCTCTCTCAAAATTAGACTCGATATTGGGAAATTTCTGAGTTATGGTTCTTCAAAAATTTTGATTGAGGGCAAAGAGAAGGTAAGAAATTCCATCAACGAGTTCGACTTCATCTTCTCAACTCTCGTCGTCGGCTCTATACTCAAAGTCACTATGATGTATTTGTTAGCACCTACTTTGTCTGGTTCAACTGCCACTCTTCCTTCAATCTTCACCAATTGCCCAGCTAGCCACATATTCGAATCAGTCTTCATAATTGTTTGGTTCACTGTTGAGCTTGTTGGACTTCGTTGTCAAATGGGTTGATTAAACTGAGGAAGAAGGTTGAGGGCGTGATTTGGTCCCCTTTGGCTTTATGGATGTTTTCCCTTTTTGGTTTTTGTGTTTGTGTGCCATTGATGTTTCCTTTGGTATTGGCTGGTGTTTCTTCATGCCTTTGGGCTTGGTTGGTTGTTGAATGAAACAAAAACAAAAACTGAGGAAGAAAATGGATATGAGTTTTGAAGGAGGGTTTGTGGTGTTGGCGAGGTTGACAGGTGCTCAGAGTGTTGGGGAAGTGAAATCCGTGAAAGGGGTGGAGGTTGGATCAACTAGATAGAGGAGAAATTGGTGGAGGAGAGCAGAGAGGGGATGAGAGACAAAGGTGGAGAGCATAGAGGAGAGGGGGAATGGGGGAGAAGAAATCAAAGGGAGAGGGCACTGGGTTTGGGTCTCGTGATTCTTATTTTCTCTTTTTCTTCACATTTTTATAATTTTGTATTTATTTTAACCATATTTTTATTTGTTAATTATGAAAAGTCGTATTTACCCTAAAATTTGGTTAAATTTAACAAAAAATTAGACTGTAGGATTAATGGAGTGATTAATATATAGTTAATGGACCATTTGGACTAATAATTTAATTGAGGGATCAAAATATAAATCAAGTACAAGTTTGAGGACCATTTGAGTAATTTACTCTAGCATAGTCACTGAACATCACTAGAAAAGATTCTCGAAATGACGCTATTCTCGTTTCATGTAAATGTTTCTTCTCAGTACAGGACAGGACTGTATAACAAAAATATAGAGCATTAAAATACTTTTTGTAAAAATTTATACAATTTCTCTGTTGTCTTTATCATGCTTGGCTGGGCTCCTCCTTTGTGATTACAAAGTCCTAAAATTGATGCCAAACAGGATGTGTCACCTACTTCGGCAGTAAGGTGGAAAGTGGTTTCCTCAAGCATAGGGAAATTGGTTAAAAGGCACATTATCCATCTGTCTTATCCGTCTTTTAACGAATAAAATATTTTTATGTGAAGAGCATGTTTTCTTGACAAGGATTCTGATAGTCCGTTTGGCAAAGCAAGTGACATTGGCACTATTTGCTTTTTTGCACAACAGTAACACCCTATTGTCATAAGACTTTTGTATTATATATACATCAATATATCCCTAATGAAAAGCCCCGATTTCTAATCTTAAACTAGTAAGTCTTGTTTGGTGGCTCGCCTTCAACTAGATTGAAATTGTTTGATTCAATATTTATGAGTCTTGCTCTTTAGATTAGACTTATGAGAAACAATGCGTTGAATTATTGTTCTTATAATGCATTGAATTATTGTCCAATTTAACAAGTACTGTTCTAACATTTGTAAGTTCACTAACCAACGGTTAAGACATTAGTCCAATTTAATTAAAATAGTCAAGTACATACCAAGTCATCAAACGATGTTGTTAGGGACTAGCCAATAGGGGTTCGGTTCGACCCGATTTACCCCTCAAATTGGAATTAAAATATAAAAATTACACACAATTTGATTTGGTTCAATTTACATACAAAATGTTTAGGAAAACTGAACCAAACCAATTTGTCAAATTGAGCTAAAAGTGAAGAAGTGAGAAAGATAAAGTGAGAGGGAAAGAAAGAGATGGAAAAGAAAGAAAGGAGGTGTAACAAAGAAAATGGCTATGGTTCATCGAAAAGAAAAAGAAATAGGCCTATAGTTGGTATTTAGGCATGTTTACTATTTGTAATTGGGTAAGGAGGACTTGAATTGAGGATGAGTTGGAATCTGGATTCCCATTGAAATTGTTTACTAAACTATCTGTAATTGAGGTATAAATGATATTGATTCCTTATAAGTTGTTAACTAAATTCCCTTTATTGAAACCCGTTTGATTACTAAAATGCTCTTTGTTTAAATAAATTTTTTTATTGGCAAATTCTTGTTGGGTTAAAGTGGATGGCAAATTTGAAAATTTTAAAAATTGTGTGAGGATAAAATGGATAAAAAAGATGAATTAATGCTGAGTTAGTTCTCTAAGAATTAGGATACCATCTCCCACCCAAGAATCCAATTCCTCCAAAATCAGGAGTTGAATTCCCAAATTTGTGTGGCGCCCACTTGCATTTTCATTTCTTTATGTGAAGTAAACACAACAATAATTCATAATCGGAATTCAAATCCTTATTTTGATTCCAATAATGAATGAGTAAACATGTCGATTTTAAATTTGGACTGTAAAATTTGGATATTAATTGGGTTAAAGGATCTAGATACTACTTGGGGCTAATAATGTGATTTGGATATTAATTGAGTTTATTAATATATTCAAATATAAATAAATAAGTAAAATAATACAACCGGATTGGTTCAATTTGGATCAAATTTTTCAAGGCAAAAAGGGGAACGAGAACCCATCTAAAACAATTTGATTCAGTTTTGGGGCTGAAATTGACCTTCTTTTGTCAATATGGTTTTTTTCTCAATTTTTTTAGTTCGATTCAGCTATGTTCACCGGATCATCGGTTTTTTCGCCCACCCCTACTAGCCAATGATAAAATAAAAGAGAAATTTATAATAAAACTCATTTCTTACATTGATTTTGATATATAAACACTAAAAGCTATAAATTAAAGGAAAAAAATTCCAAAATAGACCAGCTGATGTGTGAAATACTATTATTATCCTTGTATTATGATTTTCAGAAGAAAAAAAACTCAGATAGTAATGTTGTAATTTTTATGTTTTTCAAAGCTTGCACGATATATTTGGTCTCTTTAAAAAAAATAAAAATAATTTTTTTCCTAAAATTTGAGTTATATTGTGGGCCGTACTTATGAAGTTACATTTGAAAAGCCCAAAAATAAAATTCACTCGTGAATTGGCTTGCCTTTTAAGTGAAGTGGGTAACGACAAGCTTTCTCCCCTATCAAGCCCAAGTAGTGGGCCCCGAGCAGCGTTATAATCTCAAGCCTTCTATTTCCAATTCAATAATTACAAAATAAAACCCTCCCAAAATCAAAATCCTCAGCTGCGGAAAAACTGAGGGCTGTGGCACAGACATGCTTCCGAGTAGACCTCCGAAGCTCCCACTCTCCACTCTCTCTCTAACCCACTCCTCCTTCACTTTCTTCTCCTCCCTCTTCTCCTCAAACCCTAAAACTAAACCCCTCCCTATGCGCTCTTCTCTCTTCCTCCTCCGCTCCCTCACGCTTTCTCTCTCACACCACCACTACCACCCTACCCACCGACTCCCGAGACCCATCTCTGGTTTCCCGCTCGCCGTCGCCGCCAAATCCCGCCGGGTACTCGCGCTTCCCTCTTCCAGTACTTTCGTCGAACACCTTTCGGGCGAGGTCTCGCAGCCGGGGGAGAATTGGGATTTGAGCAATGTTGCGCAGGGCGAGGCTTTCGACTTAGATAAGTGCTTTTCTTCAGCCGACTTGAAGCACCTGGCGGTTCCGGAGCTTGAGGTTCCGGAGCTCGAGGACCTCCCGGAGCAGTGGCGAAGGTCGAAGCTGGCTTGGCTTTGTAAGGAACTGCCGGCGCATAAGGCCGGCACGTTGAGTCGGATACTCAATGCGCAGAAAAAGTGGATGAGGCAAGAAGATGCCACTTATGTTGCAGTGCATTGTATGCGAATTCGCGAAAATGATGTCGGGTTTAGGGTAAAGAAACTAAATTTTCAGTCTTTTTGAGTTTTCATTGTGTTGATATTTGCAATATGCGTATTTTGATATGTTTCTAGCTTTCTCGTTGTAGATTGCTGTCACATTAGTCTTCTGTACTGTTGATTGAGGATTTGCAAAAAATAAAAATAAAAAATTGCAATTTGCATGTTTTGCTTCACTTGGACTGTGGTTTTAGCATGTCTATGGATCCTAGTAAAATTAATGATACATTGATTATGTAAATATATGTGGACTTAGTTAAGTTTTGTTAAAATGTCTGTAGGTGTACAAATGGATGATGCAACAACATTGGTATCGTTTTGATTTTGCTCTTGCTACCAAGTTAGCAGATTACATGGGTAAAGAGCGAAAATCCTCAAAGTGTAGGGATATATTTGATGATATAATTAATCAGGGCCGTGTGCCTAGTGAATCTACATTTCATATATTGGTTGTTGCATATCTTAGTGCATCGGTTCAAGGTTGCTTGGAGGAAGCATGTGGCATTTACAATCGTATGATTCAGTTGGGAGGCTACCAGCCCCGGCTTAGCTTGCACAATTCTCTCTTCAAAGCCCTTGTCAGCAAACCTGGAACCTCTTCGAAGCATTACCTTAAACAGGCTGAGTTTATTTTTCATAATTTGGTAACAACTGGACTTGAGATTCACAAGGATATTTATAGTGGCTTAATCTGGCTACATAGTTGTCAGGATACCATAGATAAAGAGAGGATGACATCATTAAGGAAAGAAATGCAACAAGCTGGAATTGAGGTGGGCAGAGATGTGCTTGTGTCTATCTTGAGAGCTTGCTCAAAGGAGGGGGATGTGGAGGAAGCAGAAAGTACTTGGCTCAAACTTCTCCACCTTGATGTTGGTCTCCCATCTCAGGCATATGTTTATAAAATGGAAGCCTATTCAAAGGCTGGAGAACCTAGGAGATCCCTGGAGATATTCAGGGAGATGCAAGAACAGTTGGGTTCAGCCAATGCTGTGGCATATCATAAAGTCATAGAGGTCTTATGTAAAGCTCAAGAAGTTGAACTTGCAGAGTCCCTCATGACAGATTTCATCAACACCGGTTTGAAGACTTTCATGCCATCTTATATTGATCTAATGAACATGTATTTCAACTTAGGCTCACATGACAAATTGGAATCAGCTTTCTTCCAGTGCCTTGAGAGATGTCGACCCAGCCGTACGATTTATTCTATATACTTGGATTCTTTGGTGAAAGTTGGTAATCTTGATAAAGCTGAGGAGATCTTTGACCAAATGCAGAGGAATGGGGCAACTGGTATTAATGCTCGGTCCTGCAACACCATATTAAGCGGATACCTATCATCTGGAGATTATGTCAAGGCAGAAAAAATATTTGATCTGATGTGCCAGAAGAAATATGATGTTGACTCCCCATTGATGGAAAAGATTGACTATGTCTTGAGCTTGAGCAGAAAAGTAGTTAAGAGACCTGTAAGCCTGAAGCTGAGCAAAGAACAACGAGAAGTTTTAGTAGGTATGCTGTTGGGTGGTTTGCAGATTGAGTCAGATGAAGACAGGAAGAATCACATGATCCGGTTTGAGTTCAGTGAGAATTCTAGCACACATTCTCTGTTAAGGAGACATATGTATGATCAATACCACGAGTGGCTACATCCTTCTTGTAAAACCAGTGAGAGTACTGATGACATACCATATAAATTTTCAACCATCTCACATTCTTGTTTAGGTTTCTATGCGGACCAGTTTTGGCCAAAAGGTAGACAGGTGATTCCAAAGCTAATCCATAGATGGTTGTCACCCTGTGCTCTTGCCTACTGGTATATGTATGGGGGCCACAGGTCTTCATCAGGTGACATATTGTTGAAGATAAAGGGAAATGAAGAGGGTGTTGAGAAGATTGTCAGAGCCTTGAAGGCAAAGTCCCTGGATTGCAAGGTGAAGAGGAAGGGGAGAGTTTTTTGGATTGGTTTTCTGGGAAGTAATTCTACCTGGTTCTGGAAATTAGTAGAACCTTATATTCTAGATGACTTGAAGCATCTTTTAAAAGGTGGCCAAATCTCAGATAACAGCGCGGTTGAAACTGAAAACGTCAACTTTGGTAGTGGGTCTGATACTGATGAGAATGCTTCTGAATCTGATCACACTGATAATGATAATAATTTGTAGCGCTCTATAAGGTGGTGTATTATTGGCCATTCTCAGAATATTACTGTGTTTAGTAAGCTAGGAGACTTCTTAATCAATTCAAGGCTTTCGCTTCTAGAGTTGTACATACCTTAGAAAGTAGATGAGTCTTGATATTTTTGTAAGATATCTTTAATTCTATAAACTTGGAAAGTAAAAGTTAGCTTGTATAATGCATTAATGATATTGTTTTAAGTGTAATAAAAATGACACGTCATGAGGAAAATAGAGAAGGTTAGTAGAGAAGGTTGCTAACATTTTCCAAACCAAAATAAGACAGGGTCATTTTGGTCATTTTATTGGTAACATCAATAATGAGTGACATTGGTTTGTTATTGTACTCTTTTTTCAGTTAAAGGATCCATTTGGATTCATATTGCTCTGAAAGCTGCGGCATTCTTTTTGGAGAAACGGATTTTGCCTCTTTAGCTTGTTTTGGCTTTGTGGCTAGGGGAAGGCCTGTGCCTACCCAATTGGACATTGCCCAAAACCCAACTACTAGGGCAGAACAGTCCAAAAATAAGAACAGAGGTTTCGGTGCGACAGTTCCAAGGCCAAATTTTTATTTTTATTTTTTAAATATTGCATTTTTTCTCAATATTGTTTAATAAAATTTTAAGTTGTAGTTTTTAGCTCTAAACAAAATTATTTAAAATAAGGGCCTTGTAGCACACTCGAGTGGTTAGTATAGTTTATTTTCGCACGAATGCATTTGGTTTTAGGCAGTTTGAACCGAGTTTTTTGTGAATCTTTAAAAATAAGTATGTGACGAATTATGAATTTGACGTTTTAGTTTCATAAGTTAAGAGACACTTTAAATATGTATGGATCGCGATAATTATGTGTATTTATAATCTACTTAAAAATAGTGCATGTGATAATAAAGTAAATCCTAGATTTTCCTCTTTTACCTATTTTTTTAATTTTTGCCAAATTTTCACCTACTTTGTTGAGTGCAAATGGAGTTAACCTAGACTACATCACCAAGGTGTGTAAATACTAGTGCGAAGGCCTTTGACCCCAGCCAAGCAAGCTGCAAGATAAAATTTCAAATTCCAGAAATACCCTCCACCCGCCCACACGCTACACCATTGCCCGTTTTGTTCTTTCTCCTTCTTCTTCACAGGTCTCACTTGCATGAGACTCCATTTCCCTTCTCTCTCTCTCCCTCGCCGAAGCATCTCAACTCCAATCATCGCCCAGATATTGGCAAAGTTCAGAGCCCAGGAAAAATGGTTTCGAACTCGGACATCCTGACCCGGCTCACAGAAATCCTCAGCACTTCAGACCTCGACACGGCCACCGCCGGCAGCGTTCGCCGTCAACTGGAAAACGATTTCGGAGTTGATTTATCGGACCGGAAAAAGTTTATCCGGGACCAAATCGACATTTTCCTCGAGACCCACAGGGCCGAACCCCAAGACGAAGAAGAAGCGGAGGGGGAGGAGGTCGGTGAAGGGTCGGAGAATGCAGAAGAAGAAGAAGATGGAGATGAAGAAGGAGAGGAAGATAATAAAGGCAAAAATAAAAGGAGAAAAACGTGAGTTAATTTTTTAATTTATTTTTTAACTGCTTCTTTTGTTTTGTTTTATTAGTGTTTGGTTGCTGGGAAAATGGGGTTAGTCGGTAGGAAAGAAATTGAGGTTTTAAGTTAATGAGGATACCAGTTGCCCAATTTGGTCTCTCTTTTTTTGGGTTCATTGGGTCCCACATGATGAGAAATGCGGCTTCTTTTTCTTTCTTTTTTTCTATTGAAATAAAAGCCAAGTCAATAATCTTTTGGGATTTTGGAGTAGTTGCAAGAAGTGAACTTGATTCCTTTCTTGATATTTCTGTCAACTATGTGCATCCAATTGTAGTTTTTATTGCCTTCTCCTTTCTTTATCAATTGGTTGGCTGAAATTTGTATTGAAGTTGATTTCTGTCTTTCTGATCTTAAACTTTGGTTTCATAATCCACAACATCATTGCAGCACATTTCTTATGTGAACATATCATACTTTGCACTTAGAAAAAACACATAACTGAATGAAGAAATAATGAATATTTTTTCGGTGTTTCTACATGGATTGCTCATTGAATTATCAAATACTGAGGTTTTCAGTGCCGGTAGCAAACTGACAGCAGTCTGTCTTGCTGTCTCATCTTGAAACTGAAAAGGCTCCTAGAAGTTTAGAGTATACATTTTTAAAGTTTGCATATTTAGATTTAGTTGAGGAGTAAATGAGAAGTCTCTGTTTAGTGAAGAATTTGATATGGAAGTATACCGACTGTCAGTGAATTGGAAATGATCGGTTCAGAATCTATGGCTTCCCTTAAAACATTCACGCTTAGTTTTCATTTAATAACAGTGACTTTGTATCTAGAGATATGGCCCTTAAAGTCCACCTTACTCATTGTAAGGAAGTCCTCTTTTTTTAGTATGCAATTACTTGTATGCCTAGAAATCTGTTTATCTATTTAGCTCTTCATAGTTGATACTACATATTTAGAGCACTATATGCAAGGAGTTGAAGCTTATACTACGATTACGTTGACAAGTCAAGGATATTGCGCTATATGCTGGAGGCTAGTACTTGTACAACTAACGTTCATTCCCTCCTGTTATTCTAAGGAGCACATATATGTTGAGAAAGCTTTGCATTCATCTATAGGCTAATTGTCTAATATGATTGTGGAATTTCTCAGAGTAGGCTCATATCTCTGAAATCCAGTTCAGGGACGATGATTTCTTTACATTGTTTCTAGAAGAATGAATTTTCTGTGTACTTGTTGTTAAGTTCCATCTGTGGTTGGTTACTTTTGTCCTCAATATATGAATGATATGTGATGTATGTGGCTCTGTAAATACGTATTCGTGCTGGGGCTCTGAGTTTCTGCTATGCACATTTCTCTTAGTTATTTTATATTGCCAAACAGGGTGGATAAAGGAGTTGTCAAAAGAGGTGGCTTCAACAAAATATGTAGCTTGTCTCCACAGCTTCAAGAATTTGTTGGAGAGCCTGAAATGGCCAGGACAGAGGTATAATTTATTAGGTTTATGCAATTTTTTATTGTTTACTTTTCAATGCATCCTTGTGTTGGATGGAGATTTTGGAACCAAAATATGATACTTATTCTCCCTCATTCATTTTTAGGTAGTGAAGAGAATTTGGGCCTATATCCGAGAAAAGGATTTGCAGGACCCAAAGAATAGGCGGAATATAAGATGTGACGAATCACTACATTCCCTTTTCCGTGTTAACTCTATTAATATGTTTCAAATGAATAAAGTTCTCTCCAAGCATATATGGCCGCTTAGCAGAGAAGATGGTATGTCTAGAATTACTTTCCTCATCCTGCTGATGACACTTATATGTGACCCGATTGTCTTTGTTCATGGTGTTAACTTGTTTATATTACCTTGGTACTTACATGTTGATTTTCCATATACTCAAGAATGTGCGTAGTGTTGTTTTTTTCTTTCTTCTTGTTACTCTCCGTTTGATGAACATGGTATATGCAGCTGCTTGACATGCATTTAAACTCCACTAAACTTGAATGTGCACTCAATGAAAATGAAAAAAAAAAAAACATTC
The DNA here is from genome assembly GCF_029339155.1 of Prunus mume. NCBI lineage: Eukaryota > Viridiplantae > Streptophyta > Magnoliopsida > Rosales > Rosaceae > Prunus > Prunus mume. Next base: position 16,457,329 of record NC_142703.1, on the reverse strand, counting down.
CTACAAGACGTACACTATTTTCTACTGTAATTCACTGAGGATAGGCAATATTACTAATTGTTTATTCTCCAGTTTAAGAATGATTTTACATTACGGAGTTGTATGAATCAGCTTATGATAGGATGGAACTGTCCACTTATAGGTTCTCTTGGATGCTTATCCATTTCACTTGTACTTTGAGCATGTGGTTGGTTTTGCGAACTAAGAAGAAGGTATAACATTTGGTTACAAAGCTTAATAAAACCATGATTTTTTAAATTTGTGCTTTGTTATTTTTCTTCGGAGCATGATTTCATTTTTTCCTTTCCAAGTTATTTTGGCTTTCTGTAGCTCCGGTATAATACTGATATCTTGGCTCATAAACTGTTCTCTTTTTTCAGTATGTCCATTAGCATGGGGTATATGTAATTTATTTTACTTTTTTACTTCATCTGCCAACAAAAAATTATCCCAAATAGGATTGTTGCCGTATTTCAAGTAATGGTATCTTATAATTTTGTTTATCATTTACCTTTACTATTGTCACCCTGAAGTTGCATGTTATAGTATTTATTTGAGATTTTAACACCGTAGCATGATGAAACTCAGAACCTGTAAAGCAAAAGAAGAAAGGGGAAGAAAGTGATCATTCTGTCTCTGAAGGAGATGTAAATAATGTAGCACAAGAGGAAGAAGAGGTGGAAGAAGAAGAAGAGGAGGAGGAAGAAAAAGTTAGTAAACAAAAAGAAAGCAAGAAACGAAGGTTACTTTCTTTAATTTCATGTCTTATCCTTTTTTGTGTAGGTTTTTTATTTTGTTGACCTTGTCATTGTTTCCATTATTTTTTTAGTATTCTATTATGCATGTTCAACATTTGGAAGTTGGATATTTTAACTTGAAGTCCTAGTAGAGATGTAATTATGATTTATTCGTTATTGATTTGCATAACTAGGCAAAAACAGAGTTCCTGGAGATTGAAAACTCTAACTTCTAAATCCGATCATTGAATTCACTTATTGTCTATTTACTTTATCAGAATAACACCCGTAGAGTTATTACTTGTGATAGTTTGAGTTTCTCCTGATTTCTCCTGCTCCCGCCCAAAAAAGAAAAGAAAAGGAAAGTCCATTACTGTTTATTTGTATAATGATATGTACTGGGTACATAGTAACCTATTGGATATTTATAAGACCCTCTATGGCTGTTAGGGCGATATATACCTGGTTCCGAGGTGGCTGGTGTTTATTTTTTCTAATATAGTGTGTTATCAAGTAGGGCTGCAAAAGTGGATAAAGAAGTCAAGAAAAGGGGAGGAGGTGGCTTTACCAAATTATGCAGCCTTTCTCCAGAACTTCAAAAGTTCATGGGAGTGCCAGAATTGGCCAGAACAGAGGTACTAGTTTTAGATTTTCAGAAAACCCCTTTCTCCTCGAGGAAAAAGAAAATATTTTATTTTATTTTTAGCCAGATGAAATCGCTTTAAGTATAATTTCAAAACTTATTGTATACTCATTCTCATTTCTTTCCTGAATTAGGTTGTGAAGAAACTTTGGAGTTATATCCGGGAGAACAATTTGCAAGATCCAAATAATAAACGAGAGATAATATGTGATGAGTCATTGCGTGCCCTTTTTGATGTTGATTCTATCAATATGTTTCAAATGAATAAAGCTCTGTCCAAGCACATATTGCCCTTAAATGGAGAAGGTATACATCTTCAATAAACATGCATTATGTTTCCTACATACTTACGGTTTGGGATGAATTTGATTGTCATAAATCCTGCAGTTTTCAGTACTGATAAATCAAAATGCATTGTGTAGAATGGGGAAACTGTTTCTTGGATGTGATGCTTTTTGCACATTTATTTCTATACTTCATGCATATGGATTCTGATATATTGATAGCTTCACAAGAAAGGGTGATAGGTCAGCAGGAAGGAAGTATATAATTATTGTACTTGCTCTCCGACATATGTTGGGTGGAACATGGTTCCATATATTTCACCCAGAGCTATATGCATTTAGCTTCATCGTGAACATGAGTATTTTGAAATGTCTCTTTATCTGCATAGTGCTGCTTTCAGTTTGTTTGTATGTCCAGTGATAAAAGTGATAAATTTTCTCAAGGAAGAATTTTAATTCGTCAGAAGTGTGCGCCATGCTATCTGTGCTATGCTGTCACAGAATTTATACTCTCTTGTTGAAGTTTTGACAAATATTTTGGTACCTACTTACAAATTGTGTTACTTATAATCTAGCAGCTCCAGATACTGCTTCACGAAAGGATAAGCAGTCTGAACAGGAGCATGAAGAAGGTGAGATATATCTGTATATATATAATATATTCAGGTCTTCAGCTATCAAACTTTGATGGGTTGCAAAGTTATTGTATCTTTATACCACATCCTGGTACTGGCATAATGTTTCCAAATAATATGCTAAGAAATGAACCAAGGTGCTTTCAGTTATGAACTTGTGAGTCTCAGCACCAATTTCAATATTCAGATTCAGATGACCCTAAGCAAAATGAAAACGACTTAAGAAAGATGGTTCGGGTCTTCTTTCTCTCCTACCACTTTCGGCCCAACATTGATTCTGCTGCCTAGTAGTATTGTGTCTGTCTGCTGAATGATGTTGATCCAACACACTATTTCAGAGCAGCTTAACTTTTTGCCTACTTCTATTTCCCATTAATGTTTGTCTAAAATCCAAATTATAGTGCCCGGGAATCATTCAGGTAAAATTGGCCCATTTTCCAGTTACTTGAAGTTCAATGGGATAGGCATACCTGAGGGAGGATGTTACGTTTGATGGTATAGATATATTAATGACTGTTTTCTACTGTATTGCCATTGCTTGAGGGTGCCACTATCTTGGTACTACTGCTTAACTTCACACCTGCTTTTGGCTTTTTTTTCCCTTTGAAGGATCCCTCTGATAAGTGGAGAATGATGTGTGATGATAAGCTAAAAGAACTTTCTGAGGTCAACCCCTTCAATGGCTTCTCAGTCCCAAACCTTCTGACTGCTCATTTCATCAAGACAGGACAGAATGATGCTGAAGTGTAAATAGTTTTAGCCCAATTAAAAGAGGGCATTTTTTGCACTAGTCATTGTCCTTTCCTAAGTTTTGTACTTTTTATGCTCGTAACGTCTCCAAGAAATGGAAATATAAATTTTGAGAAACTTGATCTTGCTACCAATGCCCCCCTCACAGTTTTCTTCTGCATATGTTTACAGGCTCGCTGTCTTTTTCTTTTCGTCCCCTTTTCAAGGGATTTGGCGGCTTAGCTTAGCTCAACGTTTTTTTTTGGGTTCAAATGCTATGCATGATAAGTTGAAACTGAAGATTGACAGAAAAGAACTTTAGTCCCTGTTATTGTCTTGCTGGAGCGCTGTTCAATCGTCGCAAAATAACTTGTTTTTCTGGTGTGCATGACAGTCTTTAGCCAATTTTCTTTCTGTGGTTTAAGAATCAGATATCATATATACATCAATCCGAAGAGAGAAATTTGATCACACTTCCATCTCAGAGCATTTTTTGTTCTGATTTGGTAACCAATCTGGGCCTCACTATCCTTTATGGACTGTCACCTGTCTGATGTGGAACAATTGTGTTTGATCTATTTGAGACTGATTTTGGAATGGCTAAAAGTGGTTTTGAATAACATTTGTCACGAAACATTGAAGTGCTTCTGTATAAAAAGACTTTTCTGGAAAACACCACATGCTAGGTGTTTTTTCAAGAAGCATTTGGAAATGTAATAAAGAACTCCGACGTGGTTCTAATAAAAGCGCTTCTAGCAAAGGTGCTTCCAAAAAGGCTCTAAATGTTTGGGCCTTCTTGTTCATCATTACACTCCTAATGGGAATGTATTTATTTATTTAACTCCAAATGGGATTACAAAAACATGAATGTAATTGGGTTTTGCTCGACCTACTTAACCCTCTGTTTTGTTTGGGCTTCTGGGTGGTAGATGAACAAAAGGTAAATGTCCCTTGCAAGTCAGTTCCCCAAATAAAAGGAAAAAAACTCCTTTACTACAAGGGCAAAAATTATAGATGTATTAGTGGCAGCAGCTGTAGATCGTGAGACTTGTTTCCTCAGATTGGAGGGCACGATGCCATTATTATAGGGACAGAGACCAGCGAGCTAACTCATCATGAGGATAAGAATGCGCAATCAATATATCATAGAAAATGCTTGCAAGGAAGGAAGGTCTCGAGTTCATACTCTTTTAAATTGGTGTTGTGGTTATGAACTGGGCCAATTATTCTGTGTGCACAAGTTATCACCATATTTTTGGGTGAAAGCATGAAATCTTATTCAAATATTCCATCTATTTATGAAAATAGTTTTTCTTTCTTATTATCATCGATACGAACATTTTACATAAATTTTTGCTAATTGTATGAGTTATTAAATATAACACATAATACTAATTATTCTGTCGCAACTCTGATCATTTTTAAGGTCATAATATGAAAATATATGTTAAATACAGCGAGAAAGGAGTCTGATATTTATACTTATCTTTTTTTGTGTTGATAGTGTTACATGTCTAAATTTAGTAGATTTCAGTCGTAGACAAAAGCATCAACATCGAAAATATAAGCATAATATCCTTATTTGCAAGCAAAGCAAAGCAAACCATTGATATTTGATGGAATGGAGAGTAGTGAAAGGCACACTTTGGCCACATGGGCATATGTGGTGTAGAATTGGAGGAAGAACTAGGAAGAAGAAGTGTGATTTAAAAAAGAGTAGGAAACAAAATCCAGAAAAGAAAAATGGCACATGGAATTAAGGAAGGCGACAAAAGAGAGAATCTGATGGGAGGGGGAGTGTGGGCCCACCATTATTCCTGAATGTTAAAAGCACCGCCGCTCGTATGCGGCGATCCGGATTCCCTACCCATCATTTTGCCACGTCATAAGGCATGATCGCCCTCCCGACACTCCCCACGTTTTTTCACCGTACTGCGTACCACTCCACCGTAAAAGCTTTCCTTTCAATTCAAGACTCGAGATGGAATCTCCACAATATCTCTCTCTACGCATTAGTGTCTCCTCCTTTTTAAATTTTTTTTTTCTCACTAAAATATAGAAAATTATAAATACAAGTAATTTTATTGAGCATTTACCTAAGTACCCGAGTATTTACTGACTACACAAACTATGATGTTACCGACAATATTTTAACATGTGTGATTTGCATATAATGATAATATAAAATTAAGTAATTCTTACTTTTTACTATTGGAAGAGTTCTTTAATTCGACTGTCTGTTTTTCATTTATTAAAACTTATATAATTGATTTTGGAAGTAAGACAATCAAATTAGAACGAACTTTTTTCTAATAGTGGCAGCCAAAGTTTCTCTTTGTGGTCCAAACTCATGTAGCTAGCTTGTGACGATGGAACACCATGAATTTATGACTTTGACAAATGTAGTATAATTCTATCATGCGCATGAAGATAGGTGGTTCGAGCTGACAAAATATCATAATTATTTACAGCTCATTTTGTATGCAATTAGAGATGAAGCCTGCCAATGCAATGGATCCGAACTTACACAAAGTGGTCTATGAATGTGATATTCCAAACATTACTCATTGATTATTCAATACGTCCATGATACTATGTCAGATTCTAATGAAAAATAGGTGAGATCTACTATTGCACGTTGGATCTCACATGAGACCAAACCTATATACATAAAAAAACAATTGCTATTTAACAAGCTGGAGTTTTGATTTGTTACCCTTAATTAAACCTACTTCTTGATTTCTAGAAAGGTAAGATCGATGGGAAAAGGGAGGGTGGAAAAAAATGATGATGATGTAGTTGGAGAGGACTTGAGGGAGGGCCCAATAAGTGGAATCCTTGCAAGGACCAAGCAAGAACACAACACACCAATAATGCCATTGAATACAACTCCTTAAAAGCAGACAAAGACACACCAAAACCCTAGATGACAAAAACAGCCTCACAAAAAGTTGCGAGAAGGAAAAAAAAAACTGTAAATTTTTTGATATCTAGCGTTATTTAAAAAGATTCTATCCGTCCTTGACATGCCAAAGGGGACCCACTTATTTGCAAAAGGAAAAAAAAAATGGGGAGGAGAGAGAGGCAAAAGATACCCTCCCTCAGGAGGAGGTCTCGCAGAAATTGAAATGCCAAGAACAAAGCTTGTCATCACGTGAAAGATGCTTTTGGGGTTTGATAAGGATTGTGTGTGTCTTCTTCGGAAGCATTTTAAATTAGGTGTTGTGTTTGTTCTTTTGATTGACCCAACAAGAAGCTAGTTGCCTTTGTAAGTATCTTGAAAGTGAGAGGGAATTGGCTCATGCACTGAATCTTGTGGAAATTTTGAGACGTACACATTGGAAGGTGCAAGGTGCAAGATGCATACGCTTTTCCTTATCTCTATATATAAAAATGAGTATAATCAATTCATTCTTTAGAAGATTTGTTGTTTTCAAATCAGATAAATTTTTGTATCACCTAATAATATGTGTATATGTAATGATAACCGTACGTATATCAAAATTATATACTATGTCATCGATTATATGTCGATATGAATATACTATGTCATCGATTATATGCATCATGTCGACAGAGAGCGTTATGAACACTCAAATAAAATCATTTGAAACTCATAAAGCTACAAAAGGAGTAGAGGATCCAATTCTCTTGCTCTAAAATCTTAACACATACACCACGGCCGGGTGATAATCTACATAAGTTTTTTTATTTTATTTTTATAAATGAATCTATGGGGCTGGAATTCGGATGTGGTAACGATCAACATCATACATAACTAGTATATTTAATGAATTTTTTTTTTAATCTCATAATAGAGCTGAATATATTAAAAATTTATTAATGAAATGTAACATTTCATACAATGAATAAATAAATCAATAAACAAATATAAAGCTCCTGAAAAACTACACTCTTCATTATTTGTGAATGTCATTTATATTTAACAAAACGTGCTTACCGGTGGATGCGACGTGAGTACATTCGATGTTACTTTTTCTAAAACATATGGTAATCAAAATTATGTTTTTTAAAATTAAAGAATAAAGTAGGTGATGATCTACCTACCTATATATATATATATATATAATGCATTATTTTCAATCTACCGACAATTTCATTTTGTTAAAATTTGTCAACAAGGAACTCACTAGCTAATACATGCCTTTGGGAAGAGTTGAATTAACAGAACACTAATTTTTTCATTAAATTAGGTCGGGAGATTAGTTTGTAAAATCACAAAATTCCTTATTTATTTTTATTTTAAAGAATCCTTTGAGTTGCCTGTTGAGAGGTCAAACTTTGGTTTTTCAAAGTGAATTTTGACTTTATTTCTTTAATACTGAAAAAAAAACTAATTTATAAATTATGTGCTTATTTTATTTGTTTAAATTTATATATTAATTATTTGTGATTCTTCATGTTGCTTTCTTTGATGGTAACGTGTGGAAAAAAAAAATCATATATATTCTGTGTGGAAGAAAAGTACCAAACAGTTGGGTGGTACAGAGATACCATTTCTTGGATTCCAGATAGTACCAAAATAATCTCTTCAAATCAAAATTGAGATGCTTTGCTTTGGCACTCAAAACACAAGTTGGTTGGCTTTCAAGCGGTCAAGCCAAGCTACCTCTCTATCTCTCTCTATCTCTCCTTTTCTCCTTTATCTCTATATTTTTATAAAGTCTTTAGAGTAAATTCCATGCCTTCCCTTTTGTTTATCTTTTTCTTGAATTGTTCAAAGACCTGGCTTCAATTCCATGCCATCATTTGCTTTCATTAGAAGCAGGATTGAGAGAATCTTATCCCCCTTTGACCCATAATAATGAACAATATAAAACTAAATAAGCACACAAACAAGAGGGTATAACTCATTTTGTTGAGTTCTTCCACTTTCATTTATGTGAGCAGAGGTTCGAAACCTCTAGGCACCCAATGAATATAAATTTGTGTAACCGTCCACTCATCGCTTGTACTTTTAAAAAAAAAAAAAAAAGGAAGACCACACTCTGAAATGACTCAAATGCCCTTCCACGAGTCCCTCATAATCTTGCCATTTTCATTTGCATTAATTAGACTAAGAGACGGTTAAAATTCTACAAGAGTAGCTAATTTTGCACTTGCTAGAATAACGGAGTCTTGTTAGGTAAGGTGCCATTTGATAGGTGCCTTTGGAGAAATTATACCAAGGGGGATGAATGGAGTTGATGGGATAGAATTACAAATGGGTAAAACCACTCATGAAAGATGTTTGCACATGATATCTTCTTCTTTTCCATTTCTTGTGCTTTGATATAAAGATCACATTGGCATGTGAACAAATTCAGATTAGGCTTCAGTGTATAAATCTTTTGTCAAACTTTCTTTTCACGTCAAATTCTCGTTTACAACATTTGAACTCGGAATATCATATAAATTTCTTCTTATTACCCACCAAACTTTATTTTTTTTCTTTCAACTTATTGACTCAACTTGAACCAAAACATAACATGGGAAAACCAACCAGTTGTTTTGGGGAAATAAAGAGATTATTTAAATTGTTGAAGAAATGGAAGAAATTTTAGGCATTAGTTGGGTCTTGTTTTAGAATATCTGAATATTTAATTTTTTTAAAGGAAGAAGATAAAGATTTGGGGAAAAAAATTGGAAATTTCAATTACTTTCATCTTATTTTTAATTGGATGGTTAAGAAATTATAAATTGAGGATATTACAACGGTTTTTTCAAAACCAAGGTATCTAACAAAATGCAATTATATTGCTCCTCAATGGTCCTGGATTCAAGTTCTCATGATATCTGTGCGTGTGAGTTTCCTCCTCTTAACTTTGGTATAAAAAAAGAATAATACTAGTCTTACCACATTTTTATACCACAATTTTATCTGCGTGATGTGACAGTGATGTGTACATACCACATCATGTAAAATACTAGTTTTTGTTTTTCTAATTTTATTTATTAAAATACACTTCATTCATTTAATTGATATGACATATTATATGGACATGTTACATCATGTGGTATAGAAATGTGGAATAATAATGTGGTAAGTGTAGCATTATTCAAAAAATAATTGCAATTGTATTGTGTTTTCATGAATTAATTAATTAATATAGTGCTACCGGCCAAAATAAATAATATATCGGTTCCTTGGCCAATGGAATTCGTTGACAGAAATTAATATATTGTTGAGAAAACAACTTTATAGCCCATTTGACTCATATATCTAGGTTTAAAGAATATTATCATTAGTTTTTTTATATATATAAAAAACTTGATGGGTTGAGAAAAAGCAATTAATTATCATTCTGGCTTGAGAAAAATGAATATCTTCAATTTTTTAAAATAAAAAGGATGTAGCGATAGTCTAAACTACAATGGAGGAGATTTCTCACACACACACAATTGTGATGCCGTGGGGATTTGAAAAGACCTGAGGCCAGTCTACAAGTCAAGTCTATTTTCTGCTGGACTAAACCCCGTTGGCAATTTTTTCTTCAATTTTAAGAGAGAAAATTGAACACAAAAAATACATTTTAGTGTGTTTTTTTTGTTTGTGTGGATACACATGTTAGTGCTTTCTTATGTAAATAAAAAGACCTAGAAAAATTGGAAGGATGTGATAGGAAACTAATGGAATGGAATAGACACAAAGATTCTTAGATTACAAGCATCCGACAAAAACTAATGGAGATGCGAGAAACTGGAGCCGGATCCAATCCAAACTTTCTTTAATAAATATATTAAAACATAGAAAATTGAATTTGGTGGAGCAGCTTCAAGAGAATACTAGAATTGAGATAGATTCTTCAATTCTATGGACTAAAGAAAAGAGATGGGAATCTAACGGCTGTAAAAGCCTGTCTTTTTTCCCTTGAAAAGGGCATCTTCTTCTCTCCTCCTCCCTCCTCCTCCTGCCAACATTAACATATATATTTGTTCCCTACTGAAATCTCTGGCGATATCGAAGTTGGCCCCAACATTTTTCACAAGATTCCTTATCTCTAAGTTTGTAGCCACCTTTGCTGAATTGATGGGTCCATAAACATCACCCAATCACATGTTGAATAGTCGCTTAATAATTGCTCTGGATTTTGTTGGTTTTCTAAGCGTCATTAATCAATTGATGCAAATCGGAATCTATAGATTTATTTTGATTTTTTTGCTTTTAATCTTTATAAGAAACTCGACTAGTTTTTCATTTAACGGTAGTTATCTTCACTTGGTTTCGGTAAATTTGAAACATTTTCCTAATTCACACTTTAGGTAGGAATTAATCCTATTCGAACACGCCAAATGACTTGTGAACTTTCGAAGAAAGATGACCTAAATTTTGGGTTTTGGAATCCAGAAAAAGGCATAGAAGAAACAAATTTGGTGATCCACCAAGCCGAACCTTAAGGTTTGAAAGTGGGGAGGATTCCTTTGAAATTGAGGAAGAAAAAAAAAAAGCTAACAACCACTACCCAATGGCATAGAAAGCCCTGCCAATGGTAAACAAACAACTACTATTTTTTTTTAATTTATTTTTTCTACAAATTATTAAATAATCACATAAATAATAAATAGCTGTGAAGGACTGGAGGTCATAAAATATTGTACATCTGTAGGAATCTCAATGGACATAGACTGACTATAACATGAAAATTCCACTTTGGTGGCCCTTCTGTTCCCATTAAAGAAATTACACCACTTTGACCTACAAGCCAGGGCTACAAAAAGTGGGTTATAATTAGGGCAAAATTATATTCTCCATTTGACTGAGAATGGAGATTGGATTTGAAGGGTCAAGATCCATGCTCAACAACAAAATTATAAAAGAGATGTAAAGCTATTACAATATAATTCACTTTGAAAGAAGAACAACTTTTAGGTTGTGAGATTGACCCTTTCAAGACACTTTACCATATTATTTTACTTTATTTTTACCTGCCATTTGAGAAATGTTTCACACAAAAAAAAGAGACCAAATCCTAGAGCATCTGTTGGGTTCAAAGTTGGTGATGAGGCCTCAAATTGGTGGTTGGATGCTTTTAGGGCTATGGCTTAGAGTGCCTATTGACCATTTCTTTTCACCTTTTCTTCATGAAGGGTTGCTTTAAGAAAATTGACCCTAATTGGCCAACTCAAGTAAGCATGTGGGGATATTGAGCAAAATGAAGATCAATTTCTTTATCTGATTCTCTAGCATATATATCTTGTTGCTTTGAAGAATAAAGAGGCATTCATTCATGTGAGCTAAATTGGTCATTAAATTATAGAATTTGGATGGCAAGTTGTTTGCTTTAAAACACTTGGGCAAGATTAGATCATGGTGTTTGAATGTTGCATGTGAGTGTTGGCTGTTCAACCTCTTTTTCCTTCATGAGCATCATCCTGTTCATCAATCAAACTATATTGTGATTTCTTTGGGCAGCTCTCTTTCTACATTTTTCTACATTTTAAAATGACACAATATTGAATTTAAAGTGTGAGATAAGATAAGAGTTTGAATAGTATGTCGATCTTCATGGGGCGACCTAAAATAAAATATATGACCGAAAGGCAAAAACATCTGGCTCCAACAAAAGTGTTTCTTTTTTATGTTTATACTTTCATTTTGTCAATTATGTTAATGTATTGTATTAGAAATTTGAAAATTGTTTAGCTCTATTCACATGTAATGATGTAAGGATGCATGCCTCCATACACAATAGAATATAGCGGATTCATACACCTACAACGAGGTTACACGATTCACCACATTTAACTAGGTATTGAACTCATCACAAATATATATATCATCATCGTCATCCATGTCAGTCGAACTTGAAATCTCCTCCAATCAAGCGGAGGCAAATACTATTAGACCAAATTTGTTTAATGTATCTTCATATTAATCTCATAATGCCAAACCACAATTGGAAAGCACAAAATATACCTATTTAAGATTTGCTGGCCGAGTATAAAAAGATCTTGACTTGCAGACCAATGATCATAGGTTCGAACCCTCATAATACCGTGGTAGTGTGTATATGAGAAACCTCATTCCCCTTGTAGTCTAGACTATTGCTTATATTAAATACCTTTTTGGACACTAGGTTTTACACGAAAATTCAAATTAGTCACTAAGAAAAAAACAAAAAACAAAAAACAAAAATGCCAAATTGATCATTGTGTTTCCCAAAGTTTACAATTTATAGACATTCTGCTATCTTGGTCATTGTGTTTCCCAAAGTTTACAATTTATAGACATTCCGCTATCTTTCCCAGTGATCAAATTGAATTTTCATATAAAACCGAGTGACCGAAAAAGTAGTTAACCCAAAAATAAATAAATTTTTTCTTGTAATCTGATCATTATATGAAACAATCAAAACAAATCCAAAATCCAAATACTCATTAATAAATATCTGAAATTTGAATGCAACATGACACCTTATTTGGTTCATACATAGTCATCCAATACAAGGGAAAAATAGTCTCCACTTCTTCAAACAATATGAATATTATTATTCTTCTACCACCGTCACTATCTTTATTTATTTTGTCAAGATACTATAGCAAGAAATTGATACGAGTATTTACTATTTACTATTTACTATTTATTAGAGAGAAACAAAGTAGACTTTCGATGCCCGAGCTAACTCACTCAGAAGAGGAAAAAAGCCCGAGTTAACTCGGGAGGACAGAAGGGTAGATAAAAGACGCGACGCCACGAAAGAGACTTTTTTAAAAACCCGTCCAAACTGGCCGATGCTTTCTCTCCCTCGAAACTTCTCTTCTTCTTCTTCTTCCTCCTCTCTCTCGACTTAATATTCCTTTTTCCATTTTTATTTTCCTTTTTAATTTTCCCACTTTTTCTCTGCCCCCAAACACCCTACTCACTGTATTATTTATAACATTGTCTATATAAATAGATCCTCACTATTTCTGATTCTCGGTTTTCACCTCTCTCTCTCTCTCTCTCTCTCTCTCTCTCTGTGGTAAATCACACACAAACACAAAGCAAAGCGATTGCAAACAGAAACCAAAATACCTGAAGGATCCAAATCTTCAAAAATCTCAAATGGGTTCGGTTCCTCCTGAACTGAGCTTGGATTTTAGACCCACTTTTGTGCCTAAAACGATCAGTGATTTCCTCAAGGAGGTTTCAATGATCGGTAGTGTATCCGAGAGGTTGTCCAAGCTTGACGATTTTGTTAAGCGATTGGAGGAAGAGATGAGGAAGATCGACGCCTTCAAGCGCGAGCTTCCTCTTTGCATGTTTCTCTTGAATGATGGTTGGTTTTTGTTTTCCATTGCACTAAAACATTAAAACTTCGATTTTAAAGTACATATTTTCCTTTTTAACTTTTTTTTTGGGGGAAAAGAGGAACCAATTCTGGAGATGGGGTTTTGGATTTTTTATGGTTTTGATTGATGGGTATTCAGTAAATGATTAAATTAGTTCGATTTGAGAATTGGGGTTTTTGGTGTTTGTTGGTTTTGGTTAATGGGTTTTTTATTGTGGTCGAAATGTTTAATGGGTTTTTAGTTTTGAAGATATTGATCAATGGGTTTTTGTTTCGTTCTAACTCTTTTTCTGGGTTTGCTTTCTTCATATTGATTGCAGCGATTCTAGCTCTGAAGGAAGATGCAGTGCAATGTGTGGCACCAAATGTTCAACCAGTGTTGGAAGAATTCATACCATTGAAGAAAGATTGTGAAAAAAACAATGGAGGAACCAATAACAATAAGAAAGAAAAAGACTCTAGGGATAAGAAGAATTGGATGAGCTCTGTCCAGCTTTGGAACACTGATAATTATCAACATCCCTCTACTGATTTCCCATATGATCGAAAGCAAGTTTCTGAAATTGATTCTAAGGTAAACAAACAAAACATCAAAAAATTTGAATAAAACTAAACAAAGCATTGAACTTTATCTTCTAACTGAGACAATAAACTATGGCAGAGAAATGAGGCAGAAAATGGGTTAGCAAATGAGGATCCCTTCCAGACATGTAGAAATAGGGCTGCTGGAAGAGCATTTATGCCATTCAAGACATACCCTGCTTTCTCTGTCACGGCGGCGAGGAAGGAAGATAAGGAGGAATTGCCAGTTCATGGGCTGTCTTTGCTCACCCCAGGAATCAAGAATCCAAAGGAAGAATCAGCTTCCAGTGGTTCAAGATCCACTTGTGGCAGGGCAGTCTCCTTCTCTACTGCCAATGCTCAATCCAATATGCGGACTCCACCGCAGCAGCCAACTAGCCGGAAACAGAGAAGGTGCTGGTCGCCGGAATTGCATCGGAGATTCGTCAATGCCTTGCAGCAACTTGGAGGTTCACAAGGTTTGATATTGGAACTTTTTTTTTCTGGTCAACTGTTAGATATTGAATCTGAAATTCAGGTTCAAATGTAAATTAACATGTATGTCTTACTTTTGTGATTGTGAGAGTCTAGATTCTAAAACTTAAATGGGAATTAGTTCCCAAATTTGTTTTGTTTGCTCATTATTTGGGTTTCATGGATTTGATTCTTTAGAGTTCACAATGGAATTGTGGATTATTAAATGTTTGAATCTGGAAAAGGTGAAAGTATTGTCATTTTCCTTCTATGGCTAGGCTACTTTAATTTTCAGTGGTTGAACTCCTGAATATTTTGTGCTATTAATCAAACATATGTATAAGGATATTAGTATGAATCTGGCAAGTGACAGAATATTTGTTGCATAACAGATATTGATGGATTTGCTACCTCAATGATAAATTGATTGTTTCTCTGCATATATTACTGTGGTGGATTATTATACTCTCTTTATTTTCCCTTACCGTATATAGTGTCTAACTTGAACTTTTTGGATCTTTTGCAGTGGCCACTCCAAAGCAAATTAGAGAACTCATGCAGGTTGATGGCTTGACCAATGACGAAGTGAAAAGTCATTTGCAGGTCGGTTCTAAGTTTCCCTTTCCTTGCTTCTGTTTGATTGTGTTAAAAAATTTCAAAGTAACAAAGGAGAAGGCATTGTGGAAGTCTTCGTCCTTAGAAAAAATGAGATTGAACTTTCAAACACTTTTATTACTTTTGACATTGAATGTTGATGTTGAAATTGAGCGAATTTTCATGTCAATGCAGAAATACCGACTTCACACAAGAAGAGTTCCAGCTGCCACTGCAGCCCCAGACAATCAATCTGTAGTTGTTTTGGGGGGCTTGTGGATGTCCCAAGATCAATATGCTGATTCTTCAAAAGCTAGTAGTTCCCAATCTGGCTCACCCCAAGGTCCCCTCCATTTAACTGGAACCGGTGGAGATGATGAAGATGATGAAGATGCAAAATCTGAAAGTTATAGCTGGAAAGGTCACATTCAAAAACCTGGAAAAAATGATGTATAGAGTTTATCCACCATCAATTTTGCAGATATATTTATACATGGGAGGAGCCAATGAATATAAAGAAAAATATAATTACATTATACATAAAAGGAGAAGGATCTTGAGAGACGGACAGAGCGGCTATGAAATTTTGCAGGATTAGTTTCCCTTCCCCTATGTCTTGAGTACGAGTTTTATTGTCTCAAAATTGGTATAAGAATTTTTGGTTAGGTCCTCATGTCCATGGAAGAAACAAGGCCATTTTTCCTACATCAAGCTCATAGTTTCCATGGAAGTTTTATTGTTTTAGATTTGAAGTCTTTCAGATGGGTTCTTGAGCATATCAGGTGGTGGAACAATTCAATCATGATCTCATCTTAAATGGACCCTGAGGGATCTGTTTCTCTCTCAATCTGTTGAAAACTGATCCTGCAGCTTCATCCCTTTTTAATTCTCAGACTGAAGAGAGCTCTTTTGTCTAAATTATCTTCAGAGGAATGATGGAAGTATTGGTCAAACTATGAAATCCAAGACGCAGATGAAATGTTTGAAATCCAACAGCAAACATCAATTGAACATTTCAACTAATGAAAAAAAAAATGTCAAAATTCTATACTTTATGATTGTTAAAAACCAGGCACTCGAACCATCTTGTTTTCAGTTTTGCCTATTTGTTGTCTGTATTCTTTCTTTTTGGACAAAATTGCTGAAGACTTCCACAAATCCAAATAGAATAAGTTGTGCAGAATGGTTTGCTTTTTTTCTTCTTGTTTTCACCCTGGATTGGACAACTCCAGATACCAAACCTTTAGGACTTAGCAGAACCGCATATCAGCTTTTATCAGGAGAACAAGGTGAACCCTCTAACAGCTAACATATTCTAATGTCCTTGGAGGTATGCCTTCCTAAGTAGACGACAACTTCGGTATTTTCAAGATTACTATTGTCCTCTTTTGGTCCATGGCATTTTGAAACTATGCCTCTGCTTGACATTCCTAGGCTCAAATGAGATAATAATTAATTACTCCATCATATTATTTGAAAATACTGGTTATAGTTTTTTTTTTATAAATGGTTTTGCATTAATGAAATTGAGCCTTCAATTCAATCCCATTTTGCGTATATTTCTATTGTTTAAGTTATCTTTATTTTGCTTTTAGCCCAGTGGAAAAGAGAATTGACTTGCATACTGGAGGTTTTAGGTTAAAATCCCCACAACATTATAGTTGTGTGTATATAAGAAATCCCCCTATCCTGTAGTTTAGACTATCGCACTAAGAAAAGAAGAAGTTATCTTTAACTTTTTTAGCTAGTGCAACCTTTGTTTGTCAAGACTAGAAGTCTGCGGTTCGATCCTCTATGATACTGTGTTTTGTGTGTGTGTGTGTGTGAGAGAGAGAGAGAATAACCCCTCCTCCCCCTTCCTAACTGTGAAAAAAAACAAAAAAAAAACCCCTATGTTCTTTCAAGGCTCCTTGAGACCCTTTTGGCTTCATTCAAATGTTCTGTTCTGAAAAATTGCATCAAGGACTGAGTCTAATTTACATAAGCATTTGAACATGATTCTGTGAACAATTCTCTAAAATAAAGCCATCAATGCATTTACTACTAGGACAGGAGATAAACATGCTTGAAAGAGAGCAATGATTAATTTCAACGTTTTGGCTACCAATAATTTAAAAAAAAGTGTCAATGTTCAATTCGGTGGATGGCAGATTGGCAGTGTTTTAGCTGTATTGAATAAGATGAAAGGACAAGATCCGGACTTATCTCCTCTATTTTCTTGTCATTATCTTCAATCCCTCTGAGAACTGATGGCTTCTTATTTTATGAAAAGTAGACAAGGAATAAGTTGACATTATTCTCCCAAATTAAGGCCACCTAATAAGTATCAGTTTGAGTTCTTAATTGAGAGATTTTAACTGTTGCAGGGTAAAGCAAAAAATCCAACCAAAAACGATTATGACATTTGTCCTAATTGCAGACACAAAAATGGTAAAATCAGAAATGATGAAGGGCTCAAATATGCAGAAGGCCAAATCAATGAAACTCATGAGCCAACCTAGCCTTTCCTTTTCCAGCAATTCTGTTTCAGCTACTCAAGAACATTAATCTCTTGGGCCCAAAAAAACAAAAACAAAAAACCTCTATCTTTTGCTTTTTTTCTTCCCTGGAATGATATGATAATGAATTAAACAAATATATGATAACTATTCCAAAAGATATGATAATTTGGTCAATTTCTTTAGGTTCGAACTCTCATTACACCTTGACGGTGTATGCGTGAGAAAACCCCCCTCTCCTTTCTAACCGTAGAAAAAAAAAAGGCCTCTTTATTAGAATTATACTAAATCCTGCTGATTCTATCTTTTATACCTAACCCTGTCATATCCCACTTTTAAAAAAACATAATCAGTTGGTATGTTTATCTGAGCAGCATGACAAAACAGTCTCTCTCACAAGCAAAATAATAGAGAGAATCTTATAGACAAGATATAATGAAGGGAGCCCATACTGAGGGCCCATTTTTGTGGATGGTATAAATGGTTTGTTTGGTGACAGAAGTGAATGAAAATGATGGAGGGTTCTAATTAATTTCTCTTGTTAAAAAAAGGGTTTATTTTATTCTTTTGGTTTTGAGTAAGCTGATCAGATTTCAAACCCAATAGTTATTCTCTTTCCTCTATTGGTAGAATGGAGATAGAATATGTGAAGCAGCTGCACACATTTGAGAAAGTCACATGGCAGCAGAAGTAAAATATAAGTGCTTGGCCCACACCAACAGCATTCTCATTAAAGATTCCTTCAAAGACCAGCCATAGATAATGATCCCTTCTGATAGAGATGACATAATTTGGAATAATTGACATGGAAAACACCTTCAATTGGGCAATTACAGATAGGGTTTTGGAAATTTGGTACAAAGGCCAAGCAACTAACTATTTCCAGGACTTTTCAAGGTCCTAAATTCTATCTGAGATTCCCATGTGTTGCATACACCCAAAAGAAACTGTGTTTGATAACTCATGTTGACAAGATTTGTGCTTTACCATGACAGCTTTGGCAGATCTGGCAACTTGACATATCAGTTGTGAGTTGCTCAGTTTTTTTATGATTCAGGTTTTTCAGAACCAAATTCACCATCCATAAAATAAGAAAAGTGCCTTAAACAATGCATATTTGAGATTCTCTGACAGTTGTTTGCATCTGATTCTCAATTTACCCCATGATTGGTTTATTCTTATGATGTGGCAATGTTTTATTTGCTGCAAATACTCAAAGTCCATGGCGGGTCTAGAAAGAAAATAAATAAAACGACAACGTATCAGTTGGTGTAATAAGTTAGTGTCTCTAACATTACTCATTTATAAAAAAACAAAAAAAATTGATGTCAAAGATTATGAATGGATTAGCCAAGAAGGGATTAGAACTTATTTAACTGCCGCTACTAAGAATGATGAGATTTAAAATTTGAAATTTATAAGACATGTTTTGTTTGGGGTCAAGTGCCCAAGGAACCATGCCCAAGATCTAAGGTATGAGATCCATGTTTCAGGGTTTAAATTTCTGATTTTGGATTCAAAGCCTAAGTTTTGGGTCAGTATAATTTTGAAATGTTAACTTATGTTCTAAATTTATAAGTTTTATCTTTTTTTATCTTTTTTTTTTTAAATCAAGAGTATATATAAATTTCATTAAGGTAATCAAACAGAGACAATTGATAGAACCTTAGGTGCTACAATTGATATTTGAGTGAGGAAGAATCAAATACATAACCTCTAGCCAACTAAGTCTAGCCTATTGAAAAAGGGCATTGACTTGTAGACAAGAAGTTTCAGATTGAACCACCATGACATCTTGGTTGTGTATATGTGAGAAACCCCCCTCACCTAAAGTTTAGACTATTACTTGTACTTGAAAACACATAACCTCTAATGCAAGGATTGATGCTCTTGAGAGATTATCAAATAAGTTTCTAAGTTAAGGATTTGTTACATATTTATAATCTTGGTTGTCGGATTGCATTAACTAGATGTGTTGATAGAATTAATATGCAGCATACATGTAATCTAATGGTTGAGATCAGAAATATATAACCAATCCTTAACATAAAATACTTATTGGAGAATCTCCTTGATACTCTTAAGGCTTGTTTGGGACCGGTTCTTTGGAAAGTACTTCTGCTCATAAGCACTTCTAACAAAAATACTTTCATTATAAAAATCTTGAATTTTCATAAAAAATTCAAGTGCTTCTTGTAAAAGCATTTGGGAGTGCTTCATGAAGGATGTGTTTCTCTATAAAGTGCTTCTATAATTTTATGTCAAATGCTATTAAAAGCTCTTTTAGTCAATAGAAAAGCACTTTCAGTCCTTCTAGAAGCACTCCCAAACAAGTCCTTAATCACTTAAGTTATAAGTCTGTTGCTCATAATTTTATCTCAACTCTAGAGACAATGTAATTTATCAACAAATAAATAAGAAGTATATTGACTATTTCATCACGGACTTGTCTTCACACAGTAGTGGAAAAACTGATGTTCTTGCTTAGAAATGGACCAAATGGAAAGTTGAAGTCATAAATTATGTCCCTTTAACATCTCATTGGGCCTAAATGGCTGGCCCTCTATTGTTGTGTTAGCAGTTTTGCCACCATTGTTCCGTAATAAGGCTTTTCTCAACTTTGTGCTTTTGAAATTGGGCTCTATTGGGCCAAATCTTAAGTGGGTGAAGCAGCAATAATAGAGAGCATATAAATAGATAATCTAACAACATTTTTTTTTTTTTTATACAAATAATATTTTATTTTAATCTAATCTAAATTACGGAGGGGGAGTGTAGAGTGGGAAGCATATTCGCACTAGTTAACTTGACTAAGCCCATATTTACTATAATCGAACATTTTTTAAATACCCTATTTTTTTGAATGGGGATTAGTAACCCAAAAAGCTAAATTACACTTTTTAATCCACGTAGTTTGTGTTATTTTTCACTCATCTTTAGTATCACAAAGATAATTTCTTCTCCACTCATCTTTAGTCATCTCTAATCATGCACATTTGATAAATAAAAATGTCTCATCTAAAACTTATCCATTAATGATGCATTCATTGTTTTAGAACTGAACATAGTTTTTTTACATGATTAAAAATGAGTATTGCTATTTCCACCACCTTGTTCTATTTCATCACTGACTTTATCTTCAAAATTTCAAAGACAAATTTACCTTTTATAAAATGACTTCTATGAACTTAAGAAAACACATTAAAACTTACTAGCCTCTCCACACGCACTTTCCTGCCTGCGAAAGATTTAAAAAAAAAAAGAATTTAAGTTTATTTTAGAATTAAAAAAGATAATCGATAGTTGTGTTCCATTAAAATAGGATCCATTATCTGATTTTCTTTTAATTTTAACTTTTTATTATTATTATGAAAAGTGTGAATTTACCATATTATCCTCATTTAATTAATAATTTTAATTTTTAATGTTTGCATTAACTAAGGGCATTTTCTGATATTTTGAATGTTTTATCATTCTCTGTTTTTTGCTATAGATTTTTTTTTAAATAAAAAAAAGGATAAAAAATACAAAAAAGATTAACCTAACCCACCCCACCCTTTGTCTCTTAGCCTCCACCCACCCGCTCGAACCCTCCTCCTCCTCTATTTCTTAACCCAGACCCCTAGCCCCATATTTCAGTAGTCACCCCACAGTGGAAAGATATGGGTATTTTAAGAATAAAGGTGGGTAGAAAGATATGATTGTGTTTTTTAAAATTTATATGGTGAGTGGAAACTAAGGTGAGTGGAAAAATAGGATAGGGGGTGAAAATAGCAACACTCTTAAAAATGAAAAAAGTAACAAAAACAGTATTAATAATTTAATTAATACTCTACATTGAGTTTATCAGTTTATTTATAACAAGATTATCAATTGGAAGTTAATTTTCTTTCAACTTTATGCACACAATACTTTTGTGTGTGTCACCATGCTAGAATTGTCTTCCTTTTTATCTTTTTGAAAAATAAAAAATGGGGGGAGAGAGAGAGAGAGAGAGAGAGAGGTTGTTAGAAATGCACTCTCTCTATCTCCCAAAATGGTCACATGAATCATAAATGTAATTGTATGACCAAATTTGTAGGACTAGTTGAGAGGGAAAAAGAGGACACTTGGGCAAAAAGGAAACCTCAAAATAACCAGTCAAACCCTCAAGCAACGGTCATGTGTAAGAAAATCAGTCCCTACAAATCCCAGATTGAAATACGGATGCCCCAATATTTGGGCGCCAAACAAGGCTTCAATATCAAATTACAGTTACTAAACTTGCAGACAATAATCAGAAAAAACCTTAACACTCTAAAAAAATCAGAAACACATAGAGAGAGTGGGTAGATAGAGAGAGAGAGAGAGTAGAAGAAGAGCAAAATAGAAAAAAAAATGGCACAACCACAACCACCTGGGGAGAAAACCCAAGAGGCCCCAGAAATGGAAGTGAAAGAAAACCCAATAAGCCCATCCTTCAAATTCAATGCACAAGCACCTGAATTTGTGCCAAGATCACATACCCAGATGCCCATTTCTGGTTATTTTTATCCCTGCTTTCACTTTCTTGGTGAGTCTGCTTCCCCTGATTGGTTTTACATTGGGGACCAGGAGTTGCCTCCTTATTTGATCTCCAATAATCCCAACATCCCTCTTGCCAATCGATCCAAGAATGCACTCCCAGATGATCTTCAGCAGAAGATCATCAAACAGGTATTCTGTGAATGTTCATCCTTTATAGTTTATGTGTTAATGCCTCTATTGTTTCCTGTGATTATATTCTTTGGATGATTTCTGTGTCTAAAGTTCCTACCTTTCATGCATTTATATTTGGGTTTTGTCTCATCTTATGTTCTATGTATTTTTTTTCTTTGCAAATATCATTGTTCCTGTTGAGCTCCTTGAAATTGACTACATTTGTGTACTGGTTTTTATTTATATTCTTTTAGATTATATTGTTAAACTATGTACCTGCAAGATCTGTTTTTTATTTGGAAGATAAATTATATGTCAGGATTTGGATCATGTTGGGCAAAGTGGTATTATCCTTTTAGGTCCTTCACTTATTCCCATCCCTCCATGGCTTTTGCAAGTCAGATTATATTGATTCAGATTCACACCTGATATCTGAAGAACTTATTGTTAACTTGATATACATTGTAGGCCAATTTTTCTAACCGTTTAAGTTTTCGAGGTCTAGTGAATGTCTAATATGGTAGGAGCTCTAATTGCCAGAGGTTGGGTTCAAACTTCCAACCCAAATTCCCCGGTTTCCCCTCTACCTTGCACCTTCGTTTCTTAATGAAATTCGGTAGTAGGATCTTCATAAATAATATGGACCTTATCCAATTTCAGATGAGAAACAATTCCAGGATTGCCAGGCAGGAGATTTACCCCAGAAGTCATTGAAAGCTTTTGTCCCATAAGGGAACCCATCTCTAAATGTTGATAACAATGAGAAATCTCTCTACAAGTGATAAATCATCTTGTTTCCTTTTCATGTTATAATTCTGTAATATGCATGAGATGTTAAGGCATTCTACATATTGGTTGCCTGTCATCCTTATTGATGCTGGTCATTAAACAATTAGGACTGAATTATGACAGCACCTCCTGAATCTAAGGACTATTTCTGCATAAAACAGGTGGAGTACCAGTTCAGCGACATGAGTCTGCTGGCAAATGAATCTTTAGTGAAACACATAAGTAAAGATCCCGAAGGCTATGGTAAGCATTTTCAAAGTGTAATTTATACAGATTAAGTAAATTTTTTGGTATGCTTTTCGATTCATGCATGATTTTTTATGTAAAACAGTTCCAATATCTGTTGTTGCTTCCACCAAAAAAATGAAGTCACTTATTAGTAACAACCACATGCTTGCGCAAGCACTCCGGTCTTCTTCAAAGCTTGTAAGTTGTCTGATAGAATTTCTGATCAGTTCTTTTCCTTTTCTTTTCTTGTCTGAACAATATTTCTCATTTGGTCTTCAAGCTTTCATTATTGTTCTTGAATAATGTTATTAAAGGTTGTAAATGAAGATGGCAAGAAGGTTAGACGTAAGTACCCCTTCACTGAAAAAGACAAAGAGGAATTGCAGGTAAAAACAGATTCTTCCTAAACCACATGGATGTAAATAGCTTCATGAATGATTTTATGTTGTGTCTTCTTTGTCTCCTTCTTGCAGTCGCGTACTGTTGTGGCAGAGAATTTGCCTGAAGATCACTCTCATCAAAACCTAGAGAAGATATTTAGTGTGGTTGGAAGGTTGGATTTTTGCACTGAGCTTATTATTTCCCTTCCTTTTCTTTGTGTTATCATACGTTTTAAGAGAATCATCACTGTATATTTACATTTGCTGTCAAGAACAGTGTGAAAACCATCCGAATATGCCATCCCCATGAATCTAATTCTTCCCGGTCCAAAGGCGATTTCATTATCAGCAACAAGGTACAAGATTAAATTGAACCATCTTTTTATCTAATAGCCATACATATAATTCCAAAGGAACTTATTGTATAAGTTATCTTTTATTCTTAAATTTCTTCTCTATTTTATGAAGCTTCATGCACTTGTGGAGTATGAGACAACAGATATAGCAGAGAGAGCGGTACGTTGATTGCTGTTACAACTTCAGATTTACACCATTGGTTTTCTTAACATTTTTTCGTGCTACAGGTTGATAAGTTGAGTGATGAAGGGAACTGGAGAAAAGGGCTCCGAGTAAGGTTGCTGCTTAGACGCTCGGTATGTCTATATAAAACTTCTATATCTTTAACCTCCAATTGTTTGACATAGCCTCATTACTTCTGATGTAATTTAATTTACAGCCAAAATCTGTTTTGAAGAACCGAAAGTCTGATTTCGATGGCATTTTAGAGGATGACGAGCCACAATATGACTGTGCAGAAGAAACTTCTCAGCCAAGCAACCCTGAATTGGTTACCGATAGTCCTAATGTGAGTCTTTCCTTGCATACCAATCATAGTATCATGCCATTACATCACCATAACACTGTCTTTTTACAGCATGTAGATCCCTCAGATGGTCTGAGAATAGTGTTAGAATTTGAAATTACCAAATGTCAGTTGTACAAAGTAGATTGCATGCTATGTTTACAATGAAGCAATGCCGCATGTGTCACAAATAGTTTTATCAATTTCAAATAAGATGTTGATCTCACATGAGAATATGTTTGGGTAGGAAGAAAATTTGGCGGCATCCAAGAAAGGATGGGTTTGGGGACGCGGTAAGGCCCGAGGGCGTGGCCAGGGACTGAGTGGCCGCGGCCTGATTGCTCCATCTCCACAGTCAAGCAATACCATCCAGTGTGAAGCACCTGCAAAACAGAATGCCAAGGGCCCAAGAATGCCAGATGGGACTAGGGGCTTCACCATGGGAAGAGGCAAGCCCGTAAGCACCATCAATTCGCTTTAGGGGTGATTGGTGGTGCCCCATTTTGTTGAAGAAGGTCTACTCAGTTATTGGTACATCCATGGCTCTGCCTTCCCTGAGGAGTCTTGAGAAGAAGGGGGATTTTGGTTAAGTAGCCATAATTTGTGAAATGATTTTTATTGATTTAATTGAGATGTATAGTATGGTAAAAAAAAAAAAAAAGGTATGGGGATGTCATAGCTCTTGGCAGTGATCATAGTGATCACTTTTTGTTTTGCATTTTTTATAGATGTACTTTGCATTTGGAATGGCATTCAGTTCTCTTTGTACAATTCTAATTGAATAATGAAGTTGATGGGCACATCTCTCTCTCTCTCTACTGCTTAACTTTTCATTGTTCCTTTATCATCACAACATCTAAAATATTTGAACACAACAATAGTCATAAGCATTTGCACAATGGAGGACTTCATTAGCAGGATTTGGTTCAGGTGTGGAATTCATGGTGGTTTCTGGTTTTAGGTATAACCAGCAAAATTTGAAACCATGGTAGGGTTCTTGTCAGAAATCGTTTTTCTTTAGAAGAAAGAAACAAATATTGAATCAAAAATCTCAATGAAGAATTTCAAATCCTAATCATTGGGCCCATACACAGAGCCTTATTATCTGAAAGCCGGAACAGTTTATTTTCTGAAGGATAAACCCGGAAAAAGGAAAAAAAAAATAGTTAGAAGAAGTGGCCCATGCAGGTCTCGAACCTGCGACCTTCGCGTTATTAGCACGACGCTCTAACCAGCTGAGCTAATAGGCCATGTTGATGGAAGCAACTTCCAAACACAATATAACCGTGAAACCCGTAGGATTACCATCCCTGTTACACAACTTTCACATATTTATTTATTTTATATAAGAGACAATATAAATTATTCTAATTTAGAGCGAGGGAATTTGAACTTGGGTACGAGAGGAAGAACACATTGCATTGACTAACTGATCTAACCTAACATATGCAATTACAAGTGCTTTTGGGGAATCTTAGGATGAGTTTTTGATTGATGGCATTGTCCACCAAATACCAATTGTCCATCTACAGTTTTGTAAAAACTTAATCTTGTGATGGGATTTCAGCATGAGTGCTCCTTTTCAATTGGAGTGGATCCCAAAATGAAATACATGATTCCTAGCAATCATGTCAGGCAATGTGGTCAGTCATTTTCCATGTTTAAGCATTAATTTTCCATATGCATCATTATAGTTCACTTCAATTGGCCACTACTTCATGTTTGCCAACTTATCTTTGTACCCTTTTTATGTTGTACATGATATGGAAAAATCAACCTAAGAAGCAAGAACACAATGCTTTTTCAGTTCAACAAGCCTTACATACATGGAATAGTTCTGTAATTATGTGTTCATCTTTTCTCTTTTTGTTCACTTTGCATCACCAAGGCTAAATCGTTACGAAAAATGCCATACCTTTTTTTCTTCTTCTTGTTTTTATAGAATTATATTACTTCATAACATAATTATATTTATAGGTTGGTTTACATCAGTATCTCAGTTCTCAGTTCTTTTAAAATTGAACCCAAGTTCATTGGATTTGAACCACCTCTCTGATAGGATATGCCATCATTGGAAGAGATAGGTTTTGTTAGGTCTCCAGTTTTTTTCTCTTACCTTACCACAAAGCAAAATGGGATGACATACACCCACCCAGTCCAGTTCTTTTCTGAAGTTAAAACTATCAGAAGTGCAAATGTAGTGGCATAAATGCCATGCCAAGTGCTTTTTCAAATATCTACTATCAGAAAAAGTGGCAGACTTGCAGTTGTATAATGCAAAGTGCTTGATGAAATATCTTTGGTTAGCCTTCACCTCAGTGACACTTGTACTTCCACTCCTTTGTATTTATATGATAAACATTAGCCATTTTGTGTGCAGGCCGCCCCTTATCTCTGCACATTGACTAAAAGACTTAAACAATATATTCTCATGAATCTTTAATATGAGATCCTGGTCAGGTTTTGGAATTTGCTCCTACCACATGCATCTATTTAGATTACTTAATTATGTCTTTCTCACCTCATGATCATACTAAAATTTCAACCAGTCCATGCTGCTTCAGAAATAGTGTCAGTAAACTTCTTTTTCTAAATTGCTATCCATTGCCCTGATTTGGAAACAATCTCAAACTACAAGCAATTGTGAAAAGCGCATGTGTTGAATTGAAACTAAAAGTTTACCAATTAAGAAATAGTTGAGAACAAATCTTCAATTTGCTTTGTCCAAAATCATCAGATTCATTCATCACTAGCAACTTATGTATAAAAAGTTTTGAAGTAAGAGGTCACCAGTGCACTGAGTTTTTGGCTGTTTCTGTAGTGCTATTGATCATCTATGTTTTAACTTTTCAAGTTTGACATCTTGTTGCAGCAAAGACATTGTTCATGTTATTTCAACATTCCTTTTGCTTCAGAAAGAGAGCAGTTGAATGATGTGGAACTTTGCTTTGTTAGCATGGAAAAAAAGAAGTAATAAAATAGTAAATGGATTATATCACCTGGCAAAAAACACTCCAATATGATAATTTAGTTGCAGAGTTGGCCATTAGGTTTTTCCAACTAGTGGCATTACCACTCTGAGTTTAACCAATGAAATCATTTTGAATTTTCAGTGTTTTCGCCTATAAATACCAGCAAAAGATCCTGTTCGAT
This sequence comes from Prunus mume, assembly GCF_029339155.1. Classification (NCBI taxonomy): domain Eukaryota; kingdom Viridiplantae; phylum Streptophyta; class Magnoliopsida; order Rosales; family Rosaceae; genus Prunus; species Prunus mume. The sequence continues at coordinate 16,429,814 of NC_142703.1, read as the reverse complement.
GTCATCAGAATCGGAATTTCACAGCAAACCTTTTACATTGATCACTAGCTATGACTCACAAAATCATCTCCTACTTCACTTTTTCTTTATGTTTACTCTTGTCTTTGTCTCCCTTTGTTCATATGCATCCATTTGCTTATAGCCAGCTTGATTACAATTTCTACGACAAATCATGCCCCCGCTTATCAATGATTGTTAGGTACAATTTGTGGGCAGCAATCAGGAATGACACCAGGATTGCTGCATCCCTTCTTCGGATGCATTTTCACGATTGTATCGTCAATGTAACTGTTCTTTCTTAAACCTTTTCCACATCTTTATCTCCTTTGAAGAACTAGGATGTTTTAAAGTAAAAATTACTAATACTGAGTGCTAGACTGTTTACAAGTAGCTTTCTCCTTTACTTTTGCAAAAGAAGACCTAAGACAGCAGATATATTAGATTTACACGTCTGCAATTCACATTTTCATACAGAGTTAGAAAACTTTAAAAGATATATTGGTTGCAAGGGAAAATAGGCATATACAGCTTCCCTCATTTTAGCTGAAATCCTTTGTTCTAAAACCAAACAAATAGCCTGAGGTTGGTCCTAAGCAACTTCAAGAAATCCTCACATCCTAAGCAAGAATATCATGGAAGTTACAACTTTCTTGTGACAATATGAAAAATGTACTTCCTAATAATGTATTCTGCGGAAGCCTTTACTAGAAACTCAATATATTTATCTTCCTCTACCGATAAGAAGTTACGCACAACAATCATGAAGCAACTTAAGAGCAACTCTGTGTTGACACAAAGTGTTATATCCAATGTTGTTGTTTTGTAGGGGTGTGACGGCTCAGTGCTTCTTGATGACACAGAAGACTTTAAGGGTGAGAAGAATGCTTTGCCAAATCGTAAGTCACTTCGGGGTTTCGAAGTGATTGACAATATAAAGGCAGATGTTGAGAGATTTTGCCCATCGACTGTTTCGTGTGCTGATATTTTGACTCTTGCAGCAAGCGAAGCTGTTGGCCTGGTATACTTGACAGATTTCTATATCTTATGGCCAAGTTACCAAATTGGTTGTTTCTCTTTGCAGTCTTTCTAGTCTCACTTTCATTTCATTATTCTGGTTTAGGCAGGAGGGCCTTTTTGGCCTGTTCCATTGGGCAGAAGAGATGGAACAACTGCAAGTGAGAAGGCAGTTACTGAACAACTACCATCACCTATTGAGCCTTTAGAGAATATCACTGCCAAGTTCACATCAAAGGGTCTTGACATAAAAGATGTTGTAGTCCTCTCAGGTTCTTGTTTTTCACTTTCTTCCCACCAAAACCATCCCCTTTTTTTTTCTTTTCTTTTTTCTCTCTCTTTTGGGTTTAGTCATTCTCCAAAGTTTTAAAGCCTAAAGTAATGATCCTAATATTCTTGACATGAACATCTTTCTTGCTTTTGTTTCTTGAAGGTGGACATACTCTAGGATTTGCTCAATGCTTCACCTTCAAGAGAAGACTCTTCGACTTCGACGGCTCTGGCAAGCCTGACCCAACACTTGATTCTTCAGCCCTTACAAACTTGAGACGCCTATGTCCCAAAAAAGATTCAGCAAACAGCAATCTTGCTCCTCTTGATTCCACTAATCTCAAATTTGACAATGCCTATTACACAAACCTGGTTAGCAACACAGGTCTTCTAGAATCTGATCAGGCATTGGTAAAGGATCCAAATACTGCTGCAATGGTTAATTCTTATAGTGCAAACCCGTTTCTTTTCTCTAATGACTTTGCTGCATCAATGGTGAAGCTTGGTAATGTTGGAGTATTGACTGGGAAAGATGGGCAAATAAGGAAGAAATGTGGATCTGTGAACTAAATGAATGATTTGTAATATTAATAGCATTTCTCTCTCTCTGTGAAAAAGTTGTGTAATCTAGTTGAAGTTGTTAATGGAACCATGAACATATGAATAACTAGTTTGCTGTTCAAGTATTATTCACTCTTGCCATTTATGGGAAACCAAATGCTGCACAGCACATTATAACTAGTTGATAAATATGAATGAATATATTAACTAATTTGCAGCATGACACATGAAAGGTAACATTGTTTTGGCAAATATCTGGAATGTTATATTCTCAGGCTATAAATTTGAAACCACATAGTCATTTGTGAAACACAAACGAAGTTGGTTTATTGGGGTTTGCCAAAAGCTAGCTTTAATTGCTCAAATACACATGTATTTTTGAATCGTTAGTAGGTGTGCGGTTCACAATCACCCATAATTAATTATCAGTCATTCACGCACACGTTGACAGCTATGCTAGCTTCTCTCACTGAGTCTCAGCCTTTTTTATAACTAGTGTGTGACTAGTGAAGGTGGTGACCCGGTGTGAACTAAGCCTGATATCATCAGTAAACAGTACTTGTTGTTTACATTGGTTTCTAATTTCCACTTTCAAAATGGAGAGAGAGAGAGAGAGAGAGAGAGAGAGAGTTAATTAGCTCTAAACCAAACTGAAAATGCACACAGTTTGAAAAAAGAAGCCGACAAGGAGTGCTTGGATTCAAAAAAGGATATAGAGAAAAGCTGGTAGATGCCTGAGCCTAAGTTGTAACCTCTGAGCGAGCACATTGAGATCTTTGTCCTTGTCTCTCCAATTTCCAGTCCCCAATACCATCTTTTTATTTATTTGGATCTGCCAAAAAAAATTTATTGTATATCATGAACCATCATAATCGTCATCATCATCAACAACACATCAGGGACATATTCTCTGCTTTCAGGCTAGATTCTATCTATGCTGACCTGACCCTTGGCCTCTCTGTGGCTCTCTGTGTTTGCCACCTTTTTGGCTAAAAGGATTTTAGTGAGATTAATTTTGGGATTTGTTAATTGGATTAGACTCAATCTCACTTAAAAATAAATAAATGAAAGACCAATCAAGCAACCACCCTATTCAAGCTTGGGTTAATAGTAAACTCATTGATTAAAAGACTAAATGTCACTATGTTTTACATGAAATTTCAATTTGGTCAATGAGTAAAAAATTTAGCCATATTGATCACTGTAATAACTAAAGTTTACAATTTATAAACTTGTCGTTAAGTTGTTAGGTTAAATAACTTTTTGGTCATTGAGTTTTACACGAAATTTCAATTTGATCACTAAGAAAAAAACAATTTTAGCCCTCAGTTAAATACGAAAACACATTTATAAGCCTACATTAACTATGATCTAGCTGGCTTCAATTGTTGGGCAATCAATTAATCCTTTCTCTAGAATAATTCTTTAATGTGCCAAAATAAATTTTTCATCACTAAGATGGTTAGGCCTTGCTTCTTTCACTTCCGAGTACATATAATTGGTGGAAAGGACAGAGAAAAGAAGAGAGACTTGTGGTCCAATTGGCTTAAAGTTTTTGACATAGTTTTTAACTTTTTGACCTTTTTTTGGCAGAAATGTTACACTTTTTGACAATCAAAAAAGGCAAACCTATTCCTTATATTAAAAAAAAGTGATTACCTTTTCTTTTTTTCCTAAAAAACAAAGGAAGAAGAACGTATTGCGACATCTACAAACTTGGACTTGTTTGATAGGAAGGACTAAATTAGCAATCAAGGCATAATATTGATATTGTTGTCGAATTTGGAAGATGAATTGGGACTATTTATAAGTTTTAGTCATCAACGTCTTATAAATAGTCCTCATTCATCCTCGAAATTAGGCAATATATTCATATTATACATTGAATGCACATAAAATGTAGGCATTTTGCTAGTAAGTCCAATTCAGTCTAGGCCTCCCTATTAAACAAGCCCTAGTAATCTCCCAATGGAATGGAATGATCAGAATCATCCATTTTTGAGATGTAAAGATGATGGTTGCTAAAGGAAAATTAGAAACTATATAGTCATCTATCACATAAATAATCATCATGCTATGATAATCAAATGTTTAAATTATTTTCAATTTCACTAATCTTTTGCATGAACGATTTCCAAAAAATGAACAGTTTCAAACATCAGGCAACAATATTAATCCAATAATGTCCGCAAAAGTCCATTCCAAAAATTATTGGTATACAATGTTCTCTTAAAAAAAGTACAAAATACAAAATATAAAAGATCCCAGTGTGAACAAGTTGAAATGTCTTGCATTTTATTCATCGTTTTTATCAACCATTCGTCTAATGATATTTCTCTCTACTTTGTTGAAAGAAGTCCCGAGTTTGAATCTTCTTTTTTCTAAATTAAAAAAAATAACAATTTATCAAGTGTCCATCCATATATGTTTTCTCCCCTTCATCTTCATATTCCATCTCCTTTCTTTATCCTCTATCCTCTAAACACACAAATTGGCCAAACCAAACGGACTGGTTAAGCTAATGGCTGGCCTGGTTATGCTTGGAAAATCCAAACAGATTAGATCACCAGTTCAGCTTTTCATTTAAGCTAAATGAATGCGTTTTTATTTTGAAGTGTTCTCTCTCACTGCCTAATGCAACAATGCAAGGTCTGAAAAAGCAGAGGATCCAAGTCCTCCCTTTGGCATATTGATAAAAGCATTATACAAGCTAGCTGTTTCTCATTTTCTTTACAACACCAGAAAAAGCTCCCAAAAAAAGCTAAATCTCCCTCCCATTTGAAAAGGGCTTTTCTTGGGTTTTGTCCCCCCAAAACATTCCCATATATCCCTCCCTCTCACTCCCTTTTCCACCTCTCTTCTTCCCTTCCTCTCACAAATTAAACAATCCCCATTATTCTTTCACATGCTTCCCATCATCTTCCTTTTTCAGGGAAAAATTTATCAATCCAGCTGAAAAGTTAAATTCTAACCAAAACAGAAAACAAAACAAAAAACAAAAAAAGGCAGCAACTTTTCTCAGTCTCTTCTAAAACCCTCAAAAATCTCACCATTTTTTGGATTCAAAACTTGACACAAAACCACAACTTTCACTTATGGAGCAGCAGCTGCAGCCACCGCCCATGGCAGTGACCCAGCAAGCCTACACGATCCATTCGGGTCACGGGTCGGTGGGACCTGTGATTGCAGTGGTTGCAGTGATCACCATCCTCGGAGTCATAGCCGGCATGATTGGTAGGCTCTGCTCGGGTCGTCGGATCATGGGTCATGGACGGTACTATGACTTCGAAGCATGGGTCGAGACAAAATGCTCATCGTGTCTAGATGGCAGACTCGACCCTCCTCCGCCGCCTCTGGCTGCCGTCCCGGGAGAGAATGTTCTGGCGGCCGAGGCAGCGGGCACATCACCAGAAATAAAGGAAGAAGAAGTGCAACAACAACAACAGCAGCAACAACAACATCAGCAGCACCACCAACAACAACAACAACAACAACATCAACATCAACAACAACAACAACATCAAGAAGAACAACACAATTTACATGCAACAAGTAGTAGTGAGAATTAATGAAAGGGGAGCTGCTTAATGCTTTTAATTTGGTAATTGGGTTATGGTTTTTAATTGGGCAGTGGAAATTTTCCTTGTCCAAGGTTGGGCTTTATTTGTAAGCTTCTTTCTTTCATTTGTTTTGTTGGGCTCGTTTCCTTTCTTTTGTTTTTTTTGTTCTTTTCGTTTGCCATTTTGGTGGGATGTATACCATCATTCATGACTCATGGACATGAGGCAATTAAACTATGAATATTTAATATGAAATTGGTGGGATTTTTAATTTTTGTTCATGTTGGGAATGTTGCTAAGGTAGACAAAAGTAGAAAATTTATAAATCTTTGTTTATGAATTTTGCCTATATATGGTATTGTGTAATGTAATGTGTATGTAGTGTTGATTGTATTTTTTATTATATACCAGCGATATTGAAGGAGGATAAAATGAACACAGAACTTCGGGTGTATGAATACACATTCTTAATCACTTGAGAACGAAAGAAAAAAAAAAGCAATGTAGTGTTAGACTGTAGAATATACATATCTTGGCTCTTTGGACTCGTTTTAGGGTCATTCCATATCTGCATATCCCTCATTATTGTCTGCAATTTGTTTCTATCCCTTTTCTTTGGATTCTTTTCTTGTGATGTGATCCATATATTATTGAGTTGTGAATTAAAATATTGAACATTCCTTTGTTATTCATTAAAGACAACGAGCTTTGTGGTTCCATGCAACTTTTGGTTTTTGGGGTCCCAAGAAAAGAAAAAAGATAATGGGTCAGACAAAATAAAAATGAAGAAAAAAAGAAACGACATCGATTAGATTTTTATTTTAATTTAAATTGCGTGACATGGTTTTCAAGAAGAAGACTCTTTATTATTTTGCTTCATTAGAATTATTTATTAAAAATGTTGTTACTCAAATTACAAAATCAACTAGCTAGTTCATCAAAATTAGAGCTGTTAATGGATCAAATTTTGATTCGGATCCGATTAGAATCCAATTTGAATTCGATGTAATTAATAGGAGATGGATTTGATGGTGTAATCCGATAAATCGAGTTTAGTTGAGATGGATACTATAAGTAAGTTTCTTATATTGACATCTTCATTCGCAATGTTTTGTAATTTATTGCAACTTAATATGCACCAAAAATCACACACATAAGTTTAGTTGAGAAGAACTTACATGAAACGTGGCGGTATTCAAAATTTATCACGCATTGTTAAATCGAAAAATTAAAACACATGATAATAAGTGATTGACTTGAAATAGCGTCATGGTGGTATACGATATGGGTAAGTCTCTCTCAAGTTGAGAGAGCTTAATCTGAACCCAATAACTACCTATGACCCCATCTCTAGCTGGATGATGATATCCCAGTTATACATTGTAAAATATGTAAGCACTTAGAAATGGATCGAAGAATCAAATAACACAAAAGTTAAGAACGTTGGAAGACAGCAAGAAGCTATTGGGGAGCAAAACCAATGTGGGGTCGGTGAAATACTCTCTGATGATATATAATTCAGTTCAGACAATAGTTTGGTTAGAGAGGAAACTCACAAGGTTGCATTGCGTTGAATTGTGTGCCTTTGAAGAGCGGTCTAGCATAGCCGATAGAAAGTGTCACTCGATACCTAGACAACTTGGGTTGGGCTTTGACTTTGAACATGCTTCTATTCGTTTTTAAGTTCTTTTTATGCATTTGCAAAAAAATAAGAAGAAAAAGAGTTATTTTATGCATTTGAAGTCATCTTCACCTTTCAAATCTAATGATTTTATTTTATCGTTTCATGATAACTAGACTTGGTAAACGAGTTGTTTTTTCGTTTTCGGATGGTGTTGTATACGTCTTATTGTGTTTTGACGAAGTGACACCAATATGACCATTAATAAATAAAAAAACTCAAATATAAATATGACTCATAAAATTAACGACATAACACAACATGACCCGTTTCATTCGTTAGAAATTCAAATTGTAGTACACTGACAAAACTTTAAAATGTAACTAGACTGATCATGATGATGCATCAATTTCCAACACAGTACCTAATCCCCCCAAATGGAAACAAAAAGCAAACAAGTAGATTCTATATATGGAGAGAAAAAGTGGACAAACATTTTGGACCTTTTCTCAAGCACATGAAAATCCAGGGCCATACTTAGTCACTCGAGGATTATGAATTTATATATTAGATTTATTGTCAAGGGCTATACTTATATTACTCTATGCTAAAGTGAGTTGCCTATGCGTACATGGGTGATTCTTGACCGTTGATGTATATGAGGCTCACAATCTATCAATCGTGACAAAAAGTCGATAACATGTAACAAAATTCTATCATAAAGTAATTAGAATAATATATTTACATATATCAACTCAATCAAACGTCAAAGTGTATCAAGGGTGACCCTCCCTACCTAGGATTCGGATTGTAGGGAGTACACTTCTTGTTTGTGCAACAATAATCTACTGCTTTTGGAGACTTTTCATTTTCGTTACTATATATCCACTGGCCTCTTGTGACGAGAGGACATCCTCTTTCTCAGTCAATCTTTAGAGGGAAGGGCCTCATCCTTTCCTTAAAGTCTGGTACTAGATGCTGTTCATCCTCGTATACTATAATTCTCAGCTCAAGTTAATAGTTCTAGATTGCCATCTTGTTGTAATGGGTTTTCATTTTGGGAAAAAAGCAAACATCCGATTCAATATACGAATAATGTTTCGATTTCTTTTATAATTAAAGGGGTTTTCTCATTTCTTTTTCAGAAGGATGTGGAGAGAAGTTACGAACTTTTTCCATGGATATGATATAAATTGCTTGCTCAACCACTAAATTTAGAAGGTGCACAACCACTAGAAAAGTTGATCTTGTCATGCTTTCCATTTCGTCACTTTTTGGGCCTACGTAACAAATAACATGCTATGGTTCCCAAAGCCCGTCTTTGGTGCAATCCCTTTGAAGACCCAAAAAAAAAAACAAGAAGGTAAGAAAATTACATATTGACCCATCATTTCATTTTTATGGAGAATAAAATTATTTCCTTATCTCTCTTAATTGAACGCAGGTTTTATAATGCGCAACGACTTTCACACTCCGCTTTTGTTTGTTTGCACTTGTTCCCTTTATTTTATTTACTCGGTCAAAAAGTAACAAGTTAGGAGTGCAAATGGATAAAATGCATATGTAAGATGCATGAAGTTTTTGTATAATCTGTGTTGTTCTATACACAAATCATAACTTCACTCATTTTGGTCTCTATAGATGGTGGGAGCAAGCAATAAGTTGGTTTTGTGTTTGTGTACGATGGGTACAGGCTAAAGCAATGGGTTGGGTGGGGCAATTTAACACATGCGGTGCGTGCCCTGCAATAGGCTTGGGCACGGATCAGTTCGGAACAGTAGAAGGCTTTTCTGTTAACCAAACCAAAGACTTCGGTAGACCATTTTCTCTTCCATTAACCAAACCAAAGACTTCGGTAGACTTCGGATCGGTTAACCTAATATTCGGTTCGGATTAGTTCGGTACGCCGGTAGTACCGTAATAAAAACATACTAATAAAAATACAATTTATAATACTTTCACATAACATAAGTTCTTGAACAAATACACCAAATTATCCTTGTAAAATATAAAAATCTGATAGTATAATTCATCCAAGTATGAAATCAAATAACTTACTCACTATATCATTCAATATATACTCAAGATGTAATGGGAGCCACTTGTGTTTGTTGTTTGAACATTTGAGTGTTATTTTTACTAAATTCTCTACATTTATGTAAATGATGTTGACATTTGTTTTGCGTAGGGTTTTTTAGTTTTTCATGCTAAATCCAACCATATAAAGAAAATAAAATTTGGATTAACGGTTGGAAAGTTACAGGTAAAAAAGGGACAAAGGTCGAAACTGGAAAACATAGGAAATTCATAAATTCATCTCTGACCAAAAAGTGCTACAATACCCGAGTGATAAAGAAGTGATAGAATGGTGATAAACTAGTGATATAATGGTGATAAAGAAGTGATACAACAGTGATAAAAGAGTGATACAAAGTGCTGATTGTATTTATCTTTAGTTTCTTGTTTTGTATTTAAATAATAGAATAAGTATAAATATCAGATCGGTACGGGTTTCCGTCGGGTTAGAAATATTGTTCCGTTAACCAAACCAAATATCTCGGTGCGGATCGGATCAGAATAATTAAAATTAAAAAATAATTATTTAACCAAATCAAACCAAACCGTCGATATGGTACGGTCGGTACGCGGATAATTCGGATGAGATACCTACCCCTACCCTGCAGAATGAGTTTTAAATATGCAAAGAGAGAGGAGGGGCCAGCCATTTTAACCAATTTGATATATGTTAGCAAATGCACCGTTTCTATGTATAAGTAGGACAGACAACTTTATACAGTAAGCCTGACCAAAACTGTAGAGCTTGGCCATGAAACTCAGAGTTGCTAACACCCACGTGCCCTGTTTATGTATGCAAAAGTTTCATGCACTGTCAGATTTGCTATTGCAGCAATGGGCAGGCATGACACAAACTAGTGGCAGCAAATCCATGTGTTTTTCTTCGTGAATGAGAGATGAAGAAGTTTTCTTCCTCTCCTTCTGTCTCAGTTTTGTTTAGGCATTTCATCGGGCACCTGACTCACTGCCCTTAAAGAAAATATAGATAACAAGGAGTTTACAATTTAATTAGTAGAAAGAATGTTGAGTGGGGTATTGCCTTCACTCTCCCATGTATGGATCCCCGGGATATAATACAATACATCATGAATAATAATTCGTTTGTTGCGTTTACGTTATCATATTGTTACATACCATGATACTGTTCCTTAAACTGTTGAGGATTTTCCACTATGGTCTTTGATTTGATTAGGTAAAGTTTGTATAGTCACGAGCCGAGTGCTCGAGTTTTGCAAAATGCTCAAAATGATAACTCAATGTGGTGTGCGATTTCGCCCAAAATGTCAAGCCAGACCGCACCACATCCAACCCTACTTACATGTCAATCCAGACCACACCACACCACATCCAACCCTACTTACATGTCAGGCACATTACAAATTCTATCAACATTTGTAACATATCACTATTGTCCTCATTAAATACACTTTTAAAAGAGTTTGATGACAAACTTGGGACAAAAAATAATATAAGAACCAAACTAAAACAACCCAAAAAAATTCAGAAGGCAAAATTATAATTAACCTTATATTCAAATAGGATTATGTTTTTGTTTTTGTTTAATATAAATGATAGTCTAAATTATACAATGGGGCGACAATTTCTCACAATACAAAGTGTCATGGTGGTTCAAACTTGAACCACTAATTTGCAAGTCAAAATCTTTTTTTACTGTGCTAGATCCGGTTGCTATATTCAAAGATATAATTCGAATGATGAACAGGATATACTACACAAAAGCATTGCGCACTTAAAACTCATTGAATCCAATCCAAAGCATGTGCTTTTAGGTGGATGTAAATAGCGGGCCCACCCAAGTAGCCACTGTCAAGCTTCAACAATGAATAGAATAGTCAACTCCTTTTCAGACCCAAAAAAAAAAAAAAAAAAAAAGAATAGTAAGCTCCTTTAGAAAATATATAGCAATGCCAGGACGATATTTATGCCTACATATCTTAATAAGGTAAAAGGCCTTATCCGAGTCATGTCTACATGTACACGCTTGGGAGGACCCGAGTCATGTCTATGCCATGTACACGCTTGGGAGCTAGACCCGGGATGCACCTAACAAGCTAGCAAGTAATGTCTTATGCTTTTTTTTCTTTCTTTTCTTTTTTTCAAAAAGAAAGGAGAAAAGTAGTGAAAATAAAATCTAGAGTAGGATGCTCTTTAAAACCTGCTTGCGTCTTGCATTTTTGGTTGTTTGTTTGTTTTCTTATTTTATAATAATTGCCACTCCTTGTGAGTTGGGTGTTTGATTGCGCATATGTACGAGCTAGTAAGGCCATGGGATTAGAAAATCAGACCCTGCACCTAAATTTGAATCATCATTCCCTAGTTTAGATTAGTTTAAAATAGAATATCACTAATATATATATAAATCTCAAGTATATAGACTTGAAAATTAAGAATAATATGGTAAACCTAAAACAACATCTTTTTAGGCATAAACACAATAAAACCAAAAAAACCAAAAGTAGAAGATCCTGTTTTTGTTATCCTCGGTTTTTAAGTATGAGATAAATTCCAATAAATTGGTGCATTACAGAGCTTCTAAAGTTTCATTAGATCCCACTTTTATAGAGAAGAAGACAATAATTATTAATTAGTTGTTTGTTATTGGCATTGGCATAAACGTTGTTTCCACCACTTTGGCAATGCGACCACAACATCCAGACAGACAAGACACACCCAGACAAACCCCTTTTCGACGCAGCCTTTAACCGACGTAAACGCACGAGCAATAAATAATTATGAGTAATTAAATTATAAAAGTTTTATTTGTTAACAAAGAGAAACACCTTTTTTTGTTTTTTTTTGGACGAAAGGAGAAACACCTTTTGTTATGTTTTATATGTCCGAATTCCCTTATTCCATGGATCCTCAAATAAGTAAATTTAGGTTTTAGCCAAAAAAAAAAATTTCACTTTTGGAAAAAGTCAAAGTTTTTTCAAAAAAGATAGAAAAACCTTTCAACTTTCAAATCAAAGACATACAAATGTAAAAAATTTCTTAGGAAATCCAAAAATAAATAAGAGCAATTTTGTCCATTTTGGCTTCTTTTACAAAATTTCTCTATCCTTTGTGTTTTTCCAAAGTCTCTAAAAAATAACATAAGAGCATCTTCACGGAGATGTTAAATATATTTGACATTTACACAGTTTTACACTACACGAGATATATCAAATTAAATTATTATTTTATTACATTTTAGTGTTGATTTAAATTGGAAAGATAAAGAAGGAAAAAAATTTGTAACAGTCAAATCATTCAAGATAAAGAAGAAAAAAAGAAAAAAGAAAAGTAATAAATGAAAGTAACGGTCAATTGTGTTTAAAAAATAATAAAATATTCATTTGACATATTGCTTTTAGGATGTCAAAAGTAACGGCTGAACCTCTAGCCTTCATTCCACATCAGCTTTGGCAATTCGGTTGGAGTGATATGAGATGTTATTTCTAGCCATTAAATATCTATATGACACTTTTTACATATCGGTTAGATATGCTCTAAGAGTATGAAATTTGATTGTCCTAATCTTAACTTTATAGCTCAACATGATTGATTGAACATATCAAGTTGGGATAAACCTTATACATGAAAACAAAATGACCTAACTTAATTTCCAATTTCTTTTGATACAATGGAAATTGATACTTTGAGTGCAACGGTGTGAAAACTCGTGAGCACTAGAACTACAAGTTCATTGTACAATAATTAGAGCATCTCCAATAGTAGTAGCAAATTAAACTTTCAAATTAAAGTTTGTTGACCTATGTGGTAATTTGAAAATGTTTATTTAATATTTGAATATTTTTTGCTCTAACCTTGAATAATTTTTGCTCTAACTGACTAATTAATTATCAAGTAATGCAATATCATGGAAAATAATGAAAAATATGAAAACATGTGAAAAATGTCTATATATTTATTATTTGAAAATAAAAAATGCATGTTTTAACATTTTCAAGGTATGTTTTGTTTTTCCAAAGTAAATTTTTTGAAGAGTCAATGTCAACTTATTAGTCATGAAGAGAGAGAAATATATTGAAGCTTTGATCACTGACTTTGACAAAACTCTTGGAGAGACTTTTTATGATGTGGCTCACTTATTTGATCATCACAAAGTTGTTGAAGAGGCTATAGCATCTTTAATAGCCTCTTCAACAACTTTGTAATGCTAAAATATGTGAGTCATATTACCAAAATTCCCTCTAACAGACTTATCAAACTCATTCACAAAAGCTACAACCCTTTCTCTCTATTCATGATTGATTAGTTGACATAAACTCCTCAAAACATTTAATTTTGCTTTGAAAGAACAAAATTTACATTGAAAATGATAAAAACATACACTTTTTCTTTTCAAATAATAGACCTACTTCAAATATTTTTGTATTTTTTCTTTTTTCAATAACATTGACTAATTGAATTGAAAAGTTTGTTGGATTTACAAATTATAAAAGTAGCAAATAAACCTTTTCAAAGTGCCACGCATGTGAATAAAATTAAAATTAATTTGTTATTACTATTGAAGATGCTATAATTGGTAGGAAATAATTGACTTGTATGTCAAGTGCGACTACTAATGGTGATTGATTTAGGGAGGGCCCCATGTTGAGGGGGACAACATGTAATAAAAATAAATAAAAGAAACAGAAACAATCAAAACAGAGCGGCATTGGAAAAGTTGGCAGGAGAGACATAAATAAATAGGGTTTTACTAACTCTGTTTCCCACTACATTTGTCATTTGAGAGAGAACTGGAAGAGACGCAAGAGAATAGTCTAGAAGAACTCTACAAAGGGAGACTCTGTTGAGATGGGAAGGCCAAGGTGCTTTCTTGACATTAGCATAGGAGAAGAACTTGAAGGCCGGATAGTGGTGGAGCTTTACAATGATGTGGTGCCTAAAACCGCCGAGAATTTCAGAGCTCTCTGTACTGGTGAGAAGGGCATTGGACCAACCACTGGTGCTCCTCTCCATTACAAGGTCCTCTCTTTTTCATTGTTTCTTTCGTTGTTTATGTTTATATGTTTGCTAATGCATCTTGGGTTCTTTTTACTTGTTTTTATGATGTAAAATAAAAGACTGAGAAAGTCTTGATTGATAGCAGAACTTCTGGGTTTTCCATTTTGATTGGGTTTATGTGTCATTAATCTTTGTTTAAGGATACGTTCATTTGCAAAACTGCAACTTTTTGTTGTTGCTTTCTTTGGTGATTGTGGTTTTGTACAACCAGCTTCTTATATGCTCAGAGTCATTCGCCATTCGCCATCGGAGTACCTGTGAAGATAATCGTATCAAAGATTTTATGTTTTGTCTTAAAGAGGTTCATTTAGTTACTGTTCATCCGTAATTTTAGGGATATTTTAATAAAGAATTGTGATTGTTGATAAAGAAAAGTTAATTGTTTACCAGGGTCGATTATATGTGTTGAAAGGAAAATGAAATTTCATACAGACTGTTGAAACTCATATAAACTTTGAAGGCTGGACAATCAATGGGCGAAAAAATGATATCCTATTGTAACTTCTTGTTTTTTGCTTTTCGGTACTGTAATGTGCTTTTTCAGTTTGTATAGCGGTTCATTAGCTGCCTTTGGGATATGTTAAATGTATTGCTGTGAAAATCTTCTGTTATTCCATGTCATATCAGGGAGTTCGTTTTCATCGTGTTGTCAAAGGTTTTATGATTCAAGGGGGTGATATTTCTGCTGGAGATGGTACTGGGGGAGAATCTATATATGGATTGAAATTTGAGGATGAAAATTTTGAATTGAAACACGAAAGGAAAGGTATGTTATCGATGGCTAATTCTGGTCAGGACACCAATGGGTCTCAGTTTTTCATCACAACAACTCGCACTTCTCATCTAGATGGGAAACATGTTGTTTTTGGGAAGGTAGTTAAAGGAATGGGAGTTGTCCGTTCAATTGAGCACATAACCACTGCTGAGAGTGATTGTCCCAATGTTGATGTTATAATTGCGGATTGTGGAGAAATTCCTGAGGGGGAAGATGACGGAGTTTCTAATCTTTTCAAAGAT
This sequence comes from Prunus mume, assembly GCF_029339155.1. NCBI lineage: Eukaryota > Viridiplantae > Streptophyta > Magnoliopsida > Rosales > Rosaceae > Prunus > Prunus mume. Next base: position 16,414,664 of record NC_142703.1, on the reverse strand, counting down.
GGTGATATTTATCCTGATTGGCCAGCTGATATTGATGAGAGTCCTATTGATCTTTCTTGGTGGATGACCTCTGTAGAGTCAATTAAGGCTTTTGGTAATGAATATTATAAGGTAATGTTCATGTTAAGTTACAGTCTATTGATCTTTCTGATATTTATTCCACCCACCGCCCCCTCCCCCAAAAAAAAGAAGAATGTTTAAGAAATAAGTGATTGTACTGAAAAGGTGATATTTACTGTTAGCAGAAACAAGACTATAAGATGGCTCTTAAAAAGTACCGAAAGTCTTTACGCTATCTGGATATTTGCTGGGAGAAAGATGGAATTGATGAAGGTAATTTGCTCTTCTAAAATTCTGTAATCTGTTTATTCCCTAATTGTATTGGACAACAAGTTTCTATCTCATGATTTACTACGCTTCCCCTGCGACTCTGCAGAGAGGAGTTCAAGTTTGAGAAAGACCAAGTCACAGATTTTCACAAACAGCTCTGTAAGTTATCTTTTTTGTGTTGGCTTTATAGTATAATATATTGATCATTTTAGTTGAAATTGTATTATGAAAGTAATTTTCTCTCTAGAATGACTATCTATTTGAATTTTGAATGTAAAAAACAGGGTATTTTAAAACAGGTTTAGATGCCAATATAAAAGGTTGGCAGGACTTGATTATTGCTTGAACATGCTACATGTTGTACTTTAAACTGTTATGATATGTACATAACCTTCCAACTTAGTTACATAACTCATTACTACTCTTCCTAAATCAATGGTTTTCTTTTGTTTGGGGAACAGATTGCAGTGACGAAGTTCTTATGCCCTTCTTCTGCTTCTTAAAAGCATATCCCATTACTGTAAATTCTTTCTTGTTTTTATTGTATTTCTAGTGCATTTTGTCTAACTACTTACCTTGTTTGGTATGTTGTTCTAGGCTTGTAAATTGAAGTTGGGGGACCTGAAAGGAGCACTGTTAGACACCGACTTTGCAATGAGGGATGGAGAAGATAATGTTAAGGCTTTGTTTCGCCAGGGTCAGGTTAGTATCTTCTGTTTATGCATGTATGCCACAGTGGTCCTGTATCTGCTTAAAGTTGTATCACTCTTCACTTCCTGGTGCATTTAATTCTATATTTCCAGTGTCTTATCCATGCAGTCTGCCTTTATTGTTATTTATGAAATTTGTGAATATTGCCTTCACTATTGTTGCTGGTTGTTAAGTTACTGATGGGAAGTTTATTGGATTGCGTCCTTATATCCTGATGGCTATGTTCCTTCTATCTGTCAGGCATACATGGCGCTTAATGATATTGATGCTGCAGTTGAAAGCTTCAAAAGGGCATTGGATCTGGAGCCAACTGATGGTATGGACAGAGTCCTTTGTCATAAGCCTAAGGCTTTATTTTAATGCCAGTTTTAGTGGTTTGAGAAAAAAGATGGTGAGAGCAGTAGATAAACTGTGGAGAGTCATAAATTTGTATGTGAGTGGTAATGGAGTTGAACAATCTGGATCCAACATTTTGTTATATTTTCGATGGAGAACAACTAGCAGTCTCAAATATAAGTAACAAGAAGTTACTTGTCAAAGGAGGAGAATACTTTTGCTTTAGTACTTTGTAGCCGCCTCCTAATTGGTTGGGTTTATTAATATTCTTTTAATAAAGGCATAAATGGTCAAGTTGATGCAAATGCTTTGGAATTTGGGCTTATCTGTTTGCCGAAATTTACTGTGGTTTACGGAATTTGAGCTTACCTGTTTGCCGAAACTTACTGTGGTTTACTTTTGATCTTCAGCTGGAATAAAGAAGGAGCTTGCTGCTGCAAAGAAGAAGGTCCGTATATTAAACCAGACTTGTGAAATTTTGCGGAAATAGATGTTAGAGATTTCTTATTTCATAATTTTTGGACAGATTTCTGATAGACGTGATAAGGAGAAGAAGGCCTACAGCAAGATGTTCCAAAAGTAGCACTTAGGCAGTCAACTGGTACGTAAGATACTTTTGGTTTGATTTTTTTCACCCTATGACTCAACATTGATATTAAGAATCACTGCCTAATGTAATTTGCCAATACAGGCTGCCTTTACCTTGAATTTACAAATGCTTTGGAGTCCAATCATACCTAGTGTCAACTGGTTCAGACTTATTTTGTCACAAGCCCTGATTTTCTGGACGGAAAATCAGGTACTGAATATTCTGTCCTCTCTATATTTCTCAAACATTGTGTGACAATATGTTAGATATACACAATGTATATACGTTGTAATGTTTTTTGACATATATCTAGCATACTATGTTGTTCGACTGCGAATTAGGACCACACATTCAAATATGATTTTAACACAATCAAATAGTTTAGGTTGGCAAGAAATGTATTTTGTCTATATATTTACAGTTTTTTGTAAGTTTCATATAGAATTTGGAGAATAGGTTCATTCAGCTTTTGGTTCCATATCAGTATTGCTTCTGTATTTTGTACTTCAAATTTGGTTTGTATGTTTTTGTAGTTCGTTCACGGATCTTTATTTACTTTAACACCTTCCTATTTCGCAGGTCGCTCCAGATCATAGGAGAATAAGTCTGATCCTGGCAAGAAAATTTACCTGTAAAGAATTAAAGCTTGAAGCTCATCTAATTGAACTTCTCCCCTCTTTTGTTTTTCTTTTTCCTAGCAAGACAGCTTTACTATTTGGAACTTGCAAAAAGCCAATGAGTTGTAACTTGATCAAACGTTAAACCAAACAATTTTGTCCTGTTACATGCTGGAAGCATTTGTTGATATGAAGACTGACCCAGGATTTGAAAATAGTGTGTGCTAAATTTATCTTACATACAAATCTATAAAACTTGATGGTACGAATGAATTTCATTGAAGCATGAATTTTAAGGTCAATTAGCAATTACATGATCAACTTCTCCATGAAAGGAAAAGAATTGAAAGTATTTATTATCCATTACAAAAAAGAAGAAGAAAAAAAAATTGAACCATTTTAATCCATCCAAGCCAACTTGGAACATAAAAATGAGAAGTAGCCAAGATTTATAAGAAAAAAAAATGAATTGACATTTTATGTACAATAGAAAAGGTAAAGGCTGTTTTTTTTTTTGGACAGAAAAAGGTAAAGGATGTTATCTAAGAATGTGTGTTTTATGAAAAAGGCTGAGTAATAAATATTAATTAACTAAAGAAAACAAAGAAGAGATTTTCTGTGAGTGAAATCTTTGGATGGGGTGTGTGAAGGTGTGCTTTGGTTGGCTGAATATTAATATTGAACTATAAAATATCAAATCTCCCGGGTTATAGCCCATGTTAATATGGACATAAGTCCATCCCTAGATATGATGGTGAGATAGACAAACTTTCACTTGGGCTCGATGTTTTCTTTTTTTATGGTAGATATTATGTGCTAAGTAATTAATTTTTATTGTCATCAATTATGTCAACATCAGTCGTGCAAGACTATGCATTGATTATTGCGAGCCTTGTAATAAATTCCGGTTCAACTCCTGTTATAGGCAAAAATCATGTGACCCATGCACATGCTAGTACAGCTGAAAGTTAATCTCAACTTTAGATGTATGGCAGCAAACTTTAGGGCAAATACACCAAATTTATGTGAACAACTCAGAATTAGGTTACAAATGAAAATAGACTTATCTGGTGCTTTTGTCCAAAAAGATCGTAAAACTTTCTGTATATTGCACGTTCTTTGTTTTTAAGGATCTGAGGGGAGACAGCTAGCGAACTGAGATTGGTTATAAAGTTGCATCATTCTTAGGGTTGAATTTTTGTCTTGTCAGATTAGTGCAAGTCACAAATCACCATCACCAGCTTTGCCTTGTAAAGTTGGATGTGGGGGCTCCACATCGCCGCCGTTTACCTCTTTTTCTCGTTTTTTGGTGGGTCACGTCTACCTCAGACATATCAGAGTGGTTGACAATTTAGAAGTTTTAGGTGGGACTTACCTCTCAATGGAGTGAATATTCCATGTGTCATGTAATATGTAGTACGTTGTACTGTATATAAATTATTTTAATACTTGACGAGTTTATCAAGTAGTCTAAGAACCGCTATTTTTATTGAGAAAATACTTCCCTCTTTTCCTTGTAACTTAAAGGAAGACAAGTTGAATTTCATAAAATCAAAATATTCCCGAGTGTTGTACCATGTATAGCAGCAGAAGGAGCGTGTAACAACATACTGTCGCATAAGATACATGAACGCTACCCTCAAGCAAAAGGAGCCAAAGCAAACAGGGAAAATCAATTTGGGCATGCAAAATTGTGGTTCAAGGGAACGGAGTATATCCACTCTGAAAATTCAAACGTTGTAATCATCAAGTCCGAGATCCCTTAGTGCGTCAGTAGCGGCTTCCTTACAGCTTACATGGTTTTGCTTGGCCACCCTTATGTGTTTCTCAACACCGCTATTGAGCAGAAGAGTTCTGTGCAGCGAAAAAGATGACGTCGGAACAGTTAGGTTAAAACGAGCGCACAAATTAATGGCATGCATAATATGATTGAAAATATGTGATACTGATACCAAAAAGAGAGGGAGATGGGTTTATAACAAAAAGACTTGCCTGTTGGCTGCATTTCTTGCGACCAGATTCCGGATCATGAGACAGGAATTCTTCTGCATTTGCTGTGCTGCAGGAAACTTCTGCATAGCTTGGAGGGCAAGTTCTCCAGCCCCAGCTTCAATGGCACGTGCAGCATTTTCTGGGGACCTTAAGGAGAGTACAGAAATAACAGCCATGATCTGTGGAAATAATTAATGCAAAGGTTGAGCTACGGAATAAATGTAAGACTGAAATGAAGATCACATCACAGTTAGAATTAGTTGCTCGGGAAGTCATTACAACATTATTCTCGCGAGGATCTGATCACTAATAATATTTTGTTCAGAATTCTTGCAAATAATACTTAAACAGAGAAGAAATAGCACTTTGCCGTTAATAAGCATGTTTTGATTTCAGGTATGTTAATAAACATGTTCAAACTGCCAGATCTAGAGCCATTAAAGCCATTCAATCAACTGTACAGTGTCAGACACTCTACTAAAACCTAACATGCATTCGAGAACAGGGGAAACAATTAACAGTTGAAGCACTCAGATAATACAGCTAACATCTAACCACATAATGGCATATGAACTCGGAATTCAATTGAATTGGTACCTCAGCCACATAATTAGTCCAAAAAATATGCAAATTCAATATGAAACAATTGCAGTTTCCTTACCTCTTGCAGGACAGATGGGTCATCAAAAAATCTAGCCGACAGTTTAATTAGCCTATCCATACCCTTCTTCTCAACAATTGCTGTCTTATTTGCGTCACTTCCTGCCAACTAAAATATAACAATATATAAGAGGACCTAACAAGCTTCACCAGACAGTAGCATGTGCAATTTTCTAAGTAATACTGACAAAGGCAACTCAACGCATCTATCACTTTGTAATTAATACCAAGAGTTTATATAGCACAAAGCAATAGATAATGTATTTACTTCCAAGAATTGCGGTCCAAGAGTTCTAGATAAAACCTTTAAACTGCTTTAAATCTTCACACTGTCAGTAAAATAGGTTTTTCTCTTGTGACCTCCAATTGCTCACATATGAGTTATTAAAGAACGAATGTGAGAGGTACACCGTGCCAATGGTGTCTCAAAAGAAAAATAGAAAATAATTTCACTTAATCAAGGTTATAAATGTGATTTAGACCTTGCAGAGCAAAGAACAGCAAACTTTAGCAACGGTCTTGTTGCCTTGTTCACTGCTGTCATCAATACATACGAGAACAGCATCAACTCCACCATTTTCGGAAATGGAGGTGCATATTTCATCCTGTGGAAAAATGAAGACCAATAATTAAAAGAATTAGAATAACAAAATATAGTGTACAATATATCACATTTGTAATTAGTAACAATCCATATACAAATTAGATGAAGAGGCTAAGATTGTATCCCCAATCAACATACTATCAGTGGTTACTGCTATGAGACATATTTGCATGAGATATAATGACAAATAAAAATATTTTTAAAAAAACCTTTCCATTATATGAAAATAAGGGATTGATCTGCCTAACAAAGTCTAAATTGGAATTCCAAAATGTTTCACACTGACTAAAATATAAAAGGCCATACAATTGTAATTAAAACATCACTCTAAATTGGCATCACATCAGATAACATTCTTACATTGACAGCAACAGCCTTCAAAGCGATGCTTGCTGAAACAAGACTAGATGAGCTAAGCCCTGCACGTATTGAGTCAACTAGAGCTCCGGCAATTCCAATTTTGGCAAATTTCCGGGCATAACCAAAGACCTGAAATTCACAATATTGTTTTTATAAGGAATGTGTCCTCTTTTGAATTTGTAGCATGTGACACTTGACTTAAAAAGGTTTGCCTCACTGCAGAAGCTTCTGGAATTTTGCAATAAACCTCAACTTACTTGCGAAGCCAAAACGCGATTATCATCAGGTGTTAAGAGAACCCGTATAGCATCATATACGCTATGAATGCTGGCTTCCCTTTTTACACTCAATACTCGCAGAATGAGCTCCTCAATCTTCAACTCTACGAATAGCTCTTTTAGAACCTCATTACCCGTTGCAGCCGCAGCAATGACAGCAAAACCACTACTCAATATGTCTATATTCTCAAATCCATCAGTTATAATATCCACCACAAGCTTTGGTCCATCACTTGCCCTAAACGTTTCTCTACTTTGTAAATCTACAAATGAACAAAAGCGCAGAAATTACGCACAACATACATATAATGATTTTTTAAAATAAAAAAAAATCAAATTTCACAAGAAACTAAAGAAGCCAATTTAACCATCATACCATGAAGCAAAAAAGCCAATGCCTTCAAAGCCGAAACAATAGCATGTTCGCACCCCTTTTGAACCTTATAACATATAGAACAAATTATTTCAACCCCTCCATTTCTAGAGGCAATTGCTGCATTTCCAGAACCTTCGGAATTACAGAGCTCTGTAAGTTTATTAAGTAACTCCACCGTCTCATCGTCGATTTGATTGCTTGGACCGGCATTCAACTGGTTCAATCTATCCAAACAATGTATCACAGGGTTGTCCTTCACACTACCCTCTCCCGGGACACAGGTGACAATCCCTGTAACACACAAAGAACCGAAAATTACACAACGAAATGAAATAAACGCTACACTTACTGAATTGGGTCTGTTTGGTTTCCGAGAAAATGCGGGAAATGAAATGCAGGCAATTTGATTTCACTCAATCACTCTGTTTTTTTTCTTCCTCCTACAGTTCTTCGAAACCAAAACGAATCTTATTGGAGAGATTGGGGTAAGAGTAGTGTACCAGAGAGATCAACGCCCTGGAGAGTTAGGGTTTGGATGGCATCTTGGAGGGCCTCGGTGGGGTCCATGCCGAGATCGTCCATGTTCTCCTTCACCACCTCGTCGAAGGCCTCCTGAGAGATCGAACGGACCGCGATCTTCGGTGGGCCCATCGCCGATGTTTCCGGCACCGTCCGATCGGAAATACGGACTTGGTGTTGGGGATGGTGGTAGTAGAGTTGTGGAGAGTTGAGAATGGAGAGTGTGGGTGGCAAAGAAGGCAGCGCGCCGATTTGAAAATGAGGGGATGGTCTGAGATTTGATTTGAGGGCTGATGCCTAGGTGACTTGTCTGTGATCAAACTTTTCTCACAACCAATTATGTTACTCCACCTGTCCAAAAAAAAAAAGAAGAAGAAGAGAAACATTCCTTTCACTTTCCTTTTAAGTGAAAATGATTGGTTGTTGTGCGCGTGTACATAGAAAAACTTGCTTAAAGCCAATCGGGTGTAGCGAATGGAAAAAAGGCATTGACTTGCAAACAATCTCATATTTGAACTATCATGACATGTTCATAATGTGTATGTGAAAAATCTCTCTCTCGATTTATAGTTATGTTTGACATATCATATGCTCGACTCTCGTTCTTTAAGATTTGTAAAGGTCTTATTGAGAAATTTTTATTTTTAATTTTAACATCATCTAACATCAGCGTAATGTTACTAATTTACTAAAATTCTAACGTGCTATATTCACGCCAAAAAGTTAATATCGACAAAGTTAGCACATGGAAGCCTTTTCATATGATGCACAAAAGTTACAAGTTACAACAAATTTTGGAACCAACATTGTGTAATTTGGTATAATAATCATATTCCAATCTTGAACCTTCATTAATTTACAATGTATGAATCACTTCTATATTATCTGTCACACACATTTGTTGGTATTAAAAATTAGAGATAATACTTGGTAAACCGCTCCTTTGCTAATGTCATTGTCATGTCACACAATCGTATAGCGTCTCTGTGGTTTCTAATTATACATGACTTTCATGATAAAATAAAAATAAAAAATAAATAAGGGAATAATTATACCAAGACTTTTTACCCAAAGAAAAAACATATATTATAGCACGACTTGTCTAATTTGTGGATGTCATCATCATGTCACAGAATCGTTATAGCGCAACTATTTCCCTCAAGCATCCTCAACTTCTATTAGGCCGCAATACTTACTCGTTTTCCCCAACACAAGAAGACAGATAAGATCTATTAAATATCTTCTTTAGTTCGTTTAAAATCGCAATGCCTAAATTTTCATTTGCAATGAGTTCGACTAATTTTTTATTATATATATTTATTATAATAATTTCAATCTACTTTTTTTTTTTTGAACAAAAGTTTAGGGGAGATTTGCTACTCTCACTACCAGCACTTAGACAGACCCACAAACACAAGTTGTAAGGACTTATGCAGAAGACCCAACTACCAACTGTCACCAGTATGAATTTATATAGAAAATTATAAATAGTGCATCAACAAGAATTGCTGACAGCGGAATTCAAACACTGTTGGGTAGTGGGGTTATACAAAGTGCATGTAACCTTATCACTTGAACCAACCCTTGTTGGCAATTTCAATCTACTTTCAAACTCAAAAGAAATAGTTAAAACGATTACCCATTTGCATTTGGTTGACTGTCCTCTATATTGATGGAGAAAATTCCTTCTACTCTCACTCAGTCACCAACCCATTGTCTCCTTGTCATTCATTTTCAGAATTCTTTTAAATCCTTTTTGCTCAATTTTTTATATAAAAAAATTTATAAAGATTTTGCAATATGTTAAAACCTAATAATTTGTTAAAATTGAAGGCTATAATAAAGGTCATAAAAAAAATTCAAATGATAAAGTGATTTTATCTCTACATCCAAAAGCTGAGTTTGATTCTTACATTCTGCTTCCTTAGAATCAAAACATTACTTATTAAAAGGGCAGAAATTATGAGCACCAACAAAACAAATATTCAACTCTCTCCATTAGAAAAGCATAAAAATTAATTTTGACCTCCCAAGCATGAAATTGAGGTCAGAGAGGGAGAAAGAGACATTAGTGGAGGACTAACTTAGGGAGACTTGAGCTTAATAAGAAGCATTACAACTGACAACATGTTTTCTTTGTCTTACCAACCAATTTTGAAAAGGGGTCAATTAGGCCGTTTTGCACCACTCCATCTGCCTACATATAAGTACCCATAGCCAACATTTGAATTCACAATCTCATTCTCAAGTCTCATCCTCTCAAGCCTCTAAAATTTCCATCTATCTTCCTTCTCCTTGAGTTGCATTTGAAAGTGAATAATGGGTTCCCATTATTTTGCACAAGCCCTAGCTATGGTGCTAGTTGCTTCAATGCTGGCAGTTGGCTTAGCCAACAAGGATTGGCAACATGGCAACTACACTGGTTGGGGATTCAACCATGACCCATATCACCTCAACGAGACCAAAGGACCTAACAAAATCACAGTTGGTGGCTCAGAAAACTGGCATTACGGATTTGACTACAAACAATGGGCTTGGAAGAATGGCCCATTTTACATCAATGACACTCTAGGTGAGTTCGCAACTTTTTGTTCATCTTTAGCTTCCTTAATCCTTTTTGGGGAAAGTAAAAAGCTTGCTTCTGTTCAAGGATGTTTAAGTTCACTAGCATGCTGCATGCTCTAATTATACATATGAAATTTTGTCTTCTATTGATATCTGTAAGTTGCTCAGTTACGCATATTACCTATATTGACAACCTGATAACACAACATAACACGTGAAACTATCAAGCAATAGAAAGTTCCGTTAGTTACATTTGTCATAATTGCATTAATTCTACTGTGCAATTTGCTTCACCATAAGCAACCCTTTTTCCATGATGAACATGCAGTTTTCAAGTATGATCCTCCAAATGACACCACACGTCCTCATAGCGTGTACTTGTTCCAAAACCCTTGGAGCTTCATGAAGTGTGATTTAAGCCAAGCCAAGATGGTGGGAAAACCGACACAAGGAGGTGGAAAAGGCTTTGAGTTTGTGCTCAAGAGTTGGCAGCCTTACTACTTCGCTTGCGGCGAGCACGATGGCCTCCATTGTAAGGACGGACTGATGAGGTTTGCCGTCTTCCCAATGTTTCGTGGCTGGCATTACTGATCTTCTGGCAATGGAGCATTTCTAATTTTCATAATTATGTTCATTACTTTTTGAGCAAATAACAAGACTTGGTGTGCTAGTTTTGAGAGAGTATATAGTTGATAATTTCATAATTATGAATTATTGTTTAATTAGTGTAAGATATAATACATTATATGATACGTGTGCCTTTTTTTTGTAACAGAAATTTATAAATAAGCAATTAAAAATTCATTATCTTCCTACTTTTATTAACCTTATAGGCAAACATCCATGCCAATACTCACAACAAGGACTCCGCATCCATAATACTATTAGACTACATCAACCTTGAAACGATGGCGGAGCTAGGATTTTATATTTGAGGGGGCCAAAATGTTAAACACAAAAAGTTTAGTTGTATATTTTTTTTGGCCTATTGAGTAAATTATTGCGTATAAAAGCATTAAATTGAAATGAGTGGTTTTCTTTCATAAATGTAGTATGATAGGATGATTTTACTATTATATTTGTATTAAAATACAATTTTGACAAGTATTGATTTGTGGTGAGGGGGCCATAGGCTTAAGTATAGCAATTTTTCTTTGCATTTGTTACCACATCCAATATATACATTCAAAAGGGTTAAATAAATTGGAGGGGCCAGAGGGCCATCCCAAGCCTTAGTACAGCTCCGCCCTTGGTCCTAGTCATTAACTTTGTTACTCATTCAACTACTAAGTTTTTTTCAACGATTGAAATTCATAGATCATTTTTGTAAAACAAAAATAAATCTTTTATTATTAAGATATCTAATTATGATCAACAAAATAAACGAACAATGCGTTTCAAGCACATATTAAAATTACAACCATTTAATTCAAATTTAGATTCAAATAATTTATTGCAAAGATGATTCGAAGAAATTCCGAAAAAAATAAATGGTTCGAATCATTGAAAAACACGAGGGTTGCCGACTTTTCAAGCAAGCCAGCTCGTATAGTTTCTTCTCCTCCTACTCATTTAAATTTCTAATCTTTGCTTCAAGTCAACTATTTGATAATTTGTATGGGCAACAATGGTCATACATATATATGTGTCTTGTCATCATTATAGGTTATTTCTCTTAAAAATGATTTAAATTGTTTATGTTGAGTCTCCCCAAAGTCCTTTAATCCCTTTGGGTTATTATTATAATAATATGAAGAGAGCTGTTGAGGAAATAGAAAGGTGAATGAGTGACTAGTGATGGAAAAATGAATAGCTATTTCAATCCTCACCAACTTATCATGTTGCCCCGGTCAACAAACATGCATGAAAACCATTTGACCAAGTATATGTCCGGATTCAAAGTCTCGATAGTTAGCTCTTAGTTTTGCTGTAGAGAGAACAACATGGACGAAATAATTTGAAGACAAATATCATATCTCTCAGTCAAAACGCCTTATTTTTCATGGAAAGCAACGTAAAAAAAGGTATTATCTTGTTGGAATTGACTGTCATGGTAGAAAGATGAAACTGTAATATTAATTTCGCTTCTGAATTAATGGTACCCAAAGTTTTGATAGCTATAACTGGCTATGCTGGCCAAATTACCCTAATGCATGCCCATATGAACTTCCACCTCTCCCCAAAAGAAGCCTGATATCTATTTCAATAAATTAATAATTTATTCAATAAAGCAATATTTTAAATTATTCTAATGTACAGAGAGGAGATTGGACTCAAATGCAAAGGAACGAAGACACCGCTCTAGACAACTGACGTAACTCATATTAACATTTCAACAAATTGATATAAAAAAGTGCTTTTGGCGCTGAGAAAATACTTCAGAACATGCCCTACCTTTTGATGGAAATCTCATTTTATTTGAAGCATCCGTTTGAACATGTATGCTATGCCAAGTTGGGTTGATCAGTCCAAATTTGCCGTGTCTTGAACATGATTAGCTAGTAAGACTCTTCCATAGTGGTTATTTATTTATTTCTCTATGTCATCGTCATGTCACACAATCATATGCCATAATTTTTTTCTCAAGCATGAAATACATGTTTTCCCAACTTCTTAGGCCGCAACTTTTACTCGTTTTCCCCAATATCTAGTTCGGTTAAGATCACAATGCCTAATTTTCCATTTCACATTGACTTTAGAAAAATATATATTTAGATAAGCTTTTATGCTGACAAGAAATAGTAAAAAAGGATAGCCCATTTGCGTTTGGTTGACTCCCTCTAGGTTTGAATTTGATGGAGAAAATTCCCTCCACTCTCATTCACCTTTGTCTTTCATTTTTGAAATTTAAAAAAAAAAAAAAAATTTGCTTCATTTTTCAGATGATTTCAATGAAATTATTGAGTACTTTTTTTTTTATACCGTTAATTTCACTTCATTAGAGCATCTCTAATGAATGTTACAAATGTACAAAGCAAAAGTGTATTTTTGGGTATGGTATGATTTCAATGAAGAAGAGTTGTAGTAAAATTTGCTAACCTTCTAAACGCATCTCCACTGGTTAGAGTTGTTTTTAGGGAAGTCAATTTGCGATACCTCTTTTTGTGATTTTGCACTTTGTTTGCTTTTTTTGCAATATGTGTTGCAATGTAACAAATTGTTGAAAATGATGACTTATAATTCAAATGATACTTTCATCTCTATACATATGAGGGATAGAGTTTAATTCTTACATTTTGCTTCCCTTGTATGAAAATTGTTGTTTATTAGATGGGAATGAAATTGAGGTTAGAGAGGGAAAAAAAGACACACGTGGAGGACTGACTTACGGAGACTTAAGCTTACAACTAACAACATGTTTTCTTTGTCTTACCCACCAATTTTGAAAAGATTAGGCCGTTTTGCACCACTCAATCTGCCTACATATAAGAACCCATTGCCAACATCTTAATTCACAATCTCATTCTTAAGTCTCCTCCTCTCAACCCTCTCAATTTCCATCTATCTTCCTTCTCCTTGAGTTGCATTTGAAAGTGAATAATGGGTTCCCATTATTTTGCACAAGCTTTGGCAATGGTGCTAATTGCTTCAATGCTGGCAGTCGGCTTAGCCAATAAGGATTGGCAACATGGCAACTACACTGGTTGGGGTTTCAACCATGGCCTCAACGAGACCAAAGGACCCAACAAAATCACAGTTGGTGGCTCAGAAAACTGGCATTACGGATTTGACTACAAACAATGGGCTTGGAAGAATGGCCCATTTTACATCAATGACACTCTAGGTGAGTTTGCTACTTTTTGTTCATCTTTAGCTTCCTCGAGCCTTTTGGGAAAAAGAAAAAAGCTTGTTTCTGTTCAAGGATGTTTACGTTCACTAGCATGCTGCATGCTCTAATTATACATATGAAATGTTGTCTGCTATTGTCAGTTGAGTATCTGTAAGTTGCTCAGTTACAAAAATGATCCACATATTAACAATTTGATAACATAACATATATAACATGTGAAACTATCGAGCAACAGAAAGTTCCTTTAGTTAAATTTGTCGTAAATACATTAATTCTATTGTGCAATATGCTTCACTATAAGCAACCCTTTTTCCATGATGAACATGCAGTTTTCAAGTATGATCCACCAAATGACACCACACGTCCTCATAGCGTGTACTTGTTCCAAAACCCTTGGAGCTTCATGAAGTGTGATTTAAGCCAAGCCAAGATGGTGGGAAAACCGACACAAGGAGGCGGAGAAGGCTTTGAGTTTGTGCTCAAGAGGTGGCAGCCTTACTACTTCGCTTGCGGCGAGCACAACGGCCTCCATTGTAAGGACGGACTGATGAGGTTCGTCGTCTTCCCAATGTTTCGCGGCTGGCATTACTGATCATCTGGCAATGGAGCCTTTCTAATTTTCATTATTATTAATTACTTTTTGAGCAAATAACAAGACTTGGTGTGTAAGTTTTGAGAGAGTATAGTTGATAATTTCATAATTATTAACTCTTGTTAAGTAGTGTAAGATATAATACGTTATATGATACGTGTCCTGTTTTTTTGTAACCGAATTTATAAATAAGCAATAAAAAATTCATTGTCTTCCTACTATTATTTATTTATTTTTTTTGTGTGAAACATTCTCTTCCTACTTTTATTAACCTTATAGGAAAACATCCATGGAATGGAAATATTCACAAGGACTCCGTATCCACAATACTATTGGACTACATCAACTTGTAAGGATGATAATAGGTCCACGTCATTAACTTTCTAATTTCACCACAAATTTATTTCGATGATCGGAACTCATACATTATTTTTGAAGAAAAAAATTAGACAAATTAAAAATCATCCAGACTTCTAATTGTGACCAACAAAATAAGACCAATGTGTTTCAAGAAAACACTAAAATTAGAACCATTTAAGTCAAATTTGAATTCAAGTGATTTCTCGTAGAAATTATTTGAAGAAAGTCTTAAAATATGGTTCATTGAAAAACATGAGGGGTTGCCAATTTTCAAACAAGTATGCTCTTATAGTTTCTTCTTCTACCCCTATAAATTCCTAATCTTTGCTTCAAGATTTATAAACCATGTTGTTTCCTTGAGATTGTTTTCTCTTCCTTCAAGTCAACTATTTGATACTTTCTATATTTTTGC
This sequence comes from Prunus mume, assembly GCF_029339155.1. NCBI lineage: Eukaryota > Viridiplantae > Streptophyta > Magnoliopsida > Rosales > Rosaceae > Prunus > Prunus mume. The sequence continues at coordinate 16,399,573 of NC_142703.1, read as the reverse complement.
AGCTTTGTTTAGAGGTGTATATGTAGATATGAGCAACAGCCGTCATGCATATATTTTAGGGCTTTGTGATCATTATAGCCGAGTTAAGAATGAGATGATAATTCTCATCTAACATATGTTGTTTGAATTCTCATTTAGAATGGTTCGTATATCAATGTCATATGATTTATGTTACCTTCAATTTATTTCAAAACAGAGCTGCAAACTTCTCTTAATTGTCTCGTTAGACTATTTTGTATCCAATTTTTCATCATAATTACGATGGATACATTTTAAAAAGTAAATTCCTATACAAGTAATTTTATACTATGAAATTCAACATTATTTGATCCAAAAAATGTTGGCGGATCCCTATTTTTTGTTGTTGTATTTATGGGTTTACGCTGTATTATTTGTTATAAATAAAATCCTTTTTTTTAATTCTTTCCTAATGGGCTAATAGCTGGAAATCATTAAAAATGAGAGGTATCATAAAGAATTTAAATTTTCATTCTCCAATATCGCTTGTATAAATAAAATAATTGAAGAAATAACTCTAGCCCAATGGGCTAAAGTGGTATTTTAGCCCTAAACCCTAAAGTGATATAACAAAAAATGTTTATTTAAAGGGTATAGCCGAACGGCTATACTTTCTAAATACATTCGAATATTTTAAAAGGCGGCTATACTCTTTAAATAGTAATATATCCGAATATCTTAAGGGTATAGCCGCACGGCTATACGCTTAACAGGAAGCTTTGCACTCGAAGTCAGCCATTTCGCTTCTCTATCAAACTCAAGATTCAATTGGTTTTCTTCGGTTTGGCTGCCGTCCTACGGGTTCGGCACGAAAAAGACCCAACCCGCCTAGGAGGGCCGCCCAGCAGCCTAGCCCCCGCCTAGCCGCCTAGCGCCCGCCTAGCATCCGCCTAGCATCCTAGCGCCCGCCTAGTCTCCGCCTAGCCTCTTCCTAGCTACCTAGCGCCCTCCTAGCCTAACATCGCCGGTTTGAGAAAAATATGATATCGGAGATAGGGTCGAGTTCCAGAGCCATAGAATTGGACCATATTCAGGAGGAGATTGAGGAGGTGACTGCCGTTCCGGAAGTGAAGGAGAAGAAGAAGAGCAGAAATGCTTTGAGGAAGGGGTCGGGAGGTGAAGAGGTCCGAGCTATGCAGGTTTGCTTGCTTTTGAAAGGCGAGTTTTGATTTTTCGTAGTCTATCGTTCATTTCTTGTGTTTTGTTTATGATTTAGTGTTGTCTTTGAATTATAAAATGGCACTTTTAAATTTGGCAAATTGAAAACTGAGCAGCATATAGTTTATTACAACTTACAAGGGGGTATTAACTTTCTTTTTAGTAGAGAAAGTTGTTAGCTGTTGTTCTTTTCTTTTTAGTATAGAAAGTTGTTAAGTTTTGTTTCTTTTCTTTTTCTGTAATCTGGGTTTCTTTTTCTGTTATTTGACAGGAAGCATTGCAAAAACTAGGATTTTACTCGGGTGAGTAAGACATGGAGTTTTCCAAATTCTCAAGCGGGACCGAAAGTGCTGTGAAGACTTGGCAAGTAAGTTTCAATTATTATTAGATGTTACTATGTATAATGCATGAAGAGTAAAATTTCAGAATCATCAAGTTGAACAAAAATTTCACAACACAAAATATATATGTTAGTCAACTTGTAATATCTTGTTTGACAGACCTCCTTGGACGCCCCTCAAGATGACATAATGACTGCAGAACTTATTGAACAATTATATACGGTGGCACAAAGTTAGGGTTTGGATAACTGAAGGAGTACTCTGACTGCTACACAAAAGGTATAGTCTTCTGACGACATACCATTAGCCTTTATTAAGTGGAAGCCGTTGATGTTTTAAGTTTCAGTGCCAATATATCATTCCTCACTTACAACTGAACATAATGGTTTGGTAAGTCATTACTTGCATTCCTCAAGAGGAGCCAAAAACTCATTTGATGGTTCAATTTGAAGTGAACTAAGCCTTCATTTTCTTCAACCAGATTGTAAAGAATTGTAGCAAACAGTACTAAGTACCAACCAAGAAGCTCTGTTACTCAATTGAGAAACGGACCAAGCTCCGACTCTATTTTCAGCTCGGACATGAGGTTTCTTGGTTCCAGTTCATGAGACAATCACTCAACATGAAAATAAATACGATATGACAGTGACGTAATGTGATGTGGTAACTCGTAACACACCGTAACTTATTTTGCATACTAATAAATGAAGCTGATTATATTGGTAAACTGATTTTGTTCTCCTGGTTGGCCTTGAGCTAGCAACCTGATCATGTTCGTGGGAGCTATAGTGAACCACTACATAGGAAGATACAAATGGATCTGCAGTTACTTCTGCAACAGAAATTTCAGAGGTCCAGCAAACACTTGTGAAAGAAGGTGTTACTAGTAGCATTGTGTTTTTCCCCTTGGAGAGAACCGCTGGGAAGATTCTTCTAGACTTAGCAGGAACCCAAACAAAGGAGGTGAAAGCAAGACAATGAATACCACAACAAGGTGTCTTACTTGTCGAGGGGAGGGTAGCTTATTGTGCACAGGTACCTCCTGTCTGTCTCCCGTCTTAGTCACTATATTCAAGTTTATAAACCATTGCCTTGCTACGCTAAACTTTTGCAGAAGTACTCTAAATCCACCCATGCTATGTATTTGTGTATTTATTTTGTTTGATCTGATTTTTAAATATAATGTTGAACACCAATGACTTTGATGATGATATGCATTAGTTTTATTTTTGTACTTCTGCATATTTTTAAAAGTAAATTCCTGTGCAAGCAATTTTATACTATGAAATTCAACATTCTTTGATCCACAAAATGTTTGTGGATCCTTATTTTTTGTTGTTGTATTTATGGATTTATCCCGTATTATTTGTTATAAATAAAATCCATTTTTTTAATTCTTGCCCAATGGGCTAATAACTGGAAATCATTAAAATGGGAGGTATCGGAAAGAAATTAAATTTTCATTCCCCATATTGCTTGTATAAATAAAATAATTGAAGAAATAACTTTAGCCCAATGGGCTAAAGTGGTATTTTAGCCCTAAACCCTAAAATGATATGATGAAAATGTATATTTAAACGGTATAGCCGAACGGCTATACTTTCTAAATACATTCTAATATTTTAAAAGTTTAGCCGGACGGCTCTTTAAATAGTAATATATTCGAATATTTTAAGAGTATAGCCGAACGGCCATACTCTTTAAATATTAACACCAAGCTCGCACTCGCAGATCAGCCATTTCGCTTCTCTATCAAACTCAAGCTTGATTGGTTTTCTTGGTTTCGCCGCCGTCCCTACTGGGTTGATCTGGAAAAAGACCCAACCCACCTAGGAGGGCCGCCCAGCCGCCTAGCCCCCGCCTAGCCGCCTAGCGCCCGCCTAGCCTCTTCCTAGCTGCCTAGCGCCCACCTAGCCTCCGCCTAGCCTCTTCCTAGCCTAACATCGCCGGCTTGTTGCAGATTTTAATGGAGAAAAATCTGATAGCGGAGACAGGGTCGAGTTCCAGAGCCATAGAATTGGACCATATTCAGGAGGAGATTGAGGAGGTGGCTGCCGTTCCGGAAGTGAAGGAGAAGAAGAAGAGCAAAAATGCTTTGAGGAAGGGGTCGAGAGGTGAAGAAGTCCGAGCTATGCAGGTCTGCTTGCTTTTGAAGGTCGAGTTTTGATTTTTCGGAGTCTATCGTTCATTTCTTGTGTTTTGTTTATGATTTAGTGTTGTCTTTGAATTATAAAATGACATTTTTAAATTTGGCAAATTGAAAACTGAGCAGCATATAGTTTATTACAACTTACAAGGGGGTATTAACTTTCTTTTTAGTAGAGAAAGTTGTTAACTGTTGTTCTTTCCTTTTCTAGTGTTCGCTTCGTTTTTGGATGTAATATTTGTGATTTCGACTTGTTCTAATATAATGTTCCTGTTATTTGACAGGAAGCATTGCAAAAACTAGGATTTTACTCGGGTGAGGAAGACATGGAGTCTTCCAGCTTCTCGAGCGGACTGAACGTGCTGTCAAGACTTGGCAATTAAGTTTCAATTATTGTTAGATGTTACTATGTATAATGCATGAAGAGTAAAATTTCAGAATCATCAAGTTGAACAAAAATTTCACAACGCGAAATATATATGTTAGTCAACTTGTAATATCTTGTTTGACAGGCCTCCTTAGACGCCCCTCAAGATGGCATAGTGACTGCAGAACTTCTTAAACAATTATATACGATGGCACAAATTGAGGGTCTGGATAACAAAGGGAGTACTCTGACTGCTACACAAAAGGTATAGCCTTCTGACGACATACCATTAGCCTTTATTAAGTGGAAGCCGTTGATGTTTTAAGTTTCAGTACCAATATATCATTCCTCACTTGGAACTGAACATAATGGTTTGGTAAGTCATTACTTGCATTCCTCAAGAGGAGCCAAAAACTCATTTGATGGTTCAATTTGAAGTGAACTAAACCTTCATTTTCTTCAACCAGATTGTAAAGAATTGTAGCAAACAGTACCAAGTACCAACCAAGAAGCTCTGTTACATTTAATTGAGAAACGGACCTGAAGCTCCGACTCTATTTTCAGTAACTCAGACATGAGGTTTCTTGGTTCCAGTTCATGAGACAATCACTCAACATGCAAAGAAATACGATATGACAGTGACGTAATGTGCTGTGGTAACTGGTAACACACCGCAACTTATTTTGGATACTAATAAATGAAGCTGATTATATTGGTAAACTGATTTTCTTCTCCTGGTTGACCTTGAGCTAGCAACCTGATCATGTTCGTATAAGCTATAGCAAACCACTACATAGGCTGAAACGTCGTAATTCTTCTAATGGTTGCGTGGGTTTTGTTGTTTAGGAAGATACAAATGGAGCTGCAGTTACTTCTGCAATAGAAATTGCAGAGGTCCAGCAAACACTTGTGAAAGGTGTTACAGAAGTAGAGGTATATGAGCATCGTGTTTTTCTCCTGGGAGAGAACCGCTGGGAAGATTCTTCTAAACTTAGCAGGAACCACAAAAAAAGAGGTGAAAGCAAGACAATGAATACCACAACAAGGTGTCTTACTTGTCGAGGGGAGGGTCGCTCATTGTGCACAGGTACCTCCTGTCTGTCTCCCGTCTTAGTCACTATATTCAAGTTTATAAACCATTGCCTTTTGCAGAAATACTCTAAATCCACCCATACTATGTATTTGTATATTTATTTTGTTTGATCTGATTTTTAAATATAATGTTGAACACCAATGGCTTTGATGATGATATGCATTAGTTTTATTTTTGTACTTCTGCATACTTTGTTTCAACTATCCTCAGTTCCCTTGGTAGCTTATCTGTATTTCTTTGAGCATTATCCATCCAGGATGAAGTTTTAATTATTTTGTTAAATGACAGCCGTTCTTGGATTGGGTGGATGAGGGAGCAAAATGTCCATATTGTGAAGGTCATGGGTTTACAATTTGCGACGTATGTAAAGGGGCAACAGTAGCTTAGGTATGAAAATATCTGTAGTAATGGTACCCAAATAGCTTTGATAGCTATACGGTTATACCTGCCTATGTATGGTCGCCAAATTAACCTAAAGCATGCCCATATGCCTCAATTCAAACCCAAAACTTCCACACAACTCATGAGAGACTCCTTTCGTCCTTTATATTGTTCCAGTCCAGGTGCTTATAAATATAATATTTCTCTAATTCAACAAATTAATATTTTATTTTATCAAGCATTATTTTTAGATTATTTTAATGTACAGAGAGGAGATCGGACTCTAATGCAAATGAACGAACATATCACTTATTTCAACAAATTAATATTTTATTTTATTAGGAAATATTTTAAATTATTTTATTATACGAAGAAGATATCAAACTTTTAGGCAAACGAACGAACATACCCCCTTATCCAACTGACCTAACTCATATACATTTCAACAAATTGATATAATAAAAAAGTGCTATGACATGCCTAGTTGAAGCATCTGTTTGAACATGTATGCTATGTCAAGTTTTGAACATGTATGGTGATCTTAGTCCAGGACAACAAATTAATATTTTATTTTATCAAGCAATATTTTAGATTATTTTAACGTGCGGAGAGGAGATCGGACGCAGATGCAAATAAACGAACATACCACTTATTTCAACAAATTATTATTTTATTTTATTTTAAATTATTTTAATATACGAAAAGGATATTAGACTCATATGCAAACGAACGAACATACCGCCTTAGTCAACTAACCTAACTCATATCTACATTTCAATAAATTGATATAATAAAAAAGTGCTATGCCGTGCCAAGTTGAAGCATCTATTCGAACATGTATGCCCTGTCAAGTTTTGAACATGTATGATGATCCCAATCCAGGTCAACAAATTAATATTTTATTTTATCAAGTAATATTTTATATTATTTTAATATTTAATATACGAAGAAGAGATCGGACTCATATGCAAACGAACGATCATATCGTTTATTTCAACAAATTAAAATTTTATTTTATCAAGAAATATTTTAAATTATTTTAATATATGAAGAGGAGATCGAACATACCGCCTTAGCCAACTAACCTAACTTATATCTACATTTCAACAAATTGATATAATAAAAAAGTGCTATGCCGTGCCAAGTTGAAGCATCTGTTCGAACATGTATGCTATGTCAAGTTTTGAACATATATGATGATCTCAGTCCAAATTTGCAAAGTCTTGAACATGGTTAGCTAGCAAGAATCTTCCACAATGGTTATTTATTTCTATATGTTATCGTCATGTCACACAATTGTATGGCAAAGTTTTTCCCTAAATCCAATACATATTTTTCTAACTTCTTAGGCCGACTTTTACTCGTTTTCCCCAATATCTAGTTCGGTTAACAATGCCTAATTTTCCATTTCACATTAAAAACATATTTAAATAAACTTTTATGCTCAAAAGAAATAGTAAAAAAGGATAGCCCATTTGCATTTGGTTGACTCCCTCTAGATTTGATGGAGAAAATTCCCTCCACTATCATTCACCTATCTCATTCATTTTTAGAAATTTTGTTTTGCTACATTTTTCTTCATATCATTTCAACGAAATTGCTGGATATTTGTTTTTATACTGTTAATTAAACTTCATTGGAGCCTCTCTAATGCATGTTTCAAATGTACAAAGCAAAAGTGTACTTTTGGGTATTGTATATTTTCCGTGAAGAAGAGGTACGGTAAAATTTGCTAACCTTTCTAACAACATCTGCAGTAGTTGGAGTTTCTCTTAGGGAAGTCAATTTGCGATACCTCTTTTAAATTTTGCATTTTGTTTATTTTTCCCCCTTAAAATTTTGCAATATGTGTTACAACTTACAACGTAACAATTTGTTGAATAATTCAAATGATACTTTCATCTCTCTACATTCGTTGAATAGAGTTTAATTCTTACGTTCTTCTTCCCTTGAATCAAAAGAATTGTTTATTAAAAGGGAATGAAATTGAGGTTTGAGAGGGGCAAGTGGAGGACTGACTTAGGGAGACTTGAACTTAATAAGAAGCATTACAAATTAACACCATGTTTTCTTCGTCTTACCCGCCAATTTTGAAAAGGGGTCATTAGGCCGTTTTGCACCACTCAATCTGCCTACATAAGAACCCAGCGCCAACATTTGAATTCACAATAATCTCATTCTTAAGTCTCCTCCTCTCAACCCTCTTAATTTCCTTCTCTCTTCCTTCTCCTTGAGTTGCATTTGGAAGTGAATGATGGGTTCCCATTATTTTGCACAGGCCCTAGCAATGGTGCTAATTGCTTCAATGCTGGCATTCGGCTCAGCCAACAAGGATTGGAAATATGGCAACTACACTGGTTGGGGTTTCAACCACCTCAACGAGACCAAAGGACCCAACAAAATCACAGTTGGTGGGTCAGAAAACTGGCATTACGGATTTAACTACAAACAGTGGGCTTTGCAGAATGGCCCATTTTACATCAAGGATACTCTAGGTGAGTTTTCATCTTTAGCTTACTAAGAATATTGACAATCTAATAACATAACATGTCTAGCAACAGAAAGTTCCCTCGCTTATATTTGTTAATTATAACTTTTTTACGCAATTTGCTTCACTTTAAGCAACCCTTTTTCCATGATGAACTTGCAGTTTTCAAGTATGATCCCCCAAATGACACCACACGTCCTCACAGCGTATACTTGTTCCAAAACCCTTGGAGCTTCATGAACTGTGACTTAAGCCAAGCTAGGATGGTTGGAAATCAGACACAAGGAGGAGGAGAAGGCTTTGAGTTTGTGCTCAAGAAGTGGAAGCCTTACTACTTCGCTTGCGGCGAGCACGACGGCCATCATTGTAATGAAGGACTGATGAGGTTCATCGTCTTCCCAATGTATCGCGGCTGGCATTACTGATCTTCTGGCTATGGAGCCTTTCAAATGTTCTTAATTATTAATTAGCTTTTTGAGCAAATAACAAGACTTGTTAAGCAAGTTTTGAGAAAGTATAGTTGATAATTTCATGATTGTTAATTCTTGTTATCTAGTTTAAAGATAAAATACTCTATGAGTACGCGTGTGCCTTTTTTTTTTTTTTTGTAACAGAAGTTTTTAATCAAGCATTCAAACATTCGTTGTCTTCCTACGTTAAATTATTAACCTTATTAGCCAAACATCCATGCAAACATTCACAAAAAGGACTGCATCAACTTGACATTTTCTGTTTACTAATTTATTAGTTTATTTTTATGAACTTGGATTGGGACGTCCAAGAGCAGCTAAATACGCCTTCTGTGTGAGAGTCTCTGGCCATTGGAATGGTTTGCATGATTGTCGTCTTGATAACCCAAGACTACTTTTCTGTCATCTTCACAACAAGCAAGGAATTGCAACAAGCTGCTGCAAAGCTAGCATATTTCTTCTTGTAATTACGATGGTTCTTTCCTCAGTTCCCTCTCTGTATGCAGGACCCTTCCCCTTTTAATTTTTACTGGATTCGTGATTTCAGGTGTTGCTATTGGAGGTGCATGGCAAGGACTGGTGGGTTAGATCAACTTGGGTTGTTGGTTATTACATATTTGGCCTCCCACTTGGGTTCCTTCTTGGTTATAAAGCAAACTTGGTAGTGAAGGTAAAACATTTCAGTCTCAGTTCCACAGCTAAATTTTGTGAGATTCTTTCGTCTTCACGGTCTCTAATCTTTGTTTTGTCCAGCTAGTTTTAATACCAACATTTGTTCATTGTTGTAGGGAATATGGGGAGGCATGATATGTGGAACTGCTCTTCAAACGTTGCTTCTTTTGATGGTGCTTTATAGAACCAACTGGAACAAGGAGGTAAGTTAAAACTGCTATAAAAATCGATAAGGTCTTCAGCATTCTCGGTGAAAGGCAATAATCGTAATTTTTTTTCTTGGCAGTTGAACCATCTTCGGAGTGAATGAAGAAGTGGGAGAGACGTTGAAGATGAGAAGATAGCTAACAGTATATGAAATTGATCCTAAAAGAAATTCATATCATGTTTCTCCTCAGACTAGATAGTCCTGAGTACCTAAAATCTCCCTGCTTTATATTGGCCTGAATTTCTCTGGAAGTCATGTTTTAGAGTCGCAGGGTGCTCTTCCAATTTTTGTGTTGACACAATTTTAAACCGACATGATTTGTTCCCGGCAAGAGAGTTTACCTGCCGACCAGTGGTACAGAATTTACCTGTCAATTTCATTCAACTGGTTTATCTGATTTCCCCTTTTCAGGGTTCTCTTTCATCATCAATGTAGTCAATTTCTTTTAAAGTAAATTGCTTTCAGCCAAAATATGACAATTATGCGCACAAAACCCTAGTGCACAACGGAAACATAATAGAGAAAAAATTGGCGACCAATCTAATGCAACATTAATACAACAAATTTTGCATTCCACCAAATGATGAAACGGAACCATTGTATAAAATTGTCTCAAACTTGGACCATGAGTTCGGAACTACATAATAGGCAACTCTAACTAGCAAGTAGTTAAAACTAGAAAGGATAACTTATCAAACCATGCTGCTCATGGGTGATCATAATATACATGGCCAACAATTCTAGGCAGCAGTTTTTGACTTCTTTGGTACACGATAGCCACCAACAACACAAGCATGGTCGCGCTCGAAAGGTTCAAGAGTGACTTGTTCCATAGGCTTAAACTGATCTGCCTGCAGCCTCTTCACCTCCTGTTGGAACACTGCTTCCGCAGGCGAGGTTGAATCAATGCAATTGGCCTGAAATGAAAAACTACATTTATCAAACACTGGACTATGCAGCAAGTGGCAACTTTCCACCGTCTCGCTTGACTTAAACGAATATAATAGGCTAAGGGCGTCATGTCTTATGACAAAGACTACTGAGAATTTTGAAAGCAAACCTTAATTGAGATAACGAAGTGACCTCCAGCTTTCAGAAAATACGACGCATTCAATGCTACAATCCTAGCCTGCATAATCATTAAAGAGAGCAAACAATTTTTAGATGCAAATAACTTAAGTGAGCTAGGAGAAACCGGTGGCAAGAGATTGTGGCCAAGCCTAAAGCCTCAACCCTGAGTGCCTTGCCAACACCATCATAACATTGACGTGCAGACTACCAGAAAAACAAGAGAGAGAGAGAGAGAGAGTGATAAGGCAAACAACACCACAAAATCAACTACTTGACATCAGGAGCATCAGAAACTCGACTTACATCACCCATTATGTCTTGAAGGGGAATCCGAGTACTTCGTCACATACTCAATATAGTAGTAAACACAACTTCAACAAATACATTTAAGGGACATAAAGAAAATAAATAAATAAATGCATGACTCATTGCATTGAGCCATGACAAGAATGGGAAGAACAAGTATCTAGTTCCAAAACAAGAATGGGTAGAACAAGTACATACAAAGCCTTGTAAGCAAAATAGGAATAAGCATGAAAAAAGGTTGTCTTAATACACTGAGCCGAGGAAAAAGACACAAACAGAAAGGGCATTTCAAAAGACAAACGCATTACGCATCAGAAAACTCGAGCTCACATCATACATGACATCCTGAAGGGGAATCCGAGTTAACTCATCACATGCGTGAAAGAAAACACAAAACAATTATGCTTTGTCGAAAACATAAAAAACCAACTCAGATAATTACAAATGCAACACAGGTGATATGAATTAGTAAATCAATAAGCTAAAAGAACAAACCCACATGAAGTATGGAAATCCTTGAACTTTCAAAAGCCTCAAGAAAAGGCTCTGCCACCAGCTCAACCAAAGAATACCACCCCGAGTCTCTCCATATTTAAAGTTTGCTACTAGCAAAGACAAGAATTGCAAGAAACAAACCTGATCAGGTTGTGCAACATCAGAAAATATCACATCAACCATGCCAACAAGCATACGATATTTAGCTGGATGTCTGGCATCTTCAATAATGGGTATAACATTCGTGCGCTTCTTTGCCATGTTTACCAAGTCTCTGCCACTTCTATGAGAAAACTCCACTGCATAAACAACTCCAGTCTACAAAAACAACAGCAGTTATAAGAATCTATTATCAGCTTAACCAATTAAGAACTGCAGTATTAAAAATACCACTTACAGGGCCAACAATGTCAGACACATGAGACACTGTGGTGCCAGAAGCAGCACCAAGGTAGAGAACACGAGCACCAGGTTTCTTCATCGACATACAGAAACAGAGAGATTATAAACTCAAAATCATGGATAATAGACAAAACAGAACGGAGGAAAACCTGGAATCAAAACTTACAATCCATATATCATCAACACCACCGAGAATAGCAGCAGCCAACTTAGAACGGAAAGGGTTCCAAATTCTATATTCAACTTTTGTTCCATCCTCATCCTGAAAGGAAGAAAATGCACTTTAAGGTGAACTTCAAATTTTTTATTACATTCATCAACCATGAAAATAAAAATGGCAAGACACAGCAGGAACCAATAAGTCATCCGTAAAGCTATTGCTTTGAAAATCAATTGTGTTGAAGGCATTTAAATAAGAAAACTAACGAAAGAAACCAACCTGAACAGATATCCTCTTCTCGTTGTAGACAGCTTCCCCGGGCACCATATTCTTGGTTACAAGAGCATCTTCTTTACCCTTGGCAATGAACACCCCTTCATGTCTGTGAGGCTCGACAACCACTTTGTTTCCACCCTTCATTCCTCCCCTTCCACCACCACGGCCTCTTCCTCCACGGCCTCCACGATCACCGCCACGTCCTCCGCCACGGCTTTTAAAGGCACTACCACCTCTGTCACCGCCTCTTCCACCACCACCAAACCTGCCTCCTCCTCTTCCACCTCTCCCTCCATCACCCCTGCCCCTGAATCCACCACCGCTACCACCACGACCTGCACAAAACCCACAAAACTATAAGGTCTGCTGCTCAAACTTCCCAACAATAAAAACCATAAACTCAAAAAAGTAAAACAACTCAGAAACTAAGAACCCACATGAAGAGTGTATAGTAAAGAACTGAAAATTTATTTATATTTTGTTGAAAATAAATTACCCAAAAAAAACCCATTCAGAAGAACCAAACCAAAAGCATAAAATGTATTCTCAGCAGACTACACAGATAAATCATATTTTGCTTTACCTCGAGGAGGTGCCATCTCTGCGATTGTTGTTGTGAGCAAAAGGCTATGGAGATGAGGCGGCAGCGAGAATATGGAGATGAGGCGCAGCGAGAATCTTTATAATGTGCGCTTTAGGGTGTTTTTTTTTTTTGGTGGAAAGAGCGCTTTAGGGTTTAGGGTTTTGATGTTACTGTCCTACTTGGATGCGTGTGATGTGGTGTGGTGATAATTTACTCAGCAGTAACTCGCTGCGGTAACTCAGGCGATAACATGGGGCCAAAGCGGCCCAAACAATGCATTTATCTGCTTCTTTTACTCAACAAGCTATATGTAGCCCAAGGCCTATAACACTAGAAAACGGAGCATTATGTTGAGGGATTCAATTCAGCCTTGAAATGCCAATAGAGTCAGCTCAGTGAAAAAGAGTCTTAACTTGTAGAAAAATGATTTTATGATCGAATCTTAGCAGTTTGTGTGTGAGAAAATCCATTTTCTCCTTCCTAACTTTGACAACAACAAAAAAAAAAAAAAAAAAAAAAATTCATTCATGCAATAATAACTCTAAAATTAATTGAATGGATATTAAGGACCCCCGCATTCTAACCACTCATTACAGTGCTAGAAAACATACACAAATGGTTAAATGATTTATGGATCTTTGTGTTTCTTATTCTTTTGGGAGGGCCTCTAACTAGTATGGATTGATTGACAAGGCCCAATTTAAATGGGTCAGTCTGTTAGGCCTTCTCTAACTTAACTCTTCTGGAATTTAGTGAATTTTCTATCAAATTTTTCCCTTTTCATCTAACTTGTCGACTCATTCACGACCATGGGTATAGCATAGCCTACACCATGTGTGCTCTTTGCTCATGCCTCATGTGATTGGAAAGACGAACCCTAGTCCCTAGCTATAACCATGTAGAACTCATAGGATGGAATCATGACCTCCCTGTAAAAATACAATGATCAAGAACCAAATCTGTCTAAATCTTTGGGTTGGTTGGCAGTTGGGAAAACGTTCCTTCATGGACCATTATGTGATTAATGAAGAGGGTACATAGTACCCCTTTTGATTTTGTGGTTAGCTTCCCTTCACCTATTTTCTTGTGGTTGTGGTTGGGGTTAGCTTTCACTCACTACTAGATGGTAGACCAATGTATTTGGAATTTTTTTTTTATCAAATAAAAACTTTATTAGATAAACTTCAACGGTAAAATCAAAGACATTTTGAAAGCAACAAACTAACATCCTGAAAGCAAAACCAACTAACATCCTGAAAGCAAAACCAATGCAGACAAAAGCCACACTAAAACTACTAGCCCACAACAGCACAATTAACTAGAAACCCAAACAAAGCTCACAACCCCAACATAACCAAAATCCTAAAACAACTCTTGAGCTTAGACGACCTTAAAATATGATTTCCAGCAATCTACTTGTGCATAAAAGTGAACAAATAAACGAAAACAACAACTTGTCAAAGAACAATTGGGTTATTTGCAGTAACCTTTGTCAAAGATAATGTAGAATGAACTTTAGAGAACATGAGTGAGCGGCGTTAGGGAGAGGGTTTTGGGAGTATGATTTGATTGAGATTATAGACTAAAAGGGGTGATGGAGAACTTCAATCTAACCATAGCTCAGAAGAAACCACAACTAATAGTTTTTTTATTCAAAATGCCCCAATAAACTTATTCACTAACCTAAAAGGAAAAGACGAGAAGAGAGGGGAGGAGGGGTAGTGACGCCTCTTCCTCCTCCCCCTCTATGAAGTTTTCCTTTAGAACTATAGAAGAAAAGAGCGGCTAGAATTTCTTGGGAGAAAAAATTACCAATGTATCTGGATTTAAGTTGGCTTCCAAGTGATTTATTCTATTTCCCCCTAGCATGACCATTGTGTGGGAAAGTGGAAAATTATCAATGGAAATTACTATGATGTGCAATATGGACGTAACAAATGTGATAATGGGGACTTTGTAAGACCTCTACATAGCCTTTGTCTCCGCACTAACGATCACAATCAAACATCATCATCTTTGCACCTCGTTTTTGAAAAACAAATAATGCTTTCTCTTGCTAAATGGGCATTGCTTATTTGTACCATTTTTACTGATTACCTCTCTAATACACATGGGTCTCACATATACTGACATTATTGCTTACTAAATTGATACTTATTTTTGCCAGACCGTGAATCTAAACCACATTCAAAGACAAAAAGCATACTTTAATAATCTGACAAGCAAGCATTAGTCTATAATCAATATATGGGTAATCACTGATTTGTCTTTGGGCTTACAACCAGACTGTGATGTGTAGTTTAACTGGCTTTGTGCATTGTTTGAAAGCTTAGTTAATAAAGAGAGATTCATGCACAAGAGTAGTGGAACAGTTGCTGTAGGTGAAAGGTAAATGTTCTGCAAAATAAGGAGATAATGTTTTCAGAAGAGTTGAATATGATTTCAGAAGGAGTTGGAGTCAAAAGGACATGAGCTCAAATAAGCTTTAAGTTATTCATTGAAGAAGATGATGGAACTAATACTAGTGGTTGTTTTCAGAAGGTGTTATGATCGTGGGTCTTCAACTTTAATGTTCATCATTTTCATCAGTAGGGCAGTCTTTTGATTAATTTTATGGGGTAAGGCTGCGGAGAGGTCAGAACTCAGACCTGCAAAACAAGTCTAAAATCAACATCAATGGGGTTGGTTTTGGTTGTGACAACCCAATTCACTTTAATACTACTTTATTTCAGAATTGCAAAAGTAAAAATTATAACCTAGAAATCTCTAATTAGTCTCCATCCTTGGTAGAAAGAATGGTACATTTTTTCCTTCTTTTCTTACATCAGTAGATATGGGCTTAGTTAAGTTGGTTAGAGCGGATGTGCTCCATACTCTGCACCCGAGCTCAAATTTCTCTCCATATATGATTTAGATTATATTAAAATAGAATATAGTTTGTATAAGAAGGGTGCAGAAAGCATTTTCTTATTATTATTAAAAGTTTTCTGTAAGCTTCTCATGCATACCTAAAATACTACCCAACTATTTTGCAAAAATGGCTTCATGCACAAGATCTCCCAAACAGGTAATTACAAATGCAAAAGGGTAATTAGAGTGGTTAATCCAGAACTGTTTTTATGTGCAGGTAGGTAACCTCTGCTTCATGTTTAAGTGGCATTGATTAGGCGCGAAAATGTTAGTTTATATTATAGGAGGTCAAATGTGTGTCCAAATGTCAAAAACATGTTGATGAGAAAGAGAGATTGTTTATTCCCTCACAATGTCATGTAGTGGGGAACCCACTCATTGAAGTTCCATAATGGGATAATGGGGGATGAAATTTCAAAGTCACTTGAACTTGGAATGAATAATGTTGAGGACCCTTTAAGAAACAACAAAGTTGATGAAGGGTCAAAAAGGAAAAATAAATTTAAAAAAACAAACAAAAAGAATATATAAGTGGGAATTTCCATGAGAGATTGGAAACCCACTTTGGCAATCCACAGCCTCTTGATCGAACTCAGTCACAACCATCATTGTGAGGACTTTAGCTTTTTTACTTTTTTTTTTTGGATGGATTCTTCAGAGTGAAACAGAATATATCAAATCCTAGAAAGTGTTATTATTCTAACCATATCATTAATTGGTAAAAAAAAAAAAAAAGAAGAAAAAGAAAATTACATTACCATCAAGGCCTAACATATATGGATTGAATCATTGAATTTTCTTTGGGGTTTTAGGTCTGCAGTTCAAATGGTCATTGTAGAAACAGAAAAAGAAAAGTCTATTGGATTTGATCATAATTGAAGGAGAATTGACCATAGGGAAAAAGCTATAAGGTATGGCCCTTTGGGGCTGCTCTCTTGAGCATATTTCTGAGCAAGTAATGACTTGTCATTATGGACACTGCTTGTCTATTTCTCGTGATGTTTAACATTTTATGGCCGACTCTTTTGTGTCTGGTTGCACAAATATGTATGCGAGAATAAAAGAGAGAAACTTACATGTCACAAAGTGTATACTTTCTTGTCATAACATAATAGATATATATATATAAATAGATATACACCTCGTTGCATATAAGTTTTAGTCGAAGGAGGGGATTTACAAGAAGTACAAGCACCCTCCTATTATTGCATGCGTTTGTTCGGATGGGTCCATATGTTAATAAATACCTGTCACGAACTGCATTCTTCTTGTTGAGTTCGAGATAAATTCATTGTCCTTTTCCTACTGTGTAATTAACATAGGATTACCAAAACAACAATCATTAGCATTGGTGATAGTCATGAAAGATTATGTTTAGTCAGTATCATAATTTACCGATCATCTTCATTGGATGACAATTTTTCAAAACAATACGAGACATGTATGGGTTAGGGTTAGCATTACTTGATACGAACTCATAAATAACAAGATTTATTATAATACGAACTCATACGATACAATTATCATCATTAGATAAAACCACTTTTCAAAAGAATATTGTTTTTTTTTTAATGGCAAAAAAAAGAAAAAAGAAAAAAAAGATTGAAAATGATAAGCTTGTATAAGATTTTAGGCAATGAATTTTTACCCTAAGGAAGATGTTTGTGTTTGTATGAAGGAGGATATAAAAAAGTTACCGAGTTTCTTGATTTTGCTAACATTTAGATGATATGAGAAGTATACAATACAAGTGATATGTTTAATTTAAAAATGAATATCATAATCTTAATTTAAAAATACAACACAATTATTAAACAAATCAAGTTTTTTTTACATATAATTTTTTCGTATACAAGTAATAGTCTAATTAACTTACAGAAAGAAGATTCAAACCTGACTGAAAGAATGCGGGCTCAACGCCTGATTAACTGGTCTAAAACCAGTTATTATTAAGGTACCTAACTTTAACTTAGATAATCTAATTACCTAACTAACACGCATTGACTAGCATTCAACGTAAAGCAAAAATGATGCGATTCAACACAACTTGATTGCCATCTCTAATTTATGTGATTTCCATCTCCAATTATAAGCTAAGTGATTTTCAATTGACTTAATGAGAACCACAAGATTGCAGGCAAATTGACCACTTGGCTGCTATTATATAATTCTTCCTCTGCATACATGCATGACATAAAACAAGGATACATTGAAAGAGTTTTATTTATATAGAAAAAGCTCATGAAAGAGAAGAAAAAAAAAGAAAAAAAGAAAAGCTATGACATTTTTTTTTCCAGTTCAAATGATTGAATAGATGGGTCATTCATTAGCAAAACATGAATCAAAATGAAAAAAAAAAAAGGAAAAAAAAAGATAATAAATCAGGCCAATACACTTTACATTCTGCACTCCTTTCGTAATTTTAATTTGAATAATCTATGTGTGTGTATATATAAATAAATAAATGTTCACTGCTCTAGGAATTAGGACTTTTTACGAGATCATGAGCAATAATAAAAAATGGGGATACGGATCATTTTCTCACTGTACTGATCTATGCTTCCCTGTTTCCCGTCTTCCTCAATAATTGTGCTTTCATGAGTATTGATTATAATTTAATTATGATTTACGTTATTTAACTGCCCCACTAAATAGAATAAACAATTCTGCCGTATATGAAGATGAGAAAAGGCTATTGCTAGGGAAATGCTCTAAAATAGCATTATAGTGAGAAATACTTTTGGAAGAAAAAATCTCTTAAAACTAAGAACACCAATTCTGAATTATATAACTTGCAAATATAAGGAGACGTTAATTTTGTCAGTTGATGAAGACAATGTGTTCTTCTCCTTTGCACTAAAGTTCGATCTCCCTCTTCGTACATTAAAGTAGTTTATAATATCATAGTGTGTTCTATTTCCTTACACCAAAGTTCAATTCCTCTCTTCGTACATTAAAATAGTTTATAATATCACTTTAGTAAAACAAAGAAGACTTGGAAGCAAAATCTAAAGAATTTGTTAATAAATACAGTAAAAGTGGGAAGTATTTTTTTTTTTTTTTTTGGGGTGAAAAAATAGGAAGTATATTGGAAAAAATAATTGTGACTTTTGTATTAGGTGCCTTTGGGGTCTAAAAATAAAATAATAGTGACTTTACCAAGGGCAATGACTAATCCACTTTCCAACTTTCTTCCTTGTCTTGGCGTCATCTTGAAAATGAAGACCGGAGCACCACCCCAAAAACCTCTAGTGCCCAAAAAAAACCCAATCCCAAGTTCCCTTCCCAACCCCCAAATCCCAATTCACAAACAAAAACCCCTCAACCAAAAAGAAAAAAATAAAAAACTCCATGTGCTTGACCCGTGGCCAGTGAGATCATACAAGGCTACAAGCTACAGCTCACTCCCTCACTTCCATCTCCCACAGTCCTCTCTCTCTCTCGTCGTCCTCCTCCCCCAACAAATCCTCATTCTCTCTCTCAACACATTTACACCTTTTCCCCACCTTTTATAATTAACTCCAACAGCTCCACCAGCCCCTGCTCTCTCTCTCTCTCTCTCTCTCTCTCTATGCAACACAAGAAAAGTGGAGCAACAACAACACCCAACAGCATTCACAAACAAACCCTAGAGCTAGAGCTACACTGACACACATTTTCACAATGGCACATCCATAGCCATTGAATTAAGCAACCATTCAACCTCAAAGTCTCAACCTTTGACCCAGTTGAGCTCAGACCTCTCAAATCCCCCACTCACACTCTTCATTTGAATTCACCATGGGAACCTGCACTTCAAAGCCACCAAAACCCAACCCATATTCCTCCAGAGACCCAAATGACCAAACCAACCCTTCACAAACCCCCAAATCCCTCCCATCCCTCACCCCTCACCACCACAAGGACGACGTCGTTTCCCGGCAGTCCCAGTCCCAGTCCCCCTTCTTCCCCTTCTACAGTCCGAGCCCCGCCCATTATCTCAAGAAGTCGTCTCCGGCGAGGACCAAGAGCGCCACTTCCACTCCCAGCCGCTTTTTCCGGCGACCCTTTCCGCCGCCGTCGCCGGCCAAACACATAAAGGCCGTGCTGGCTCGGCGGCTCGGCAAAAAGGCCTCGGCTTCGGTGGCGATACCGGAGGATGCTGAGGACGAAGATGGGGTTGAGCTGGACAAGAGGTTTGGGTTTTCTAAGGAGTTAACAAGCCGATTGGAGGTTGGCGACGAAGTGGGTCGAGGGCATTTTGGGTATACTTGCTCTGCTAGGTTCAAGAAGGGTGAGTTTAAGGGTCAGCAGGTTGCTGTCAAGGTCATCCCCAAATCAAAGGTTCGTGCTTTCTTTAATTCCTTATCTCTTTAGCTCATCTATGAATGCTCTCATTTGCTTAGGATTGAATTGATAATATAGGAGCATGTATGATTTTTTTTTTCTTTTTCTATTGTTGTAAGAATTGGATTTGCTCCACCCCGTTTGCTTAATGTTGCTGGATAAAAGTCGGGTTCTTTTTATTATTTATTATTTATTTTTGTCATTCTTCACTTCAAGATAAAAGCTGAGATTTTAGGCCTATGTTGAATCCCTGTTATTAGTATTGTTGTTGTGGGTCTTGTGGGTGGAGCCAGGGAATGGTGGTTTGTGGTTTATTAAATTAGGTACTTTACTAGTTTACTGTGTGATTATGTTAATTCCTACCTGAGTGAAGACTCAAGGTTGAATGCAACACAACGAAGATCTTTACAAGATTTTGTCATGTGTTCATATCAATTGACTGTTGAGGAATCCTTCTAGATATAGACTATTAGGCATTAATTTTTTTAAAGATGTATACAGCTCCACATCTTGGAACTTTGAGTGAAAGGGGTGTAAAGTGACCAACTTGTTTGTTTATTGCTTTTCTGTGGTCAATGATAGGTGTTGATCTCTTGGCCTACTTGATCCAACTGAATGGCTTACACCATGTTTTGCCACACAAGTTGGGATATTTTATGTTCAAATCACATTTTGGAACGAAAGTACATTTTTCCTTGAAACAATTAGTATGTTTAGTGATTGATTGAATTCCATGTAGTGGGAATAGGAATAAACACAACTGTTTATTTTCTTTTCTTTAACGGCTTCTCCTCCATATAACACTTCGTTGATGTCTAAGATGTGACAGTTCCTTCTAAAGGATAAACAAAGCATACAGTCCAAGAGTTGTGAGTGGACCTAAATACGGACAAAAGTCATGGTCCAAATTGTGGTTTTGGTCTTCACAGTGGCATATAATTGAACTAGATCATATGGCAGCCGATCGATGATCACAGCTGGTAACAACCCATGATCACAGCCATCCCAAACTGCCGAAAACTTTTCATAGGTCACATTTCACGATATTGACTAAATACATGGTGACCATTAGAACCCTCATTAGGTGGTCTGACACTTATTCCAAGAGAAAAGAAACATTGTACTTAATCTTTTGTTGTTTTGTGTTCTGACGACCGTGTACCATGAGGTGGTTCAGCAATAATTGGAGCTATATGATTGACAGTATATTATTTTGAACAAAGTTACAAAAGATCTATGTCCAACCAATACTAAGGAATATGGGACTGAAGCTGAACCAATATCCAGGGTCAAGCTGACTCAATCTACCCACTCTTTCATTAAAGAATAGAAGATGACGACTTTGCTTTCCTTCCTGACAAGTCATTCTAAAAGAAAGACGGGGAAGAGAAAAAACTCTTGAGGGATAGCAGCGGACATCTTTCTAGCCTCTAATAAACATAAAATTATGCCTCATATGCTGGGAGAACAGAGTTTAATTATTTTTATATAAAGTAGATTACGTATTACGAATGTTGAACAAATGCAAAATTGGATGAGGTAAATACTCCAGTTGCCTGGGAAAAAGGTCCAAGATCATGAAGTCCTGTTTCCTGAGTAAGGTGAAATATAAGATGTGAAGTACTTAAAGAAGTATATAGAAGGCCTTGACAATGCATTACTGTGAGATGTGTTATGAGTGGTGGTTTTGGTTGTTGATATTTTGAGATAATATGCAGTTTCTGTATTTTTGTTATGATAATTTATTGTCATGCCAATGTATTCTTTGTTGTTAGATGACAACTGCCATTGCAATTGAGGATGTGAGAAGGGAGGTCAAGATATTGCGTGCCTTGACGGGACATAGCAATCTAGTTCAGTTCTATGATGCATTTGAAGACAGTGATAATGTCTACATAGTAATGGAGTAAGCTTAAAATTTGAATTACTATTTAATACTACATCTGGTTTTTCTTTTGCACAAGTAATAGTTATTGACTGAGGTGAAAAGTTATATTTTTCTGAATACTTCACTAAACTTGCCCCATTATTGAGTATGAGCAATTAATCCCCTTGGTGAGGTTGTATGATTCAGTTGGTTTTCTGTTTTTCATTTTTATTAATTTACATTATATGGAAAATCGCTTAATGCTCTCTGAATTTACGGTATTCAAATTTTTTGACATTTCAGGTTATGCGAAGGTGGGGAGCTTTTAGATAGAATACTTTCAAGGTATTTTTTAGATGATAGTATATATAAAAAAAAATTAAAAATCTTCCTTGGGACTTTCAGATGCTGTTAATTGTTGCCACTAATTTGATATCATGTTACTTCTGAAGGGGCGGGAAATACTCTGAAGATGATGCGAAGACTGTCATGGTTCAAGTACTGAATGTTGTTGCGTTTTGTCATCTTCAGGGTGTGGTGCATCGGGATCTTAAGCCAGAGGTGCAACATGTTCCTTTCTTTTCTTGTTATGAGATGCCTGTTTAAAGGTTACATTTGTTATGAAGATCTGAGTATGGGAACGTGGGTGTGGGTATTGACTGAATGAAGGGGCTTTCTGGTAGTGGATGAGGCTGATTAATCTTGCCCGCACTATTGGGTTTAGGGGGGAAAACATTCTTAATTTAGATTCAAGTGTTCCCCTCCCCAACCCCCAACAATTTATACAAGAAATGGAACTGCCACAACTGATGCCTTTTATACAACAGAGAGGCTGCAGTAAAATCCGCATATGTTTCAATTGATTGGATACGTAGTTTCCCAAAAATTATTTGACCGTTTCAAATTAGTGAAACTAATACATGGTTGATTCTTGTGGACTAAGATTAAACGTCATCCTTAGGAGAACTAAAACCTATTTCTCTTTTGGACTAAGTTTAAACACTATCTTGTAGCAGGACTAAACCAATTTTTCTTCTGGACTAAAATTCTTTTCTAGTATTGTTATTACTATTTGATGCTTCCGATCTCATAAACACGTATCAGTAGATTTTCCGTGGGTCTCATAAGTTCCCAGCCTGTACCTTCAGTTCCCAGATTTCTGATGTCATTGCTGTAATTACTGTAGCTGAGGTTCCCAGCTGTTTCTTTAACAGGTGTTTTTGAAGAACTGAAGAAAAAGCCCGAGTATTGACCCATATATGCTTGGTCCATATGGTATCTTTATGTGCTTTGTTCAAAAGACGTTTTATGTGGGAAGTGTAGGGTTTCCTCCTAACAATGTACAAGAAAACTGATGTTTCCCCATATTGCTGTGCCAGATACCTTGATACATATGTCAGATATCCATCATTAAAGCTAGAAGTTCTGGTCTGCTTGATATATTTGTTACTGTTGATTGTTCTATATGTAATTATATTTGTATCAAACTAATGTCCTTTTTTCATTTTTCTTATCAGAACTTTTTGTATTCCGCTAAGGATGAGAATTCCCAGTTGAAAGCCATTGATTTTGGCTTATCAGATTTTGCCAAACCAGGTATGTCCTTTCTTGAATAATCCAGCTCTATCTTCTTATCAATGTCTCAGCCTTTGGAGTTTGGAGGGGGGGTTTTAATACTCATTCTGGCTTACAGATGAGAGGCTTAATGATATTGTTGGAAGCGCATACTATGTCGCACCTGAGGTTCTACATAGATCTTATAGTACAGAGGCTGATGTTTGGAGCATAGGTGTAATAGCATATATTCTTTTATGTGGTAGTCGCCCATTTTGGGCCCGGACTGAGTCTGGGATTTTTCGAGCGGTGTTGAAAGCTGATCCCAGTTTTGATGAAGCACCTTGGCCATCTTTATCTCCTGAAGCAAAGGACTTTGTTAAACGCTTATTGAACAAGGACCCTCGGAAACGAATGACAGCAGCGCAGGCTTTAAGTGAGTCTTCCCTATCTCTATTATGTATTTTCTGCCATCACTTTCCTGAGTCACTGACCATAATCTTTTGTTGGCAGGTCATCCTTGGATCCGGAATTATAATGATGTAAAAGTGCCTCTTGATATTTTAATATTTAGACTCATGAAGGTTTATATGCGATCATCATCACTTCGAAAGGCTGCTTTAAGGGTGTGTATATGTTTTCACTGACGAAAGAAAGAGAACTTTTTCTCGAATTTTGCCCATGCTGAATCAGATTCTTGGTCTTAAGAATTTTGTATATCAAGTCAAATGGTTGGGTTAGTTTTCTTGTTGAATGGGATTCTTGTTTTTGCATCCTAAAACATGTGAAAATTTGAGAATAATTATTAGTATTCCATAATTATTATGATGATCAATAAACCCATCAAAGCCTGGTAAAAATAAGGGAAGTTGTGGGGTTTGCTAAGGTGTTATCATCAGTTACTCGATAGTTGCTTCATCCAAATTATTCTTCTATGTGTGTGCATAGTTTTGTTTTTTATTTTTTGTTGTATGTTTTATATTGTTCATAACTTGAAATTTTGGTATATATATAATCAATCTCTAAACAGTTCATTTTTATGTCAATTTTCGTGACAGGCCTTATCTAAGACATTGACTGTGGATGAGCTCTTTTATCTGAAGGAGCAGTTTGCACTATTGGAGCCAAACAAAAATGGCACTATAACTCTTGACAATATTAGAATGGTTGCTCTCTCTCTCTCTCTCTCTCTCTCTCTCTCTCTGTGAGATAAGTCAATGCTTATAGTATTCTTATAATTTTGTCCTGGACAGGCCCTGATGAAAAATGCTACAGATGCAATGAAGGAGTCTCGCATTCCCGATCTCATTGCATCGGTAATAATGTGTATGCTATTTTTTTTCTTTGATGTTCCTTGACTTTTTCTGTTGTGTTAGGTCTCATAGGTTGTAAAATTACTGACTGATTATTTCTTCCATGACAGCTAAATGCACTTCAATACAGAAGAATGGATTTTGAAGAGTTCTGTGCAGCTGCATTAAGTGTTCATCAGCTGGAGGCACTTGATCGTTGGGAACAACATGCACGATGTGCATATGAACTTTTCGAGAAGGATGGAAACAGGGCAATTGTCATTGAAGAACTCGCTTCAGTAAGTTGAAATTTTATTGTCACATTTTGCAGTGTTGCTATAAATTAAATTAAAGAGTTTGATTATCATATGTTGATTTCTGAGCATTCATGTTAGTTATTAATTGGAGTTGATTTACATCTCTAACCAATTTCTATGTTACTTGTTACCCTGGTAAAACAATCAGAATATTGGAACTAGTTACTGTGGAGAGAACTAATTATATTAAAGAGTTTTGGATAAACCAGACTTTGGGTCCTTGTTTTTTCACTTGTTTTAACCAAGTCCTTTTATTTTTCAAATAAAAATCAATGTCATTCATTCCTCCATCACAATAATAATTACTAGTTTGCTTCATATCCAGAGAAAAACAGGAAACTACTGTAGCTAGTAATTTAGTCGACCTCACTGTAAGCAATTTTAATGCTCAAATTCGGAAAAATGGACTTATTATATTGTGTAGACTATAATACGGGTAGGTGGTAGGAACGCTGCATGGCATTTGCTCTATCCTGACCTTTTCGTCATATCAGTAAACAGTGGTCCACATCAACACTTTCGATAACAAAATCGTGATTATGGTGCCTAACAGATCACATTGCTTCACTGAAAAATTGAAAGATCTAATTGAAACAATTGAAAAAGTAAGGACCATACTCCCAAAGTGTATGTTGGTCTAGGGTTTTTAATTTGTACATCAGTGCATCCTATGCATCTGCATTTTAGTAGGATCCGCCAGTTGTCAAACCATTTAGAAAAGATGATCTTGACATGTTGATTTGCCTTTTCTTTTACTTCTGATTTTTACCATTCTAGAAACAAAAGATTTACAAGGCTTAGTACATTTTGGACTGTAGCGAACTGAGACTACTGTTATTTACGTTATCTTCAAAATGTGTTTCAGGAACTTGGACTTGGTCCCTCAATTCCGCTTCATGTGGTTCTCCATGACTGGATTAGGCACACTGATGGGAAGCTAAGCTTCCTTGGCTTTGTGAAGTTGTTGCATGGTGTGTCCAGCCGGACGTTTGTGAAAGCATAGTGAAGTTATAGAACATTATTTGGGTATGCGTTTTAACCAAACGAGATGTGCTATGTGTTGATAGACGACATGCATCCAATGATTGATTTTCAAGATTTGGAGATCTGATAAGATGGCCAATTTACAATCTGCTTTGGCACATAGAAAGAGCCTTCCGTGCCAATTTGGGGAGAGGCTTGAACTTCCCGGACACTGCAGGTGCAAGCCTAGTTACCAGTTTGAATGCTGTGTTGTTGATATTCAGAGTGTAAAGCTGTAGTTAGTTTGCCTAAATGGGTAATTACATATTCTTCAACTCCTTAGATGCATTGTACACGTTAAGTTATCCTCGTCTCCCCCAACATCTGTCCAGTTACTGTGAAACATGCTTGAATGAATTGCCTCAGTATTGGAAAACTCCTCTGTGGCTTCAATTGAAAACCAAGCTTACAAGCAGTGTGGTAACTAAAAGTAGTGTAAATAATCTCACTTCCGGTAAGCATCTGCCAGTAAAATTTTTAGCTCCGGATGAAGGAACAAGAAGACAAACTACCTTCTCAGAGAATTAAAAGGAAAAATTAAAAAAAAGAAAAGTTTGAGTTTTGAGTTTGGGATCTCCTCCTGCTGTTGCAATCCTTGTGGCTGAGGATGCCTTTGAGTTTATCAGGCTTAGGGATGTCCAAAAGTATTTATTGTTTTAAGCCCTTGGCTCTCCTGGGTACCAAAACAATTGGATTTTAAATTACAAAAATTGTTAGTATTCAACTACGACGAGTCAAACGATTACTGGTTAGTCAGTTCTACGGCGCTAACCACTGGTTTTGACCCAATGAAAAATGTAGTGGTGCTACACAGCAGACACCACCTATTTTTCAGAGTTTTGGTAATAATTAGTGTATATATTAATTTAAATTTATTAAGAATTGCAGACATGTACTTATAAGTTGGTTAGAATAGATGTGCTCCTCACTCTATATCCAAATTTAAATTTATTTCTCCATACTTTAGATTATATATAAGTAGAACATCGCTTATATCGAAAAAAACAAAAAGACTTAGTATAGTACAGTTGACTTTCTTCCAGGATGAAGTTAATAAAGTTCACTTTCACTGCACGCCCCATACCCAAAACTTTCCCGTCTGATTGCTTCCTTTGTCAAAATATGAGAGGCTAAAATATGAGCCTATGGGAGACTATGAGAATGGAAGAAGAAAATTTTTCCGGTTTTCAACTTTATTACTTTGTATAACTAACAGCAGGAATTTATACAAGAAGAAAAGACTTGCTTCAACCAATATGTCAAAAGTGTCATATAGATATTTAATAGTTAGAAATAACATCTACATCACTCAAACTGATGTAGAATGAATCTGTATGTTGAGATCTATTTTTGACATCCCAAAAGCAAAATGTTAAATAAATATTTTATTATTTTATCTTTTATTTTTTTTAATTAAAAATAAATTAACACTAAAATATAATAAAATAATAATTTAATTTGACATATCAGAGGTAGAGTATAAAGTTGTATGAGATATCAAATTACCACATCAACCATTAAATTTAAATTTAATATTTAATATTTGACATTTCTCAATATTAATTACAAGTAGGTGGCTGGTGCCATTAATGTTTTGATTAGTATCCTTCAATCCCCATACAATCACAGAGTTCTCAAGAATACGACGCCCAACAAACCCATCCAAATATGACAGCTGCAGTCTCCACAAGTCTCTCACAAGTCTCCGCAAGGCAAGCTGATATTTCTCACAACTTCCAACATTTATTGCTTTCACACACAAGCTAATATCCTTCTAAAGAAGAAAGGCAACACTCTGCAACTGGTTTCCGTAGAATTTTCCATCCTGCAATAGAAATGATTTGGAAAAGTCGCGTCACGCAGACAAAAAGAAAATTATACTGGGACAAGCCTAGGAGTGGTCATCTTAACAACATTGCCAAGAGGCTTACAACAGATGAAGGGGGAAGAACAACAACATGATAACCCAAATTGGAACTTTGGCCCATATGTGCCATATGGTCAACAACAATGTTTTGTTCTCTATAAATATGAGAAATGAAACATTCCCAGTCATGCAAGAGCATGTCTTTGCAATTATGGATGAGGCTAGAGAGAGGGTGACTAGGTCTAGTCTCTCCATTAATTAAGGAGACAGTAGTAAAAGAGTCACACTCCACTTTATTATTCGGAGACTTTCATAATTTCCTTTTTACGTGTTTCTCTCTGCTGAATATTATATATTAGTTAGCTAGCCTCATTTCTGAGGTGCATAGAGGCGTCATCCTTTTGAATACTCTTGTAGGGTTCGTAGGTTTTTTTTTTATATGGCCTCATCCTCTTCTTCTTCTTCTTTTGCTCATCCCCCTCCACAAAAGCATGAGGTGTTTATAAGTTTCAGAGGTACAGATACCCGGGACACTTTTACCAGCCATCTCCATGCTGCTTTAGTTCATAAGAAAATTCAGACCTACATGGATTGCAGACTTGAGAGGGGGGACAAAATTGGACCTTCCCTCTTGCAAGCGATCGAGGAATCAAAGCTTTCGTTGATCGTTTTCTCGGAAAACTATGCTTCTTCCACCTGGTGTTTGGATGAACTTGCGCACATATTGGAATGCGAAAAAAGAAACGGACAAATTGTCATACCCATTTTTTACGGCATAGATCCATCACAGGTACGGAAATAACAGGGGAGTTATGAAGATGCATTAGCTGAACTTGAAGAACGTTTCAAAGACAACATGGACAAAGTGCTCATGTGGAGAAATGCCTTGAAGGAAGCAGCCGATCTGTCTGGCTTTGAGAATTCAAAAAGAACAGGGTAACTCTTGACCATTTCATTCATACAAGAATTGTTAAGGGGTAGTTACTAAATATTATTATTAATTCATATTTTTTTGATTTAATTCATATCTGCTACTAAATATTATTCTTTGTTCTTCATGATCATATTTTTTCAGGACGGAGGCTGATTTCGTTGAGGAAGTTGCCGAAGATGTTCTGACCAAACGTATCGCGCATTGTCAAGTGATTTTAGAGGACCAGGATCAATTTTGTTCAAGAAAAATCAGTGATTTCAAAGGCATTCAGCGCTGGGAAAAAGAACAGGGTAACTCTTGACCATTTCATTCATACAAGACGTCGTTTTGATTGTTAAGGGGTAGTTACTAAATATTATTATTAATTCATATTTTTTTGATTTAATTCATATCTGCTACTAAATATTATTCTTTGTTCTTCATGATCATATTTTTTCAGGACGGAGGCTGATTTCGTTGAGGAAGTTGCCAAAGATGTTCTGACCAAACTGTATCGCACATTGTCAAGTTATTTAGAGGACCAGGATAAATTTTATTCAAGAAAAATTGGGGAAATTGAATCGTTATTATGCCTTGATTCACCAGATGTTTGCACTGTAGGCATTTGGGTAGGCAGCAGGGTAGGCAGTTTGGGCAAGAGTTGGCTGACCACCCTTGGTGATGGTTTAATTCGCCGGCTGTCTTGTCAATTTGAAGCTACTTGTTTTCTTGCAGATGTTAAGGAGAGGTCAAAAAGACATGGACTGGATCACATGAGAAATCTACTTCTTGGTGAGATATTAAACGAAAAAGGTCTAACTATCAACACTCCTACTGTATCGCCCTTTATTCAAGAAAGGCTCAGCCGTACAAAGGTCCTCATTGTTCTTGATGATGTGAATGATTCCAGCCAGATAGAAAAGCTAGCATGTAGTAGTCATCTTAAGTTTGGCCCTGGAAGTAGAATCATTATAACAACTAGAGATAAGAGTCTACTTAAGAAAAATCTTAGTCATAATAAGATTTACAAGTTTGGTCATAAGGACGGATTGATGAGGGCATTGAAGAGTGGTGTTTCCGCTAGACCTAATGGCTGCATCCTTAAACGCACTCTACTCCACCTAAGGGCCGAGAGTAGTCAATTGACCCTTGCAAGTCCGGAATTCACAATTGGAGGCGAAGACGTTGACCCCTGAAAATTGCTCGTAAACTGCTTGATGAAATGCTCTAGAAGGCGCAACACACCAACATAGAATGCAAATTACTCTTTGTCATTTTATTTTTATTTATTTTTATATTACTCCATTTACTTAAGTTTACAATGTAAATAAGGAAGTACTCTCCATTTGGATTAAAATAAAAATACTAGAAAATCAAATTCCCACCAAATCAAAATATGAAAAATCGGTTTTATTGCAATACGATTTAGGCTAAAAATGATGGCTCATTAAGTCAATATATATTTCATACTAAAATCCCATAAAATTAAGTTTTCTTATTTGATGTGTAAAGAATAAAAATCGCCAAAAATTATCTTGAGAAAATGATTATTTTGAAAAACCATTTTTCATATTTGGCCAATATTTTTACATGAAACAACTTTTCATGTATGATATGAATGCATGAGGGGACCTATGGTCAATTTAGGTGAAAAACCTTAGATGTTCAATCCACAAAGAGTTTTACAAGAATAACCTAACTCTTACGTATATATTTGCTTGAATAAGCTCCCCTTAATACAATACTCATAAGGGTCTAAAGTTTGAGAGCTAGAACTCCCAAAAAATGCAGATAAAGTCAAAATAAAAACTACAACGGACCTAAAAAATGACGTAAACGCCCTAAAATGAGCAGGATTGCGCTAATATATGCTAGTTTTTATATCGAATAGGACGAGACGCCTTGGGAGGTGAAGAGGATTGTGCTAATTTTTTTGGTTTATTATCACATTCTTAGAGATATTTCTGGTGTATTGCATGAGTATTTTGAATGGTTTTATCTTTCAACTATGAATTAGAGTATTATCGTTTCATTTCAATGGGGTCTATTTTGTATAAATGTTTTTTAACCTTTTACACGTTGACCCCCGGAATGAAAATTCTTGAATCAGCCACTGACCACAAGTCTATCTCACCAACTCCAGTAATATATCCTAAACATAAAATTTACAATTAAGTATTAACTTCAAAAGTTATATATATGAGTTTCTGTCAAAAAGAGCTCAGACTAATTCTTGTCTGTGAAAAAGGGCTTGAGCCTTTCATATCAGAAACTATTTTTGTTGTATTATGTTTAAGGACTTTACGAACCCAATTTGCTTCTTATATTTGTATGGCTGGGTAGGTTTATTGGCTAGTTGATATTATCAGCCATTCCTCTTAGTTGGTTAGAGTGAAAAGTGTGAAAAACCAACTCCTTTATATGTACTCTTATCAAGATAGGAGAAACAAGTCCAGTCCCAGAAGCAGGAGCCGACCTTTGAGTTCATCCTCTGTCTTTGTTATCCTTTTCGCTTATGTTTACATATTAATCTCTTAGGTTGTTCATTTGCATGTGTCATGAATATGCATGGATTTTCTGGTTAAGAATATGGTGAATTTTTGAGTTGACTTGAAGTGGGTATGCAGGTTATCAATATGGCTGCTTCTTCCCCTGCTGCTGCCATCCCCACAGGAAAAGTGTGATGTGTTTCTTAGTTTCAGAGGTGAGGACACCCGCTATACTTTTACCAGCCATCTTTATGCTGCTTTATGTGCAAAGAAGATCAAAACCTACATAGACGACATACTTTAGAGAGGAGAGGAAATTGCACCATCCCTTCTCGAAGCAATTGAAAAATCAAAGCTTTCGGTAATCATTTTCTCGAAAAACTATGCTTCTTCCACATGGTGCTTGGATGAACTTGTGCATATATTGCGATGCAAGGAAAGAGGTGAGCACTTTGTTCTACGAATGTTTTACTGTATCGACCCATCACATGTACGAAATTAACAGGGAAGTTATGCTTCTGCATTTTCTCAACTTGAAACACGTTTCAAGGACAGCACGGAGAGAGTTATGAAGGTGCGCAACTGGAGAGATGCTTTGAAAAAAGCAGCCAATATGGCTGGGTTTGATAATTCAAACAAAACAGGGTAAGTAATTCTGCAACTTGTGACCATTAAATTTGAACAAGATTCGTTAGGGCACACTTACTCTTACTAAATATAGTTTGTCGTTATAATCATATTTTCCAGGACAGATGCCAATTTCGTTGAGAAAGTTGTCAAAGATATTTTGACCAAATTGAATCGGAAATCGTCACCTGATTTAAAGGGACTAGTTGGACTTGAATGGAAAATTGAGCAAATAGAAAGGTTATTATGCATTGATTCGCCAAATGTTTGCACCGTTGGTATTTGTGGCATGGGTGGTATTTGCAAGACCACTCTTGCTGATGTTGTGTATCACCGACTTTCTTCTGAATTTGAAGCTTCTTGCTTCCTTGCAAATGTTAGGGAGGAGTCAGAAAAACATGGACTAAAGCACTTGCGAAATGTCCTTATTCGTGAGATATTAAATGAAAAAGATCTAACCATCGGCACTCCATCTATAGGATCAACTTATGTTCGAGAAAGGCTCAGCAATTCAAAGGTCCTCGTTGTTCTGGATGATGTGAGTGCTTCAACCCAATTAGAACTTCTAGTTGGTGATCATTTTCAGTTTGGCTCTGGGAGTCGAATAATTATAATGACAAGGGACAGGCGCCTACTTAAGAAAAAGGTTGATGATGATAAGATATACAAGGTTGAGGGATTATCTTATGATGAAGCTCGTGAGCTATTTCATTTACATGCTTTAAAAAATAACTCGACTGAAATATGTTATACAAAGTTGGTGATAGAATATGCAGGAGGCATGCCATTAGCTCTTAAGATTTTGGGTTCCTTATTCCTTCACTGTGACAACAATCATCAATGGGAATATGAATTGAATAACTTGAAAAAATTTCCCAACCAAGAAAATTGAGAACATGTTGACTAAGTTATGATGGATTAGAAAAAAATGCAGAGGAGATACTTCTTCGGGGGATTGTAAAGAAAAAAAACTGTAGGGGTAAGATCAGATTTATGGAGAACAAAATGTGGTAGCGGATGCTCTTTGCGTTGGGATCTCTCTTATTGTTACGCTTTCATATTTTGGGCTCTCACCTCCTCTCGTGTTGCAAGCCTTGTGGCTGAAGATGCTTTTGGTTTGCCCTGCCTAGGGACGTCCTAGTAATGGTCTTTCTTGTTCTAATCGAGGAGCTGTGGTTTGTATAAAATTCTGAAAACTCAATTGATCGCTAAGGCATGCAGATCAATCGGCCTGCACATCAGCACCTGATCCAGGTCTGTAAATTTATATTTGTAATTACAAATGTTGTTCAGCCAATCTACGAAAGCAAATATATCATAAATGTATGTTTTTGCTTAATTCATTTTCCCTTCCTTAAATAGTTCACGTTTCCCTCCAAAACAACTTACAAATAGGAAAACAAAATTGAAGAATTTTTCTCTATCTATCATACCATATAAAACAGACAAGATCAGATTGAAAATTTTGAGGGACGGTCAGTGAGAGATTGTAAATATTCCTTGATAAGCTTGTTCCCTAAAGGACAACTGACTGTAGTGGTCAAAACTCACAACCATATAGTTAACCAACATTTTTCATGTGCATATTTTGTCCTAGATATCTTTAAGTTTTAATTGAATATATAACTGATTTATTTTGTAGGCTGCTTCGACAAAGTGGACCTTTTTACTGAACATTCTCTGCCTAGAGATTTTGTCACTTGCTTTTGATCAGGCTTCCTCACCAAGTAACCCTCAGTTTGCATTTGGAGGAGCTCGTTCACAAGGCTAAAATGGAAACAGATGAATTAATTGAGAAGGTGGGGGGAATGTGGCAGTCTGTGTACAGAAGAATGGATTTTGAAGAGTTCTGTGCCTGTGAAACCTCATATTTTCATATTTCATAAAATTGATATTTATAATTATTAATTTTCAAAACTATATATATATTAGTTAGTTGAATGGTAAGCTGTGTGAATCCAGCTGTAGCCTATCAAACCTCCTTGTTATGATTTTAACTATAGTAATTCCTTTAATATTTAATCTACACACAAAAGCTTTTAGAATTATATTTGTGCCTACTAAGCTTTGACGTGTTGCATTCTGAAGTCTTCAAAGACCAATTGAAGATGAGGTGTTATGTTTTGAGATGAGGTGTAAGAATTATAGATGTTCTTATATATAAATGTATTTGGCAAGTGCTACTAAGCACTCACCGGAAACCAACAGCTAAGAACTAAATTGAGTGGCAGTTTTCCTTCAAGCCACCAATTTAGTCTATAAATCATAGGATTGTAGCCTAGAGATCCCTAGGTTAGTTAGGTGACATAATATTAAAGCTTCATCTACTATTGTTTTGCCGACTCTAACCCACTATATAAGACTTCTAACTAGTAGTTATTGAAGCACAGGTTCTTCAAAGTTATGTTAGTTTCTTAAAAGTTTGAGAGTGAACACTAAGTGATAAGATTTTGGAAAAAGCTCAACTGGGAAGTGTACAATAGCTTTGGATTTGAGGTAGGGGTTTTTCTTGGGGAAGTTTTGTTTTGCATACATTGAGTTAATTAAATATTGTAAATACTACATTATGCTTGATAATATTTGATTGTTGTTATGCTTGGTTATATTGTTTGATTGTTATCCTTGATATTAGATATATACATGTTGTCAATTATCATTATAATGTGATGAATTTTGACATATTCATATGTTGTCGGTGGTGGTTGGAATTTTTGGGTTGATAAAGAAATTATGGAAAAAAGGATAATGGAAAGTATCTTTTGTGTAGTTGAGTCTAACCATTGTAGGGACCAAGTTTAGGCGAGCTCGTGTGCACAGTAGATTAGGAAATCGGCGGTATAATTGTCGATTGGGTGATTTGAGCTTGGAGATCAATGGTGTAGACAAGATGACTAGCAAAAGGGGAATTATGGGATGATTGAAATGGATGTTAGTTTATATAATGGGGCATTCGGAATCACAGTGGTAAAATGCATGGTATGGGACATGCAGATTTGCTTGCCCTATTATATAGATTAACGGGTTGGGTAGAATTGAAGTTCATTCATGCATTGTATAAATTGTACATTATAAATCTCACTAATCACATAAGACATAGGACCCCTACTGAGCATGTAATGCTCACCCCTTATTGAATCTATTGCAGGCTTTGAAACTGAAGTGTAGTTTTTGCTGAGGACAAGAAGAACGGATTATGGATAGTTTTGAGTGTTTTGTTGAAAGTTTGTTACTTTCTTGTTATTTTGCTTGTAATAATACAATGTAAATTACTTTGACTTAAATGGAAGTTTACGTTCAATCTTCATGTTTCTTGATAATTAAATTTTTAGTTTTAGTTTTTTTTTCTTTTACCTCACATTCCCAAATAATAATAAAAAAATAAAAAAATAATTGGGGTGTGACAGTGCCGCTGCATTAAGCGTTCATCAGCTAGAGGCACTGGATTGTTGGGAACAAAATGCTCGATGTGCATATGAACTTTTCGAGAAGGATGGAAACCGGGCAATTTTCATTGAAGAACTTGCTCCAGTAAGTTGAAATTTTATTGTCACATGTTGCAGTCTGGCTATATATTAAGTTAAAGACTTTGATAATCACAGGTTGATTTCTGAGCATTCAACATGTTACTTACTAATTGGAGTTAATTTACATCTCTAACCAATTTCTATGTTCCTTGTTACACTGGTAAATAATAAGTAATCATAATATTTGAACTAGTTACTGTGACTACTGTTATGTATGTTCCTTGTAGTAAATAATAATTATGTTTGAGCTTATTATTTACATTGGTTAAGGTACTATGTTTGACTTAAGAGTGTTGCTGGTGGTTCTATTTCAAATTATTTGAAGGCCGGAGGCCGATTATGTGAATTGCATGAAATTATCTTGTGCATGTTGCCGGTTGGGGATATTAAATGTGTTTTATGCATGTTGAAATTTTGGGAAATGTTCAAATTACAAGGAGATTCTGTCGAAATTTCGGTAGAAAGTCTCGTGCCCTTATTTCCTTTTTGGGAAAAGAGGATATAGTTTCAAGTGGGCCTGACATCGAGGTTATGTCAGGAATTCCACAGATTCGTCTCGGGTTCCGAGGAATTTGGGGCGGGTCCTGTCACATATGCGCTTTTATTATAAATATAAAAAATTGAAATTTTTATAAGAAATGCTCATGAGGAAACACATAGAAGTCCACAAGCATACTAATAACATATAAAGGAACACAAGGACTATCCATCAATATAATAACATATAAACGAAATTCATAAATTCAAATAACACATAAGTATATTACATCCATGATCTCAACTAACACAAAGACTATCTATAACATATAAAACAAAATCATAAACTCAAATAACATATAAAAGATATTCATAATCTCAACTAAAGAAAAACCACAATCTCTAGTATTCCTAAAGACTAGCTAACCAAGCTCTCCTTCTAGCATCCGACATTGTAACAAATATTTTCCTCCATTCAACAAGCACAATTTTTTCTAGCATCTTGTTAAATGTGTAATTTTCAATATCCCCAATTTCTTCAACAAGTCCGATGCATTCTTCAATATAATACATCTCATTAGAGGTGCTGCTAGATACTTCAAGACTTTTTTCCTTTTGAATTGTTTGTAATCTTTAACTTCACTGCAAACCTCCAAATAAGATTCCATTTTATCTTATTTCTTTGGATGATGTTCGGTTAGAGTAGTAGTTACACACTTTCTTTTTCTTTTACCATGATCAATTTCCAGGTTAACACCATCATCATCCAAGTCAACATCAATGTGAACACTGATGTTAAGGAAGTTGTTCTCTAACTCACGGTCTTTATTTGAGTTAGGAAGAAGTTGATTAGAGGCATAACGCAACTGACCGGTTGCAGCAGTGGTGTTGAATATCTCCCCTAAAAGTTGATAGTGCACTAAACCTTGAGTGCGATATTGCTTCGCTCTTGGCTTACTTTACAAACCATGAAAATTATTATACTCAAACATCACAAGCAATTCACTGAACTATGTGAAGTGAAGTGAAAAAAAACCATTAGATGCTCCTCGCTTACTTCGGACCAAACTTTCTGTTTAAAGGTTGATGCTTGCAAGTCACCCTTCTTCACATGATCATACAATAAATGTATAAAAAAGCTCTTCATGTTTGGAAGGCCATTAGACTTTTTCCTCACCATCAACATTCTTAGGGGCCATATCATCATCACTAGTATAAAAACGTAGCACATATCATCATCACTAGTATAAAAAAAGACAAACTCAATATGTGAAACACGTTTTTCACCTCCACAAACATATATTTTACCACATGGTCGCTCTCTAGTTCACGCGAAGAGAGCCTTGATGACTAGTTTTAGGGTTTCTCTAGTTTTTTTTACTCATTCTCTGTGCCGTCTCTCTCAGTCTTCTCTGATTGTCTCTTTGAATTCTTCTTGGTGTATTGGGTACGACATTTATTTATTTACTCTTTTGTTCTCCGTGGGGTAGCTGCGCCTTATTCCTTTCTGGGTTCCCAAGGAGGCAGTCACTGGTGAAGGGTCTCCATCTTAAAGCTATGAAGGTGACCACCATCTTTTCTGCTCAAGGGGATGACAAGTATGCGGCACCAAACGGGAATCAGAAGCCTGTGGAAATTGGTGTTAGGCATCTGATTGTTAGTGACATGTCTTTTTCTGGTAAGCGTAGCTTTTGTATCCAGGATTTTGTTGACAAGGCGGATGAGACCAGCCTTAAGGGGTCTCCAAGGTCTCCCTAATCATTCTCTTATGGAACATTCGTGGGCTTGACAACTGATGAACGTTCCTACTATGAAGATCTTTCTTCGGAAATTTCTTCAGGCTAAGAGGCCGATCTTGGTCTCCCTTGCTTGTCAACTAGGGTTCTGGATCAAGAAAATTGGAGGTGTCAGTTGGTGTTTGGCTGGATATGTTATTATGCTCACAATGCGTTTTTGACTCTGTACGAAGAACTATGGTGTTTTCTTTAGATCATAGGAGGCTTTCTTTGACAGTACATGCGTAGTGATGGGATGTGTTTCAATGGTTTTGCGATTGGGTAATTGGTTGGATCTATTCTAATACCCATAGTACGTTTTTGACTCTGTACAAATAATTAGGATGTTTTCTCTAGATCATATGAGGACTTCTTTGACAGTACCTACGTAGTGATGGAATGTTATTTTAAGGGTTTTGTGGTTAGGTTTTAGGTTTGTCTGTTTCGTTTAAGTTGTTTGACTCTTCTGTTTAGTCAATAGAATGGGTGGTACTCTTTCCTACCTCGGAATTTTGTTTTCTCTGGGAAGGTTTTAACAAGGTCGCCGTTAACATGTGTTACCCTCTTTTCGGCCGGGGCGGCCGACGGAAGGAACTTTTGGTCCTTCTTCTTTTGGATGCGGGGCGTGCCACCACCAAGCCCCGAAATTGGGCTTGAGTGGAATGAGAATAGATGGATGTGTTGCGCTTCTAACTTCTGACCAAACGATTGATCGGCCAAGCAAGGAACCTCTTCTTGGCCTAGATTCTTTCACTTTCTCGGGCTCGAGAATGGTTAGGTTTCGTATGAATGTTTTTGTGGTTTTTATGGTTTAGGTAAAAATAATGCAATTAAACTAAATATGCGTATAAACGTAAAGACAAGAATTGAAATGCGATAAAATAAATCA
Source organism: Prunus mume (assembly GCF_029339155.1). Classification (NCBI taxonomy): domain Eukaryota; kingdom Viridiplantae; phylum Streptophyta; class Magnoliopsida; order Rosales; family Rosaceae; genus Prunus; species Prunus mume. The sequence continues at coordinate 16,361,088 of NC_142703.1, read as the reverse complement.
AAGCGATAGATAAAGCAAGAATAAAATAAAAGCGATAAGAACGATAAGAACGAAAAGGAAATAAACTTGAAGTTAAATTTAATCGAAGTGCGATAACAATTAAATGTAAAGGAATCAAAATAAACTTGAATTGAAACGACAAGAAATATAAATTGAACGAGAATTTAAATGACAAGGAAAATATAAACTTACACTAGAAATATGAAGAACTCATTACACTAGGTGCTTGAAAAATAAAATCCTAAGTCTAGGAAAAGAAAAGTGCGAGACGAAAGATAGGTTTGTTTGTCTGATGTTGTGTCCCTGATGCCTTCGTCGAGCAAGGTTTATATAGGGCACTCGTCAGCCCATGGGCTGGCCATTGAATGGCCAAATGTCAACTCTTCTTTAAAATCTTTCCTTTCGAAGCCCTCCTAAATCCGTGAGATTGCATTGATATTCTGACATGCTTGATTCTTCCTTGTTTTGGAACACTCGGAGTTACCATAAAAAATCCTTCGATTTCTTTCCTCGTGAGGCCTCCATCACGTGCACATAATCTTCCAAAGATTTGGGCGTGAATAGATGGCTTAAAGTTGGGCATCTGATTCCTCTTATATTGCCATCCATATATTAGATTTCATATCATTCCATATTAATATATATATATATATATATATATATTAATATGTACATATAATGTAAGACAAAAACCTTTAGCCCCAGTTTGCAAAACAATCAACTTCGGCCGCCACATTCATTTATATATAAATATATATATATATATATTAAGACCAAGTGGACTACAGGACCCATTCTGCCCAATTTTCCAAAGAAACAAACTAGCCGCACGAACCCTCCAATCTAAAAACACTCGGCCGCCAACCTTCCTTTTGAAAATAAACCTAGCTATATTTTCGGCCGCTCTCCACCCTTCTAGTTCCATCCGGCCGCAATTTTAGCATAACCCAGCCCCATATTCATCAGCCCGAACTTGCCTTCCAGCTTCCACGAAACTCCCAAGTTTCTGCCTCATCTCCTTGGGCGACAAAATCCGCCGCATAAATCCATTCCGAGCCCGGCCGATTTAAACCTTTCCAGATCTGCCCACCGCTTTCAAGGCCTTCAGATCTGCCCGGCCGCACCTTCAGGCCCAGCCCTCCAAAACCCGGCCAACAATTTCATTTGGCCGTAGCCTTGGAAGAAAGGATCCGGCCGTACTCAATCTCTGTCTAAACTATCCGCCCACGCCTCGTAGGCCCAACTTTTCCGATCGTGCCCAGCCGTTTCGTAAGTCCAGCTGCCTATTCATCACGCCTGGTCGCACCAAATTGTGCCTAATTACATTCGGGCCTCACTCGAACAAATCTCGCCGCCAACACTCCAAGCAGAACCCGGCCACTCTCTCAACCACGCAAGCATCCGGCCGTGCTCTCGCAAGCCCCTTCCTCCAATGGTTGCCTAGCTTCATTCCGCCCAACTCCGTAGTTGAGAAGCCCCACCGCTCTTCTTCTCTTGTCCGGTTAATTTTCGTGCCCGGGTTAGGTGGGTTTCTATCACCCCCAAACATTGCCCCCTCGACTTGCTTAGCTCGGAATTGGTGCAGAGGTAAGCAAATCGAAACCCAAGACCTTTCAATTTCTGAAATTTGAGATTTTTCTTTTTTTATTATTTTTTTATTTTTATAATTTTAAAAGGACTAAAATAGATAAGCTTGTTGCAGGTTCCCCAAGGCCGGCGGATCCTCCTTCCTCTTCTCATTCGGTCGGGGCCGTGCAATCGGTCACCACTTCATCCGCCGCTCCGGTAAGCCTATATCTCTACATTCTTTCATTCATTTAATTTTGAAGGGCAAAAACTCAACCTTATGCCCAAAAATGTAGGAAACTCAACCTCCTACACTTAAGAAGGGAGATGGGGCGCAAGTCATGACTTCGGTGGGTGAGGATGAGGTAAATCCATCTCCTTAGCCGTTTGAGTTTTCTTTTACTTCTTTTGTGCTTACTAACTTTTCGAACTTAGTCGGCCGAGATCACTACCACGGAGCACCCGGAGGATGTTTCCACGGGGTCACACGAGACTACTCCCATGCCCGATGATGACGCCCATGAGCACGTGGCCGAGCTGACCGAGGAAGACTTCCCACATGTTCCGAATTCTCAGGTTCATTGAAATTTCATACTTTTAAAATTTCTTATACACTTGCCCCCAATTTCTTATTTTCAATGTTTGCACATGTTAGCAGGCCATTTTTGGCCCCAACCTTTCTTCGCCCGATGCCATGGCCACTGAGGCCGAATTTCAGCCCCTTTTTGCCATAAGTTCGGGCTCTACCTTGACCCGCCTTCTCGAGGCACCCCAAAGTGGCCCAACTTTTCAGGTGATCTTACTCTCCCTTAAATGTTTTTTCAAAGCTTTATGTTTGTTAGAGAGCTCACATCCTCCTTTTTTAGGCGGATGTGGTGGAGTCTACCGCCATTACGGTTGGCCATGCGATCGTTGCCAATGGTGTGCCTCCCACTATCCCCACCGACGGAAGTGCACCACCTGAGCCCGTCCTTATGTCGACTTTGGGAGCTCCTACCTTGGTTGTCGATGCTATTCCGTCTGAACTCCAACTTGAGGTACGCCCCGAATTTTCTTGTTTATTTCAAATAAATGGGCCATTATTGTAATCTTTATATCGTTTTGCTAGATTGGTGAGTCTTCATCCTTTGTGCCCGCCGAGATTACCATGGATCCATCGGCGGATGATGGAGGAAACTTGGCCATGGCCCCCCATGAAGAGGCCCCTCTACCATCCCCTGATCAGGTATGAAACAAGAAATACATACATATGCACATATGCCATTTATTTCCTTTTCTTGAAATATAATGCCCATTTTTCTTGCAGCCATCTGGTGACATTTTTGACTTCCTAGATCAGTGGGATGCATCTATATCCTCCGCGGAGGCTTCCACTCGCCTTGCCACTTCTTCTACATCGACCGGGGCCCTACCAGATTCCGGGGCTGAGGCCCTACTTCGGTCATACAGAGATGGAGACTTCATGTCCTTGGAGGACAAAGATGAGAGAAGCAGGCTCAAGGCCGCCATTGAGACTTTGGCGAGTTCTGGCTTTTTCCCTGATCCACGCTCGGCGGCTATGATTACTCATCTCTTTGGTCAGGTGGAGAGATTTGCCCCCGCCGCCGTCCTTTTCTGGAGGAGCAAAGGATAGGCCAAGACTTGGAGCAGCGGATTACCTCATGTAGTGCCACAATGAGGAGGGAGATCGAGATCGCCCGCCAAATGCAGCAAGAGGCTGCGGATATCGATGAGCAGGTGAGGCAGCTCCAAGAAAGGAAGGCTGGCATTGTTGCCAAAGTCTCCGAGATTGTCCGGAGCAATAGGCCTCTCGAGGCTCGGCCGACAGGATGCAGCAGCGGCGGGAGCATATCGAGAGAGGAAGTTGATGATTCAGTCTACCTTGTCCGCCGGAGATACCGCGATGGAGAGCTTTAGGGCTGCCCTCCGCACCCTTTTCCCCGATGCTTAGGTTCATACTTGGCCATTGGTTGGCCCATTTTGTACTTAGCTAGTTTCCTTTTCTTTGGTCACCATATGTGGTAGAACTAGCTTAGTTATTATTTCTTGAACCTTTGGTGGATATCTAGGCCATTACTTGGCCCCATTTTGTTGTAGACTTTTGCCCACCTATATATATATATGTGATATCTTTTCTTCATGGCAGATTATCTCTCCGCCATTTCCCAAACCGTTGGGTAATATTTTTTCCAAAAATCGACCATTGATCGGCGCATCATGGACCCGACCATTTTGGTCACTTAACTTGTACGCCCCCTTTCCTAACACTTGGTGGACGAGAAATGGGCCTTCCCAAGTTGGAGACCACTTGCCAAATTTTGGATCCTTTGATCCCACCGGAAGAATGGTCTTCCATACTAAATCTCCGACCCCGAAACTCTTGGGCTTAGTCTTTTTATCGTATGCTCGAGCCACGGCCTCTTTTTGGGCCTTTAATCTATCTAAAGCGCCCAATCTGACCTCGTCAAGGTCATCTAACTCTTGTGCCATGGCTTGCCCGTATTCGTCCTCACTCCATTCGGCATGGCGAACCACCCTTAAGGACTTAACCGAAATCTCAAGTGGCAAGACGGCGTCATGGCCATAGGTGAGGGCGAATGACGTTGTTTGCGTGGCAGACCTTTTCGAGGTTCTATACGCCCATAGAGAGTTGGAAAGAAGAGAGTGCCATTCCTTGGGATTTTTATCAATCATTTTTTCCAAAATCCCTTTTATCACCTTATTACTAGCCTCCGCTTGGCCATTTGATTGGGGATTGTATGGGGTGGATTGAACCATCCTAATTCCCCAATTTCTCGCGGCGGCTTGAACAGCCTCGCCCATGAACGCCGTTCCTCGGTCAGTCATGATGGACTCGGGCAAGCCAAATCGATGGATGATATTCTTCTCAATGAATTCTATCACCTCGACTTGAGTAACTTGCTTGAGTGGGACGGCCTCCACCCACTTTGTGAAAAAATCGGTGGCCACTAATATATACTTATGGCCCTTAGATGACTTTGGGTATATTTGGCCAATCACATCCATTGCCCAACCTTTGAAAGGCCAAGCCTTGACAATGGGATTCATTGGTCCGGCCGGGACATGTTGGATCGGCCCATGCCTTTGACAGTCTTTGCAACCCTTGGCATATTCAATGCAATCTTTGAGGATAGTCGGCCAATAATAACCGTGCCTTCTTAAAAGCCACCTCATCTTGATGCCAGCTTGATGAGCACCGCATATCCCCTCGTGGACCTCGGTCATTGCTACGAGTTGTTCCTTTTTGCCCAAACATTTCATGAGCAAGTCATCGGAACCTATGCGGAACAATACTTCATCCCTTATCACATAATATTGGGCCCTCCGCCGAATTTGTTGGCTATATGACCCATTTGGATTTTTCAAATACTGCACAATGTCGTGCCTCCAATCCTCCGGTGCTATGGTTAACACCATAACTTCTGCTGGAACCCCTCTTTCAAAGACGGAGGGGAAAGACCTTTTCTCAACTTTAAAAAGCTCCTCAGAGAGCCCTTCGGAGATCTCCACTCCGGACGCTAATTGGGCCATGGCGTTGGCCTGAGTGTTATGTTCTCTCGGTAAATGGGCGAGTCTCACATCATCGAAATCTTCCATTAATTGGCTGGCCAACGCATGATATCCAAGCAAAGCTTGGCTAGTCACCTTGTAGTCACCAGACAATTGTTTTAAGACTAACATTGAGTCTCCCATGACCGCCACACTTTTTACCCCAAGCTCTTTCAAAATTTCCAACCCTATGATTAAGGCCTCATATTCGGCCTGATTGTTGGTACAATCAAAGTCCAATTGAAAAGAATAATGAGTTCGGAATCCTTTGGGCGTTTCAATGATGACACCCGCCCCGCCCATGTTAAATGTTCGAGACCCGTCAAAATAAAGGCGCCATGGAAATAAACTCAATGTGCCCACCTCGAGGAAATCCATCTCCTCTATTTCAACACAAGGGTGGGCCGCCAAGAAATCGGCCAAAGCTTGCCCTTTAACGGCCTGCTGGGGCACATATCGGAAAGTGAATTCCGCCAATGCCATTGTCCATTTTCCTATTCGCCCTCTAATAATTGGGCGAGTGAGCATATATTTTATCAAATCAGTCTTGGCGATTATATGCACCACGGAGGGCAACATGTAATGCCTTAACTTGGTCGCAGTAAAATACAAGGCCAAGCAAAGTTTTTCCACCGGAGAATATTTCCTTTCGGTGGCCGTTAGAATTCGACTGAGGTAGTATACCGCTTGCTCTTTCTTCTCATCATTGTCTTGGGCTAATAGGCTTCCGATGGAGTTTTCTGCGGCCGAAATATATAATTTCAAGGGTCGGCCCCGCTTTGGTGGAATGAGCACCGGAGGATTGGCCAAATATTCTTTAATGGCATCAAATGCCCTTTGATGAGTCTCTTCCCACCGAAATTTCTCTTCATCTTTGAGCTTTAGCAAAGATGAGAAAGGCTCAACTTTCCCCGCGGAGTTGGCTATAAACCTTCGAAGGAAGTTAATTTGGCCTAATAAACTTTGCACACCTTTCTTGTTTTTTGGAGGGGGTGCGTTAATGATGGCCTTCGCCTTATTTTTATCAATCTCAATCCCCCTTTGGTGCACCAAGAATCCTAAGAAATTCCCGGCGGATACCCCAAAAGCACACTTTTTTGGGTTCATTTTCAATTGATGCCGCCGCATTCTTTCAAAAGCCGACTGGAGGTCATCCAAGTGGCCTAGTCTAGACTCCGATTTTATAACAACATCATCGATGTAAACTTCTAAATTTCGACCGATCATGTCATGGAAAATAGAGTTCATTGCCCGCTGATATGTGGCCCCGGCATTTTTAGGCCGAAAGGCATCACCACATACTCAAAAGTTCCAATGGATCCGGGGCACCTGAAGGCTGTCTTGTGGACATCCTCCTCGGCTATAAAAATTTGGTTATAGCCGGAGTGCCCATCCATAAATGATAAAATTTCATGCTTGGCCGCCCCATCGACTAAGAGGTCGGCCATGGGCATGGGATATTCATCTTTGGGAGTTGCAAGATTAAGATTGCGAAAATCAACACAAATTCTTATTGCTCCCGTTTTTTTCTTTACAGGTACAATATTTGAAAGCCATTCTACATATCTAGCTGGCCTAATAAATTTGGCTTTTACAAGCCTTACAATTTCTTCCTTAACCTGTAATTCTACTTCGCCGACATCCGGCGGGCGGCTGCTTGAAGGGCTTGAAATCTTCCACCGTTGGTAGGCGGTGCTCGACTAAGTCACGACTCAATCCGCATCTCGGTGTAATCCCAAGCAAGCAATCCTTGAATTCTCTCAAAAGCTCTTCCATCTTGGCCCGAAGTTCTGGCTCAATTAGACCACTGATGTAGATTGGTCGATGGTTGTCTTCCATCCCCAAGTTGATTTCTAACAAAGGGTCTTGGACTTCCGCCTTCGAATCATCCATCTCGCTTGGTGCCAACTCTACCTCTTCGAGCTCAAGTGCATCATCCTCCGGGCCTTCATGAAGAAATTCCACCAAGTTGGCGGTGGACCCATGCTCGGCCGCTCTTTCGCCCAAAACCATATAGCCGTCTCAAAGTGTCCTCCACCGCGGCCCTCTTCTCTCCTCTATGTTTGTATCATTCATTGAGGGAGAAAAAATCAGCTATAGTGGGACGCTCCCCATCCGCTTGGGCATCATGTGCCCCCAAGTCTATCAACTTTTAATGAGACTCGTAGGTCGGCCGTTCTTATCGACCCCGTAAAATAAAGGGGCCCAATGTCATCTTCATAAAACTTTGCCTCAACCGCATTGGCGGAGGCCATAAAGGGCCGTACATCGGCCTGAACAATCTCTACGCTTCCATCCTCGTGCCAAAATTGTAAAAATTGATGAAGTGAAGAGGGCACACACATGCTTCCATGGATCCAATCTCGGCCCAACAAAGCATTGAAATGGGCCGTTGTCTCCACCACAAAGAAGGCAGTCATTCTAACTTTTTGCCCCACTCTAACTTGGAGTGGGAGAATTCCCTTTGAAGTCGTGGTGTCTCCCACGAACCCACTGACCGTTGTCTCGATCGGGATTAACTCATCTGAGCCTTTCTTTAATTTCCTCATGATTGAGGCTGGTAGGATGTTGACCGTAGCCCCCATATCCCCAAGAACTTTACTCACCGGAACTCCATCGAAATGAGCTCCCACATACAAGGGCTTAAGGTGGAAGGACATTTTCTTGGTGGGCATGTCATAGCACACCTTCTCGGGCACTTTTTCCTCCTTTTCAGGCACCATGATGCAAGGTTGGGCCATGCACTCAACCTCAATTTCTTTGGCCCCTTCCATTTGGACCATGGACTCAACCTCATCGAACACATCCCCGTCCATAAAATTAGGTTGATCTGGCCGAGCTTCGAAAAATAGTGGAAGTGTAACAACCATGGCATTTACCTCGTCAAAGTCTCCAAACTTTACTTTGACCTTGCCCACTTTTAGCTCATTCTCAAACTTGGCCATCTCTTCATTCCGTTCTTTCTCTAAGTGTTCCATAGCTTCCTCCGACAGATCCTCTAAGTATTCATCGTCCGCATACTCCTCATCTTCCCCATATATCTCTTCGTCTTCGGCCGTCGAACCTTCGGGATTTTCCAATGGCTCCTTAGCTTCTTCCTCGGCCAATGGCTTCTTAGCTTCTACCACATTAGTTTCAACATCGACCATAACTTGGTCTTCTTCCGCCCTAGGCTCGCTTACTATTTTATGGGGCACATCCCCAGCTTCTTGGACCATGTTTTGGTCCTCTTCCTCTTTGCTCTCAACCTTGGTGGGCTGAGCCAATTTGGTCATGGCCAGGGCCTTGGCGATCGGCGGCTTGGCTTTTGGTGGAGCCACCCTTGCCTTTTGAACCTTGAGAGGTTTATCTCCTCTCCTCTTGGTCGGTTCACTAACTTCCACTTTAGAGTTATTTGCCTCAAAAGCCCCAGTCAAATGGGCCTCCAATTCCGAGATTGGCTCTTCCGGGGCCGTTATCACAACTCGGCCATTCACCCATTCTCGACGTATTTTCATCTCCTCGGCCGCGGCGGCCTCTAAAGAAGCAACGGCATCGGCCTTGGCCAATTCCAACTCCTCCAATCGAAGTTTCTCTCGAAGCTCGACCAATCGATCAAGTTGAGCTTGCCTTTTATCCGCCCAATCTAACTCCGCCTTGCAAGTGGTGGCATATTGTCTTTGAGCCCTTCTCGTTTGAGTTTTGCTCAGAGGCACCGGTGGAAGTTTTGGGCCTCTACTTCTATACCATTGGCCCGCCTTTGTGTTTGGCACCTTGAAAGTTGGGACACCATTACCGTCCGCGGGGCGGGGTCTTGATACATACGCCACATCTCGGCTTTTGCCTTCTCCCACCGAAATCCACATGCTTCGATTTTGGCTTGAATCGGGCGAATCAATGTCTTCATATCTTAGAGGGGCATGTTGATTTCTCCTCTTCGGCTGATACTCGGCCTCTCGTACCTATCTTGGTACTCATGCAATGGCCGCTTGTTCGGCCTCCCTTCCATTTTGCCCTTGGGCTATGTGGGCCGTAATTCTCGGCCGGACTTGTTATCATCTTCTTTTCAAAACTCCTAGATCTGCCCACTTGGACTTGATCCTTGGTTGGCTCTTTGGGTTTTGGCGAAACCACTTCGAGAGTCACCTCACATTGGCATCGACTACATAGCACAATGGCCTTTGGAGGTTCTTCCTTGGTCGAAACTTTTGTCTCGGGAACTTTGGCCACCTCAGGGTACATTTTAGCCTTGCCCTTCGCCTTAGGATCCGCCGGAATTTCCCTTGCCCTTCTTTCTGCCGCAGCCCTTGCTGAGCCACCCAAGTCCAACCTAGGCCTAGGTTGGTCTGGCCTTGGGAAGTTAGCATTCACCATGTTGACTTGAGCATTTGGGAAAGGATCTTGTCGACGCCCATTGTAGCTTTCTCCGGAAACTTCAAGATCTTCCGATCGATGAGATCCTGCACGGCATTCCGAAAAACCAAGCAATTGTTAGTCGTATGAGACCACACATTGTGAAACTTGCAATAAGTTTTATTTCTAAGTTCATTAGCCGACGGAATATCATGATCACTAGATAATTTTATGATCTTTTCTTTCAAAAGTTGGTCGAAAATTTGTTCGGCTTTAGAAATATCAAATGTGTAGGACTTAGTCACGACCGCCTTTTGGGAGGTTCCACTAAACTTGGACATTTGGGCCGTGGTCGGCCTTTGATCCTTAGAGGCTTTAGACAAAGCCTTGCACACATATGGCCCTTTGGCCACAATCTCGGCCAAGTTTACCTCGGCCGACTCTTCTTCCTCTAAGTAAACTTCATCACCTCTTTCTTCTGAGTCTATATCTCCAATGTCTATTGCGTGGACCGCCGTAGTCCTAGACCCGGAAGGTTTGGTTGAATCCCTATAAAATGTCGGCCGGTGCCGCCGCCCTTTTTGTTGCTCCTCCTTTAGAAGGGCTTCGTATCGATCCACCCGAAGTAAGAGATCATAAATGTCGCGGAACTCAATTCCTTCGAATTTCTTTCGGAGTCAAGTAACAATCCTCCTTGGGCCAATTTTGCAAACTCGTGCTCCGGCATATTGACCGTACACCTAGCCCTTGCTTCTCTAAACCGCCCCAAATATTCTTGGACCGACTCACTTGGCTTCGCTTATCTTTGCCAAGTCGGCCATTGAGACTTCCGGCTCCGGTCGATAGAATTGCTCGTGGAAGACTTGCTCCATAACTTGCCAATTAGGGACGGAATTTTGTGGAAGCTTAACATACCATGAAAAAGCTGCCCCCGTAAGGGTACTCGGAAATAGCCTTAGTTTCAAGGCCTCGCGATGCCCAATCTCCGCGCATTGGGCCGTGAATCGCCAATGTGTTCAACGGTCGATTGGAGCCCATCTCCCGAAAATAGTGCAAAATCCGGAACCTTGAAACCCCTTGGAAATTCCTCTTGATCAAAGTGCTCCGGATATGGTCGCCGATAAACCGGCCTACCAATCCTCCTAGCATGGGGCACCATATCTTGAATCATTTGTTCGACCGCACCTCGGTCGATTGCTTGATTCCCTAGCAATGGGTTGTTAGCATTCCCGGCGGGGTTATTCCAACCACCTACTCCGAATTGGTTGATGTGAGGCCCAGTGAAATTGGCCCCAGCCGCTTGGTGAGCTTGTGGGCGGAATTGATTATATGGCGGGAACATTTGAAATTAGTTGACCGCCGCATATGGGTTGTTGCCCATCGGCGGAATATTAACCACTGGGGCTTGGTTGCCCCCTGCTGGTGGATTAAGTTGAGGCGGATTCATTCCAAAACCATTTGGTTGGGCCTCCACTTGTGGCCCAACCGCTGGTGCTCCAATTGGCGCCCCTTGGTTTCCATTTTGGCCATTGTGTTGGCCTAACCATCGTTCAAATCTCTCGTTGATCTGAGCATTTTGAGTGGCCATCGTTTGGGCCATCGTCTCCATGACTCGCATGAGTTGTTGGAGTTCCAATGAAGTGGCCGGATTCGGCCTCAATCTGGTCCCCCGGCGACTTCCGTAATGTCTTCGACTATCACTTGATCATGGCCGACGGCCGTGTTTCGGCCGGGGCCATTTTGCTCTTGTTGAGTGGCCGGAACATTTTGTGGCTGAGTATTTGTAGGGAGTGAACCAGCCATGCTTGTCTCTGATTCTGACCGAAGTCTAGATTCTTCAAATTCTTGATCTCTTCTAGGATTCCTCCTAGTGTTTACGACCATACAAAACCTAGTGGTCCCACGGGCGTGCCAAATTATGTTACCCTCTTTTCGGCCGGGCGGCCGACGGAAGGAACTTTTGGTCCTTCTTCTTTTGGATGCGGGGCGTGCCACCACCAAGCCCCGAAATTGGGCTTGAGTGGAATGAGAATAGATGGATGTGTTGCGCTTCTAACTTCTGACCAAACGATTGATCGGCCAAGCAAGGAACCTCTTCTTGGCCTAGATTCTTTCACTTTCTCGGGCTCGAGAATGGTTAGGTTTCGTATGAATGTTTTTGTGGTTTTTATGGTTTAGGTAAAAATAATGCAATTAAACTAAATATGCGTATAAACGTAAAGACAAGAATTGAAATGCGATAAAATAAATCAAAGCGATAGATAAAGCAAGAATAAAATAAAAGCGATAAGAACGATAAGAACGAAAAGGAAATAAACTTGAAGTTAAATTTAATCGAAGTGCGATAACAATTAAATGTAAAGGAATCAAAATAAACTTGAATTGAAACGACAAGAAATATAAATTGAACGAGAATTTAAATGACAAGGAAAATATAAACTTACACTAGAAATATGAAGAACTCACTACACTAGGTGCTTGAAAAATAAAATCCTAAGTCTAGGAAAAGAAAAGTGCGAGACGAAAGATAGGTTTGTTTGTCTGATGTTGTGTCCCTGATGCCTTCGTCGAGCAAGGTTTATATAGGGCACTCGTCAGCCCATGGGCTGGCCATTGAATGGCCAAATGTCAACTCTTCTTTAAAATCTTTCCTTTCGAAGCCCTCCTAAATCCGTGAGATTGCATTGATATTCTGACATGCTTGATTCTTCCTTGTTTTGGAACACTCGGAGTTACCATAAAAAATCCTTCGATTTCTTTCCTCGTGAGGCCTCCATCACGTGCACATAATCTTCCAAAGATTTGGGTGTGAATAGATGGCTTAAAGTTGGGCATCTGATTCCTCTTATATTGCCATCCATATATTAGATTTCATATCATTCCATATTAATATATAATATATATATATATATATTAATATGTACATATAATGTAAGACAAAAACCTTTAGCCCCAGTTTGCAAAACAATCAACTTCGGCCGCCACATTCATTTATATATAAATATATATATATATATATATTAAGACCAAGTGGACTACAGGACCCATTCTGCCCAATTTTCCAAAGAAACAAACTAGCCGCACGAACCCTCCAATCTAAAAACACTCGGCCGCCAACCTTCCTTTTGAAAATAAACCTAGCTATATTTTCGGCCGCTCTCCAGCCCTTCTAGTTCCATCCGGCCGCAATTTTAGCATAACCCACCCCATATTCATCACCGAACTTGCCTTCCGGCTTCCACGAAACTCCCAAGTTTCTGCCTCATCTCCTTAGGCGACAAAAATCCGGCCGCATAAATCCATTCCGAGCCCGGCCGCATTTAAACCTTTCAGATCTGCCACCGCTTTCAAGGCCTTCAGATCTGCCGGCCGCACCTTCAGGCCCACCCTCCAAAACCCGGCCAACAATTTCATTTGGCCGTAGCCTTGGAAGAAAGGATCCGGCCGTACTCAATCTCTGTCTAAACTATCCGCCCACGTCTCGTAGGCCCAACTTTTCCCGATCGTGCCCAGCCGTTTCGTAAGTCCAGCTGCCTATTCATCACGCCTGGTCGCACCAAATTGTGCCTAATTACATTCGGGCCTCACTCGAACAAATCTCGGCCGCCAACACTCCAAGCAGAACCCGGCCACTCTCTCAACCACGCAAGCATCCGGCCGTGCTCTCGCAAGCCCCTTCCTCCAATGGTTGCCTAGCTTCATTCCGCCCAACTCCGTAGTTGAGAAGCCCCACCGCTCTTCTTCTCTTGTCCGGTTAATTTTCGTGCCCGGGTTAGGTGGGTTTCTATCACCCCCAAACAACATGCTAGTTCTTACCATATAATGTTCCTTTCGGTTTAATGAGATACAATATTTTCTCAACAAAAAAAACACATATTTTACCACTTCCTTTAGAAGCCATGTTACTTTTTGCTTCTTTTTTTCGGTGCATATAAATCTTTTTTTTATATGTTTTTTTCTTTCTGTGAACATAGCACCTATTGAACTATAACTCGACTATATTGCAAATTTACCCCAAATCCTCTAGTAGTAGTAAATTACGACCTTAATTAAAGAAATCATCAAGTGCAGACTAATAACATATAAAAGAACACAAGGACTATCCATCAATATAATAACATATCGAAACTTAGTACCCGATCTCAAAGGAATTATTGCCATTAATATTTTCAGTTTTAGACAAAAAGAAAAAACAAAAAAAAGATAGCCTTTCTTCTCGAAATTAGCTTAAGTGATTTGCATTTGGAAAATTGAAATGATCAAGTTCCTTGTCTTTTTAATAGGGCTTCCTTATTGGTTGTGTGTGATCATGAAAGGGGAGGAAAAGGTATTTTTGCTTGTACTTAGTAGGTGCTTTCTTTGCTATGTGTTAAAGTAGAAAGAGCCACTTAGAACTATTCCAGTTAACTTTGCTACGAGGGAACCGGCAGCTACCTGGAAGTTCAAAGGAAGTTTATGTAGATTTTTCTCATTATTTGAGGTTTTCTTGATATTGCAATTTTTCTTTGGTTCAAGTCCAACAGTGATTGTTTGGGGGAAGAAATGAAAACAAAAGACAATGACGAGGAAAAGGGTTATATGATATATACTTTTAAGAGTCTGAATGAATGATTAATGAGTGGTTTCTAGAAATACAACTTGGAAATTTCTAACTCCCCCAAATGGCCCCTTTTTTAGGAGAAATTATACAATACTACCGTAGTACCAGCTGGGGTTGCTGATTGGCACTACAGTCCAACAAGATTCAGTCATGTGTACAACTCAGGCATGCAACAGAATCATAAAGTTTTGCCGTTAATGCCGACGTTAAAAAAAAAAAATTGAACGCTCTGTGATGGGGATGCCCACCCAAAGGCTTGATTGAAGTCCTCCCAATGCTGGCTTTTAGACCATGATAGCGTCAATATTTCAGATCTAAGATTAGATCAACAAATTTCTATGCAATAATATTCTTTGACCAATTGTTGTGCAACAAAATTATTTGACATTGGGTCATTACCCAAAATGGCAAAGGCTTTGATGGACTTTTGTTTTCAATGTCAATTTCATCTTATAGCGTGTCGAGAACACTTAATATGGACCAGTTCTTGATGTTTATTTTTTGAACATGGACCATTTCAATTTCTTTGGGCTTTTGTTTTCAATGTTAATTTCATCTTCCAGCGTGTCAAGAACACATAACATGGACCATTTCTTGATATTTATTTTTTGAACATGGACCATTTCAATTTCTTTGGGCTTTTGTTTTCAATGTCAATTTCATCTTGCAGCGTGTCGAGAAAGTTGATTAAAAAGAGTTTTATTACTCTACTTTCCTTATTAAAAAGAATTTCATCTTGCAGCGTGTCAAATTTTCATAATTTTCTATGAAGATCATTGCTTTACTTTCCCACTTTGGAAATATTCACAGCAGCGTGTCAAATGGTTTGACGAAGCCAACAACTTCTTTTCTAGAATAGTTTGAAGATTGATTAATATCTCAATTACTTTGAAGATTGATTAATATGTTTTTTTTTTCTTCCCTTAGACTAGATATCTTAAAATGGACGGTAGAGGTGAAGTATTAAAACATGGCAATCCTTGGTCTTCATTACACTCTTCATAATTCTGACTTCTTCATTATAGTTGCCACATACATTACCATTATTCCTTGCATTGCAGATTTTCACGTTCTTGTTTTTGGTTGCATTGCGATGTCTCTAAGCAGGCTATCAACTTTCCGTCTTCAATCCTTGATAAACTGCTCTGTTGTTCTCTTCATGTTCTTCAATTTTTTCCAACCCTTTGTTCATCCACTTTCCTTCAGCATCAATGACTTTAGTCGAGATGCAAACAACATACTTTATGAAGGTGATGCCGCGCCTTCTTCAGGAGTGATTGAACTCAGCACGATCACAGCCACAGATCCACAGGATATATATTGCCGCACTGGCCGGGCTACGTATGCAGAACCTTTGCACTTATGGGACTCTGCTAAACTGGCAGACTTCACTACTAATTTCTCTTTCATTATCGACACTGTTCATAATCATACCAACATTGGTGATGGACTTGTGTTTTTCCTTGCCCCTGTTCACTATCCAATTCCACTAAACTCTGCTGGTGGTGATCTAGGATTATTAAACACCACCAATCGTTTACTAAACGAAATTGTAATGGTTGAGTTTGACACTTTGCCAAACTCATGGGATCCACTCTGGCCACACGTTGGGATCAATATCAATACCATCCGCTCAGTTGTTAATGCCCGTTGGGATGCTTTCGGCAACGGTGGGAAGAAGGCTCACGTACAGATAACTTACAGTGCTACCACCAAGACCCTCACTGTGTTTTGGAAATATGAGGAAGATACTGATGTGGCCATCACTTCGCTTTCTCACCCTATTGACCTGAGAAAGGTTCTCCCAGAGTGGGTTACAATTGGATTTTCAACTGCCAATGGCTGTGAGGCCCGAGAGCGGAATGCTATATATACATGGGATTTCAGATCAAACTCAGAGGAGTTAAGTACCAAAAAGGAGAGGAGGTTATTCTCGATTGGGGCCGTTGCAGTTTATGTCTTCATTTTGATTCCTGGTGTAGCCATATGCTGGTTGGTGGTAAAGAGGCTGAAAAACAGGATTGATGAACATGGAAATGACTCCAATTCAGTAGCCTCTACAGATCTTGTGTGGCAAGCCTTGCCAAGACGATTTTCTTATGAGGAATTAGTTGCAGCCACCAATGACTTTGCAAACGACAGAAGGCTAGGCCAAGGAGGGTCAGGGAAAGTTTATAAAGGAATCATACAAGATCTAGGCTGCACAGTTGCTGTGAAGAGAATCGTCCCAGAATCCGAGCACTATGAGAAAGTCTTCATCAACGAAGTGAAAATAATAAGCCGCTTGATACACAGGAACCTGGTGCAATTCATTGGATGGTGTCATGAGCAAGGCGAGTGCTTACTTGTTTATGCATACATGCCTAACGGCAGCCTTGACACGCATCTATTCGGCTCTAGAACAACCTTGCAATGGGATTTGAGGTACAAGATAGCTTTAGACTTGGCCACAGCCGTTCATTACCTGCATGAAGATGCAGAGACGTGTGTCCTGCATAGGGATATCAAATCAGCTAACATATTGTTGGACTACGATTTCAAGACTAAGCTTGGTGATTTTGGGATTGCTAAGCTCGTGGATCCGCGGTTCAGCACTCAGACAACAGGAGTAGTAGGGACTTTTGGTTACATAGCCCCGGAATATGCAAATAGAGGTAGGGCTAGTAAAGAGTCAGACATGTATAGTTTTGGAGTTGTGGCCTTGGAACTTGCATGTGGAAGGAGGACTTATCAGGATAAAGAATTCCACGTGCCGCTTTTCAGGTGGGTTTGGCAGCTGTACCTTGCCGGAAATCTGCTCTCTGCAGCTGATGAGAGATTGGATATGAATTTTGTTCCAAATGAAATGGAATGCTTGTTAATTGTGGGATTATGGTGTACTCATCCCAACAACAAGGAAAGACCAAAAGCAGGGCAAGTGATGAGGGTTCTTCAGCTTGAAGCACCATTGCCTCAACTTCCAAAAGACTTGCATGATCATCCGCCACGTCAACCTCAACAAGAAGCTGGTTCCTCTCTGCAATCATTAACTTCTAGTTTCCAAACTGTGGGTCGTTAAAGTAGTATATACCAAACAACTTCAAGGGCAAATAGATGAAGTTAAATGTAGGGATGTTCATTTCAGTGTTAATTCTTCTTATTTAGGAAGGGGGGAAATATGTGTGTGGCTGAGGGTGTTATCTGGATTTGGTGGACATCAGTTTACACCACTTATAACATTTTCTATTCTAAAATTTTGTGTATCTTTCTTAACTGATTGCTTGACCCGCTAGATGATATGCATGATCACCCGACAGACAAAAACTGATTAGTTCAAACAATTTGTCATGATGAAGCAAATCACTCCAGCTTGCGGCTAAAAGTCAATGTAGAAATTTGGCTTAGGGTTTTGAACTTTGAACAGCATTTCCCTTATTCAAAATTGGTCATATCGTGAATTCAGTTTCTTAAAACAAAAATGAAAAAAATATATAAAAGAATGTTAAGAGGATGTGAAGGAATGCCGATGACATTAACAGGAGAAAGACTTCTATGTAACGAGGATAAAACTATTTTGCTATCTTCTACCAATTACGTCATGATACGTGTGACAACACTAACACATGACAGAGCATTATTTGTCAGGGATAACAAAACAGTGCTATTCCCGTTGCAACTAAGTTTTTCTTCATTAACAGAGAGTCTTACTTATGCTTTGCGCTTTGGAATATTTTAATTTCCCTATCAAGTGGGCTTAAATTTTTGTTATAGCCCAATTGCAAATATAGACCTGTTGGGTGAGGCCCAGTTTTGTTTTTCATTTTTTCATCGTCCGGCTTCAACATTTGAGAAGCGTAACGAGGGAGGAAGAAAGGGTTCTGGTTCTAGACCAGATGAACGACGCCTCAGCCTCCGACTTTAGTGATGATACTGAGCTCCACGCGGCACGTTCGCTTTCTGTTATAAACGCAGCATTTGATTTGGCAGAAAACCCCAAGAAAGCAAACTGGTAGCAGCGTTCGAAAAATCGGCCTAGGCTGGAAGAATTGCCACAATTTAACCCTAATTGTTAGGGGGAGGCGGCAGGAAGTTAGGCTGCGCCTGGGCGGGTCGGGTCCTTTAAATATATATATTTTTTTTTCCAGAGCTCAGACCCTTAGGCATTGGTAACAAAAGCTTACGACTTTCACAGTTTGTACAAATTTCTCATTGAAATTATTGCCATTAATATTTTTCAGTTTTAGACAGGCTACTGTTTTACCAAAAAAAAAATAATGATGGTCTTTCTTCTCGTGATTTGCATTTGGAAAATGGAAATGATCAAGTTTTATTTAATTCGCTTTGCAGTTTAATAATCCATTAGGAAGATACTTGGCTAATCTCTTTGGTAAACCTTATTTTTGATATGGTAATTTAATGAAATGACGTTGAATTTGAAAATCAAGATGTGCTCAAATTTGTTTGTATATTCCA
The DNA here is from genome assembly GCF_029339155.1 of Prunus mume. NCBI lineage: Eukaryota > Viridiplantae > Streptophyta > Magnoliopsida > Rosales > Rosaceae > Prunus > Prunus mume. The sequence goes on along the minus strand of NC_142703.1, from coordinate 16,342,568 downwards.
CTGCTATTGCTGAAAATTATTCAAACATGTAGTTGAGTTGAGTAGGTGTTTGATTACACAGAAAGAAATAAACAAAAACACTTTGGCTACCTCCTTCATTCTACCCTTGTTTACAATTCCATTTTACAAAATCCCATTCATTCCATTTTATTCACACTACACGAAAACATTCATCCGTCAATGGAGTGTCAAATGGTTTGATGAAACCAACTACTTATTTCCTAAATTTGTAACATCCCGACCCTAAAATTAAAGAATTAAATTTAAAACATAATAAATAAATTAAAATAAGTAAATTAAATAAACTAATAATAATTATTGAAATTTAATAATTAATATTATTCAAAGCCAAAATGGTTAATTTAATTTCGGGAAAGAATTTGGCGAAACGAGTTGCGCCATTGCATCTGGCTCGTCGAAACGAGTCCATAGACGGGAGGCACGCTCGATTTGGAAAATTAACGAATAATAAGGACATAATGGTAATTATGAAAATTTATTAAAAAATTATTTAAAACCCAAAAATAACCCCAAAACCCCGAGGAGTGCGCGAGTGCACAGTGGCACTCGCCTTCTCTCTCTCCCAAACCCGAACTCCCCTATTCCACTGGACAAAAGATGAGAACTGTATGACATGGTTGAAGAATTCTCTACCAGTGATGAAGTTGAGCATTCTTGTCCATCCTGCCATCAAAATCCGTTGCATTCAGGTTTCCGAGTGCACTTCCCATTATGTCTTAACGAGTCCTTAACCCATAAGCTCAAACACACGATATCGTATTGACAAGGCAACAAGATAATGAAATATAAGAGAAATGGAAAAAATAAAAGCCTATGATTTTGTTCAATTGAGAAGATGCCAGATACCTTGTGAGAAACACAGTTTTTGAGAATTGCATACACAAACTGTGAAAACCAATCTGGGAGACTAGGCACTGTTCTCAAAACCCAGGAAAGAAACTTCCCCACAGGAAGTTCAACTTCCAAACCCGAGAGCTGGCAATCCCACACATTCAAGCCACTGCCAACTTCAGCACATGAAACAATAGCCGACGAAACAATCTGATTAATATCCGGGGAGGTAAATCTGTTTTCTCTTTGGAAATTTTCGAAGTCCTAGAATTCCAGGAAATAGCCCAACACATCCAAGGAAGCATAAGCACGTCCACGGGCTTAAGCGACCCGGTTATCTTACTGTCAACACCATCAGATTTAAAATCCAAGTTCGAAGGCGAACCCGCTTTTTGAAGTGCCACAGCAAACACTCTGAGCAATATATTAAGCGACACAGACGCAGACATTCTTGCACAACACTTATTGTAGCCCCTAACGAACTCAACCCAGCTCACTTTGCCATTCTCCGAGACGAAAAACGGGTCCAGAATTGACGAACCAAGATGATCCAACAGCATCGGAAATGAATCAGGCACTGTAAGAGCTTCACATACTCGGTTCTTGTACGTTAAACAGAAGCATTGCTGAAAAATTGAAACGCAAAAGCTTCAATTTCTGGTTTATAGATGCATAGAATGAAAATTGAATTCGAGGAGTTGAGTTGGCATTTTGAGTCTACCTGAAGAGAGTTGAGGGGAATTGCATTAGAATCAGGATCGGCGAGGTTGGAGAAAGATTTCTGAAGCATAGAAAGAGCTCCAGTGGATGCTGCTAGGGTTTCCGCCTATCGTTGCTTGATCGAAACCTTCTGCTCCGTCGAAGTTGATGCTCCCATTTTCGCTGGATTTTCTCCGCAACCGGATATTCTTTTCTTTTCTCAACTCAATATAATATATTGCGCCAACTTACCGACTTATCTGTCTGCGTTTCTTTAGTTAGAAGTTAGAAAGAACGATCTCACATACGGTGTCGTTTTATTCCCGTGAGGAAACGGCCACGTGGCAGGAGTGATGCTTAAATCACGCCAGGTTTCGGGTGATGGTTATTGACTGGATCTTAAGCGCATTCCCAAATCCAGCAACCCGACCTTTTTTCAGTTCGGGTCCAAGATACAGACTAGAGATACAATTGTGAAGAGCAGAGACTGAACCACCGCTCAGGCTCAGGGGTTGCAATCCGATTAGGGTTTTGCCGCATGCACTCGACGAGTCAAGCTGAGATTGTCATCACCAAATCTAATGGCACCTCCTCCAAGTCCTTACTCTGGCACCAGCACCATCGCCTTGGTACACTCCTTTCCTTTCCCTCTGATCTCTTCTGCCGAGGAATGTGATCGTAAAGTTTATTTCTTTAACTTTTGAATGTTTGATAGGTTGCTCGTGCATCGGCCTTCACTTTCGGTCTGGTTTATGGAAGCGTGAAGCTCAGGGTTTTCAAGGTGCTTCCTGATCTCCTTCGGTCTGGTTTATGGAAAGTAGATACGTTGAACTTTTCCTCTCCTTCATTTGCTTTGCCTTGAGAAAAAATTAAGAATGAGAGAGCACCTTCACTCTTGCTTTGCCTTCAACTTTTCTTGCACTGTATAGACGTTCATTTACTTTCTTCTTTTGATTATTAGATGAAGGCCAAGTCACATAAGAAAGCTGAAGCCAAGGCTAAACATTGACGGGCTGAAATGGTTGCAGCAGGGCAACATCATTATAATTTCTTGCCAGAAGAACGTTTATTTTATGTTTTAGTTAGTACTATTACATTGACCAACTCCTTCCTACCCTTTAGAAGCTTCAACCATAGGCTGAGTGAGTGCCAGCCTATTCGGATTGTTCAGTACTTCTCATCTAAGTCTTCTTAGCCCTTTCTGCTCCAAGGTTACGGAAAATTTGGAATTCATAATTTTGGTGGTAGACCATTTTCCTTCGGAAATTTTTTGTTACACTACATTATGCAACTCTAGGACAGCAAAGGACACGTTAATTATAAGCAGTCGAGATTGTATGTACGATTTTGTTAGCCAATATTATTATTGTTCTTATTCTTATTTTGAAAAGTAATCGTTAGCCAATATTATTAGTACGTTGAATAAAAATAAAAAAGAAGAAAAAACTTCATCAGGATCCTAAGACCCGCGAGTCACATAGAAAAAAGATTCTATGTCCAATATCATATTTTGTTTGTCGCACTGGATCCAATATTAATAAGGTGGATCTTAGAAGATTCTATGTCCAATATCATTTTTGTAACCCATGGAAAGGGCCAGTTTGTTGAGTTTCACTTTTGGGATAGAAACATAATTACTTGAAGCAATGGAGAAGGTAATTGATATTTTAAATGTGTTTTAATTGTTTTTGAACCAATTGGGTACTCCAAAAAGTGTTCTATGATCCAGACTTTTAAATTTTTTTAATCAAACACTGTCATAAGCAATGGCAAAACCAGGAATTTATATAGGGCCGGGCTAAATTTTTTTTCCTTGGCTTCTTCTATAAAAGAATATATCATGCTTCAAATTGTCAAGAATTATTTTTTTGTGGGTAGGGGGGCTAAGCCGAAACAGCATAACTAAACAAGAACGAGGCCTATAGTCTAGTTAAATTTAGAAACCAAACTAGTTCATTCTTTTCCCAAACTTCTTTTCCGAAACACTAACACAAATAAGTACAACCAAACTGAAAAAACACACACACAAAGCAGCAGAAAGAACACAAAGAGGAACTCAAGAAGAAAAGACCAGAGAGAGAGAGAGAGAGAGAGAGCTAGAAAAAGAACACAAAGAAGAAGTGATTGACCAAAAAAACAGAGAATTGACAAGTTTATAAACTTGGTATGCATATAATAAAGATAAGGGTCGAAAAATTAAATATTGTGTGCATTTAACTGGTTCATATGATGTTGTTTTTTCAGGCATTCATTCATAACTTTGCATGGTTTCTCACTTCCTTTTACAAAAGGCACTCCAGACAATCCAGAAAATACAAAGGCACTCACGTGGCCTCCAAACCAAAAAGTAATTAAAAAAACAACCTATATTATATATATATATATATATATATATCGGTCAATACTTATATATCATATATAGAGAGCTAATTTTTTCACTTTTCTTTTGTCCACTTACACTCATTTTGCTGAAAATTGTATATTCTCACTCCTGACAAAAAAAAAAAAAGTGGGATGGGCTACCTAGATTATAAAATTTGCAAAAAGGGCTAATATTCGTGGGAGTAGGAAATACCTTATAAATTTGCACCAAAACCAATGTTTTATCAAATCTTGCAAGGGGCTGAAGTCCAGTCTAGTCTCTACGTAGTTTTGTTCTTGGTTAGAAACACTTTTATTTATCAAAATGAACTTTAGCCCTTTTAAAAGCACGCCTAAACATACCATTAATCTACTAAGTCATGAACTTCGTAGGTAGGTATAGCACGCAACATATTTTATCTGCATTGCATTGCATGCATATCATTTTCATTGGTCTTGTACCACATACATAATATTCTTATTGACTTTCTTTTCTTGCTATTGCAACAGTATCTTTTAATTTCTTACTGTACATATTGAGGGTTCTTTTGACTAATTGTTCAACTCGGATCTTTGTCTTCTTAAATTGTCATTTTATAATGATCCTTGACCTTTTCTGTTTTCTGGTTACTGATTATTTATTTGGTTTTTCGGTGGAAATTCATTTTGGATTCTTTTTCTTCTCCGGCTGCTCCATTTCAACTTGTTTTGCGATAGTCCTCCAATAGGAAGTTTCTTTGTATTAGGGAACGTGTTACCTTTTGTCCTTTTTCTTTTTTTCGTTTTTTAAATGGTAGTTGTAATTATTTATTTACATTTTGGTAAAACGGGTGTAAGAGGAGAGACACTCTCATGCAATGGTGATGTCACTTTTTGCCATCCCAAAGTTTTTCTGGTGTGAGAGGCCAGGTCCATTATCTCTGCAACTAGCTATAAAGAGTCGAAAGAATTGACTCATTTGAGTCTTGACTAGTTCCAGTTTTAGCATTGAAATTTCTTAGCAGGAAGGGCTTGCGTAGTTTCCTTTTCACATGTTTACCTCTGCTTAACTTGTTGGAAGTTTGAATGAAATTCAAGAACATTAGTCCCACATTGGTAGAAAGTAGAAAGAATGAGGTCTTTATAAGTGTGAAAATCTCACACTTAGTAAATGGAAGTGAGCCAAGTGGAAGCAATTTGGACTTCAAAATCTATTTGGGCTTTGAATATTATATAAATATTTAATGGTCAAAAAGATGGGCTTTGAATATTTTTTTGGTTTCGAATTAATAATTTTTTATTAATTCGGATTAGTTTTATTAACTGTTTTCTAACAGTTGTAACTCTTCTGATAAGGTTTCAGAAGTTTATTTAAATCAAACAAGGCCTCATACGTTCAACACAGAAAAAGCATTCACAAGCATCTCATCTTGTCTGAGAGGAAAACAAACGGGTGTAAGAGGAGAGACACTCTCATGCAATGGTGATATCACTTTTTGCCATCCCAAAGTTTTTCTGGTGTGAGAGGTCAGGTCCATTATCTCTGCAACTAGCTATAATGAGTCGACAGAATTGACTTATTTGAGTCTTGACTAGTTCCAGTTTTAGCATTGAAATTTCTTAGCAGGAAGGGCTTGCGTAGTTTCCTTTTCACATGTTTACCTCTGCTTAACTGAATGTTAAATATTGGCTAGCTAGTTATTCAGAGGTGCATCGAGGTTTCATCCTTTAACTTTCAGGGTTTTGCAGGTTTTTTATATGGCTTCATCCTCTTCTTCTTCTTCTTCTTCTCGTTCTTCTTCTCCTCCTTTTGCTAATCCCCCTCCACAAAAGTACGATGTGTTTATAAGTTTCAGAGGTGCAGATACCCGGGACACTTTTACCAGCCATCTCAAAGCTGCTTTAGGTCGCAAGAAAATTGCGACCTACATGGATGACAAACTTCGGATGGGGGACAAAATTGGACCTGCCCTCTTTCAAGCGATCGAGAAATCAAAGGTTTCGTTAATCGTTTTCTCGAAAAACTATGCTTTTTCCACGTGGTGTTTGGGTGAACTTGAGCATATATCGGAATGCAAAAAAAGATACGGACAAATTGTCATACCCATTTTTTACGGCATAGATCCATCACAGGTAAGGAAACAACAGGAGAGTTATGCAGTTGCATTTGCTCAACTTGAAGAACGTTTCGAGGACAACATGGACCAAGTGCTCAAGTGGAGAAATGCCTTGAAGGAAGCAGCCGATATGTCTGGCTTCGATAATTCAAAAAGAACAGGGTAACTCTTTGTGACCATTTCATTATTATATATAAAAGAATCGTTAAGGGCTAGTTATACTAAATATTATTATTAATTAATATTTTTTTTATATAAGCGATATCTTGTAACCAAATGGCTTAATCCATATCTGCTACTAAATATTATTCTGTGTTCTTCATTTTCAGGACGGAGGCTGATTTCATTGAGAAAGTTGCTGAAGATGTTTTGACCAAACTGAATCGCACATCTTCTTCAAGTGATTCCGTGGAATTGGATGCATTTCGATTAAGGCAAATTGAGGAAATTGAATCGTTATTATGCATTGATTCACCAGGTGTTTGCACTGTAGGCATTTGGGGCAAGAATTCGCTGAGCACAGTTGGTGATGAATTATTTCACCGACTGTCTGGTCAATTTGAAGCTACTTGTTTTCTTGCAAATGTTAAGGAGGAGGAAAAAAGACAAGGACTGAAACACTTGAGAAATGTACTTCTTCGTGAGATATTAAACGAAAAAGATCTAAGTATCGACACTCCATCTGTATCCCCGTTTATTCGAGAAAGGCTCAGCCGTACAAAGGTCCTCATTGTTCTTGATGATGTGAATGATTCAAGCCAGATAGAATATCTAGCATGTGGTGGTCATCATAAGTTTGGCCCTGGAAGTAGAATCATTATAACAACTAGAGAGAGGAGTCTACTTAAGAAAACTGTTCATCATGATAAGATTTACAAGTTTGGTCGTAAGTACAGATTGATTTCATCGGCAATGAAGATTGGTGTTTCCGTCAGAGATAGGGCTGCAGCCTTAGCTGCACCGTACGTTACCCAGTGAGTGAGTGAGCAACTACCCCAACCCAACCACTCTGCTGGCCAATTGTAATCTTCCTCATCTTGTTCACAATTTCACATGCATCTCTCATTTACAAATTAATTATATCTCTTTACATCACCTCCATCCTGCAGCCTTAACCGCGCTATAAAGATATAGTATTAGAAACTATGATCAATTAACCACTTGCAGGCATATAATGTCACTACTTGCTGGCATATAATATCACCACTACCATTTGACCCCAAAAAAAAAAATATATATCACCACTACCATCAATTATCACAAAGCAGGAAGTTGCTTCGCAAATATGATGACAAGCAAGTGGCTTAGTGATATATTATATGAATGTATAGAAATACTATAAAATTACAATTCTTTAATTGAGTGGTTAAATGGTTTTATATTCAAAACTATAAAACCAAGTTGGTATAAAAAAGAAAAGTTGATATAGATCCAAATTTTCATTGAGAAGTTGGGCTTAATCTCGGATTTAGCGACTTTGATACAAGTCCTTTGACTCTTGTGCCACATAGGATTACATTCATTTTTAAATATTTTCTAATGTAATCTTTTTATTTTTATTTTTTCAAATACAATCCTATACATGAAACTATAAATATACCCTACACTATTTAAAACATAGAAACACACCCAAAATAAACCCAAAAATCAACAATTGTATATTTTTTTAATTTAATTAATAAGATGAAATATCTTTATTACCCTTTTTAGCATTAAATTAGTTTTGGATCTCGTTTGAAGCTTACCTCATATTTGACAACCTCAGGTTTGAAGCCTCAAGCCCCTCTCCTGCTTCAAACCACCATCTCTCCTCTGTTCTCTCCATTCTTCCCTCTCTATGCCTTCAAAGTAAACCAAACAGTCTCAAAGCCATGGACCAACATAAGACCGACGACAATCTCCGTTATGTAGCAGATCCTACTTTCATCTATATAAACAATCCATCCCACCACTTTGATTCTCAAACAAAGCATCTTAATCTCCTGTTCTCTCTAATTGAATCGCATCCCTTCCGTTTCGAAAACTCCCAAATTCTCAAACCCTAACTTTTCTCTCACAACTCCAATGGCTCCCAAAGCTGAGAAGAAGCCGCCGAGAAGAAGGCAGTAGAGGAGAAGAAGTCGATTGTGGTAGAAAGCCCGGTGAGAAGAAGCCGAAGGCCGGCAAGAAGCTCCCCAAGGAAGCCGGAGCCACTGCTAGAGATAAGAAGAAGAAGAGATCGAAGAAGAGCGTAGATACCTACAAGATCTATATCTTCAAGGTCTGAAGAAGGTTCACCCTGATATTGGGATCTCCAGCAAGGCCATGGGGCATCATGAACAGCTTTATCAACGACATTTTTGAGAAGCTCGCCCAGGAGTCTTCCAGGCTTGCAAGGTACAACAAGAAGCCGACCATTACTTCTCAGGAGATCCAGACTGCTGTGAGGCTTGTGCTTCCTGGTGAGCTGGCTAAGCATGCGGTGTTTGAAGGGACTAAGGCGGTGACCAAGTTTACAAGTTCTTGAAGTGTGGTGGGTTTTGCTTTGTTCTAGATATGTAGTTTTTCGATGTCTAGCGTTTAGATTTAGGATTTCAATTTAGTAGATATGTAATTCACTATCAGTTCTTTCAACGAAATACTATGGTTTATATGTTTTCAACCCAGATCTCCTGTTCAATAAGGCAAGCCTTTCATAGAAAATCATGGCCTTCAGATTCTGTGTTTGGCTCACCCTAAAATTGAGTGTTTTCTATTCTAATTTTCAAATATTCTCAGAATTTAAAATAATTAATTATCAGGTATTTCCTTAGAAGGTTTATTTGCATGCTTTTCAAATTTCTTTATAAAAAGTCTTTAGTGTTCTTGTCTCTTGCTGAATTGATGTGGAAAAGCTATGTTGATAATAAGTTTTTTCAATAATGTTTTTGTTTGAATTGAATTTCCTTTGGCTCATTATGTCATGCTCTATTTGTAGACTCTTGACAAGATTATATTTGAGAGTATAATTGACAAGAGCAAGCTCGATGGTTAGCCAAAGCTCTTCATCCCTGACAAAAACAACAATACCTTGACTATTATTGATAGTAGTATTGGAATGACCAAAGTTGGTAAGTTCATTTGTAGTATATAATTTGTTATCTATAAGTGGTATGAACATTTGTTAACTTCTAGTAAGTGGTATGAACAATTGTTATACTGTTCATACCCTGCAATTGAGTTGATTTCTCTTACATAGTACTAACAGTGTTTGCTTAGTGTATGATTGAATTAAGATTTTGGCAATGGTGATATGGTGATTCAATTTGATTCTTCATTCTTTGGAGCGCCGATGATGCTAGAGTTGGTGGTAGTTAGAATTTTGGAATGAGTTTTTGGCGTAAAATATTTAATTAGTCAATATGAGTCATTGCTATATTGCATTTTCTATTTTAGAATGATATAATATTTGGAATTAGAGATTTAGAATTCATTATGCTTGTTTTTCTCATTGTTGTTGACTTGTTTAGCTCTATTTGTGTATGCTATCTAATGTTTGGTTACTGAGAAAATTGAATAAAAGACAAGAAAAATGATAATTACTATTCTTGGATTTAGATTCTCAGTGATCTAGGTTCTTTGTGATTTTAATGTGTAAAACACTATTTAGTGTTAACTTGGTTTTGATGTTTGGTACTATTTGGATTCTTTATCGTACCTATTATGCAAATGAAATGACGACGTTGTTGACATCCCGTAAGTTGTATGAACAGTTGTTATACTGTTCATACCCTGTAACTGAGATAATTTCTATGACATAGTATTAACAATGAACTTCTATGACATAATATTAACAGTGTACTTTTATGGCATAGTATTAACAGATTTTCAGTAACAAAGCATGCTTTATATTTTGCTCTATATATAGCTATGCACTTAAAGTTTAGGGAGTTTCACTAAAACACCCAAAATGGGGGTTGAAATTATAAAAAAACCCAAGCACTATTTAAACATATAAACACACCCAAAACCCATCATTACACACACTCAAAACCCATTTATAAACACACCCAAAAAGTTGACTTTGGAGTTAATTTTGGGTGTGTTTCTATGTTTAAATAATGCTTAGGTTTTTTTATAAATACATGTCTAGGATTGGGTTTATTTATAAATTTGTATAAAGTTTATGATATGCATAAGAAGATAGTGTTATGACATAGTATTAACAGTGTTTTTTTTTTTCCTTCTTGTAAAGGTATTTTCTTTTGCCTTTGTGATTGTTTCTGGTGAAACTATGAACAATTCGAGGTGGTTTCTTGTTGGGCCTTTTTTTGGGTTTTTTGAGTTTTTTGTATGAGATGGTATTAACAATATACTTCTATGACATGATATTATCAATGTACTTCTATGATATGGTATTAACAATGTATTTCAGGCTTGTTGGGCTTGTTTTGGGTTTTTTTGTGTGTCTTTTGTATTGGGCTTGTTTTAAGTTAATTAATGGCAGATATGTAATTTATAGGAACATCAACACTCATTTATTATGTAGTAAATGGATTTTGAGTGTGTTTCTAAAGTGCATTCCATATTTTGGGCTTTTTTTTTATATAAACATTGGGCTGGGTTTGGGTGCTTTTTGAGTTCTTTTTCTGTTGGGCTTGATAGTGGCAGTGCTGTAATTTATTGGAACTTCAACACTAATTTGTTATTTAATAAATGGGTTTTGGGTGTGTTTATAAAGTGTTTTTCATGTGGGGTTTTTTTATAATTTCAGCACCTATTTTGGGTATATTAGTGAAACTCCCTTTTTTAAATTTTTTTTTGTTCCAATGTTACCCATTAATGCCTTGAATCGGTTAATAGTAATTTATGTGATAATAATTAGCCATTTATGACTGTCATTGAATAGAAAAGGAAAATATCGCAAACATATCCCAGAGCATTTAAATAAAAACCTCTATCTCCTCATTGAATCAGTTTCCTACCCCAAGTGTTGTTCTCCCACTTTCTCTTCACATCAATCTCTATGAAAAACTGCCACTAATGAAAGGACGAAAAACAATTTAAAAAAATAAGCCTACAATATACCTCCATTGAAACGACTTGGCCCAAATTCCACTTTGGAATCCAGGTGAAACCTGTTTAAACGACACTGGTGATGGTCGTAAAGACCAAAATGCCCTAATAAACAATAACACAAACCGAGGACTCCAACTCGTGGCTGCACTGATAATGAGGCTGCCTATGTACCCTTTCGAGGATCAAGCTACACGTAGTTCTTTCTTTCTCGATTTGTAACTAAACTGCATCAAACTCGGTTCTAGGGTTGGCATTTCGAGTATCCGGGACTCCGTTTTACAATCCGTCAAATACTATACGATCATGGGCACGTCTAGATTAACATATCTGAAAATGATTATGATTCAACGGTGCAAAACTATTGAACCCGGAAATCACACAAGATGCGAGATCCGTTCAGGGTTCAAACGTTAACCAAATTGAGATCCGTGAAATCCTATGTACTCGTGACGACACAAGGATCATTCTAAAACTGAATGTGGTCTCCACCAATCTACCCACGGGCCGCCACACGCGCCGGCAGCGCGTGGGTGGCTTGATCAATTTTCAGCGACCGGAAAAACTCCGAACCACAGGCTCAAACTCCTAAATTAGGTAAAACACCCCATTTGGAACAACTTTTGTTCTTGGACATACCCCAAAAAGTGGCCAAGTGGCCGGAACTGGGCTATCAAAACCGGCTAAAACCTAACTCGTAAGTCGAGCTATCTACGCTTGAAATTTCTAAAATCCTACCCAACCAGTAGGTAGAGCATGAAAAATAGCTAGGAAACCATACCTCACTCGTCCGATTTGGTGGCAGGACGACGAGAACGAAGTTGGAAGTTCTCAAAACGCCCCGCACCGCCTGTTTCGGGGCGGATTCCGGTGACTATAGGGGCCGATCGAGGCGTTGAAGGGCTGGGGCTGGAAGAGGGAAGTTTGGTGGTTCGTTTGACACTGGTCTTGCCTGAATCGGGGGTCGGAGCTAAGAAAAAACAGCTCCCAAAGTCAGCTGCTCCAGCCTCTCTGGAATCCAGAAATTTTTGGGTTTATAAAATCTGAACTTCAAAATATTTATGGTTATGCCACTGAACTTCTTTTAATCGTAACTCCTTCGTTACAACTCCGATTTAAGTCCACTATTTATCTACGGACTCATCTCGCTGCGCTCTACGCAACGGTATAACTAAAATCCTCAAATTCCTTCCCGGTTAAAAAGTCAACTTTTATACCATTAAAATACTCTAGGGGTATAGTGGTATTTTATTGGAATAAATTAATAATGAAATATTAATTAAGGACCGGGTTGTTACATCCATAACAAGCAGAGAATTATGCCAGAATATTCCTCAAATGGTAGTAATATTGGTGATACTTGTTGGCAACTTTTCTTGGGAACCATAGCAGCGTCTATTTTTGTATCTAACTTATAGACAGTGTTCTAATTTATGTTCCTAACTAGGTAGTCTTTTAATTTATGTTCCTAATTTATAGGTAACACGATTTATAACTAAATGTTTTCCATTGCTAATAATAACACTATTTACCTATATGTTAGGTACATAATTTCATGTGGGTGCTTGCCTGAATAATTGATATAATATATGGGTCTTTATTTTTCATTGATTAAATTGTATTTTATCCATATATAGGTAAATATTATGAAGGAAAGAATTCAAATTTTAAATTCTTTTGAAATTCAATTACAAGGAAATAATGCATTAAATTTAGATTTTCAATATGTTTTCTTTATTTACCTCAAGGGTAAAAAGAACACAGCAAAAAAAGTAATAAATGTCAAAGGACTTACATCTAAAACCAAAAACATGTGAACTAAATTCAATGATAGCTAATCATTTTGGACTTAGATCTAAGAAGCCTAAAAAAAACATACTAAGAATTACACATAGTATAGTACAGTTGACTTTCATCCAGGGTGAAGTTAGCAAAGTTCACTTTCATTGCACAAGCCTCATACCCAAAACTTTCCCGTTTGATTGGGAGTTTTATCGTCTCGCCATTAGTCTGGGTTAATATTCGGGTCCACCTTTTGTAATTTCTTGCAACTGCAACAATCCATTGCTTCCTTCCTAATAAGAAAGGCAACGGCTCTGCAATTGCTTTCTAGTGCTGAACCATTCAACTCGTTTTCCTAGAAATCTTCAAATAGAAGCTTCTTTCAATGATTTGGAAAAGTCACGTCATGTGGCCCCGATAATATTGCACACGACTCGTTAATACAACACGAATTTGCATAAAATTATCAATATTTGGGTTGAGCTTAATAGGTCAGGTTGAAAACGGGTGAATCCATTAACCACCCGTTAAACTAACGAATTGTGTTGGGTCAATTCGCGAATATTCGCATTCACCCGTTAAAGAGGGTAATTCTATAATTTTGTAAAATAATAATTTAAATCCCCTACACTAACAGACAAAGACGCATGCCTTTTTTTTATATATTCTTTGTTCCTTTCCTTATCTCCATCTCTCCCTCTCTCTCTCTTTTATATTATTTTTCTTTCCTTCCTCTTCCTCTCTCCGTCAACTTTCTCATCTTCCCCTCTTTTTTCTTTGTTTTTTTTTTCTCTTCTTTACATCTCTCAATCTCTCACTTTTTTCTCTTCTTCTTCTATCCCTCTCTGTCTTTTTTATTTACAAATAATCTAATCAACCAACTATTTTGTTTCTCTTGTTTTATCTTTATGCAAGACTAATCCTGAACTTGTAGACTTCTGGACTGTGTTTATGAAATATGGAAATTGGGCCAAAAAGGGCAAAGAGATGGGGGTTGCTGGCTGGTTGGGTGATAGTTTTTTTTTCCTCCTGGTTTATTCTTAACGGGTCATGTTGGGTCATTCACGAATTGTAATGTGTTGTGTTTGGGTCTGGTATTTCTCACCCGTTAGCTTAACGGGTCATGTCGCGTCAACCCGTTAAGTTAACGGATTAACACGAACACAACCCCAAAACTCATTAAAACCACCCGTTTGCCAGGTATTTAAAGGCCCGGGGGTGCCGGTATCTATTCCACAAGCCATCAAGAGTTGATTTATTCACTCATTTCATTTGAGTTGTTCCAGTCCTTGGTAATTTCATTTTTACGTGTTTATCTCTGCTAAATATTATATATTAGCTAGCTAGCCTCATTTCTAAGGTGCATAGGCTTCAATCCTTTTGAATACTCTTGTAGGGTTTGTAGGTTTTTTATATGGCTTCATCCTCTTCTTCTTCTTCTTCTCCTCTTCCTCCTTTTGCTAATCCCCATGTTGAGAAATTTATTGCAAGTGCACAATTCACACAAGTAATACAGTGATGAGTAAAGTGTCGTTCCCACAAAGAGTGATTTAATTTACTAAGTACCGATTGTGATTAACCCAAGACTTTATTTGAACAATTGATGGTGAGATTCGATTGATTAATTAACTAAAACAATGAATAAAAACAAACGTAGAAAAATAAAGTAGTGAGATTAAAGTTATGAGAGCACTAGAGCTTCCGATTTCACCATAGCCAATTCTACCTAATTCCCTTGGCATGTTAATTCTAATTGTTCTCCATGTTGACAGTTGATTTTTCCTACTTCATTCGATACTTCATCTCTGGTTATACCAAAAGTATTCTTATTACCAACCGATTCTATCCCTAGTAATGGAATTAAGATAATAAGAACCCATTAAATTCCTTGTAAAACCTGCAAAATAACTACATAAGTCATGACAATCATCCCTGTCTAATCATGTAACTTAGGGGTGGGACTTAAAACTGGCGAATCGGAAATCCGAGCCGAACCGCACTAAACCAAACCGGAAAACTAAGTTGACCAAAAGTCAACAATGGTAAAAACCAAACCGGACCGGTTTGGACCAGTTTCGGATTCGGTTCCATGTCTTGAAAAACCGGACCGAGCCAAACCGAACTGGTCAAATTAAAAATATATATATAATTTCAGTATATATTTATATTTAATGCTATATTTTTAATTTCACTAAAAAAAACTAATATTTATCCAAGTTCAATTTCAAAACATCTCTCTTTTCTAACTTTAATATTTATTTTTATATGAAATTGAATAATTTGTTAATTTTCAAGTAAAAATAATAATATTTCAGTTGAGAATTGTATTAAAAAAATAATTTTTATAATCCGGTTCAAACCGAATCGGAATCGGAACCAAACCAAACCAAACCGGATGAATAGTATTAGATCGGTTCTAATTTGAGGCAAAAACCGGTCCAAACCGAACCGTGCCCACCCCTAATGTAACTCATGGCATTTATTACAAGAAGCAACCCCAAATTGGATATCCCTATCATCAATTTAGCATTAAAACAATTAAATATTGGCCAAACATTCAAAGCATTAAGCATGGTAATAGATACTTAACATGGAAAAATACTTGGAATTAACATTGACTAAAGTAATTGAGTATTCATGGCTAGGCTATATCGTAGCCCTAGCAAAAAGAAATTAGTTCATGACAACTTTAATAAAAACCAAGATAAATAGTATCATAGGAAAGGAAAAACCAATTGAAGATTTGATCTCTGCACGACAGCAACTCCAGCTCTAGGTCGTCTTCTTTGTCTCTCTAAAACTCTCTCTCTCATTTGAGTGTTTCGGCTATGAGTATGAATGTGTAGGAATTTGATGGTAGATGATGGAGGATGGATGATGGGTAATGGAGGATTTGAATAAAGACCTAAATTCTCTATTTATAAAACTCCTAGAAATCCTACCTAAGGTATAATTACAATTGTTATAAAAATAGGATTCCTTCTAATATAAGGTCTTCTTTATTTCTCTTTGTTTGACTTGATAAGACTTGAACCATCTTGAACTAGGAAATTTGATAACATTCCTTGCAACAAAAGGAATTACTTGGCTTCCTTTTAATTAATCTCCAATCTTCATCTTTTTGCCCTTTTTAGCACACTTTCTTCTATTTCACAATTCCTTTACAAATCTCACAAAGCCAATTAAAAACAACTAATTTAATCCAAGGAAATAACAAATAAATAAGTAAAGGAGACATAAAAAAAAAATATATAAAATATAGACTTATCACCCCCTCCACAAAAGTACGATGTGTTATAAGTTTCAGAGGTGCAGATACCGGGGACTTTTACTAGCCATTTCAAAGCTGCTTTAGGTCGCAAGAAAATTGAGACCTACAAGGATGACAAACTTGGGATGGGGGACAAAATTGGACATGCCCTCTTGCAAGAGATCGAGAAATCAAAGGTTTCGTTAATCGTTTTCTCAAAAAACAATGCTTTTTCCATGTGGTGTTTGGATGAACTTGCGCACACATATTGGAATGCAAAAAAAGATACGGACAAATTGTCATACCCATTTTTTACGGCATAGATCCATCACCGGTACGGAAACAACAGGAGAGTTATGCAGATGCATTTGCTCAATTTGAAGAACGTTTCGAGGACAACATGGACAAAGTGCTCA
Organism: Prunus mume; assembly: GCF_029339155.1. Taxonomy (NCBI): domain Eukaryota; kingdom Viridiplantae; phylum Streptophyta; class Magnoliopsida; order Rosales; family Rosaceae; genus Prunus; species Prunus mume. The sequence goes on along the minus strand of NC_142703.1, from coordinate 16,326,078 downwards.
TGTGGCGAAATGCCTTGAAGGAAGCAGCCAATATGTTTGGCTTTGATAATTCAAAAAAAACAGGGTAAGTCTTTGTGACCATTTCATTCATATTTATATACAAGAATCGTTAAGGGGTAGTTTACTAAATATTATTATTAATGAATATTTTTTTATTTAATTCATATCTGCTACTAAATATTATTCTTTGTTCTTCATGATCATTTTTTTTTCAGGACGGAGGCTGATTTCATTGAGAAAGTTGCCGAAGATGTTTTGACCAAACTGAATCGCACATCTTCTTCAAGTGATTCCGTGGAATTGGATGCATTTCGATTAAGGCAAATTGAGGAAATTGAATCGTTATTATGCATTGATTCACCAGGTGTGTGCACTGTAGGAATTTGGGGCAAGAATTCTGAGAAGCCTTGATGATGAATTATTTCACCGGCTGTCTGGTTGTTGAGGCCCAAAAATCCAAGGGGCTAAGCCCAAATTAATCCTTAGCCCAATATGGGTAATTGGATGCAAAATAAGCTCAATTGGGATAAAAGGAAATTTATAAGAGCCGCCAACACAAGCTACAAGCCACGAATCATGCTAAACAAGCACGTGCAGAAGAAGCCAAGGACATACCGATATTACTAAATCATGCTCACATGCCCATTCGGTGCTACTTGGCCCGACTCTAGCCTATCATGGCATAATGAAACCCCAAGCACGAGCATAGAAATTATGCGCATTCTAATACCAAGCTACGTCACGAGCTTAAGTGGGCCCAAGCCACGAAATCAACCGGGGCTTACTGAGAAGGTTGTGGTATGGAAGGTGACAAGCAATCACGGGGCCCATTGAGGGTTCAAGGAACGTAGGTTTCAAAGCCACTTGGGGACTTTGGAACTCAAGCCCGTTCCTAGAACCCAAGCATATGGGTTAGCATGAGAGAGAGGAGAAAAATTGACCAATGCTCTAGGAAGACACCAAAGAACCCACCAAAATATTTAGCCCAGCCCACATCAATAGAATTAAAGGAAAGCCTTTCCAGCACTTGACAAAAGCACTGCCAAACGTTAGAAGCAGCAAAACCAGAGGACCCAATACCATATGTACAAGCCCAAACCCAACAACTTACAAAAATCTGGCGTCAAGTCCTATTCCCGTTTGAATTCCAAACAATGGAGCCATGGCAAGACCAGAGGAAATCCATGGGGGTGAGGGAAGTGTCCGTCGGACAAAAGGCTCCATCTCTCCCCTTTTCCTCTGTAAGCTCGCCTTGAGAGAACATAAGTAAAGCAGGTGGCGCCTTCCCCTCTATGGGAAAGCCCAGCTGCGTCAAACCATTGGAACCATAAAGGGTTCCTTACCCATGCTCCTTGGGTGGGGAAATTCATCAAAATAGAGCTAGGTAGGAGCTGCCAAAGGAAAAAGAAGAAGAAAACCAGACGAAATTGGAGCTCCTAACGCCTATAAAAGGAGACTTTTGCTATCCAGAAAATCTATCCACAACTCAACGATCCAGACCTTGACCAAGCTTTGTCAAGCAAATCTGGAATTTCCTCAAGCCACCCAAGCCTTTCTTCTGTTCATCTTTCTCCTTCTTAGGATAGGGCTCGCACTGATATTTCCTCCGTAAGAAACCCACGCTGTCTTCTCTCTCTCAAATTGCTAAACTTGTGAAAGCTTAGCTCCCATGCCACATGCTCCTCAAGCTAAGCCATTAATGAAATCCTCATGCTTATTTGGGTGTTAGTGAAGTGATCCTGAGAGTGTTCTTTTAAAATCTCATTAGATTTTCTAAAAACTCTCTTGGGAGCTTGTTTTTCGAACTCAGGCATTTGGGGATTTTTGCTCGTTGCCTTCTTCCAGCAGCCTAGGCCCATTCGTCAGCTGCTGGAACAAACCCCTACATAAATTGGCGACTCTGCTTGGGAACAAGCTGCCATTTTACTGATGCCTCCAAGAAAGAAAACCCGAAGCAACACCATGGCCTCCCAAGATGGACCTGACCATGGTGATTCTGAATCAAGGCAAAATGCTTCCTCTAGAGGACAAGAGCGTGCAAGTGAGGAAGCCTTCACCCTCACTGATCTCATCACGGCTATGCAGGCCATGGGGGAAACCCAGAAGGAGATGATGGACACTATCAAAGAATTAAAAATCTGCTTCCAAGCCAAGCGAAGAGGATATCGTCCGCAAGAAGAATCGCATTCTTTGGAAAGTCCGAACAAAGGGGACCGTCTTTTGTCACTCAGAGGATGTCGTTGCCATGCTGGAAAAGGAGCTTAGTCGAAGTCAGGAGGATTGGAAGTACATTCCTCAGCCACCGTACCCAGCAAGTTTACTCCAGCAGCCCTATCCCAAAGGTTACGAAACACCAACCTTTGTTCTCTTCGATGGGAGGAAGGAAGCCCGAAGGAACATGTCAACCGATTCCTTGATGCTTTGGGGCCGCACGCTGGTGATTATAATTTGCGACTCCGAGAATTCTCAAAGAGCCTCACCGATCGGGCTTATACATGGTACACCACGTTGGCACCAGGCTCTATGCGTTCCTGGGACGACGGCGAGCAGGTTTTGTAAAAAATATTTTCAGCACGAGGAGAGGGTCACCACCACGCAGCTCAACAACACTCGCCAAAAGCAAGGGGAGGATCCGTGGACTTCGTGAGAAGATTCCGGGACTTGGCTCTCGATTGCTATGACGAAAAAGATGAGGAGGCACTTGTTGAGATTTGCATCAGCAACATTGTGGCGGACTATAGAGTATACTTGGAAAATATCGGCATCAGCCAATTTTCCCGGCTGCTGGAAGCGGTAAGAAAGACGAGCATGTCCGCCAAACCGACTGGACAAAGGGGCTGGAGGAGTGAGAAGAAGGAATCACATCAGGTGTTAGCCACGGATGAGAAGCCATCTAACGACTACAGCTCACGCATAACGAAAGATAGGGAGACGTACCCGCCATTGCCTTGCAAAGATGAAGAGTTTCATGCCATCCTCGACACAATGATTGCTGACGGCGCAATCAAACCTCTCAGGCCTACAAGGTCCCCACAGGGAAGAAGAAAAAGTGATCCCAGATCTGTCGCTATCATCAGTTTGTAGGACATCCGACCATCGCTTGTCAGAGTTTAAGAAGGATCTTACATGGCAAAATACACGAGGGAGTTCTTGAGCTTCCCTCTAGGAAGCAGGCTATTGATGAGGACCCTTTGCAAAACGAAGGGGGAAAGAAGCGGCTCTGTTATTACGTGTTCGGATGATTTGCTCGACGATGACGAATTATGCCACCCATGGAGGAATGATCCAAAGCCACCGGAGGCTATTTGGGAGCCTTGTGGAAACATGGATAAAGCTTACTGGTGCAAATACTCGAAACCGCCAAGCTATGACACGCCATGGCCACTCGCTGATGGCTGGGATGACTGTGCGGACAATGGGGTGTTCATGTTGGACATGCCGGAAGAACAATGCCGGAAAGCCTCGTCCGGACAGCAGAAACGTCTGCTGTGACATTTCACTCCCTTACAGCCGAGGCGATTGTAATGGAGCGATATCTGGGTTCGAAGCAAGGACCCACAGCTTCACTGAGGCCCTCCAGAGGAATCCTAGAGTTAAGTCACTCTTTGACCAACTTGGTTTCGGGCCTCAAGCGAAGAAGCGTTCTTTGTAGCCCTTATGAATATTTCTGCAGGAGCCAACCCCATTGCTTCACTGCTCAACCTCAAAGATCATTCTTGGAAAATGACAACGCTATCGTTTTTACTGAGCGAGGACATGGAAGTTCCATACCCGGATCATAGGAGGCCGCTTTACCTGGAGGGACAAATCAATGATGTGTTCATACGGAGGGCTCTGGTAGACACGGGTTCTTCATTAACATCTTGCCTCTCATGGCTTAGAATTGGTATTCCACTATCCAAGATCGTGCAGTCCCAAACGAGCATTAGCGGTTTTGGGAATCAAAGTGAGGTTACGGTTGGATATATGCAAGTGAATTTGAAGGTAGGGCCCATCCGGTCACTCACCAAGTTCTATGTGGTGGACGTAGATGTGGCTTATCATGCTTTGTTGGGAAGGCCATGGCTCAACAAACATAAACTTGTGGTCTCTACGTACAATCAATGTGTAAAGGGAAGAATTGGGCTCAGACCACTCCGTATACCAGGGAATCAAGCACCGTTCAATCAAAGCGAAGCTCACTACTCGAGGCGAATTCTGCGAGTGCACGGGCGCGGAAGCAACCCATCCAAGAATTCGCAGGACTTACCTGCCATCGTGGACCGAGATTCGTGATCTGAGCAATGAGGAGCTCATAACCATCGTTGATCGAGAAAGAAAAAGGCATCGGAGGCCAACAACCATGCCTACGATCACCCTCAATGCTCAAAGGTCACGCTGCCAGATGGGCGCACTGTATATAAACTTATGGCGGGATTGGGGCTTGACCGTATCCTACGGGAAAGCCCCGAGTATGGTGGAGAAACTATGCAAGCAGATAGCCGCGAGAGTCTAGATGGCAAGGCACCCTTGCCTTGTCCTTTCCAAGAACCAATGACAGCACCCAAGCACATGCAAGATGGCTCAGTGGCGAGCGGCTGGAAACAATTGATTTAAGTGATGACCCCTCTGTCCCAAGACCCATCTCTGTCAGTGTTCATTTAAGCGGGGAAGAAAGGGAAGCTTTGGTGTCGTTATTGAAAGAATTTCGAGATGTGTTTGCTTGGAGTTATGAAGAGATGCCCGGCCTTAATCCAAACTTGGTAAGTCATACGCTGAATATTGAGCTCGGTGCAAGACCTGTTGTACAACCACGGAGGAATTTTCATCCAGAAGTTGAGAAACAAATCAAGGTGGAAGTCGAAAAAGCGCTAGCCGCTGGATTCATCAAGCCAATCAAACACCCGACATGGCTAGCAAAGAAGAAAACTAGGTGCATCGGACTATGCACAGACTATCGTGATCTCAATCGGGCCTGCCCAAAAGATGAGTTCCCGCTGCCCAACATGGATATCTTGATTGATTCAACCTCGGGTCAAGGCATGCTATCCTTTATGGACGGATTTAGTGGCTATAATCAAATCAAGATGTCTCCCAAGGATGCCGAGAAAACAGCCTTTCGAACACCTTATGGAAATTTCTACTACACGGTCATGCCATTTGGTCTCAAGAATGCCGGTGCTACCTACCAACGGGCCATGACGGCAGTGTTTCATGATATGATGGGAAAGGAGGTGGAAGACTATGTGGATGACCTCGTAGTAAAATCCAAAACCAGAGAAAGTCATCAGGGAGTTCTGAGGCGGGTCTTTGGAAAGGTGCAGTATGGGTTAAAAATGAACCCAAAGAAATGCGCATTCGGAGTCTCATCTGGCAAGTTCCTGGGCTTTCGGTACACCAGCGTGGTATAGATGTGGATTACGAAAAGCGAGCCATATGCTCTCTTGCACCACCTAAGAATCCGAAGGAATTGAAAAGTTTTATGGGAAGATTGTCATACATTCGGCGTTTTATTCCAGGCCTTGCTGCAATGATGAGTGTTTTCACTCCTCTCCTTAAAAAGGGGAAGCCATATATATGGAGCCAGGATGCCAAGAAGCTTACCAGTGGGTACAACAAGATCACAAAGCTGCCCCGATGAGGGCACCTATTCCTGGACTTCCACTCAAGCTTTACTTGGCTGCGCGAATGCTGCGGTTGGAGCTTTGCTTGCGGGGAGCCATAACGGGAGAAAGCCCGTTTATTATGCCGACAAGCGAGAGGAGCTGAGGCAAGGTACCCAAAAACGGAACTCTTATGCCTTGCTCTTGTCTATGCTGCACAGCGCTTGCGACACTACTTCCTTGCTCACAAGTTACAACTCATAGTAAAGTCCGATCCCGTAAGATATCTGCTCACAAGGCGGTATTATCCGGACGTCTCGCACGTTGGTTATTGCAGCTTTCCGAATTTGATATCATATGCACAACTCCTAAGGCCATCAAGGGACAAGCTGTGATTGACATGCTAGCTCTATTCCCCGAAATAGAAGGATCAACCCTTTCCAAGGAAGTCCTCGGAGACTAGTCGGAAATGGTTGCTACTGTTACTGAGGAGGAACCATGGACCCTCTACTTTGATGGGTCTTCCACATCAAAAGGTGGAGGGGCAGGTGTTGTGCTCGTTAATCCCTATGGGCAAGCTACGGCTCTCTCATTCAAGCTAGACTTTCCATGCACGCGAATAACGTGGCAGAATACGAAGCTTTTATTGGGATTGTCCACAAAGCAAGAGAAATGGGCGCAGAAAAGGTGAAGATCATTGGCGATTCAAACCTGGTACTAAGTCAATTGCAAGGAAGCTTTGCGGTGAAGGAAGCAACCTTGGCACCATATCGGACAGCTGCTGAAAGGCTCATTAATTCCTTCAAGCAAATCATGATGGAGCACATTCCAGGAGCCACCAATAGGTACGCTGATGCTCGCCACGTTGGGGTCGAAGCTCTCATTTGTGCAAGAGCAGCCCAACATCACCATGATAAAGAAGCACACAGTGGTGAAGCAATGGCCCGAGGACTCTTTGGAAGAGGATGATTGAGAAAGCCCTTTGAAGGAAAAGTTAGGTGAAGAGACATTAAAGACTTGAAAGACTATGTGACTATCTTTGGGGAACTCTACAGACGTCTTCCGGGAGGTGTTACGACCCGGTGTGTTGGGATGGCGAAGCAAGAAGGAGGTTGCAAGAGGTACACAATGCCACTTGCGGCTTGGAACGATGTCAACTGTCTCCGCTTACAGCATAAAGGTTATTATTGGCGAGATGAAGAAGCAAGCAACAACTACAATTCGATTGTCCCACCTGTTCTACGATACCCTCTACGGAGGAGTCATTCACTGTTTCATTTGCAGAAGATTGGCGGGCTCCATACTTGGCATTCCTTGTTGAAGGAACTCTGCCGACTAACCCCAAGCTTGCCTATAAGCTCAAAAAGACCGTAAAGAGGTATTTTGTTGATGGGTCAACTCTCTATCGGAAGGGGTTTAATGGTGAGCCATTAAAGTGCTTGGGAGAATCAGAAGCACAGCAAGTCATGCAAGAGATTCATGCTGGAGAATGTGGTGAACACCAAGGAATGAAGAAGCTTTACCGGCAGCTGCTGAGTGTTGGGTACTATTGGCCTACAATGAAGAATGATGCATACGACTTTGTGAAGAGGTGTCACACATGTCAAGTTCATGCCAATTTAAGTCATAAGCCTCCCACGCTGCTGCAAGACATGCGCACTCCTTGGCCCTTCCATACTTGGGGGCTTGATTTGATCGGGACTATCCATCCACCGTCCGACGGCTACATATGGATCCTCACAGCCACCGAATATTTCACAAAGTGGGTTGAGGCAGTTCCTCTTCGGAAGGCCACGGGAGCTGCCGTTGCCAATTTCATCCGTGAGAATATTGTATGTAGGTTTGGGATCCCATACAAGATTGTCACCGACAATGGCACCCCGTTTGTCAATAAGCAAGTAAGCTCGACACTTAGTGGTTATGGTATCAAGCATCGTCGCTCCACGCCTTATTATCCACAAGGAAATGGCCAAGCGGAAGCCACAAACAAGACTTTATTGAGGATCCTAAGCAAAATGGTTTACGAATCGAGGAGGTTGGAGTGTTCACCTGCGGATGCTTTATGGGCCTACCGCACCTCTTCAAGAAGTGCCACGGGTTTCTCGCCCTATTAAACAGTATGGGTCCGATGCCATTTCGCCGGTAGAGATCACCATCCCCCTGCCAAGCATTGCGACCTTGAATGGGATACAAAGTCATGCTCGAAATGGCACCTGCTTTGGATCTTTAAGCTTTGGATGAAAAAAGAGCGGAAGCGAAAAGAGGACAGCGTTGTACACAGAGCTGTAGCTCAAGCCTATAACAGACAGTCAAGCCTCGCGCCTTCAAGCAAGGAGACCTCGTGCTAAAAGTTGCGGAGCATGTAAGAAGACAGGTGTCGGGACCTTCCAAGTTTGCGCCGCAATGGGAAGGCCCGTTTGCGATCAAGGAGGTTCACGGCGGCTATTATCGCTTGGTCTCTGTCAAGGAAGGCACGCTGACCGACCCCGTCAATGGGAAGTGGCTCAAGCTCTATTACGGCTAAGTTAACTTTATGCCTAGTACTTTTGTATTTTCTCTCTGTCAAAAAAAATAGACTCCTTCTGTCTTATTTTCATGTTTTGAAAAAAAAAAGACACTTTTGTATGATGCACCATTATGGTAGCAAGGGGCTTTTGCAATGAAGATGAAGGAATATTTTGAAAAATATATACTGAGTCTCCAAAACTTTACTATTATTAACCCTTTATCAAATTTTCCATATCTATATATGTATATATAAACATGCTACTTAGCAGTAAAACATGCCGGGCAAAGTCACTTAGATGGGGTCCCCAAGCATCACGCTTAAGCAAAGAAAATAATAATAATGGCATAAGCCATGTTGCAAAGAAACATGCAATTTTGAGATGCTGGAACGGATTGGCAATGCAAGGTAAACAAAGTAGTCATTTGACAAGGCTGGCCTTTTAGGTCTCTGTGATCTCCTGAGTGTAAATCGGAGCCGATTCTTGATCCAGCGATTCGCTAATCTGCCTGCATTTCTTCCGATTCGGCTGATCATGCATGCGATTCTGGCTGTCACATCTGCATTTCTTCGATTCGGCTGATCATTTGCATTTCTTCGATTACGGCTGATCATGCGCATTTCTTCCGATTCTGCTGTCTGGAGCGGTTACGGTTGTCGGGGCAGTTACGGCTGATCGGAGCGATTCGCTGATCGATCTGGCTGATCGGGAGCGATTCTCCGGGAGGCGATTCTGGCTGATCTTCTTCAAAGGCGACAAAAGATTGGATGATGCTGGAACAACACGATACAACACCTGGAAGCTTTATAAAGCCCGAGTAGAAATCATGCACATATTGGTTCGACCCTTTAGAAGGTGGGAAGCTATTTTGTCAAGCCTAGAATCTAGATAAGCCATGCAAAAGAAGCTCTCGAGGATTTCGCTTCTAAAAAAAAAAAAAAAAAAAAAAAAAAAAAAAAAATTTCAAGCAGTTCATAAAGACAATTCTAACAAAGCGGTACATATACATATCTACACAGAAAATATGCAACATGCCTCAAGCATTCGGAAATTCATACAAGCTTCGGTAGTTTAATATCAAAATTACAAAGGCATAGCAGCCGATCGTGTCGTTAAGTCTCAAGGGGAATATAATGGATGGTGAGTACCACCAAGGATGGCTAGAAGGGAACGGAGGAGGCCGTGAGAAGATCTTATCACTTGCCTCCATCACACAATCAGACTTTGTCGGAAGAGATACCTTGAAGCGAAAGGAGGCCATGCAATTCCCGCTGGTTTTCGATTCGCGTTGCTTGAAGACCAAAGCCTCTGCTGCTGCCCTTATTTCATCGGTAGGTTGACTTCATGTTATGAACTGCCCGTTGCCCAAATCGGCGCGTGCCAAACCCTTCACCGAGTTGAAGGGACTCGCTCGAAAGCCAGAGTCATAGCCTCATGAATCGCATCCCGCCAAATAGAGGAGCTGTGATCGTAATGTCCAGCACCGCCGGTATCCATCCATGGAGCACCAAGCCGAGGGCGAAAGCAGCACATCGCGAGAATGAAGAGGTAATACCATTCATGTCCATGAAATCCCGTACTTGTCCGAAAATTCTTCAAAGCGAATCTTATTGTCTCGGGATAAACAAGAATTCCCGGAGTATGCGTAACCATTAAACCGATGGTAGAGCGGCAGGAGTTCATCTGCGGATCGAAGGACCGAGCACCGCTGTCAAAGAAAGCCATGAAGGTAGTAAATGATTCCCCACTCCAGCCAAGACATGCTGCGAAGGTGTTCTGCGAAGAGCATTCGGCCGCAGCGATAATGATAGCACAGGCGTTTTCAGCGATGCCGCATTCTCACGTTGAACCGCTGGAAGAAGTGCTAGAGGACTAGCCCATCGCGCGGAGAAGTGGTTGAACGTGAGATGGAACAGACAGCGTTGCATGGACGGCAAGGGTGTTGCTCCGAATGGCTGCTTTGGAAGGGTGGCGAAATGGCAGGATCAAGGTCTCTCTGGAGAAAATGTTGGAAGATAGGTGGTAAAGGGCTCGTAACTTGGAGCGTAGGCATTTCATCCCGAGAATCCGTTGGTGTCGTGGTTGGAGAGGATCCTGTGAGGGCTGCCTCGACCAGTGTATCGAATGTGTTGAAGGAAGAAGGTACTACGGGCACAATTTCCAAATTCGAAGCATGATGCTCAGCCTGCAAAAAAAAAAAAAAAAAAAAAAAAGGGTGCATGCAAGGGTTAGTATGTGATAATTGACAGGTAATGGGCATTGGCAGATGAGTAGGAGAAGAAGGTAAATAGAATATTATCGATATACCTCAAGAAGTCCGGCGGGATTAGCAATGGCGCAGCGAGGTTTGGGTCTTGAATGTCAATAACTGCGGGATGAGCACGCGTCGAGTGTACAGATTATGGTGTGAGGAAGAAGAGGGGACAAAACTTAAACGCAGCGTACGATTACGCTCGGCGCTAAAGCGGCGTGCCTGCTATCAGTGGACTCGAAGAAAACATCAACCACCTTGTCCTCCTGGATAGTCACTGGAATAAGCAAATGCATCCTCACTGCAACCCTCATTGAAGTCCCTGTCAGAATCTTCACAGCATCGTCAACGTTCTCTTGCTCTGGAACATTAGCCTCGGATTCGGTGGTGTCACTATCATCACTATCATCGTCAACTGTCACTACAATTGGGGTTCGGCGACCTCAGCAAAGCGGGCGGTGCGTGTTCGAAAATCTCGCATGTAGAATGCACGCTTGGACGCTAGGGGTCACCTGAGGAGATACCTGGGGGTGTGTCACTTCTCTTTCTCTTTGGGGTGGCACCCATTTTCCCTATAAGAAAATATATATGTAAACAAGTATCTACCCACATATCATACACGCAAAGCAAAAGGAGGGACATGAAGAAGTACTGGAAGTCAAGAACACTTACAGCGGAGAGGGTAGTTTCGGCACCTGCAGGAGCGACCGCTCCGGATGCAGCAGCCAAGATGGCTGTTGCAGGAGTTGCTCCTTTGGTTCGAGGAGGGCCACTTGGGGCTACCTTCGGAATGAACCTTTTGGGTTTACCGCAGTCCGCTTCTCACTCACATTTCGCTCCTCCTCTACTTCCTTTTGCTGTGACGTTTGGCGTTGCACTTTTCTGGAGCCGGACTGTACCCCCGGCCGGCTTCATCTTAGAAATTCCCCAACAATGTCACGCTCTTGGAAATGAAGGGCAAGTTGCGTTTTTGGCTGAGAGGGATGGCTTTCTTCAAACCAAACTGCGAGGCGGGCTGTACATTGTAGGAAGGCGATCTGTCCTGAAAGGATTGGAACTCACGAAGGAAGAGAGCAGCGGTTCCGGTAGGCTTGGTAGCCTCTAGAAGCCACCGACCCTGCATACCTTGCTAGACGATGGGCCTGCAACTGGCTGGTATGTGGAAATTACTAAGATCTGTGTAAAGCAAAAGGGTCATCATGGTTAGGGCTGCTGGGTACCCCTTGGTCAAGCCCAAACGCCTCCTGACTCGGTGTGGAGAATAGGTCACGGAAACCTCTGCACGGTGGTCTCCAAGAATAGGTAAGGGGATGGGAGCGATATTCAACAAGGCATGCTTCCGAAACTGGTCACTATGCGACACATTGCTGGAACCTCAACCGTATCATTGACGTCAGCATAGAAGGGCACGAAAGTGAAGGACTCTGCTGAGGTGCCGTAAGGACGAAGACAAAATTCTCGACATTGTCTAGCAGCTTTAAGAAACTCTGGCCTTTCCTCTGCATTCTCTTGAACCACCTGCAAACTAATGGAAGATTGTTTGGCATAAAGGAACCATTGCCCCAGTCAGCCAACTTTAAAGCATGCGAATGAGGGAGTGAATGCACATCAACCCTTTGAGGCGCTCCCACAAGAACACCTGCAAGAAACCAGAATTTAGAAGGGTCTACGCCCATAGTTCTGATGCACTCTTTTCAGTGGGTTCGATTAAGAAGATGGTATAGATGTCCCAGGAACATGGGGCTAAGGGGATGGTATCGCCTCGGGCTATAGCCAAAGCAAAGAAATACACGCTCATGAAGGCATCATGAGAAAGGTCACTGAGCACGAACCGCCCAAGCCACAGGCTATAAAGGCAGCCAAACGGCGGGGACTCTGTCTGTTTGCATCCCAAAATATTGTATCCAGTTGCTAAATCGGGTGAAGTCTGGGAGAGGTGGGAGCGCCTCTTACAAGGACTGCAAGGTTATCTATTTCCTCTGGAGGAGGCGATGCAAAAGGACTACGGTCGCCACAGCAGGAAGGCGAGAGATATTCGCCACATCTTCAAGGGTAGGGGTAAATTCCCCCCATGAGCACACAAAGGTGTGAGTAGCGGTGCTCCACCTCCGGACCACGTGACGAAGCATCTTCGCTTCGATATGGATGTCCCACAATTTGGAAAGGAAGATGGCATCAAGGACTTGTGCTCTGCGCAGGATGTTGCATGTGGATGGATCCCGCAGTTCACGGTCGACCCATTCTGACCAACCTTTACTGATGCCGCAAGGATATTGGAAGAATAGGGGAACGGCTGGAAAGAGACCATTTTCAATGCAGCATCACGGATATGGAGGCGGGATTAATTACGGGGGAGCAGTCTCGGGGATGGCTCATCACCAACAACGGGATTTTTACGGGCATCTTTAAGCAACAGGAGCGGCCCTTACTGTTTTAAGATCGTCATCCATGGAGTAGAGGTGGTCTAGCATGATCGGCGGGAGGTTAGTAGACGCCATGGCAGGCCTACTGAGTCACGGACACCTGCAAGAAAGGAAGAAAGAACAAAATGCATAAGTTCCAGCACCCTCGCGAATTGTTGAATGCACGCACATCTCTGTAATATCATGTCAGGACCATATCAAGGAAGAAAAGAAGACCAATTCAATATCATCATGCAAATCTTTCCTACGAGAGGGGAAAAGATTGTCGGGTGCTAAAAGAAAAAAGGAGAAAATGAATCACAGGGATAAAATATGCGAAGGAAGCCATGGAGTGGCTGTTCCTGTTCCTTCCACCATGCTTCGACACCATCTAGAGGTTTTGCAGTTAATCAAGGTAAGGTACCGCCTCAAGCACGCTTAAAATCCCAAATCAGTGGTCTATGCCCGAAATTCGAGCCTAGGGTTTGGGAAATTAGATGAAACTCAGACCAAGAAAGGTGCCCTGTTCATGAGGAATTCTCGAAAAATATAAATGGTGCCTCCACATGCACATATATGCGTATGTATGTGTGCATGTGTGTAGATGCATGTGCCCAGAGTAACAAGAAGTAGAAAACAAAAAATGGGGGAACGATGCTTACCACTGCTATCGATGGAATTCTTCCAGCAGCTTGCCGAAGTCAAGAGAGGAGGGAACTGCCTTGCGATTCCACCGCAGAAATTGCTCCACACTTTGCCAAGTGACTCTGCTAAGCTTGGTTTTGGACGGATTGAAGAGCGAATTGAAGAAATTTGAGGGATTTTAAAAGAAGAATTGTGGCTTTTCCCAATCGTTGCGAGCGGTTTCCTGAACGTAACCAACCAGCGGTTGTGGATGGGGCCTCACTGAGATTTCTCGTTTCCCAAGGATTCCCTAGACCTGTGTATGAGAAGAAACCAGCAAAACGAAAAGGGGGCAACCAGTTTTAGGGCTCGCGTGCACAGAAGAGGGGAGAAAGAAGAGAAGAAAAGGAAAGAAGAATAAAATAAAATAAAACAGGATTGATGGAAGCGTACCTGGAGAATGCAAGGGACTGCTGGAAAATAATCATGGCAGCACACACGCGGGAAACGGGAAGGTCACGTCAGCAGCCTGGATTTGACTTTTCTTTTGGGCCAGGTTTGATTATTTGACCCATCTCAAAGTTACTCATGGCCCCAATAATCAAGGGGGCTAATGTTGAGGCCCAAAAATCCAAGGGGCTAAGCCCAAATTAATCCTTAGCCCAATATGGGTAATTGGATGCAAAATAAGCTCAATTGGGATAAAAGGAAATTTATAAGAGCCGCCAACACAAGCTACAAGCCACGAATCATGCTAAACAAGCACGTGCAGAAGAAGCCAAGGACATACCGATATTACTAAATCATGCTCACATGCCCATTCGGTGCTACTTGGCCCGACTCTAGCCTATCATGGCATAATGAAACCCCAAGCACGAGCATAGAAATTATGCGCATTCTAATACCAAGCTACGTCACGGCTTAAGTGGGCCCAAGCCACGAAATCAACCGGGGCTTACTGAGAAGGTTGTGGTATGGAAGGTGACAAGCAATCACGGGGCCCATTGAGGGTTCAAGGAACGTAGGTTTCAAAGCCACTTGGGGACTTTGGAACTCAAGCCCGTTCCTAGAACCCAAGCATATGGGTTAGCATGAGAGAGAGGAAAAAAATTGACCCATGCTCTAGGAAGACACCAAAGAACCCACCAAAATATTTAGCCCAGCCCACATCAATAGAATTAAAGGGAAAGCCTTTCCAGCAGCTTGACAAAAGCACAAACGTTAGAAGCACAAAACCAGAGGACCCAATACCATATGTACAAGCCCAAACCCAACAACTTACAAAAATCTGGCGTCAAGTCCTATTCCCGTTTGAATTCCAAACAATGGAGCCATGGCAAGACCAGAGGAAATCCATGGGGGTGAGGGAAGTGTCCGTCGGACAAAAGGCTCCATCTCTCCTTTTTCCTCTGTAAGCTCTGCCTTGGAGAGAACATAATAAAGCAGGTGGCGCCTTCCCCTCTATGGGAAAGCCCAGCTGCGTCAAACCATTGGAACCATAAAGGGTTCCTTACCCATGCTCCTTGGGTGGGGAAATTCATCAAAATAGAGCTAGGTAGGAGCTGCCAAGGGAAAAAGAAGAAGAAAACCAGACGAAATTGGAGCTCCTAACGCCTATAAAAGGAGACTTTTGCTATCCAGAAAATCTATCCACAACTCAACGATCCAGACCTTGACCAAGCTTTGTCAAGCAAATCTGGAATTTCCTCAAGCCACCCAAGCCTTTCTTCTGTTCATCTTTCTCCTTCTTAGGATAGGGCTCAGACCGATATTTCCTCGTAAGAAACCCACCATTTGTCTTCTCTCTCTCAAATTGCTAAACTTGTGAAAGCTTAGCTCCCATGCCACATGCTCCTCAAGCTAAGCCATTAATGAAATCCTCATGCTTATTTGGGTGTTAGTGAAGTGATCCTGAGAGTGTTCTTTTAAAATCTCATTAGATTTTCTAAAAACTCTCTTGGGAGCTTGTTTTTCGAACTCAGGCATTTGGGGATTTTTGCTCGTTGCCTTCTTCCAGCAGCCCAGGCCCATTCGTCAGGCTTTGGAACAAACCCCTACACTGGTCAATTTGAAGCTACTTGTTTTCTTGCAAATGTTAAGGAGTAAAAAAACAAGAAAATCTCTCGACGATCAGCACAAGTCTATGCCTGCATATTTGCGGATTAGACCTCTCTTGATGCAACTCACCTTTGGCAATGAAGTTGTCAGGAGAGGTCTAATCCGGCAAACTTTCGTTGCGGGAGTTTTTTTATTTTTTATTTATTTTTAAATTTTAAAAAATACCAGTTTAGTATCTTTAATTTAATAAAATATATAAATACTAATTATTCACTAAGTAAATAATAATTAAAACATAACTACTAAATAAAGTAATTAGAAAAGAGAAATCAAGATTATGATATTTAAAGCGTATAGCCGGGCGGCTATCTTTATTAAAATAATCTATTTACAGAGTGGACGCCCGTACGGCTATACGCTAACATATTATAGAGTAAAGCCGTGCGGCAAGACTTTAAATATTCGTAAGGCCGCGGCTATACTGTTAAAATATTCTATTTGTTTAGGACAGCCAACCGGCTATACGCTTTAAATGGAATAGTATAGGCGGTGCGGCTATACTCTTAAACTATTCTTTTTAACTTTTCTTTTTTTAAAAGTTGCCTTTTTAGTAATTAAATAATATCTTAGCCTTATTTAAATACTTTCATTTGTAATTGTGTTTTAATTATTATTTCTTTAGTGAATAATTAGTATTAAATATTTTAATAAAAATTCTGGAAATTTAGTTTTGGTACCCAAGTATTTTAGTATTCGAAAAATGGAATTTAGCCTCAAAACTTAGATCCAAGTCACAACGTGATTCGATAATATCAACTACTTGTTGGCGCTTGATTGAAATACATGAACTTGAGACCCACATTGGAAAAGAAGAGAATGTATCAACTCTTTATAAGTAGGAGTCTTTCGACACGTGCTATATGCAAGGTGGGCCTAGGGGAGTGGAATTTGGATTTACCCAAACTAATTTTGTAGAAAAATAAAATAAAAAGCATAGTCCACAAAATAATTTAAAATGATTAATTACTATTTATTAAGTAATTTATGAAATAAATAAAATATTTAAATATTCACTAATTAAATAATAATTAAAAAAGACTAAGATATTACTTAATTCCATATATTAAATTAAAGATGTTGGCCAAAAAATAAAAGTAAAAAAATTAATTTTATATGTTTAAATTTTATAAATAAATAAAAAAGCAAGAAAATCTCTCCCAATGAAATGTTTTCGGCATAGGTCTATGTTAGCAATATTTGCCGGATTAGACCTTTCCTCACGAAACTCACCTTTGCTAACGAATGGTCGTCGGGAGAGGTCTAATCCGGCAAAAGTTTGTCAGGATAGATCAGACCTATTCCGACGAACTTTTGTCTAGGGAGTTTTTTTAATTTTAATTTTTTAAAAAAAAAAAATCAGTTAAGTATCTTTAATTTAATAAAATATTTAGTATATATATATATATATATATCCATATATATAAAGCAAAAGTCAGAGAATGGTGAAACATTCAAAATACCAAAAAATGTCCTTAGTTAATGCAAACATTAAGAATCAAAATTATTAATTAAATGAGGATAATACGGTAAATTCACACTTTTTCATATTAAAAAAATTAAAATGAAAAGAAAAATCAGATAATGGATCCTATTTTTATGGAATACAACTACTCATTATCTTCTTTAATTCTAAAATAAATTTAAATTTTTTTTAAAAAAGCCTCTCACAGGCGCGGAAGCGCATGCAAAGAGGCTAGTATATATAAAGTAAAAGGCACAGAATGGTGAACCATTCAAATTACTAGAAAATGCGCTTACTTAATGCAAACATTAAGAATTAAAATTATTAATTAAATTAGGGTAATATGGTAAATTCATACTTTTTTAAATTAAAAAAAATTTAAAAAAAGACAAGGGATCCAATTTTTATGGAACACAACTACCCATTATCTTTTTTAATTTTAAAATAAATTTTCTAAAAAAGGCATCTTGCAGGCACTAAAGCTCGTGCGGAGAGACTAGTAATAATTAAAACGTAACTACTAAATAAAGTAATTAGAAAAGATAAATCATGATTATGCTATTTAAAGCGTATAGCCGCTTGGCTATACTTCAAAAGTATTCTATTTAAAGAGTATAGCCTCGCGGCTATACTGTTAAAATAGTCTATTTACAGAGTAAAGCCGACCGGCTATACCTGTAACATATTCTATTCTATCAGGTTAAAGCCGCGCGGCTATACTGTGAAAATATTCTGTTTGTATAGTAGAGCCGACCGGCTATACGTTTAAACCCGACTCTACTCTTTAAATGGAATAGTATAGCCGTTCGGCTATGCTCGTAAAATATTCTTTTTAACATTTTTTTAAAAAAGTTTCTTTTTAGTAATTAAATAATATCTTAGCCTTATTTAAATACTTTCATTAGTAATTGTGTTTTTAATTATTATTTCTTTAGTGAATAATTAGTATTAAATATTTTAATAAAATCCTGGAAATTTAATTTTGGTACCCAAGTATTTTAGTATTCCAAAACTAGATTTTAGCCTTGAAACTTAAATCCAAGTCATAGCATGATTTGATAATATCAACTACTTATTTAAATACTTTCATTAGTAATTGTGTTTTAATTATTATTTCTCAATATTCACGTCCTTGGTTGCGGAGTGTCTCCTCCGAACTTTCGAGCATATAATGGTCCTCCATAGTTTTACAGTAGGGCTTGCAGTTGCAGATAGATAGAGAAAGGGGTGAACCAAAATTTGTTATTGGGTTAGGTCCTTTCAGCGACAACGATACTTTTTGGGTTGCTTCAGACAACAAATATATGAAATATGATATCCTTATCTATATTTATAAAGTAAAAGGCAAAGAATGGTGAAACATTCCAAATACCAGAAAATTCCCTTGGTAAATAAGGATAATATGGTAAATTCACATTTTTTCATATTAAAAAAAAATAAAATTAAAAATATATATAAATAATGGATCATATTTTTATGGATCACAACTACCCATTATCTTTTTTAATTCTTAAATAAATTTAAAAATTTAAACACAAAAAAAGAAAAAGAAAAAAAAGGCCTCTCATAGGCGCGGAAGCGCATGCGGAGAGGCTAGTATTACATAATTAAGATTAACCATATAGTTTTCATGAAGATATGACTTCAAACTAATTCCTTCAATTTTGTTTGAAAAAAGTATCGCGCCTGCGGAGAGGCTAGTATTACATAATTAAGATTAACCAAATTGTTTTCATGAAGATATGACTTCAAACTAATTCCTTCAATTTTGTTTGAAACAAGCACAAGAGCATGTTTTGTTTCAATTCTGTTCGACTATTTTTATTTTGAAAAATTCATAGTTTGTTAACTGGAATTATAATCTGATTTCATTTCACTAACGTAATTTCACTAATGTTTTCATATGCTTTCTACTGGCAGGACGAATCTGATTTCATTCATAACATTGTTAGAAGAGATTTCAACACAAGTATTAAAAGTACCTATTTGACTGTAGCGAAGTACAATATATGACTGTGCTTTTAGGTCGCATGCATGGTAGACAACAATTGCTAAAGATGTTTATAATATAATTGCCTATAAATTTGAAGGGAGCTGTGTTTTTTTTGGCAAATGTGTTAGAGAAAATTCAACAACACGTATGTCTCTCTCTCTTATGAGGAACAGGAAGATGAACTACTTCCTGAGAGAATTGAAAAGAAAAGAAGATTGTAGGGGCAAGATTAACCATGTTTGTAGATTTTTTTTTTAAAAAAAGAAAAAAGAAAAAACTACTTCTTCATGTACTGTTGAATTGAATGCCACCAATATGTTGAGGCTGAGGATGCTTTTGGGTTTAGGGGGATTGTCCTTGTTTAGTCTTTCTTGTTTTAAAACCTCTGCCAATTACTTGCTTTTTTTTTTTTTTTTCGTGAATTTGAAGTGGAATTAAAGATTGGGGAAATACTAGAGTAATATTTTGGTTTGGATGGCAAAAAATTGGTGGAAATTTTTGAGGGTTTGGTGCATGAATGTGGGGAAAACATAAAGCAAAAGGCAGAAATATCTTGACATGTGCAAGTGACGTGCCTCTTTGTATACCAAATTAACATAATTTTGGGATTTATCTTTGAATTGCTACACGCAATTTAGAAAGGTAAAATTGCAAAAATCAAATATATAACAACCAAAAACAAAAACTAGGCAAACTACATGGACAAAGAGTGAAATTTGACCTTATTTAAAAAAACAGAAACTACCTAGAAGGAACTCCACTTAAATCTTTATATACGTAAGGCTTTGAACAAATTATTATATGTAATATTGACTATATCATATACAAAAGGACATTGATTAGAGGACAGGTGGTGTCTTTCATCATATTAAAGTTTTTATTGAGTTTTTTCAAAAAAAGCTTCCTATTATATATGTGTATTTGACTTGCAAAGTAAACAATAACACCTCCAAAAAGTATTTAAAAAGTATGAATAATTGTAAATGACTAAATTTTTTATTTGGTCAGAAAACTGTATATGACAAGAGACGTATTGAGTTCATTGGAAAAAACAAGGTACCTAGCTAGAAATAAAATAAAATAAAATGAAAACGCGGTAACAGTCTCACCCAATCGACCCCATCGATCATAACCATCCCATCTAACTCATTGACTTTTTGTTCACATTACTCAATATCTTGAGACTTGAATCTTGATATCATGTTTTCACAGAAGAACTCCTTACTTCTTTGATCAGTTGAAACTCTTCATTCTTACAAATTACAATCTTGATTGCTTCCTTTTGGACAAGAGAAAACATGGTAGCAGTAGCAGAGGTCTTTCTTGGGGCACTCCTTCGGTTTCTGCTGGACAGGTTATTGACTCCACTCAACTTCCTCGCGGACGGTGTTGGCAAAAACTGAAGAAATGGAGTGAAATGTTGTCTTCAATTGAACTGGTGCTTCGTGATGCAGAGAAGAAGCAACTAACGAGCAGTGCAGTGGAGCTGTGGCTGGATGATCTCAAAGACTTTTATGATATCGAAGACATCCTCGACAAGTTTTATACTGAGATATTACGGCGCAAGTTGGACGAACAACGTGGGGCTACAACAAGTAAGGTACGAAGCCTAATTCCTAGATTTGAAGTCCACTTTAATATGAACTTCGAAATAAAGGAGATTACCAATCGGCTACAAGCCATATCTGAACGAAAAGATAAACTTGGGTTAAGTTTAGATGGTATTGGATCTTCCTTCACCTAAGCCTTGGCCAAGGCCACCAAGTTCATGTGTTCTGAATGGAGTGCCTGTTGTTGGAAGAGATAGTGACAAAGCAAAGATTGTTGAATTGTTGTCAAGAAACTATGAGCCTAATGCTATCAATTTTCAAGTAGTTGCGATTGTTGGCATGCCTGGAGTTGGAAAAACAACACTGGCTCAATTTGTATTCAATGAGGATGATGTCCTGAAACAGTTTGATCTTGAGGCATGGGTATCCGTGTCTGATGAATTCGACATTGTAAGAGTAACAAAGGCAATTCTTGAATCAGTCACGTCCGGACGCTGTGATTTGGAGGAATTCAGTAACATTCAGAACAATTTGAGCAAAGCATTGGCAGGAAAAAAATTTCTCATTGTTTTAGATGATGTCTGGAATACATGTGACTATAATCTATGGACAACGCTGCAATCCCCCTTTTGTGTTGGAGCATTGGGAAGTAAGATAATCGTGACAACACGTGATGCAGAAGTTCCAAGAATGATGAGATCCACTGAAGTTCACAATTTGAGCGGTATATCAAATGGTGATTGCTGGAAAGTATTTGTGCAACATGCATTTTTTAATATTGAAGAAAGCTCCAGACCAACGAAGTATGAATTACTTCAGGAGAAAATTGTTACAAAATGTTGTGGGTTGCCCTTGGCAGCAAGGACTCTTGGTGGTCTTTTAGGTTGTAAAGAAATAAATGAATGGGAGGAAATATTGAACAACAAATTGTGGTTTCTATCTGATAAGAGTGGAATTCTCCCAGTATTGAAAATTAGCTACCATTATCTCCCTTCAACTTTGAAAAGGTGTTTTGCTTATTGCTCAATACTTCCAAATGACTATGAATTTGGGGAGACACAGTTGATCCTTCTATGGATGGCAGAAGATTTGATTCAGAAACCAGAAGAAAATGAACAATTGGAAGACGTAGGCCGTGAGTATTTTCAAGAGCTTGTGTCTAGGTCATTATTTCAAAAATCAAGCAAACAAGATTCAAGATATGTGATGCACCACCTCATTAGTGATTTGGCACAAAGGGTTTCCGGAGAAACCTGTTTAAGATTGGAGGATATCTTGGACGGTAGATGGTCTCCGAAGACTCGTCATTTGTCTTACACTGCTGGTAAATATGATGGAGTCAAAAGATTTGAGGCGTTTGCTAAAGCAAAAGTTTTGCGGACTTTTCTACCACTTTCAATTTCACAGGATCCATGTAATTATTTGACTTGTAGGGTTACTTTTGAGTTATTGCCAAAGTTGCAGTACTTACGAGTGCTCTCTTTGAATGGTTATCGACTAATCAAGCTGCCGAATTCAATTGGTGAGTTGAAGTTTCTCCGATACCTAGATCTTTCTCACACGGAAATAACGAGTTTGCCTCGTTCAATAAGCACACTTTGCAACTTACAAACGTTGATATTAGAGAACTGTTATAGTTTGAAGGCACTACCTGCAAACATGAAGAACCTAATTAATCTGCGTCATCTCAACAATGCAAACACACCTTCATTGCAAGGAATGCCTGCACAACTAGGTCAATTGACGAATTTGAAAACATTGCATAATTTTGTGGTGAGCAAAGGTAGCAAGTCGAGTATAAGAGAGGTAGAGCCCTATTGCATCTCCAGGGGACATTGCGCCTCTCAAGATTGCAGAATGTGAATGACATTGAGGATGTAAAGAGGGCGGACTTAATTAGCAAGGCCAGGCTTGATGTATTGCTACTAGAATGGAATGGCTTAGGAGAAAAAGAATCCGACGTGCTCGACATGTTACAACCTCATAGGAAGCTCAAAGTGCTCAGCATCAAGGGATACGGTGGTTTGGAATTTTCAAAATGGATTGGACATCCTTTACTCTCTAGCTTGACAACGGTGTGCTTAGAGGGTTGCAACCATTGCTGTCTCTTGCCATCACTTGGACAATTGCCATCTCTCAAAAAGCTCTCTATAAAAAGATTGTATGCAGTGGAAGTAGTGGGTCTTGAGTTCTATGGAATGGCTAGATTGCCTTTTCCACTGTTAGAGATCCTTGAATTTGAGGATATGAAACATTGGAGGGAGTGGTTTCCATACGAACAAGATCAAGATCAAGGAATTAGAGTTTTCCCTTGCCTGAAAATGCTTTCCATATCCAAATGCCCCAAATTGGAGGGCAGGTTACCCGAGAACCTTGATTCACTGTCAAAGCTTGTGATTCGTGGATGTGAGCAGTTGGTGATTTCAATTTCTGACTATAAACAACTTCAGAAATTAGATATTGATGATTGCAAAAGGGTGGTCCATATAAAAGTTCAGCTTGAGTTATTGGAGGCCTTGCAGCTTTCAAGTATTGCAGAGTTCAAACTCCAAATAAAGGATTTCATGGGAGGATTACCAAAGCTTAATGATCTGGTTATTAGCGGTTGTGATGAGCTCACATCTTTATGGCAGAATGAAGATAAATTGCTCCATGACCTGATTTCTCTTCATTGTTTGGTTATTGGAGACAACCCTCACCTCCATCTTGTTCAAAATCTTGTATCACTCCAAGAGCTTCACATATATGACTGCCCAAGTCTGATTTCTTTTCAAGAGTTTCTTTTGCCACCTTTTGTCAAGGAAATAAAAATTGAGCGGTGCAGTTCTCTTGTGTATTTTGCAAGATACCGAATACCTCCAAATCTAAGAAGAATGGATATTATGTTATGCGAAAATTTGAAATCACTGCTGGAGGAAGAGGAGGTAAAGGGTTCTTCGTCTTCCTCTTCTCCTTACCTGGTGAAAGAAGAGGAATCTTGTCTTGAGTACTTGAGTATAGAGGATTGTCCATTGCTGACGTCCTTATCATTCGAAGACCATCTTCCCAGGATGCTTAAACACCTTCGCATAAGCGATTGTGAACAGCTAGAGACAATAACCAATAGGTTCAAGCATAACATTTGCCTTGAAGAAATTAAGATCTCGCGTTGTACAAATCTCAAGTGTTTACCGGAAGGCCTGTGCTACCTCACCAATCTTCAAGAGTTAGGTATTTATGACTGTGCAAGTCTTGTTTCCTTCCCCGAAGGAGGGTTGCCACAAAGCGCTGCCTACCTAAGAGAGATCGACATCAGCTACTGCAACAAATTGAAGGCACTACCCAAAGGCATACATGACCTCAACTCTCTTCAGATATTGAGCATTTCTTGTTGCGAAGGTTTCACGCCGTTTCTAGAAGATGGTTTTCCCCCTAACTTAATACAGCTTACAATTTATAATCTCAAGAGCTGTAAGGCACTCTTGGACTTGGGGTTGCACAGGCTTACCTCTCTTAGAGAACTGGAAATTCGCGGCAAAGACCCAGACGTGTTGTTCTTCCCTCCTGAGAAAGAGATGGTGCTTCCTAAATCTCTCATTCGCTTACAATTCAGGACTTCCCGAATCTCGTTAAACTCAGCAACGGCTTTCAACTCCTCAACTGTCTTCAATCTTTTCACATCGAGGGGTGTCCTAAGCTAGCATCAATGGCAGAGGAGAGTCTTCCTCTATCACTTACACAACTTACTATCTATCACTGTCCGCTGCTAGAAGAGAGATGCAAACCAAGTAAAGGAAGATACTGGCCCTCCATAGCGCACATCCCTTACATTCGGATTCAAGACCACGTGCATAGAGCAAATCCAGATCATAGCCCACGCCTCCCGTTCTCGTGCTCTCCTTCCAGGTACTTCCAACATGAGACAACAATCAAAACCATTATTATTTGTTTGCACTAATTATAAAGTTTTGTGATATGTAATTTATTATATTTCACGAGCAGATCAGAGGACCAAGCTAGCTATCACGAACACGTATATTTTTTTCCTTAAAGCGATCCTATCGGAGATCAATTACGGTAAGCAGAGATCATCATCCTATTTTTGTATTCCTACTAGATTAGTGACCAAACCTTATGATAATCTGAACACATAAAAAAAACCACAGTGTTTTATTGTAACTGATTTATCCTTTTCATAATCCATGCTTGTTGTTGCCATGCTTACCTGTGACATGGTTCAGATAACCCTATCATATAAAATAAAAAAATTACTAAATTCAATTCTGAGTCAAAAGTCAGTTGAGATCAAAATTTATTTTATTGATATGGTAATTGCAAACTGATTGCTAAATTCATTTCTAAGCTAGTTATTCATTCTTTTTATTTTTTTTATTTTTATAAACAAACTACACGCTAGTTATATTAGAGCACAGCTGTAGCTCTTATATCAGATCAACAAATTCACATTTAATTGAACGTATTACTGATATATTTTGTAGGGCTGCTTGAACAATGGACCCTTTTACTCACCAGCCTTTGTCCAGAGATTTTGTCACCAAGCAACCCTTAGTTTGCATTTGGGAGCTTGTTGACAAGGCTAAAATGGAAAGAGATGAATTGAGGAGGTGGGCAGTGTTGTGGTAGCCTTGTGGCAGTCTTCCTTAAAATTTAAGGATTATTAGTTGGTGGCATGGCATCTCTCAGTGCATTTGTTCAATATAGTTGAGTATGTTCGATTTCATTAGGCATGATGAAAATGTTATCCTCTTTGGCCTGCAGGGGCATTTAAAGTTATATGCAAGTCAATTTGTTGTTCTGTTATGTTTTGAATTTGAATTGTAGCATGAACTGGGATGCAGTTTTTGCTCTAGGATTGAAGTGATTTGGATTCCACAATTCTTGACTCTTTGTTTCTGATTTATGACATCATTTTCTCTGATTGAAAAGACAATGATGGAAGAAATATTAGTTTGGGTATCAGTGCAGGGCTTTGACTAGCAATACTCTAATGCTAACCATTTTCCCACTCCTTCTCACTACTTGGGCTAATCCCAAGGGCTTACGCCCAGCCCCTTACTGCTTCTATTTAGGAGTATGTGCTTAGCATGACCCATCTAAAAATGAAAAGAAGAAGAAAAAGAGGAGTTGCTTCTATTAAATCAATAGCATAAAGAACTAATTGTCAATTGATTTTTTTTTTCTTCCTTTTCGTTCCTCTTAAGTCAATCTTTATTATCAAGCAATGGAAAGTTGACTATAAAATTTAGGATCCAGTGCACCGTCAGAAATGAGGCGCTAATATAATAGTTTATATTAGCCATTGCAGACATATAATATCACCACTACCATCAATTATCACAAAGCAGGAAGCTGCTAAGCAAGTGGCTTACTATTATATATGCATATACATAGACTAAAACCATCATCATTCAAGTGAGAGATTAAATTGTTTCGGATTTGAGTGATTTTTTGTATGAGTGATCTGTAAGGTAATACCTAAAAAATAAATGGTTCAGATAATTAAAATACAATGTAGAATGAAGATGTCACTCAATTAAAGCTCTATGTATATTTATATTTATATTATTATATATATATATAAGAAGAGAGCCTTTAACATCAGTAACATTCCCAACTCTTTCAGCTCTTGTACGATCAAACACTATGGGTTCTGTCACCACTCAATTACGAGCCTCTTCCTCTTCTTCTTTCACCCATTCATTGGCATATGATGTCTTTCTCAGTTATAGAGGCGCCGACGCACACAACAATTTTACATACAATCTGCATAGCAAGTTGCTTCAACAAGGAATAAAAACCTACCTTTATAGAAGAGGAGAAGAACTTCCATTGCCAATGCTTCTCAAGGTTATTGAAGAATCAAGGGTTTCAATCATCATATTCACTGAAAATTTTGCATCCTCCGAGTGGTGCTTGATTGAACTGGTTAAGATCCTCCAATGTAGAGAATCAAAGAACCAAATTGTTTGGCCAATTTATTACAAGGTGGATCTTTTGGATGTACGTGACCAGCAAGGTAGTTTTGGTGAGGCAAGTACTAATCATGAATGCACATTCAAGGATAACATAGAGAAGGTGTTGAGATGGAGGGCAGCTCTTACAGAAGCAACAAAGTTGTCTGGGTGGTATTTCTTGCACGGGTATATTTTTTTAACCATGCTTACTAGCTTTTTAACTTGTTTTTTTAATCTTGTTCTCTTTTTAAAATTGATATTATTTTTTTTGGGACAAAGTGATGTTCTAAACTTCTAATTTATGGGAGCAAGCACGCTGCCATGGCTTAACCCACATCTATAGACTCTATACTATGATATGTAATAACATATATATTTTTTAAAAATATAAATGGTATTTAATAATATGATATCTATATATTACATAACCAAATATTTTTCATGAACTTAGTTTTCAATTCTGCTTGAAAAGAGTACGTCTAGAGCATGTTCTTAGTTTCAGTTACAGCCCCCATGAGTTGGTTGACTTTTTTTAAAACCTATATGTAATAGCACTAATGTTTCATATGTTTTTTTTCCTGGCAGGCACGAATCTAATTTCATTCATAAGATTGTTGAAGAGATTTCAACACAAGTATTAAACGCACCTATTTGACTGTAACGAAGAATAGAATCTTGTGTATAGTATGAGATATGAATGAGCTTTTGGCCGTGTTTGATGGGTTGGACTGGACTGGATATATCTAATTAAAATGGACATGAGTCCAATTTGTTGTTTGGTTTCATTCTCTAGTGGGTTTTCTTCCATTTCCACAGTTGAGCCCATCACATTTTTGCAAAGGTATTGATTTCCTTACTTTTAGTTGCGCTTCATGTTCTATTCTTGTTTTAAGACACAATTGATTAATTAATTTTTCTCGATATCATGTTGTTGATAATAAATCCAACAATTGTTCGCATGATAGGTATATAGGGGATTGAAGGAATAGGCAAGACAACAATTGTTAAAGCTGTTTATAATTCAATTGACTATAAATTTGAAGGTAGCAGTTGGAGGTGGGCAATGTTGATGAGAGAGTGAATGTGATAAAGAAATGGTTGAGCCACAAAAGAGTTCTCTTAATTCTTGATTTGGTACAAAAAATTTGTGAATTTTTTTTTCTTCTTGTATTTCTTTTCTTACACGAATAAAACAAAACTCAGTTTTTTATAGCCGCATTCCATTCATGCATATGCCACGATTATTTATGGGTTTGACTTTAGTCAAAGATGGTTATTGTGCCTCTTGGGCTCTGGGGATTTACTAAAGACACCCAGTCGAAGAAATTAAGGATCCAGTAATCTGAGTCCTTGGTTTATAGACAGTTAAAGTCATGGCTGTGACGCCATCAGTTTTGAGAGAAAAAAATATAAAAAGATTATTGATTAAAAAAAACTTAAAAAATCAACTTACATATATGTTGACCAAAGAGGAAAACAGAAAAAGAGAGAGAGTCAATCTCGTTACAACTTACAAGAACTGATTGCAACACTACATTGAGAATTAAAGTTAAGGGAAAAGATGTGGCTTGTAGAGTGCAACGCGATATTGAGTTCGATGAAATGGGTCTTCCTCCTCCGCCCAGAAAAAGAGCACATCCCCAGCTGCAATGCCTCTGTCCTTGGCAAACACTCTCCATGCTCTAGACTGGAAAATCGGCTTTCTGTATTTGCACCGTCGCCTGCCGGATAATTTGAACTCGTAAACCCGATTCCTTTGGTTGTCGAAAACTCTGATTGGGATATCCCGATCTGGATAGATACGAGGTAGCATCGCAAGCATGGTGCTGGTCACTACAAGTCTTTTAACATCTGAGGCCTTCAACACTTTCTTAAAACGATCAAGCTCCATGTAACTCTCTCTCTCTCTCTCTCTCTCTCTCTCTCTGTGACAAAATGATGACCAAAAAGCTAGCGACTTTGATCACCTGCGCTATATGCCCTTCTCTATCTGCTAGCTAGGTTTAAGTTTAATATTTATACATATACATAGGCCCGCCAAGAATATTGTGCACCTTGGCGTGACATATCCTTTTATGCGAACTGCGGTTTGTATTTTTGTTGCCAAAGGGGAATTGCCCTGTAACTATCTCGATTACCAAACACAAAAGGCTTCCCTATACTCTATCAGCCACGCAGCTCACCTATTTGTGTCTTTCCATTTCCATTTCCATCGCTTTCTTAAAATATTCGTTTTTGATATATCAAACCCATCATCCTCACTAGTCCCTTTACTGATTGAAAATCTTGGATACAAAACTATAAGGGTTCTGCTTTTAGGTAGCCTAGGAATCCATGGTTTTCTGGAGTTGAGCTAATGATGATTGGTGGGTTTCTTGTTGGCCTAAGATATGTAGGAAATCAATTCTTGATCATCTTGAATTTGTCCAGCCAAATAATCATGGGTGCTCGCTCGAGGGTCGAGGCAGCGAGAGGTCGGTGGTGGGGTTTTTGTTTTTGCCCATGAACGGGAAGAAGCTCTGATACCAGAATTGGTAGAGTGCACAGAATTAATTAAAAGGGAATATGCAGAAGGAATTGCATTCATTCATTGACTGGTCCAAAAGAAGACCAACTTCACTGAAATCACTCACTTAGAAGACTTGAATATCTAAGCTCCTATGTAAGTAAAGTTGCAGTTGATTATTCTGTTGCATTAATTCCTTGATAAAGCTTGTTGGCTACAGTAAAACTGAGTACAGTGGTGTTCAAAACTCATAACCATAAATAACCAACATTACTGATTTATTTTGTCGGCTGCTTCAACAAAGTGGACCTTTTTAGTAATCAGCCGATCTGCCTAGAGATTTTGTCACTTGCTTTTGATCAGGCTTCCTTCTCACCAAGTAACCCTCAGTTTTCATTTGGGAGCTTGTTCACAACGCTCAAAGGAAAGAAATGAATTGAGGAGGTGGGGAATGTTTTGGTGGCTAATTTATGGATTAGTTGATGGCATGGCATCTCTCGGTGCATTTAGATCCTTCTTCTGTTACATGTTTGGCTTCTTCAAGATTGAGTTGGAATGGAATGGAATGGATGAGAGTGAGACCATTAATTGAGCAAAATGAGTACACAGGGATATTTTTAAAGTTACGTGTGTTAATTTGCTGTTCTGAGTTTCAAATTGATAATAACCTTTAAATTGTGCAATAATTATGCTATGTGTTTTTTATTCCACAGTTCTTAAAATTTTGTTTTCTGATTTATGACTTCATTAATTATTATTTTTAATTGAAAGGTCAATATGAGAGAAAATGGAATGTTATTACTGGTATCAGACAAGAGTTGGAGAACGGAAATGGGAAAATATATATATACCTGTTGAAGAATATATGAGTCCCACATTGGAAACTTAACAAAATAGAAAGTCTCATATAATAAATAATATCACTCCTAATAACATCGAGGCATTAAAAGGTCAATACCTGATACAAGGTGTTGTTCCTAATACAATAGAACATAGAAGATTAATCTGGCTCTGAATCAAATTTTTGGTGTCTAATAAATAATTATTTGCCATAAAATTAATAGATTTCTTTCGTCAGATATTTGTTTTATTAGATTAAGAATCGATATGGTATTCAAATGATGGGGGGCTTGACCCAAGTAAACGGTTTTGTCGTTTTTGGTTTGAATGTTGTGACACTTTATATCAATAATTCATCATCAGACTAACTTTTTAGGTCTACGAAACAATCAGAAAGAAGAAAGAAAAAGGAAGCATATCAAATGGAGATAAATATAATTTATTTATATGCAAGAAAAAATGTCATTAATTTAATCATGAAAACCAAATGATGTTGGAGTTTGAAAGCCGAATAGTTAGATGAAAAGTCACTTTTGGTTTTTGTGATTTGTCATTTTTATTATTAAGGTCTCTATGGTTTTAATTTGAACATTTTCGTCCACGTGGTTTTAATTTGAAGCAATTTAAAGACAATCTTTACTGTCAAATTCTTTTAACTTCTGTTACTTATGGAGGGGTAATTTAGTCAACAAGTTATTAAAATATATAATTCTTTTAAAAATAAACAATACAAAATGGAAAAATTAATAAATAAAAAATATATCTTCTCCTCCCCTTCCTAGAAGCCTTCGTCACTCTCTGCTGTATATCTCCCTCTTCATTTCTCCACCACCTGACAGCACCTTATCCCCAGCCCTACCCCTACCCCTAGCCGTGACCCACCCCAACCCCATCCCTATCGACAACCCAACACCAGCGCACCGACCAACTTCATCCCTCTATCTCTCTCCGATTTGGCCCTCCACCTCACCCCACCACAGCCCGCTAATCATCCCTCAACCACCACCATAACCTATAACTAGATATTCTCCAATATACAGCTTTGTTCATCAATTGATTTTTAATAACTTGGAGATAGCCATAGATTTTACCCTTCCCAACTTCAAATTCTGTTTCTCAAAAACACCATCAAATAAGCCATAATAAGTGAAAATAAAATTGAAATGGGAGTAGTTCTTGGTGGGTGAGCTGGGTTGAAGCGATTTTATTTTATTTTATTTTATTTTTTTGGTTGCAGATCTATTGGCCATATTGTAATAAATGATGAGCAATGTGGTCTTTTGCTTGCACTCAATTTTTTGGGCTGGACTTGAGACAGAGAGATAGAGATAGGTGGGGTGTGTTGAGAAGTTTTGTGGTGGGAGAGTGGTAAGGGTTGGTTGTTGAGTGGGTGATATTAAGCAGTGGAGAGAGAGAGAGAGAGAGAGAGAGAGAGAGAGAGAGAGAGAGAGAGAGAGAGAGAGAGAGAGAGAGAGAGAGAGAGAGAGAGAGAGAGAGAATTTTTTAATAATTTGACCGAATTTCTCCCTCACAAGTGACGGAAGTTGAAAAAATTTGACAGAAATTGAGAGTTGTGCTAAAATATGAATATGGTTTGAATATGTTATGTTAATTTTATTCTTCTCCATAATAAGGTATATGTAAGAGTTTACATGAGAGCTTTACAAAAATTAGATATAGTAAAGGATTAAGGAAGTATCTCCTAATTATACATTAATTTATTAACTATATAAAATAGAAAAGTAAATCCCTTAATTAAGAGACTCAGGTCAACAAGTTGCCCTTTCATTGTTTGTACGAAAATGTTGAAATTGAAACCACAAAGGACCTTAGGGGTAAAAATAATAAACCACAATGACCAAAAGTGACCTTTTGCCTATATAAACCAAATATAATAACATATGATTACGTAAATCGATGAGGATTGTATTAATTTATTTTTCTTTTTTCTTTTTTTAATTAGTTAGATCCACTTGAATGAAAAAGTGTTAGTTAGGCCACGTATGTAGAGGACTAGACCATGTTAGCTTGGACATGACTAGATTTCACGTGGAATCAAAAAAGAACATGGATGTCGTCTTCTGGAATTATTCATGATAAAAAATTGATGTCTTATATAAAACGTGTGTCGTACATAAAACGTGTCCCCTCCCCTCCTATGTCTCTCTTTGCCAAGTCCATAGTTTATCCAATAAATTAAAAAATGAAAGGTATATTTTGTACGTCAAATTGGTCATGAGATCCTTGAACAGAGTCTGAGTTGATAATATTGGCATTATATGCTGTGAGAGAGAGAGAAAATCAAATCTTATATTAATTTAATGTGTAACATTAAGGGCATGTTTATATATTAGTAATTAAGAAAGTAAGGAATTAAAGAATTTAGAAATCAAGGAACTATTAAATCGGTATGGGAAGAATCATTCTCATTAAGCTATTTACTAAACATATAGAATTAGCAAATGAATGAGGTTGATTCCCATTGTTATTCATTTGCTAATTCCCATTGTTACTGTTTACTAATTTTCATGAATCAGAATCTAAATTAATTTGATTACTAAAATGTCCTGCACATTTTCACCACAACACATATATAATTCTCAAATTGGCTAAGGAAACCACACTAATCCGACGGCATTCTACTAAGGCAATGTAAACATGAGGAATAAATATGCTGAACAAGATGAACAAGAGCCCAGTTCAATGACAATGTTAATAACACCTTTGTCCAGAGCCAATTTCAAACGAAAAAATAAACTCCAATAAATATATATCTTTCACCTACGTAACTAGTAAACAATCAAATAATATTAACCTGCATAATCTTCATACGATTAAATACATAATCTTCATACTACCAAAAAAGAGATATATAATCTCCACAAAAGTCTTTATCCATGATTGTACTTTGTTTTGTGATGAATGTGAAGACATAAGATAGAAGAATAAGAAGATAGATAGATAGATAGATAGATAGATAGAATGACTTACATAGCACAAGGCATTGCTGCTGCTTCTCAGAGGTTGTGTCTACAATGCTGACGTGAAAAAAAAGTTGGAGTGTCTTGGAACTTCTTGGCGTGAGTTTTTATTTTTTATTTTAGGATTTGGGGTGTTTTGGAATTATGGTAAAGTGGTAAGGATATTTTTTTTGAAATTATTATGAGAAAACATGAATGAGAATCGTATCGACTACTCCCTCCTAGTTGATCTGATACCTAGTTCTGAGAGGATGTGATTACGAATTTTGAGATAGGGCCAATTTAATTTTTCATTCCTGATTGCAAGTAAACGTAGAAAAAATCAGAAATATAAATCATTTCATTTCCTCCTATACATATTACTGATACGTAAACATACGCTAAGCGTGCATAAGTTATCACAAGAGGCAAAGCTTCGGCTAATAATCACGAACTGTTTAATATTTGTTTGTCTGCTTTTTGGTTGGAAAGTTAAATATCTTTCCCGCTAGCGCCGAGGGACACCCTGGAAATTATTATTTTGTTTTGGTCAAGCAGACACCCTGGAATTAGTTTTGAATGTTCCAATGCAAAGTCAGAGCATGCTTTGGAAAGAAAAAGTAGGTACGTCTTTCCCAAAAATATAAATTTAGCTCATCACCACATTTAAATTAAAGCCTAATATATATTTAGTGATATATTAATATATATTTTTATCTACAGTGATCATGTTAGATGATATAAAAACTAAAAATAGAACAAAAAATATATATATATATTAATGGTTAAAAGTTAAAATCGAGTACCTAGGATAGTGGTGCTTGCAGTATGTTAATAATATACTGCTTTGACTTTGAAAGAAGGATGCAAGTGGTCCAACCCTATGTGGGAGAGAGCCCAAGATGTTGGGTGTAAGATATATAAACAACAACACTAGGGAAATATAATGAAATCTCTTTAATAATATATTTATATATAATAAATAAATAGAGAAGATTTCCTGTTATTATAGAGAGAGCCCTATGTCCGCTGATTTGATTTCCTATTGGTACTATATTTGCACAGTTGAAGTCGAAGAGATTTCCTATTATTAATAATATATTTATATACAATATATATATATATATATATATATTCTTAACGGATCGGTTTCTAGTTGAGGATTAAAATATTATCCTCGTCCCTCCTCAATCACCATACCTGATACCTGTTTTTTGTCCTTCATATCCGACCTATTAGGGTCGAAGTCCCGCAAAGACTCTTACTCGCACAAAAAATTGTCATCCCTAGTTAGGTATGTAGAGGACTAGACCATGTTAGCTTGGACATGGCTCACATAAAATATAATCATTTAGCTATAATCCAAGCTGTCAGTCAAGTTAATCCAAAGGCTGCTTTCTACTGTAGTGCTAAGTTTTATGTTTTCAATGTAAACTCTAACCCGACGCCCTACAATACTGTTTTTAGGGTTAATCTAGCATGACATGAGAATAAAATAAAATAAAAGCCTTATTTTCGAGAGGCATATTTTTATGTGTTTAGCCTTTAAGCACTTGGTGGGATTAGTTGCTTTACAAAGTCAAACAAAAAAGAAAACAGCTTTTTAGGGTAATCTGGTTGGTAAAAGGCGATTTAGCCCAATCCTCCATTTATTCCCCTGGCTGGGATCTACAAAGGATTCTTTAGTTCGTTAGTTACCCATTTGTGGGAATAAGAATGCACGAATGGTAGTCCGTGCACTATTTAAACTAAAGTCCCTAGATTCCATATTTCTTCTATAATTTGTTTCTCACTGTTTCAATGGTTCAGATTACTAGTTGGGCAGCCCAAATCCCTAGGCATATATGCACGTCATGGTGATCACACGGACTATCTGTTTCGATATTTTTTTCAATTAAATATTGAAGGGAAAAAAAACATTATAGTGCGAAATATGTTGACTCACTCTATGAAGACAATTTCACACTTGGTGGGTTTCGAACTGGTTCCATAGAGTGAGGAGGGAAGGACCCCAACCACTGAAGTAACACCAATTGTACAACATGCATGCCATACATGCATCCACCAGGGAACAAAGCATACACAACAGGGATACAAACAACAAAACCAAGATAGGGCAGAGCAGTACCCATTAATTTATCCAACATAGTTAGGCACTCTCTAACGAGCAAACTGGACAAAGCCAGAGTCAATTGCAAGAATAACTAGTAAAAATAGGTTGGCTATAATATTCTTGAAGGTCTGGTTACGTGGTTAGGAAAAAAGCATTTTCAGCAGCGCAATTCTGTATTGTGTTTGATGAAATGCATTTTCCTCAGCCCAGAAGTACATGACATCGCCAGCAGCAATACCTCTCTCCTTGACAAAGACTCTCCATTGTTTCGACTGGAAAACTGGTTTTCTGTGCTTGCCTTGTCTGCAAGATAAATAGAATACATAGACCTTACCCGTTTCGTCTAAGACTCTGACTGGGACATCATGCT
The DNA here is from genome assembly GCF_029339155.1 of Prunus mume. Taxonomy (NCBI): domain Eukaryota; kingdom Viridiplantae; phylum Streptophyta; class Magnoliopsida; order Rosales; family Rosaceae; genus Prunus; species Prunus mume. The sequence goes on along the minus strand of NC_142703.1, from coordinate 16,290,846 downwards.
CTGGATCTATAGGGGGCAGGAATTCTAGCATCCCCTTCGTCACTGCTAGTCTTTGACTGACATCAGAGGGCGATAACTCTTTTTCACAACGCTCCATTTCTCTCCCGCCGGCCTCTTTTTACAAAGTTTGAGCACCAAACTAAAACTGACAAGCTCCGTACGGAAGTAGCTAGCTGCTTATGTTGAGATCTTTGAACAGAAAGACTCCGAGTTCATAATAATATTGGCATGAGATGTATATATACATGTATATATATATATATATATAGAGAGAGAGAGAGAGAGAGAGAGAGAGAGAGCACTCTTCGTTTTTTGGGAGCTGGTGGTCACTTTCTCTGCTCATGGTTACCGAGTTGGGCATTAAAATAGTATAGAATTGATTGTACCAGTAGTGTAGAAACTTAAACATGGCATTCTTGTCGTTTAGTTCGGAGGGTTAGGCCACGTATGAAGAGGACTAGACTGGATTTCACGTGGTATCCAAGGATTAATAACTTAAATGATCCTCCAACTATTGCTCTAATATCATTTTAGTTCACCAACTAAAATTTTCATTCGAAACGTCCTTAAACTTTTTATTTTGTACCAAGATGATCCATCCTTCAAAGTATATGTATTATTCCATGAAATCGAGGGACAAAACTGTATTTTTAGGTGAGTGTCCTCCTCTTAAAGGGTTATTGATCCCAATCCCCCAACTATTACTCCAGTATCATTTAGGTTCACCAACTAAAATTTTCATTTGAACCGTTCTTTAACTCTATTTTTTTTTTTGTATCAAGATGGTCATACTGTTAAAGTCTGTCAATTTTATTGTAAAATTGAGGGCTAAAAATGTCTTTATGAATTAAAATAGTAATATATAATTGAAAATTAATAATAATAAAATTCTCTATTTTTAAATTAATTAAAATCACATAAATATAAATATAAAATAACAAATTTTTTAAAAGAGTAAACAATAGTTAAAAATTAAAGGAAACTATTATAGGAACTTGTACCTAATTTTAAAATTGAAAAAATTGACATGGACTTAAAAAGTAATAGTTTTTTTCTCTATTGTTTAAATTAATTAAAAAAAATTAAAAAAAAGATAAATAAAAAATAAATAACAATAAAATTGACGGACTTTGACGGTAGGACCATCTTGATACCAAAAAAAAAAAATGAAGGACGGTTAAAATGAAAATTTTAGTTTATGGACCAAAATGATACTGGAGCAATAGTTGAGGGACCATTTCAGTCATTAACCCTTTTTTAAATAATATTTTACTTTTTTGTCACTCAATTTAACAGAACATTTGACAGATTTTAACAGTAGGACCATCTTGATACAAAAAATAAAAACAGTTGAAGGACAGTTAAAATGAAAAATTTAGTTCATGAACCAAAATGATACTAGAGCAATAATTGGGGGACTATTGGAATCAATAACCCCAAACAAGAAAATGGATATTATCATATTTTTATGTGTTTAGTTTAGCGTTTGGTCGGATTACTTGCTCTACTAGACATATGTCCAAAAAATTGTACAAGACACATGTTCACCTATTTTTAAATCTTTACTTAAAACTCAAATTTAAATTAAGTTGTCATGTAAAATATATTTGTCATAGTATTAACTAAATTACAATACACATCATTTACCTTTATATTTTATTTTTAATCTTGTCATTAACTCCCTTAATTATAATTAATTCTTCCTATTAATAGCATGTGAAACACTTTGTTTCTTTTGGTTGAGACTCCCTCTAACCAATCATCGACAATTCATAAAATAAAATAAATTAAAAAAATTGACCCAATTTTTTGTTCCTAAATGACATATCCAATTAGGGGTGTAAATGATCTAATCTAATACAATCTCAATCGATTTCGATAATTTAGCGGATTAGATTCCATTCGTAATTTTCAAATATTTGATTGTAAGTTGAATATCTTCGTCACGAGCGCTGGCAGGCAGAGGCCCCCCTCCGAACTAAACGACAAGAATGCCATGTTTAAGTTTTGACTGTTCCCATGCAAAGTCAGCCAAATACGTGACATGAAGGTGGCCAAGTGCATGCTTTGGAAAGAAAAAATTATCACAACACTTTCTTCTAATATACTAAAGTTGTTTTGTTTCTTATCTTTGCCCCGGGACAAAGGAGCTGGCTTCTGTTTGTCTCTATGTCTCCCCTCCCCCCCAACAAAAAGTAATCTCTCCCTCTTAAATTTTTTTTTTCCTGAACTGGGATCCTTCTCTCTCTCTCTCTCTCTCTCTCTCTCTCTCTCTCTCTCTCTCTTCCCACAACAAAAAGGAATCTCTCCCTCTTTTTAATTTTTTTTTCCTTAATTGGGATCTCTCTCTCTCTCTCCTCCCAACAAAAAGAGAGAGACCTTAAACCAAACAAATTTAGTATGGACCAAACATACTACAGTAGTGGTCCGGTGTGGGCACTCCGGGTTTGAAAATTCATGCATCCAACTTTTGCTAATATTTAGTTTTTTTTTTTTTTAACATTGATTCATTTCAAGTGAACCGGCAGTTTAGATATTTGCAAACATGAAATCGTATTCAGCTGATTAGTCCAGTTTGGTTTTCAATCGACATTTTAAAAAATAAAAAAAGAAATCATGCTGAAAAAACTTATCAGTTTGATTCATCTGATTTGGATGGCTTTCCGGTTCACTTGCCTAGCCCTAATTTTAACATATTTTTTAATACAAAATAAAGAGAGAGAGAGATTTAAACACAAGACTTAGGCTTTCTGGTTCAATTCCCTAAAAATACACTTTCAATTGACATCAAAAGAAGCAAGTAGGTGGGACTGAAGCCTGCCATGTGACAATTAATGTAAATTTTGACAGTGAAATTAATTAACGCCGAAACCAAATTGTAAAAAATTAAAAAGATTAGAGTACATTATTGTGAGGACTACACGTTTATAATAAAATATAAATACATAAAAATATAAGTTTGTTTTAAATCTAGACCCTATAAAAGCCATCGGACAGTTAAAAACGAAAATCCGTAACGAGTACGTACGTTAGCTTTTTTGCATTTGTCGGGCCCCTGATGGGGATGGGTATACAATGCATTGCAATTATAATGCGAATTGCGGTTTGTATTTTTGTTGCCAAAGGAGAATTGTCCTGTAACATATGATAAGCCAAATATAATAACATATGATTACGTAATTGCTGATCCAATTGCTACCCCTTTTTTCACTTGAATGAAAAAGTGTTGGTTAGGCCACGTGAAAATCTGGAATCCTCCATTTATTCCTCTGGGATCTACAAAGGATTCTTCAGTTCGTGAGTTACCCATTTGTGGGAACGAGAATGCACGAATGGTAGTCCGTGCACTAGATTCCATATTTCTTCAATAATTTGTCAGGCATATGCACGTCATGGTGATCGCATGGACTATCTGTTTTCGATATTTTTTTCAATTAAATATTAAAGGGGAAAAACGAAATTTTTTCAATTAAATATTAAAGGGAAAAAACATTCTAACGCGAAATATGTTGACTCACTCCATTAAAACAATTTCACACTTGGTGGGTTTCGAACTGGTTCCATAGAGTAAGGAGGGAAGGACCCCAACCACTGAAGTAACACCAATTGTACAACTTTTTAAATAAAGTAGAACTATATAAACAAACACAACGTTAAGTCGAAAAGATACAATCCCCTACAGGAGCAGCAATATATATGCAAGAGAGAGAAGAGAGAGAGCAAATCATCGTTATGGGGTTCAGTTCCCTTAATTGAAGATTGATTGTTATGAAACCAAGATTATATATGTACAATAGATAGTCCAAATGATTTTGCATAGGTGGGGCCCAACAGCCCTAATTATATAATTATATATATATATATATATATAGCTCCCGAAAATAATTTTAGAAGAGTTTATATAGATCCAAATTCCTTTTGAGGAGTTGGGTTTAATCCTCGAATTTGGTGACTTTCATCCAAGTCCTTTGACTTTTGGTGTCACATAAGATTACATTTCTTTTTAAATATTTTTTGATGTAATATTTTTATTTATTTATTTATAACATCATTTTTTGTTCCAATGTTGCCCTTTATGACTTGAATATGGTAATAGTCATTTATATCATAATAATTAGCTATTTACATTGTTTGGCATTGAATAAAAAAGGAAAAAATAGCAAACATATTCCAAAAATTAAATTTTTACCTGCAGTCATGCTGCATTTATTTTATATGCGTCTTGAAATGTTTTCACAAAGGAAAAATGCATTTATTTTCAGTGTAGATATATTGTCTTATTGCCTATTGCATAGGTATATTTGTATTTTTTCATATTTTCGACAATGTGTAATAGTATTTTATGTACCTTTTATATATATTTTTTATTTTTACAGGTAACATATAATTTTATTTGTCTATTTTTGTATCTGACTTATAGGTAGTCTTTTAATTTATGTTTCTAACTTATAAGTAACATGATTTATCACTAAGTTTTTTTCATTGCTAATAATAACACTATTTACCTGTGTTAAATTCAGAGAGATGGACTAGCGACCCACTACTAATAACACCAATATTGTCCCCAACTTAACCACCTACAGAGTCCAATAGATGTGGGGTTTTATTACAAAAAGCCTCGGTATTATTAGTAGTAGAACCATTCATTATATTTTGTATTTTATTTAGTCAAATTTTCAATTTTGTCACTTGCTTTTGATCAGGCTTCCTCACCAAGTAACCCTCAGTTTTCATTTGGGAGCTTGTTCACAACGCTCAAGGGAAAGAGATGAATTGAGGAGGTGGGGAATGTTGTGGTAGTCTTCCTGAAAATTTATGGATTAGTTGGTGGCATGACATATCTCAGTGCATTTAGATCCTTCTTCTGTTACATGTTTGCGCTTGGCTGCTTCAAGATTGAGTTGGAATGGAATGGATGAGACCATTGAGCAAAATGAGTAGCCATAGGGATATTTAAAGTTATGTGTGCAGAGGAGATGACTAGATTTCACGTGGAATCAAAAAAGAATGGATGTTATCTTCTGAATTATTCATAAAAATTGATGTCTTAAACACATAAAATTTAATCATTTAGCTATAATCCAAGCTACCCTAGTCTAAGGGCTGATTTCTACTGTAGTGCTAAGTTTTATGTTACCAATGTAAACGCTAACCCGAGAAGTTATAATACTGGTTTTAGGGTTGTTCTAGCATGACATGAGAATAAAATAAAATAAAAGCCTTATTCTCGAGAGGCATATTTTATGTGTTTAGCCTTAAAGCACTCTGCTCTACAAAGTCAAACAAAAAAAAAAAAAAAAAAAAAAAAAAAAAAAATGGGGCTTTTTAGCGTAATCTTTAGCGGCTCCTAATCAAGTTTTGGAATCCTCCATTTATTCCTCTAGGATCTACAAAGGATTCTTTAGTTTGTGAGTTACCCATTCGTGGGAATAAAGGATGCACGAGTGGTAGTCCGTGCACTAGATTTCACATTTAAATATAAATTTAGCTGATCACCACATTTAAATTAAAGTCCGGGGTTAATCGTTTTATTAGTCCTTGAATTTAAAACCAATTTATATTTGAGTATCTCAATTTTCAAAATGGTTTTCATGATCTTTCAACTTCAGTTTCGTTAGGACAAATAATCTTGCTGTTAATTTTGTTAACTTTTTTTGTTAAATGCAGGGGCAAAATAGTATTTTTATATTAAAACTAAAAAAATGAATAAAAAATCATATCTTTAAAATAACAATAAATGAAAATCAAATAAAAAACCAAAAAAAAAAAGTTTGGCAGGAATAGAAATCAAGATAGAGGGGGAGAGAGTTTAAAATCATATCTTTAAAATAACAATAAATGAAAATCAAATAAAAAACCAAAAAAAAAAAAAAAAAAGCGGGAATAGAAATCAAGATAGAGGGGGAGAGAGTTTAATTTTAATTTTTCAGTTTTTTAATTCATATTTTAATCAATTTTGATATAAAAATACTATTTTGCTCCTGCATTTAACAAAAAAAGTTAACAAAATTAAAGCAAGATTATTTGTCCTAACGAAAGTGAAGTTAAAGGAGCACGGAAACCATTTTGGAAATTGAGGTACTTAAATGCAAATCAAGTCTAAGTTCAGGGACTAATAATTAGCCCTTAAAGGTCCACTAGATTCTATATTTCTTATATAATTTGTTTCTCACTGTTTTTAGGTCTACGAAACAATCAGAAAAAGAAAATGTTTATTTTTTATTTTTTATATTGGAGATTCTTATGAGAATGCACGAATGGTGATCACATGGTTCGAGATTATTTCAATTAAATATTAAAGGGCATGCACGAATGGTAATCAGAAAGAAGAAAATGTTTTTTTTTTTAATATTGGAGATTCTTATGAGAATGCAATGCACGAATGGTGATCACATGGTTCGAGATTATTTCAATTAAATATTAAAGGGCAAAGCGAACATTCTAATGCGAAATATGTTGACTCCAACAAGACAATTTTACACTTCGCGGGTTTCGAAGTGGTGTCATTGGGGTAGAAGAGAAGGACCTCAACCACTGAGTTAACACCAATTGTACAATTTTAAAATGAAGTAGAGCTACATAACACGCAACGTTCAGTCGAAAGATACAATCCCCTACAGGAGCAATATATATACATGCAAAAACATGCATACCCTACATGCATCCATCAGGGAATAAAGCATACACAAGGATACAAACAACAAAACTAAGATAGGGCAGAGCAGTACCCATTAGTTTATCTAACATTGTTAGGCACTCTCTAACGAGCAAACTGGACAAAGCCAGAGTAAATTGCAAGAATAACTAGTAGTCTAGTACTAACCATACTTCATTGAAAATAGGTTAGCTATAATATTCTTGAAGATCTGGTTATGTGGCTAGGAAAAGAGCATTTTCAGCAGCGCAATTCTGTATTGTGTTTGATGAAATGCATTTTCCTCAGCCCAGAAGTACATGACATCGCCGGCAGCAATGCCTCTCTCCTTGACAAATACTCTCCATTGTTTTGACTGGAAAACTGGTTTTCTGTGCTTGCCTTGTCTGCAAGATAAATAGAATACATAGACCTTACCCGTTTCGTCTAACACTCTGACTGGGACATCATGCTCTGGATCTATAGGCGGCAAGAGTTCAAGCATCCCCTTCGTCACTGCTAGTCTTTGATTGACATCAGAGGGTGATAACTCTTTTTCACAACGCTCCATTTCTCTCCGACCGGCTTCTTTTCACAAAGTTTGAGCACCAAACTAAAACTGTCAAGCTCCTTACGGACGTAGCTAGCTGCTTATGTTGAGATCCTTGAACAGAAAGACTGAGTTCATAATAATATTGGCATGAGATGCATGTATATATATAACCGGGGGGGGGAGAGAGAGAGAGAGACCACTCATCGTTTGTCCGGAGCTGGGGGTCAATTCCTTGATTGAAGATCGATTCATGAATCCAAGTGTACATATACGTGTACAATAGATAGTCCAAAAGACTTTGCATTGGTGGGACCAAACAGACCAAATCAGTAGTTGTTTATTACATGATGCCCATTTAGGGTAAAGGAGCTTCGGAAAATAATTTTGCTACTTGCGGCAGGACTTTAATATTGATTCCGAGAGATGATAAAGAACTTCAATATGTGCATAGTCATAGAAAGATGATGGAGAAGTTTAATCTGAAAACAAAAGTACTTTACAAACTAGATCCCCTAGGATCTCAATACCATACACTTCAAAATAAATTCTAGAAACTACATTATCATAGGAAAGTTTTGAACCATATACAAGTTATTATAATTATACAAATTTATAAATATGAGCAATTATTACTGGAGAAAACTTGTCCAACAGCTGCCAAATATTATTTGTGAACTTTTATGGTGATAGCAGATTTGAATCTGTCATTATTGTACTCATCCAACTTGAACCTCTCTTTCACTGTCGAAAAGAAAAAAAGACATCTTGCTTTTGATTGTTATTCTTATCTTCAAATATTCAAATTTTTTTTTTGTAGAAGGGTGATTTGTTGATATAAAAATTTAATAGTTTGTTAGCAAATATAGAAATTGCAGTGCCTAGAAAAGCACAAAAATATAAGAACGTCGCGTAATAGTGGAGAAACGAATATAGGAATCAAAAGCCAATTAAAGGGGTCTTATTTATTTTGTTGGTTGGTTTCCAGGAATTTTATTTTTATTTTCTCTTCTTGGCATCAGAACCCACATTGTTGAATTGCAGAGTAGTTCTGTTTGTCTCTACGAACTTGAGTGTCGTATCTAAAACGCGTCCGCTCCCCTCCTCTGTCTCTCTTTGTCGTATATAAAACACCCTAGAAATTATTATTTTGTTTTGGTCAAGCGGACATCCTGGAAATGGTTTTGAATGTTCATGCAAAGTCAGACCAGGCTTTGGAAAGGAAACGTTGGTACGTCCTAACATGTGGGCTATAATTTCACATCAGAAATTATTATATTTTCTTCTATAATTTATACAATATGTTTACGTATTGTAGTTGGAACTGTGGCGGTAAAAATTGTTGGAAGTTTGCTGTGCTGCTGGAGAAAACAAAAGGTTGCACATGCTTTGTAAGCATGAAATCTTAACATCAATTAAATAAGAGCCTGATGGGCTTGATAGTGAAGGCTATATATGGTTGGCTTGCTAGATTAATAATAATATTTAAATAATCAAAACTTGGGCCTTGGGCTTCTTGGGGTCTCGGAAAAATTTAAAAAATACACCCAGCCCAAAAATAAAATAAAAAAATTTATTTTATTTTTTGAATTTCTTTTAGCAGAGGTTAAATTCAAACCAAAAATCTTATATTTTTGTTTGAATTTGAACAGGTATAACTGATACTAACTGCTATTTTGGTGTTATAAAACCAACAGTCCTAAAACATAATTTATACTTACACATTTATACATTTATGCTAATTAACTGCTATAACTGTACTTAATTTATACTTACACATTTATACAATTTTCGTATTTTACTACTGTCTACATTTTAGATTAAGAAAGAACATGGATATTGTCATCGTCTTACTTGTCCCTATAATTCGATTTTAGATTAAGAAAACAAAATAAAATAAAAGCATTGTCGCGTCCAGGGGCATATTTTTATCTGTTTAGCCTTTTAAGCACTTTGATAGCCGCATTCCATTCATGTATATGCACATGCATGCATGCATGCTCACGTGCGAATTGGTATTGAGAGACATTACATGGACCTAAGCACGTGCTGTAGGGTGATTAAGAAAGTTTTTATTTTATTTTTAAAACCTATATGTAATATCAAAATGTCATATCACTAATGTTTCATACATTTTTTCACTGGGAGGCACGAATCTAATTTCATTCATAAGATTGTTGAAGAGATTTCAACACGAGTATTACACGCACCTATTTGACTGTAACAAAGAATAGAGTCTCATGTACAGTACGAGATATGAATAAGCTTTTGGCCGTATTTGGTGGGTTGAATTGGACTTGATATATCCAATTAAAATGGACATAGGTCCAATTTGTTGTTTGGTTTCATTCTCTAGTGGGTTTTCTTATATTTCCACGCTTGAGCCCATCGCATTTTTGCAAAGGTATTGATTTCCTTACTTTAGTTGCGCTTCATGTTCTGTTCTTGTTTTGAGACACGTTTTGATTAATTAATTTTTCTCGAGATCATGTTGTTGATAATATATCCAACAGCAATTGTTCGCATGATAACAATTGTTAAAGCTGCTTATAATTCAATTGACTATAAATTTGAAGGTAGCAGTTGGAGGTGAGCAATGTTGATGAGAGAGTCAATGTGATAAAGAAATGGTAAGCCACAAAAGGCTTCTTTTAATTCTTGATTTGGTACAAAATTTCAAGACAACAATTTTGTGAATTTTTTTTTTCTTGTATTTCTTTTCTTAGACAAATAAAACAAAACTCAGTTTTGGATAGCCGCATGCATATGCCACTATTATTTATGGGTTTGACTTTAGTCAAAGACAGTTATTGGGCCTATTGTGCTCTGGGGATTTACTAAAGACACCCAGTCAAAGAAATTAACGATCCAGTAATCAAATTTTTAGTGTCTAATAAATATACTCAATGAAATTATTTGCCATAAAATTAATAGATTTCTTTCGTCAGATATTTGTTTTATTAGATTAAGAATCGAGATGGTATTCAGATAATGAGAGGTTTGACCATAAGTAAACGGTATTGGCTTTTTTGGTTTGAAATATTGTCACACTTTTATATCAATAATTCATCATCAGACTAACTTTTTAGGGCTACGAAACAATCAGAAAGAAGAAAGAAAAAGGAAACATATCAAATGGAGATAAATATACTTCATTTATATGCGAGAAAAAATGTCCATTTCTCTCCGGCCGGCCTCTTTTTACAAAGTCTGAGCACCAAACTAAAACTGTCGAGCTCCGTAAGGACGTAGCTAGCTGCTTATGCTAAGATCCTTGAATAAATAAAAGTAAGAGAGAGAGAAGAGAGAGACTAATCCTTGTCTTCAATAGAAATGACAAAATACTTTTGCGTAGGTGAGGTGGGGCCCGAAACCATAGTCCAAATGCTTTTGCATAGGTGGGGCCCAACAGCCCTAATTAGATATAAATGACGTTTTTTATTTTTTTTGAGTTTCATTGAAACACCTAAAATGCAGCTGAAGTGGGACCGCTGCACTTAAAAAATTATAAATATATATATACACTAAAATCGAGTTCACACTTCACTGTTCCTAAGCTGTTCATTAGGAATAGTGAAATGACGTATGTGCCCCTAGTTAACTGGTTGCCCTTTTAATTATGTTGACTAATGAACATTACAATGACATTTTTACCTCAACCGCTGAGGTAACACCAATTGTACGACTTTTAAAATGAAGAAGAACTGTATAAACAAACCCAACGTTAAGTCGAAAAGATACAATCCCCTACAGGAGCAACATACATGCAAAAACATGCATGCCATACATGCATCCACCAGGGAACAAAGCATACACAACAGGGATACAAACAACAAAACCAAGATAGGGCAGAGCAGTACCCATTAATTTATCTAACATAGTTAGGCACTCTCTAAAAAAAAAAAAGTTAGGCACTCTCTAACGAGCAAACTGGACAAAGAGTAAAAAAAATTCTTTGTATTAATATATATATTATCAGAGACACAGAGAAAATGAGAGAGAGAGAGAGAGAGAGAGAGAGAGAGAGATGGAAACCGCCATGCACTGAACAACTTTGACAAGAAAAAACAGTAACCGCACATGAACGAAAAAGTAGTATATATATCCAGACGTTAATTATTGGATGCATTGTCCAAAAGGAGTTCCAAAAGGGTCCTCTCCTCCCATTTATTCTCCAAAGGGATATATATTATATCTACAAGTTAATTATTTAAAAGAAAACCGTATTGGATTTCTGATTGTCAAAGGTTTCACATTTCTGATTGAACGAAGCATATGAATATTGCTTTTCTGATTGTGACTGTAATACCAACAAATCTTTGGTGATGAAACATCAGAACGTAAAGCACTGACCTGAATTGGTGATGTCAGATTTCTCTTATATAATAGCATCCGAGTGAGCTCAGCTCCTCCAAAGCAATGAATTCATTTGTCAAGTGGGAGTGATGATATCTATGGAGCTTGCACACGGTGTACAGAAAGTGATCACGGCCACCGATGTTGGGAGACTTGTAGTGACCAAGGAAATGCTTGCTGTGCTGCCTCCTTTCAATCCAGGTAATGATATCTCAATCAACGTTTTCGATAACCAAACACATCGGGATTACGAGTTCAAGGTAGCTGTTAGGCCCGGCAGATACCTGAAGCCAGTTCTCCAGTCTGGAGGATGGAGAGCCTTTGTCAACGACAGAGGCATTGCTGTTGGGGACGTCGTCTGCTTCTGGGAGGAGGAAAACCCAACTTACCAAACACAATACCGAATTGCACTGTTTAAACCTCATCTTTTTCCCGGCCACCCAGATCTTCATGGTGTCTAGAAATTAATGAGTTAGCAGCAGCAACATGTTTGTTTTGTGTTATAATAATCCATAAGCCCTACCAATCTCTATGGTCTAGTGGGTCATTCATAGAGTGTGTGCTTCTTCGTCTTCATGTAAGTGTCACTGTGAATCAATCATCATCCGTGCATTTAGTAATTGTTATTCCTTGGGTGTTTGTCTGTGTGTACTTGTTGCAAGTACTGTTATAATGTACTAGCATTGTGGCTTATATATATTGAATGAAAAAACATGAACTTTGCTGTTGTTATGAAGATGGCTGGAGGATTTTCTGAACTTGTCATGATATGATTCATTAACCCAGATGCAGATGCAGGTACTCGACATGAGTTGTGGATACTAACTATGAGATCTTGTATGTTGGGCTCAACTATGCAGCCACAGTAATGAGAAATGGTAACGAAGTTTACAATTAATTTCTTTAAGGTATTTAAGATAGGGCGGCCCGCGCTGCTCTAAAAGGAGAGAGAACAGAGGGAGAGGGAGAGGGAGAGACGGAAGAGGGGGCTGGCTGTACAAAAATTGACATGTGGCAATATTTGAAGGGGAGATGTATTTGCTGGGTACTACAGTAGTTAAATAGTGCGGAGTGGTAATTGCTAGCTGTGGAGCACTTATGACAGAAATCCAGCACTGTACTGTGAAGCATGTTTATAGAGAGAAAAATGCATACTTCACAAAGCATCTTCCCTTTTTAATTTTCTTTTGTTGAGCTTGTTTCTCTCCCTTCTCTCGTCTATGCTCTCTCCTCTCACAACTCTAACGAATTTCTGTCTGTTGCTCGTCTCTCTTTATGTCGCACGAATCTCTCCGTCGCGCATTCGCTCAAAAGCTAGATCTCAAATCGCTCTAGTCTCTTTGGCATATCTCTAATCAGCTCACTGATTTGCTTGGAGAATTTTGATTTTTTATTAGTTTAGGTGAAGCTGGTCTTCTCCTCGCAGATCTGGAGCTTCTTGGTATTGACTTTAACTTTTTAAAATTATTTTCATTTTAGTGTAATTTCTTTTTAAATATGCTTATTCCGCTTATTGTATCAAATTTAGTGTGATTATTTCTTCTGTCTAAGTTATTAAGTCTTGTCATTTCTCTTTATTTATGACAGAATCTTGAGAACTTAAAAAGTGATGGATCTTAGTTTCTCCACTCATCTTATTGAAGTCCCAGATCTCTCTCAAAGTCGAAAATTGGTGCATATAAATCTTTTTGGCTGTACAAGTTTGGTTCAATTGCCTTCGTATTTTCAGTGTCTTGACAAGCTTACTCATCTTGACCTGGGAGAATGCTCGAATCTCAAATATCTTCCGCAGATGCCAAGCAACATTGAATTCTTAAATTTGTCTAAAGCTGCAATAAAGGAATTGCCTTCATCAGTTTGGTCTCACGAAAAGATTTCTTACTCAGCAGTTGTAAGCTGAAACTACCCTCTGGTTTCAGTCTAGAGGGCTGCTTATGTCTTGGCAAGTTTTCGGAGCTTCCTAGGGATCTAACAGTGTTAGAAACGATAGGGGCAAAAATAGAAATATTGCCCTCATCAATCGAGTATCTCTTTGGTCTCAATACAATTCGACTACTTGATTGCAAAAGATTTGTGAGTCTTCCATCGACCATTTGTAAGTTAAAATCTCTTATAAATCTTGATCTCGATGGTTGCTCAAAATTCAAGTACTTCCCAGAAATCTTGGAGCCTCTGGGAAATCTGAAGTTTCTTTCATTAAAAGGAACAAATATTAAAGAGCTACCCTCATCAATCGAATTTCTCTTTAGTCTCGTCAAAATTGAACTGACAAATTGCAAAAAGTTTGGGTGTCTCCCAACAAGCATTTGTAAGTTGAAATGTCTTTCCGACCTTGATATCACCGGTTGCTCTAAATTTGAGGACTTCCCAGAAATCTTCGAGCCTGTGGGAGAACCGAATATTCTTTCGTTAGAAGGAACATCTGTTAAAGAGCTGTTTGGTCTAATATGAAGAAAAAAAATGTTTGGTCTGTTTGTGTCTGTTTTTCATTTTGGGGAATGGTTAGGTCAGTACTTTTTCCTTCTTTCTTGATCTGGAGCCTGAGGTAATCCCGACTTCCCCTTCGAGACTGCCTCTTAACTTATCTTGGATATCTCTGTTGTGCAAAGATGTTCAATTTTTGTGGATTTATTTTCCTTATTTTGTTAAATTTAATGTTAATGTCCTTGTTGTTATATATCTGAGATTATGTTAAAAAGAGCTCGGGTTATTCTGTCAGAAACTGTTTTTGTTGTAATATGTTTGTAAGGACTTGAAGAAGCCAACATTATACCATCAATTCAGCCACTAAGATACTATCAGTTGAACCGTAATTTTGGTGATTTTGGAACCTTTGTTGCATGTCATCATGGATGTAACTCCTTATATTGGGGTGACATGCGGCTCACTTGTCTTCTCATTGGAAGTAATGAAGTAGCTGGGATCATATGTATGGTGATAAAAGATATGGTTGTCATATGTAATTATCAGTATACAGAAAAATTTATTTTAAATAAAACATTTCATTTTCCATCAGCTTGATGGAGTTCAAAATATTCATTAAAAGAAAAAGCTTATAGTTTGCTTCTTCATCACTTTCAATGACAAGACAAGTGAGTCACATGGTTATAGTTTGCTTTTTCATTTTGGTTCCAGTAGTTGGTTCTTGGGACAGTAGCTGGATGAATTTTACTTACCCAATTAACCTCATTTCATATACGAAAGCTACTGTTGATTTTCGAGGGAGATATAAAATGTAACTTTATTTGTTCAATAAAATTATGTTTGATGTTTGCAATTACGATGTGTACTTCGTTTATACGTGTGATGCTACTGGGGTTTTAGGCCGTCTTCCGGAGCAAAAGCTTACAGCTTTTTTTATAGATATTGGCGTTTGGTGCATATGCAGACGAGATGGATGAGATTGCTAGGATGGGGAAATCGACTGTAATTGCACTAGCCATGGAAGACATATGGCTCATGTGCATGGCCATTGTGAAGATCCGTATTTTAATATATTGGTTATATTTATATGAGTAATTATCTTGGTACATATATGTAAATATTGTTGTTATAATTTTATACTAATTATTATAATAGTACTTATATATGTCTATGTTTATGATGCATGTGTCATTCATCTCTTGCATGAGAATAGTTATTGGTAAAAATCTAAAAGACTAGGGGGGTGAATCTTAGATAGAGTTGAATGTTTAGTATATCTTTTAAACAACATGTGGCAGTTTTTCCTTACTTGATTTGTGACGTGCAAATCATTTAGGCTAAGTTTTTGTTGTTTGCAATTTGCTATTTCACTTTGCTTTACAAGTGTCATTATTTATGATGACTAATCCTTTTGTAAGCATGAGCTGGTGAAAACTTGGAGCAAAAGTCTTATATGTTAAGCCACATATCCCTTCACCAATTAAAATCAACTAGTTGCTCCCTTTTAGCTACTATAAATAGGAATAATTTGCTTTGATTGTTTGAATGACATACATGGTAGTGCTTGACAGAACAAGAAAGTAACAGAGAGAGAAAGAGTGTTAGTAGAATAAGAGGGACTTTGGAGGAACTTAAAGGTGTTGGATTGTAGAGTTATCTTACATTGTAAAAACATTGGAATCAAAGTAGCGGGTTTCTTAGGGGCCTTTTTCAGAGATTGATTTAATTAAATTTTGTGAGCATTATATTATGCGTGGTACTTATATTGGGTGTTTACATAATCTTAACTGTTTGAACAATGTGGGCATGATTATATATACATTGGTGATATTTAAATAATTACATTGTTTTTATGAAATATGTGAACTATATAATGTCATGGAAATTATTTGGAGTTCTTGGGTTGAGAAAATAATGGTGGAAAAAAAGGGTAATGGGAATGGTCTTTTGTGTAGTTAAGTCTAACTCTTGACAGGTACCAAGTATTAGGGATCCCACAGTGCACATGATTTTTATTGGGTGATTCGGGACTGGCAAAAGGGAGTTAGACAAGATGATTAACAAAAGGGGAATTATGGGATGATTGAGATAGGTGTTAGCTCATATAAATGGACATTCGGGAACAATTGGTATAAGCATGATATGGGACGTGCAAGTCTGCTTGTCCAGTTATATAAATTAACGGGATTAGATGAAGAGCATTCATGCATTGTTACTAATAATGAGAAATTTGGCCGCTTGATTATTTGTCACTTAATTTAATTATATCAATTTATTGTGGAAAGGTTTATGTCCCTACTGAGCTATGGTTTCGCTCACCCCCTAATAGATTTTGCAGGTACCGAACTTGAAATCTAGAGCTTGTGATGATTTTTGGCATTTCTATAGAGTGTAATATAGCTTGTGGTTGAATAATAAGCTACTCTTTTAGTGAACTCTCGAGTAGTTCTAACTTGTAAAATAATGTAAAATTGTTATGGTTTCAGATGTTATCATTTCCGCATTTTTACTGAATATTTTATGTGAAATATTTATTTTATTTATTAAAATTTTTTCTTCACATTTTAGTTATAGTTTTTATTAATTTCTATAATTAAGGTGTGAATCACGTCTTAACCCAAGGTTTTGTAAATCCAAGGGTGGGGACGTGACAACCATAGTTTCCAAAATGACTTTGTTTCAGGGGACATATGGCTCGTATCCATGACCATGGTTTCCCAATCCTTCTTCTCCATGTCTTGTTTGCGTGCATCCCTTTCTCTTGCAAATGTTTCATCTCTTGCCTTCTCATCCGCATCTTTTTTCATATCTCTCTCAATTCTCATTGTGCAATTTAGAGCAATTTGCTCCAAAAATTTAGTAGTATTATTGGTGGAATTACTCCCTCTCTTAGCCTTTGCCGCATTTCTTCCAATAAGCCTCGGCTCCCTTTGGATTGGTAAGTCTTGATTCATTGAGGAATCCAATGGCGAATCTGATGCCGTTGAATCGTAGAGCGGCGTCTCATTCAACACAATGGTTGGACCCATGAGAATAATTTTGAATCTCGAACAATTTTTCACCACTTTCCAACATTAGTGATTGTTGAAATTTTTTTTACCTTGGCCAATGACATCGAACCACATTTGTGCTTGCATAATCTATAATAAAATATAATAAAAATTAGAAATGCAAGAAAAATTCAACAACAAAAAAAGGACATTAAATTTAATAAAATGACAATTACAAATAATTTACTTTGTTGCCAAGATTTTCACCGCTTCGAACGTTGTCCTTCGCTTTTTCCAACGCATCTCTCAATTTCCTTAACTATATATTCAAGATTTTTCACCTAGTAGCCAGGACCATTTCCGTACGAGCCGAACGCGATCTTTCACAAAATTAACTTGTACCCAACATTCACACAACAAAACATATTTCATTGATGTCCATGACCTTCCGGATTCTATGGAAGATGCCATTTGTATTTTTACACAAATGAAATTTGGAAAGTGAAGAAAATTGGGTGTGGAAAGTGAATAATATTGGAAGAAGAAGAAAATGTATAGAGATTTGATGTGGAAAGTAAAGAATATTGGTATATATTTATAGAAGAAAAAAATTGAATTTTTTTACCCAAAAAAAAAAAAACACCTGTTGGATTGGAGGACAAATAGCGATATCACGACTATCCGATTTATACAGGTTCAACAGATACAGGTGCGCACGAATGGACGCTGAAAAGGGTTTAATTAAGAATGATGGAAAGGCCCAGTATAAAGAAGTCTTTTATTATATATATATATGCATGCCTGCTTCATACAGCCGACCTACTTGGAATCTTGGACCACTACTACTAATTCTTCAAATTTTAAATTTAAAGTCGGAGAAATCTTTAAGGGGATCATCAAGCGCCATCTCAGGAACTTCATGAAACATGATATATACTTTAACGTAAGTATAATAATAAATTATTGATGCATATTGCGAATTGTTACAAGTACAGTACGATTTAGGAAAAATAATGAATAACAAAAAATAATATACCTAGTCAGTGCTAAAATATGATAAGTCTTATATATGAAAATTAGGTGTGGCAATAGATCGAGAGAAAATGGGAATGAAGAGGCCATTTTATTTCTGAGTTTAGATCGAGACAAATGGGATGGAAGAAAATTAGCGGAGCTAGGGTTTTTGTTTTATGAGTCGTAATTTTTTTGTCCCCTTGTTTCCTTTTATAAACGCCTATCATGACACTTATTTTTTATTTTTCCCGCCTTCCTCAAGCTCCACACCCATAATTTCCACTCTCTGTTTTCCACATCAAGCTCCATGATAATGTCTTAATAATAATAATTTTTGAATACCTGTGGGATGACCCCTGCCTCCTATTGGATTATCATGACCATGAAAATAGTCATTGAAGTTCACCTTATTGAAGAGTCCCCACCCGAATGCCACATTAGGAATAGCTAGTTGCCCTTCCTCAGATAAAAATGTAAACGTATCAAATCCAGAGGCCGTAAGTGGAACTGCGATCATAGTAGGACAACCCATAAAAACATGGGATATTTAGTGTATACCCATTGTAATAACCCAAACCCAAAATTAATATTTAATTATTAATTTATTTGAGAAAAAGACAAGAATACCCCAAGAATATTTTATTAGTTTAAAAGTTGACTTTTTGACTGGGAAGGAATTTGAGGATTTTAGTTATACCGTTGCATAGAGCACGACGAAACGAGTTCGTAGACATGTAGTGGACTCAAATCGGAATTGTAACGAAGGAGTTACGATCAAAAGAAGTTTAGTGGCATAACCGTAAATATTTCGAAATTCAGATTTTATAAACCCAGATTTTTCAGGTTTTCGGGAGAGGACGAGCCGACTTTGGGAGCTGTTTTCTCTCAGCTCCGACCTCCGATTCAGGCAATACCAGTGCCAGACGAACCACCAAACATCCCTCTTCCAAATTAAGCCCTTCTCCTCCTCTATCTGCAGCCATATTCGCCGGAAACAGCCGCGAAACAGACGGTGTTCGACAGTTTTTTTGTAAACTTTCGCCGGCTCGTTCTCCGTCATCCGGCCACCATTTCCGGTGATCCAGGTATGGAAACTCATCTATTTCTCGAGACCTAGCTGCTGGTTGGGTAGGATTTCAGAAATTTCTAGCGTAGATAACTCGATCTTGGATCCAAAATTTAGCCGAATTTCGGGTTGAGATTCCGGCCACTTCCGGCCAGTTTTTGGGGTAGGTCCAAGAACAAAAGTGGCTCCAAATAGGGTGTTTTACCTAGGATAGGAGTCTTGAGCCGAGATGTTGAGATTTTTCCGGCGAAGCGTTATCGCTTTAGGCACCACGTGAGCAGTAGGGTGGAGACCACAGTCAGTCCTAGAATGATCTCCTAGTCCTCACGAGCGCGTAGGATTTTGCGGATCTTAATTCGGATATCGCTTGAACCCCGAACGGATCTCGCCATCGGCGATTTTCGGGTTCAATACGTTTGAACCGTTGGATCGTAGTTAATTCCAAGTATGTTAATCTAGACTTTCCCAGGATCGTATGGTATTTGACAGATCGTAAAACGGAGTCTCGGATACTCCAGAAATGTCAACCCTAGAGTGAGGTTTTACAGTAAAACAAACCGCCTGTGTCCTACAGAGGAAAGAACTACGTGTGGCTTGATCCTCGTAAAGTAATGCGTAGGCAGCCTACGATTATCAGTGCAGCCACGAATCGAGTCCTCGTTGTGTATGTTTCAAGACATTTTAGTCATTTACGACCCACGCTACTGTGTCGCTTTAATAAGCGAGTTTCACCCGGATTCCAAAGTGGAAATTGGGTCAGGTCGTTTCACCCATTCTTAGCACTAATCTTACAAATAAACCCTACATCATCCAATTTCTATAAACAAACCCAAACCTTATTGAATTTAATATTGATTATTAAATTACTTTGATGTCTATCGAGTGTTTTGAGTATTTTTATGAGATTTTGGGGTTGAGCTTATTTTAAGAAATTGATGTCAGTTTTGTAATTTATAAAAAGTTAAAAACCTCTTTGTTATGTTGTAAATAGGTTTTGGGTGTGTTTCTAAAGTCCATTTTATATGGGGTATTTTTATAATTTGATCACTTATATTGAGTATAATAGTAAATCTCCCTAAACACAATTCTGCCCCTTTGTACCAGGACCAAGGTTTGGAGGAACACAAAGTGGGTGATCATCAGGCATGGGCCGGGGCGTGGTTGATCTCCTGAAGTTGAAGTTAGGCATTGACAATTCGAAGCACGACTTGGCATCCTTCGCATTGAACCCACGTCAGTTTGACTAAGGCTTGATGAGTGGGCTCTGCTTTCAACTTTGGAATGGGCTATCCCCATTAAGGTTTTTTTTAACTCTTAAGAACACTACATGATATTACAAATACAAAAAAATATTTGTATGGGCTGTAGCCCAGACAGCCCACTATGTAGATTAAGTTTATAGATTTTTACCATCACGAGGCTAACTTAAAAAAATGGAAATACACTGGGCGTACAGATTGTTGTCTAACTAATAAAGAACTCTAGATGTGCCATTCAATCTATCTTATACTCATGAGTCATGAGTCATTAATTATTTTACTTTTTAATTTCGGTTAATTGATGGTTGCTGTGGTCAAAGTCTCTGCTACGTACAACAAAAGTGGACCTTTTTGCAGATGACCAGCCTCTGCCATGAGATTTTGTCACTTGCTTTGTTGAGGCTTCCTCACCAAGTAACCCTTAGTATTCAGTGCATGGTATTATGGTATATGGTGATGGTGGTGTTGGCTTTTGCTGCTTTGCTAAAACGGAAAGAGATGCAGTAATTGAGGTAATCTTCCTGTGAAGATTTATTTATAGTTGGTGGCACTGGCATGGAATCCCTAATTGCATTTTGCTCTACAATTCAGCATGTTGAGAGAAACCCAAAAAATTACAAAAGTTGCCATGTACGCCATGTACGCCATGAATAAAAAAGGTCAATCAATTAATATATAATCACTAGTTGCACGGGACAGTTTAATATTTGCTGGATGAATTTTAGTTACCCAATTAACCTCACATTTTATATACCAAAGCTAAGCTTCTACGGTTATAATTACAAAATAAAAATTTGTGTACTGAATGAAAATTAAATAAATGCAATAAAATAAATATAACATCTCAAATCGACCAACAGGGAGGGGGTAATATGCTTTATATGTACATGCTTGCCTCCATTAGCACGAGGCTTTTTGGGAGCTCACTGGCTTTGGAGTCATGTGAACTCCAAAGTTAAGTGAGTTGAGGCTAGAGCAATTCCAGGGATGGGTGATCCACCTGGGAAGTTGCTCGTGAGTTCCTAAACAAAACAGTGAGGGCAAAAAGGAGGCCCAAAGCTGATAATATCGTGCTATGGAGGAGCTGATCCCGGGGGTGACAATAAATATAAGAACACTTAAAGTTAGTTATATAAAACATTTGTTTATTAAGGAAATGAGAGCTTATTAGCTTACAAATCCATAAACTTTGCTATACCTTCCATACCAAGAGAACCATACATGACGTAGGGCTGGAAGAGGACATTAGGAGGCTTCACAACAGCATTTAGTTATTTTACTTATTTTAGTTATGTTAATTATTTTAATAGTTCTTTGCTTTTCCTTTTAAGAGTCTTTTTCCTTTTTCCCTTCTGTTACCTATTTCATTAAGGTTTGCAGAGACTATTTAAGCCCTACGTCAATACAAGATAAATACCTATTATGGGTTACAACACCTGATTGGAATTATTAAAGATGAGGGATAAGATTTGGCTTGTACAGTGCAATGCGATATTGAGTTCCATGAAATGGATCTTCCTCCGCCCAGAAATAGAGCACGTCCCCAACTGCAATCCCTCTGTCATTGACAAACACTCTCCATCCTCTAGACTGGAAAACTGGGTTTTTGTATTTGTACCGTTGTCTGCTGGATAATTTGAACTCGTACACCTTGCGCTTCTGGTTGTCGAAAACTCTGATCGGGATATCACAGTCTGGATCCTCCGGAGGCAGCATTTCAAGCATGGTGGTGGTCACCCCAAGTCTTTCAACATCGCTAGCCTTCAACACTTTCTCAAAACGGTCGTGCTCCATCTCCATGGATTGATAATCTGCTCTATAAGCCCGCATTATTTGCTTCTATTTATAGACCAAGTCACAATATAACTTTTTATATTTATTCATGTAGCACTGACATCATATTTCAAGCAGACGACATCACGCTCTCGATTGTAAAGAGGCAGCTCATTCAGCATTTCCTTGGTGACTCCAAGTCTTTGAGAGACATCGGTCTTTGCCAACACTTTCACAATCCTAACCATCTGTTTAGAAAGTATGAAACTGAATGATTTGTTCTTAGCTAGCTAGCTACTTGGGGTGGAAGGGTATATATATATATATATATAGTCTCATTCTATTGAGGAATTTCTCAAATAAAATTATTTGAGGGACACACTTTAGAGTACCTTACAATTTATTTTAACGATCCAAACCATCTTTTTTAAGTCTATATTCACATATCATCATTTAAAAATTAGACAAATGAAATTTCGACATTCAATTGTGTCCTACAAAATCAATGAACACGGTGCTTCAAGAAAGTAATAAAATTTCAAGTACTCAATTGAGTGGTCAAATGATATCGATTCAAGTGATTTTTCGTAGAAATGATCTTTGAATGAGTATCTACAAAATAGACGGTTTGGATTAGTAAAATACAATTCAGAGTGTGCCCTACAAGGGTGTCCCTCAAATAAGCTTATTTTTTTTTTATAGATATACAGAGAGCTTCCATTGAGAGATCCTTCAAATAAGCTTATTTGAGGGACACCCCTTGTAAGGCCCATTCTGGATTGTATTTCACCAATCCAAACCGTCTATTTTGTAGATACTCATTCAAAGATTATCTTTACAAAAAATCACTTGAATCCGATATCATTTGACCACTCAATTGAGTTCTTGAAATTTTATTACTTTCTTGAAGCACCGTGTTCATTGATTTTGTAGGACACAATTGGATGTCGAAACGGTTTCTGATTTGTCTAATTTTTTGTAAAGATGATCTATGAATGGAGACCTAAAAAATAGATGGTGTGGATCATTGAGAAAAAAATTGTAGGGTACTCTAAATGGCATCTCTCAAATAATTTTGAGGGATTCCTTAATAGAAAGAACTGTATATATATATATATATATATATAGAGAGAGAGAGAGAGAGAGAGAGAGAGAGAGAGAGAGAGAGAGAGAGAGTAGTGTTCATGCCCCCTAAGATCCAAACCATGATATCTGAATAAACGTGTTGGATGAAAGGCGTAAGGTTTTAAAACTAGGGGCGGAGGACAAATCAGAACATGTAAACTGCTTTGTAGTTTTGTCTGAACAGCAATAAATTACCTGATACAAAGCAGGAAAGGCAAGGTCTTAGGCCATGTTCTTGACATCTGTTGGGTTCGGAAGTTGATTTAAATTAAAAAATGTGTAGGCTAGGCCACGTGTGCAGGACTAGACTAGGTTAAATTGGAAATTACTAGATTTAATGTGAAATGTCTCCCAACTTAGAGATCTGTCTTATCCCCGCTAATCCTTTAGATTAGGAGACAAGACCTGATTTCTACCGGAGTGGTAAATGTTCACTTGTAAAGTCTTCCCGATCACCCCAAAGCTTCCTCCTCCTATACTCCTCCTATAGCTAGCAAAGGTTGAAATTTATGCATCCAACTTTGTTTTTGTTTTTTTCGCTGTCGTGAGATCAGTTGGGTTCAGAAGTTTGATATAAGTTAAACTGTGTGAGAAATGTACTATTAATAAGCAAACTTGTCGTCATCACTCTTGTCGTCATCAATTCTAGACAAGCGATTGAAGTGACTTTTGAATATGTGTTCGTGATTCTGTCGAAGCCTCTTTTGGCCCCTCCTCCTTTCATTGCGAAGTTAGACTCTTCAAAGGTGACATGCGTGAATCAATTTAGTTTTTCTACAAAAGCGGCCACAATGTCTTGACCAGAAACAAAAAAGAAAGCGGCCTCAAAGTGAGACCCAACGTGATGCAAAAAAATGGATCACTTGAAACAAGTACAACCCTATAATCGTGTATTTTGTTACTATCTACATTTTATAATCATAATCGTGTATTAATATAGTGACTCTATAATATAAGCTATTTATTGATTTCTTCTAACACGTACAACCCTCACCACAAAAATAAAGTAGAAATGCGAGTATAAACTCCCAGGCGCGCTGGGTGAGTTTAGAGGTGTAGTTTGGACAGCAGCAAGTGGACTTCAGCTTTCTTCCGAATTGGGACCCTCAGTTTCAGGGGCTTCAAGTTCAACTATGAAACCCAACGGTGGTTGAGCCCAATTTAGAGCCCCCTTTAGAAATGCTTTCATGGGTCGAGTTTTCAACACCTTCAACTTCAACCTCAAAATCACAAAGCTGCCCCCTATAATGGCTCAAATTGAGATGAATTGTGCCATTCATGCATTTACAAATTTACAACATGAATTAACTAATACAGAAGCAAGGTCCAGAAAATAATGATTTTTTTTTTTTATACAAGCGATAATTTGCTTTAAATTAATCTAAACTATGGAGAAGGGAAATTCGAATTCGAATGCAAAGTGGAGAGCCCATCCACTCTAGTTAACTGTCAATCAATCACCATATGTGTATTTAGTGAGTTTTATTCCTTGGGTGTTTGTCTGTGTGTACTTGATGCAAGTACTGTTATAATGTACTAACATAAACTTTGCTGTTGTTATGAAGATGGCATGGAGGATTCTATACCTGTCATGATGTGATTCATTAACCCAGATGCAGGTACTCGACATGAATTGTGGATACTAATAACTATGAAATCTTGTACGTTGGGCTCAACTATAGGGTCGCTATAGAAGAAGAGAGAGAGAACAGAGGGAGAAGATGGTAGAGGAGGAGACGGAAGGGGAGGGCTGAAAACCAATTCAACAGCACTGCCTCAAAAACGATGCATTCCACTCAAATTAAGAAGTAGACTGAATGAACGACGTCGCTTGGTTAAAGAAAACCTTAGAAAGATTATAAAACAAAAAAAATAGCACGGTGGTTTGTTCTTCTTCTTCTTCCCGCAGATACGTGTCTCACAAACGCCGCAAAGCGACGTCGTTTTGCCCAAACTGCTAAGATAAACCACGGACCTCCAAGCCAAACTCAGGGCTGCCATGGGGTCAATTGACCCCTTTCATCCCTTGGTGCGTCCGCCCCTGACTGGAAGACCAAGCGAGACAGGAAGAGAAAAAATGACAATTTAAGGCATTTACTATCAAGTTTTATGCGATTGTCTTCATGTTGAGGATTTGTGTAGCATTATGCCAAATGCAGGAGATAGAAAGATTTTACCAGACCAGAGGATTGTCCTTTCGGTTTGGTAATTGAGCTCTTTTTATTACCAATCTTTCAGCCCTTTGGAGGTTTGTCCTTTCGGTGAAGCAGAAACTTAATTTAATGATTCACCTTTCTCTTCTCCTTCTCATTCTCATTCTCATTCAGGTTGTGCTTTTTTCTTTTTCCAAAAGATCGAAACAAATGTTTACATCATCAACCAATAAATAAAAAGGCCACACCTCAAAATGGATCTGAAGCTAATTACCATTCACTATTTTGGTATTATTGTTACTATTAATATCTTCATTCACTATTACATGTGAAAGAAATCTTGAATGTTCAAAGTGCTTGTTTGTTCATTTTGCTGGTTTTGACTCTAAGAGCTTAATGAACTAATACGTCAAAGTGCAAACTGAAACTTAGTCTCATGCCTTCGCTTTTTGTGCGGATTTCATCACCAGTTGCAGGGGAATACAAAAACCAAAGATTAAAAATAATAATATGAAACCCTAAATCCCATTACCCCCATCCCATCACTCGCTAGCCATCGCCACTTCTCTCTCTCACCGACCCAAATGCCCCTTCCCTGAACCACACCATCATATCACACGCCTCTCTCTTACCCACAACCCAAAATCCTACCCACCTTCATTTCTTGGCACCCAAGGTTGTCTAAATTCAATATATCTGCACCCTTTCTTCTCCCATTATACAATACTACTGTAGTAACCCTAAATACATCTTCCATTCAAATATAGCCACGTGTAAATTTTTGTACAGCCAGCCCTCCCCTTCCGTCTCCTCCTCTGCCATCTTCTCCCACTGTTCTCTCTCCCCCTCTCCTTCCCCCTATGTTCTCTCTGGCCTTCGAGAGCAGCGTGGGCGGCCCTATCTTAAATACCTTGAATTTTTCTGGTCACTACAAGTCTCCCAACATCGGTCGCCGTGATCACTTTCTACACACCGTGTGCAAGCTCCATCAATATTATCACTCCCTCTTTACAAATGAATTCAGCACCAAACTACAAAATGTTCACTTAGCTACTTATCTTCTGATGTTTCATTGCTTTAGAGGAATGCATTTAATGATATATTGTAATTCTAAATTGTTAATGGGGACAAAATGGTCATGAAAAATGTGTATTTAATGTTGGTATTTCCCCAAACTTTTCCATGAGGAGGGAAAACAAAACCCAAGTTGGGAGGATGACTTCACTTTCCTCTACTTTCCTCTGGGCCAGGCAACGATTTCCTATGTCTGGACTTACCAAACATGGGAAAGTAATTGATTTCCCATCCCCAACTCTCCTTTCCCATGAACCAAACGGGGCCTTAAGGTTTTCCCCGGGAAGGTTTTAATGAGGCCACTTGGGACATGCCTCTGCTATGTAATTCCTTCATTCCATTTGAATACAATCCGATTGTTTTCTATCCCAAAAAAAAAAAAAAAAAACTAAATTGATCAGAATCTTTTTAAACAAAGGAAACAGTTTTTAAATCTTTCATAAGGATCTGATAAAACAAGATTTTCCTGGACTCATGTCCCTCTTTCTAATTGGTTGGAGGTCCAAAATATTTGTTGAAAAAATGGCCTCAATCCTTCATTTGAATGAATGCGTTAACTAATTTATTTATTAATTAATCTGCATCAAAAAGAGCAAATTAATGACGACAATTGAAGATTCCAAGACTCCGTAATGATTCAAACATATCATCTCGAAGTGTCCAAGTTCGCAATAAAAGGGAGAGGCCAAGAGTGGCGTTTGATTTTTGCTGTCTCCCCTTCAGTATCGGCAATCATTTAATTTTCCTTTTTCTGTTTCCTTACATTTGATTTTCTCTTGGCCTTTCCCGTAATGATCATTTTTCCTTTCGCTGATAGAATCCACCTCCTTTTACTTGTCCCTAAAACTGTTATCCATCCATACATGCGCGGAAACAACGGGCTCTCTCTCTCTCTCTCTTCTTGGACTTAAGTGCATCAAAGTCCCTGTGCATTAGTGGTTGCATGTCGGCTTCACTCTCTCTCTCTCTCTCTCTTCTTCGACTTAAGTGCATCAAAGTGAAACTGAAACTTAGTCTAAGTGCATCAAAGTGAAACTTAGTAATTCCAAACATACAATTGTCCATCAATCCCCAAACTCAATAACTCTAATAACTAACAAATACATACGATTCAGGTTACCGTTTCTGCCCATTTACAAAATCTTCTTCTTCATAGCCTATTTATTCGTAGTTGCTGCATTGATGAGGCTTTTATTTATTTATTAATTTTTTAATTTTTTAATTTTTTGATTAGTGAGGAGATGGGAGATCAAATTGCTACCCTTTTTAACATTGGAAACCAGCAGGTACCACAGTGGTGGTCTCCCCCTTCTCCCCTGCTTGACACTCAGGTTAGAAACCCTAAGGGTTTTTTCCCTCACAATGTAACGAAAAAAAACATTTATCTAAATCATCTCGATTGGTGGCTTTCTATCTTGAGATCTTTTGGGTTGAGAACTTGATTGAAAAAGTATAGGCTAGGCCACGTGTGGAGGACTAGACTAGGTTAGCTTAGAAATGACCAGATTTCGTGTGAAATCAAAGAAGAACATGGATATTGTCTTCGCACTTGGATGGATGAATTATTCATAAAAAATTGATGCCTTAAAGTTATCCCCACCCACTCATCCTTCAACTTAAGAGACAACATCAATACTTTCTCTTGATTGCATACTATCTTGGATGGATATTTAGCTATAATCCAAGCTAGCCTAGTCTAGCTGATTTCTACTAACTCTAACCCTCAAGCTTGCTCTTGTCCCGATAATTTTATTTTAGAGTTGCGTAGCATGACATGAGAATAAAATTAAAATAAGCCTTAGTTGCTAAGTTTCATTTTTTCGATGTAACTTGCTCTTGTCCCTGTAATTCTATTTTAGAGTTGCTTAGGAATAAAATAAAATAAAAGCCTTTGTTATACTGGATAACTGAGGCTTATTTTTATGTATTTAGCCTTTAAGCACTTTGGTGGGATAAGATTAGTTCCTCTGCAAGTTTTTATTTTTATTTTTTTAAAAGGCTTTTGAGCAGTGGCAGATCTAGGAGTCTATGGACAAAGGATCACATTATAAAAATTCCAAAACAATTATACAAAGAAAATAATACTAAAATATAGAATGATAGTACTTCCATTCATAATTCATAACGAAATCAATACGATAAGTTAAAATTGTCCACGCCGAGTTTTTATCTTTTAAAAACATTGCATTATAGTTTCGTTATTAATACAAGCAAAAACATCCCTCTCAATGCAAACAATATCTCATCTACTTCAATTAGTCTTGCACTTGAACTTCCCGGATTAGACGGAGAATGATTATCCGTAGATAATTTTCTTTTAAAGAATCATTCCACAAATCTACACATTAATTAATTCAATTAATCATTAAGTTTTATCCAATTATCATATGAATATGAAAATATAGTTAGTAAAATATAGAACATAAAAAGAATAAATAAAATACGTATGTAAAAATAAAAATGAATAGTTTAGTTTAATTTATTTTAATTAAAATTTGCAATATATATTATTTTTATTTAATAATATGTGAAAATATATATAATATGTGAATTTTGCCTGTATTATTAAATTTTATAAAACAATACATATATTAAACGTGAAAAATACATATATTCATGTATAATATGTATGTTGTATAGAAAAATACATGTATAAAAATATTTACATATATATAATACGAATATTATAATTGAAAATGTTGACTAGGCTTTTCAGTATAATCTGGTCATCGTTGCCATTGGTTTACCTTGGACACTACAAAGATATATGGGCTAATAATTAATGCACGAAGTAGGCCTAGGCACGAATCGGTTCGGAACGGTAGAAGGCTCTTCCGTTAATCAAACCAAAGACTTCGATAGACCATTTTCTCTTCCATTAACCAAACCAAAGACTTCGGTATACTTCGGATCGATTAACCTAATATTTGGTTCGGTACGCCGGTAGTACCGTAATAAAAATATACTAATAAAATACAATTTATAATACTTTCACATAACATAAGTTCTTGAATAAATACACCAAATCATCCTTGTCAAATATAAAAATCCAATAGTCTAATTCATCCAAGTACAAAGTCAAATAACTTAGTCACTATATCATTCAATATATACTCAAGATATATTGGGAGCCACTTGTGTTTGTTGTTTGAACATTTGGGTGTTATTTTTACTGAATTCTCTACATTTATGTAAATGATTTTGAATTTGTTTTGCTTAGGGTTCTTTATTTTTCATGCTGAATCCAACCATATAAAGAACATAAAATTTGGATCAATGGTTGGAAAGTTTAGGCTGATAAATAAGTGATAAAATGGTGATAATGCAGTGATACAATGGTGATAAAGAAGTCATACAACACTGATAAAGGAGTAATAGAAAATGCTGATTGTATTTATCTTTGGTTTTTTGTTTTGTATTTAAATAATAGAATAAATATAAATATCGGATCGGTACGGGTTTCCGTCGGGGTTAGGAATATTGTTTCCATTAACCAAACCAAACATCTCGGTATGAATCGAATCGAAATAATTAAAATTAAAAAATAATTATTTAACCAAACCAAACCAAACCATCGATACGATACGGTCGGTACGCGGATAATTCAGATGAAATGGCCCACCCCTAGTACGAAGTGTATAGATTTTTGCAAATATTTTATGGGGTTTTTCTTGGTAAGTTGAATATCTTTGTCGCAAGCGCCGGCACGCAGATACCCCAATCCGAACCAAATAACAAGAGCGCCATGTTTAACTTTAAGTTTTGACTGTTCCCATGCAAAGTGAGTTCATTTCCCGCGAGTCACAATACAAAAATTTAGCTCATCCATCTTCCCAAAATTATAAATTTAGCCCATCCCCACATCTAAAGTAAAGCCCACTATATTTTCTTCTCTAATTTGTTTATCATTGTTTATTACTTTTATGATTCTTCCATAATTTATTTCTCATTGTTTCAATGGTTGATATTACAATTTACAATTAATGAACCGAAGTACACTTTTAAAATTAGGTTTTCGGAAGAAGTACTAAATTTGAATCTTCCCCTTTTACTCATCAGAAGGAAAAAAAATATCCCTAAAATGTTAGAAATTATAGGCCTTTATATTTTCTCTCAAAATAGCAGCAAGTTAAATTTAGAGGGGCAGACGTGCATGATATAAGTATTGGCATAAGTATTTTAACAACCCTCTATAGGTATGGCTACATAAACCAAGGTAACGAGATTCTCTTTATTCTTCTACTAGAGGGCCACACGTGCATGATATATATATGTAGTCTTTCAAGGAACATTCTGGCTTTGAAGTCATCTCCTATTCTTAGCTAGGTAGCCCAAATCTCTATGCGTATGTACATCACACATCGGGATCATTGTATTTTGCTTTAGCAAATCCAGTTGTTTCACCAAAAAAAAAAAAATTCCAGTTGTTTCCAGGTTGAATTCAAATCAAAATTAAAGGTAAGAGGGAAAAAAAAAATCTTGGCAATAGTTTTAGTTTTTTATTTATTATTTATTTATGAATATAAAACACCAAACTCAGTTATAAAACTAAACTAAAATTAAAAAAAATTAAATTAAAAATAATAATAATTTGAACACTCTGAATGAGATGAGATTAGCAGGGGATTTGAGAAGTGAACCACTCCATCACATGAATTGGGGCTTTGACCAATTCCAGAGCCAACTCCACGACAACCGTCACGCACAAACAGCACGGACATATGCAAGTCAGCAACAATCCGACGATCCAGATAACGATGCCGACGATGGAGAGGATGAGGGAGAGGAAACCAAAAGGAAGGCCGAGCAGAAAGCCCAGAGGCCTGCAATCACCTTCTGAAGAGCACATTTTCTCGCACTTTCTTTCTTCTTCTTTTTTTCTGGGATTTTGGTTCTTCAGCAGCAACTGCTTGAGAGAGAAGAGAATGGAAGAGAGACTTGTTTAGTAATGGGAGACGGCACACGCTGTGTGTTGTATAGTTGGAAGTTTCTTGTGCTTTTCTGGAAATAGTTATAGTTACTTGGACTAGGGATACCAGTCCATGACTTTGACTCTATTAAGACAATTTCATTGTCTGGGATAAATATTATTCATCACTTGAGATTCAGAGAAAAATATTCTTGATCATTTGAGATTAAGAAATAAATATTTTTGATCACCTAAGCTACAAGCTACTGTATGTAAACTTTTTAAATGAAGTAGAACGATGTAATTAAAATACAACATTACTATTTGTCAAATTGTCATCACCAGAAGTAGAAAAGATACAATCCCTACAGGAGCAATATGCAAAAACTTTCCATATATGCACCAATCAGGGAACAAAGCATACACAACAAGGATACAAAAACAACAAAACCAATACAAACAAAGGCCAAGATAGGGTAGAGCAGTACCCATATCTATTTATCTAACATAGTTAGGCACTCTCTAACAGAGCAAACTGGACAAATGCCAGAGTAAATTGCAAGACATAACTAACCATAATTCATTGAAAATAGGTTAGCTGTAATATTGCTTGAAGATCTGAGGTACGTGGCTGGCTAGGGAAAAAGCGGTTTGAGCAGTGCAATTTTGTACTGTGTCTGATAAAATGCATTATCCTCCTGCCAGAAATACATGACATCGCCAGCAGCAATGCCTCTCTCCTTGACACTTAAGACTCTCCATTGTTTTGCCTGGAAAACTGGTTTTTTGGCCCTGCCCTGTCATACCAGATAAATAGAACACATAGACCTTACCCGTTTCGTCTAAGACTCTGATTGGGACATCATGCTCTGGATCTATTTGGGGCAGGAATTCAAGCATGCCCTTCGTCACTGCTAATCTTTGATTGACTAATCAGACGGTGTCAACTCTTTTTCAAATCGATTCATCTCTCTGGGGCCTCTACAAAGTTTGAGCACCAAATTAAAGCTGTCGAGCTCCGAACGGACGTAGCTAGCTGCTTATGTTGAGATGAGTTGATAATATTGGTGAGATGCATATGTAGAGAGACATCACTCTTCGTTTTGTGAGAGCTGAGTCAAGGGCGGAGCTAGAATTGTAAAATTAAAGGGGTCGAAGTAGAAAATACATAAGTATTCAATAAGTACATGTTTAGAGCTAAATATTTCTAATTTAGTCATGTCTAATTTGTTTTAGAGGGAACTTTAAATTATAAGTGGTTTATTACAAATTTTATATGTTATATATAATATAATAGAGGAGAGATAAAAAAAAAATTTTGGAAAGGGGGAGGGGGGGCACTGGAAAAGGGCCAGTGCCACTCCAGGTCTAAGAGTGGCTCTGCCACTGGCTTAGTCATTTTCTCTGAGCAAAAATTCATTACACAAGATCACATATGTACAACCATAGTCTAAAATATCGATAATATCGATGATATTATCGTTTTTTCGAGTCACAGATATTTTGGAACATATCTATACACATATCGTATAAATATCAATAATATTGACGACATTATCGGAAAATATCGATGTCGATAATTTCGCTCACACTTTAACAATATTTTGTCAAAATATCGCTATAATATCGAAAATATCGATGTAATGAAAAAAGGAAAAAAAAAACATAAAGCACACATGCAAAGGTATTTGAATCCTTGCCATTTCACACCTCCAATGCCTTAACCATGATGTTGCTTATGTTTTTGTGATAATATGGAAAAGGGAACTCTATGTGGTACTAAGTCACTCATGTATCTTATCATACAATGTATAAAGGGTAAAATATTGTAGTAAATCGTTATATATAAATGATTATGGTGTGTTTAATCTTCTTTCATCTTACTACATATTTTCTACACTCACAATATTTGTCAACTTGCTATATAATCAACTTAAATCAGTTAAACCCATCATGCAATCCATTTCCTTCCAATTTTTTGTGATAAACTAATAGATAATTGACTAAATAAACATCCTCCAAAGTTTCAATACAAATTTTCAAGTTTTTCTTACAATTTTCGTAGTCTTTATTCACTTTTTATTCGATATTGATAATGTAACGATATTTCCATTAAAATTTCTGTGTTTTTGGACTATCGATATTTCTGATACCATCGATATTTTAGACCATGTGTACAATAGATAGTCCAAATGATTTTGCATAGGTGGGGCCCAACAGCCCCAATTAGGAAGCATAAGTCCGCAATGGTAAATCAAATATGTGATGTAAGCAAAACGGACTTACATTTATATTTATTCAAAAACAACTAGAGATCGATTAGGTAATGTAGCTATTTATATTATAGAAGGCCTAATTAGGGTTAAGGATCTTAAAAGTATTTTGCAACTTGTGGCAGGACCCTAATTAATTCTGAGAGGTGATGAAGAGAACTTCAATCTAAACATGGTCCAAAAGAGGTGATGAGGAACTTCAATATGAAAACAAAAGTACATTACAAATTAGATAGGGATCTTAACCGCATCCATAGGAAAGTTACTGAATCATGTACAAGAGTTATTATAATTATGCCCTATTTTTGCTAAATAATCAGCTAGCACATTAGCCTCTCCGTAAATATAAGCAATTGTTACTTGAGAAATGAGAGAAAGGACTCCTAAAATTTAACTAAGGACTTAAGAGCATGATTGTTGCCCAAACAAACAACCCCCCAAGCGGTTATGACCAAAAAAAAAAGCCCCCCACGCGTCGCTTCTTTCTGTCTCCCCTATGTCTCTTTTCTTAAAAAAAATTTCTGCAGTGTACTTGAACTTGAATTGGGATCCCTTTGTCTCCCCTTGTCGTATCTAAAACGCGTCCCGTCCCCTCCGCTTCTCTCTCTCTTTGCCATGTCCATAGTCCATCCAATAAAAAATAAAAAGGTATATTTTGCACTTCAAACTGGATATGATAAGTGATAATTAAGAAGCATACATACATACATACTTTGGCTAATTAAGTTTCTGAAAATGGAGAAGAGATGGAGGAGCCTTCCAAGCATGGCGGTGGTCACCACAAGTCTGTCAAAATCGCTGGCGTTCAGCACTTTCTCAAAACGGCTCCATCTCTTCAGGGGCTTATTTCAGTAAATAAAAAAAGAGTGATTAATCGAAACCCTAATTCTCCAACACCAACGCACCCACTTCCCCTATTTCTCTCTTCCTCTTCTTCCAGCGCCGCACAACCCTTTCATCTCATTTTTTTTTCTTTCATTTTCATTCTTTCTTAGTTCTTCTCTTTGTTCCTTCATTTTTGCTCTTGTCTAGCTCTGAAATTGTTCTCTCTTCTTTTCTTCCTTCTTCGTCGTCTTTTCTTTCCCATTTCTTCTTGTTCTTTCTCCCTTGCAATATTCACTCGGTGTATCCGAGAAAGCAGAGGACAAGAAAGGTTTGCAATAGAGAAAAGAAAAACTCAATTTGTAATCTTTAATCCATGTTTTTTTTTATTCGTTTCCAAGTTTTCATTTTTGCAGGTACATTCCACAGGTTTTGAAGAATTTGAAGTGGAATGGTGAATAATTTCTTGGATCATTTTAATCATTTGATTGATTTTTCCTCAAGGTTTGTTCATACAAATTATACGACTCTTCTTTTTTTGTTTAAAACTTTCGTTAATGTTAATCTATTAATTGTTGATATACTGTTAATTAACAGTGGCTGATCCAGAAAAGAGGAATCGTTGAAATGCTTCGTGTGCTGCAGTAAAATAAGAAGAAACGCTTCGAGATTTCTTCTGTAAAGCTGTGTTCGAGTTGAATGGATGTGGGTTCGAAATTCGAACTTTGTATAGAAGAGAAAAGAGGGGAAGAAGAATAATTTGGATTTAGGGAGATTTTGAATTTTGTGTTTTGTGTGTTTTTTTAATAATTAATAATTGAAAGTATTAGGGGCGGATGTTTGCGCCTGTAATAAAGATCTTTAATGTAATCTGCCAACGTGGCAACACAAATAGTAAGGGCGGATCTTTGAGATTTTCTACCCCTAAGAGCAACTCCAGCGAGGAGTCCAGCCTCTGTCTAGGGGGAGAAAAAAAAACCCCAATTCCAGCGATGAGCCCAAGCCCGAGTTGGGAGTGGGACCCATGAAGACGGGCTGGCCCGAAGGCAGCTCTAGCCAGAGTTCGAGCCCCAGGGGGGGGATGGCGTTAGCGTGCGCTAACGTCAGCCCTGCGCTCCACCAACAGCTAGAAGACATGTGTCGTCATCTGGGCGCTCCGATCGCCTGCTCTCCTCCAATCCAACGGTTGGGCTTTTTTTTGCTATAAAATTATGAAAAAAATACCAAAAAATTCTAGAATTTTTTTCTATAAATACCTACAAATACTCTTCACTTTCAACACTAAATGCTCATACATTTTCTTCTACTTCTACTATTATTTGGGCTTTTTTTTGCTATAAAATTATAAATAAAAAAATCAAAAATTTTATATAAAAAAATACCAAAAAATTCAGGAATTTTTTTCTATAAATACCTACCAATACTCTAAACTTTCAACACTAAATCCTCATACGTTTTCTTCTACTTCTACTATTATTCACTTTTTACTCAACATTTTATTCACTTTTAAATTGTTTTTTTATTTATCATCTTATCCAAAAAATTTATTCGATTGAGATATGAGTTTTATAATAAATATTGACACGTATGAACTCAAAAATCTTATTCGAACATATTATCCAAATTAATTGTTTAGATAAACAAATTTGTGAAAAAAAAACTAAAAAATGAATAGTATTTGCCCTTTGCCAAGGCAATGGGTGGAACCGCACATTGCTTTTTGCAAGGACAGCTACTATTCATGTGAATAGTAGCTGCCCTAGTTCCCCCATTGCCATGGCAAAGGGCAAATGAGTGGAGTTGCTCTAAATAGAGACGAGTGTATTCTCTTTCCGCCCCCCTCCTCATTAGGGGCGGTTTTGCAAGGTATCTGCATCTACAAGTAGTGCTTTTAGAGGTGAATATTAAATGCCCCAAGTACTCTTTTTTCTGGTAGTGAGAATTTTTTCTTGATCCTATATTAAACTCAGGTTTAAAAGCAAAATAGAAAAGTTCCTATCGCAAACATTACTTTAACAGGGCATGCAAAAAGTTAAAATACTTTATCATCAATAATAATTTTTTTTTTTTTAAAGAACTTTGTTCAATTTCTCCTAAAAAGCAAAAACTTGTTGTAGGAGTAACCCATTACCAACAACATGGGCGTTCTTAGCAAGAATTATTGCAGTAGGATAATGACTAGGAGGATTTGAAGGTAGGAAAAGCTGAATTCTTCATAAATTTTCTATTTCAATGAACTGACTCTTACCAAAGTTGTGTTTGCCAGAAACCCCTCCTCCAAGTTTCTGACTGGGATTGAGAGGAACATGGCGGTGACGTTCAACACTTACTCAAAACGGCCATTCTCCATCTCTCTCTCTCTCTCTCTCTCTCTCTCTCTCTCTCTCTCTCTCTTTTCCAAAGTGGGGTGGGGTCACCTTTTCCAAAGTCCAGTCTTAGTTTGAAAACTTACTAAAGATCACTTCCTTAATCATGTGCGTTTTGTCAGTGAAGCTGGCAGAGGATATATTTTGCTGTGGTTTTGTTTTGTGATCCGATCCTTTGCTGGTTCTGCTTTGTATTGTACTGCTTAATTGGTGCGTGTGTGAGCTTGTGTGTATATTATCACATAATTGCCAATAAAGCAATAAAGGCCGACAAGGTAGTCCTCTGGATATGGAAAAAAAACCATATGCATGCACAACAAACGAGTCAGACAAGCCTAAAAGAAAAGCCAACATCAAACGCGTTTTGGATTCAGAGCAGGGCTTTGACTGGCACACGCACACACGGTAGACAAGCAATCTTAGGTCAGACAAGCCTACTTGGGCTTTGACTGGCAATCCTTCATTCTGTACATCTAATGTAAGTATTCCTTTTTGTTGTGTGGTGTGATCCGATCCTTTGCTGGTTCTGCTTGGTATTGTACTGCTTAATTGGTGCGTGTGTGATCAGAGAAAGAGATTTACTGTACGTATTATTTTTCTCCTACTGGGTTTTGCCTTGCCTCCTTTAGATTTTGATGTGATGATATATCTCTTAATGTGTACGTCGTTAGAATATATATTTGCCTTGCCTCCTTGTGATGAATTTGTCGCAATGCATTTCTTTTGTCCCAATGTAATGAACCGCAAAAACCCTATAATTGGATGTAACAATACTTATGGATATACTAAAATACCCTTCATGATATTACAATACTGTTTGGATACAGTTGCATTTTAATTTCTACCCATTATTATAATAAAAATAAAATACCCACTCATCAGACGCAAGCATGGTGGTTTCCTCCATGGCCTCCGTCTCTCCTCCATCTCCTACACTCCTATACTCCATCTCTTCCATCTCTTCCATGGTGCAAGGAGACTCTGCGAGTTGAAAATTTTATTTTCAAAGCTGCAAAAGATTTTAGAAGATGGAGAAGAGATGGAAGAGCAGCGTCTGTTTTTCTTTTTTTTCTTGGTGAAAGAGTAAGATGCGTTTGATGAATAACTTCAGCAGGTTCTCAATTTGCCGTCCGTGAATAACTTATGTAGTTCTAAGTAGTTCTGATTTGAAAACCCTAGCTAGCTACCCCTCCTCCAGGTCACATTTCACTCTTCTGCTTGGTAGCTAGTGCGTTGCTATAAGCTAATTAAGTTTCTGGATATGATTAGTGATAATTAACAAGCATACATTGTTGCCACCCAAATCCAAGTGATGATTTGCAAATCTCTGTCCGAGTCACTGGTGTCCTTTATAATCCAAAGTGGGGTGGGGTCTTTGTTTGTAAAATTCATCTAAAGTTCACTTCCTTTAACAGGCGTTTTGTTGTTTTTTTTTTTCATTTTAACTAGTACTAATTATTTTGATAATGGTTTACCATTCTCATTAAACATCTTGACAATGATATAATGGCTAGTTTGTTAAGCAATTACTAGTCCGTAATTAAGTTGTATTCTATAAATAGAGCTACACTGTTCATTTGCATTCTTCTTCTTCCCCCACTTCGTTCTTTGTTCATGAGGTTTCTCATATACATATATACCATTTACTAGTGAATTATGCGGCATTAATAATAATATGCACTGCACACCAAAGTAAATATAATTAAGTTCTGCCAACATATGTCCTAATCCATTTAAGTTCTGATTTTTTTTTTGGTCGATATATTTAAGTTCTGATTAGCAGATACTTATGGTGACTTGGGGCGGCGCCCCTGAGGGACTATAGTCATTTATAAAGAACTTTGTTCAGTTTCTCCTAAAAAGCATAAATGTTTGTTGGTAACAACATGCTTCTTTAATTGGCTTTGCAAAACAAGAACAAAACTAGACAGACGAAGAAAATATTCAAAAGAAGAAGTTTCATTAATTGGTGTGCAAGCTTTCTGGTCAAATGCTTGTCATGAAAATGGAACTCCCATGAAGGCAAGTATCTGCATCCATATCCTTGTTTTCCACTAAGTTTGACGTATAACTTTTTTGGTTCCGCAATTTATGGGACGCTATATGCGATTGTGAAGGACTTTTTAGCGAGTGTGTCTATGTGCAGACTACACTAATTATCCATTTGTGTGCCCAACAACTACCATTTTTTGTGTTGAATTAAAACAAAAATTAGCTTGTGCGATGCATTAATGACATTGTTTTTAGTGTAAGTAAAGTGACACATGTAATGAAGAAAATGAAAAAGGTGCAAAGGAGAATGTTAGAAAGAAGATTGTTAGCATTTCCATAATTCTAATAACTAACAAATACATACGAGTCATATATGTTACTGTTTCTGCCCATTTATTAAATCTTCTTCTTCATAGCCTATTTATTCATAGTTGCTGCATCGATATTGAGGCTTTTATTTATTTATTTTTCTTTTTGAATTTTTTGATTTGTGAGGGAAGGTGGGAGATCAAATTGCTATCCCTTTTAACATTGGAAATGTAGCCGCAAAAATTGTATTTAAATCATCTAGGTCTTAGACCACCTCGATTTAGTGGCCTCGATTGCGCTTATGAACATAAAATTATTCCTACGGCAGCAATCCCAAATAAGTTACTAAGAATTTCTTAATTTTAGGCAACTTGCTACTTCTTTGAGATAAAAGATACCAGGCCTATCTTGAGATCTATTTGGTTGAGTAATTGATTAAAAAAGTGCAGGACTAGACTAGACTAGGTTAGCTTAGAAATGACTAGACTTCGCGTGAAATCGAAGAAGAACATGGATATTGGATGGATTAATTATTCATAAAAAGTTGATGTCTTCAATTTATCCCCACTCATCTTTCACTTAATTATCCTTATAATTAATGAAGTATGCACCAATAATTAACTACCGAAACCCAACAGAAGGAAATTAACTATGACATCTAGTGGCGTATCCAGGATTCTTGGGTCATAGGATCACAGTGTAAAAGTTTTGAAAATTTTTAGGCTAAACTATTAAGACATTTTGTAGAACAAATGAATCATTTCCTATTCTTTTTTTTTAATGTAAAAAAAATAACAAATTTTTAAAAAAAAGACACACACACACTAATACTCTACTAGAAAGCCAACCTACCCTAGAAACCCTCTGTCTAATAAGCGGACGAAGAAGTTTTTTTTTTTTTCGGAGAACCCCTCTATAGATAAATTCATCACTAAAATTTAAGATTTTGAGCTATCTCTTCTTCCTTTTCTTTCTCTGTCTTTTAAGATTTCCAAATGATTGTTTCCTACGAATATTTTTAATTTCCAAATAAAAATCTCAATAATTACATCAACACATAATAAGGCTAGAAACAATAATAATAAATCAACTTTTTAGAGAAATAATTTAATTAAAGAATCAAGGAACAATAAAACCAGAATTTGTGTGCTTGCTTGCTTAATAAAATGAACATATTTTCAATTACTAAAAAAAGAAATGAACATATTTTTGAGTTATTAGAGACTAAGACCAGCCCGTTTGACAAAAACAAAGAAAAGACTTGGACCAGCCAGTGGACATTGGCCTACTTTTCTTTATTTATTTATTTTTAGTTTTTTGTTTCGTAGGGTGTGTGCTTCTTCGTCTTCATGTCAGTGTCACTGTGAATCAATCACCATCTGTGCATTTATTCCTTGGGTGTTTGTCTGTGTGTACTTGTTGCAAGTACTGTTATATAATGTACTAGCATTGTGGCTTATATATGTTGAATAAAAAAACATAAACTATGCTGTTGTTATGAAGATGGCTGGAGGATTCTGTACTTGTCATGACGTGATTCGTTAACCCAAATGCAGGTACTCGACATGAACTGTGGATGCTAACTATGAAATCTTGTATGTTGGGCTTAATTATGCCGCTGTAGTAATGAGAAATGGTAACAAAGTTTACGATTAATTTCTTCAAGGTATTTAAGAGAGGGCTGCCCGCCCTGCTCTAGAAGGAGACAGCAGCCCGAGAAAATGGTCAGCCTTAGGAATGGAGATAGAAATCTTATTTTGATATAAGCATACAAGGTGTCATTTGTTTTCCTTTTTAACTAATACTAATTATTTTGATACAAGTTTAAACATAGAAATCTTATTATTATGAGAAATGTAGCATTAATAAGATCTTTAAAATGAGCCTAATATCAAACATATTTTAATTAGAATATATATATATATATATATATTAAAGTCCCCTTCAGTTAAGGGATCCCTCAAATAGTGTTATTTAAGGGATGGGGCGCTCAACTGTTGTATCTGTTTTAATGACCTTGTGTGGCTGATATTGAATTACATCTTTTACGCACCACAAACTCCACTTACGCTTGGGAACGACGTACGCTGGGAAACCAAACGTCTTTATTCTTCCTCCAATGCTTGGAGACCTTTCACGCAAACCAAATGACGTGAAGAAGATGACTCACCATCGTCAATTGAAGAAGAAGACACACCATCGTCAATTGAAGAAGAAGACACACCATCGTCAATTGAAGAAGAAGACCCACCATCTATGCAACAGAGGTATGCTATCATGTGTATGAAGTACAAAATTTTTTGGATGAGTTCTGATATGGTTTTAATGGGTTTGAAGATCACTCATCTAGATTTTTAATGGTTTTTTAAAGAAGAGTGCTAGCAACCTTCTCTTTAACCTTCTCTTTTGGACCGTCTCTCTTCTTCTCATGACAAGTGTCACTTTCCTTATACTTAAAACAATGTCATTAATGCATCATACAAACTAGTTTTTGTTTTCCAAGTTTACCCTTATTAAATGTATTAATTTTTTTAAATAACAAGCTTTTTTTTTTTTTTTTTTACAACTTTCTTACCACCTTGTTAAAAAATTAAATAAGAAAAAATTTTTTTTTTTTTTTCCAAAGAGAACGTATGTTTTGTTAAAAACAAAATAAAGATGATAACAATATCATGAAACAAACTTTATTTTTTATTTTTTAAAACTATGACTTTTTTTTTCTATTATTTAATTTTTAACAATGTGCTAAAGAAGTTGTAACAAAATTTGAATAAATTGAAGGAAATATAACAGCCAATACATTTTAAAAGGGTAAACTTGGAAAACAAAAACTAACTTGTGTGATGCATTAATGACATTGTTTTAAGTGTAAGAAAATGATATTTGTCATGAGGAGAAGGGAGAAGGTTCAAAAAGAAGGTTAGAGAGAAGGTTGCTAGCATTCCTCTTTTTAAAATTTTGGAATATCATGTGTATGAAGTACAAAAAAGTAATTATAATCATGTAATGATTGGAAGCTTCTTCTACACACATGCATGCTCAATTAACCAAGAAAATAATTAACCTCATTTTATATATGTAATAACCCAAACCTAAAATTAATATTTAATTATTAATTTATTGGAGGAAAAGACTAAA
Organism: Prunus mume; assembly: GCF_029339155.1. Taxonomy (NCBI): domain Eukaryota; kingdom Viridiplantae; phylum Streptophyta; class Magnoliopsida; order Rosales; family Rosaceae; genus Prunus; species Prunus mume. The sequence continues at coordinate 16,248,619 of NC_142703.1, read as the reverse complement.
ATGCCCTTAGAATTTTTATTAGGTCAAAGATTGACTTTTTGACCAAGAAGGAAATTGGGGATTTCAATTATACCGTTGCGTAGAGCGCGACGAAACGAGTCCGTGAGACACGTAGTGGACTCGAATCGGAATTATAACGAAGAAAATACGGTCAAAATACACTCAAGGGCAAAAAGTTAATTTCAAAAAGTTAGATTTTAAAACCCTCGTTTCTCTCTCTCTCTCTCTCTCTCTCTTGAGCCCCGATACTTTTCTCCAGCGGTGGCTTCTCCAAGCCACCGCTCCACCTCCGCCTTGGGACCGGATCAAAAAGAACGAAGCTTTCCTCTTCCCTTTAAGCCGGTAGTCGAAACGCGAATCCGCGAATTTGCAGAAACCGATCGGTTTCGGTTTGGGAGAAAATTTCAGTGCTCGTTCTCCGTCATCCGCCACCATTTCCGATGAGTGAGGTATGGTTTCTCACCTATTTCCCGAGCTCTAGCTGACTGTTGGATATGAATTGGTTGATTTCATGTGTAGGAGAACGATTTCGAAACCTAGGTTTTGACAGATTTTCGGTCTACTATTCCGGCCATTTCCGGCCACTTTTGGGGTAGGTCCACGAACAAAAGTGGCTCCAAATGGGGTGTTATACCTAGGATAGAGTCTTGAGCCTAGATGTTGAGTTTTCCGGCGATGCGTTATCGCTTTAGGCAACTTGCGTGTAGCGTGGGCAGGGTGGGGACCACAGTCAGTCCTAGAATGATCTCCTAGTCCTCACGGCGTGTAAGATTTCGCGGATCTTAATTCGGATATCGTTTGAACCCGAGCGGATCTCGCCATGCGATTTCCGGGTTCAATACGTTTGAACCGTTGGATTGTAGTTAATTCCAAGTATGTTAATCTAGACTTTCGAGATTGTATAGTATTTGGCGGATCATAAAGCGAGTCGGATACTCAAAATGGTCACCCTAGACCATTTTAAGCGATTAGTGCAGTCGAAAAGAGAAAAGAACTACGTGTGGCTTGATCCTCTGCGTAGGCAGCCTACGATTATCAGCGCATCCACGAGTTAGGGCTGGGTTTATGTTACTTTTGAGGCATTTTGGTCATTTACAACCCGATTACTAGGTGTGTCGCTTTAAGCAGATTCGCCCGGATTTCAAAGTGGAATTTGGGTCGGGTCGTTTCAATATACGAAAGCTAAGCTTCTACAGTTATAATTACAAAATAATTTTAGTATACTGATTGAAAATTAAACACTTACAAGAAAATAATATTAAAAAACTTAAAGTTAGCTATACAAGACATTTGTTTCAAGTTATTTTTCGGCATAGAAATAAGCTTGAAAAATATACTTTGGAAAAATATACATAAGGGCAATGAGAGCTTAGCTTGAAAAATTGTCATTTGATCGTGAAAACCAAATGAGAATGCTGGATCCTTGAAGAGAGTAAGAGCCTTGATTATTGTTTAATTATACAATAATATTATTTATATCACATTTATGCTGAAGATGCTGCACTACAGGTCGTCTATTGGAGGGGATGAATAAACATTGAAAAAGGGAACAGAGAAAGAAAATAAAGATCATCAAAGTTGAAGAAGGGAAGACCCAAGGAATAGTGCAAGAGGGAATTTGGTACAGGAGAAATAGAAAGGTGCAGCTGCCCATTGAAGGGGATGAATAAACATTGAAAAAGAAGTCTGCAACAGCCCAAGAAGGAAGAAAGAAGGATTTTAAAAATGAATAAAAGTGGATAATATTCATTTGAACCATAATTTTGGTGATTTTGGAACTTTGATGCATGTCATCATGGATATAACTCCTTATATTGGGGTGACATGCGACCCACTTGTCCTGTCATTGGAAGTGATGAAGTAGCTGGAAGCATATGTATGGTGAAAAACCAAGCGAGACAGGAAGAGAAAATGACAATTGAAGGCATTCACTATCAAATTTTATGCGATTGTCTTCATTTTGAGGATTTGTGTAGCATGCACTAGATGCCAAATGCAGGAAATAGAAAGATTTTGCCAGACCAGAGGTTTGTCCTTTCGGTTTGGTAATCGAACTCTTTTTATTACCAATCTTTCAGCCCTTTGGAGGTTTGTCCTTTCGGTGCAGCAGGAACTTAATTTAATGATTCACCTTTCTCTTCTCCTTCTCATTCTCATTCAGGTTGTGCTTTTTTCTTTTTCCAAAAGATGGAAACCAATGTTTACATCAGCAGCCAATAAATAAAAAGGCCACACCTGAAAATGGATTTCAAGCTAATTACCATTCACTATTTTGGTATTATTGTTACTATTAACATCTTCATTCACTATTACATGTGAAAGAAATCTTGAATGTTCAAAGTGCTTGTTTGTTCATTTTGCTGGTTTTGACTCTAAGAGCTTAATGAACTAGTACATCAAACTGAAACTGAGTGCATCAAAGTGAAACTGAAACCTAGTCTCATGCCTTCGCTTTTAGTGCGATTCCATCACCAGTTTTAGGGGAGTACAAAACAAAATATTAAAAATAATAATATGAAACCCTAAACCCCATTACCCCCATCCCATCACTCGCCAGCCATCGCCACTTCACTCTCTCACAGACCCTGAACCACACCATCATATCACACCCCTCTCTCTTACCCGCAACTCAAAATCCTACCCACCTTCATTCCTTGGCACCCAAAGTTGTCTAAATTCAATGTATCTGCACCCTTTCTTCTCCCATTATACAATACTACTGTAGTAACCCTAAATACATCTTCCATTCAAATATAGCCACGTGTCAATTTTTGTACAGCCAGCCCTCCCCTTCCGTCTCCTCCTCTGCCATCTTCTCCCTCTGTTCTCTCTCCCCCTCCTCCCTCCCCTCTGTTCTCTCTCTACTTCTAGAGCAGCGCGGGCGGCCCTATCTTAAATACCTTGAAGAAATTAATTGTAACTTTGTTACCATTTCTCATTAATGTGGCTGCATAGTTGAGCCCAACATACAAGATTTCATAGTTAGTATCCACAGTTCAGGTCGAGTACCTGCATCTGGGTTAATGAATCACATCATGACAAGTACAGAAAATCATCCAGCCATCTTCATAACAAGCAGCAAAGTTTATGTTTTTTTATTCAACATATTAAGCCACAATGCTAGTACATTATAACAGTACTTGCAACAAGTACACACAGACAAACACCCAAGGAATAAAAATCACTAAATGCATGCACAGATGGTGATTATTCACAGTGACACTGACATGAAGACGAAGAAGCACACACTCTATGAATGACCAGCTAGACTATAGAGATTGGTAGGGCTTATGGATTATTATAACACAAAACAAACATGTTGCTGCTGCTAACTCATTAATTTCTAGACACCATGAAGATCTGGGTGGCCGGGAAAAAGATGTGGTTTGAACAGTGCAATTCGGTAGTGTGTTTGATAAGTTGGCCCAGAAGTAGACGACGTCCCCAACAGCAATGCCTCTGTCGTTGACAAAGCTTTTCCATCCTCGAGACTGGAGAACTGGCTTCAGGTATCTGCCGCGCCTACCAGGTAACTTGAACAGGTAAACCCGATATGTTTGTCTATCGAAAACGTTGATTGAGATAGCATTACCTGGATTGACAGGAGGCAGCACAGCAAGAATTTTTCTGGTCACTACAAGTCTCCCAACATCCGTGGCCGTGATCACTTTCTGCACACCCTGTGCAAGCTCCATCGATATCATCACTCCCTCTTTACAAATGAATTCAGTACCAAACTACAAAATGTTCACTTAGCTACTTATCTTCTGATGTTTCATTGCTTTAGAGGACCTCAGCTCACTCAGATACTACTATATAAAGAGAAATCTGATATCAGGGTGACCAGTTAGGAAATGATTTTGGAGTGGCCCTCTTGAAAGATGTAGGCCAGGGAACTGCCAGTGCCTGGCTTTAAGTGGCCTTTGCATCTCTTTGTCGTGTCGTCTCTCATGGGGTTTCCATCTCTCTCTCTCTCTCTCTCTCTCGTGGGGTCTCTCTCTCTCTCTGATTATAACATTTGCTTTTGCTTTTGCTTTTTGGGGTTTTCACACCTCCCCTCCCCCCCCCCCCCCCAAAATTTCGTCCAAACAGAAACAGTTCAAGGGGCTATGTTTACGTGATGTCCTATTTCCCTTCTCATATGCAAAATTTCCTTCTTGTTTTGTTTTATTTTTATCCTTGCCCACCCAGCTTCATATTAATGTTTTTATACTTCATATTTTGTGTTATAATTCACTCACAAAACATGCCATTAATTCCCTTTTTTGGTCCCTCTAATATTAGATTATTTTCCTTTTTCTCTCAAACGCTCTCCACACCTCTCCCTCTCAAACCCTAGCCGCCGTTCCTATCCTAAGGGAGTGGGAGGGAAGGTCACTGCCTTTATTGCATCTAAAATTGCATTATATGACAGCACACTAGGCATAAATCCATCAAACTTTGGCTAAATTAACAAAGTTCATAGCCTTAACAATGAAGTTCATGTGAGACTAAGACTTTACTCTTATTTAATAAAAAAACTATCTTGCATCCTCCATGGATGCCCTTGCCCTGGACATAGTCGTGAGTTTTAGGAAGAACTACCCTTAAGCTTTCATCTATGCCCATCACATGAATTAGAGATTTTTAAGGAAATGATTGATTCTTTTGGATCTCACTTTGTGGCCGCTTTCTTAGAAAAACTAAATTGATCAGAATCTTCTTAAACAAAGTAAACAGTTTTTAAATCTTTCATAAGGATTTGATAAAACAAGATTTTCCTGGACTCCTTTCCCTCTTTCTAATTGGTTGGAGGTCCAAAATATTTGTTGCAAAAACTGCCTCAATCCTTCATTTGAATGAATGCGCTAACTAGTTAATTAATCTGCTTCAAAAAGAGCAAATTTATGATGACAATTGAAGATTCCAAGATCCGTAATGATTCAAACATATCATCTCGAAGTGTCCAAGTTCGCAATAAAGGGAGAGGCCAAGAGTGGCGTTTGATTTTTGCTGTCTCACTTTCAGTATCGGCAATCATTTCATCCCCTTACCTTTTTGCTGTTTCCATACATTTGATTTTCTCATTGGCCTTTCCCGTAATGATTATTTTCCCTTTTGCTGATAGAATCCACCTCCTTTTACTTGTCCCTAAAACTGTTATCCATCCATATATACATGCGCGGAAACAACGGGCTCTCTCTCTCTCTCTCTCTTCTTGGACTTAAGTGCATCAAAGTCCCTGAGCATTAGTGGTTGCATGTCGGCTTCACTCTCTCTCTCTCTCTCTCTCTCTCTCTCTCTCTCTCTCTCTCTCTCTCTCTCTCTCTTCTTGGACTTTAGTGCATCAAAGTGAAACTGAAACTTAGTCTACTTTTGTTCAATCATGCCTTCTTTCTTTTAATTTTAACTAGTACTAATCATTTTGATGTAAGTTTAAAGGTAGAAATATTATTATCATGAGAAATATAGCATTAATAAGATCTGAAGGAGATGTTTAAAATGAACCTAATATCAGATATATTTTACAAAGTAAATTTAATCATCTCCTTTTTTACAACATATGCTATTTACTTGACATCTGTTGGGTCAACATATGCTATCATGTTTCATTTTGAGGATTTGTGTGGCATGCACTAGATGCCAAATGCAGGAAATACAAATGAAAACTGGGTTTTTGGTCTGAAATTGAAGCATCTCAAGGGACTTGCTTTCTTTATTCTTATTAGTTATGCTCCGGAATTAATGGGAGTCAGTGCAAAAATATTTGGGTTGGAAGTCCCAAGTTTATTATGTTGTCTGATTGCAATTTGGTTGAATTTGATGGATTAGTTTGTCAAGCATCAGTCAAAGACACTTCTTTTTCTTTTCAAATTCAATTGAAAACGAAATATATTTTCAATTAAATTTTAGAAGAAAAAACTTAGAATGTCTTTGACTAGGTGATGTTGACATATTATTATATCCCAATTGTATTTTTCAAGCTTATTTCTATGTCTAGAAATAACTTAAAATGTCTTATATAACTAATTTATTTTCTTGTATTTATTTAATTTGTGTATATAAAAATTATGGCCCACTCGTATAAACATCAACTCAGCAGTTCCCACCCAGAATACGTTAGGGAGAGACTAAATACTATATATACATAATTTTTTTAATGCGAATAATATCTATGTATAGAGAAGGAGAGAGGGAGAGAGGGAGAGAGAGAGAGACATATACATACAGACATGTTTCCTGCCCACATTCTCATCTAGCTTTGTCCATTCTCATTCAGCCTCCATTTTCACGAGAATATATGGCTATGTTTGAAATAGGAACCTGTAAGTAGTATCATACGCACATCAGTCAGGTAGCGACCTAGTGGCGTTAGAGAGGAGTGAGTGAGAGAGTGTGCATATGCATGTCCAACTATACTTAATAAGCATGCATATATACTTTTCCCAATGGTATAACAATGTTCAGGTAAGTTTGATTTACTAGATGATTTTAATCCACACAAAACACAATCTCAATTCCCAATGGTATAACAATGTTAAGGTAAGTACGGCCAATTTGGATACTCCTTTTGGATAGTACAACAATGCATCCAAGAATTAACAAGATATATATATATATATATACTCCTTTTTCTTTTAAATAAGATCAAAGATAAATAAATAAAACTAAAAGAAAAGAAAGAAAGAGGGTGCAGATGGCATTACATCTGTTTTGTGATGCCAAAAGATGTTTTTATGGATCAACTTGATCTTGTAGTATTATTAATTATTACTGATATTAAACAAAAGTTTTATATTCGAATTCTCCTTCTTAAAAAGAAAAATGCTTCAATGGTCCAAGACTAGAGTGGCTCTCTTAAAAATTTAATGTTTTTTTTTTCGTTCATGTGTAGTTATTGTTTTTGAAGATGAAAATTTGAGTATAATTTTGTAAACCAAAATGGTACGTTAATATATATATTTTTTCCATGAGTTTTACCAAGGACAAATACATGTTAAAATCAAACAAACAAAGCATGCATCCATCGCCCACAAATATGTACAAAATGAATGTAGTTACACAAAATAAGTAAGAACAAGAGATGAAGTTGTTTATTTTCAATTTCTAATATATAATTTAACATAATTAATCTCAACAGATTAAGATTAGTGGACGGATTGCCCAGAAGCAATAAAACAGCCTCTTTAAGGCTTTTAATCGAACACTTAGTGGGCACAAGTAAAGGGGCAAATTCATGCATCTCTAACGCATTTTTTGGCGAGGCTGCACCTCCTTGCACCTCTGTGGGTCCGCAACCGGCGGCGAATATGTATCATAAGTCTGAGTACATGTGCTTCTAGTTGCTGAATCAGGGATTTAGTCATTGTTTAGGTTGTGCAGAATTCTCTCTAGATCAATTCAATATGTTGTTGTGTTTGGTCACTAGAGAATTTTTATCCATATTATTCGGCATATAGTTGCTTTGTACTTTTGTTCATTTATCAATAATATACTATCACTTATTTTAAAAAAAAAAAGAAAAAAGAAGACATAGTGGGCTATATTTGGAAATATATAATAATATAGTAAATTGCTTTTCCCCCCAAATCTATGCAGCTTATGGTTACCTTCTTTATGGCTCTGCCATATGCATTTCCTAAGTTTGATGATGCATTTTATTATCATTAATTTATATTTTCTTGATTAGTGTTGAGGCCCAAAAATTCAGGGTTGGGCCCAAATAAATTCCTGCCCCAATGTAATGCCTTATTAAGAAAAGACCCGATTTGGAGCACGTGAAAGTTCATCATTCACGTTTGCACGAGTCATGATTCTCGTGTCATGCCAAATAAATATGCAATCTATCATGCTAAGAGTTGAAATAAGCACTGGCTTCATGAGCCCAAGCTAATTTTCTCATCAAGCGTCATATCTCTCTTCAAAGCGACATAATTCAAGCACGCCAAGCAACATGCAATGCTAAGCGAAAAATCATTATTATTACATCTAGCCACGCTACAAGCTTAAGTGGGTTCAAGCCACGCAAAATGTTCGGGGCTTGCTTGAGTGGGTTGTGGTATGGATGGTAACGAGCTTTCATAAGGCCCATTGATGAGCCGAGAAATGGAAGTTTTGGGCTGCTTGGGAGCCCTAAAACTCAAGCCCATTTCTTGAGCCCAAATATGTGGATAAGCATAAAGGAGAGAAAAAAGCCCAATACTCTAAAAGAGATGACCCAATACCTCAGGAAAAGCTCAGCCCAGTACTTAATAAAATATGTAGCGTTGTGTTCAACCCTTGCCAAAGCTTCATAGCAGAGTCAACATGAAGCCATCGCAAAACCAAAGGGAATTAGTACGTATAGGAGGAATACTCATTAGGCAAAAGCTCTATCCATTCTCATTTCCCTTGCAAGCTCTAATAGGGAAACCAATAAGAAAAGCAAGTGGCGCCTCATCCCCATGGGAAGGTCCAGCCTCACAAAATCCTCGGACCCTAAAGAGTCTATGACCCTCCGCTCTGGTTAAAAGAAATTTCACCAAAAAGGAGTGAAGGGAAAGAGGCAAAGGAAAAGTGGGAATGAATGATTGATAGAATTAGAGTTCTAAGTGCCTATAAAAAATAGGCTTCTTCTACCCAGCAAAATCATCATCCATAGTGCGACCAAGCTTTGTCAAGCAATTGGAAATTCACTCAAACCACACACATTACTTCACCACTAGCTACACACATTCAAAGAGCATGTTACATCTCTCCTCCCTGAAACCTCTGCAATTTCAAGCCCTATTCCTCCATCTCTCCCCTTTTCTCTTCTATTAAAATACTCCAGAGTTTGATAGATTTTTCGTCAAGTTGCTGGAAACTACTCAACACACCCATTATACCCCCATCTCTCTCCCTCTTCAACAAACCCTCTTAGAATCCATTCTCCCTTTTCTTAGAACCCCCATCTTTCATAAAAACTCACAACTCTCTCTCAGTTTATGCTAAACTCATGATGGTTTTGCTCCCATACCACAAGCTTCTCATGCCAAGCTAAGAATCTACATGTAAGCTGTTGTTATTTTTGTTGGTGAACGTAACCAAGGTGTTTCCTAAGGTTTCACTACCCTTTCGATGCATTCTTGGGGTATGATCTTTGAACTCAGACTCAGGGGGTAATTTCACATGTTTCTCTTTTCACAGCCCAAGTCCATTCGTCAAGCTGCTGGAATAAAAATACCCCTACAATTAGTATATGCATATGTGTGTGTGATTTCTTCTTAATATGTATTGTTTGTTCAAAACTCAAAATATTTCCCATCTTTCCTATTGAAAGGGGCGATAGCATATTAAACTCACAAACACTACACGAATGCTAGGAATGAAAAGAATGTTGCTTGACCAGCTAGTTGCTCGCCAGACGTGAATCAACTCTTTTAGTTTCTTCTTTCTACAAATTTGCTTCCCTACCCCCCCTTCTTTTTCTAAGAAAAAGGCAAAATGACATGTAGTCTAAGGACTGTTTTTTTGTTCCTTAATGAAACTTATGATCGAGACATTTTGTGAATCCCAACAAATCTGATAGATATCAAGCATATATGTTCACTTTTAAAAAACCTTTTGCCCTTCAACCTTTCTAATAGACTGTCTTGACTGTTTGATAGGTAACCGAGAAATTCATCATGCAAGAAGTAAATCAAACCCAAATAAACAAGGTAATAAAAGTTTGGATCACTACATGATTAGCCAAAACTACAAAGACTACTTGCTTACCTACTTGTTTTTGATTTTTATCACTTCACTAAAAAATTCCATATTGATCAAGCTAAGCCCATCATCATCACTTTTATTCTCATTAAAACCTTAGAGCATCTTAATTAGAATATTTGAGAAACCTACGTAAATGAAAGAATAGCACGCTGTATTTTTACATCTAAAATAGTCACCCCCGTAATGCTCAGAGAAAGAGAGAGAGAGAGAGAGAGAGAGAGAGAGAGAGAGAGAGCACCATATTTTACATATTAATCTACATAAAGAAGGAGCAATAAACCACGATTGCTTTTGAAGAAGACTTTTTTTCTTTATGTAAATTACAATTTACAGAAATCTTTCATTATAAATATAAGAAAAATTTATGCATACATATTAAATTATGATTGGCTTGAAGTTTCTAGGAGGCGGGCATTTTCTCCCTTTTTGTTTCAACTTGAGCAGAAAAACATCTCTAATGGATCCAAGGGTTCTAAATGTCCAAGCCCAGCTGATGGGATTGAGCGAAGTCCACAACTGGTTTCAGCCCATGGAACCGAACCAAAGCGAGGCCTGAAATTGAAAGATCCACAAGAAAAAAATATATTTTTATTCATAAATAAAACGTCCTACTTTGACTCTCTTGTAATTTTCGTCTTCTCCGTTCTACTTACGCAGCTCTCGATAAACCTCTAACGTCAACCCGAAATGCCCCATGAAACCTCATATTCACAAGCCATCTTCCTTCCCCTGTGCTCCCTCCGACACCCTGCTCGCAGAAAGAGCAATCACATAACTCAAACACCATCCCCACAACTTCACTTCTCTCGCCTGCTTTACCCCAGAGGCAGCCTTCTATTTACTCCTCAAGTCCCAATTCGACCACTAACCCTAAAGTTCCTCACTGGGCTCTAACCATGGTTTCTTCACCTTCCAATGCAAGTGACTCGCCCTCCACATTCTCACTCCCTTCAAGCATACAAGAGAGCCCAACCTCGCCGAGGACGCTGTCACAACACCATCGATGTGAGGTAATTTGGTCTTCAAAGGCCTCGTGACTCCTGCATATCTGCACCGAGCTCGCGGTTTTCGACTTGGTGGGGAAGTCTTACTCTCTCTGGAATTTAATTGATGAGGCTCTGAATATTGTTAATTTGGCCAAAGTTCATGGATTTATGCCTGGTGTACTGTCATATAATGCAATTTTAGATGCAATAAGTGGGTCAAAAGAGTCTGCTCAATTTTCGAGGAGCTGTTTTCTGAGATGATTAGCAATGGGGTATCCCCGAATGTGCATTACTTACAATATTTTGATTAGGGGTTTTAGCGGGCCGGGGAATTTGAAAATGGGGCTGTAGTTTTTTGGTGGAATGGAAAGAAATGGATGTTTGTCGAATGTGGTTACTTATAATACGTTGATTGTTGCACATTGCAAATTGAATAGGATTGATCAGGCATTTGAACTGTTGAGATTGATGGCGTTGAAGGGGTTGGAGCTGAATTTGATTTCGTATAATGTGGTAATCAATGGGTTGTGTCGAGAAGGGAGGATGAATGAGACAAGTCAGGTTCTCTAGGAGATGAAAAGAAAAGGTTTTGTTCCTGATGAGGTGACTTGTAAATTGTAATACATTTATTAGTGGGTATTGCAAGGAAGGTAATTTTCACCAAGTACTTGTTCTGCAAGAGGAGATGCGGAGGAATCACTTGTCTCCCAATGTTTTCAATGTCATTAATGCTATGTGTAAGGCTAAGAATTTAAATCGAGCAATGGAGTTTTTCCATTAGATGCGTGTTAGAGGACTTCGTCCAAATGAGAGGACGTGTACTACGTTGATTGATGGTTTCTCCCAACAGAGGTTCTCAAATGAAGCTTATGATGGTCTGAAGAAAATGATTGGGAATGGATTATCACCTTTGATTGTGACTTACAATGCACTTATCAATGGATACTGCTTTTTGGGGAGGATGGAAGATGCCATTCGAATCCTACAAGATATGACAGGGAAAGGGTTGTCCCCTGATGTACTAAGTTATAGTACTATTATAACTGGGTTTTGTTGGCATCAAGAATTGGAGAGCGCATTTCGAATGAAGCTGGAGATGACAGATAAGGGTGTATCGCCTGATGCTGTTACCTATTCATCACTCATTCAAGGTGTCTGTCAGCAAAGAAGACTAGGTGAATCTTGTGATCTATTCCAAGAAATGTTGAGTATGGGTATGCCTCCTGATGAATTTACATACACAACATTGATCAATGCTTATTGTGTGGAAGGGGATTTAAATAAGGCTCTTCATTTGAATGATGAAATGATACAAAAATAATTCCTACCTGATGTTGTTACCTACAGTGTGCTCATTTATGGACTTAACTAACAAGCTCGAAAGAGGGAAGCAAAGAGGCTTCTGCTCAACTTGTTCTATGAGGAGTCTGTCCCTGATGATGTCACATATAATACGCTAATAGAGAACTGCACTAATGGTGAATTTAAGAGTGTGGTTGCTCTAGTAAAGGGATAATGTATGAAGGGTTTGATGAAAGAAGCACACCTAGTTTTTGAGACAATGATTGAGAGGAAACACAAGCGTAACGGAAGCAGTTTATGATGTTATTATTCATGGTCATTGTAAGGGTGGAAATGTTATCAAGGCATACAATCTGTACAAGGAAATGTTGCATTCTGGTTTTGTTCCGCATACTGTGACAGTTATTGGGCTTGTTAAAGCACTTTTCACAGAGGGGATGAACAATGAATTGAGTCAAGTCATAGGGAACACACTGAGAAACTGTCAGCTTTCTGATGCTGAACGTGCAAAACTACTCGTTGACATCAACCATAAAGAAGGAATATGGATGAAGTTTTTAATGTTCTTGGTGATATGGCCAAGGATGGCCTCCTTCCAAATAGTGGAGTAAGTGCTTCTGCAGGGGATAACTAATGGCAAGCATTCTCTTATTAAACGGAGCAAAAAATGAAGGCAAAAGTTCAAGCTGATTGCAATCTTTTTGGTTGACAGAGTAACTGATGAAGCCGAAGTGCATAATCACCTTGATTGTGATTATTGTCCGATAAAATGCTTCAGTGCTATGGTGGCTTGTGCAAATAAGCCTTATTACTCCATGCCCATGTTTTCTTAGAATCCAGCCAACCTTTTTATGAAGATTCTTCGTTTATCATGCAGTTACTTTCTTACAAGTTCAGGTAATGTGTGTGGGTGTATGTATAACGTTTTTTTCATCATGGAAGAGAAATGGAAATACATTGGCCGTACAGATTGTTGTTTTTGTATACTATGTGTACTCATGACTCATTATTGGACTTTTCAGTTTCAGTTAACAGATAGTTGCAGTTTAATCTATTCTCTGCTACCGAGTCGTTCTTGAGAAGATAAAATTAGTTTCATACCAAAGCACAAGCAATCAAGGACCTGAAGAAGCATTAGCAAATAATGTTTCTCTGCACTGCTATCTTCGCTTGCCGGTGTTTCTGGAAGTTGAAATCTTGTGTTGACTTAAATGTATCCTGAGAAGCCAAGGATGTGGATTTCAAGCTGCATCTGATGAGATTTGAAGAATAATATACTGTCCTAAATGTTGATTTATGGCGATTAAATCTTCAGATTTTACAGATGTATATATGTCTGATGATCTGCTGTATTTTGACAACACAGTATACAAAATTGTAACCTGATATTTTATTGTCGTCTTCATTTGTAAGTTTAATTGGGCAAAATTATTTGTGCAGCTATTGAGTTTGTTTTATGAATAAGGTTTGAAAGCAACATCATGCATAGCATTTGATATGGTACTATCCCTCTCTGAAAATCGGATCGGCAGCTACATAACATGCCAGTTATGTGATCAATCTTGTGAATTATAGAATTTCCCATATCCCAATTTGATTGAATAGACCTCTGGATCGACGCTGGATTCGTTACCTTGCAGAACTTGTGTATCCTCACCAGAACTTCCAGTAACCTGAAATCTATTCAATTTTCAATCAATCCAGCGCCATACAGTCATCTGCCCTCTGTAGCTGTGTTTCACGACCAAGTATTAACATTTACTTAGGATCTAAGGCACCTCACTGATGGAGAATAGTTTCCTTCTTGCTTAAGCGTATTTTCCGTCGGCATCATAAGTGCTATGCTACTCATATTGTCTCTAACCAGCATGGTCATTTTGCTTCTTCTCTCAACTAATAATAGGTTTATGATCTCAATCACATTTACAAGCAAACCACTTTAAAATGGTAGATGACAGATAAAGAATAGTTGTAATATACTGACCTATGCCATAAGGTAGTTGACAGAGGAAGGTAAGTATAAGGACAATTGTAAATGTAATGACTCATGAGATTTGTTTGGTAATAAACTTTGGGTATGAAAGAGAAAAAGTGAGATTAAATCAACATAAAGCTATTATTTGTGGGATTTCTGTTCACTTTCTTCAATTTTCTCAGTAACCAAACATACAATTGTCCATCAATCCCAAAACTCAATAACTCTAATAACTAACAAATATATACGATTCAGGTTACTGTTTCTGCCCATTTACAAAATCTTCTTCTTCATAGCCTATTTATTCGTAGTTGCTTCATCGATGAGGCTTTTATTTATTTATTTATTTTTTAATTTTTTAATGTTTTGATTAGTGAGGAGATGGGAGATCAAATTGCTACCCCTTTCAAATTGGAAATGAGCAGGTACCTCCCCCTTCTCCCCTGCTTGACACTCAGGTTCAATAAGGGGTTTCTTTCCTCTCAATGTAACTGAAAAAACATTTATCTAAATCATCTCGATTGGGCTGTTTTTGGTGGCTTTCTATCTTGAGATCTATTGGGTTGAGAACTTGATTGAAAAAGTATAGGCTAGGCCACGTGTGGAGGACTAGACTAGGTTAGCTTAGAAATGACTAGATTTCGTGTGAAATCAAAGAAGAACATGGATATTGTCTTCGCACTTGGATGGACGAATTATTCATAAAAAATTGATGTCTTAAAGTTATCCCCACCCACTCATCCTTCAACCTAAGAGACAACATCCTTACTTTCTCTTGGATGGATATTTAGCTATAATCCAAGCTAGCCTAGTCTAGCTAATCCGAGGGCTGATTTCTACTGTAGTGATAAATTTCATTTTTTCGATGTAAACTCTAACCCTCAAGCTTGCTCTTGTCCCGATAATTTAATTTTAGAGTTGCTTAGTTGCTAAGTTTCATTTTTTCGATGTAACTTGCTCTTGTCCCTATAATTCTATTTTAGAGTTGCTTAGGAATAAAATCAAATAAAAGCCTTAGTAGTACTGAGATAACTAAGGCTTATTTTTATGTATTTAGCCTTTAAGCACTTTGGTGGGATAAGATTAGTTGCTCTACAAGGTTTTTTTTTTTTTTTTTTTTTTTTTAAGGCTTCTGAGCAGTGGCAGATCTAGGATTCTATGGTCACAGTGTAAAAGTTCCAAAAATTTTATACGAAGAAAATAATACTAAAAAAAATATAAAGATAGTACTTCTATTCATATTTCATAACAAAATCAATAATATAAGTTACAATTGTCCGCGATGAGTTTTTATCTTTTGAAAACATTGCATTATAGTTTCGTTATCAATACAAGCAAAAACATCCCTCTCAATGTAAACAATATCTCATCTACTTCTATTGGTCTTGCACTTGAACTACCCAAATTAAACAGAGGACTGTCCGTAGATAATTTTCTTTTAAAGAATCGTTTCATAAATCTACACATTAATTAATTCAATTAATCATTAAATTTTATCCAAATTATCATATGAATATGAAAATGTCAATAACCCACTACCAATATTCAATATACCAAATTATCATGTCAATTAATATTCAATATTCTTCAATATACCAAATTATCATATCAATCAATATTTCATATATAATAAATCAATCCACATTATCATTTCCATAAATTTCATTCCGTAAAAAAAAAAAAATCAATGTCAACAATATATATGTATGTATTAATATTATCATTATAAATTTATAAATAACATTGTTTCTCACTTGTAGTTGAAAAAAATGGCAATGAACGGCGGCACAAGGTGGTGGTGGTCAGCAGTGACGGCAAAGAGGTGTGGTGGAGGTTGGAGGTTTGGAGCTCTTAGGGATTGTAAGGGGGAGATATGAAATTGGGAATGAAAAGGGTTTGGAGTCTGTTGTGCTGAAATCGGGTAAGGGCTGAGTTTTTCTTTTTTCTTTTTAAATCTGGCTTAAAACAACGTCATTTTGAGGTCAGGTCAATTAAAAGATAATTGACTGAGCCTTGGAACAAACGACATTGTTTGGCCAGGCTCGTTTTAAAAATAAATAAAACAACCTTAGACATACATGCTAGGATTTTCGTCGAGTGCACACAAGGGGTCGCTCCGCAGCTATCCAAGGAGTCGTTCAACCCCTCTTGTCCCAACGTACGTCCACCTATACTTTTGAGCGTAATCTTGTTCTTGTAATTATGGTCAAAAGAAATTATATTTTTTCTTGTTCAAAGAATTTATGGTGATGTGTGTGAGTAAATGTTGTTCCTTTTTTATTTATTTATGAAAAGTAAAGGTTGTTCTTTTTGGCCATACCCGATTCATTAGGATAGAAGCCCATGAAGACCCTAATCCTGGGGAAAATTTGTCATCCCAAGACGTTTGAAGGACGTTTCTCTCAGCAAAGGGGACCTTTCTATTGTACAGCTGTGTGTTTGGATTGCTAGTTGTAATCAAAGCCCTTTAAGCATTTGGTGAGAGTGGTTACTCTAGACGTTTTTTTAAATTTAAAAAAAAAAAAAAAGTATATGCTTTTGAGCATGGTTAATAAAATACAGAAGAGAAAAAGTATGTATAAAATATGTATGTAAAAATACAAATGAAAAGTTTGGTCATTATATAATATTTTAATATAATTTATTTAAAATTTGTAATATGTATTATTTTTATTCAATATTATGTGAAAAATATGTATAACATGTGAATTTTGTTTGTATATATTATTAATTTTTTTTAAACAATACATATATTAAACGTGAAAAATACATATATACATATATAATATGTATATTGTATAGAAAAAAATACATGTATAGAAATAATTACGTATATATAATACGAATATTATACTTGAAAATGCTAACTAGGCTTTTCAGTATAATCTGATCATCATTGCCATTGGTTTCCCCTGGACACTACAAAGATATATGGGCTAATAATTAATGCACGAAGTGTTTAGATTTTTGCGCAAATATTTTTTGGTAGGTTGAATATCTTTGTCTTGAGCGCCGGCACGCAGATACCCCCATCCGAACCAAACGACAAGAGCGCCATGTTTAACTTTAAGTTTTGACTGTTCAAATGCAAAGTGAGAGCCAATACATCACATGAAGGTCGCCAAGTGCATGCTTTGGAAAGAAAAGGTTGGTAGTACGTCCGGACCTACCAACTTCATCTTGACTAGAGTAATGGGGTTGGGTTTGGCTAGGGGTGGCTTGGGGTGACGACGGTGTGGCTTGGCCACATGGGATCTAGATTATTTTTTCTCTGGACGAAGGCTTGAGTTAATAGAGTTGAAAGAAAAGCAGTTAAAAAACCAAAAGAAGAAGGAGAAACACGTGTTGTTTTTTAAGGAAGCCACGTCAGCCGTGGAGGAGGAATGGCTCCTGATAGCATTGTCCTTATCTTTATTCTTTTACTAGAGGGGCAGACGTGCATGATATATATGTAGTCTTTTCAAGGAACATTCTGGCTTTGAAGAAGTTATCTCCTATTCTTTGCTAGGCAGCCCAAATCTCTAGGCATATGCCCCAAAAAAAAAAAAAAAATTCCAGTTGTTTGCAGGTAGATTTCAATTCAATATTAAAGGTAAGAGGGAAAAAAAACATTCTTGGAGATAGTTATAGTTTTTTTTTTTAAAAAAAAAAAATATAAAACACCAAACTCAGTGATAAAACTAAACTAAAAATAAAAAGAATAAAATTTAAACAATCTGAATGAGATGAGATTAGCAGGGGATTTGAGAAGTGAACCACTCCATCACATGAATTGGGGCTTTGACCAACTCCACGACCACCGTCACGCACAAACAGCACGGGCATATGCAAGTCAGCAACAATCCGACAATCCAGATAACGATGCCGGCGATGGAGAGGACGAGGGAGAGGAGAGCAAAAGGAAGGCCGAGCAGAAAGCCCAGAGGCCTGCAATCACCTTCTGAAGAGCACATTTTCTCTCACTCTCTTTCTTCTTCTTTTTTTCTTTGATTTTGGTTCTTCAGCAGCAACTGCTTGAGAGAGAAGAGAATGGAGAGAGACTTGTTTAGTAATGGGAGACGGCACACGCTGTGTGTTGTATTGTTGGAAGGTTCTTGTGCTTTTCTGGAAATAGTTATAGTTACTTGGACTAGGGATACCAGTCCATGACTTTGACTCTATTAAGACAATTTCATTGTCTGGGATAAACATTATTATCACTTGATATTCAGAGGAAAATATTCTTGATCATTTGAGATTAAGAAATAAATATTTTTTATCACAAACTTTTTAAATGAAGTAGAACGATGTAATTAAAATACAACATTACTATTTGCAAATTGTCATCACCATAAGTAGAAAAGATACAATCTCTACAGGAGCAATATGCAAAAACTTTCCATATATGCACCCATCAGGGAACAAAAAATACACAACAAGGATACAAAAACAACAAAACCAACACAAACAAAGGCCAAGATGGGGTAGAGCAGTACCCATCTATTTATCTAACATAGTTAGGCACTCTCTAAAGAGCAAACTGGACAAAGCCAGAGTAAATTGCAAGAATAACTAACCATAATTCATTGAAAATAGGTTAGCTGTAATATTCTTGAAGCCCTGGGTATGTGGCTACCGAAAAAGTGGTTTGAGCAGTGCAATTCTGTACTCTGTCTGATAAAAAGCATTCTCCTCCCGCCAGAAATACATGACATCGCCAGCAGCGATGCCTCTCTCCTTCACAAATACTTTCCAGTGTTTTGCCTGGAAAACTGGTTTTTTTTCCCTCCCTTCTCTACCAGATAAATAGAACACATAGACCTTACCCATTTCGTCTAAGACTCTCAGTGGGAGATCGTGTGCTGGATCTATTTGGGGCAGGAATTCAAGCATTCCTCTTGTCACTGTAAGTCTTTGATTGACGTCAGACGGCGTCAACTCTTTTTCAAATCGATTCATTTTTTTCTGGGGCCTCTACAAAGTTCGAACACAAAACTGGAGCTGTCGAGATCCGTACGGACGTAGCTAGCTGCTTATGTTAAGATGAAGGTGAGATGCAGCATATATAGAGAGACATCACTCTTCGTTTTGTGGGCCAGGAGCGAGCTAGAATTGTAAAATTAAGGGGGTTGAAGTAGAAAATACGAATAGATAAAACACTTAAGTATTCAATCAAAGAAGAAAAGAAAAAAGGTTTCCTATGAGATTTTCTTAATTTGTTTGGTTCAATTTTCTTTAATGTTATTAATTATTGAAATGTGACAATTTTCTGTTGGCCGGTTTTGCAAAGGCGAAAAAATGTACGCTTTCTTCTTTAATTTTTTTCTTCTTCTTTTTGTCAAACCCTAGAATAGATGGGATATGTTAGTAGAGTGTTTTCCCTTTAAGTCCTTAAAAGTCATTTTACAAATGGGTAAATTATTTTTAAAATTTTAAAGATAAGGTTGGTGGGGAAATAGGATAAGGAGTGGAAATAATAACACTCTCTTATTATTATTATTATTATGAGAAATGTAGCATTAATACGATCTTTAAAATGAGCCTAATATGGAACATATATTATTTACTAGTAAATTATGTAGCAACACTAAAATAATTATAACCATGTAATGATTAGAAGTGCACGTACGTCCATGCAATCACGTGTTTTTCTTATAATGAAGACCTTTTTTATAAAAAAATAAAAAAATAAAACTTTTCTTATTAAAAATTTCCTATTAATGATGACCTTTTTATCGCTGCATGACGAGGGGTCACACTAGCACTAAATTATACAACAATAATTTGACCGCATATATCTGATTCCAAAGCACAGTCCCAATAGGGACTATTATTTTTTGTAAGCACGCACGCAAACCGTAATTAAAGATAAACCTAAGGTATACAAACCAATCAAACAGATGGCGACTGACATAAAATAATATTTAAAACAAAAGAATATAAAATTTATCATTAGATACGAAGATTCAAAAACTTGTAATAACTTTGTTAACTATCTAACTAAATGATATTTAAAAAAAATTACATTGAAAACAATGCATGCTGAAATAAACCAAGCTATTTAGTACAGTAAAACTTGTAACTCTAACTTAGAAGCTAGCACTTGTCTTTGTAGTTTTAAGCCTCTATGTCAATCTGTCAAGAGGTAAGACATGAATTTAAAGAGTTAAGACATACTACAAATGTCTTGTCCAACACCAATGAAGTCTGAAGTCTCATGTCATTCACATTCATTACCAAATACAAGTGCCCACTTCTTCTTAATTAGGTTATGATTGAATTCAGACTTGTAGAGATCAACTGGTTAATTTACAATTTCCAATATTCCATAGTGATTCTATTTGTTTGAAACAGAAAACCCCAGGTGGGACTTTAGAATATAGATCCAAACATTGATATCTCAATCTCAATAAAAGTTGCCTTGAGAGAGAGAGAGAGAGATGAGCCTTGAAGGCAATAAAGCAAAGGCTGACTGACCCCAGTCAATAAAGCATATGAGGTAGTCCTCACTACAAAGAAAATGGATATGTAAAAACACCATATGCATGCACAAACTGGTAGACAAAGAAAACGTAGGTCCGACAAGCCTACAACAAACGAGTTTTGACTTCAGCGCTAATGATCCCAAAGGCCAATATAAATAATGTGAAACATTAAAAGTAGAAATAGTGGATATAGCAGAATGAAAAAGAAACGACATTTGATCAATTAAAAATAATATATGAGCTCACAAATCCATTTGGTTGTCACCTTCCCGCGCAAGAAAAAATGCCATTTGATCGTATTTCAAACTCAGGTTTAAAATAATACAGAGAGAAGAACGCTGTAACTGACAGATTGACTGCTTGGAGCCACGACATTGATCTGGGATGCTGGTTTCTTGAGGAAAATCCGACTTGGTTTGGGCCTCTGTTGTTGGATGACTCAATAGGAGTTACAAAGACCCGTATTATTAATTCTTTTTAGTTGTTGGATGACTCAATAGGGGTTACAAAGACCCGTATTATCACCCCCAAAAAAAAAAAAAACTCAGGTTTAAAAGAAAAATAGAAAGGTTCCTATTTCAAACATTCTTTGGTGAATCTCAAGACAAATTTCGCAATTTATGCTTTGTTTAATTATTATGCTTTCTTTAAATATACGCCATTAATAGAAAGCGTAATCAATTAACATACAGAATCATTAGATGTATGGGAATATAAAAATAAAATATTAATAAAATAAAAAGTTATTTACACTAACACCTCCTTGAGTTTTTTTGTGTTTTCACTTAACCCCTAATGTCCTAGAAATTACACAAACAACCTCTCAAATGTCAAAATGATTTCACATAACTTCAAAATCCAAAAACAAAAACCCTAAAATTAAATGTAACAACACTTATGGATATACTATATTACAAATAAAAATAAAACGGCTCTTCGATATCTTCCATTTTTCAGGATGGATATCATGACGTCTTGAGTTTTTGGTTGTCAAAAACTTTGATCGGGGTATCGCGATCAGGATCTAGCGGAGGCCGTATTTCAAGTATGGCGGTGGCCACCACCACAAGTCTTTCTAGATCGCTTGCGTTCAACACTTTCTCAAACCTACCATTCTCCATATCTACTATCTGTGTGTGTGTGTGTGTGTGTGTGTGTGTGTGTGCTTCATAATCTGCCTATAAATAGGCCAGGAACTGCACTTCGCACTTTGTTGCCACCCAAATCCAAGTGATGATTTGCAAATCTCTATCCGAGTCACTGGTGTCTTTTATGATCCAAAGTGGGCTACATCAGGTTTTCGCACTTTGTTTTTAATTTTATAGTAAATTTGGCTTTTTTCAAACTAATATTTTCTTACCTACAAGCTACAACCCATCGTTTTATTTTGGTTGTCCTCGCTGCAATTCGAGCTCGGAGGTTTTCGAATTGGTGGTGAAGTCTTAGTCTCACTTGAATTTCATTGATAAGGTTATGAATTTAGCCAAAGTTGATGGATTTGTGGATGGTGTGCTTCATATAATACAATTTTTTATGCAATATTTAGCATCAAATGTCTGCTACCGAAGAGGCACAAAAGGGCTTGTTCAATATAGGTCCCTACAATTTTTATTTCCTAGACATATACCCATCATTCTATAAATCTATGTTTTAAACCCAATTTCAAATTTAAATGACCAATGGGATATAAGAGGTCATAGTATTCCTATGTTTTTACATCCTTGTCATCAGACTTCATATTTTATTTATAATTTATTCCAAGCATTTCATTAATTGTCACAATTGTAATTAAAACCCCCTATTAATCATATCAATCACCCCATTTCTTTTGGTTGTCATTCCCTTTAAAATATCGCCCCCTAAAATTGCAAATAAAAAAATGTACATATGAAAAATATAAATATAAATATATATGTATAAAAATATAGGTATATTATTTACTATACAAATTAACAAAAATAGGTCAGTTACTTTGTAATTGAAATTTCCGTACATTTTATTAAAAATAGGTACACAATAATTTATAGAAAATAGGTACGTTGTATAATTGAAATTTATGCACATTGTTTTATAAATTAAAAATAGGCACATTATTTAGAAGAAAAAAATTAGTTCATTATACTAGGTAATTGTTTTACTAGGTATACATTATTAGAGGAAAAAAAATAGGTACATTATTTAGAGAAAAAAATAGATACAAAATTTAGTGAAAAAATAGGTTCATTATACTAGGTAAATTGTTTTACTAGGTACATTAATAGAGGAAAAAAAAAAGGTACATTATTTGCAGAGAAAAAATAGCTTCATTAAAAAAAAATTAATAAAACAAACAATAAAAAGATTATCAAATTATTTTTCATAACACAAGTACTAAGTGCTTTATTTAGAGAAAAAAATAGTTTCATTAAAAAAATGTTTTTAAAAAAAACAAAAAATAGATTATCAAATTATTTTTCAACATAATTAGAATGTACACTATTATTCATAAAACTATAATAAAAAAGAATACTAGTTGTATAAAACAACATTAATTCTTAAATTTAATATTGAATTTAAATTACTAATATGTAAAAGGAAAATAACATTAATTCAAAAATAGATAACTGGCCGTAAAATAGATTACTAATACTTTAATGTGGAATTTAATATTTAATTTCAAATAAGTTTCTAAATTAATTCTTACATCCATTACAACTATTTGGAGATCTTTCCAAATTCAACTTGTGTCATTAGTTACACCCTCCTATAACACATTAACTTATAAATAAGGGTAGTTTTGGAATCCGAAAAATACCATAAATCAAATTTTAAGTTATATTAGATAACTTACTTAGTTGGATCCTAGTCATCGGGTATTATTTGAAAAAATTGGGTATTTTAAATAGAAAACTAATGGAAAGGGTTGTAGGTGGTTTAAAATAAATTTTATGGGTCTAAGCTCAATTTACTAATATAAAAGGGCTCCATCTCGATCTCTCTTTCTCTCTCCTCTCTCTCAACCTGCTGAGCAGATTTTCAAGTTATCTCATTCAATGGTGTAGATCTGTCCTTATTATTTTGTCTAAATATAACTGTCAATCTCTACTGGCGCAGGTCCACTGTAGAGTTTTTCTTGATCCTATATTAAATTCAGGTTTAAAAGCAAAATAGAAAAGTTCCTATTGCAAACATTACTTTAACAGGGCACGAAAAAAGTTAAAATTCTTTGTCATCAATAATAATTAATATATTTTTTTGAAGAACTTTGTTCAATTTCTCCTTAAGAGCATAAATGTTTGCCAGATACCCCTCCTCCAAGTTTCTGACTGGGAATCCCAGGAACAAGGCGGTGGCGTTCAACACTTTCTCAAACGCCATTCTCTCTCTCTCTCTCTCTCTCTCTCTCTCTCTCTCTCTGTTTTCCAAAGTGGGGTGGGGTCATCTTTTCCAAATTCCAGTCTTAGTTTGAAAACTTACTAAAAATCACTTCCTTAATCATGCGTTTTGTCAGTGAAGCTGGCACAGAGGATATATTTTGCTGTGGTTTTGTTTTGTGATCCGATCCTTTGCTGGTTCTGCTTTGTATTGTAATGCTTAATTGTGTGTATATTATCACCTAATTGCCAATAAAGCAATAAAAGGCTGACAAGGTAGTCCTCTGGATGTGCAAAACAAACGAGTCAGACAAGCCTAAAATAAAATTCAACATCATATGCGTTTTGGATTCAGCGCAGGGCCTTGACTGGCACACACAAACATGGTAGACAAGCAAGCAGTCAGACAAGCCTACTTGGGCTTTGACTGGCAATCCTTGATTCTGTACATGTAATGTAAGTATTCCTTCTGTTGTGTGGTGTGATCCGATCCTTTGCTGGTTCTGCTTGGTGTTGTACTGCTTAATTGGTGCATGTGTGATCAGAGAAAGAGATTTACTGTACGTATTATCTCACAGCTTATTCTCCTACTGGGTTTTGCCTTGCCTCCTTTAGATTTTGATGTGATGATATATCCCAAAGTTGCCTAAATTCAATGTATCTGCACCCTTTCTTCTTGATAACTTTTCATTCACCTCACAATCTATTTTTGAAGAAAATAAGATTGAGAGAGAAAATTCACATTTCACTGTTTTATATTAATTTATGAACAGAGTTTATATATTTATACAAGGCCTTGGATCTCTCTAGAATAAGTTTGTTACAAAAAATATGGATAAGAATGTAATCTGGAAATTCCTCTAGCGTTGTCAGTGATCTGGCAAGAATAAGTTCAAAATATTCATTTTCCATCTCGTTACAATGACAAGACTGATTGGAATGATTAGGAAAGGAATCAATCCATCAAATTATGCCCTAATGCAAATGCGCTTTTAATTTAATTGACAAAATCTCAATTTAATGTCACCTTTCTCTTCTCCTTCTCATTCTCATTCAGGTTGTGCTTTTTTCTTTTTCTTTTTCCAAAAGATGGAGACCAATGTTTACATCATCAGCCAATAAATAAACCAATGCATCGAAGAATTAAGAAGATATATATACTCCTTTTTCTTTTAAATAAGATCAAAGCTGGAAAAAAAAAAAAAAAAAAAAGGAAGGAAAGAGTGTGCAGCCGATGGTATTACATCTATTTTGTGATGCACCAACTTGATCTTGTTAGTTATTACTGATATTAAATGAAAGTTTTATGCATTGATATTAAATGTACAAGTATACACATTTGGCGTTCTAATCTTCTTACTAAGTTTTATTTAATTTTGATCTAATTAAAATTTTGATCTTCCTTAACACTTTATTTTTTAATTTTTTTAAGTTGTGCTCTTTGACCAACAGAGTTGGACTGGACATGTTTAATGGATCTCAAGTAGGGGTGGGCACTCAAACCAACGAACTGAAAATCCGAATTGAACCGCACTGAACTAGACTAGTTTGGACCGGTTTTGGATCCAATTCCATATCTTCAAAAACTGGATCAGGCTGAACCAAACCGAATTGGCCAAATTAAAAAATATATAATTTCAATATATATTTATTTTTAATGCTATATTTTTAATTTCAAAAAAAAAAAAAACTAATATTTATCCAAGTTCAATTTCAAAATATCTCTCTTTTCTAACTTTAATATTTATTTTTATATGAAATTGAATAATATGTTAATTTTCAAGTAAAAATAATAATATTTCAGTTGAGAATTGTATTAAAAATTAATTTTTATAATCTAGTTCAAAATCGGACCGGACCGAAATCGAACCAGAACCTATTCAACCCAAACCGAACCATTTTGGAATTTTTTTAATTAAAATCGAACCAAATCAAATCGAATGAATAGTACCAAATCGGTTTTAATTTGAGACAAAAATTAGTCCAATCTGAACCGTGCCCACCTCTAATCTCTAGTTTACTTTTTTGTTGTGGGGTACATTGAGAACCTGACAATTTGGTTATTTAATCATAATCTCATACCATAACCATATTTAGACTTTAATGATTAAATAAGATATTTTTAATTTAAGAGAGAGAGAGAGAGAGAGATACTGAGTCGTCGTTCTGGGTACATGTGGGGCCCTTTGTTCCGTACATGACCAATAACGTTGTTTCACTTTGATAGAGCTTTTACTCTTATAAGTGTTGTGGTGCATTGTTTTTCATGTCTAACTAAAAATCTCTCTCTCTCTCTCTCTCTCTCTCTCTCTCTCTTCTTGGATTTGAGTGCATCAAAGTGAAACTGAAACTTATATCAAGTTCTAACCAAAAAGCTTGCAACTTTGATTGCTATATGCCCTGCTCTGCTAGGTTGCAGGTTATATAGGTGCCAAGAATATTGGCCACCACCAGGGAAAAAACTTACATGGACTAGATGCCAAATGCAGGAAATAGAAAGATTTTGTCAGACCAGAGGTTTGTCCTTTCGGTTTGGTAATGATGACCTTTAGTCATTTGCCTCTTCTCTTGAAAATGCTCGCCAAGTGAAAAAAAAAGTTAATCAATTAAAAATATATAATCAGCAGTTGCATGGGAATATAAAAACAAAAGATTGAAAATAATAATATAAAACCCTAAACCCCATTACCCTCATCCCATCACTCGCCAGTCATCGCCACTTCTCTCTCTCACCGACCCAAATGCCCCTTCCTGAACCACATCATCATATCACATCCCCTCCCTTACCCACAAACCCAAAATCCTACTCACCTTCATTTCTTGGCACCCAAAGTTGCCTAAATTCAACGTCTGCACCCTATCTTCCTACCCAGCTTCTTCAAAATTACAGACCATCCCCTTCCGCCAGATGAGTTGAACTTGGGCTTCCAGAGTTGATGATAAATTGAAATCATTCAAATGTATTTGTCCAATAAAGAATAAAATTAGAAACAGAACAAATATATAAGAAAAAGGAAAAACTCTCTTCTTTTTTTCGGAATATTTACACTATTGGGTTACGGATCCCGAATCGGGCACTGCCTCCAACACGAGCTGGCTTCTGTTTGTCTCTACGTCTCTCCTCCCCCCAACAAAAAGTAATCCATCCTCTTTTAAACTTTTTTTTTCCTGTATTGGAATCCTTCTCTCTCTCTCTCTACGTCTCTCCTCCCCCCAACAAAAAGTATCTCAAGAACTGATTGCAACACTTGATTGAATTAAAGGCAAGGGAAAAGATCTCAATGTACCATTAATAAGATCTCAATGAGATTGGAAGCTTATTATTATGTGAGAAATGTAGCATTAATAAGATCTCAATGAGATCTTTAAAATGAGCCTAATATCAAACATATTTTAATTAGAACATATATTATTTACTAGTTAATTATGCGGAACATATAATCATGTAATGATTTGAAGCTTCTACACACGTACGAATTGGTTAAGAGACATGAAGCCATTTTGTTGTCACCAATTAAGCCATTTCGTTATTTTTTGGGTTTTAACTAGTACTAATTATTTTGATGTAAGTTTAAATGTAGAAATATTATTATCATGAGAAATATAGCATTAATAAGATCTGAAGGAGATGTTTAAAATGAACCTAATATCAGATATGTTTTACAAAATATACTGTTTACTAGTGAATTAATATGCACACCAAAGTAAATTAAATCATCTCCTTTTTTACAACATATGCTATTTACTTGAGATCTGTTGGGTCAGCATATGCTATCATGTTTCATTTTGAGGATTTGTGTGGCATGCACTAGATGCCAAATGCAGGAAATACAAATGAAAACTGGGTTTTTGGTCTGGAATTGAAGCATCTCATGGGACTTGCTTTCTTTATTCTTATTAGTTATGCTCCGGAATTAATGGGAGTCAGTGCAAAAATATGTGGGTTGGAAGTCCCGGGTTTATTATGTTGTCTGATTGCAATTTGGTTGAATTTGATGGATCAGTTTGGCAAGCATCAGTCAGAGACATTTATTTTTCTTTTAAAATTTAATTGAAAACGAAATATATTTTCAATTAAATTTTGACTAGGTGATGTTGACATATTATTATATCCCAAGTATATTTTTCAAGATTATTTCTATGTCTAGAAATAACTTTTATTTAATTTATGTATATAAAAATTATGGCCCACCCGTATAAACATCAACTCAGCAGTTCCCCACCCAGAATACGTTAGGGAGAGACTAAATACTATATACACATGATTTTTTTAATGCGAATAATATATACGTATACAGAGGGAGAGAGGGAGAGAGGGAGAGAGAGACATATATACGTATACACAAGCATGCATATATACTTTTCCCAATGGTATAACAATGTTAAGGTAAGTTTGATTTACGGGATGATTTTAATCCACACAAAACACAATCTCAATTCCCAATCACAAGGACAGTTAATGCTTCCTTCAATTGCCCTAATTATTACTTAGAAATGTGAACCTTCGACAATAAGACAGAAATACAATACGCTTTCAGGAAGGATCCTGCAATACGGCCAATTTGGATACTCCTTTTGGATAGTACAACAATGCATCCAAGAATTAACAAGATATATATATATAAATAAGATCAAAGATAAACAAATAAAAAACTAAAAGAAAAGAAAGAAAGATGGTGCAGCCGATGGCATTACATCTGTTTTGTGATGCCAAAAGATGTTTTTATGGATCAACTTGATCTTGTAGTATTATTAGTGTTGAGGCCCAAAAATCCAAGGGGCTAAGCCCAAATTAACTATTGGCCCAACACAGATAATTAAACGCAAAAGAGGTGCAATCAGGACAAAAGAGAATTTGTATGAGGCACCAATACAAGCTACTGGCCATGCATCATGCCAAGCAAGCATGTGCAAAAAGGGCCAAGAACATGCCAACTTTACAAAAATCACGCTCACATACTCATTAGGTGTTACTTGGCCCAATTATAGCCTATCACGGAATAATAAAACTCAAGCACAAGCGTAGGTGTCATGCAAGAAGAGCCATTATTCTAACACCAAGCTATGCCACAAGTTTAAGTGGGCCCAAGCCACAAAATTACCCGAGGCTTGCTGAGAAGGTTGTGGTGTGGATGAATACAAGCATTCACAAGGCCCATTTAAATGATCAAGGAATGAGAATTTTGGGCTACTTGGGAGCACCAAAACTCAAGCTCATTTCTTGGCCCTAAATACATGGGTTAGCATGAGAGAGAGAACATAACCCAATGCCTTAGAAGGAGTACCATGGCTTGTTTAGGAAACCTTATGTTAATTAGAGTATCCAAACACTTTGTCAAAAACACTTCCAGCAGCTTGACGAAAACCCATTAAATGCTGGAGATAACACGCTAATGACCCAACAATGTACACACAAGCCCAACCCAAAGCCTTATGAAAAATCTGGCATCGTGCTTCATCCTTGTTAGGACTCCAAGACGGTCAAACAAGGAGTCATGGCAGGAACCAACAGAAATCCATGTGTGAAGAACGAATACCCATCAGACAAAGAACTCCATCCATCTCTTTTTTCCTCTGTAAGCTCCATCTTGAAAACCCATAAGGAAAGCGGGTGGCGCCTCACCCTCATGGGGAGGTCTAGCTACGTCAAACCCTTGGAACCACAAAGGGTTCTTTACCCATGCACCTTGGATGGGAGAATTTCACCAAAGAAGACAAAGTGGAAAGAAGCAACGAAAAATGAAGGAAAATGGTAGATGAAATTAGGGTTCTTTGTGGCTATAAAAGAGGGCTTTTGCTACCCAGAAAACCAACCCATTCAGGGCTTGACCAAGCATTATCAAGCAACTGAAAATTTACTCAAGCCACCCAACCTTCTTCTTTGTTCGTTTTCTTCTTCCATTGAGGAAGAAATCGTTCTAATTTTCCTCTGCCCACTTCAAACCCTTGTTTTCTGTAAGAAATTCATGCTTCTCTCTCTCTCTCTCTCTCTCTCTCTCTCTCTCTCAAATTGCTAAACTTGTGAAAGCTTAGCTCCCATGCCACAAGCTTCTCAAGCTAAGCCATTAATCGATTCATCATGTTTATTTGGCTATTGGTGAAAAGAACCTAAGAGTGTTTTTCTAAAGTTTCATCAGATTTTTCAAAAACTCTTTTAGGAGCTTGGTTTCGAACTCAGACACTTGGGGAATTTTGTTTCTTTTTCTTCTTACGGCAGCCCAAGCCCATTTGTCAGACTGCTGGAACAAAAATACCCATACAATTAGTTATTACTGATATTAAATGAAAGTTTTATGTTCGAATTCTCCTTCTTGACCAATTTGAAAATAAAAAATGCTTCAATGGTCCAAGACTGGGGTGGCTCTCTTAAAAATTTAATGTTTTTTTTTTGGTTCATGTGTAGTTATTGTTTTTGAAGATGAAGATTTGAGTATAATTTTATAAACCAAAATAGTACCTTAGTATATTTTTTTTCCATGAGTTTTACCATGGACAAATAGATGTTAAAATCAAACAAACAAAGCATGCATCCATTGGCCACAAATATGTACAAAACGAATGTAGTTACACAAAATAAGAACAAAAGATGATTAGCCCATGAAGAACAAAAGATGATTACACAAAATAAGAACAAAATAAGAACAAGATGAATGAGTTTTTCCTAAGTTTCATGATGCATTTTATTATCATTAATTTATATTTTCTTGCTTAGTATATGCATACGTGTGTGTGATTTCTTCTTAATATGTATTGTTTGTTCAAAACCCAAAATATTTTCCCTTTTTTTTTTTTTTAAAGACCTTTCCTATTGAGAGGGCGATAGCACATTAAACTCACACACACTACACGGATGTCAAGAATTAAAAGAATGTTACTTCACCAACTAGTTTTTTATTTTCTTCTTACTACCCCCCCGCACCCCTGCGGCGGCGGCGGCCTCTTTTTCTAAGAAAAAAGGCAAACTGACATGTAGTCTAAGGAATGCTTTTTTGTTCCTTGGTGAAACTTATGATCGAGACATTTTGTGAATCCCAACAAATTTGATAGATATCAAGCATATATGTTCACTTTTAAAAGACCTTTTGCCCTTCAACCTTTCTAATAGATTGTCTTGACTGTTTGATAGGTAACCGAGAAACTCATCATACAAGAAGTAAATCAAAGCAAAATAAACCAGGTAAGTAGAGATATTTAGTCATATACCCATTATTAGCACTTAAACTATAAATAAACCTACACTATTTAATTTCTATAAACAAACCCAAAAAAAACTCAAAAATGACAGCTGACCCTATTGAATTTAATTTGGATTATTAAATTACTTTGATACCCTATTGATTATTTTGGACATTTTTATGAGGTTTTGGGATTGGGTTTATTTTAAGAAATTAATGGCAATTTTGTAATTTAAAAGAAGTTAAAAATCTTTTTATTATGTTGTAAATGGACTTTGGGTGTGTTTTTAAAGTCCATTTCATATGAGTTTTTTATTTTATAATTTGGGCTCCTATATTGGGTATAATAGTGAATCTCCCATAAAAATTTGGATCACTACATGATTAGCCAAAACTACAAAGACTACTTGCTTATCTACTTGTTTTCGATTTTTATCGCTTCACTAAAAAATTCCATATTGATCGAGCTAAGCCCATCACCATCACTTTTATTCTTATTAAAACCTTAGAGCATCTTAATTAGAATATTTGAGAAACTTACCTAAATGAAAGACTAGCAAGCATGTATTTTTACATCTAAAATAGTCGCACAGAGAGAGAGAGAGAGAGAGCAATATACCACGATTGCTTTTGAAAAAGACGTTCTTTCTTTATGTAAATCACAATTTACAGAAATCTTTCATTATAAATATAAGAAAAATTTATGCATACATATTAAATTATGATTGGCATGAAGTTTCTAGGAGGCGGGCATTTTCTCCCTTTTCGTTTCAACTTGAGCAAAAAAAACATGGGAGTTTCACTAATACACCCAAAATATGGGCTAAAATTATAAAAAAAAACCCCACATGAAAAACACTTTATAAACACACCCAAAATCCATTTATTAAACACACTCAAAATCCATTTATAAATACACCCAAAAAATATACAATTGTTGATTTTTGGTTTTATTTTGGGTGTGTTTCTAAGTTTTAAATAGTATTTGGTATATTTATAATTTCATGTCTAGGATTGGGTGTTTCACTAAGTTTGTAAAAAAACATGGATCCAAGGGTTCTAAATGTCCAAGCCCAGCTGCTGGGATTGAGCGAAGTCCACAGTGGTTTCAGCCCATGGAACCGAACCAAAGACAGGCCTGAAATTGAAAGATCCACAAGAACAACATATATTTTTATTCATAAATAAAACGTCCTACTTTGACTCTCTTGTAATTTTCGTCTTCTCCGTTCTACTTCCCGCCGTGCTTCTGATAAACCTCTAACTTCATCAATTAAAATGCCCCTACTGAAACCTCATATTCACAAGCCATCTTCCTTCCCCTGTGCTCCCTCCGACACCCTGCTTGCAGAAAGAGCAATCACATAACTCAAACGCCATCCCCACAACCTCACTTCTCTCTCTTCCTGTTTTACCCCTGAGGCAGCCTCCTATTTACTCCTCAAGTCCCAATTCGATCAGCCCCTAACCCTAAAGTTCCTCAGCTGGGCTCCGAACCATGGTTTCTTCACCTTCCAATGCAAGTGACTCGCCCTCCACATCCTCACTCCCTTCAAGCTCTACAAGAGCGCCCAACCCCTCGCCGAGGACGTTGCCGTCAACACCATCGGCAGACGAGAGGTAATTTGGTCTTTGAGTGCCTCGGTGACTCCTGCATATCTGCAATTCGAGCTCGGCGGTTTTCGACTCGGTGGGGAAGTCTTACTCTCTCTTGCATTTAATTGATGAGGCTCTGAATATTGTTAATTTAGCCAAAGTTCATGGATTTATGCCTGGTGTACTGTCATATAATGCAATTTTAGATGCAATAAGTGGGTCAAAAGAGTCCGTTCAATTCTCTGAGGAGGCGTTTTCTGAGATGATTAGCAATGGGGTATCCCCGAATGTGCATTACTTACAATATTTTGATTAGGGGTTTTAGCGGGGCGGGGAATTTGAAAATGGGGCTGTAGTTTTTTGGTGCAATGGAAAGAAATGGATGTTTGCCGAATGTGATTACTTATAATACGTTGATTGATGCATATTGCAAATTGAATAGGATTGATCAGGCATTTGAACTGTTGAGATTGATGGCGTTGAAGGGGTTGGAGCTGAATTTGATTTCGTATAATGTGGTAATCAATGGGTTGTGTCGAGAAGGGAGGATGAATGAGACAAGTCAGGTTCTCTAGGAGATGAAAAGAAAAGGTTTTGTTCATGATGAGGTGACTTGTAAATTGTAATACACTTATTAGTGGGTATTGCAAGGAAGGTAATTTTCACAAAGCACCTTGTTCTGCAAGAGGAGATGCGGAGGAATCACTTGTCTCCCAATGTTTTCAATGTCATTAATGCTGTGTGTAAGGCTAAGAATTGAAATCGAGGAATGGAGTTTTTCGATCAGATGCGTGTTAGAGGACTTCGTCCAAATGAGAGGACGTATACTACGTTGATTGATGATTTCTCCCAACAGGGGTTCTTAAATGAAGCTTATGATGGTCTGAAGGAAATGATTGGGAATGGATTATCACCTTCGAATTCGATTGTGACTTACAATGCACTTATCAATGGATACTGCTTATTGGGGAGGATGGAAGATGCCATTCGAATCCCAGCAAGATATGACAGGGAAAGGGTTGTCCCCTCATGTACTAAGTTATAGTATTATTATAACTGGGTTTTGTCGGCATCAAGAATTGAAGTGCGCATTTCAAATGAAGCTGGAGATGATGGACAAGGGTGTATCACCTGATGCTGTTACCTATTCATCACTCATTCAAGGTGTCTGTCAGCAAAGAAGACTAGGTGAATCTTGTGATCTATTCCAAGAAATGTTGAGTATGGGTGTGCCTCCTGATGAATTTACATACACAACATTGATCAATGCTTACTGTGTGGAAGGGGATTTAAATAAGGCTCTTCATTTGAATGATGAAATTATACAAAAATGATTCCTACCTGATGTTGTTACCTACAGTGTGTCACATATAATACTCTAATAGAGAACTGCACTAATGGTGAATTTAAGAGTGTAGTTGCTCTAGTAAAGGGATAATGTATGAAGGGTTTGATGAAAGAAGCACACCTAGTTTTTGAGACAATGATTGAGAGGAAAGACAAGCCTAACGAGGCAGTTTATGATGTTATTATTCATGGTCATTGTAAGGGTGGAAATGTTATCAAGGCATACAATCTGTACAAGGAAATGTTGCATTCTGGTTTTGTTCTGCATACTGTGGCTGGTTAAAGCACTTTTCACATAGGGGATGAACAATGAATTGAGTCAAGTCATAGGGAACACACTGAGAAACTTTCAGCTTTCTGATGCTGAACGTGCAAAACTGCTCGTTGACATCAACCATAAAGAAGGAATATGGATGAAGTTTTTAATGTGCTTAGTGATATGGCCAAGGACGGCCTCCTTCCAAATATTGGAGTAAGAGCTTCTGCAGGGGGATAACTAATGGCAAGCATTCTCTTATTAAAGGGGGCAAAAAATGATGGCAAAAGTTCGAGCTGATTGCAATCTTTTTGGTTGACAGAGTAACTGATGAAGCCGACATATTCACCTTGATTGTGATTATTGCCCGATAAAATACTTCAGTGCTATGGTGGCTTGTGCAGATAAGCCTTATTACTCCATGCCCATGTTTTCTTACAATCCAGCCAACCTTTTTATGAAGATTCTTCATTTATCATGCAGTTACTTTCTTACAAGTTCAGGTAATGTGTGTGTGTGTGTGTATGAATAAGGTAATTTTTTTCATCATGGAAGAGAAATGGAAATACATTGGCCGTACAGATTGTTGTTTTTGTATACTATGTGTACTCATGACTCATTATTGGACTTTTCAGTTTCAGTTAACAGATAATTGCAGTTTAATCTATTCTCTGCTACTTAGTCGTTCTTGAGAAGATAAAATAAGTTTCATACCAAAGCACAAGCAAACAAGGACCTGAAGAAGCATTAGCTCCTACTGCAAATAATGGTTCTCTCCACTGCCATCTTCGCTTGCCGGTGTTTCTGGAAGTTGACATCTTGTGTTGCCTTAAATGTATCTTGAGAAGCCAAAGATGTTGATCTCAAGCTGCATCTGATGAGATTTGAAGAATAATATACTGTCCTAAATATTGATTTATGGCGATTAATCTTCAGATTTTACAGATGTATATATGTCTGATGATCTGCTGTATTTTGACAGCACAGTATACAAAATTGTAACCTGATATTTTATTGTCGTCTTCATTTGTAAGTTTTAAGTGAGCAAAATTATTTGTGCAGCTATTGAGTTCGTTTTATGAATAAGGTTTGAAAGAAACATCATGCATAGCAAATGAAGACGAACTCAATAGAAATACCCTACATGAAATTGACTTCATAAACATCATGCATTGCAACATATTAAGCTATTGACCAAAGCTGCACAAATAACAGTTAACTATAAAGAAACCCATTTCTAGCTATAGAATCATAGAAATACCCTACATGAAATTGACTTCATAAACACACCCTACCTTACATTAAACAGACTTTATAAAGACACCCTCTCTCCATGGCCCCCGCGCCGGAGTCTCTGAAACCAAATGTATAATCCACACCAATGCAGCGAGAGAGAGAAGAAGCCTCACGAAGCTCTCTAGTGCAGATGCAGACATATTTCATTGAAAAGCACAAAGCAACACAGCGCCAGAAGTAGCAGCCTCAATCTAATGATTTGTTGTAGACGACAATGGATTTATTGGTAAAAATTAAAATGGGCGAATTTTCATTTCCCATTGTTTATGCTTAATTTTTTTATTTTCTGATAATTAAGTAGCATTAATCGTATTTTATTTTTGTAATTTTTTGGGGTTGAGCAAAGATGGAGTTGTGAGTGGATCTGCGAGCCATTTATATCATTTGAAGCGATCATAGGGGTGTTGATTTTTGCTGTGACCGATTGCTTCAGCAACCGTCCCCGCCCAACCAAATGTTGTTTCGCTTTCAGCGATATGTCTGTCTCGCCGATGAAACTAGATGTATGAATTTTTTGTTTTAAATATTCAGAAGATTAAGAAAACTATATATATGCAAAACGATGCAATTACTGTTAATGATAATTCAAAATATTTTTTTAAATATTCGAATTGTGAATTATTTTCTTTTGCTTTAGGAATTTTGGAAAAAAGAAGAAGAAGAAATAAATGATTAGTTAATGAGAATTTAGAATTTAGTTTGTGCTGTTTACTTGCATGAAATCATGATGCCATTACTGTTAATGAGCTGGAGGCATTGTATGAGCTGTTTAAAAAGTTGAGTAGTTCAATTATCCACGACAGATCGATTCATAAGGTCAACCAAATTTCTTTGAATCATTCAAATTCCATTATGATGAAATGTGTTGTTTCTTTCTAGTTTCATGCATATTGTAGTAATTATTTGGATGATGATTATGTTGCAGGAAGAGTTTCAACTAGCACTATTCAAAACTCCCTATGGTGAAAATCTTTTCTTGTACAGGGTATATGCTTCATACCAACATCTTGAACTAATTGACTTGGATATATATAATTCCCTGCACCTACTTACGCAAATTGGATTTTGCTTTTCTAGGTTTTTGATCTCTTTGATGAAAAGAAAAATGGTGTCTTTGAATTTGATGAGTTTGTTCATGCACTCAATGTCTTCCATCCATATGCCCCTGCATATGATAAAATTGATTGTAAGTCTTACTGCTATAAGAGGCAAAGCTAAATGTTGTGTGTGTGTCTTTCTTGTTATCTTATGTTGTTTGTTAATTATTACTTGTAGTTGCATTTAGGCTTTATGATTTGAGACAAACCGGGTTCATTGAGTGAGAAGAAGTGAGTCTTGTACTACTTTTTTACTATCTAAGTCTCCAAGGAAATTTATGTTTTTATGGGTATTTTTACGTTTGATACCTTATATGAACACGGACATGATATTTAAATTAAGCAGCCTCTGTTTGGTTTCAGGTTAAGCAAATGATGATTGCCATAATGATGGAATCTGACTTGAAATCGTCAGATGATCTTCTTGAGTCTATCATTGATAATGTAAGCACTACGTAGTTGTGTAAGTTTGGATGTTGTTTTACTGGGTGGTAATCAAAGTTTGTGGAGAATTTAGTACTCACGACATCTTCTATGACATAGTATTAACATTGTACTTCTATGACATAGTATTAATATTGTACTTTTTTTCTTTCTTGTAGAGGTATTTCCTTTTGCCTTTGCGATTGTATGTGGTAAAACTATGGACAATTAGAGGTGGTTTCTGCAAAAGATATCGAATGTCTTGCTGGGCTTTTTTAGGTTTTTATTTTTTATTTGTATGAAATGGTATTAACAATGTACTTCTATGAAATGATATTAACAATATATTTCTATGACACAGTATTAACAGTGTACTTCTATGACATACAGTATTGAGTGTACGGAGATTCGGTGAAGAGTAAGGGCAACTCCTTGATTTTCATGATTTTTTTTGTAGTTTGGGTTTTGTTTACAAAAAATTGGGCTGGGCTTGTTTGGGTTTTTTTTTTGAGTTTTTTGTGTTGGGCTTGTTTTAAGTTAATCAATGATAGATATGTAATTTATAAAGAACTTTAACACTCATTTCTTATGTAGTAAATAGTTTTTGGATATGTTTCTAAAGTGCATTCTATGTGGGGTTTTTTTTTTTTAATTTCAGCCCTTAGTTTGGGTATATTACTAAAGCTCCCTTTTTTTTTTTAATACAATAGAGAGAGAGAGAGAGAGAGAGAGAGAAATTGAGAAATCACAAAGAAATCTTATTATTATGAGAAATGTAGCATTAATAAGATCTTTTAAATGAGCCTAATATCAAACATATTGTAATTAGGACATATATGTATATATTTTACTAGTTAATTATGTGGCAACACTAAAGTAATTATAATCATGTAATGATTGGAAACTTCTTCTACGCACATGCATGCATGCTCACTCACGTGACCTTGTTATAATGATTAGAAGTCTTTTCTTTGATATTGCTTCATTGCTTATGTTTTGGTTCGAGTAGAAACCCAAAAATTAAAGAAAGAGTTAGGAACCAAAACATTGGTTTGAAATTTAATTCACAAGAAGTATTTTTCTTCGTATGATTATCTTAGAATGTAAGATATTTTTGTAAATTTTTGTTTGAATGCGTACGTATTACAAAATTAATTCTTATAATAAAAAATAAATTTAGTCTTTTAAAAATTTAGATAGAGTGTGTGTGAGTGTGTTTTAGTCTTTTAAAAATTTAGATAACACATGTAGAAATTATTTTGTTCAATCATGCCTTCTTTCTTTTAATTTTAACTAGTACTAATTATTTTGATATAAGTTTAAATGTAGAAATACTTATCATGAGAAATATAGCATTAATAAGATCTGAAGGAGATGTTTAAAATGAGCCTAATATCAGACATATTCTACAACATATACTATTTACAAGTGAATTAATATGCACACCAAAGTAAATCTAATCATGCTCCTTTTTTACAACATATGCTATGTAGTTGAGATCTGTTGGGTTCAGAAGTTGAAAAACCAAGCGAGACAGGAAGAGAAAAAATGACAATTCAAGGCATTTACTATCATTTTGAGGATTTGTGTAGCATGCACTAGATGCCATTCACTATTTGACTAACAGAGTTGGATTGGACATGTTTAATGGATCTCAAGCTACTTACCATTCACTATTTTGGTATTATTGTTACTATTAACATCTTCATTCACTATTACATGTGAAAGAAATCTTGAATGTTCAAAGTGCTTGTTTGTTCATTTTGCTGGTTTTGACTCTAAGAGCTTAATGAACTAGTACATCAAACTGAAACTGAGTGCATCAAAGTGAAACTGAAACCTAAACCCCATTACCCCCATCCCATCACTCGCCAGCCATCGCCACTTCACTCTCTCACCGACCCAAACGCCCCTTCCCTGAACCACACCATCATATCACACCCCTCTCTCTTACCCACAACTCAAAATCCTACCCACCTTCATTCCTTGGCACCCAAAGTTGTCTAAATTCAATGTATTTGCACCCTTTCTTCTCCCATTATACAATACTACTGTAGTAACCCTAAATACATCTTCCATTCAAATATAGCCACGTGTCAATTTTAGTACAGCCAGCCCTCCCCTTCCGTCTCCTCCTCTGCCATCTTCTCCCTCTGTTCTCTCTCCCCCTCCTCCCTCCCCTCTGTTCTCTCTCTACTTCTAGAGCAGCGCGGGCGGCCCTATCTTAAATACCTTGAAGAAATTAATTGTAACTTTGTTACCATTTCTCATTAATGTGGCTGCATAGTTGAGCCCAACATACAAGATTTCATAGTTAGTATCCACAGTTCAGGTCGAGTACCTGCATCTGGGTTAATGAATCACATCATGACAAGTACAGAAAATCATCCAGCCATCTTCATAACAACAGCAAAGTTTATGTTTTTTTATTCAACATATTAAGCCACAATGCTAGTACATTATAACAGTACTTGCAACAAGTACACACAGACAAACACCCAAGGAATAAAAATCACTAAATGCATGCACAGATGGTGATTATTCACAGTGACACTGACATGAAGACGAAGAAGCACACACTCTATGAATGACCAGCTAGACCATAGAGATTGGTAGGGCTTATGGATTATTATAACACAAAACAAACATGTTGCTGCTGCTAACTCATTAATTTCTAGACACCATGAAGATCTGGGTGGCCGGGAAAAATATGCGGTTTGAACAGTGCAATTCGGTAGTGTGTTTGATAAGTTGGCCCAGAAGTAGACGACGTCCCCAACAGCAATGCCTCTGTCGTTGACAAAGCTTTTCCATCCTCGAGACTGGAGAACTGGCTTCAGGTATCTGCCGCGCCTACCAGCTAACTTGAACAGGTAAACCCGATCTGTTTGTCTATCGAAAACGTTGATTGAGATAGCATTACCTGGATTGACAGGAGGCAGCACAACAAGAATTTTTCTAGTCACTACAAGTCTCCCAACATCCGTGGCCGTGATCACTTTCTGCACACCCTGTGCAAGCTCCATCGATATCATCACTCCCTCTTTACAAATGAATTCAGTACCAAACTACAAAATGTTCACTTAGCTACTTATCTTCTGATGTTTCATTGCTTTAGAGGACCTCAGCTCACTCAGATACTACTATATAAAGAGAAATCTGATATCAGGGTGACCAGTTAGGAAATGATTTTGGAGTGGCCCTCTTGAAAGATGTAGGCCAGGGAACTGCCAGTGCCTGGCTTTAAGTGGCCTTTGCATCTCTTTGTCGTGCCGTCTCTCGTGGGGTTTCCATCTCTCTCTCTCTCTCTCTCTCTCTCTCTCTGATTATAACATTTGCTTTTGCTTTTGCTTTTGGGTTTTCACACCTCCCCCAAATTTCGTCCAAACAGAAACAGTTCAAGGGGCTATGTTTACGTGATGTCCTATTTCCCTTCTCATATGCAAAATTTCCTTCTTGTTTTGTTTTATTTTTATCCTTGCCCACCTAGCTTCATATTAATGTTTTTATACTTCATATTTTGTGTTATAATTCACTCACAAAACATGCCATTAATTCCCTTTTTTGGTCCCTCTAATATTAGATTATTTTCCTTTTTCTCTCAAACGCTCTCCACACCTCTCCCTCTCAAACCCTAGCCGCCGTTCCTATCCTAAGGGAGTGGGAGGGAAGGTCACTGCCTTTATTGCATCTAAAATTGCATTATATGACAGCACACTAGGCATAAATCCATCAAACTTTGGCTAAATTAACAAAGTTCATAGCCTTAACAATGAAGTTCATGTGAGACTAAGACTTTACTCTTATTTAATAAAAAAACTATCTTGCATCCTCCATGGATGCCCTTGCCCTGGACATAGTCGTGAGTTTTAGGAAGAACTACCCTTAAGCTTTCATCTATGCCCATCACATGAATTAGAGATTTTTAAGGAAATGATTGATTCTTTTGGATCTCACTTTGTGGCCGCTTTCTTAGAAAAACTAAATTGATCAGAATCTTCTTAAACAAAGTAAACAGTTTTTAAATCTTTCATAAGGATTTGATAAAACAAGATTTTCCTGGACTCCTTTCCCTCTTTCTAATTGGTTGGAGGTCCAAAATATTTGTTGCAAAAACTGCCTCAATCCTTCATTTGAATGAATGCGTTAACTAGTTAATTAATCTGCTTCAAAAAGAGCAAATTTATGATGACAATTGAAGATTCCAAGATCCGTAATGATTCAAACATATCATCTCGAAGTGTCCAAGTTCGCAATAAAGGGAGAGGCCAAGAGTGGCGTTTGATTTTTGCTGTCTCACTTTCAGTATCGGCAATCATTTCATCCCCTTTCCTTTTTGCTGTTTCCATACATTTGATTTTCTCATTGGCCTTTCCCGTAATGATTATTTTCCCTTTTGCTGATAGAATCCACCTCCTTTTACTTGTCCCTAAAACTGTTATCCATCCATATATACATGCGCGGAAACAACGGGCTCTCTCTCTCTCTCTCTCTTCTTGGACATAAGTGCATCAAAGTCCCTGAGCATTAGTGGTTGCATGTCGGCTTCACTCTCTCTCTCTCTCTCTCTCTCTCTCTCTTCTTGGACTTTAGTGCATCAAAGTGAAACTGAAACTTAGTCTACTTTTGTTCAATCATGCCTTCTTTCTTTTAATTTTAACTAGTACTAATCATTTTGATGTAAGTTTAAATGTAGAAATATTATTATCATGAGAAATATAGCATTAATAAGATCTGAAGGAGATGTTTAAAATGAACCTAATATCAGATATATTTTACAAAGTAAATTTAATCATCTCCTTTTTTACAACATATGCTATTTACTTGACATCTGTTGGGTCAACATATGCTATCATGTTTCATTTTGAGGATTTGTGTGGCATGCACTAGATGCCAAATGCAGGAAATACAAATGAAAACTGGGTTTAATGAACTAGTACATCAAACTGACAATGAGTGCATCAAAGTGAAACTGAAACCTAGTCTCATGCCTTCGCTTTTAGTGCGGATTCCATCACCAGTCGCAGGGGAATACAAAAACAAAATATTAAAAATAATAATATGAAACCCTAAACCCATTACCCCCATCCCAGCACTCGCCAGCCATCGCCACTTCTCTCTCTCACCGACCCAAACGCCCCTTTCCCGAACCACCCCATCATATCACACCCCAAAGTCCTACCCACCTTCATTTCTTGGCACCCAGAGTTGTCTAAATTCAATGTATCTGCACCCTTTCTTCTCCCATTATACAATACTACTGTAGTAACCCTAAACCTAATACATCTTCCATTCAAATATAGCCTGTCAATTTTTGTACAGCCAGCCCTCCCCTTCCGTCTCCCCCTCTCCCTCTCCCTCTGTTCTCTTTCTCCTTCTAGAGCAGCGCGGGTAGCCCTATCTTAAATACCTTGAAGAAATTAATTGTAAACTTTGTTACCATTTCTCATTATTGTGGCTGCATAGTTGAGCCCAACATACAAGATTTCATAGTTAGTATCCACAGTTCATGTCGAGTACCTGCATCTGGGTTAATGAATCACATCATGACAAGTACAGAAAATCATCCAGCCATCTTCATAACAACAGTAATATTATATTTTTTTTATTCAACATATATAGGCCACAATGCTAGTACATTATAACAGTACTTGCATCAGGTACACACAGACAAACACCCAAGGAATAAAACTCACTAAATACACATATGGTGATTGATCGACAACAACACTGACATGAAGATGAAAAAGCACACACTCTATGAATGACCGACTAGACAAAACACAAAACAAACATGTTGCTACTGCTAACTCATTAATTTCTATCTAGACACCATGAAGATCTGGGTGGCAGGGAAAAAGATGTGGTTTGAACAGTGCAATTCGGTATTGTGTTTGATAAATTGAGTTTTCCTCCTCCCAGAAGCAGACGACGTCCCCAACAGCAATGCCCCTGTCGTTGACAAAGTGTTTCCATCCTCGAGACTGGAGAACTGATTTCAGGTATCTGCCGCGCCTACCAGCTAACTTGAACACGTAAACCCGATCTGTTTGGCTATCGAAAACGTTGATTGAGATATCATTACCTGGATTGACAGGAGGCAGCACAGCAAGAATTTCTCTGGTCACTACAAGTCTCCCAACATCGGTGGCCGTGATCACTTTCTGCCCACCGTGTGCAAGATCCATCGATATCATCACTCCCTCTTTACAAATGAATTTAGTACCAAACTACAAAATGTTCACTTAGCTACTTATCTTCTGATGTTTCATTGCTTTAGAGGAGCTCAACTCACTCAGATGCTACTATATAAAGAAATCTGATATCATGGTCACTATAGGTAGGAAATGATTTTAGAGTAGCCCACTTGAAAGATGTAGGCTAGGGAATTGCCAGTGCAAGGCTTTA
The DNA here is from genome assembly GCF_029339155.1 of Prunus mume. Taxonomy (NCBI): domain Eukaryota; kingdom Viridiplantae; phylum Streptophyta; class Magnoliopsida; order Rosales; family Rosaceae; genus Prunus; species Prunus mume. The sequence continues at coordinate 16,205,227 of NC_142703.1, read as the reverse complement.
AGTGGGGTTTCCATCTCTATCTCTGTCTATGTCTCTCTCTAATGTAGGCTAGGGAACTTCCGTTGCATGGCTTTAAGTAAGGTTTCCATCACTATCTTTGTCTCTCTCTCATGTAGGCCAAGGAACTTCGAGTGCATGGCTTTAAGTGGGGTTTCCATCTTTATCTCTGTCTCTTCAAAATAAAAATGCTTTATTAATTAGATTGATGCGATATGTATTTAGTTGATGTATAAGTATTTGGAAAGATTCTAAAAGTTGATTGGGTGCACATGTATTCAAGACTAGGAAGTAGTGGGGCTTTATTACCTTTAGTGGTTATAATTGCTATATATGCCAAAGTCATGTAATCGGTTGGTTGTACCCAAGCAATATAAAATAAAGTAACTTCTCCCAAATATTGTTTATTGTGAGTTTTATGAGTGAGGGTCCATCACCTTCCAACAAATTGGCATCAGAGCCATAAGAAGAAGTTTAGAAGATGGCGAACAATTCGATGGCTCCATTTCAAGTTCCTCTACTGACCAAAGATAATTATCACAATTAGAGTGTTAGAATGAAGACTTTGATTGGCTGCTATGATGCATGGGAGGTCGTAGAGAGAGGAATTGGCGAACATGGAGATGAAGCAAATTTGACTAATGCCCAGAGAGAGGCATTGAAGGAAACAAGGAAGAAAGACAAGAAGGCACTCACCCTCATCTATCAGGCCTTGGATGACAGCACATTTGAGAAGATCGCAAATGCGACAACATAAAAAAAATGCATGAGAGATTTTTCAGAATTTTTATAGAGGAGTTGATAAAGTAAAGAAGGTGGGGCTCCAATGTAACATCTCACATCGACCAATGGAGAGGGGGTGATGTGCATTATATGTACATGTCCACCTCCATCTAGCACAAGGCCTTTTGAGAGCTCACTGGTTTCGGAGTTATGAGAACTCGAAGTTAAGCGATTTGGGGTTAGAGCAATCCTAGGATGGGTGATCCACTGGGAAGTTGCTTGAGAGTTCCCAAAAACAGAACCGTGAAGGCGGAGAGGGGGCCCAAGCGGACAATATCGTGATATGGCGGGCCGATTCAGGGTGTGACATCCAAACCCTTAGAGGGGAGTTTGAAAGCCTACATCAAAAGGAATCCGAATCAATTTCAGACTATATGTCAAGAGTTCAAGCCAATGTCAACCAATTGAGAAGAGATGGAGAAGAAATTAGTGACACCCATATAGTTGAGAAGATTCTTCATTCATTATATTCAAAGTTTGAGTATATTGTTGTTACTATTGAAGAAGACTTGGACATTATGACGGTTGATCAACTTTCTGGATCATTGAAAGCTCATGAGGAAAGATTGAAGAAGAAAACTCAAGAACCAGTTGTGGAGAAAGTCTTACAAACGAAGCTCACTTTAAATGATGAAGAAAGCTTAAGAAGTGGAACAAGTCGTGGTCTTTGAAGAGGAAGAGGTGGCAGAGGAATAAGAGGTGGAAAAGGAGGAAGAAGTGGTAGAGGCGATTTCAAGTAAGTCACAATGAAGGAAAATAACAAAATTCGTATTAGTCAAGAGGACGTGGAAGATGGAGTAATACAAATCAGCAAGGAAATTTTAAGTATGATAAATCACAAATCCAATGTTATTCCTGTGGAGGCTATGGGCATAAAGCATTTGAATGTAGAGGTGGTAGTGGAAATGTCCGAGGGAAGTCCAATTATGCAGAAGCAGACAAAGAAGCCACTTTGTTGTTGGCCTACAAATGTGAAGAAAAAACTAGACAGAATGGAGAGTTATGGTATTTGGACACTGGAGCAAGCAACCATATGTGCGGAAATAAAGATTTATTCGTTGACCTTGATGAAAAGTTGGGTGACAAGATCACTTTTGGAGATGATTTGAAGATTTCAGTTTAAGGCAAAGGTAAAATATTAATTCGTTTGAAGGATGGCAGCCATGAATTTATTTCATATATTTATTATGTGCCTACTATGAAGAGTAATATTTTGAGTTTGGGCCAATTGCTGGAGAAAGGATACAATATGCAGTTGATTGATTGTAGTCTCTCACTTAGAGATGAACAAAATAGGTTAATTGCTAAAGTTCCAATGACAAAGAATAGGATGTTTTTGCTGAATATTCAAAGTGAAGCTACAAAGTGTTTGAAGGCTTGTTTCAAAGATCCTTCTTGGCTCTGGCACTTGAGATTTGGGCATGTGAATTTTAGTGATTTGATTTTTGCTATGCAAGAAAGAAATGGTAAAGGGCTTGCCATCTATCAATTCTTCATATCAATTATGTGAAGGATGTCTACGTGGGAAGCAATCTAGAAGAAGCTTTCTTAGAGAAGCAAGTACAAGAGCAAGAGAGCCATCGGAGATCAATTATTAGTTATTACTGATATTAAACGAAGGTGATTAAATTATAAAGCCTAAAAATTAGAGATTTAATTAGATCATCCCACATTTAGATTAAATTATAAAGCCCAAAAAATAGAGATTCCATGTTCTTGTATAATTTGTTTATCATTCTTTGTTCCCATCATTGATATTAGTATTACTATTTCCAATTAATGAATCAAAATATGTTTTTAAGATTAGTTTTTCGGAAGAAGTACTATATTCGAATATGTTATAAATTATAGGCCTTTATATTTTCTTTCTCAATAGTCAATAGTAGCAGCAAAGTTAAGAATTTCTATAACTCCACTGATTCTTTTGAATGCAAGAATCAAATAATTGTGTGTGGTGGAACAAAATACCTCTCATTTCCCCTCGAATAAATTCTTCTTTTGATTTCAAAGGGAATGTTGTTATGTTGCCCTGAAAACCTGATCAAGAAAGTTTCTCACCTTTCTCTATGATATGGCAATGAGTTTGAAAACCTGACCATAACCATATTTAGACTTTAATTATTAAATAAGATATTTTTAATTTGTGTGAGAGAGAGAGAGAGAGAGAGAGAGAGAGAGATTTTAGCGACACGTGAAAAACAATGACAGGAAAGAGTGAAGACAACCTGCCAAACAGTAGATGCTTTTTATATTCAATAATTCCAAATTAAGAACCTTTTTTGTTTTTGTTTTTTTGCATCCAGTACAAGTAGGTGCGCTAGATACTTGACAAAAAAACAGTAGATGCTCTAGAAAGATATGTGGCATCCATTGCACGTACAAAAGTCTCCTGAGAGCAAAAAAAACCAAAACGAAAAAGAAAGATTTTGACAGACCAGAGGTTTGTCCTTTCGGTTTGGTAATCGAGCTCTTTTTATTAGCCCTTTGGAGTTTGGATGGGCTTTTTCGACCAAAATAAGGCAGGAGCTGTTATAAAATAAAAATTGTGAAAAAAGGATATTTTAACACAAACTCCTTAAATATTTTAGTAAATTGAACTTAAACTCGTAAAATTCATTTTAAATCACCTACAACAAAAATATGGGCGAATTGACTGTTTCCATGCACCGAAAGGTAACATCATTTAGCAAAAGCATCCATCCAAGGTAGTGAGTGCTACGTACTTTAGATGTCATAAATTTTTTTGTCAAAGATGTCGAGTAGAAAGGGAACACAATTCGACCGAAAAGAAGAAAGTGAACTGAACAAGTTACTGTTTAACTTTTAAGATTTTTGCACTCATCTGTTTCATTGGTGTAGATTTTTGCACTTAAAAGGTACACTGACTCACTATTTGTTAAAGGGCACTGGGCTAGAGTGCCCATACATAGATCCTCCCTTGGCACCAAAGTCAGGAATAAAAGGGGAAAAAATGAAGGTCTATGTTCAGTTGACATGAAGAACATGAAAAATAAGTGGAAATAAAAATAGAAAGGAAGAAGAAGAGGATGACATTATAAGTTCTACACTGAAGACATCTTTTTATATATTATGATATGAATGCATGAAGGAGCCTAAGGTCAATCTAGGTAAAGAGCCTTAGATGTTCAATTCACAAAGAGTTTTACAAAAATAACCTAACTCTTCTGTATTGAAGAAATATTTGCTTGAGTATCGATTTTTTGCTTCAATGCTCCAAAAGTAATCCAATGTGTACAATATTTTTGATCCATTTGAGAATACATGCTCCTTACAACTTATCACACTTGAAATACATTAGATAAATAAGGAACAATTTGTTATCATCAAAATATGCACAATAATATTAAAGATCATACGGCTATTTTATATATTAATCCGTATAAAGAGGGAGCAGTATACCATGATTGCTTTTGATGAAGATGTTCTTTCTTTATGTAAATCACAATTTAAAGAAATCTTTCATTACAAATATAAGAAAAAATTATATACACATGTTAAATTGTGATTGGCATGAAACATAAGTTTCTAAGAGGCAAGCATTTTCTTGCTTGAGCGGAAAAAAAAAACATCTCTAATGGACCCATGTCCAAGCCCACCTGAGGATTGAGCAAAGTCCTGGTAGTTTCAGCCCATGGAATGAACCTTAGCGGGGCCTGCCAAATTGAAAAATCTTGTAATTTTCGTCTTCTCCGTAGTCCGTTCTACTTCTCGCTGTGCTTCTGATAAACCTCTAATTTATTCAATTCCGAATGAAACCTCATATTCACAAGCCATCTTCCTTCCTGTGCTCCCTCAGTGAAAGAGCAATCGCATACCTCAGCGCCATCCCCACAACCTCACTTCTCTCTCTTCCTGTTTTACCCTTGAGGCACCTTCTATTTACTCTCAAGTCCCAATTCGACCAGCCCTAACTGTGAAGTTCCTCAGTTGGGCTCGGAACCATAGTTTCTTACATTTACCAAAATAAGAAGTAGTTAGCTTAGCTTCTAGAATTGGTTAGCTATCTGTTATTAACTAAGCCACGTGGGTTTATCACGTGTAGCTCATATAAATGTGTATACATGTGAGTTATTCTGAGCTTACTTAGAGATTAAGCCATGACTCTGCTTTGTATATAAAAGTACAGTGGCTACATATCTCTGTAATCTTCTTCTTAATAACATTTTTCTGAGTTTACTCCTCTGGTTTTCTCTCAAGTATTATTCTGTTCTTCTCTCTATTTTCTATACTGTTAGCATGGTATCAGCGCCCTTGGTGGCTCACGCCTTCTCGATCTTCCTGAGTTCTCTGTCTTCCGCCTTCTTGCTCTGGTCTTCTTCTTCCTCTTCTCCACTTCTAATCTCTGCCAAACTTAATTTCTAATCTTCTTCTTCATTTTTTCCCCAATTCTACCCTCTGCAAACCCTAATTTTCTTCAATTGCAAATCTGCAAAACCTTTCGTTTTCGTCTCTTCCTCAAACTTTCAGCTATGGCTTCTTCTCTCAAGGTTGATGGTCTCCTTGGATTGATTACGATTCGCCTCAATGATGATAACTTCATGAAATGGCGGTATCAAATTGAATCAGTTCTTGAAGGACATGAGCTCTTTGGTCACTTCGATGGCTCCGTTGTTCCTCCTCCCAAATTTGCCTTTGTAGATGAAGAAGTAGCCACAATTCTGTTACTGCCTACAAGCGGCTTAAGCTTGACAAAGCGCTTCTCGATCTCCTAATTGCAACTACATGCGATGATCGAGTCACGTTATCGGAAGCAAAACCGCTTCGTGATGCTTGGCTCGGTCTTACCGTCGATATGCTCGTCTCTCGAGCTCGTCTCAATTTTCTCAAAGCGAGCTTGATTTGCGCGAAAGGCGATTCCATTGAAAAGTTTCTGCTCGTCTTAAGCATGTGCGTGATCGGCTTGCACTTCTGGTGTGTCCATTCGATGATGACCTTATGATTTCAATCTTGAGCAGTTTACCTTCCGATTATGATATGATTCGAACTGTGCTTGTTGCTCGTGAGACACCTATTTCTCTCAAGGATTTTTTGCAGCTCCTTGCTGCTGAGCAGCTCGAGTCACGTCCTTCCTCTCTTATTTCTCCTATGACGGCAATGATTGGCCATAGTTCATCGATGTCTCCAACTCCAGCTGGTATTCTTCCTACACCATTTCTACTCCCTCCGGTTTTGGGCTACCTCTTCTCCAGCCTATGGGCCTTCTTCTCGAATTTTGGTCGTAGGAGGTTTCTAATCATCGTCCTACCAATCGTGGTGGTTATTTTGCTCCGAGGCCATCCGGTGGTTTTCCTAGGTGCAGTATCACACAATGTCAAATCTGCTCTAAGCGTGGTCATACTGCTGTGAATTGCTTTATCGCAACCCTTCCTCTACATCATCTCCTTCCTCTTCGTGGTGGAGTGCAGATTTGTGGCAAACGTGGCCATGGTGCTCTTGATTGTTATCATCGCTCAAATTATGTCTATCAAGGCTCTCTCCACCACCTACTCTCAATGCTATGACTGCCAAGTCTCCTATGCTCCGAGACTCTGTGGATTGCGACAGTGGTGCTAGTGTCAAATGTCAATACTTTGGAGTCTGCTTGTGCTTCGAGAATAGAGTAGATTGGCAATAGGGAAGGTTTGCCTGTTGCTCATATTGGTCATGCCTCCGTTTCTAGTTCATCTTCTGTTTTACACATGTCTAATGTGTTCCATGTCCCTAAACTCACTGCTAATTTGATGTCTGTGCATCAGCTTTGTAAGGAGAACAATTGCTCTATGATATTTGATCAGTTTGAGTTTTCTATACAGGACAAGGTCACCAAACAGGTGCTGCTCACAGGAGGAGTCATAGTGGCCTCTATCTGATTCCTGGTGTGGCTGCTTTCTCCTTACCTCCTAATAAAGCTGCTTCTCATGAAGTGGCTTATCTTGGACAACAGGTCAAGTTCTCCTTGTGGCACAGTAGGTTAGGACATCCTACTAATGAAGTGGTTCATAGTATGCTTAAGTCTGCTAGCTTACCTCACATAGTCGATTCTCACCCTCACATTTGCCAATATTGTTTGAGTGGCAAAATGCATAGTTTACCATTTCCTACTCATCATAATAAAGCTGTAACTCCCTTTCATCGGATTCATAGCGATGTATGGGGACCATCCCCTTGTAAATCTTTTCAAGGATATCGATACATTGTTACTTTCATTGATGAGTTCACTGGTTTCTCTTGGATCTATCCAATGTTTGCAAAATCAGAGGTGTTCTCTCACTTTCTGAAGTTTTATGCTTTTGTGGTGAATCAATTCTCAGCAGTTATTAAGTACTTTCAGAGTGATGGGGGTGGTGAATATGTTAGCAATCGATTTCATGAGTTTCTCAGTTCCAAAGGCATCGTGCATCAGTTTTCTTGTCCTTACAAACCTCAACAAAATGGTTTAGTCGAAAGGAAGAACAGACATCTGGTTGAGACTGCAATTACCTTATTGTCAGAGGCGTCTCTTCCTCAACACTTTTGGTTTCATGCTATATCTCACTCTATATATCTTATCAATCACATGCCTAGCAAAGTTCTTGATCACAAGTCTCCTTATTTTCGGTTATTTCATCAACACCCAGATGTTCAACATTTACGGATTTTTGGTACTGCTGTGTATCCCTGTTTCAGATCCATCAATCAAAACAAGCTTCAGGCTCGAACTACATTATGTGTTTTCCTAGGCTACCTCATGGGATATAAAGGCATTCTTTGTTTCAATATGTCTACTGCCAAGTTGCTTGTGTCTCGGGATGTTGTTCATGATGAAGGCATGTTTCCTTTTAAACAAGGCGTCCCTGTTTTAGGCTCATCTTCATCTTCGGTTGCATCAACCTCTAGTGCACCCATCTCTGTTGTTTTACCTATACTGTCTCATGCAGATGTTCCTCCTCCGTTATCTGATCCTCCAGCCATTCCTCCTATTCCTATTGCCTCTGTGTCTTCTCCCTTAGGCTCAAGAACATCACACTTCTCTTCTCCATCTCTGTTGTTCATGATCAAGAGCCAATTCCCACTGTTCTGCCCGCCTTACTCATCAACAATTGGATGTGTTGTTTCCTAGTCTTGATTCCTCTAGTGCTTCATATATCTCTCCTACTAATCACCATTCTATGCAAACCAGATCAAAGTCTGGTGTCACTAAAAGAAAAGATTTTACAGATTATAAGTGTTATCACACTAGTTTACTTGCTCTGCCTGAACTGGATGAACCATCTAGTTATAGAGTTGCTCGGTATTCTCCTGAGTGGGTCACACTATGCAAGAGGAAATCTCAGCTTTAAATACCCAGGGTACTTGGACACTGGTTCCTCCTCCTCCTGGTGTGAATATAGTTGGTAGCAAGTGGATTTATAAGGTGAAAAGAAATTCAGATGGAAATGTGTCTAGGTACAAAGCTCGGCTAGTGGCTCAAGGCTTTAGTCAAACTCAGGGATTCGATTATTCAGAAACCTTCAGCCCATTGTTAGACACACGACTGTACGGCTTATTCTTAGTTTATTGTTATGCATGGTTGGCAATTAAGACAATTGGATGTAAAGAACGCATTTTTACATGGAGATCTTGAGGAAGAAGTCTATATGAAGCAACCTCAAGGTTTCGAGGATTCCACTCATCCTCAATATGTTTGCAAGTTACGCAAATCTCTTTATGGCTTAAAGCAAGCCCCTAGGGCATGGAATGCCAAATTCACAGGATACCTACCTGCCATTGGTTTCTTTCACCTGATCCCACCTGTTTGTTAAGAAAGAAGGTTCTGAAATAGTTATTCTTTTGTTATACGTGGATGATATTATCCTTACGGGTTCCAGTACAAGTCTTGTTCAAACTACAATTGAGGAGTTAAGTTCTGTATTTGAAATGAAAGACATGGGGCAGTTAACATATTTCTTGGGCTTACAAATCTCTTATCTGAGTACAGGTTCAATTTTTGTTAGTCAGCAAAAGTATGCAAAGGAGCTACTCGCAAAGGCTGGTATGACAACTTGTAAAGCTTGTTCCACACCTTGTAAGCCTTATACACAAGTTCTTCAGACTGAAGGTGAACCATTGAACGATCCATCTTTATATCGTAGCATTGTTGGCGCTCTTGTATCGGACTTTTACAAGGCCGGACTTAGCATATTCTGTGAATCATTTGCCAATATATGACAAATCTTCTGAGACTCATTTCTTGTTGGTTAAACGCATCTTGAGGTATATATAAGGTACTATGGTGTATGGTATTACCTTCTCTCCTGGTGATATGCACCTTCATGCTTACTGATGATGCAGATGGGCGAGATCCATCTACTCGCAGATCTACAACAGGCTTTGTAGTTTTCATTGGTTCAAATCCAAAGTCTTGGCAATCTAGCTCACAATTGTAATAAATTGTAATATACATGTGAGTTAGTTAGAGCTTACTTAGAGATTAAGCACAGCTCTGCTATATATAAAGTCCAGTGGCTACATATCTCTGTAATCTTCTTCTTAATAACATTTTTCTGAGTTTACTCCTCTGGTTTTCTCTCAAGTATTATTCTGTTCTTCTCTCTATTTTCTATACTGTGTTTTCTAACCTCTCTAACATCTCTAACCTTCTCTTATCAATACTAACAGTTTTCCTAAACTGCCTAACAGGTCTAACAATATCTCAACAGCTTTATTCTTCAATCTTCTTACACGTGGCAGCACTAGGAACATTGATATCTTTACATCCCCCCTGAATCGCATGCTTGGAGGAGCCAAGCATAAGATTGGAACAATGCTGCTGAAATAGAGGAGTAGAAAGACCCTTGGTGACGAACCTTCCAATGCAAGTGACTCGCCCTCCACATCCTCATTCGCTTCAAGCTCTACAAGAGCGCCCAACCCCTCGCCGAGGACGTTGCCATCAACACCATCGACAGGGGTAATTTGGTCTTCAGCCTCGGTGACTCCTGCATATCGCAATTCGAGCTCGGCGGTTTTCGACTTGGTGGGGAAGTCTTACTGTCTCTTGAATTTCATTGATGAGGCTCTGAATATTGTTAATTTAGCCAAAGTTCATGGATTTATGCCAATTTTAGATGCAATAAGTAGGTCAAAAGAGTCTGTTCAATTTTCTGAGGAGGCTGTTTTCTGAGATGATTAGCAAGAGGAGAGGCGGAAGAATCGCTTGTCTCCCAATGTTTTCAATGTCACTAATGCTAAGTGTAAGGCAAAGAATTTAAATCGAGCAATGGAGTTTTTCGATCAGATATGGGTTAGAGGACTTCGTCCAAATGAGAGGATGTATACTACGTTGATTGATGGTTTCTCCCAACAAGGGTTCTTAAATGAAGCTTATGATGGTCTGAAGGAAATGATTGGGATGGATTATCACCTTCAATTGTGACTTACAATGCACTTATCAATGGATACTGCTTATTGGGGAGGATGGAAGATGCCATTCAAATCCTACAAGTTATGACAAGTTATGACTGGGAAAGGGTTGTCCTCTGATGTACGAGTTATAGTACTATTATAACTGGGTTTTGTCGGCATCAAGAATTGGAGAGCACATTTTGAATGAAGCTGGAGATGATGGATAAGGGTGTATCACCTGATGCTGTTACCCATTCATCACTCATTCAAGGTGTCTGTCAGCAATGAAGACATGGTGAATCTTGTGATCTATTCCAAGAAATGTTGAGTATGGGTATGCCTCCTGATGAATGTACGTACACAACATTAATCAAGTGCTTATTGTGTGGAAGGGGATTTAAATAAGGCTCTTCATTTGAATGATGAAATGATACAAAAATGATTCCTACCTGATGTTGTTACCTACAGCGTGCTCATTTATGGACTTAACTAACAAGCTCGAACTAGGGAAGCAGAGGCTTCGCTGCTCAACTTGTTCTATGAGGAGTCGGCCTAATGATGCCACATATAATACGCTAATAGAAGCTGCACTAATGGTGAATTTAAGAGTGTGGTTGCTCTAGTAAAGGGATAATGCATGAAGGGTTTGATGAAAGAAGCACACCTAGTTTTTGAGACAACGATTGAGAGGAAACACAAGAGTAACGGAGCAGTTTATGATGTTATTATTCATGGTCATTGTAAAGGTGGAAATGTTATCAAGGCATACAACCTGTACAAGGAAATGTTTCATTCTGGTTTTGTTTCGCGTACTGTGGACGGTTATTGGGCTGGTTAAAGCACTTTTCATAGAGGATGAAACAATGATGAGTCAAGTCATAGGGAACACACAGCGAGACTGTCGCCTTACGATCTCTTTGAACGTTAAAACTACTCGTTGACATCAACCATAAAGAAGGAATATGGATGAAGTTTTTAATGTGCTTAGTGATATGGCCAAGGACGGCCTCCTTCCAAAGAGTGGAGTAAGAGCTTCTGAAGGGGGATAACTAATGGCAAGCATTCTCTTATTAAAGGGGGCAAAAAATGATGGCAAAAGTTCAAGCTGATTGCTTGTGTGTGTATAAGGTTTTTTTCATCATGGAAGAGAAATGGAAATACATTGGCCGTACAGATTGTTGTTTTTTTATACCATGTGTACTCATGACTCATTATTGGACTTTTCAGATGGTTGCAGTTTAATCTATTCTCTGCAACTGAGTCGTTCTTGAGAAGATAGAATAAGTTTCATACCAAAGCACAAGCAAACAATGGCCTGAAAAGCATTAGGTCCTGTCTTCCTTGTACTGTGCGCAAATAATGTTTCTACGCCCCAGCCATCTTCGCTTGTGTTTCTGGAAGTTGACAACTTGTGTTGCCTTAAATGTATCTTGAGAAGCTGAGGATGTGGATTTCAAGCTGCATCTGATGAGATTTGAAGAATAATATACTGTCCTAAATATTGACTTATGGTGATTAAATCTTCAGATTTTACATATGTATATATGTCTGATGATCTGTTGTATTTTGACAGCACAGTATACAAAATTGTAACCTGATATTTTATTGTCGTCTTCATTTGTAAGTAAAGGTTGTTCTTTTTGTCCATACCCGATTCATTAGGGTTGAAGCCCATGAAGACCCTAATTCTTGGGAAAATTTGTCATCCCAAGACGTTTCAAGGAGGTTTCTCTCAGCAAAGGGACCTTTCTATTGTACAGCCATGTGTTTGGATTGCTAGAAATCAAAGCCCTTTGAGCATTTGGTGGGACTAGTTAGTCTAGAAGTAAATATATATATATACAGTCCCGATCTCTTGGATCACAGAAGTCCAAGTGATTGTGATCACCCACCTTTATGGTTCAAACAAATTTCTTAAAAGGAGTACAAGAATGAGTGAATCGTTAAATTTACATCCAACGATGAGTGACCACAAATCCTTTGGACCCTTATAGTCCAAGAGATCAGAACTTTATATATGCATGCTTTTGAACATACTTAGTAAAATACAAACATAAAAGGTATAAAATATGCGTGTGAATATACAAATGAAAAGTTTGGCTACTATATAATATTTTAATATAATTTATTTAAAATTTATAATATATATTATTTTTATTCAATAATATGTGATAAATATGTGTACAATATGTGAGTTTTGTATGTATTATTAAAAACTTTATATAAAAAACATGTGCATTAAACGTTAAAAATACATACGTTCATGTATAATTAATTTTAAAAGCATATGTTTTATCGAATCCTTTTATGTGTATGGAAAATGAAAATATTTTTGAAAACTATGTATGTATATGTATAATAAGAGTATTATAAAAATAAAATAAAAATCTAACTAGGCTTTTGAGTATAATCTGGTCATCATTGGTTTCCCTCTTGGACATTGCAAAGATATATAGGCTAATAATTAATGCACGAATTGTTTAGATTCATGCGCAATTATTTGTTTGGCTGCTTTTTTTTCTTGGTAAGTTGAATATCCTTGTCGTTGTCTCGTGTTTAACGACACGTACGCAGCACACCCCCTCCGAACTAGACGACAATAAGGTGGCCGAGTGCATGCTTTGGAAAGAAAAAGTTGGTACGTCCCAAAATAACATGTGGGCTAAAATTTCACGACACAAAAATTTAGCTCATCCATCTACCAAAAATATAAGGGTATGTTCGGTAACTCTTTAAAGGGTTGTTTTCATTTTCAAAGAATAAAAATGAGGCAAAAAAACAAGTTCGGTGGTCCAAAAATAGAAAACACTGAGAATGTTTTTATAAAATGAAAACAAGTTCATGTTTACTTGTAGAAAACAGAAAAAAGTTGTTTCATTCTCATGGGAAATATTTTCATAAAAATAACTCACATATTATTATTCCAAATTGTACCACCAAACACATTTTCATGGTTTTTGGTTTTCTGAAAATTGTTTTCTAATTAATCTACGTGCAGACACATTTTCATTTCCTGACGAAAATGCAAATTAACGTTTTCTTATTTTCATTATTTAAAAACATTCTAAGAAAACATTCTCTAAAAATGTTACCAAACAGACTCTAAATTTAGCTCATCCTATAATGACCCGGTCCAAAATAAATAGGTAAATATTAATTTATTTAGATAAAAGACTATTTTTGCCCCTAAAATATTTTATTAGGTTTAAAGTTGACTTTTTGACCGGGAAGGAATTAGGAATTCTTACAACTAACTGCGAGCGAGCAAGATGAGTCCCATAGACACGTAGTGGGCTTGAATCGGAACTATAACGAGAGAGATACGATAAAAAAAACCTCAGTGGCATAATCGTAATTTTGACGCAAGGGTTTGATAAAAATCTGATTCTCTCTCTCTCTCTCTCTCTCTCTCTCTCTCTCTCTCTCTCTCTCTTGCGACACCATAGCCCGCCCGCTTTGACAGCCGTCATCCGCCACCAAAGCCACTGCGGATACAAAATGACCGAGCCGCCATCCTCTTCCAACCCTGTCCGCCAGCCACCACATATGACCGAATTTCCCAAATCGAGGCGGATCCGTCTTAGTGCCGACATCACACCTGCGATGCTGGGCCCACTTACTAAAACCCAAGACACTCTACCAAAATTTTGTGAGTCTCCTATAAAGTGCTCAAACCCAACAATAAACAACCTGCATAATTTACATCAAAAAAATCCCAAGCTTTTAACATACTACAATCCAACACAAAATGGCCTCGGCCTCAAGTAATAGCCTAACATGGGCAGTAACAAAGCGCCTGAATTTGTTTACAACGCAGGAGTAGAAAGAATTTATACTGAGACCCTAACAACTCGACAAGCTTGGAGCTGTGACTTGCTCGAATGCCTTCGTGGAGCAACTAATGGGCGCAAGCATGAAAGATGTGAGTGGATGAAATAAAGTTTCACTTTAAATCAACATAGTAACCCCACCATGTAAAAATAATGCTCTAGCATGCAGTTTCACAATTCAGAAACCAAAAACTCAAACACAAAATCCCAAAGTCCAAAACGTCTCCCATCTCAAGCCCACAACTCATTTCCCAAAATATATGCAACTCTCAACAACCCTGTAAATACCCATATATAAATATATATATATATATATATATATAGCTAGGACTCTAATATAAAATATACTCCTCTCCAAACTAATGTACCGGGAAACAATCCAAGGGATTGTTAAGTCAGATTTCCGAACACTAACCGCGTCCAGAATGAGTAGTCCAACCGGGGACGGAACTCCATAGCTCGCCGACGCCAGCGCACGTGTAGCTCACAAATCTCATATCAAGTCCTACAAGTAGAAGATCATCACCCCACTGCGCCAACGACGCGGTGTGATGATACTCAAGCAATATACATACTCTCCCATACGCCGGCACGCCAACGACACGTGTGGAAAGTGTCTCACACAATCAAGCCAACGACATGTGTGAGACGTAATCTCATGGCCTTCCCACCCCACGGCACTGCCAACGACGTGTGTGGGAAGCCTAGTAACTAGGGAATGGTACTCACCTACCATACTCATACATCTCACAACCATCCATCAAACTCCTATCTTTCCACAATCTCACCACAACAACCTCTCATACTCTATACATAGACAATATAGATAGCCATCCCAAAATCCATATCAACATATTCATCATACTCAAATATATATGTCCATACTCAAAATATATAGCCAAGATATAAACATATTCAAATCCATCACCAAAGGCTTATTAAATCAAAGTCACCATCATTTAAAGTATATGCACAAAACTTTCATAATTAAAAACCATGCATATGCTTAAAACAAAGTCCACTCACAAGTAATCCCTAAGCTGCCCGGCCCCGTGAGGGTCCCGCCTCTGCGCAGTGATCAACCAAGTACCTATTCAAGATACAAATCCTTGATTAACATCACGTACTTCCAAAACGGAAATTCACGAAGGAAATACTTAAATCCCAAGTTCGGTGCGCTCACGTCCAAAGGAACATCCTAAGGTCCGTTATGATTGGAATTCGCTTCCCAATCGCACGGTGATCGCGATTTCCCTAAACTTCACATTATTGAATCGGAACATCCGGGGCTCCAATTCACGATCCGCGAATTCCTACAGGTTTCTAAGAGTACCTAGATCAACACACTTCAATTTGGAAACGATCCAACGGTCAGAACTTATAGAACCGGATAATGCACAATATGCGAAATCCGTTCGATAGTCAAGCGATATCCAAATTGAGATCCGCAATCCTACGCACTCGTGACAACCTAAAGATCTCAACAGGACGAAAAACAACTTCACCCACCTTGCCCACGCGCCGCCACGCGCCGGTGGGTGTAGAGAGATTTTCGCACCGAAAATCTCCAAACCAACGCCACCCTTCCAATCCTAGATACTACTCGAAGAATGGAGCAACTTTTTCAACTACGGCAGCGCCCAATTCGGACGGAAGTGGCGAATTTCAAATTGAAATCCGGCCAAAACCTAGGGTTTCAAATTGGTTCAAACTCAAATTCGATCCAAACCTACCCCAAAATCAGCTAGAGCATCAGAAGGATTAGAAAACATACCACACTCGACGGAAAAACTGCCGGAATCGCTGCGCCGTCGTGGTGAAAATCGGGTGAAAAAAATGAACCCGTGGAATCGGGTTTTCGGGCGGAAATGGGGTGGGTTATGATCGGAGCTTCACGGTGTAGTCGAAGCGGGAGTGCTGCTTCCGTTCAGAGATTCGAGAGAAAGAGAGAATCGGGAGAGAAACGGGAGAGAGAGAGATACGCGGGAGGGAGAGAGAGAGAGTGAGGTGAAAATAGTAAAAATCAGATTTTTACTAAACCCTTCGGGATATTCTGACGGTTTGCCACCGAACAAGTTTTGATCGCCAAAACTTCGTTAAATCTCCGATTGAGCCTCTCGCCTATGGTTTCGTCTCGATTACCACCTACGCAACCACCCCACTCACGGTCCTAAAATCTTCCCGGATAAGAAAGTGACCAAAATCACCCTTAACCCAGGAGTAATTTAATATTTTCCCTTAATTAAATTAAATTAGGAAAATAAACGGAGTCGGGTGTTACAAGTGATTTAACGAAGGGAATCGCGCGGTTTTGACAGAAATTTCACCGCTCGTTCTCCGTCATCCGGCCGCCATTTTGGCAATCCATGGAAATCCATCTATTCCTCGAGCTCTAGCTGATGGTTGGGTAGAATTTCATAAATTTTGAGCCTAGATTATCTGATTTTCGATTTAGGGTTCGGCCGGTTTCGAGATAGCGATTCCAGCCACTTCCAGCTATTTTTCGGGGTAGGCCCAAGAACAAAAGTGACTCCAAATGGGTTTTACACCTAGGATAGGGAGCTTGGCCTGCAGTTTGGAGTTTTTCCGCCACCGGAAATCACCCAAGGCACCACACACTGCCGATGCATGTGGCGGCCCATGGGCTAGGAAAATGGACCGGCTTTAGGTTCTAAAGTGATCTTCTATTTTTCACAAGTGCGTAGGTGTACTCAGATTTCTATTTGGTTACCGTTTGAGTCTCGAACGAATATCACCTATTATGCGTTATCTGGGTTCGATATGTTCGGACCATTGGATTGACTCCCATTTAATATATGTTAACCTGGACATCCTTAGAATCGTGTAGGATTCGACGGATTGTAAAACGGAGTCTCGGATTCTCCAAAAATGTCAACCCTAGGGTTAGGGTTATAGTAACTGTCCGATCGTGCGATCGTGAGCGATCCGACCGTCCGATCTAGACCAAACTTTCAGGACATGTGTCCTAGACCTTGTAGAACCTATAGGAACTTTCATATTGGAATTTGGAGGTCGTGGAACCCCTGGGCCCGTTTGACCAAGGATGGGTAGTTTGACCCTCGGTTGACCGTGAGACTTCTTAGGTAGTGTTACCTTTCTAGGAAGATTAAAATGACCGTAGTGACAAGTCTTGATTATATGTCGGTTATGTGGGATTAGGATATTAATTTATTGTGTTACAGTGAGAGACTATCGGATGCTATATCGTGGTTGAGGTTTATGCAATAGTGAAAATTGTATGTATATATATATATTATAAAGATGTTTGATTACACGGTATAAGTACCATCTTGTGATATGATTTGAGGTCCCACGTATCGTAGGTTATCCAGCATGTGATGACAGACCCCACGTGGCGTTGGTAGTACCGGCGTATAGGGAGATATTGTGTTATGCTTGTGAGGTCGCACGTGTCGCATTTGAATATTCGGCATGTTGAGACCCCATATGTGGCGTTGGTAGTCACATATATGGAGGATATTGTGTTATGCTTGTGAGGTCGCACGTGTCATAAGAGTAACCGGCGTGTTGAGACCCCATATGTGGCGTTAGTAGTTCCAGCGTATAGGGAGATTGTGATATGATGTTGAGGTCCCATGTGTCGTAGGTTATCCGCGTGCGGACAGACCCTATATGTGGCGTTGGTAGTACCGGCGTATGGGGAGATATCGTGATATAATATTAAGGTCCCACGTGTCGTAGGTTATCCGGCATGGTGACAGACCCCATACGTGGCGTTGGTAGTACCGGCGTATGAGAAGAAATTGTGATAGTATGTTGAGGTCGCACGTGGTGTAGGTTATCCGGCATGTTGACAGACCCCATACGTAGCGTTGGAATTTCTGGCATATAGGGAGATTATGTGGTGATTAAATAGATGAGTTAAAGGTTGTTATACCACATTGTGAAAAAACTATGTGTGGCTTGATCCCTTAGTAGGGTACGTAGGCAACCTAGGATGGCGCCTAGGTGCAGCCGCGGGCTAAACTTTAGCCTCGTATGTTGATTATCTGGGAAGTTATTTTATGTCAATTTCAGTAGGCGTTCCTAAATAAGTTAGAGTTTATATTATGCAATGTTTAATGCATAAGTCTGATTTAAGGACTTTGCTCGTAGTTTGTTTTGAAGTATTTGAAGGCCGGAGGCTGATTATGTAAATTGCATGTCATTACGTTGTGCATGCTGCCGGTTGGGTTATATCAAAAGTGTGCAGAGCCATCGACAGAACAGAAGTGCATGCAAAGCAAATAAACTCAATAAACCCACCATATACCAAGAACTTCATGAATCATGATACCACGGCAACGCACTAGCTACCAAAAAGTGCAATTTCACTTGGATGATGGGTAGCTAGTTGGAATTCTATATAACTTCACCAATCACGGCGGGGTGGGAGGGTGTGGGTTTGGTTGAATGATTTAGTTACACCGTTGGCTCGGCCTGACCATCCAGCCATCCGGATCGATAGGCACGCCATTCGCAAGTCCCGCCAGTAATTGGAGTATTAATGTATAATAAACAATACAAGAAAAGAATGAATTCTCAGTTTATGTGATGGATAATCATTGTGTCTTTCCCAGGGGCATTTTTAGCTATGGGCTGGCTGGGCTCATGCCTGGCCTAAAACTTTGGCAAAAAAATTAACAATAGTATAGCCAGCCTAGTTTATCTCAATCATGCCCAGCCCAAAATTTTGGCAAAAAATTTACAATGCAACTAGCCTAGCCCATTTCAAACCTCCACTTAAACAACATATGCAGCCAGCCAAGAATCAAAGGGATCCCGCGCAGTGCAGCCTCAGCTCAGCAAAATAGAAATATTCTCCTCTGCAAAATATCAACACAACTTCAACTTCTTTCTGTCTCATAATCAGAACCCTAAGAAAATAAAGAACTTGTTGTCGTTTTTTAAGAAAAAGAATTATGGGTCATCATCTAACACGATGCCTACCACTTCTTTGTCTACTTTAATTTGTGATGAGCAAAATCTTCCAAAGTCTCCCATTGTTGAGCCTCAAGTTAAAAGAGTTGAGAGTCAAAGAGCCAATGATGATTAAGAATTTAATATCAATTATCTTGAACGTGATCCAGGATTACGTCGTCTAATATGCAAATTTTTGGTGAATAGACAAGATAATGTGCGAAGAGAATATATTCTTTTAGGGCCATATCAACCCGAGTTAGAAGATTATCCAAGCCACTTAGAAGGGACAATCTTACGTTGATTTAATAAAAAGTGGTTTGGCCAATTCTGTTGGCTTGAGTATTCAGTTGCTAAGACCAACTTTGGGGGAAAACTACTATTTGATTGACATGTTGATTGGTTGATGTTGACTTTTCATGTTTCTACAGCAACAACGGAACGAGCTTTCTCATATATGAGAATTATTAAAAATCGACTTTGAAGCACCATAAGTGATGAATTTCTTGCTGATTGTATGATCCTTCACATTGAAAGATAGTTTGCCAATACTATTGACAATGCATCCATAATTGAGGAATTTAAGAGTTCTAAGCCTCGTAGGGTTAAATTTTATATTTAAATAGTGTTTTTTTGTATTACATTGCATTGCATTTGCTTTTTTTATTTATTTTAGTTTTGTATTTGTAGATATAGATGCATTTGAGAGTAAGGCTCATTACGTCCCCTCTTACTATGTGTATCTTTTTTTGTTTATTAATAAAATTCACTCATACCATCGAGTTTAGTACATAGTTTTGCCCGGTCGGCTTTCAAATCCTGGAACCG
Organism: Prunus mume; assembly: GCF_029339155.1. Classification (NCBI taxonomy): domain Eukaryota; kingdom Viridiplantae; phylum Streptophyta; class Magnoliopsida; order Rosales; family Rosaceae; genus Prunus; species Prunus mume. The sequence continues at coordinate 16,185,485 of NC_142703.1, read as the reverse complement.
CCAGGTCTTTCCCATCTAGCCTTCTACACAAAAGTTCTAAGCAGTGCAATTCGATATTCAATTAGATGAGCCACACTTGCCTCCTCCCAGAAATAGATGACGTCCCCAGCTTTAATGTTTCTGCGATTGACGAAGAGTCTCCATTCTTGGTATTGGAAAACAGGCTTTAAAGCTCCTTCAGCCCTGACAGATAAATTGAACTCGTAAATCATACCTATATCGTCTAGAACTTTGACAGGCAAATCATGCTCTCGATTGTGAAGAGGCATCATATTCAGCATTTCCCTAGTCACTCCAAGTCTTTGAGTAACATCGGTCTTTGTCAACACTTTCTCAATCCTAACCATCTCTAAATGATTTGTTGTTTGCTATGGCTACTTGTGGGGAAGGGGCTATATATAGGGCAAAGTCATGCTCGCTATCCAAATCTTGTTTGCTTCCTTGAATCCTTGATGACGAATTTAAACCTGACTAGCTCGCTATTGCTGCTTATCCTTGGCGGTTCCAAGATCTGAAAGTTGGATAGGAAAAATTTACTTACTAAATTTGACAGTACAAGTTAATTTGATTAATAAACATAAAAATACACATAGGGAAGAACTAAAAATGGATGAGAGAATCATACCAAAGATTCATGTTGTATAAATGGTAAATTAATCAAGACATATGCATATCTATCGTTTACACATCATATTTTCCTTTCTTCTTATTTTTTCCTCTTTTGTGCTTTTGGTTCTCATTTGCTGTTATGTATTCTTTTTCTTGTATTTATTTGTTCTTTCAAAAAATTATATGACCATCAAATCATTTGTATTGAAAAAATAAATCTCAAGAAGAGAGAAAAAAAAATTCAATTAGAAGTCATAGTAATGCACAAAGAGTAACCATATTGAAGGGGAAACTATAAGAAGACTATTTTATTTTATCTTCACAAACAATAGTATTTTGTTTTTAAGTTTTCATATAAAGATTTTTCAAGCATGAGGAAAGGAACATAACCTCAAATGACAAAAATAATGACGACACAATCACATGTTTATGGGAAAAAGAAAGGAAAACAATACATGATGAAGGGTAAAAATGACAACTAGAAGAGTGATAACTATAGTATTTAATGAGGGTTGGATTTTAAACTTTCCCAGCATTTAAAAAAAAGAAAAAGAAGAAGCAATTTTTATACTATTTTATTGTCTTAGGAGAAATTCTGCCCAACCTAAAGTAGAAAAGCAGAAGTGGCGAGTTGAGTTGGGACTTGGGTGGGCAGTGCCTGAGTGTAGGTTAACATATGTAGCTATTTGTTTATTTGGAAAATTTTGGGTCGCTAGCCCTTGGCATATAGATCCGCCAGTTGGTTTACATGATCCTACAGTGGAGCCCTTGCCTGGCGATAACATTTCCAAGTGACATTCATTATCTTTGGTAAACATCACATTTACGTCACGGGACATTGATATATCTTTGGTTTAAAACTCACTTGCTAGTTTGGTGATAAATGACAAAGCAAAGCATGTGAGATAATTTACCTTGATTTTGAAAACTACGTAATAAACCATGAGTTTGATAAATTGGGGTTCCTCCTCCCAGAAGCCAACATGCATGCGGGACCCTCCCAGCTACCAAGGGATCCCGCTTATTATCCACTGCTATAATATTGTCCTAACCATGCAGGACAAGAGCTCATCTCTAACCATGCAGGACAAGAGCTCTCCATATTTTATCCTATAAATTTGCAAAGTAAGAGTACTGATAAACAACACCAATAATAATTTGGGTTAGAAAAACTTTTGTCTGCAGATAGAGCATTCGAAAGGTATATGACTCTCAATGATCCAAAGGTGATATATTTTTTACGTCAGAAAATAAGCTGTCAGCCTCAAAAGTAGTCAAAAGTCATAACTTCCATTTTTCCTTTCCCATTAGGAGCATATTATTATTAAGGGCGATTAGGAGATATTTTAAACTAAGTTATTATTGCTGCTTCCTTTAAGTGTTTCATATGTCACTGATAGTCTAGCCAGAGGGTTTCAACTCTTCCTCAGAACTGGTGTTAGTGTAGTCTTCTCGTTTTCATTCATTAAAAATGTTGCAAAGACATTTTTAGAAAACGTTACTAGACGAGCATTTATTTACTTTGGAAATTTGGTGTGCGATGTCTTGTCCCTCACAGCACAAAACAAGCACGCACAAAAATAAATACGGACACTTGCAAGGTCCAAAAAAAATATAAACATTGTCATTGACATTGCCGATGGTAGTGAGTTTTTTGTTCTTATTGGAAAATACTCGAGTATGAAGATTTCATTGTCACATTTACATATTAAATAACATGACTCCAATCTTCTTATAATCTTCAAAGTTTGTAGTTAGAATTTATTTATGTTTGAATAAATAAACAATGGGAAAAAATTCTGCTTAAGCCTGATTTCACGCTGAATTTTACATTAAAATAAATGTTTTTTCGTTCGGATTCCATGACTTGAGGAATTAAAGATATTTAATATTTAACCGAATTGGTAAGTAGATCAGGTTTTCAATTATTATATTATATCTAAAACGCGTGCATGAGATCCTTGGAGCCCAAGGCCCTTTTGCGCGTTCCAGCGGGCTAAGCTTGTCTGGGTAAGAGGCGGGTCCCACGAAATCTGACTAGCGCGAAGGTGAAACGAGCTGTTACCATGCGCCTCCCGCGACCATTGATATATAACAATTAAATTAGGCTAATTAATAAGAACACACACACATATATATTCATTCGAACCAGTAATAGCATTGTACTTGTCATTTATAATATATATGTCTAGTTTAGGCGGCCTTCTATTCTAGCTATTAGTGGTATATCAACATTGACATTGTCACATGCTCTTTGCTTAGATACCTACCAATATTGTTTACTTTCAACACCAAATCCTCATACATTTTCTTCTCCTTATAATATTATTTACTTTCTACACAAAATTTTCTTCACTTTCAATTTTCATTTTTATTCACCATCTTATTGCATCTTCTATCGAAGCCGGAGGGACATGGACAATCATGGAAGATGTTCTGTTGTGTTAGTGTTGGGTCCAAGTTGGTCATTGTCATATCTTTCCCTCATTTACTCCAACTGATCTGTGGATAGGAGCCTACTTTAGAAATTGGTTGATACCTACTGATCTTTCCCTCATATCTTTCTCTCATTTACTCCAACTGATCTGTCATATCTGTCACATGCTCTTTGCTTAGATACCTACCAATATTGTTCTAGATGATGTGAATGATTCAAAACAATTAGAACTTCTAGTTGTTGATTATGTCCGGTTTGGCCCTGGAAACAACAAGAGATAGGAGCCTACTTTAGAAATTGGTTGATGCTGATAAGATTTAAGAGGTTGAAAGATTTTATTATTTTGAAGCTCTTGAGCTCTTTCATTTGCATGCTTTGAAACATAACTGTACTGAAACATGTTATACAGAGGTATTCAGAATGGTGGTCGATTATGCCAGAGGCATGCCATTAGCTCTTAAGATTTTGGGTTCCATATTCCTTCACTGCGCAACAATGAAGACTGGAAAGATGAATGGAATAAGTTGAAAAAATTTCCCAACCAAGATATTGAGAATATGTTGAGACTAAGTTTATGATGGATTAGACAAAAATGAAAAGGAGATATTTCTTGATATAGCATGTTTCTATAAAGGGATGACAATAGATTTTGCAAAGGAAATGATAGATATAAGTGGTTTATTTGCGGGTGGAATTAAAGTTCTCATTGATAAATCTCTCGTATCAATTTCAAGATGGAACAGCCCAGAGATGCAGATTTGGTTCAGGAAATGGTAGGGCAATAGTTTACGAACAATGTATTTAAGAGCTTAGAAAACGTAGTAGGTTGTTCATTACTGAGGATATCTGTCAAGTATTGAGAAATAATACAGTAAGAGCCAAATGCATTCACCTTCTTTAAAAAGAAAATTAATTGTGAATTTTCTATGATAAGACAGACACCTAGGAACAAACTCGTCTCGGATACATACATGTAATTTTGATTAAATTTTGTAGTATATTGCATTATTATTTATACTTTGCTCTTATGGTCAGGGAACTGAAACCGTTCGAGCCATATTCTTTAACAGATCTAAGATTGGAGAACCACACTTGGATTGTGCAGACTTCAAAAAGATGTCTAATCTATGTTTACTCAATCTCGGCGATTCTAGCTTTGGCAACTATTGCCAATTAAAAGTTTCTCTTCCCAATTCTCTTTGTTATCTTTCCTGGCAAGAATATCCTTTGAAATCTATGCCATCAAATTTTTTTCCAGAAAATCTTGTTGAGCTTCGAGTGTGATTATTTCTTCTGTCTAAGTTATTAAGTCCTGTCATTTCTCTTTATTTATGACAGAATCTTGAGAACTTAAAAGTGATGGATCTTAGTTTCTCTACTCATTAAAGTCCCAGATCTCCCTCAAAGTCGAAAATTGGTGCATATAAATCTTTTTGGCTGTATATCTTCGTATTTTCAGTGTCTTGAGTAAGCGGTGTCTTGACAAGCTCACTCATCTTGACCTGGGAGAATGCTCGAATCTCAAATATCTTCCGCAGATGCCAAGCAACATTGAATTCTTAAATTTGTCTAGAACTGCAATAAAGGAATTGCCTTCATCAGTTTGGTCTCACGAAAAGATTTCTTACTTGGATATTCGATTTTGTAATGACCTTAGGAATCTCCCAAGCAGCAGCTGTAAGCTGAAACTACCCTCCTCCAGTTTCAGTCTAGAGGGCTGCTCATGTCTTTTGATTTTATTTTTTTGGTCAATAAGAACTTTTATTAACCGGAGAGCAATCCAAAAAAGATTACAACTCAAAGAAAAGGAGAAGCAGAGCCATGCGGCAGAACAGAAGGGCATGCAAAGCAAATAAACTCAATAAACTCATACAAGCTGCTACAAGAAAGAGCCCCACAGTATGGGAAGGGCTGCTCATGTCTTGGCAAGTTTTCGGAGCTTCCAAGGTAACTAACAGTGTTAGAAATGATAAGGGCAAAAATAGAAGTATTGCCCTCATCAATCGAGAATCTCTTTGGTCTCAATACAATTGGACTACTTGATTGCAAAAGATTTGTGAGTCTTCCATCGACCATTTGTAAGTTAAAATTCTTATAAATCTTGATCTCGGTGGTTGCTCAAAATTCAAGTACTTCCCAGAAATCTTGGAGCCTATGGGAGTGCCGGATATTCTATCCTTGATAGGAACAAATGTTAAAGAGCTACGCTCATCAATTGAATTTCTCTTTAATCTCTTCATACTTCATTTGATCAATTGCAAACGGTTTGTGTGTCCCCCAATGAGCATTTGTAAGTAGAAATCTCTTTATGACCTTGATCTCTCGGGTTGCTCTGAATTTGAATACTTCCCAGAAATCTTGGAGCCAAGGAAGATTTGAATTATCTTAGTTTAAAAGGAACCTCTGTTAAAGAGCTGCCTCCACCAATCGAATGTCGGTTTGGTCTCATCAGAATTAAACAAACAAATTGCAAGAGGTTTGTTTGTCTCCCAACGAGCATTTGTAAGTTAAAATCTCTTCACGAACTTGATCTCACTGGTTGCTCTGTTTTTGAAGACTTCCCAGAAATATTGGAGCCTATGGGACATCTAAACATTCTGTCGTTGAAAGGAACAGCTGTTAAAGAGCTACCCTCATCAATCGAATGCCTTTTTGGTCTCGTGACAATTGAACTGACAAATTGCAAAAAGTTAGCGCATCTCCCTCCCAACATTTGTAAATTGAAATCTCTTCCCGAACTTGATCTCACTGGTTGCTCTGAATTTGAAGACGTCCCAGAAATTTTGGAGCCTATGAAGGACATGAAGTTTCTTTCATTAAAAGGAACAGCGGTGAAAGAGCTACTCTCATCAATTGAATGTCTCTTCGGTCTCATTAAAATTGAACTGAAAAATTGCAAAAGGCTTGCGAGCTTCCCAACGAGCATTTGTAAGTTGAAATCTCATCAAGAACTTGATCTTACTGGTTGCTCTGAATTTGAAGACTTCTCAGAAATTTTGGAGCCTATGAAAGATATGAATTTTCTTTCATTAAAAGGAACAGCTGTTAAAGAGCTACCCTCTTTCATGTTGTATTCCAAAAGATCCCAAAACAGGGAATAGAAATACAGATAGAAGGCAAAAGCCACAAAGAGCCAGCAGAACACATGAAACAAACTACCAAAAGCCATAGCTTAAAAAGTTAGATCTTCGTCATTGCAAGAACCTTGAGTTTGTCCCAAAGAGCATCTACAATTTAAACCGTCTAATTACTCTGAGGTTTGATGATTGTTTGAAACTTAAGAAATTGCCTCCCTTCTCAGTCGGTTTGCACTCTTTGAAGTATTAAACCTCAGTTACTGCAGTACATTACAGATCCCTCCTTTGCTTAACCTCATTATGAGATTTAAAGCTAAGTGGAACCATGATTGAGAGCATACCTGCAAACATCAAACAAGTTTCTTGGCTATTTTGCCTGTCCCTGATCAATTGCAAGAGCCTTCAATCTTTACCAGAGCTCCCATTAAAGCTATATTCTCTTAAAGCACATGGCTGCACATCGCTTAACACAGTGTCAAGCCCAAGGACTGCACTCACACATGGGTTGGATGGATATAATTTGTTTCCAGGGCTTAGCCAGGAACTTATTTTCTCTAATTGCCTAAAATTGGATCAGAACACATGGAACCACATAATGGCGGATGCGCAACTTAGAATTATGCGTTTGGCATTTGCCTCATCAAAGTTTGACAAATTTGAAGTAGCTTCATATGCAGAACTTTCCAAAGAAATTGAAGTAGCAGCAGATGTAGAACTTGAAGCAGAATTTGAAGACGCATCAGATGTAGAATTTTCCGAAGAAATTGAAGTAGCATCAGATGTAGGAGAAATTGAAGTCGCATCAAATGTACGTCTCTCTCTCTCTCTCTCTCTCTCAGTTCTGTTATTCAATTGATAACTAGTTTCCTGTGCTCTGTAATTAAGTTTGGAGTATCTGTTAACTTTTGTTTGTTAATTTGTTTAATAATCACGACGTCCATCCCTTGCACAGAATTATTATACTAGAAGACCTTCAGTTACCATTGTATGCCCAGGACATGAAATTCCAAACTGGTTCAGCTATCAAAACGAGTGATTTTATTCATTCAATTCAATGTCGTCGCACGTCTACATAGCGAACAAGCCAAACGGTTAAGTTTATTTTTCTTGCTTTAGAAGTAGCTGTAAAAGGAACGTAGTTCAATGGAAGCTGAATTGGCATGCACACCATCTCCTGATCCAGTTCCGTAAATTTATTTATGTAAGTTGCATGTAGTTCAACCCAAAGTCTCAGCCACCTTCATTTCTTGGCACCCATAGTTGCTTTCATTCAATGTATATGCACCCTTTCTTCTTGCTAATATTTGAAAATACATGCATCCAACTTTTGCTAATATTTAGTTTTTTTAACATTGATTCAGTTCGTTCAAGTGAACTGAGAGTTTAGATATTTGCAAATAGGGGGTGGGATTGGTAAAGCGAAGTTTACATCAGCAGAGCAGCCAATATATAACAACTCCATTCAGGCCACACCTACCTTTCTTTTTATTCATTTGACCGTCTGTTGTTAATGCTTTACTTTTAGCCCTAGACCAATAGTAATTTTGGAGAATTTAAAATTTAAATATCCATGGTCAGATTTTTTACACATCATTTTCTCTCTTCCGCGCCACTTCTCTATCTCCCCGACTTCTCTCTATTCTCTCTCCGCGACGCCGAACTTTGACCGGTGATTTTTTCGCCGTCTGCAGACCGTTTCAAGCAAGATTGGTCTCAAAAATTTCGTATTGACATCCTTTATCTAAACCAGGCCATTTCCCAGTTCGAAAACCCAAGGATTGGTGGCTGGAACGACTGGAAATGTGGGGGGCTTCGGAGCATTTTTTGGCGACTCCGGCTACCATTTCCGTCGATCGAGGTATGAAACTTCATCTACTCTTCGTGTTCTATCTGTTTATGTTTGTGGTTATGATCCATTTTGGACTTTTTAAAATTAATCAAAACACCCATATTGGGCCGACGGTTACAACCCCTGATAAAAAATTTAGTTACAAGTTACAACCCATGATAAAAATTTTAGTTACAAGTTACAACCCATGATAAAAATACATCTGCATCATCCATCCAAAAAGCCTTAACAAAGCAACACGCATCCATTCATCCAAAAATATACTTGTATCAGTTAAAAATCACTCACCAAACAGATAATTTCAGTAAAAATAGAACTTTTGCTTCTCCTAAAAGTAGACTTTGCACTCAAAACAAAGAAGACATTCCTATACTATACGTTAAGAGAGGGAAAGACTCGAGGATATATACAAGTAGTGGTCAACTATAACAAAAGAGGAAAATACATGATTACAGGGATATGTACATAAATTGTACCAATCACGTTGTGATGGGAGGTTGACTTGAGATAGTGGGATTCTTGGCTTGATTGTCGTTTTCTAGGCGCCATGGGTTGCTGCAAGATAGCTCGATGAAGGAGAGGAACCGCAGTGACGGAGACATAAAAATAATATGAGCAGAGAGAGAGAGAGAGAGAGAGAGAGAGAGAGAGAGAGAGAAAACACTCATGAGAGGAGTTCCAAGGGGACCATACAAGATAAACACTTTTGGAAAAGAAACGTGCATTAATTAAAAATCTTAAATTATAAGGCAAATGAGAGTTTAGCTTGCAAATCCATTAACTTTGCTTCTCCTTCTATACCAGCAGGACCATACGAGAAAAATACCTGATTGGAATTATTAAAGATGAGGGAAAAGATCTGGCTTGTAAAGTGCAATGCGATATCGAGTTCCATGACTCTGGTAATCCTCCTCCCAAAAATAGAGCAGGTCCCCAGCTGTAATCCCTCTGTCATTGACAAACACTCTCCATCCTCTAGATTGGAAGACCGGCTTTTTGTATCTGCCCCGGTGTCTGCTGGATAATTTGAACTCGTAAACGCTGCGCTTCTGGTTGTCGAAAACTCTGATCGGGACATCGCGATCCGGATTGGCACGGGGTAGCATCGCAAGCATGGCGCTGGTCACTACAAGTCTTTTAACATCTGAGGCCTTTAACACTTTCTCAAAACGATCAAGCTCCATGGAACTCTCTCTCTCTCTCTCTCTCTCTCTCTCTCTCTCTGTGACAAAATGATAACCAAAAAGCTTTCAACTTTGATCGTTATATGCCCTGCTCTGGTCCGTTGCACTATATATAAGAGGTAATACACTCAAGAGAGTGAGAGAAGGTGATGAATGGAAAGTAGGAAAACCAAAATCTTGCTTTACAGAATAGACTTTTAGTGTCGGCCTGGCGTTTAGTGCGGAATCCATCTCTACTTTTGTTCAAACCACTTTCCTTTCATGCCTTGTTTTTTGTCATTTTAACTAGTACTAATTATTTTGATATAAGTTTAAATATAGAAATATTATTATCATGAGAAATATAGCATTAATAAGATCTGAAGGAGGTGTTTAAAATAAGCCTAATATTTTACAACATATACTATTTACTAGTGAATTAATATGCACACCATAGTGAATGGATCCCGAGCTAGCAAACATAGACATCATCCGAATCTAAGATAATTTGGGAGTGGGGTTCAGAAGTTTGGCAATAGAAAATCGATGTTCTGGTAATTTGGAAAATATTCGTTTTCGTCCTCATCCTCTAATTATCAATACAATGACACTTGTAGATGAAAATATTCGGACAATTAATACTTCGTTCGATGTATTACTTACAAACGTGAACCTTTGACAATTTGGATACTTCTTTCAGGTGGACCTTACTGTACGGCCAATTTGGATACTCCTTTGATGCATGTCATCATGGATATAACTCCTTGTATTGGGGTGACATGGGACCCACCTGTCCTGTCATTGGAAGTGATGAAGTAGCTGGAAGCATATGTATTAGGGGTGGGCATCTTAAACCGAAATACCGAAACCGTACCCTAACCGCACTGTACCGCACGATTTCATACCGTTTTATTTGGATCGATAGATATTCGGGTACCGCATCGTACCAATCGAGTATGGTATGGTAGCGGTAACAAGATTTTGATACCGGTCAATACCGCACGCCGAATAGATACTCTACTTGAAATATATATATATATTTCATTCTCTCGCTCTCTATCTCTCGCTTGCCTTTCAATTTCTCAAACGCTTTTGTCATTTATGTTTGGATTGTGTTTGTATTTTTGTAAGCCATAAGGCATAAGTTTAACTCTTTTAGTTTGTAAGCCATAATGCATGAGTTTTAACCATTTGGATTTGATGAATATGTTGATGGATAAATATTGATTTAGATATTGAATATGTTGATTAGGATTTGAATATTAAATATGTTAATGGATATTGAATATTGAAAATGTTGATGGATATTGAATATGTTGAATCTTTGAATTTGTAACTTAGGCATCACTTATTTTGGTGTTGAATATTGAATTAGTTCATTTTTTAGTTGTATCATTTTGGTACCGAAATGGTACCGATACCGTATCAATACCGATTTGTACGGTGACGGTACCAATTTTGGCAAACCACAATACCGCACCGTACCATACCGATTCAAATTTCCGGTATCGGTATGTACGGGCTGACCAATACCGTCGCACCGTACCATACCGTGCCCACTAATATGTATGGTGAAAAACCAAGCGACCAAGCGAGACAGGAAGAGAGAAAATGACAATTCTGAAGAGCATCCTACCCATCAGCCAATGAATATGCAAGACACTCCCCACAAGTCACGGCAGCTTGTAGCCTTTCAAGTGTAATTGATTCAATATCTCAATCAATCCCTATAATCTTGGAACTGCCTATTTTATGTTTTACCGTTTGTATAAGTTACCTTGTTTATATTCATGTACAAAGTCAACTGTATAGTATATAAAAGAACTCCAATACAACCAGAATACTCATCGTGGGGTATTCTTCCTATTCTACTTCTTATTCTTCCTATTCTACTATATAAAGCAGCCTACATCTCTCAGACCTCACTTGGAATCTATATAGAGCAGCCTACTAATTCTTCGAAGTTTCAATTAGTAGCGGACCGCTGCTACTAATTCTTCGAAGTTTCAATTTAAACTCAAAGAATTTCTTAAGTGGCAAGAAACATGATATATCCTTTAAGGTAAGTACAAGAATAATTTATCTGGGTCGTTTTCAGTCACAGTCATTTGTGTCACAAAGTCACAGTCAACAGGTTGAAAACATTCAATGCTGATTATATTCACAAATAAGATTATCTTAGTAGATGTCCTTATTCTTAATTATTAATTATTTAGAACACAAACTATTAATTATTAATTATTTGCAACTAAAGTTGTTATCAATGGTCATCGTTAACTAACTAATTAATCTGCTTCAAAAAGAGAGAAAAAAAACACACAAGGAATTCAAGCATTAGGAAATGGAATGGCTGTTCCTAAAGTTGTTTTTGAATGGCTCTTCCCACTCCCAATTTGCAGGCGTGGTGGAAATTGGTATAAGTTGAAACGTAGAAATATTATTATCATGAGAAATGTAGCATTAATAAGATCTGAAGGAGATGTTTAAAATGAGCCTAAAATGGGCGAGACCCAGCTAAACCCTGTCTTATGATCTAATGCTCTATATAAACCCTTCCTTTCTCTGTAGCTGAAAAAGGAATCGAGATAGGAAGAGTGGTGGGCTCCGCATGTTGAAACTAAGAGAGAACGAGTGGTGCAAATCTTTACATGTCAAATCCAGAAGGGGAGAAATTGAGAAATCACAAAGGCATTTCCTAGCACTAATTATTTTAATATAAGTTTAAACATAGAAATCTTATTATTACGAGAAATGTAGCATTAATAAGATCTTTAAAATGAGCCTAATATCAAACATATTTTAATTAGAACAAATATATATTATTTACTAGTTAATTATGTGACAACACTAAAGTAATTATAATCATGTAATGATTGGAAGCTTCTCTTACACACATGCATGCTTACTCACTTGACCTTGTTATAAAAACTTCTTGGGTGTTTTAGTGAAACTCCTTTAAATTTATTCAAGTAGATTTTTGGTTATTTTTAAAAGTTTTTATAAAAATTAACATTTATAAAAATATAGGATAAATTTTGACTATTTTTAATAAAAACTCTAGAAAAACATGTAGTATCACACTTGTCGTCATCAGCTCAATAATTGAGAGTAATGATTGAGAGTAATGAATTATGCATGCCTCCCAATAAATACGGGCGCACGAATGGACGCTCAAAAGGGAACGATGGATATGATCCAATCCAAGGTAACATGCGATTGTCCTGAGAATTCGTTAGCAAATTGCATTTTCTTGTGGTTAAGCGTGATCATTCTTTTGTTTTGTACTGATCACGTGGGCAGAAGCAGACAAGGTGGTCCTCACTAAAAAGACAAAATGGTCACACATGTTAGAAAATGGTCAGCCAAAAGCTGAAAGGCAAAGGACACAAGTAGACAAACAACATCACAGGGAGCCACCAGGGCATAAAAGAAAAACAAAAGCCACAGGGGTAACGGAAGGAAAAAAACAAGAAAAACCGAAGTAGAAAGTGTTGGAAAAAATGGGTACAACTGCTATATTTTACACAGAAATTCAGAAATAATCATTCAATTCATGCTTAAAAAATTAATACATGCTTACAAACATACACAATAAAAAATCACATAACATGGATTAGAAGAACCTGAATAATTGAGTCGAGCAAGTGTTAGACACTCTGACTTTAAGACGTTATGTCACACACATGTGCTTATGGTTACTAGCGCTCGCCTCTCAGGATACAACGACTTATGTCCTTGTGAAAGAAGCACTACAATTCACAAGTACTCTTTGAATCAAATTATGTAGGAAACCCTCTCACAGACCATAATCATTGACTATACAAATACTCTATGTATTCAAATGGATAAACATTGACTGAATCAATTACCTTATTAATTTCAGGAAGACTACTCTATTTATAGATAATAAAGAACCCTTCCCAAAAGGGTATGTCCCAAAATAAAAAACCAACTCATGCATCCATTGAATAAACAGGTGTTTTGTTACCTCTTCCTAGAAATTGACTAAGGACACCATAGTTGAATGAACTCTATTATTTTCCATTCAAATAGGAAAATTAATATTAGTTAATATTAAATTTCTAACAAAAAGCACAAATAAAAAATACAAAGGACCAGAGCTCCAAACCAGAATGATCAGATCCTTACACCAAATATGAGGGGCCAGTCTGGCCATCCCTGGATAAAACAGAATCACGAGGGAGAAGGGTGGTTAACCCAGTGTAAACTTCGTACCCTCGAATTATTATTATGAGAAATGTAGCATTAATAAGATCTTTAAAATGAGCCTAATATCAAACATATTTTAATTAGAACAAATATATATTATTTACTAGTTAATTATGTGGCAACACTAAAGTAATTATAATCATGTAATGATTGGAAGCTTCTCCTACACACATGCATGCTTACTCACTTGACCTTGTTATAACGATTGGAAGTCTTTTCTTTAATATTGAGTATGTGTTGGTTCGAGTAGAAACCCAAAAATTAAAGAAAGAGTTAGTAGGAACCAAATTGGTTTGAAATTTCATTCACAAAAAGTATTTTTCTTTGTATGATTATCTTAGAATGTAAGACATTTTTGTAAATGTTTAATTATGTGAACTTTTGTTTGAATGCTTACGTATTACAAAATTAATTCTTATAATAAAAAATAAATTTAGTCCTTTAAAAATTTAGATAGAGAGAGTGTGTGTGTGAGAGAGAATGAGTATGTTTTAGTCTTTTAAAAATTTAGATAACAGAAAATAAATTTAAGAGTGTAAAGGTAAGTTTGATTTACTGGATGATTTTAATCCACACAAACACAATCTCAATTCCCAATCACAAGGACAATTAATCCTTCCTTCAATTGCCCTAATTATTACTTAGAAATGTGAACCTTTTACAATAAGGCAGAAATACAATACGCTTTCAGGGAGGACCCTACAGGACGACCAATTTGGATACTCCTTTTGGATAGTAGTAGTACAACAATGCATATTAACAAGATATATATACTCCTTTTTCTTTTAAATAAAATCAAAGATTTAAAAATTAAAAAAACTAAAAGAAATGAAAGAAAGAGGGTGCAGCCGGTCATATTACATCTGTTTTGTGACGCCAAAAGATGTTTTTATGGACCAACTTGATCTTGTAGTATTATTAGTTATTACTGATATAAAATGAAATTTTTATGTTCGAATTCTCCTTCTTGACCAATTTAAAAAGAAAAATGCTTCATGGGCAGTTAAGGTTTTGCAATTTTACATTGGTCAAGAAGAGAGCACCATATTTTACATATTAATCCGCATAAAGAGGGAGAAATATACCACGATTGCTTTTGAAGAAGACGTTCTTTCTTTATACAAATCACAATTTACAGAAATTTTTCATTACAAATATAAGAAAAATTTATGCTCACATGTTAAATTGTGATTGGCCTGAAATATAAGTTTCTAAGAGGCAAGCATTTTCTCACTTTTCGTTTCAACTTGAGCCAAAAAAATCTCTAATGGACCCAAGGGTTCTAAATGTCCAAGCCCAGCTGTAGGGATTGAGCAAAGTCCACAGCTGCTATTTTTGACCAATTGTAGCCTGCTGAGTAAAAATAATCTCACAAGATCAAACTGAATTGAAAACCCATAGCATCAAACAATGGACTAGAGCAACGTTCAATTAATTGGACTTGTCCAGCCAAACCAACCCACCAAACGGGCTGAAATAAAGACCCACAACAAAAATCCAAGAATAAAAAATGAAATAGCATCCTACTTCGACTATAAGGTTAATCTGCTAAACATCTAACTTCTTCAATTCCAGAAATGCCCCTTCTGAAACCTCATATTCACAAGCCATATTCAAACGCCATCTCCACAACCTCAATTCTCTCTCCTCCTGTTTTACCCCTGAAGCATCCTCCTATTTACTCCTCAAGTCCCAATTAGAATGGTTGCTCTCTCTCTCCCTCTCTCTCTCTCTCTCTCTCAGATAATTTAATGCTCAAACTATTCTTTTCATTTTGTCCTCGGCAGGCTCTGATGAAAAATGCTACAGATGCAATGAAGGAGTCTCGGATTTCTGATCTCATTGCATCGGTAATAATTTGGTTGCTAATGTTTGCTTTGATGTTCCATGACTTTTTCTATGGTATTAGATATGTTGTAAAAGTACTGACTGGATTTTGAAGAGTTCTGTGCCGCTGCATTAAGTGTTCATCAGCTCGAGGCACTTGATCATTGCGAACAACATGCTCGATGCGTATATGAACTTTTTTGAGAGAGATGGAAACAGAGCAATTGTCATTGAAGAACTTGCTTCAGTAAGTTGAAATTTTAATAGTTTGATAATCATAGGTTGATTTCTGAGTATTCAATGTGTTACTTATAAATTGGACTTGATTTACATCTCTAACAAATTCTCTTTGCCCTGTTACACTGGTAAAATAACAAGCAATGAGAAATCACCTCAGATAAAGAGTTACTGTGGAGAGAACTAGTGATCACAATATTACACATTAACTTGTTTTGACCAAGTCCTCTTTTGGTTTCAAATTGAAGCTGCATGGCATATGCCCTATACTGACCTTTGACGCCATATTAGTAAACACCATCGTGACATGTTGATTTGCCTTCTCTTTTCATCCCTTCTTACTTTTACCATTCGAGAAACAAAAAAGAGTCATAAGGCTCGGTACAATTTGCAATGTAGCAAACTGGGACTATTTTTATTTACGCTCTCTTCAAAATGTGTTTCAGGGACTTGGATTTGGTCCCTCAATCCCGCTTCTTGTGGTTCTCCATGACTGGATTAGGCACACTGATGGGAACTTGGATTTGTTGCATGGCGTGTCCAGCCAGATGTTCGTGAAAGCACAGTGAAGATATAGAGCATTATTTGTGTATGCGTTTTAGCCAAACGAGATGTGCTATGTGTTGATAGACATGGTGCTTGTGCCCAATGATTGAATTTCAAGATTTGGAGATCTGGCAAGATGGCCAATTTACAATCTGCTTTGGAACACAATGAATGAGGCTTCCCTGCCAATTGGTGGAGAGGGGTTTGAGCTTCCCATACACTGCAGGTGCAAGCTTGGTTACCAGTTTGAATTCTGTGTTGTTGATACTCTGAGTGTAAAGCTGTAGTTAGTTTGCCTAAATGGGTAATTACATATTCTTCAATTCCTTAGATGCATTGTACACGTTAAATTAACCTCGTCTCCAACATCTGTCTAGTTACTGTGAAACATGCTTGAATTGCCTCAGTGTTGTAAAACTCCTCTGGGACTTCAACTGAAAACTTGCTTACTTTTCAGAGCGATGCATCTAACTCAGACAAGCCCAAAAGTTATTTTTTCTTAATGTCTTTTTGCTTTCATTTTTGATTGATACGGCTCTAACTACTTGTTTCGACGACTCACCCTACGTTGTCATTTCATGATTAGAATTGTTCATTTTTAAGTAACATTCAAGGATTACTTTTGCAAATGACCTCAAATGCAGGGCAACTAATGAGATTGACCCTATGAAAAACCAAAAACCTAGAGGTGCTAAATTGGATTCCAGCAAAGACACCCACTATACTTTTACCAGCCATCTTTATGCTGCTTTAGCTCAAAGAAAATCAAAACCTACATAGACGACATACTTGAGAGAGGAGAGCAAATTTGCACCTGCCCTTTTTGAAGCAATTGGGACATCAAAGCTTTCGGTGATCATTTTCTCGAAAAACTATGCTTCATCCACATGGTGTTTGGATGAACTAGTGCATATACTGCGATGCAAGGCAAGAGGGGACAGTTTGTTCTACCGATTTTTTACTGCATCGACCCATCACATGTTCGAAATCAGCAGGGAAGTTATGCATATGCATTTGCTCAACTTGGAACAAGTTTCAAGGACAGCACGGAGGGAGTTATGAAGGTGCGCAAGTGGAGAGATGCTTTGAAGGCCGCAGCCAGTATGGCTGGGTTTGATAATTCAAACAAAAGGGGGTAACTAACTCTGCTATTTCTACTTGTGACCATTTAATTCAAACAAGATTCCTTAAGGCTAACTAATTGTTTGTCCTCATAATCATATTTGCCAGGACAGAGGCCAATTTCATTGAGAATATTGTCTGTTGGTGTGTAATCCTTCAGCCGAGTTTTTGGAGCTAAAGGAATTGTGTCTGCTCTGTTTTCATTTCTTTTAGTTGTTTAATTTTTTTTTTCTTCAGCTTTATTGTGCACTCTTGGATCACAGTCCAAGTGTTTTAATCTCTAGCATAGGATTAAGTGACATGTGTAAGCATCTAATAGGATGCTAGAACTTGAGCTTATTGTAAATATGGTACAGGGAAGAATCTCTCTTTTTTTCTTCTCTCTGCCTAACGATTATAACCAAACAGTGGAACAGATATGAAATATACAGAAGCATTTTTCATTCTCTAGAGCAACGCTCTCTCTCAATTTTTCTGTGATTTTCTTCTTTGCTCCCAAAATATCCAAAATATGAAATGCTGAAACAAAGAATTCTAACATGGTATTGCGAGCCAGGTTCGATTGCTTGAGCTGGGCGTGAATCTGTGATTGAATCAAGAAATTGGGTTTTGTTTGAGCTAAACTTGAGCTCATCCGAAGATCGCGATTTCTCAAATCCAATGTCTAATATGGCAGGATCGAATACTCTGAGCTGCGAACTCCAATTTTCAATGGAGAAAATTATGAGTTCTGGAGTATCAGAATGAAAACTATTCTGAAATCTCATGGTTTATGGGATCTGGTCGAGAATGGGTTAAGTGACCTAGATCTGAAGAAGGAGAAAGAGGAGGCTGTAGACACTGAGAAGTCTATGGTGGTTCGGACTCTGATGAAGGATGCTCGTGCACTTGGATTGATCCAAAGTGCTTTGTTTCAGATCAGCTATTTCCAAGGATTGTGAATGAGGAAACTTCGAAGGGAGCTTGGGATATCTGAACAAGTGGAATTGGAGGAGATAACAGTACGAAATGTCAAATTGCAAGGGCTGCGTAGGGAATTTGAATATACCCGCATGAAGGATAGTGAATCTTTATCTATATATCTAGTTAGGTTGTTTGATATAGTAAATCATATGAAGAGTTATGGTGAGGAACTATATAGAGAGAGAATTGTCCAGAAGCTATTGTTTAGTTTGCCTAAATCTTATGATTCTATCTGCTCTGTAATTGAACACTCTAAGGACCTTGAAACTCTTGAGGTTCAAGAGGTTGTTGCTTCACTGAAGAGCTTTGAGCTCAGATTGGATAGACACACTGAGAATTCTACAGAAAAAGCCTTCTCTAGTCTGAATGTTGGTAGGAAAAACCCTGAAAATGGAATTGCTTCTGCAGATCAAATACCTCAGAAAAATTGGAAATGCAATGATGGAAACAAAATGGCCTGCAAACATTGTGACAGATTTCATTATGGCAAATGTTGGTATGAAGGGAAACCTAAATGCCATGGTTGTGGGAAGCCTGGACATATGATCAGAGATTGCTATGGACACAAGAATGTGCAGAGAGTGAATTATGCAAATCAGGAGGAAGATTGTGGCACTTTGTTTTATGTGTGTAATGCTGCAACTGATGTGAAGGTTAATCACTCTTGGTATATTGACAGTGGTTGTAGTAACCACATGACAGGAGATGAGGGACTTTTGGTCAATATTCAAAGGAATTTGAGCTCTAAGGTGAAGATGGGAACTGGAGAAGTGGTCCCAGTTGCTGGAAAAGGGATTTTGGTGATAAAAACTAAGTTAGGCAAGAAGCACATTCATGAAGTAATGCTTGTACCTGGCCTTGAAGAAAATCTGCTTAGTGTTGGGCAAATGATGGAACATGGCTATCACCTTGTGTTTGGAGGAAATGTGGTGAGTGTTTATGACAATCAGTCACTAGAAAATCTGATTGTGAACGTGCAGATGACAAATAACAGATGCTTTCCATTGACAATAATGTCTGCGAGTGAGTTGGTCCTAAAAGCAAGTGTCACACATTGCTTGCAGACATGGCATAAGAGGCTGGGGCATTTAAATGAAAGAAGTATAAAATTGCTTGAGAATCAAGGGATGGTTCATGGCTTACCTCACTTGGAGCAGAAGTCAGTTGTATGTGATGGTTGTATGCTTGGAAAACAGCATAGGGATTCTTTCCCTTTGGAATCCACTTGGAGAGCTTCAAACCCTTTGGAATTGATTCACAGACATCTGTGGACCAATGAAAACAGAATCACTATCTGGAAACAGGTACTTTCTAGTGTTTACAGATGATTTTACTAGAATGTCATGGGTGTACTTCATCAGAAATAAGTCAAGTGCATTGGAATGTTTTAGAAAATTCAAAGCTATGATTGAGCTGCAAAGTGGGTATAAGATAAAAGGCTTGAGAAGTGACAGGGGTGGAGAGTTTCTATCCTGGAGAATTCAACAAGTTTTGTGAGGAATCTGGTATTCAAAGGCAGCTAACTATGACATATTCTCCACAGCAAAATGGAGTGGCCGAGAGGAAGAACAGACATAGTGGAAATGGCCAAGTCCATGTTGCATGAGAAAGGTGTTCCCTATGAGTTTTGGGCAAGCTGTAAATACAGCAGTCTATTTGCTGAATAGATGTCCTACCAAGGCTCTTAACAAGATAACACCATTTGAACCTTATACTTGCCAGAAAAGAGAATTGCCCATTTAAAAATATTTGGATCTCCTTGTCATGTGCTTATTCCTTCAGCATTGAGGCATAAGCTTGAAGAAAACAGTCACAAGTGTATTTTTGTAGGCTATGGTCTCTATGAAAAGGGATATAGGTTGTTTGATCCAAGTACTAGGAAGATAATTCTGTCCAGAGATGTGCAATTTGATGAAAATGGCTTATGGAAGTGGGAAAATACAAATGAAGAAGAGATGGTAGTCATTTTGCCTACTGAGAATCAAAGCTGTGAACCAAGTCAAAGCTTGGATACATCACTGCAAATGGATGAAGAAGTCACATTACAAGCTAAACCAAGTCAAAGCTTGGATACACAAACTCAAATAGTTGAAGATACCACTCTGCAAGATGAAGGCATAGGTGAAAGTTCTCATTTCTTTGATCACACACCAAAGAAATGGAGAAGTGTAAGTGAAATCATGGCTAAGTGTAATGTGTGTATTGTGGAACCTGAAAATTATGAAGATGCAGCTCAAGATGAGTCATGGAGAAAGGCAATGGAAGCTGAACTGGAAATGATAGAAAAAATGACACTTGGAAACTTGTCGAGAGACCATTTGCTAAACCTGTGATTGGTGTTAAGTGGGTCTACAAGACTAAACTGAATATAGATGGTACTGTGCAGAAAAACAAGGCTCGTTTAGTGGCTAAAGGCTACTCACAAAAGCCCGGTATTGATTACAGTGAGACTTTTGCCCCTGTGGCAAGGCTAGACACCATTAGGACTTTGATTGTTCTTGCTGCACATAAGGAATGGAGCTTGTATCAACTAGATGTGAAATCTGCATTTCTTAATGGAGTTTTAAAGGAGGAAGTATATGTGGAGCAACCACAAGGATTTGTAAAGAAGGATGAGGAAACAAAGGTATACAAGTTACACAAAGCTTTGTATGGTTTGAAGCAAGCACTAAGAGCTTGGTATGACGAGATTGATGCCTATTTCAACAAGGCTGATTTCAAGAAAAGTCCAAGTGAGGCAACTTTATATGTTAAGGCAAAAGGTTGGATGTTCTTATTGTTTCTCTATATGTTGATGACATAGTGTACACGGGTAGCAGCTCTCAAATGATTGAAGAATTTAGGAGAGATATGATAGAACACTATGAGATGTGATTTGGGAGTATTACACCATTTTCTTGGAATGGGGGTGATCTGATCTAAACAAAGCATTTTCTTGCATCAGAAGAAGTATGGACAGAAGCTGGTTAAAAATTTGGTTTGAAAGATTGCAAAATAGTGGCTATACCACTTGCAATGAATGAGAAGTTAAGTAAGAATGATGGAAGTGGGCTGCAGATGAAGGAGAATATAGACAGATTGTGGGCGTTTGCTCTACTTGACGCAACTAGGCCTGACATAATGTTTGCAGCTAGCCTCTTGGCAAGATTCATGCACAATCCCACCAAGAAACACATGGGAACTGCAAAAGGGTATTGAGATACATTCAAGGAACAATAGACTTTGGAATTGTATTTGAGAAAGGAAAAGAAACTACTCTTATTGGCTATTGTGATAGTGATGGCAGGAAGTGAAGATGACATGAGGAGTACCTCAGGGTATGCTTTTACTATGGGATCGGGAGTGTTTTCGTGGGCTTCAATTAAGCAAAATCTGATTGCTTTGTCTGTGAGCAGAGAATATATAAGTCTGCAGAGGCTACTTCTCAAGCAAAGTGGCTGAGATTTGTACTTGAAGATTTTGGAGAAGAACAGATTGAAGGAACAGATAATGTGTGATAACACATCAGCAATTGCTATGGCAAAGAACCCTGTTTTCCGCCAGAAGTCAAGGCACATTAACAGAAAGTTTCATTTCATTCGAGAAGCAATTCAAGCCAAGAAGATAGAACTTGTCTCTGCAAAGCTGAGGAGCAAATTGCAGATATTCTACTAAAGCTTTGCCTAAGGACAGGTTTGCATACTTAAGGAATTACTTGGTGTTAAGTCACATTAAAGGATTAGAATGGAATGTTGGTGTGTAATCCTTCAGAGTTTTTGGAGCTAAAGAATTAATATCTGCTCTGTTTTCATTTCTTTTAGTTGTTTTTTTCTTTTTTCTTCAGACTTTATTGTGCACCCTTGGATCACAGTCCAAGTGTTTTAATCTCTAGCATAGGATTAAGTGACATGTAAGCATCTAATAGGATGCTAGAACTTGAGCTTATTGTAAATATGGTACAGGGAAGAATCTCTCTTTTTCTTCTCTCTGCCTAACGATTATAACCAAACAGTGGAACAGATATGAAATATACATAAGCATTTTTCATTCTCTAGAGCAACGCTCTCTCTCAATTTTTCTGTGATTTTCTTCTTTGCTCCCAAAATATCCAAAATATGAAATGCTGAAACAAAGAATTCTAACATGGTATTGCGAGCCAGGTTCGATTGCTTGAGCTAGGCGTGAATCTGTGATTGAATCGAAGAAATTGGGTTTTGTTTGAGCTAAACTTGAGCTCATCTGAAGATCGCGATTTCTCAAATCCAATGTCTAATATGGCAGGATCGAATACCTCTGAGCTGCGAACTCAATTTTCAATGGAGAAAATTATGAGTTCTGGAGTATCGAATGAAAACTATTCAAATCTCATGGTTTATGGGATCTGCAGTCGAGAATGGGTTAAGTGACCTAGATCGAAGAAGGAGAAAGAGGAGGTAGACACCGAGAAGTCTATGATGGTTCGGACTCGATGAAGGATGCTCGTGCACTTGGATTGATCCAAAGCTGTTTCAGATCAGCTATTTCCAGGATTGTGAATGAGAAACTTCAAGGGAGCTTGGGATATTAGCTAGAATTCAGAGGAGATAAGCAGTACTGAAATGTCAAATTGCAAGGGCTGCGTAGGGAATTTGAATATACTCGCATGAAGGATAGTGAATCTTTATCTATATATCTAGTTAGGTTGTTTGATATAGTAAATCATATGAAGAGTTATGGTGAGGAACTATATAGAGAGAGAATTGTCCAGAAGCTATTGTTTAGTTTGCCTAAATCTTATGATTCTATCTGCTCTGTAATTGAACACTCTAAGGACCTTGAAACTCTTGAGGTTCAAGAGGTTGTTGCTTCACCTGAAGAGCTTTGAGCCCAGATTGGATAGACACACTGAGAATTCTACAGAAAAAGCCTTCTCTAGTCTGAATGTTGGTAGGAAAAACCCTGAAAATGGAATTGCTTCTGCAGATCAAATACCTCAGAAAAATTGGAAATGCAATGATGGAAACAAAATGGCCTGCAAACATTGTGACAGATTTCATTATGGCAAATGTTGGTATGAAGGGAAACCTAAATGCCATGGTTGTGGGAAGCCTGGACATATGATCAGAGATTGCTATGGACACAAGAATGTGCAGAGAGTGAATTATGCAAATCAGGAGGAAGATTGTGGCACTTTGTTTTATGTGTGTAATGCTGCAACTGATGTGAAGGTTAATCACTTTTGGTATATTGACAGTGGTTGTAGTAACCACATGACAGGAGATGAGGGACTTTTGGTCAATATTCAAAGGAATTTGAGCTCTAAGGTGAAGATGGGAACTGGAGAAGTGGTCCCAATTGCTGGAAAAGGGATTTTGGTGATAAAAACTAAGTTAGGCAAGAAGCACATTCATGAAGTAATGCTTGTACCTGGCCTTGAAGAAAATCTGCTTAGTGTTGGGCAAATGATGGAACATGGCTATCACCTTGTGTTTGGAGGAAATGTGGTGAGTGTTTATGACAATCAGTCACTAGAAAATCTGATTGTGAACGTGCAGATGACAAATAACAGATGCTTTCCATTGACAATAATGTCTGCGAGTGAGTTGGTCCTAAAAGCAAGTGTCACACATTGCTTGCAGACATGGCATAAGAGGCTGGGGCATTTAAATGAAAGAAGTATAAAATTGCTTGAGAATCAAGGGATGGTTCATGGCTTACCTCACTTGGAGCAGAAGTCAGTTGTATGTGATGGTTGTATGCTTGGAAAACAGCATAGGGATTCTTTCCCTTTGGAATCCACTTGGAGAGCTTCAAACCCTTTGGAATTGATTCACACAGACATCTGTGGACCAATGAAAACAGAATCACTATCTGGAAACAGGTACTTTCTAGTGTTTACAGATGATTTTACTAGAATGTCATGGGTGTACTTCATCAGAAATAAGTCAAGTGCATTGGAATGTTTTAGAAAATTCAAAGCTATGATTGAGCTGCAAAGTGGGTATAAGATAAAAGGCTTGAGAAGTGACAGTGGAGAGTTTCTATCTGGAGAATTCAACAAGTTTTGTGAGGAATCTGGTATTCAAAGGCAGCTAACTATGACATATTCTCCACAGCAAAATGGAGTGGCGAGAGGAAAACAGGACAGTAGTGGAAATGGCCAAGTCCATGTTGCATGAGAAAGGTGTTCCCTATGAGTTTTGGGCAGAAGCTGTAAATACAGCAGTCTATTTGCTGAATAGATGTCCTACCAAGGCTCTTAACAAGATAACACCATTTGAACCTTATACTGGCAGAAAACCAGGAATTGCCCATTTAAAAATATTTGGATCTCCTTGTCATGTGCTTATTCCTTCAGCATTGAGGCATAAGCTTGAAGAAAACATCACAAGTGTATTTTTGTAGGCTATGGTCTCTATGAAAAGGGATATAGGTTGTTTGATCCAAGTACTAGGAAGATAATTCTGTCCAGAGATGTGCAATTTGATGAAAATGGCTTATGGAAGTGGGAAAATACAAATGAAGAAGAGATGGTAGTCATTTTGCCTACTGAGAATCAAAGCTGTGAACCAAGTCAAAGCTTGGATACATCACTGCAAATGGATGAAGAAGTCACATTACAAGCTAAACCAAGTCAAAGCTTGGATACACAAACTCAAATAGTTGAAGATACCACTCTGCAAGATGAAGGCATAGGTGAAAGTTCTCATTTCTTTGATCACACACCAAAGAAATGGAGAAGTGTAAGTGAAATCATGGCTAAGTGTAATGTGTGTATTGTGGAACCTGAAAATTATGAAGATGCAGCTCAAGATGAGTCATGGAGAAAGGCAATGGAAGCTGAACTGGAAATGATAGAAAAAAATGACACTTGGAAACTTGTCGAGAGACCATTTGCTAAACCGTGATTGGTGTTAAGTGGGTCTACAAGACTAAACTGAATATAGATGGTACTGTGCAGAAAAACAAGGCTCGTTTAGTGGCTAAAGGCTACTCACAAAAGCCCGGTATTGATTACAGTGAGACTTTTGCCCCTGTGGCAAGGCTAGACACCATTAGGACTTTGATTGTTCTTGCTGCACATAAGGAATGGAGCTTGTATCAACTAGATGTGAAATCTGCATTTCTTAATGGAGTTTTAAAGGAGGAAGTATATGTGGAGCAACCACAAGGATTTGTAAAGAAGGATGAGGAAACAAAGGTATACAAGTTACACAAAGCTTTGTATGGTTTGAAGCAAGCACCAAGAGCTTGGTATGACGAGATTGATGCCTATTTCAACAAGGCTGGTTTCAAGAAAAGTCCAAGTGAGGCAACTTTATATGTTAAGGCAAAAGGTTCAGATGTTCTTATTGTTTCTCTATATGTTGATGACATAGTGTACACGGGTAGCAGCTCTCAAATGATTGAAGAATTTAGGAGAGATATGATAGAACACTATGAGATGACAGATTTGGGAGTATTACACCATTTTCTTGGAATGGGGGTGATCTGATCTAAACAAAGCATTTTCTTGCATCAGGAAGAAGTATGGACAGAAGCTGGTTAAAAATTTGGTTTGAAAGATTGCAAAATAGTGGCTATACCACTTGCAATGAATGAGAAGTTAAGTAAGAATGATGGAAGTGAGGCTGCAGATGAAGGAGAATATAGGCAGTTGTGGGCAGTTTGCTCTACTTGACTGCAACTAGGCGACATAATGTTTGCAGCTAGCCTCTTGGCAAGATTCATGCACAATCCACCAAAAACACATGGGAACTGCAAAAGGGTATTGAGATACATTCAAGGAACAATAGACTTTGGAATTGTATTTGAGAAAGGAAAAGAAACTACTCTTATTGGCTATTGTGATAGTAGACTGGGCAGGAAGTGAAGATGACATGAGGAGTACCTCAGGGTATGCTTTTACTATGGGATCGGGAGTGTTTTCGTGGGCTTCAATTAAGCAAAATACAGTTGCTTTGTCTACAGCAGAGGCAGAATATATAAGTGCTTGCAGAGGCTACTTCTCAAGCAAAGTGGCTGAGATTTGTACTTGAAGATTTTGAGAAGAACAGATTGAAGGAACACAGATAATGTGTGATAACACATCAGCAATTGCTATGGCAAAGAACCCTGTTTTCCGCCAGAAGTCAAGGCACATTAACAGAAAGTTTCATTTCATTCGAGAAGCAATTCAAGCCAAGAAGATAGAACTTGTCTCTTGCAAAACGAGGAGCAAATTGCAGATATCTGACTAAAGCTTTGCCTAAGGACAAGTTTGCATACTTAAGGGAATTACTTGGTGTTAAGTCGGCTAAAGGATTAGAATGGAATGTTGGTGTGTAATCCTTCGGCCGAGTTTTGGAGCTAAAGGAATTGTATCTTCTGTTTTCATTTCTTTTAGTTGTTTTTTTTTCTTCAGCTTTATTGTGCACCCTTGGATCACAGTCCAAGTGTTTTAATCTCTAGCATAGGATTAAGTGACATGTGTAAGCATCTAATAGGATGCTAGAACTTGAGCTTATTGTAAATATGGTACAGGGAAGAATCTCTCTTTCTTCTCTCTGCCTAACGATTATAACCAAGCAGTGGAGCAGATATGAAATATACATAAGCATTTTTCATTCTCTAGAGCAACGCTCTCTCTCAATTTTTCTGTGATTTTCTTCTTTGCTCCCAAAATATCCAAAATATGAAATGCTGAAACAAAGAATTCTAACATTGTCGAAGATTTTTTGACCAAATTGAATTGCAAAACGTCAAGTGATTTAAAGGGCCATTATGCTTTAATTCACCGGATGTTTTCACTTGTAGGTATTTGGGGCATGGGTGGTATTGGCAAGACCACTCTCGCTGATGCTGTGTATCACCGACTTTCTTCTAAATTTGAAGCTTCTTGTTTTCTTGCAAATGTTAGGGAGGAGTCGGAAAAACATGGACTAAAGCACTTGCGAAATGTCCTGCGTGAGATATTAAACGAAAAAGATTTACGAGGTTGAGAGATTATATTATTTTGAAGCTATCGAGCTCATTCATTTGCATGATTTGAAACATAACTGTACTGAAACATGTTATACAGAGGTATTCAGAATGGTGGTCGATTATGCCGGAGGCATGCCATTAGCTCTTAAGATTTTGGGTTCCATATTCCTTCACTGCGACAACAATGAAGACTAGAAAGATGAATGGAATAAGTTGAAAAAATTTCCCAACCAAGATATTGAGAATATGTTGAGACTAAGTTTTGATGGATTAAACAAAAATGCAAAGGAGATATTTCTTGATATAGCATGTTTCTATAAAGGGATGACAATAGATTTTGCAAAGGAAATGATAGATATAAGTGGTTTATTTGCGGATGGAATTAAAGTTCTCGTTGATAAGTCTATCGTATCAATTTCAAGATGGAACGGCCTAGAGATGCATGATTTGGTTCAGGAAATGGGTAGGGCAATAGTTTACGAACAAGGTATTTAAGAGCCTAGAAAACGTAGTAGGTTGTTCATTAATGAGGATATATGTCACGTTACACGTATTGAGAAATAATACAGTAAGAGCCAAATGCATTCACTTTCTTTAAAAAGAAAATTAACATTTTTGTGAATTTTCTATGATAAGACACCTAGGAACAAACTCATGTCAGATACATACAAATGTAGTTTTGATTAAACTTTGTTGTATATTGCATTATCATTTATACTTTGCTCTTATGGTCGGGGAACTGAAACCGTTCGAGGCATATTCTTTAACAGATCTAAGATTGGAGAACCACACTTGGATTGTGCAGACTTCAAAAATATGTCTAATCTATGTTTACTCAATCTCGGCGATTCTAGCTTTGGCAACTATTGCCAATTAAAAGTTTCTCTTCCCAATTCTCTTTGTTTATCTTTCCTGGTAAGAATATCCTTTGAAATCTATGCCATCAAATTTTTTTCCAGAAAATCTTGTTGAGCTTCGAATGCACGGCAGCAAAGTTGAGCAACTTTGGAATAAAGACCAGGTATATGCTTATTTCGCTTATTATATAAAATTTAGTGTGATTATTTCTTCTGTCTAAGTTATTAAGTCTTGTCATTTCTCCCTCCCATCATTTGTAAATTGAACTGACAAATTGCAAAAGGTTAGTGCATCTCCCTCCCACCATTTGTAAATTGAAATCTCTTCCCGAACTTGATCTCACTGGTTGCTCTGAATTTGAAGACTTCCCAGAAATTTTGGAGCCGACATGAAGTTTCTTTCATTAAAAGGAACAGCAGTTAAAGAGCTACTCTCAGCAATTGAATGTCTCTTCGGTCTCATTAAAATTGAACTGACAAATTGCAAAAGGCTTGCGAGTCTCCCAACCAGCATTTGTAAGTTGAAATCTCATCAAGAACTTGATCTTACTGGTTGCTCTGAATTTGAAGACTACTCAGAAATTTTGGAGCCTATGTACGAATTTTCTTTCATTAAAAGGAACAGCTGTTAAAGAGCTACCCTCATCAATTGGAAATCTAACTTGGCATAAAAAGTTAGATCTTCTTCATTGCGAGAACCTTGAGTTTGTCCCAAAGAGCATCTACAATTTAAACCGTCTAGTTACTCTGAGGTTTGATGGTTGTTTGAAACTTTATAAATTGCCTCCCTTCTCAGTCGGTTTGCACTCTTTGGAAGTATTAAACCTCAGTTACTG
This sequence comes from Prunus mume, assembly GCF_029339155.1. NCBI lineage: Eukaryota > Viridiplantae > Streptophyta > Magnoliopsida > Rosales > Rosaceae > Prunus > Prunus mume. Next base: position 16,156,810 of record NC_142703.1, on the reverse strand, counting down.
CAGTACATTACAGATCCCTTCTTTGCTTGACCTCATTACGAGATTTAAAGCCAAGTGGAACCATGATTGAGAGCATACCTGCAAACATCAAACAAGTTTCTTGGCTATTTTGGCTGTCCCTGATCAATTGCAAGAGCCTTCAATCTTTACCAGAGCTCCCCTTAAAGCTATATTCTCTTAAAGCGCTGCACATTGCTTAACACAGTGTCAAGCCCAAGGACTGCACTCACACATGGGTTGGATGCACAACTTAGAATTATGCGTTTGGCATTTGCCTCATCAAAGTTTGACAAATTTGAAGTAGCTTCATATGCAGTACTTTCCAAAGAAATTGAAGTAGCAGCAGATGTAGAACTTGAAGCAGAATTTGAAGACGCATCAGATGTAGAATTTTCCGAAGAAATTGAAGTAGCATCAGATGTAGGAGAAATTCCAAATTGGTTCAGCTATCGAAACGAGGGATCTTCAATAAATATCAAGCTTCCTCCAGATTGGTTTTCTTTGGTTTCGCTCTGTCTCTTGTTGTTGGATTCGACAACTATAATGTTAAAGGGAGTTTAGGGTTTGGATGTAAATTCAATTTCAAAGCAAATAATGGAAATAGATGAATTTTTGCCCTAGGATTGAAAAATGAGAAGAAAAGAGAGAGTTGCTTTGCTTTGCGTCAGACACAACGGCGTATAATATCACAAACTATGATCAATTAACCATTGCGGGCAATACCACCACTACCATTAATTATCACAACTGGAATAGTGTTGAATTTGTCCACCCAAATAATCATGGGTAGGGTCCACCTCTTGGCTTGAGGCAGCGAGGTCGGTGGTGGGGTTTTCGTTTTTGCCCATGAATGGAACAAGTTCTGATACCAGAATTGGTAGACTGCACAGAATTAAAAGGGAATATGCGGAAGGAATTGCATTTATTCATTGACTGGTCCAAAGGATGACTTAGAGGACTTGAATCTAAGTTAAGTTGATTCTTCTGTTGCATTTATTCGTTGATAAGCTTGTTGGCCTACAAGAAAACTGAGTTGTAATGATTGAAAGCTTCCTCTATACACACACGCATGCTCACTCACTTGACCATGTTATAATGATTGGAAGTATTTTCTTTAATATTGCTTTATTGCTTATGTTTTGGTCCGAGTAGAAACCCAAAAATTAAAGAAAGAGTTAGGAAACAAAACATTGGTTTGAAATTTCATTCACAAAAAATATTTTTCTTTGTATGATTATCTTATAATGTAAGATATTTTTGTAAATTTTTGTTTGAATGCGTACGTATTACAAAATTAATTCTTATAATAAAAAATAAATTTTGTCTTTTTAAAATTTAGATAGAGTGTGCGTGCGTATGTGAATGAGTATGTTTTAGTCTTTTAAAAATTTAGATAACAAAAAATAAATTTAAGAGTGTAAAGGTAAGCTTGATTTACTGGACTCTAGTACTTTATGTGAACCTGCATGTATTAAAGAGGTGGCTAATAATGGCGTCAATGCGTCATATGTGTACAAATAGCAGTATGGAGAGGAAAAGAGAGAGGAGCTAAGGAAGATCGAAGATAGAAAGGCATGGTTATAAAAATAAAATAAAAAAACTTAAAGTGAATAATCAATAGAATATAGGTTAATTAACCAACCAAAATCATACTATCTTTTTTTCAGGACAAAGTTATCTCATTACAGCGACAAGAGTGACAGGAATGATTAGGAAAGGAATCAATGTTCAAAGAAATGGTGCTTTTGGAATTTTTAAAAAAGACTTAAATAGAATCAATCCATCAAATTACGCCCTAATGCCAAGTGGTCCAGACAAAATCTCAATTTAATGATTCACAGCTTTCTCTTCTCCTTTTCTTTCTCATTCAGGTTGTGCTTTTTTCTTTTTCTTTTTCTTTTTTCCAAAAGATGGAAACCAATGTTTACATCAGCAGCCAATAAATAAAATAATGCATCCAAGAATTAAGAAGATATATATACTCTTTTTCTTTTAAATCAGATCAAAGATAAAAAAATAAAAATAAAAGAAGGAAAGAGAGGGCAGCCGACGATATTACATCTGTTTTGTGATGCCAAAAGATGTTTTTATGCACCAACTTGATCTTGTAGTATTATTAGTTATTACCGATATTAAACGAAAGTTTTATGCACTGATATTAAATGTACAAGTATACGCATTTGGCGTTTTAATCTTCATACTAAGTTTTATTTAATTTTGATCTAATTAAAATTGTTGAGTGCTGAGCTGAGCAAGCTGCATCATCTTCCTTAACACTTTCTTTTTTAATTTTTTCATTTTGTGCTCTTTGACTAACAGAGTTGAATTGATAGTTTTGGATGGTTTTGGGGATTGAAAGTTCATTCATCGCCTACAAATGAAAAACAGGGTTTTTGGTCTGGAATTAATGGGAGTTGGTGCAAAAATATGTGGATTGGAAGTCCCAGGTTTATTATGTTGTCTGACTGCAATTTGGTTGAATTTGATGGATCAGTTTGCTAATCCAGACCAATCTTTCAGCCGTTGAGGGGACATTGGTCATGTTCGGAGGAAATAACGGGCCCCACATGTATCCAGAACGACGACTCAGAATCTCTCTCTCTCTCTCTCTCTCTCTCTCTCTCTCTCTTCTTGGACTGAGTGCATCAAAGTGAAACTGAAACTTATATCAAGATCTAACCATGAAGCTTGCAACTTTGATCGCTATATGCCCTGCTCTGCTCTGCTAGGTGGCAGGTTATATAGGTGCCAAGAATATTGGCCACCACCAGGGAAAAAACTTACATGGACTAGATGCCAAATGCCGGAAATAGAAAGATTTTGTCAGACCAGAGGTTTGTCCTTTCGGTTTGGTAATGATGACCTTTAGTCATTTGCCTCTTCTCTTGAAAATGCTCGCCATGAATTAAAAAAAGTTAATCAATTAATAATATATAATCACCAGTTGCATGGGAATATAAAAACAAAAGATTGAAGATAATAATATGAAACCCTAACCCCTATCCCATCACTCGCCAGTCATCGCCACTTCTCTCTCTCACCGACCCCAATTTATTTTTCATCAGTACACTTACAAATCCTAAACTTTGCTTCTCCTTCCAGACCAAGAGGACCATACAAGATAAATACCTATTATGGGTGACAACACCTGATTGGAATTATTAAGGATGAGGGAAAAGATTTGGCTTGTACAGTGCAATGCGATATTGAGTTCCATGTAATAGGCATTCCTCCGCCCAGAAATAGAGCTCATCCCCAGCTTCAATGCCTCTGTCAATGACAAACGCTGTCCATCCACTAGACTGGAAAACTGGCTTTCTACCCCCTTGTCTGCAGGATAATTTGAACTCGTAAACGTTGTGCGTCTGTTTGTCGACAACTCTGATGGGGATATCACGATCTGGATCCACCGGCGGCAGCATTTCAAGCATGGCGGTGGTCACCACAAGTCTTTTAACATCGCTGGCCGTCAACTTTTTCTTAAAACGGTCATGCTCCATCTCCATGTATTAATAATCTGCTCTATAATCCCCTTCTATATATAGAAAAAGAGAGTGTTGATTGTAAGCTTCTTCTCCACACGTGCATCGGGACATTGTCATAATGATTTGAAGTTTTTCTTTAATATTGCTTTATTGCTCACATGTTGTGTTGGTTCGAGCCTCCTCAACAGCAAACTCCAACTACTTTAAACTCCCAGACCCTTGCTTATAATAAACCAGTGATTCCATCTCTAGTTTTGTTCATTTCCTTATCATGCCTTGTCTTTTTTTAATTTTAACTAGTACTAATTATTTTGATATAAGTTGAAATGTAGAAATATTATTATCATGAGAAATATAGCATTAATAAGATCTGAAGGAGATGTTTAAAATGAGCCTAATATCAGACATATTTTACAAGACATACTATTTACTAGTCACCAAAGTAAATTTAATCATGCTCCTTTTTTACAACATATGCTATTTACTTGAGATCTGTTGGGTTCAGAAGTTGAAAAAACAAGCGAAACAGGAAGAGAGAAAATGACAATTCAAGGCATTTACTATCATGTTTTATGCGATTGTCTTCATTTTGAGGGTTTGTGTAGCATGCACTAGAAGCAGGAAATAGAAAGATTTTGCCAGACCGGAGGTTTGTCCTTTCGGTTTGGTAATCGAGCTCTTTTTATTACCGATCTTTCAGCCCTTTGGAGTTTGGATGGGGTTTTTAATACTCATTCTGGCTTTTACGACCAAAATAAAAAATAAAAACTTATTCTGGCTTATAATATATTCATATATTCATATATAATTAATAATAAAGGGGTAGTATAATGAAGTCTTTTATTTTAATCTTATATATAGATGTATGCCTGCTTCATACAGCCGACATATCTCAGACCCCACTTGGAATCTTGAACCGCTACTACTAATTCTTCAAAGTTTCAATTTAAACTCAAAGAATGTCTTAAGTGGCAAGAAACATGATATATCCTTAAAGGTAAGTACAAGAATAGTTTACCAGGGTCGTTTTCAGTGCACACTTTCCACGTAGTAATTATCACATGAGATCTAAAGGAATTATAGGTTGTCCGGCATTTGGGTAACGCTAACTTCATCATTACTTTGTCATGGAACTGTTTTGGTCCCGGGCCCCCTCATCATTTTCAAAGAACTTTGTTCAAATTCTCCTAAAAAACATAAATGTTTGTTGGTTGATGAAGTTATAATTCTATTCAAGGTTTAGGGTTTAAAGAACTTGGTTCAATTTCATTTATACAAAGCGATATTGGGAGAGGAGGGAATCGTCTTTGATACAAGAGTAA